>NW_024528821.1:1571084-2878529 GCF_017590135.1 Pyrgilauda ruficollis
TTTTTTTTTTTTTTTTTTTTTTTTTTTTCCTTTTTTTTTTTTTTTTTTTGTTTTGCAGTTGTCTTACAAGAATACTAATATGTCACTTTTTTTTTTCCTTTAATACAACACTGTGATTTGAAAAAAAAATTTAAAAACCCATTAAAACATTGAAACAACCATTAAACATGAAAACATAAAACACTGTGAAAAAATAAAAGAAAAATAATATGATGTTTCCAGGAACTGGGGGAATTCACAGCTCTTATTGCAGGGAAATACAAACTCCTGCACCCTCAGCCTTGGCCCATATTCCTTTGTGATGGTGCTGCTATTTCTTGTCTGGGATAAAGTCTGGTCGTTTTGAATTAGAGAAGGTTTTTCCTTGGAAAACAAGCCTTTAATGACAGTGGGCATGTGAAGAATGGAGATGTTGCAAGGGCAGTTTTGCCTTTGCATTGAGACAGCATTTTTCAATAAAACAATTTGTCAGAATATTGCTGACCAGCCCTTGATTCAAGCTCTGCTCTGTTTCATTGAGAGCAAGCATTTGGAAACATCCCAAGGTTTTTAATCTCTGATTTACTCTCTATTACTTGTGTCTAGGTTTATTTTAAGATAGGTTTCAATATGCTTAAAGGCCATCTCTAGTAGGAGGAAATAAGTTAAATGGAGAAGAACACTGAAAGATTGAAAATTCTCTTCAGCACAGCCCTTACTGTATGTGATTTTGGGCAATTTACTTTCTTGTATCTCCCAAAATTTACTGAGAGAATAGTACAAAAATAGAAATAGATATATATATTTTACAAATACCAATCTTAATTTTAAATTAAGTCCTAATTTGGCTGCTTCTGTGCAGAGTTGAATCAGATTTATGATGGTACATTCTTCAGCTTTTTTTTTTTTTCATACAAATACCAATCTTAATTTTAAATTAAGTCCTAATTTGGCTGCTTCTGTGCAGAGTTGAATCAGATTTACATTCTTCAGCTTTTTTTTTTCCATTTTTTCCAATTTATTTTATTTTATTGTTTTATTTTATTTTTCATGGGGGGAGCAGGACATTTAGACTTTGGGGAATTTTTCTGCTGTCGCTAACCTGCATTTGTCGTGGCTGTTGTGCAATTTCACACCCATGACTGTATGATCATCTTCTTTCAGCAGAGAAAATGGTTGTTTTGTCAGAAGTCCTGCTTAGGAGTACTTGAAACTTTAAGGAGTCATTTTCACATGTTGGTAATGGTTAGTGTTGACTGTTGAGGTCTTTTTTTTTACTGTTTACTTAACAAGGATTTATTAGTGAAGTGAAATAAAATAAAGACTGCCATTTTCATTTGTGGTACAATAAACTAAGTTTGATTTTATAGGATTTCAGCAATGTCTGTTGTTATTTGTCTTTAAACAAAAAGAAAGAAAAATGAAAATGTGACAGTTCCCAATAATATTTCTGTGACAAAAGAGGAATGCCATTAAATTGTCTTATTCTGGTCCTCAAATAACCCCAGACTGGGAGGCCACTGCTTTTCCATTGCTTATGGTGAATGGTACAAGAATAACATAAATAGAGAGAGCAAACAAAAAATTCATTTCCTTGGTGGTGTTCTGAAATTTTTGGAATTCCTTTGAATTTCAAAATGAACAGTTATTATGAAGGTTTCAATTAAATGGGAAGAAATGAAAAGGTCTTACTTGGATCACAAAGAACCAGAAGAATAGCACGTTCCCCTGTTGTTGGAATAATCCCTTGTTTTCCCAATTCTGTTTTCTTTCTGTTGTGCTGAATTCACCATATGTTTAGACTAAGCCTGTAACTATTTATTACTGACAGCAGTGCACCAAATGTTGATTCCAAAGAAGAGCTAGACAAAACCAGTTTTGCTTTTGTTTTTTATAAAGACAATGATAATTTATACAAAAATTTAGAATTTATTACATAAAAGTAGCAGGAATTGTAAGGAAAATGTTTTATTTCAAAAAGCTGCAAAATGCTTTCAGTCTGTAAATCTGCTATAAACCATTTCTCATTTCTATTTTTAAATCATTAACTGAAATTTTTTCTCATAAATTTCTAAGGAAGCTGTTGGGAAAATGATCTCAAAAAAAATAGAAGAGGAATACAAATTTCAAATATGAATTTGTTTAAATGTCAACAAAATCAATGTGTATGAAACGCTTCTGTTTCCATATCTCAGCTCTGTCACTGGAAGTATTTTTTTTTCTTGTCTGGAGTATCCATAGTCAAGTGAGGAATAGCAAATCCATGTTTAGCCACCAAAGACAGAAGGCACAAAACTGGTGCATGTTGGCAGAGTAAATTAGAATTAATTAGGCAGATACATAATTCATAAAGTGAATTAGAAATAATGAGGCAGATTCTCAAAATTACTATTTCTCAGTGGCTGTGCTATGACCTGCTCTTTATCCAGGTGATGATTTCCTCATGGATTTGATGTGTCCAACAGACCTAAACTCACTCCCAGGCTTAGCAACACCCTGCAGGGAGTTTTAAACACCAGCCACGTGTTCCAGCACCTCAGAGAGGTCTGGAGGAAATGTTTGCCAGCTTTGCACTGAAATGTGTGACAGATCCATGAGCACAGAGTGACCCTGTTTGTACCTGGAAATGTGGGAGTGTGCAAAGCAGGGACGTGGCTGGATGACAGCAAATCCACTCTGGCTGGAGACTGAAAAGTGTTAGAAAGGCAAAGCTGAGTTGATGGAGTTACTGTGGTGCTGCTGCTTAGGGGAGTGTGGAAAACAAATGTACTCTCCCGTGCAAAATTTTAAAAAGTTTAATAAAAGACAATAGGAGACAAGGACCATGGAGCAAAGACTATTGTGGCACTCAGCCAGGAGCACAGCTGCTCTTTGGGAAACACTCTTTTTACATAATTTCTATTAAATCAGCCTGTTGCACATTCATAGACCCTTATGCATAGTAAACTTTTTTTTTCCAAACTAGTTTACACAGTTTACATATTGTTTAACATATCTCCTCCTTGGATCTGACTTTTTAGAGCATGCCCATTCCTTGGTTGTGGTTTTAGTCCGTTCTTATCATCTCCAGTTTTTGGGCCTTGGTCCTCGCTGCCTTCAGAGGGTGAGTGCTGATGGTTGGCAGGTCTGCACAGGCGTGCTCATCCTGTGTTCACGGGATGTTACCCCATCCCAGCAGCCTTGTAACACAAGCACACTTACAGCAGCTATTTCACTTAGCTTAATTAACAACGGAAATACAAACTATACCTTTGTAACAAAGTTACTTTAATGCTACACATATAGAATCCATTTTAATATTTGTGAAAAGCCAGGGTTATAATATGTATCTGTAAGAGGAGGCAGGAGTTCTGCAAACACCACAGATATCTTATTAACCTGTGAAAGCATCAAATGAGTGCGACATCCTTAAATCACACACTCCATTCACAATTCATGTGGTGAAAAAGGGGATTTCTGGTGTTTTTCCTGTGTTTTTGTTTGATGCTGGCCCTGCAAAAAAACTTTATCCAGGTGTAAAGAGATTTTACCATGCAAGTCTAAAGGAAGGGTATTCTGAAGTGCCTTTAGGGTGCAACACGAGGTTTTTCTGTTGCAGTTTCAGTCATACTGGTAGGAAAATATGTGATCCCCATTCCCTGTCCTGATGATTATTTATGTGTTGTTTTAAATCAAAACAGAGCTGTGAGCCAAAGAGCCATAAAATGGTAGGAAGGGACCTTAAAGCTCATCCAGTGCCATGGCAGGGACACCTCCCACTGTCCCAGGCTGCTCCAAGCCCCATCCAGCCTGGCCTTGGGCTCTGCCAGGGATCCAGGGGCAGCCACAGCTGCTCTGGGCACCCTGTGCCAGGGCCTCCCCACCCTCACAGTAAATAAATCTTAAAAAAAAAATCAGAATCTACTCTTGGTTTGAAGCCATTCCCCCTTGTCCTGTCACTCTGTGTCCTTGTAAATTGTCTCTCTCCACCTTCCTTGTACTTTGTACCTTCCCTCAGGTGCTGGAAAGGCACAATTCCAGTGTTTGGTGTTTTAAATAACTATTAATATGCATCATCTCTAAAACAAATATTTATATTTTCAACCATTCAAGCAGCAAATAAATGCTGAGAAAATTTGAATATATTTCTTAGGTGACAGTCAAAGAAGGAAGTGAACTTCTATTGAAATTTAGAAAAGCTGCTTCTGAACAGCAGTTCAGACACTGTAATTGTGTCACTTTTTTGCATATGAAAAATCTAATATGCTACTAGATTTATTTAATTTTGTATATGTCTCTGCAGTTAAAGTGACTTAGGAAGGTCATCTTTATCCTTGACTTTCTGTATGTAAAGAGACTAAATTTAGACCAGTAATGAGCCAAGCATTTATTGGCAAAGTTTGTTGTCTTAAGCTAATATTGTACTTAGGTTGTATTAGGTCTCTTCTTGTTAGAAGGAGCTGAGACAGCTTGATTTTAAATATTAAAAACAAGATGAAATATTGAATAGCTTTGCATGTTTTCCTTCCTCAGGGAAACAATTTTTGGTCCACAGAAGTTCCAGGTAAGAGTCAGTTCCCTGTAGGCTTTCAGCATCTCTGTTTCTGTTTCCTTTCTGCCTTAGTCAAGGTGTTTGCTCATTAGAAATAATATTTATCCTGTTAAAGCTAAAGATACGGCTCTTAAAAATCCTGTTGATACTCCAGAATCTCCATTTTCCCCCTAATTAATTCTGTTTACCTATGAAAAAAATGGTTTAAACATTAAAGATATTATTGACCTGACAAAAACTCTCAGTAAGGAAATAGAAATTCTCATTTAGGTATGCAGTGATCCCCAGATTTGCAGACAAATAGAAGCAGGTTAGAGGAGAAAAGTCAAGTTTGAGTGAATGCTTGGGTATTTAATCTGATACATTTTGTCTTCAACTCTTTCCCCTGTTACTTTAAAGAATTCAGGTTTATATTTTCCCTGGAAACTTATGAGATTTGCTGGTTTAATTTATTAGCTTTAACTGCCTACAAGTGTAATCCACTTTACAAAGAATGAGAAGAGAGAAATTGAAAGGGAAAGAGAATCAAATGGCCTTCAAACCCTGTGTTTGTTGCCCTTAAAGGAAGCCTTTTATCTCTTGTGTTTCTTGTTCCAAATATCATCATAATCCAAGCAATTGTTTTATTCATTTCTGCCTTTAGAGAAAAAAAAAATAATTTACAGTAAGCAATTAAAAAGTACAAATAAGCTAATAAAAAGAAGGTTTCCTTTGTTGTGTTTGCATAGTACGCTACTGTTTACTCAACAAGATTTTTTTTTAAGTTGTGATAGGAAAAATTAGTAAATTAGTGTATTTAGGCTTTCACAGAAGGCTCATGAGATAGCTAATAAGAAAGTGAAAAAACCTCTTTACCTACTGCTGCATGTACCTGTATTTTAGCCACTTCAGGATTAAAGTGTTAAACTGGTATTATGTGGAATTTAATGTGCTAACTCATGATAGGTTTAATTTTAATAAAAATAAAATCAAAACCATAAATTAAAAGTTTTGCATAATAAATGCCAACAATTATTCTTTGCAGCCAAAGTGGAACTTTTCTTTGCTAATCAGTGGAGATGAAATAATGGGATAATAAAGACATAGCACTGGGGTGTGAATGATTGATTATCAAAGAAAGAAAAAATACAGACTTAAAAGGTATTTTTAAAATTGAATTCTGAGTTTGAGTGGAACACTATTTGACAGAAGGATGTACATAAAGTTTTGCATTGATTTTAGGAAGTGGGGGAGTCATAAGCCTAAATGCTTTTACATAATGAATCTTATTTCTGCTTTAATGGCATTGTCACATCATTTTAGCAAATTAAATTACCCTGGTGCAAAAAGGGACTCGGGCAGCAGTGAGTGACACCCGTTGACCCTCCAGGCTGTACTGGGACAGCACTGGTGGAAAGGAGATTTACACTGGTAAAACAAGGCTTTCTAGGGGGCTGCTTCAAAAAGCATTTTTAGTGCCTTGTAGCTCATGGTTCTGAGCTGTAGTTTATCCAAAACTGGGATTTCTTTTGTCCTAAACCTTCATGTGCAGCAGCTCATTCTGATTCTTTCAGCTCCTCTTACTCCTCCCTACAGCTCAGATCTTTCTCTCTTTCCTTGGGAATTTGAGATACAGCATTCTGGTCAGGACTTGCATCCCCATGAGTATGGAACTGTTATTGAATAATTATTGATTTCCACATTTGAAGTGACAAACCATTGTAATTTCTAATGCTCTGGCACATTTATTCTTTAAAGATTCTTTTTTCTCCTAGCATTTAAACCTCCAGAATCTGCCCCTTGGCATCCCTGCCAATGCTGATTGCCCAGCACAGGTAACCAAAGCTGAAGGAGGAGGAATTGCTTTGTCCAGCAGCTCAAGTGACCATCAGGATGAGCTGCCCAAATTGACCAGTCTTTAAATCCATTCTGTGCAGCAGTGAAACTTTTTCATGTGCAGTATTGATTGTATTCCCATTCTGATGAACAAAACTGTGATTGTGCACTTGAATGACCTTGAAATAATAGAATCTGCACTGTTCCTGCCCTGAAACTGGCACATTTCTATTGTGGTCCTCAAGCAATACCAGAAGCAAATAGATTGACTTTTTTTTTTTTTTTTCAGTGCTCTGCAAATACAGAGTTTTCTGTTTCAACTCAAATCCTTCTACAGTAAGCTTCAAAATATATATTTTTTTTAAATTAGTTTTCACTTCACAGTCTGAAGTGAAATCATTTTTATCAGGTTTTTTGGTATAAATGAAAATATAAACTGATCTAAATCAAGTTTTCAAGGTCTGTTTCTCCCATCTGCTGCCAGCCCTGGGTTCCTGCCTTGTGCTGCACTGGCTTTTGTGCCACTGTGTTAGAGGGCTCAGGAATAAAAATATTTAGAACCCTATGGAAAAATATACCATTTTGGGGCATAATTCAGCTGTCTAAAATGGTTTAGCAGGGCTCGCACAAATAGTAAAAAGACACAGGTCTCTGCAATGCTTAAGAAAGGACAAGGGAAATGTCAGTATTAAGCCTGGCTTAGTGACTCTGGCACAGCTCTCAGAAAAATTCTAGAGCTCAGTTCTGTGAAATATCTGTTAAATGCCCAGAAAATAATAATTGAGTGCATTTTGTCTGAGCCGTTGGGCTCCATCCTTTGTGGTGGCCACAGGACAGGAGAGGTTTTGTGCTGTGACCTGGGGTATCAGAGCCAGCTCTGCTTCCTGCAAGGATTGTCCTCCCTGGGGTCAGGGGCAATTCTGCTCCTCAGTTCTGAGCTCTGGGGACAGAAATTCACCACTGGCTGCTGTGCCAATAAAATCCAGGCTGGGAATGTGCAGAGTCACACTGCTCTCAGGTTATGTGGCAAAACTTACAAAAAAAGCAAAATAAACTGTGGCTGCCCCATCCCTGGAAGTGCTCAAGGTCAGGCTGGACAGGGCTTGGAACAGCCTGGGACAGTGACCCTCTAGGGTTCCTTCCAACCCAAACCATTCTGTGATTCTATAAGTTGAATACAAGTTGATTAAAACTCCTTTCCAGGGATATTGGTATTGAAATATCCCATTTAGAGCACTGCTGTATTTATAAAGGGAAAATATTTATGACAAGAAAACCAAAACCTGTTGTTGATGAATTCCTTCAATATTCAAATTCCTGCTCTTTTCTAAAAGCTTCCTTTTAAAACATTTATGCATTTTATTACAGATTTAAAAACTTAGGAAATAAAGTTTAAAAACCCTGAAGAAAACTTTTTAATAAGTTGTACCTGAAATGCAACCTCTTCGTAGCTGTCTTTGAAAGTCTTTCTTGTAAAATATGAAAGCCAAATGTTATCTGTTCTGAAGGAGCACTGAGCAAGACAAACTATTTGATGTGACACGTTCATGCTTTGCTTGTCAGCCAAAACAGTTTTCACCATTTCTCACTGCCCTCTGTATATTGAAGAACATATCTGAAGTAAGCTGAAGGCTCTTGTGTTTGGTGATAGTGTGTTACTGGGAAAATAAAACAGCCACAATTATCTGCTCAACAAATGGAACTTGTCAGCTGGCAGGCACATGGAGCTGATGCAGATGGCCAGCTCAGGAAAGCTGTCAGGCAGAAGGACTGAAATAAAATATATTTTTCTTCATATTCTGTGGATTTTCTAGAATGATTTTTTTTTTATGAAGTTCAGAGGATTTTAGTGCTGTTTCATAGCTCAGGTGTTTTCCCAGCTTCTGAAGGAAGAAAAAAATTCTATTGGGGGAAGAAGGATTTCTAACATGGTGACAGGGATCTTTGGATGGGATGCTGATGCTGTGGGAGGATCTTTACATGCAAGTGTTCCTCTGCTTGGAATAAAAGGACAGGATTTATGTCTGCTACATGTAGAGATTTTTGGAAACATAAAGGTAGAGGTGTTGTATAATCCAGGACATGTAGCTGTTCTCTTTTTTTTGAATGAATGTCCTATTTTCCTCTGCTTTGAGTTGCGTGTTGGGAACACCTGGGAGAAGCACTTTTATTAGAGAGCGTTTTTATTGTTTGCTGTTCTGCTTGTTGCTTTATTTCTTACAGGTAATGAAAAATTCTCCTTTGGATCTTCTCATTCTCACAAAGGTGTTATCTCCCTGTGAAGTAGAGAGATGTAATAGATACTGCAAAATGTCAGACTAAAATAAAGAGTACAGGAAAGCTGCCTTAGCACAGGGACTGTTGTACATATTGGAGAAATTTTACTTGTTTATTTATTCATATATGATTTTGCTTGCCCTGCAGGGTGATGGTACAAAGAGAAGTTTTGTCTAAAGAAATACACAGTTCCTGTGGAATGTTTAAGACTTTAATACACAGCAGTTGAATTGTTCTGGTTTTGTGGCATCAGATTTCAAATTACTCTGGCTTGTTTGTTTTTTTGTTTTGGTTTTTGGTTTTATTTGTTTGGGTTTTCTGTTACTGTTTGTGTTTTGGGAAAGTTTTATTCTGTGTTTTGTTTTTTGACTTTTTCTTCAATGGCTGCTGTGCTGGGGCAGAAATTTTCTTGAGACGTTTGAAAACAAAGATGTGCCATGAGAACAAAAGGAAATAAATTGAAAACAAATAGAAGGAGACCCAGTCTGTACTGAGACTGTGGAATGTATGGCCAGGAGCATGGGGTCACTCAGAATGGACTTTTCCAAGGGCTCCTGTGTGAGACACAATTGGCAGGATGTGCAATCCTTGGATGTCAGACTCATCACACAGCCCATGGCCAGACCCAAGGAGGGGAATCCTTTGATTTGGGATGAAGAGAAGTCTCCCTTGTGCTAGTTTAAACTCATTTGATTGCACCAGCTTTTTTATTTCCCTTTTCTCTATGGCATATTCTTAGTACAAAGCTAAAATAGGAGATTAATATTCACTTTTGTGTCTGTACCCTCTGTTGTTCCCTCTCAAGGAGAAAAGTGTTGAGGAGCCCTTATTTATTTTTAATAGAACTCCTGATGTGCACCATGGTTTGCTGTAGTTCAAACCACTCTACATCCCAGGCTGGTGTGAACAGGCTGTACATTGTTTTTTGCTGAACTTCTTACAATAAAAGTAGCTCCAGGCTGTGTCAAAGATGAACCTGCTCGTGGGACCCTGGAGATTCAGAGCTGGAAAGGGTGAAAAGCAGCTGGGTTTTTGGTGCGGGTGTTTTTTTAATGTCTCCATTATCTTTTATATTAAAAGCTAGCACCTGCTGCTTAAGAGATCTTTTGATCTTAAATTCTAGGAACCGGGGGGCTTTAGGAGCACAGGCTGCCAAAGTGCCACTTATGGGAACTGGAGGGAATTTTACAAACAAAAACAACAACAAAAAATTGGCAGAGGAGTGGAGTGATCTGTGATGGCTTTTGTCTCTATCAAATTTTAACCTGCTTCAAAAGATTTACATAAAAAGTTATAAACATCTCTAAATTTCTTATTATTTTTTGTTCAGATGTCACATCCTGTATATGCAGGAACACTATATAACAGGCTTTTACTGAATTTGCAATTCATTGGGTCTTTTTCCTTTAAAGAAGTGAATGCTGAAATCTAAACTTCAGGAAGAATTATAAACTAATAAAAAGGGCCTTTCTGGTTATAAATTTATCTATCTTTACATATTCCTTCAAAGATCATTGAATGATTTGAGTTAGAAGGGATTTTAAAATCATCCAGTTCCAATCCATGGCAAGAATACAAATAGAAGTTTGCTTTAAGATATATATATATATATATATATATATATATACCCACACAAACTTATATCCCATACATATACTTATTTTTCCTGTAGGTTTGTGAGTTTATTTATATTTACACATACATTTGCACTCGCTGGTTTTGAAGCACTTGTAGCATCTCCACTTTAGCTGGGAGTAATATTTTATGTCACACTGAAAAGCTGAATTGAATTTGTTTTTAAGAGTTGAGCCTGAAGGGTCTCTCTTGAACTACGGAGCTGAAACTAGACCAGAAGTGTTGTCTTCTATAAAGACTTGTGGTTTTTCTGGTTTCTAATTTGTCAGGGGGTTTACACCACCCTCACACTCTCCTATTTTTTTTTTTTTTTGTCTGCTTAGTTCCACACAGCTTTTAAGTGTCTGACAAACATCTTGGTAAACTGTTGACATTTTCCCTCCCTGATTTCTTTATCTCTGTTATTTAACTGTTTTTTCTCTTGCATTTTGACCATTTCAGTCATTCAGTGCTGACAATGTAGCTTTTCTCTGCTCACATTTAATTTGTGTTGAAATGTGGATGTTGGAGATGTTTGACTTATGTCCCTCCAGATGTAGGAGCAGAATTTTCCAGTGTGCCATATGGGAGCACAGAAACACGAGACATAAAGCTTTATTAACCTTTCAACAGAAAATTTAAGTTTTTATGGAACACTTTGTCGTCAAAGCCGCCCTAAATACAACATTTTTTTACAAAAAAGCCCAGTATGAAAGAAGCAATTCCAGGCAGGTGTTTACATTTATTTGTCTTACATAATGACCGTGACTTTTTAGCTCTGTGAGCTCTGGTGGAACATTCTGGGTTTACCATTGGTTTGATCCAATTATCTCAGCAGAAAAAGGAAAGCACAAAGCAGAGCAGAAGAGCCTCATGAGCAGAGATTCTCGTGAGTTACACCAAAAACCAGACACAAGGACACACACAGCACTTACTCATCACCCTGTAAGGAAAACAAGAAAAAGCAAATTGATTTCTTCAATAGAATACACGAATTCTTTAATTACCCCACAACAGTGGTTACTGCACAGTGCTTCATGGAGCCAGCATTCCAATTGCACATATTGAATTTACTCTGATGGGTCGTGTATGAAATTGTACAAACACAGCCTGGCACCTTTTAATTGATTTCCCACTATTATGATATTGTTGGGCCTTGCTTTACTGCTATCAACAGTTTCTGAACGATAGCTGCATTGGAGTATTCTAAATTCTATCACAGATTTTCTCCAAAAAGAGAGACTTCTAATTTCATTTTAGTCAACTGTTCAAGTCATGTCAATTATGCCCAGTGCCTGTCTTTGAAAATGATGTCCCAGTCGTTGCCTTACCAAGAAGGAAGCTTTTTTGAGATTGTTGAAAAGAGAAATTAATATCAAGACTTTGTCCCCCAGGGGTAAAACGTGTCATACCTGGATTTTGATGCCACACATTCCTGTCATCATTTTATTATTTGATCCAGTTACTTCAATTGAATGAAAGACATGAAAAATCCACTGAGGACTCCATAAATGGCCCTTGTACCATAGCCGGAATATCTTTGGAAAAATCTGTTTCATTTTGTTTTTGACTGTTTCATTAGTAAGTACAGAAATTGCCAAAATAACAGTCAGACCTTAAAAGAAATCTAAAGCCAGATTTGCAGGTGGCCCAATAGGAAATGAATATTTAACATCAAAACAAAGGCAGAAGTGGAGAAATCAATAACATTTGACAAGTAACTTACAGTCTAGAGAGACTCTTAATATATGGTCACTGTAACTCTGCAAATAAACAAGAATTTCCCCATTAAGTTTCAAAATTATTTTGGGTAATAAATCATGAAAAATAATTTCCTGGAAAGTTATTTATAAGGACAGTAGGAAACCAGAATATTCTGTGTACAGCTGACAGATGCAGTATCTGCTTCTTGATTTTATTTATTTATTCTTTCTCTCCCCTCACTGGAGCTCAGGAGAATATACAGTATATCCAGCAGCACAAGTCCCAGCGAAAAATGTTGATCCTGACTGCATTCCAGTGCAGGCAAAGCATGCTGTAAATAATGGCCTTCCTTTTTTCCCCACCTCTTTATTAGCTTCTCTCCAGTGCTGACTCTATCAGAGCACTCCTATGTCAGTATCTATAAATTATTGGCACCCTATTGATCTGATAGTGAGGACAGCAGGGACGTATTTAAATCTCAGCTTTGGTGCAGAAGTGTGTGCTGCATTTTATTGCCAGAACTCCCTCACTGAGAGGCTGAATTAGTTAAAAACCAGTGAGACTGGAAACCCTAGGCTGGAGCCTTTCTCCCTCTGTCCCCACAGCTATCCCAGCAGAGATTTCCATCAGATGTGCTTCACCTTTAGTAGAAATTCCCTTCTGCTGGGGGAGCTCACCCTCTTCCCTGCAGGAGCTCAGAGACACCACGGGCATGGGCTAGGGCAGGAGTGCCCCCAGCTCCAGAGCATTCTCAGCACAAGGGCTTCACTCCACTTTCTCAGCCTAAAGACACTTCCTGAGCAAAGTTCAGGTATTTCTGCTTTGTTTGGAATTATTTCTTTATTTAGATGCAGTGGCAGTGCTGTCCTTTGGCTTTGCTGTTTAATACTTTGCTGATTATCCAGCTTGGAGAGGACTTTAGGGGTCCTGAGGTCAGTGTCTGTAAATGCTGCTGGTTTCTGGCCGTAGCTCATTATGTGAAGATATTAGAAAGGTTGTCAGACCTTTTCTGTGACTTTGACACCTGAGGAGAGAACATGCATATAATGTCAAAAGAGTTACTTTTGACTTTGTGCAGGCACACACACAACCTCTCATTGTTATGCTTGAGAAGGAAACTCAAAACACTTCAGTAGTTCAGACATATTATTTTGTCAAGTCCTTACTCTGTCTTGTTGACAGAATACATTTTCTGAAAAGCTGAAATCATTCTGTCAAGGAAACTTATTTTGTGCAATAATCCTGCTTGTTGACAAATGTTCAAAAAGTAAAAAAATGTTCAATTATTCTGGGAATGTTCTGCCTGGTATCTCCAGGTTTATTTATTTTGCCATGGGAAAGAATGGTTATTAGTTTGTAGGTGAACTATCCAGGCCTTGATGTAATGAAAGAAAAATGTATCTTCCTTATATGTACGTGAGTGTGCTTTGGGGGAAGCTTTTTTCAAAGAATGTTCAATTTTAGGTCACATTCCAAATGAGTGATCAGCACTAGGACAGGCAGGGTGTGTGTCAAGGGAGTGGAGGAAGGATGAGCAGAAGCCAGACACATCTGTCATGTGTGTCAAGAAACCCAAAGAAATGGAGACACATTTTCAAGAGGACTCACCTTAATAGTTACATATATATATAAGAAAAATATGAGAATGATAAAAAATGTTTTCATTTCTACTTGTTTTTCCTCTATGGCCTCCAAATCACATTGGTTCCAGTTTAGGAAGGTGAATTCCTGAGTTTCATTCTGGGTTTGGTTGTTTTCTTTTGGTTTTGTTTTTTGGGTTTTTTCTTAACTGAAAGAATGCTGAAAACATGTCTGATTTACTCTGCTGAGTGACAGCAGCACTGTGAACACCTCAATATTAAATTTGAGTGCACTGAGCCCTGTGGAAGGATCCTGTGGAAGGATAAAGATGTAAGGCACTATGTAGAGCATTAGTGTCACCTTTGCTTTTTGCTTCTGGGTGGCATTGGTGACAAACTTGCACTAATTTGGGTGAGTTAGAAATAATCTTCTGACACTCCAAGGGATTCTTAATGGGATTTAAACTTTTGAGCTTTTTAAGGAACTTTGGTAAAAACTGTTGGAAATTGAAGGATGTCAGGGAAGAATTTTAAACTTCTTTTGATGGTGTTTTATGAGCTCTTGTTGATGTCTTTTGTTTAAAATTTTGTCTAATGAGCACTAGTTGTATAATTAGCAGTTACAAAATCTTGTGCTTGCAAGTTTTTCTTCTCCACTCTTAAGTGACAGTGATGTCTGTGTGCTTGTGCTCCATTCTTCCTCCAGTTTCCCCAATAAACCTTCACTCACCTGGGCCTGCAAGAACTTATTCCAGAGATCTTTGGATTTGGTCAGGCTTCCTTTGTTCTCTAGACTCCTATGACTAAAATAAAGTCTGTGATTTAATTTTGGATAATGATCTTTTCCCATTAATTGATACCCCAAAAAGTTTTCATTCTTTAATGGTGCAGCCACATTTTTATTGTGTTTCAGCTTCTTCTGTTGTTCCCTGCTGTATTGTCTGCCACATTAGTTTAAACAGAATAGTGGATTTTCTTTTTTTTACCTTTTCATACCTTTCATTCACTCTATTGATTTACCAGTCCTTTGTAGTCTTACTGTCAATTGTCTTGATCTCTTTAATTCCTAATATACAGCATTTTTGTCATACATTTAAAAAAAGTGCCAGTCTATCTGATTTTGCATTCAAAGGAAATTCAGATTTTTGAAATAATAAGCCATGTGTTAGAACTTATGCTTCTTTGACACCTTTAGATCAAAGAGAAAAGCAACAGGGTTTTTAATAGATACTCTTGAATGTAAATCATATTGAAAGACTAAGCAAAAGTAGAACAGTCCTGACTTTCCCTTTCAGAGAGGCAACCTCTCTATTAGTTTCATCTCACATCTCAGAACTGGTTTCACACCTGAGTATGCTCAGCAGAGTACCCAAACAGCATCCTGGAGTTTCTACATCTCGTGTTCTCACCTCCACACACGAAGCTGGAAGATTGCATTTGTGTAGAAGTCACCGGGTATGGCACATTTTGGAATTCTTTGAGCTGGGGTGAGATTTAACCAAAAGCAGGGGATGAGTGCTGCTGACTCACAGTTCTGGGTTTCAGGTGTCAGATAACTTCACTGCAGCCAGCCAGCAGGTTCTGGGGTCAATGTGCTGCCTTCCTGGGTGAGAGAAACTTCATCTGGAGTTTTTTTCCAGTATCTGCAGAGTTTCAGTGCATCTGTACTTTGACATCTCCTTTCCAGTTTTGCTGTTCTCAAAGCTGGTAGTACCTGGTCTGAACTTCCAGTTACCACGCTGGCTTTAATTCAATACTCTTCAGCCTTATTCCCATTTCTCTGATGAGATGAGTTGCTGATTCTTTGTCCTCTCAAGGTGCTCATGGTGGAGGAAAAGGCTTTATTGCCAGTGGCATTAATTCATGTAGTGTATCATTTAGAGGCGTCTTGTAAGTTGAAGCCTTCTATTTCTGGTTTGTTCTCCAAAGTAATGAAAGATTAAACTCAAATTAATAATTTAAGAGAATTGCTGCTGAGTTCATTTAGCCAATTGAGTGTCTATAGAGACACCAAGACAACCTTTCAGCATTTGAACTCAAGGTAAACACGAACACACCTAAGCAGTCCTAGATTATCATAATACATCATTCTAAAATATCACTCTAAGTCGTTATAGTGGTTTATCATAAATGTTATCAGTTTATTTTAAACACCTTTAGAAATCATTATCCTCTTTCTTGGTTAAGGTACAGAGTTGTGGTTCTGCAGTGGCTCTGGGGAACCTGTAAATGGACATTTCTCAGCTTAATGGCTGTGATGGTGCTGCAGCCCTAATGCATGTTGCTCTATTCATTCCATCCCTTTCTGTCACTTCATTCTCCAGGAACTTGCCATTAGTATTTTATTATTTTCTCTGCTCACTCTTATAAATTTGATATTATATAGTGTCTTCAGGGAAAAAATTTTCTCCTGAGAGTTATTAAATTATAAGATCATCAGATTGAAAGAAATCTCCAGTCCAGCATCCTAGTCAATGGAGGGTCAGCTAACAGTAACTGAATGAAATTCAGAAATGATTTGGGGGTTGCAGTGGTGGTGGTTCATTTTTGTTGTTGTTGTTTAATTAACTGAATTATGTGGGATACAACATAGTGACTAAACCCACTAAATTGTTGTTATTTGCTAGGTGCTTTATGAGATTTAGTTGCAGTACTGTTTTCATATCATATTTGTGAGTACTTCTTGAAGGCAGACTCATAAGCCAAAAAAGCAGAATTGGTCTGTAGTATTATAAAAACTATTCATATCTGTAATCCACTAGAGCATCATTAAGAAAGATAAAAAGCAATTGTCTATCCAAATCTTTTGTTTAATTTAAAGGCATTTTCTATTCTGTTTTACTTTATATTCTATATGAGACATTAGAATGACATGAGGCATTAGATAACCCTTATCAAATAAGGTGTTTGCTCAGATAATTTATGAAGCCATCTTTTTCTCTTCAGAGTTAAGAAACTTTTTCTCAAATCATAAAAATAGATGAAAATTGTGTAATAGGTTTAACTTAAGACTAGTAGAGCAAGAAAATGATCTACTAGGGATTGCATTTTTCCACCAAGCCACAGCAGGTCAGAGTTGCATATTAATAAGTTCCCACTTTTTCTTGACCTTGCGGAAGGGTCCCGACTTTCCTCATCATTCATTAGCTGTGAATTGTCACATTTTTTGTAACTGAAGCCTTTGTTATTGCTGGAATGAGGCATAAAGGTTTGAATTTCTCCTGTTGATATTTTGCTGATGAGTTGGCTGTTGATGTGTGCTGTGTAGGGTTTGAAAAGGTGTTTAAAAAAGACCTAAACAAACCAAGTACCCCAAAACCATTGATGGTGTTGATCAGTGAGAGGAAGCCTTACACTTTTTAACCAAACTCAGCTGTGCTGAAACTTTAAAGTGGGAAGAGCAGCAACTCTCAGATCCTGTCAGGAAAGGGTGTGGAGTGTACTAAGGGTCTGTCCTCAGCTCCTCACCCTGATCTTGGATTTCCATACCTGTGCTGGGCCTCTGGTGGCTGTGGCTTCTCTGTACTTTGTGCCACAGCTGTGGGTTGATGTATCCATCAGAGGTCTGGAACTGGCAAATCTCCATCGTCCCTTTCCACCTCAGTAATACCCTTGGAGTGTAGGTTACTCAGAAGAGGAAGTTTGAAGATGGATGTCATTGCCACAAAAGCCAGGAAGGTCACAGAGGGCTCAGTGCTTGACTTCTCACCACACAATGTCTTTTAGACTCAATGTCTTTCGATTCACCCAGAAATGATAAAGAAAATCTAAAGGTTGATGCTGGTTTTTTATCAGTTCTTCAATTGTTGTATTGAATTTGGAAAAGTAGAGCTCACAACGGCAAGGAATTGCTGCCTGGGTCTGTGTGAGCCATCACAGGCCTCTCATTGCTTGCTCCCGTATTATTCCTGAATTCTTTCCCTCTCTTCCTGACAGCGTCTGAGCTCTGCATCAGCTGTTAAAGAGTGAACAGAAGCCAAGCTCCAGCTAGAGTTTTATTGACAACCTGACTAAGGGATTTGGTCTTTTCTTTCTCTCAGCCAGACTCAGTTCAGTCATGCAAACCCCTTGACTGCTTCTCCTTATCTCTTCCGTAAATAATCAATGTTCATTGCAATAGCTCTGAGGGAAATCACGTGTTTAAAATTATACACCAAAATTATAAATTTGAGTTTCAGACAAAACATTTTTGGATTCAGGCTGAGTTATGTAGAAAATTGGTGGTACAGATAGATTGCAATATCCTGTCATCCAGGAAACCTCATGAGCATCCCCTCTGCTACCAGGAGAGGTTGTTAACCTCAGCTGAACCATTTCTAGGTTAACTTAAAGATATATTTCATTTTATGTTTTATTTTCTCACACCTAGATTATAAATGTTCACCTCACCTATCTTATAGCATTTCTTCCGTGATAAGGAAAATGTCATTTGCCATCACTTCTGTTCTGAATTTGTAAAAAAAAAGAAAAAAAAAATTATACAAACTCATTTGAGAAGGAAGCTGTGTCTTAAGAACCTGTTTTCCAAATTGCCCAATATTTTGGCCACCACCTTGAAGCATAATAATTCTAAAGCATTTGAGTCAGCAGGGGGAGAGTTTGGAATAGCCCTTTATTAAGGAGTAAGCAATTTTCAACCGTAGCTGTAGTGAACTGCTATTCAGCTGTAATATATGGAAAATAAGTAAAATAATTCACTTGTGTAATACCTGCATTGCATTTTAAAGTTTAACATCTCAGCAGTTTTATGAGAAGGGAAGTATTATATGACAAATCATATACCTTGGCATTGCATTTTAAAGTTTAACATCTCAGCAGTTTTATGAGAAGTATTATATGACAAATCGTATACATTCTGATAATTAGAAAATGTGCTTAACTCTGCCATTAGATCAACTTTTTTCTTCAGAAGCCTCTCACTCCAAACTTTTGTATTGAGTAAAAAAGTCAGGTCTCTTCAGATGTCCCTGAGAGAAAGACCCTGTGAATCTTGCTGAGAAGATCGTCACAAAAGCAGGTGGCAGTTATCAGATACAATCTTGGTGGAAATAGTCCCTCAAAAATTAAAGTGAAAAATGAGCCAATAGTGCAGCCACTTTGAGAGGGACGTTCTAAAAGTTTCAGAGCTCACAAGTAAAAATGTGCCACTAAGTAAGAAAGAGACCCATATGTTTTTCCCTATATAATATATATATATTTCTAATATTATTTTTACTGTTGCATCCACTGTTCTTTTCTCCTTCTCTACAATCCTTAATCTCAGCATGGTTTGAGTTGGAAGGGACCTTAAAGCCCATCCAGTTCCACTCCTGCCATGGCAGGGACACCTTCCACCATCCCAGGCTGCTCCAAGCCCTGTCCAGTCTGGCCTTGGACACCTCCAGGCTCCAGGGGCAGCCACCGCTGCTCTGGGCAACCTCCTCCTGTGACATCACCATAGGGAAGAAAAACTCAAGTCATTAAATTGCAAAACTTCACTGAAAAAGTTCACCTGAAATAAGACTGATTTTGGTAGAGAAAATAGAACGCATCAGTAGATTCTCATAATTCCACGGTCAGATTTAATAGAGAATTAGATTTCTGTTGCAGGAGTTTACATGATGATAACAAGGTGGTATTTCACCAGGGCAGTTCTGAAGATGCTGTTCCATATACGTTGTAGATGACCATAAGTGATACTGAGCTTAGGTGTTGAACCTGACTCTCCAGCCCTGTGGTTCTACCAATGAGTTTATTCTTCAAAATTTTCAGAGATTCAAACTTAAGCTATGTAAAAAAAGAAAAAATGGACTATGAAGGTATTATTCAAAAACCTTCCTCAGCACTTTTTTTCTCCTCAATCTACCCCTAGATGTTGTAAAAAAGTAAATAGATTAGGCATATTTATTCTGTTCACTTTGATGATTTCCAGAGAAATTTGTACAAAGGAAGGCATGCTCAAATTAATTTAATGGTGTCTGGATTTCCCTGATGCTGAGCTGCTACAGATGTCATTCCAATGTGTGTGCAAAACAGGTTTCTTGACAGGTGTGCTTTTTTCTCTCACATTGCAAGAAAAACACACATTAGCAAATTAGACAATCTTTGTATGAAACATCAGACACAATTTGGGGGTTTCTGAGGATGATAAATTTCTTTTTGGTCGAACATCTGGATCTCGTTACTTCAGTGGCTTTTCCTCAGTGATGGAAACGTTGTCTAATGTGCACCTTCTGTCATGCTGATTGGTTTAAATGTTTATTTGGGAGAAGAAAGGATAACCTTTTAGTACTTTATTTCTACAGCTTGAATTTGTTATGGTATTGCCTAGACAGAAGAAAAAGTGTTTTTAAACTCCGGGGAGCAGATGGTTCTAAAAACTTTTAGGGAATACAGTTTTCCACCAGTTTTAGTCCAAGTGCAAGGATTTGTGCCTGGTGGTGTAAACAGAACTCAATTAAAAGAAGAAAGAGCCAAATGCCAATAAAATGTTTCCCAAATAATGGCATGAAGCTCTTCAGGGGAGGTTTAGATTGAGTATTAGAAGGTCCTTCCCCCAGAGGGTGGCTGGGCACTGCCCAGGCTCCCCAGGGACTGGGCACAGCACCAAACCTGCTAGAGCTCAGGGAGCCTTTGGACAACACTCCTGGGCTCCCGCTGGAATTGTTGGGGCTGTCCAGAGCAGGGCCAGGAGCTGGATTTTGATGATTCTTGTGGGTCCCTTCCAGCTTAGGTTATTCTGTGGTTCAGTGGAATACATTTTATATCATGTGAGTGCTTCAGTGTCAGCTTTGCCAAAAGGTCATTCCTTTGTCTTTTTGGCAAGTTATAGAACCTAGTCTTTGAATCCAGAGCTCTATTCTCACAATTACCATGGATTCCCTTTGAATTTTCCATTTTTTTCTGAGGAATTTGGTATCATTGGTGAAAGGTATGATGCTCAGTATGATCAGCCGGTACTTGTGCTGGAAGCACTGCCATGAGAACATTGACCTAATTTTTGCTGGGCAGTATTGGAGCTAATATCAATTATGCTTGGAATGATCAGAAGAAGAGCTGGCTGAGTGACTGCACGGGTGTTTTAGAAAGGCCATCAGCTCTAAATGCCAAGTAACAGTGCGTTCATGACTCACTAAAAATTTTTAAAAGCAACTTTTGACAGGATGGTAATTTCCGATACAGACCTTCTGAAGGAAATAAACCTGAAACTAGATTATGGCTCTGTTGGTTTTATGGATTGATTTAACACTTTTGGAAGCTTCCAACGTACTGAAAAGAATCACAAGCTCCATCTCTGGCTTCCATTTAACTTCTGTCACCATTGCAGTGTTGGCACTGTAGGACTGGCACACAAAGGCACAACTTCAACTTCGGGAGCAGGAGAATGAAACAACTGAAAATGCTTTCATCAGTTAGAGCAGAAGGGGTGTTTATGCTGAGGGTGGTGAGTTCATTAGTATTTATTTGTTTTATATGAATTGGAAAGAGACCAAACAGTAAATCAGGCTGACAGCAGAATTTCCCTCTCCTCCCAAACAAACAGTGCAGCCTCTGCAAAAGTGGATGAATGTCCTTTCTTGTTGTTTAGTCTGAAAACTGAAATTAATTTATACAAATATTTTTTTTCAAATGTTATTTTAATAACAGCACTTTAAATAAATGGAATCACTAAGACTGAGCTGAAAATGAGGCCATGATCTTCCTCACTTTGGGTGCTTTGGTTCATTTTATGCTTACCAAGAAGCTAATCCTGTGCCTAATCACAGCTTTGCTTAAAGATACCGCTGTTTTGATAAAATCTGTAAATGTGACTTTCACAACTGGCCAAAACCTCATGGTATGTGAGAGGACAGGAGGTTTCAGTTCAGATTTCAACCCATTATTCAAGCCCATATTTAATGTTTCCTTTGTGGAAGAGATAGGACTATGTAGAGCTCACCCTTTAAATGTTATTGCCAGGTGCTGGATTGGCTGTTCCAGAGAACAGCTCGACCCAGGAGTGGGTAGATTTTACACCTAGCAAGGGTGGGTGCAGGTTTGCTATTTAGATAGAAGGGCTTTCCAATCTGGAAAATCATTTAGCCTGTAGCAGCTCCAGGAATGGTTATTTCCTCATAGCCTAATCTTTAAACATCTTCCAGTAAAAGACATTTGAAAGTTAAATATTAATAGTGGCACACAGGAACGGAGATGATAAGGCAGTGTAATATGTGGGAGTGACATGGAAGAATAGCATGGGATTAATTCTCAGAATGTTATGATGAGGTTAATGCTGCCTGCAATATTCTTACTATATCCCTTTTATTTAATTTTTAATAATTTATTTTTCATCTAGATAAAAGTCGGATCACAATAAGAAATTGTATTTGCCGATGAGGGTTTGTATTGCTGATATCTTATAAATCGTGTCAAAAGTGATAGTGATATTTTGATGAAAAATGTAAGCCTGAAAAGATGACTTTAGCAGGAAAAATAAATTTAGAAAGTATTACATTTGTAATAGCAGCTTGCATTTGATTTTCTAAGTTGAAACAAAAGAAATACAAGAAAAAAATCAGCACAGTTATAATACAGATTTTTTTTTTAAAGGAAAAAAGTTAGCCTAAGTTGCTTTTTTTTTCCAAAACTAACTCCCAGCTTAAAAAATGAAATGAAATATTTGTTTATGTAAGATGCAAAGACTGATGGCTGGGAGCAGCTATGTAATAGATTATGCAGCCAGAAGGGAGTATTGTTGTCAGCCAGTCTGACTTCATGAATTAATTTTTGTTTGTATTGGTGCAGATCTTAGAGAAAAAAAAAAAAAACAAAAAACCAATGCATCTTTAAGATGATTAGTGTTGAAAAATCTTCTGTTTGCCCCTATGCTGCCACTATTACAAAATTGAACCTTCTCTTTGACTGTTTTTAATTTATCTTCCAGCCATTTAATCTCATATTTCTGTCTGGTAGACTGAGCCAATTGCCAAATTTTTCATCTCCAGAGCAAGAGCTGATCTCAAAGGCTTGACCTTAAGCTTTTTGATAAATAAAATGTGGTGAGCTATGTCTTCCTCTGCATATTGTCCTGACATTTAGCCATTTTCATGGGATACATCTGTACCCTCTTGTGTTTAACTTTTGTTTTAATGGCTGCTCAGAATGTGCATTCAACAGCTTTGCTTACTTCCTTTTTTTTTTATGTTATTTTTGAGTATCAGACCTCTTGATTTTGTTGAAATCTCCCATCCTGGCTGCTCATCCCCTGGAATGTTATTCCCAGGAATTTCAATGGCTTTGTCAAGAGCCTTTGTTTGGCAGGACAGTCTCTGTCATGGTATAATCATCATTCTTGGCATCTCCTGGAGGTGTGGCTGCATTTGGCTGTCTCAAAGGAGATATTCCATAATGTGAGCACCTCCCTGAGCTCTCCAGGCTGCTTTGGTTTCAGAGCCTGCCTACTTAATGCCAAAATCTCAGTTATCCCAGTGGATCTGTGACATTTATCAGAGAGCAGATCAGGGGCTCATTCTCCAATTAAGGAAACGGTGACTGTTCTACTTCTTCAGCTGTGGTTGAAGACTCTTCCTTTAGTTACATTTATTCAACTTAATTCATTAATTCTTTGCTTTGCATTATGCTTTCTATTTGCCTAAAGTATGCAGGAACAATTATATTCCCCTAAATTAATAATCTGCTGGGTTGCATATCAGCTATTCCATAATTCAACTTGGAATTAGGTTTTATTAGATGTGGATCTTTCATGCAGGGTGTCTCCCTGAAATCCATCTTGTACCAACAGATCTACTGCAATCCAACAGAATGTGAGTGAATGTAAACAGTTACTTATGGACAGGGTTTTATGGACCTGCAGCTATTTTTAGCATTTTAACAAGCTTAGCTTGGGATCTTTTTCTGTTGAAGTTAATTGGAAATGGCAAGCAATGATCACAGGTGAGACAGTCAGAGAGAAACACCTTTATTTGGGAAAGAACTCATTTATATTTTGGCTGTGCCCTGTTGTTTAATGAAATTCCTGGTGGACTGAATGATAAATATGTCTGTTTCACTCAGTGTGAATAGGCTTTGTTGTTGTTGGATTCGCTATAATTAAATATAATTTATGAATTTTTTAGAATTATACCTTCTTCTCTTCTACCAGATCTTTGCAGGTGTATAACTTAGAGAAAAATTAGAATACCTCAGTAATATTCAACTGTTAGAGTTTTATAACGGCTTTTCAGATGATTTGTGTATTTTTGATTTTTTTTTCCTTTTTTGTTAAGATTTGTTTAGAATATAATCAGATTTTTTTTCCTCTTCTGGGTTCCAGCTGGTTTTGGGGCTGTTGTTGTTGGAGTGACACCCATGGGTCAGAACATCACCACAGTTCATCCCCAAAGGCCAAAGAACCCTTTGGAACAGGAGAATAAAACAAATAAATTGCAGCTCTTACATAGCACTCTGACTGCTTGTCAAGAGAGGTTAATGCTAAATTGAATTGTAATGAAGTGCTTTGATCAGGGAGTGGTTAAATTTTGGTTTAAAAAGTCAAAGTTTTACAGAAGTTGTGAGTGACCCTTTTTTATCTGTTCAGAGCAGTGAATTTTGGCATTTGCTGTTAAATGGCAATGTTGGAAATACCTTGACACAGCTTCCTGATCAACCTATTTCACTTGAAAAGAACTTCTGGTTTAAAACAATATTAAATTGAGAGACTCTTTACTGACTAGGTTATTATTCAATTAGCTTATTTGAAATGTTAGTGAAATACAGAAGGCAGTTCTAGCTCAAAAGTAGCATAATTTTAATTATATCTGACACAGGGCCCCTTTGAAGCTTTTCCATTGTTTTATTTTTTGAAGTTTGATATCAATCCAGATTGTGTACTGCAAATATATTCCAAAAGGAAGTCGTGCTGCTTGTGTTTGCCTTGGAGCTCACAGAGGACACTGAAACTGTGAGGTCTTGTTTGAAAAGGTTTTAATACAACCTTGGAAATGACCAAACCCCCTCCACCCGCCAAAAAACCCAAAAATTTCTGTTTAGCAACCTTCATTTCACTACTACTATTGTGTGACTAATCACAAAAAATACTTCAGAATGAATAAAGTAAGGTAGAAAGAACTTCAAACACATTGAAAAGTAGTGAGAACTGGTCACTTGTTTGTAGCTTTTTACTTTGTCTAGCTATTGTGCATAAACTGAATTTTACACTCAGTATTGAAAGTTGCCTTTTATTGATACAGCATTATCATCAAAAAATTCTACAGGGAAGTTTTCACATTTCTGATGTAGATCCAGTGTAGATCCAGATGCAGCCTGTGTGCCCAGGTGGGGCATGTTGGAATAAGGAGCTGCAGACAGGTCCCTGCCCTGCTCAGCTGGGCTCTGGTTAATGCAGAGCTGTGTCACTGAGCCTCTGCTTGTGCTCCTGTGTCCTGATGGAAAACAAACAAATCCTTCCCAGGGCCAGGCCCTGGCTGGTGTCAGATACTGATATTCAGCTCAATTCTATCATTAATATCACTAAATTTTGTTATTATAATGCCTTTCCTACCTAAATGCTGTGATTTTTTTGTTTTGCTTTTTGTTTGTTTGTTTGTTTCTTTCTTTGTTTTGTTTTTTTTTTTTGGAGTTTCACAGCATATAGAGGTGCATTCAAAATGCAGTAGGCTGATATATAAACTGTCAGTAAACAAACTGAAACACTATTCAAATAAAATCTTTATGGTCCTGACCCCTTGCCTCCTTTTCAGTTCTCATATTAGAATTCTGCTTTACTAGAAAAAACACCAGGATACTTTCCATAGAGTTTATTTGGTTTCTTGAACTGACCTGAGTGGCAAAGTAAAATTTTAATATTTAATAGTTGGACGAGGTGCACAACTGGGGAAAAAAAAATAAAATATGTATTTGAAGCTGCTCCAAAGCTTCTTGCAAAGTATATTTATGGTTGGTTGCTATAATAGAATTTTAAATTGAGGAGGAATAAGACCACTGTTGTGGATAGCAGAGAGTTTCCAATGGGAAACAAAAAACTTTGCATCTCTTTCTCACTCACTGCAGCTGGTTTGCAGTTAAAAGATTTTGCTTTTCATTGAAATGGAAATCTATTGCTTCCTTCAGCTTTCGTTTAAGAAACATGCAAAGTGTGGAGCTGATTACCAGGCTGAGGGTGAAGTGCTGCAGCAGTCCACAATCACAGTTGGTATTTCAGTGGAGTCAGTAATCAGGGAAGCACTTATTAAATTACCATTTCCAGCACATGTGCCACAGCAAGGGGAGGCAGCAGCGTGGCCTCTCCACTCTTCCTGTTCCCTTGGCAAGATGCAGCCTTGGGGACGTGAAACTCTCCCAGCCCAGGGGGACAGCACCACCACCACATCCTGGGGCTTGAGGAGACCCCAGCTTTCTCCTTTCACACAGGAAAATCTTACTGGAGTTAAGGTTGAGCTGGTAATTGTGCTGCTAATACAGCATATAATTCCTCTCTGGAAGCTCCTTGATGATGCCAAGTGGTTGTAAAATACACTCATGTTCTTACATAAGCTCAATTTTATTTTCCTCTGAAAAGCATCTGACCACTGCAGCAATTCAGCTCCTTACAAACACCTTGTAATTATTATATATTATTTACCCTGGTGAAATGTGGATATGACAGAGAGCTGCATGAGGAACAGGCAGTGACAACAGACACATTGATTCTGATTTAGGTTTTAAAACACTGAGACTGTTTTTCCAAGCTGGATCTATACTTTTGTAGCTATATAATAAAGCATCTTTTTGGTTGCTTACTCCTCCTGTGGAATGTGAAGAAGATCAACAAAGAGGAATAATGATTTTGGACTTGCACAGCTGTTTGAACAAATCCAAGCAGCTCTGGTGGCACTAGCATTTAACATCATTCCCTTCCAACTGCATTTCACTTGTAAATATTTCCTCATTGGAAGCACCATGTGATTCTCTAGGAAAAATACCAGTCTCCTGAGGTTTTGCTCATTTAAATTCAGAATCAGATGGCATCAGGCAGAAAATAAGTCATCCCCTTATTCTAGTCTTATTCTGACATTTCAGAAAGGGAACTTTCTTCTGGGGTGCAGCCCTCTATGAACTTAAATAAGAAGCACAGCCTAAGGTAACGTTGACTTTTCACTTTGCATAAAGCAGAAATTTGCTTGTGGAGGATGATATTGCTGTTGAAGGCTCATATTTTAAATGCCACTGTTTTAAACGTTTCATAACCTTAAAAGTAAGCTGTAAACAAGCTTTCCAATGTGAATCCCTACAAAACTCCAGGTCAGGATTTAGCCAAGCTGAGATGCGACTTTTAATTGGAAATTGGATGGCATTGAAACACCAGAACATTAAAACATCATATTTAATAGGAAGGGTTATTTCTGAAGTTTTGTACCGCTAATCAGTTAACTGACTAGAAATGGCAAAAGAGCTCCCCAGAGAGATGCCTGGATATGCTGGAATGCCCTGTGGAGGTCTTTGTCACCTGTTGAAGGCAGGGAGGATGGGGAGAAGGTGGGACAAAAGCCCTCAGTACTCCCACCACCCCAAAAGTATTGTCCCTATTGTTCTGTTCCAGATGTGCAGGCAGATATTTCATGATGTCTCAGTGAAACAGGGAGGGCAGATGTTGAAGGGTTTTTGCATTAAGTGGAAAAACACATCCATGAGTTTTTCCACCTGTTTGTAGCTGCAGGGTCTTCTGTAGGACTTGGGTTGCTGAGACTCTGATCCACATGGGTTCCCACTGTGTGAAATGATAATAATTCTATTATAAATCCTACTCTGGCATCATTCCCAGTGAATAACTGCTCATGTTGATCTTTGCCATGATAACAAAAAGATATCAGGGATATCTTTTTTCCTTCATCTAGAAAAAAATAATCATGAAGTGAATAGCTCCAGATGAAGCTCCATAATCCTTGTACATTGCCGTATTTAGGGCTGGAGATCTTGAATATTTTGAAAACTTTGAAGGATATGTGTGAGATTTTGCTTAATACAGTGCAGGTATTAGAAGAGTTATCATACAGAATTTTGTAATAATTTGCTTCATTTGATTCTGACAATTCCAAATTCATGTATAATTACAATGTAACATTTTCACTTTATAAATTTTAACATCATTAAAATTTGAAATTCTACTTAAAACAGAGAATAGAGGTTGCATTTTGTTTATCATAGTCATTTTGGGAATGGAACTGGCAAAAATCATCAGGCTTCTGGATTTCCTAAAGTCTACCTTTTGCTTCTGTATTTGAAGCAAACCTTTATGAGAACAAGAGCACACATGTCAGAAATGACACAGCTTCATTTCCATACTGTAATTCCTATCCTTAATGATATCTGACTAGTAATGACCCCCAAATTAATTTCCTGTGCAGAACAGCAAACCAGCTTCATTTCCATACTGTAATTCCTATCCTTAATGATATCTGACTATAATGATCCCCAAATTAATTTCCTGTGCAGGACAGCAAAGAGAGGCACCTAGGGCATTATTTCCTTAAAATATTGTCGATGTTTCTGTCTTGTCAGAGGTCATACATTTTTTTTTTCCTTGTCTGCTGAGAGATGCTGAGTGCTGTTACAAACCAGATAGATGATGTTGCTTTAAATAAACAACTGTAAATCAGGCACTAAAATCATATTAATGCAAGAGCAGCGTGCATTGGGTGTTATCTCTCAGATGCTGTTCTGGGTACGTGTTTTATACAGAGAACTTTGACACCAGGCTTTGATCTGCCTTAAGTGGAGCACATACGTGGGATGCTGGATGGCTGCAAGTGCTGCTCTGAGATGTTCCTGTACAAAATATTGCCCGTGTTTGGCTGTAAAACAAAATACACTGCTTGCTTTCACTCCTGTCTGCTCTTCATCCAGAGTCTTGTTTGCCTTCCATGCTCTGTTTTACTCACTGAAAGCAGCAGGGATAGCTAAAAGTTATTTAAGAAATGAAATGTACTCTTCATGTGGTGACTGTCTCTAGGTTGTCCCAGTTTGTCATATTTTTGGGAGGATAAATGGCCCAGTTTTTGTGTTATGCAGTTTGAAGGACGTGTTCAAGGTCTACAGCATCACCCAGACAGAACACAGAGTTACAGGCCAAATTTAGAAATTAATGATCCTAGCTGCTCTATGCAGTCTACAGTTACCTTCAGTTTAGCTATTCCATACTTGTTTGTAGGATTGGCACAATAAAAGGCCCTGCCTCGTGGGGTTCTGTAGTCTGGAGGCTCTTTGTGCTTTTGCTTGATCTGATGCCCATTCCTGAGGCAAATGAAGCAGAATAAACTTCAGATAAAAGCTGCCTCTCATTCTCATAACGAGATGGCTGAGAGATGAAAATGATGGGAGAGGCTGGGCTGGTTCTGTTCTTACCTGAGGCTGGGAGAGAGAGGAGCATCCTCTCTGTGCTAGAGGGACACTGGGAGAGCTGCTCTCCCATCCCTGCTGCAGGCATTTACCTGTGGGAAGCTGCTCCATGAGTCCTGGGACCAGGAGAAACTGCTGGGAAGGGTCCTGCTGTGTTTGAGGAGAGCAGGGAGAGGCTGGGAGAGTTCTCCTGCTCACAGAGGGCATTTCAGTGTCCCTCAAGTGCCTTCATCTCTATTTGGTAAATGGACAGATGTGATTGCTCGGTTCTTCTTCTGGAAGAGCTTTCTATGGATTGTCACCTCAAATCTCAGGGTTTTCTCAGTGCTGGGGTTGCAGCCTGTCATGCTGGGGAAAGGAGGATGTCTCTCAGGAAGGCTGCTGATAATCAGCCCCCTCCTCCTCCTCATTCAGAGCTGTTACCAGTGTCAATATTTTTTTTTCATTTCACTACATCACCTTCTGTCTTTGATATCTGCAAATTCTTTAAGTAATTTTAAGTTTTTCCCTCAACTTCTAAAATATTTTTTTCACATAACCAAAGCAGAAGCCCAGCCTTCATTTCAGGAATCTTAATTGCAAAGCAAAGCCCACTTTTTCAATATTTTGCTACAAGAGAGAGACAGCTTTGATAGTTTAATATCACACTGTCTTTCACAGTGTCTTTCCTCACATGAGGCTAGAAGACAAAAATTAATCCACTAAAAATAGTAAGAGATTCTGGAATTTAAGAAACTCAAAAATGAAGTGGTCAAAAGTTAACAGTATTTCTCATCTGTTGTTTATCTCTTGAAATTAAGGATAGCTGAATTAAGTAGGCTCTAAATACAAGTTATTTAAGCCCAGTAATTCAGTGGACATCCAACTGTCCTAGCAAGGCCACCAACATCCAGCTTTCCAGATAATATTCTATTTCTTCTTATGTCTGTTTATTAAGTATTAATAATGACATGTTTGTTTTCAGAGCAAGGGAACCTGCCCATATTTTGTGATGGCATTTACAGGATCCATGTTCAACACCTGAAAAGGTGGCTGCACTGTCCAAGGAGCTAAACTTATTTCCCTATAAATCTGGGAACACCTGTCTTTCCATCAGCTCCTGATGGGAAAACCTGTTATTGTCAATTGACCAAGGGTGACCCTTGCTGTATAAACACTGACCCTGATGGATTAGGAAATGGATGTGCTGCTCTGATGGGATCTTTTACCTTCCTGTGTCTGATAGAATGCATTCATTAACTCCATTCTTCTGTTCAGCAATTCCTTAAAATATGCAATTTATGCTTTAAGTAAGACTTGTAATTAGTCCCTCTACCTAGTTACTGTCAAAAACAAAGAATGTATCCAGCCCTCCCTCATTGGTATTCACACAAAGTGAATTGTTCCTTTCAGCTCTTGTTGGTTATTATTTAACAGTTAATCCCAGAAGTTTATGGGCTGGTGTTACGATGATGATTATTTTTCTGGTTGCTGTCCAAGGGGTCATTTTGAAAGGGACTCATTGCAGAAGGGTTGCAGAGCATGTAGATTTGCAGGGGCATTTAATGTGTTTTGCTTCCAGTCTTTGTGTGGCTGGGCAGGCAGCCAGGCACTGTCTGAGGTTTGCTTTGTAAGTCCTGAATCACTAATGCAAAGGCAGGGGAAGCACAGAGCCATCATCCCCATCTGTCCAATATTACTGCACATGGAACTGGCCCTATTGAACATATTGAATTAATTCCACTGCAGCGTTGCCCATCAAATTACTTGACTCTTTACATCACCCCTTTTTTGCTCCCTAATGCAAAACATCCATTTTATTTGACAAGGCCTTCTTTGGCTTTGGCCTAAACAGAGGATGGGGATGATCTTGGCTCACTTCACTCTAAATAATCGTTCTTTAATTACACTAGAGGTGGTATCATCTGCAGTAATTACTGAAAAGATGTCAGCTCTCAGATAATGGAGTAAAACATTAATGGAACTGAGCTGGCCCAGACCCTGAGTCACAAAACCAGCCACTCGTGGTGCTGTGACTTGGCATCACTCTCAGCCTAGCTGAGGTTTCAGCTCAGCACCTGACTTAGGACCTTGCTGAAGTACCAGATTTCATAATGCTGATGGTTTTTGTTTTGTTTAAACATGAACCCTGCCTTTTCTTCAGAAAAAAGTATCATGGGTTAAGTCAGATTTTTGCAGATACCTACTTGGGTAATATCTTTGAAACTTTCTCATCAGCCCCCACATCTTTTAAAGAGACCCCTGATATCTTGAGATGGACAGGCCTTACTGACACAGAACTTTGGGTATAATTTGGTCTGGAGTTCTCTTTTTGCAGAAACTACTGGATTGTTCACTTGTAGTTGAAAACTGTTGATTTATCCCAGAATCACTGAGGTTGGCAAAGGCCTCTGAGATAGTGGAGTCCAACCTTTGACTGATCACCACCTTGTCAATAATGAGAATTAACTTTTTCTTCACATGTGGGTGAAACAAAGCCAGAAGCTGATGTGTAGGAAATGCTCCCAGTTTCTGACACAATGACAAAGGGACACTGACTTGCAGGTCTGGAGGCTGAGACATTCATTAGCAATAAACTTTCAGTCAATTTGGAGCATTCACAAAAAATATCCAAAAGCTGCTGTGCTTGGAGATGTGCAGCTGTGACTTTCTCAATGTCTACCTTTGATTATACATCTCATGGCCTTGATGAAGTTCTCAAGTCTTTTGAATCTAAAGGCCCAGTAAAAATTATAATTATATAAATACACAATATCCCATGGCTTCCCTGTGTTTTGTACTGTTTAGTTTTCAGTCTCCTTTTTTTTACAGTTATTTTAGCAACAACTAAAACTTTCATAGTCAAGAAAATAGAATCCAAATCTATCAATCTATAGCTGACAGGAATACTTAGTGAAACAACGACTGTCATTTGCTATTAAGACTGAAAATCTAATATAATTCCAATTAAAAATAAGCCAGATGAGATCTTTAGAAAGGACTTCTTCTGCATCTCCTCACATATGTTACTTTTCAAATGAAAAAAAGTAACATATGTGGAGAGCACTTTGATCCATATGGTGTGCTCCCCTTGATATTTTTTCTATTAAAAATCTCTATACTGATAAGTCAGCCTTTTGACTTATATACTTGTTTTTTCCTCAGTGTAGAATATTGAAGGCTATTTTTTCTTCCCTTTTCTGCCTCTTCTTCTTCTTCCCAGATTTATCTCTATTTTCAGTGTCTGGAGGAAGTACCAAGCTGAAGTTTGGGGTAAGGAGCAGGTGTGGTGGATGTTCTTTGCTCTTCCTTCCCCAGGACCTGCAGTGACACCCCAGGTTGCAGTGGTCCCAGAGGAGGCCTGAAATTCCTTTTCCTCCTTATTGAGCACAGCAAGGTGCTGTAATGCACAGAATTCAGCACAGATTGAAATGGTACACAGGGCATTCAGAGGATGCCAAGCCTCTTCTTTTCAAATTTCCTTTTCTGTTTGCCTTTCTTCTGGAAATCAGCATTTCTTCTGGAAATCAGCATTTCTTCTGGAAATCAGCATTTCTGGACCTTACAAAATGCAAAATCACAAAGGCTACTTGCTATTCAAAACCTGACTTAATTCCAGTTAAAACTTGGGTTTGCTGTTTTTTGTGGGGTGTTTTTTTGGTGTATATTTTTTAAAAAGCACTTTATCAACTTTAAAGAACATTTATTTATTGATGGACTGGATTAGCGTCTAAGACATACTATAAATTATGGCTGACAGGAAAATTTATTTATTAAACTGTGTTAGAATGAATTATCTGATTTTACAGGAATTACTTAATTACTTATTTCTTCCTATCTGACTCTGTAGTGCAACCAAGAGGATCTCACCTGCATTTTTTAGCTGGCATGCTCTCAGCAGGGTTTGCCACTGAGGTGTTTGTAGCCCCATCTCCTTGGTGTGTTTCTGACTGCCCTCCCTGTCCTTTTTCACCTAAGGTCCAGCACCACCTGAAGCTGTGCAGTTTCTGTGCTGGCTCTGGTGCTTCCCCTGCCCTCCTGTTCTGAGTTTTGGGAGTGGAAAAGGAAAGGAAAGGCACCTTCTGGTGTGGCCCTGAGTTTCCCCAGCCCTCTGGCTACAGAGCAGCTCATCCTTGTGCAGCTTTGTGTGAAATTGATAAGAAGTGGAGTTAATCAAAGCACTCAAGAAATCTGTTTACTGGAGGTATCAGAAATATGTGAGGAAAAGGTTTAAAGAACTCTTCAGTGTCCTTTAATGTGCTGGGCACATTTCCTACTACAGAAGTCTGGATAAGATTGTGCAATGTTTTTAGGAAATGCAGCAGCTTTTCCTGAATTTTTGACAATACTGAACCATACATTTATAAAACAAAGCTCCTCTTTGCTTTCACTGGAGACTCCTGCTTGTAAATCAGTGTCAGAGTGTAGCCTGTGGGTCTTCTAAGGAAAGTTCAGGAGACAACCCCTAGAAAATAAAAAGGCAGGCACATTAATGAGAGAACTTAAATAAATGATGCAGCCCTTTTTCCCCCTCCTCTCTCTCCCTGAAGATGGCCACTGGCACACCTCTTGTAATTATTCATTATTTTTGTATCTGGTCTGTAGACATTGTACAAGGCTGCTTCTCCTGTTTGGGATATTCCCACAGTGAAAGCAGTGATCCTGTTCTAGGGGAATTTATGGGTATGAGTTTTTGCTGCACCACAGTGATTAACATCGCTGTTCTTGCCTGCTCAGCTCTGGGTGGGGTGCAGCAGCCCAGCTGAGGGTACTGAGCCCTGGGGATGACACAAGGATCACTTTAATGGGAATTGTTTCAGCCACTTCAGTGTCAAACTATTTGTTTTAGTGTCAAACATTCTGTGGCTCTGAGAATCCTGTTTTCGTGTGTTCATTTGGAGTGAGGCACATGATGAACATTTAACTTGAGGAGAAACATACTTGAGTGTGGCTGAACTGAAAATTCATATTATCAGAGAAGCATTTAAGTGACTTTCTTTCAATTTATCAGTTTAGGTTGGCTTTTATTAAGACAGGCAGTACATTAATGATGTGTGCTTTATTTTTAAAATAATTGTTTTATATAAAGAGCACAGTTGCTGGTAATTTTTTGGTGAGTGCTATAATTGTTTCTAAGTTTTCTGTACATTACATTGTAATTTCAGAATGCTCATTTAAAACTTTAATGAACACTATCATAAACAAGTTAATAAAAACTGCTATTAAATTCTTTTGTGATGGCGAGAAAGTGATGTGCTATGAAAAACTGTATAGGAATAGTAATTGTAGTAAATATAATTTAATAGATTGGAATGAAAGGTGCAAATTACCAGCAGAAAACCCAGAATGAAGACTCACTCAAATTTAAAGAGAAGTGTTTTAAAAACTGGGGGGGTTTAAAAATGTTCAATATTTCCCTACAAACATAGAGTTTTACCTGAGAAGATGAGAACAGCAACATTCAACTGGTATTTAGGAAGCTGAACCTTCATAACACTTTTTTCCATTTCTCGATTAATCCAAAATCTGAATTTAGTATGAACAAAAGTAATGGCGGCATTTGGCTTTGATATGATGTTGAGGTGAAAGCTCATACACTGCCAAAAAGCACAAGCCCTGTGCATCATATTTTAGATTAATGAAGAAAGAAAAAACCTGAAAATCTTTCTGTATTTGCAGCTGGAACCATCCCCTGCTGTTCCCCGTGGTATAACCTTTACCAGGGTGTCAGTGGCACATCACTGCAGTGTCAGAGATTTGGGAGATGCCAAAAAAAAACCCCAGTTTTTCCTACAGTCATTTGCAAGTTTTGCACATTATCCTTTGAATGGAAGGACAATCTTTTGAGATGAAGCGCTGCAACGTGACATTGCATTAATTCATGGAAAGATTTGAAAAAGGGTACAAAAAAGACCTTGACTGAAGAACTATTGAAAGGAGTGGCATTCTGACATTGACATCTGTGCCATCTGGATTTTATACTTTTTTTTTTTTTTCTTTAAGCATTTAGACTTAGAAAACAAACTTCTTGAGTGTGTGCTTCTGCCTGGAAAACCTGCTGTGGGAGAAGGATGGCAAAGAAAAAGATGATGGAAGGCAAAAGACAAAAGTCTCAGTGGAGGTGTAATTTGATTCTAAGAGTGTTTGGAATTACTTGTCCAACTCTTGTGAATGTACTAGAGGAAAATCCAATGATGGGATGCAGAATAAGCTCTCTTATTGTAATATTTTTGGGTTTAGGTTGGATTAAGGCATGGTTTGTGGCTCTGGAATTGGTAGTGGGTACAGTTTTGCTGTGCACTAAGGCAATAATTAAGCCTCAGTAATGAGGTGAGTGGTGTCAAAAACATCCCATCAAATCTCCTGCAAAGGCAACCTCTGATTTGAGAACACTGGGATACAACAGAGCTTTCCCTTCTTTTAATTATGCCTGGAGTTTCTGCCTCTGTGTTTGCTTTGTTTGCTTGGATGGAATTTTTTTAATCGTTATTTTGCTCTGTTTTCTTTCAGCTGAGGCTACAAAATGGGTGGGTGGTGTTCCAGCTCTTTATTTCTGAAAAGCTCTTGTCAAATTCTCATTCAAAAGGGACCCACAACAGCAAATGAATTTATTCCCATTGTAGTTCAGTTTAATTTCCAGAACTGCAGCATAGTTTGGCTGCTCAGTTTGAGCAGCAGTTTTCTGGAAGGGATGCTCAGAAGGTGTGAGGGGTCAGGAGCTTGTGTAGGAGCAAGGAGTTATGCAGGACCTCTCTCTGTGCCTGGCTCCAGTTTTGCCTTGCTCTGCCCAGTTCTATTACAGCCTAAATCCACAAGTTTTAAATGAGAAACACTTTTTCCTGCCCTTCTCTGTTAGATTATCCAGGGCAGTCATCTAGTCCATTTGCAGGTGACAAGAATTTAGTGCTGTCCTTTGTGTTTGCTGTAGTTCATAAATAATCCATCAGACCTTTTGCTTCCCATGGTTTAACTGCTCTCCCTAAGGACTGTGCTGGCTGCACAGATCTGAAGTGTTTGCTGGAGCCTAAGACTGTTACTGAAGATTTTTTTTTTGGAGAACAAAGCCTTGCTCGGATCCAGCAGCTCGGGAGCTCCAGCTGACAGTAGATCAGTTTGCATTCTGCATTATGAACAACCCTTCACGTCGTTCCAGCCAGAATCTCAAACTGATATAACAACCCCAAAAAACTTTAATGAAGTGAATGGAAAGAAAATAATGTGTTGTATTAGCAGGAGTAAAAATTTAGTCTTTATTTGAGTAGAGCTTAAACAATGCAGTGTGTAAAGATTTGTACTGTTTCTTGGTTCTGAGGAGAACAAGAAGATTAAATATATCTTGCTATGTTTGTGTGAAAGGTGAACTGCAGCCTGCTGGAGACCACAAAACTTGATACAGGAGGGATTTGTCTATAAAGAAAATACAGATAATCCCATAGAAAAGAAATATTTGATGTCCTCATGCATTTGGTAATGCAGACTTAGCAATATGTTGATAATGGAACATTGTCCCTTTTTGTGATCCTTGAAAGAAAAAATAAATATCCTCTCTAATGCTCTTTGCCATGCTGCTTCTGGCTAACTCTGTGAACTCAGAGTGTTTCAATAGGTGGAAATACATCAAAAAATCTGTAAGACATCTTCCTCTTGTTAAGCCTAGATAGCTTTTTCTTTTATAAAACACAAGCAATATCAAGAGTATCTGGAGGCCGTGGCAGTCTCAAGCGCTGTTGTAGAGTATAAAATTTATTTGCCACTTTTATTTTTCTTAATAATCCCAAATCAAGATGGAGATATTATAAATGTTAACTAAGTGAGATTATATATGAAAGAAAATGATCTCCTGAGGAATGTGCCATTCACTTCCAGCTGTCTGCATTCCAAGACAAGGACCGTGCAGGTTTCTGGCTGGAGTACAGCACATGGTCCATGCTCTAGCTGAAAGCAGAGGAGAAGTTTGCCCGTCAGGTGCTCATTGCAGGAAATCTTGGATTTATAATTCCATGGAAACTGCATTGCCATGCAGTTGTCCAGCCTTTGTTCCCCTCCCAGCTTTGGAAGGAAACTCTGGACATCACCAATCTTTGGGCAAGGCAGCATTGAGTGCTCTTGTTGAACATTTGTCTGATGGCTGAGAGGGATTCCAGGATTCACAATCCTCTGCAGAGGTTCAGCCCCACAACCAGGGCCATCACTGGAAGCTGACTTGCCAGGATATTTGGGAACTTAAATTAGAATGTGCTTTGTACTGGGCACGTTCACATAGGATTGATTGTTGTCCCAAACAAAGGGGACAAATTGTGCAATTTCCTTCCAGGAAAAAGCCAGTAACAAAAGCAGCGTTTCTAACTGTGATTTAATGGGAAATTTTGCATTTCTCTGTGCTATCCTAGGGATAATGTTTTGGGCTCCTGGCATCTCTGCCTTTCTCACTGCAGGACGTTTGCCTGAGGCTGCTTTTCCAGCTGCCCTTGTTCTTGGTGCCTTCTTATCCTCATACTCTGCTGGAACCTGGTGTGCTCTGTACCTGGGGCAGGAGCCTCAGCAGTCCCAGGGCACTCAGGCACACACAGCTTATTCCTCCCTAAGCCTTTAAAGGGTTCAACTCAGAGTAAACTGAGAATTCATCACAGCCATGCTGCTGTTGATAGCAGCAGGAAAATGCTCCTGGATCACTCAGAGTTACTCTGCCATGACGTGACAGCCTGGCCCAGCTGAGCAAGAACCAGGAGATTTCATTCCAGCTGCCCTTCTCCCAGCCACTTAGGATGTTAGAAGCAAAAGCCACTATGACACAGCTTTAGTGATATTCTGTAGCTCACAACCTCCCTCAATGGAAAGTATAAATGCTGAGTCTTCTTTGTCTTCTCTATTTTTAACTAAACTTCTCAAACTGACAACAATTTTGTTGTTTGTTTTTTGGTTTGGTTTTTTTTTTTTTTTTTACATTATTAGGTTTGATGGCATAATTTGTCCATATCTGGAGGCACAATTAACATATTATTAAAAGAATAAAAATCCAGATTTTGAACACCCTGTGTTAGATTCTGTGTTCTACTGCTCCCATTATTTAATTAACAATTTTAGGCTCACACAGTGCTGTCAGTATCAGATGTGGGTTTCATCTGTCATTAATATTTCCCATTTAGAAGTATACTTACTCATATATTTACAAAACCTCAACATATACTGAAGGAAATTGTGTAATGTACTTTGAACAAACAGCAACAACAGGAACTTTGCTTGAATTATTTAGGGAGGAAGGAAGAAAATCTGGAGAAATCGAGGCATTTTTATAAATAAATCCTACTTCATAATATTAACTCTTTTCAAGCCCAAACATTTTGTATTGTTCCTCTTGATTCTTCTTCTCTTCAGATCTTCCTTCCTGGGAAGTCTTTGCTCTTCTGTTCTGTTGCTCTTTCACAGTCCAAGGTATAAGACAGGGATGAGGAACAGAATGAAGCCTCTGCCTAACTGCCTTTAGAAGTTTCTGCTCTTTTGGGTAACTAAATAATTTCTTAAAATTCATGTAATGCCTTTCTTTGTAATGTTGTTTATGGCTGCATCTTAGTGAAGAGCATTAAACATACAACAGAACTGTTGGAAAACCAGGCTAGGAAGGACTTCATAAACAGCATTTGTATTAATACATGAAATAATCCAGGCTCTGTTGTGTGGCTCTGCGATGAAAGGTAATTCATGGCTCAGCTCCAGATGGCCAAACCCTCTTGGTTTGGAACCAGGACTACCTGCCTGGTGCTACCAGTTGTGAGTGACTCAGCCCCTGCAGTCCCCTAAACCATGCCCAGGCATTTTGTGGCAGCATCAGGGCTGGCCCTGGCCAAACTGCTTTGGGCTTTGCTGACAATTAAAGGCCTGGATGTTTGCCTGTCTGTTCTCAAGCCCGAGATGGAGATCCCAGGGATTCCAGGGCCCATCTGCTCCCATGCTTAGCTGTCCTTATCACCAAAGCAGAGTCTCTAATTAGAGTCTTGTCTCTTTTTTCCTTTCAGTTTAGAGAAGTGGTTGTGTCCAGTTTAAAATGATGCTGAGCTCTCCTTTCTTTGCTACTTGTGTCATCCTTCTATTCAAGCTATTTTTTAGCAGACTGATACCAAAAGCTATTACAGCTTAAAGTTTCCTAACTAATGGCCACTACTAGCATTATCATAGGTATTTATCTTCTTCTTCTTCTTATCATTAATAATATTTTTATTATTGCTAAGTATTATTACTGCTGATGTCAAAGGTTTTTAGCAAATCAGCCATCAGCTCTCTTTGCAGCAGAGTTTGTGGTTTCCTGGTGCTCTTTCCCTTTTGGAGTGCGAGGCTTCACTCTGCTCCAGCAGGCACAGACACGAACTGTTAGCTGCAGAAATCAAAAAGAAATGGCACAAACTGCCCTGATTCCTAAAGCCTCCAAGTCCTTTTACCAGATCACTGTAAATGTTGGATTTTTTCTGACTCAGGGCTGTTCCTAAACCACAATTAGTCCCCACATGGGGCTGTGCATGGTAGGGGACAGCTGGGGCCAGCAGGTCCCCAGATGAGCATCGAGGCTGTTCACTGATGGCTTTGATTTGGGTTTCTTGGGAGGATCATGAAATTATCCAATGGTTTGAGCTGAAAGGGTCCTGTCCTGTACATCAAGGCAGATTTTCTTTAATCTTCCCTTTCTCAGGAACATTCTCATAGGATTTCTGATCTCCCAGGGAACTACGAGGCAGGAGTGGGGTCCTGAAGAGAAGGAAGCAGAGGGGGAAATCAAAAATGCTTTTGCATTTCTGACAGACTTTGATAATTATTCCTTTGTTGCAGTAATTTCAATTGCAGAAACCATTTTATAATAATGTTGGATCAAATTATGTGGGGGGAAAGTTCTGAAGAATGGAGTAATTCAGTAATTTCTTTACGTTATGTAAAATACAGCATCTTTTAAGTTGAGGATGTTTAATGACCACTTTGGTAAGCTTAGCAAAAGAGTGGTTTGGGCTTTTTTCTAAAGTGAGACTTTAGAAGAAAACATAAAGATTTTATATATCCTATAAAACTGGCACACATCACATTATTGATTATATATGCACAATTAGCTCTTTTTTATCTCATTGTGTATTATAGTGGGATTAAATTTTCCTGAAACACTTTATGGTGTATCCTAGTCTTTAAAGCATTATTGCATCCCTGAATATCTCTTGTAATAGTTCCTGGTACAGAATTTTGCCATAACAGATGCATTTGGGTATTATTTTTTTGTGTACTTTTGCAATCTACACACAGCTCAGAATAGGCACCTCTACTTTTTAAAAATTATGTGTTTTTTCTTTATCATTAACATGTGGATTTTTCATTTTCTCTTTCTTTTCTTTCTTTTCTTTCTTTTCTTTCTTTTACATTATTGTGGATTTTTCATTATCATTTTCTTTATCATTAGTTCTCAGTGATGGATGAAAACAAATTGTAACAGATACAGGGAATGAGAAAAGCACTATGTTTTTTTGTGTCATTCTGTGGATGGCAATCACTGAAATTCCTGTGTGAGATACGTCAAACATGATTTAGCAGTAACAATATGTCTGCATCCAAAATATGATGTCAAGGTTGTAAAATTTAACCAGTCTTGAAAATATACCTTTTAATCCATGTGGATAATTCTCTGGTGAAAAATCAGGTTGCAGCTTCACAGCAGGTGTGGGAGTTGCTGCTTTACACCTCTGAAGGTCCTGCCTGCTTGTGTAGGCTTGGGGTTATTTTTCTGGCAAGGATGGGTATATAAACATTAAGATTTGTGAATTAAGATACCTGGTTTTGATATCTCTCTGGAGTTGGATCACACCTTTAATGAAGGGGTAAATCATTATCCAGGATTGCTGTGACAAATAGAAATGATCTGTTTTCATGACCTCTTCATGTATCTTGTCAGATATTGCTCAAAGCAAGAGATGGAATTCTCGATGGCAGTCCCTGGATGGGGATCAATGGATGGCTAAAATCTGCAGTTCATCTGTTGCAATCCACGGGTCTGTTCTGCCACCAGCACATGGCAGTAAAAGTAATCACTTCAATTTGATCTTTAATTTGTTGCATGATGGCAACAGCATCTTCAAAATGTGTCAGAGAGTTATTTAAATTTGTTGCTGAGATGGTGCAATGCAATGTATTTTATCTGGTCACTTAAGAGGTGAACTGGAACCAGAAAATCCAATGTTCATGGGTGAAGGTGTTCTTTAAATTTATATTAATTCATAAGAAATATAAATAGGAGAGGAGGAAAAATACTTTGTGAGTTGGAGAAATGCAGTTTTAGTTATATCAGTGTTTAAGGAGAAAAAAAAAGGAGAGATGGATGGCAGAGCTTTAAAGCAAAAGTGTGAGCCCAGATAGTTTTTGAGTGATCAGAGAAAATGCCAAAACCTGTTTTTTCACATCATCTGCATAACAACGAAAACTGAAGCAAGGTTGTTGGAAAATAACACCCCTGGGATGCATGTAAATACACAAAACCTTAGAACTCAAACCAGAGCCTTAGGGAATTCAAAAATGCACAAGGAAGATAATAAAAATGGAATTATTTATGGTCACTAATTGAGAGCACTGACAGGGGAACTAGAAAAATACTCACACTCTACAAAGATTGCATTTTGTGGGATTTTTTTAAGAGGTTCAGCCCTGGAAAAAGCCTTTTGACTGTGAGGCCATCAAAAATATGTAGCAAAGGCCACCACACTGATCTAACCTGCAATCAGAGTGGGAATCTTTCAAAATCACTTCACCATCATTTCTAGTAATAACAGGAGAAAACAGAAAACGATGAGACAAATTCTGATTATGTTTGTCTTTGAGCATAATGCATCCACATGTTCTGTAAAAAAAGGCAGTCAGGTTTTCAGGGCATAACCAGAGAAACAACAACAACAAGAAAAAGTCTCTGGGATCCTCTGCTGCTCTCCAAGCAGCTTTTTAGCTGGTCTGCGTGCTTGTCTCTTCACATCCCTTGCAGGATTTCCTTTATCCTCTCTGAAAACCAGCAGACTCCTCTCAATATTTGGGATGTTCTAAAAAGGGGCTTGTCTACTAATTTTTGATGCAGTGAGCAGGTAATTTCCTTTTCTTTGTGTATATGATGGTTTCTGTCTTTGAGTTTTTATTCAGTTTGAATTAACTCACAAACAAGAGTCAAGTGAGCTCAGGTAACAGTCTTGATCCCAAAATGTGCTGATCCTTTTCACCCTGATTTCATGAATATGCAGACTGAGTTCCAAGAAAGACCAGTTTGTCTGTGCTTTATCCCCCAGCCATGTTCCATGCTGATCACTTCTTCCCCATTCTGACGTGGCCTTGATATTCCCAACAAGCTTAATGTTCCGGGGTCTGGGTTGGTTTTTTTTCTGAGTTGCACCCTCATTCCAACAGGAAGTCCTTGATAAAAAGGGATTTCCAGCTGGAAGGCTCAGGAGGTAATTTAATTTAGATTAATATAAGTGCTAAGCTGCAACAATGCTGCTCCAAGACCTGCCATGTGAAATAATTGCCATTTGTTATAAAAAGGTTGGGTTTGGCAGCACTGTTTGAGTAGAGAAGAGAACAGAGAACCTCCTTGAGCAAGAAAAGGCCAGTCTGGAAAGCAAGGTCTCACAAATGGAAGGTGTCATCTAGTTCATGGAAAGATACCAAAAAAACCAAGAGAATGATGGAACTGTAGCAGAAAGAAGAATTTGCTTTCCCTGGACAAGGATTGCTCTTGAATCCCAATCCACCTCACTCAAGTTACTTCAGCTGTTACTTGCTTGACCCAGAAAGTAAAAGCATTTGTTATAAGTCTCTGGAAATCCAAAAAAGAAAGGCCTTTCCTTTGGCAGCCTTCATTGCCAACCCTAATAAATGTGTTCCAGAGGTGCTCCTGCCATGAGTTCTCCATGGGAGCCTCACATGGCTGGAGAATCTCCATGGAATGAACTTGGGAAGTATCTGAGAGCTCAGGGCTAAGGCTGCTCTCAAACTCAGCTTTCCTGCAGCCTGAGGCCTGGAACACGTGGGCAGGGTGTGGCTGAGGGTATTTCCAAGAGAAATGTGCTCAGTGTTGGCTTGGACCTTGGCTGCTGAGTGGGAGCAGAGCCCTGGGCTCTGGCAGGAGTTAGCTGTGTCCAAAGGGAGGGAGAGGAGAGCTCAAACAGGCAGCAGAGGTGTGGAGGGATGGGGTCTGCTGGCCTGGAGCCCTGGAGATTCCTGATGGAAACAAGAAAGCAGCGAGGTCAGCAAGAGCCCATAAGACAAGAGCAGCTTTCCTCTTCAGAACCACCTGCAGAACAATAAAACCATTAAAAAATGGAGAGATCAATCTTAATCATGAGACCTGTTGTTCTGAAAGCCCCACTGGAGCAGTTCAGCAGCTTTTTCAAACTTTAAATCACAGAAGCAGTGAAACCAACATCTAATTTTAGTTTTTAAAAACTGCAAAAACGAGAATTTTTTATACAATTGTCAGTTCCCAAATTCAATAATATAGGTGTTAGGAGAGCAATCCATACACTGAGTTTTACCAAAAAAAGAAAAAAAAAGGCAAGAAATTGCTTCTGAAAATAAAATAGCACAGTCTAGAGAAGAATTTTATATTACTTCTTCTTGTCTTTTTCAGTTTCTAAGGAGTAGAATAGGACAGGAAATCCAGCAAAGCTCAGGTATGCAGTGGTGTATCCGGTCTCCAAGTATTAGCTGTGGGAAGAAGTATAAGGCCTCACAATGCAGTGAAAGCCTTTAATGAATTTCCAATCTTTAATTGAAATTAATGGCTATAGGAAGACAAGGAAAGATGTTAAAGAAAATGGGAATTTCATACAGAATTTGAAAAGGGATAAACAGCAGAACTTGAAGAAACAGTAGTATTGGCTTGATTTTTTTTTTTCCTTGATAATTTGACATTCTTTCAATACTTTTAATATCTTGCAGTATCCAGTCTTGAGCTTATAAGATAAGGAAAAGTTGTGGAAATCAGCCTTGATCCATGTGCACATTTTATAATCTCATATCAGTCTGTCTCTTACGCTGCTGGAGAGATCAATAGATGTTCCCTGCTGAGGATGTTATCTTTGGTACCAACTTTTTAATTAACTCTTGTCCTGAGCTCAAAGAGCAATGTTTCACAGTAAAAACTCTTGATGTACAAAGCAGATCTGACATTTATCAATTACACTCCGTGGTATCCAGTGCAGTGATCAAACAGTCAGAGCTGTACTACTGCTTGTTCTCCAGTGATGGCAAAATAACTCACATACCCACATCAAATGCATTTGCATGGCTCTGGACTCCTTTTGAAGGTGTTTACCAATCACTTTGTGAAGAATTTCTGTTGGTACTAAAGGGGAATTGTCAATACTGAGATCATGTTGTGTTATTAGACGTGATGGAAAAGGTAATAAATGTAGCACAGTTTTAATTTGAGTCGCTGTCAGTGGGAAAAGCCAAGCCACTTTCACTTCACACTGCTCTGGCTGCACACTGAGAGTTTGCTTTGCTCCCCTTTGGGCATCAGGGAAGCATTTTCCAGATGAAGCTTTCCTTGGGCATCTCTGTACCAGCCCACAGGTCTCTGCTTTTAGCTTCCTCCTTAGCTTTTCAGGTGAAAATCTCATTTATCAGCAGCGAATCAGGTGCAATCCATGAATCTGTATGACATTTTTTCCTTAGGGAGAGCACTCATCCAGACTGGCAATCACGTGGAATCCTGAAATCTCTTTACTGCCCTCTCTGAGCTGTCCTGGGCTGCAGGAGGGAGTCCCAACACCTCAGTCAGCTCCTCACCACTCACACCAGAGCCCTTCAATATCTCTCTGAATGCCTCTGATCTGCTTGGTAATTCCTGGTGTTTATTAGTGTTTCTTAGGATGTTTTCCAGAGATGGCACAGAATTGATATATTCTGTTAAAACATAATAAGGCTTTCTAAAATTTCAAGTTGTATTATTTCATATTCTTTCTGTGTTATTTTAGTCTTTGGTTGCAGTAGCAGTCACTGAGTGTCTGAGGGTCATTCAACACTGTTGATGCATCATGACAACAGCCAAATTAATGATTAAAAAAACTCAACAAGGACAGCTGCTTCTTAATACTCAGTCTAAGTGTTTCTTTTTACGTAAGGGGCTTTTACAGAATGTCTGGGAAGAATTTCTCTTTTGAGATCTCATATATTGAAAAACTGTTGAGATTTCAAGAGCCACTATGTTTTAGGAAGACCTCCTAAAGACTTCCTAATTCCCAAATCCCCTTGAGATCCCACGCACTCTCCAGCAGCAAAGCTCCTGCCTGTGTTATTACTGTTTATTTTTGTTGAAGGAGACACTAACACCAAGAAACAAATGGTGATCTCTCCCTGCAGTCTGATTCTATTAGGGGCAGCTGCTGCTGTGTCTGCAGCTGTGGACAAAGCAGAGGATATAATTTTTTGCTTGTGGTCCTCTGATTGCTTTGTTCATCTCTGCTGGTGACAGATTAGCTCTGCAGCACATCCTTAGGTCACCAGCCAGCCTTTTTGTATTTGTACTGGTCAGTGCTCTGAAGAGGGATTTTAAATTAAAAATAACACTTTCTTTTGTTGTCTTGTGTTTTGGAGAGGCAGAACTCCACGGCAGAGTCACAGGTCATCCCAAAGATGCACCAGCAGTGCAGAATGCAGCAGCTCCTCTACAGCACCCATCCCTCATTATTCCTGCTGTCAGCTGGTCTGAACTGCCCATGACATTTATAAAATCCTTTTCATAAAAAATTTAAGGTTAAAAAGTGTTAAGAAAAAGTACCCTGCCAAGGTTTACTAATGAAAGAGGGAAAGGTTATTTTATTATCAAATGTACAAAGGAAAGCACTTTTCTTCATCTTAACTGGACGTTTTCTTTATAAAATGCAAAAAGCCCTTATCTTTTGTATTTCATTTTCATCAGGTTTCCTGAAATAGTTATAATTAAATATCCTTTTAAAATTTCCCCTTGAAGCATCAAAGTTACAGTTGAAAACAAGATAAGAGATTTAAATTCTTTGCCAACTCTGTGAGATGCTCTTTGCAAAGACACCACAAAAACAACCTGTCTTTTCAAAGAATGAGATGGGGTATGTTGACAAAAAACTCAAAAATGAAAGAGTGGTGCTGAATGTAGTTGCAAAATATGGGCAGATCCAACCATTCTCTCTTTCCAAGAGTCAGACCAACCAAAGCAACACCAGGAAGGCAGAACTGTTGCATCTCTGGCCTGATAAAGGAATTTGTCTCTTATTTCCTCATGTCACTTCCAAATGGAGCTATGTATTTTCTGTTAGTTATCAGGAGAGGCATACCCATCAGCATTTCATTGCTGGGACCAAATTTTGAAACATAGGTTTCTGAAAATTAAAGAGATTCTGAATTTTAAGTATTTTTCATGGAATGTGAAGTAATTTCATCAGTGAAGCAATTTTTTATTCAGACAAGAAGCTCGTTCCAAGAAAAATAGCCCTGCAAATAAATGCATCAGGGGGCAGAGAGCACAAAGTTAGAATTGAGCAGGAGAATTCTCCTTCTTTTTTCCAAAATTGTTAATTTGGTTCTTTGCTCTCTCTAGATTTTCCCCCTCTGGCCTATCCACCAGCACTGGCTGCTGGAGAGACTTCATCCCTTCTCATGTGTATGAAATGGATTGTTATTTTTTGGCTGAGACTAAAAATACAGCAGCACATATGCTGCAACAAAAGGGCTTCAGATTAGTTAAAAAACACTAATTAAAACTGGAACATTTAGATTTTACCAGCCAGTTTCAGTTGAAAGTATTTACTTTCTGCACAAGATCCTTTTAAAAGCTGGTCATACCCAATCCTCTCACCTTTGGCTTGGGAATGATCTTTTAGTCTCTAGAACAGTGGGAAAGTTAAACCTCTATTATTTCTTTTGTTTTAATATCCATCACATGAGTTGTAGCATTGAAATCTCCTGAGTAAACTTAATTTTTCTTCTGGAATCCTGACTTGAACAAGAAAGCAGTTCCTGTCTCTTGTCTTTATCCTGCCTGTTTTAATAGCAGTCAGAACCTGGAAAAGAATAGCAGTAGATAAATATGGCTTCATAATGAAGTGCTTAAAATTGAGGGGAAAAAATGCTGTGTCTCAGCTAATTTATTCCTCATCTCAAGTATGTTCTAGCCTTCATTACTTGTGAAGCAAACTGAGAACTTTTGCCAAGTATATTTTGATAGTAATGAATAAAGACTTCTCTGGGAGATGGATACTGCTTATCTCCAGGTATGTTCAGACTCAATGAGCATTTTCCCTTGTATCTTTGCCAAAATACCTTTCCAGTACAGCTTGCCAAAAAAGTCCCAGAGAACAGTCCTTTATCTTTTTGAGAACCAAAAAATGAGTCTGTGTTGTGGGCTAGACTGACTTATCAGCAGTGAAATTCAGACTTCCTTGGCCCGTGCTTCATCCCAGATAGAACCTATTTAACGAAGACGCCTGCCAAAAATTATTGACAGCTTTCTTGGGGTGTTGATGGCTGCTCATGCACCTCATCAGTTCTGCCCTGCTGTCTGAAAGCAGAACCATCCTCCAGGAATATGAAGATTCCTTTGCTGAGACTGACGCAGAAAAGGATTTTGAATGTTTTACTTCCATAAAACAACAAAGAGGAGAGAGTATGAATTATCAATATAGCCAAGACATCACACACTGAAAGTTGAATTAGCAGCACAGTAAAAATGGCTTTTGTGAAACCTGCAGCTTTGATATAAATGGGAGAGGCAGCTCATGGGGGTGGCATTGAGTGACCCTGCTTTGCAAGTCATTCTGGTTTCCTGGTAGTTTTTCCAGTTCTGGGAGGCACACAGTGAAATGCTGCTTTTAAAGTGAGGAATATAGCCATGATATTTATAGGTAAAAGGAAAGAAAGGGCTGTTTTCTTTCTTTGAAAATTTCAGAGCTTGTTAAAAACTTTTATCTTCAGTGTGAGCCTAGCTTGTCATGCTTACATTTTTCCACTTCTGCTTTTTTGTTAACTAGAAACAAATTTATCTTTGGAATACATCTTCCAAATGCACTGTAAGTTCCTGTAGGATGTTTATTTTGGATTTAGAATTAAAACTTTACATGATATTCTGTCCCTTAATTTCCTACCGTGATTGAATTGAGAAATGCGCTGAAGGAAAAGTTATTAAAGAAAAAACACACTTTCTGTTAGTATTGTTCGTATTCTACTGTAGCTTCTTTATAGCTGGGTTCCTTCTAAGATGAAAGTAGTTTGGATCTGGAAGATGCTTTGTGTCCTGGTGTTCTGATGGCAAATGATTCACAACTGTGTACATCAAAGAGTTAGACATATGGAAATTGTATTATGGGTCTCCTCCAATTCCTTCAACATTTCTTTAGCCACCTCTAATGAGTATCTCCAATTTTAATCTCTTCCAAATTTAGTTCATTCAAAAGCAATGCCATAGCTGAAAGCATTCTGTGATGTTTTGATCACCCTCCATGAGCTTTATAGTATGAGAAATCCCTGTGGGCTAACACTGAGGATGAGCTGTGCAAATCTGCTTTTCTTCCCTGGATTTTCCAGTAGTTTTCTGAGTGCCCCTGCAATCTGGATGCCTGGGTAGGAAAACAATTGAAATTCAACAGCAATTGCGAGTTATCTGCAAACTGATTTAATATTCACTTCAAAGTAGGCACCAGTGAGTTCCAGAGAAGATTTTAGTAATGCAGTGTTTGTTCATGTGAAAGGACAGAAACCCTGGGGTCTGCCTGAATGAGGGTACACGTGGGCACTTCTGTGGCAAAACTTTCAGTGTTTTCTGAAAAGGAACCCAGACCTGACTGTGCTGGTGTGGATTTTAACGATGTTATGACCAAGAACTACAATTTTTTCAAGCCCATTTTTATGTTATTCTAGCCAAGGTGTTTCCCTTTTAAGGCTTTGCCAGTTGGTATTAATGTTCCAGACTGACTCACTGCTATTGTTTCCTCTCCATTTTTTCCAATCCCATTTTTATTTTTCAGCAATCTTCTGATTCTGTTAGGTAATTATTTCTGTGGTTTTGTCAGGAACTTCAGTGCTACTCAGCATTTTCTTCTACAGAGTTTTGAAAGTGTTCTGTTCAGAAAGAACTGTGAGATGCAAAAGATTCTTTGGGCCATGGCAAACACATCTTGGATAAAGTGTTCACACTTTGTACCTGAACAAGAAAATGCTTTGTCAGCAACATTTTTTTCCTTCAGGTTTTCCTTTCTGACCTACAGACCAAATACTCTGACAGTGATACAGCATGTGGTGTTCTAGTGTGCCTTCATACATTTTTAAATCATTCTATATCTTTAAAGATTTTTATTTTAGGGGGATAATCATTCACACCTTGGGATAAAAAAGTGGTCAATCTGGTTTGTGCTTATAAAGGCTCCCCACTTGCCAGAAAACAAAAAGGCTGCACATCCTGAAAAACTCAGAAATTTCCTCACAAGTAGTCCTCAGATCCTGGGAATACTTTTGAAACTGTTTATTGAAGTGACATTTCTTTTTCCTGGTCCACATGGGAATGCTTTGCATGCTGAATTAACCTGGCAGTCTCAAGAAATTTGTCACCATTTTTTCTGGAAGTTCTGCCTCAGGCAGTCCAGTGGGGTAAAGCCCAGAATTGCATTTTAAAATCTCTTTTAAATAACTCCAAAAGTTTAGACATGAACCTGTTTCAACTTATTTGTCTTGTTTCAGTATCAACCTAAATCAGTGGCAAAATATTTATTAATTTGGGGGTGATGACTGGGCCCTAAAAGTGGAAGTACATTCTACCATGTGGCATTGATGCTAAATACTGTATTTTCCATCCTCAATAATGAGAGTTATAAGTTATCAGTCACCAAAGTGAGTGCAAGAACAAATGCAAACACAGCATAACCACTGAATATTTCACAACCATAAAAAAATAGAGGTATTTGCAGTGAATTATTTCTTCAGTCTTTGACCCTGGTGTAATTATTTTGGTGCTGCTGAAATGCACCCATGCAGCACAGTAGTTTCAGGCAGGAAGTGAAGAAGAAAACTTTTTCCAATTGAAGCTGCAGGACCAATTTTGATAGCAATTATCTGAGGTTGGGTCAGCTCGCTGGATGTTATTATCTCCCGCCAAACTAAAAAATGAAATTTATGAAAAATGAAACCTGTAATGATCCACAGTGGTGAGACCCCAGTAATGGAAGTCAGCCAGAAATACAGATCTCCATGCTGCAGAAGATATCATTTGGTGGCATTTCTTCTGATCTGCTCTGAAGGGAAAAATTCCAGTTAAAGGTTCATTAATAGCATGTGAATATCATTTCCTAGCACTGCTGACTCTCATCCTATTAGGAATGCTGAGTTTCTCCTGCACCCATTTGGCTGCTGGTGCCAGATGGGATGGGGAAAGAAGTGTGGTGGCTTTTACAGGCACAGGTCCTTTAAAAGCCCCTGTTTGTTGTGGCAGCAATCCTACAAATGAGAGCACTGCTTATATTAAAGACCCTTTTAAATTTACAGGCTTAATGGATTAGACTGAAAAATGCCTTTCCTTAACACACCTGTTGAAAGTCATGTTCACTCTCTTCATTCTTGCATTAATCTCTTGAGGATTCCCATAATTTTCCTTGATTTGTGGTGTTCTACTTGAGATTTATCAATGAGCAGAAAAAGGGGAGGTTTTCTCCACATTATTTACAGGCATATTGTTGTTTATGCCCAAGTCTGCCTCGTTACCTTTTTGAAGCAGTTGCACATAATATAAAATCCAGTTTTGTCTCTGGGGAGCTGTGGTTGTGCCTGGAGGTGATAATTATTCATACATGTTAAAAACTCTGCTTTTGTTTTCTTTTGGCTCAGATATATCCTAGATATTTAGAATTCAGAGTTTCTTTTAAACTTTCCTTGTCAGGATAAACAGTCTGAAGCTTTAAATCTTTCACCCAGGCTGGTTTCCCAGTTCTTCAGTCATTTTTATGGCTCTGCTAATCCTTCTGGTCCCAGTGGTCCTGAGGTGAAAGCCATTATGATTTCTCAGTTCAGAAACTTGTGACCAGTGAAAAGAGATTGTATTTCAACATCCCCTTAATCCTGATCTCACAGAGTAGCCCTGGGCCAGGAGTGAGTGGCTGTAAATTGAGAATCCTCTGGACCACTTTTATTTGTGATAGAAAAGTTCATTTGAAATCAGTGTAGATCCACACTTTGGAGCCACTCTTGATTTTTGTGGGAAGCACAATTCAGCTAACCCATATCATACCCTCCAATTTTTCTTAACAAAGTATTCCTAAATTTGATTAAGGCTGCAGGATTTTTCTGTGTGTAATGTAGCTATCGAGCTGCATAGGATGTGTTCCAACATAAAGCAGAAATATCTCACTACGAGTGACACCTGCAAACCTTTGTTCAGTGAATCCTCAGAGGTCTTGGCACACCTTGACTGGTACCTTGGATGGAGATGCCTTTCATGTCTCTGATTCAGAAGCTGCAGTAGATCAGAGCTGGGGGAAGCACACCCAGCTTTCATCACCAGCTTGTCAATAAGAGAAACGACATGACAATAACACGTCCCAGCATGTTTGTTAGGGAGAGTTCACCCATGAAATTTATCATCCTTTCAAACCCAGGAACTGTGTGGTTTCAAAGGAGCTTTGAGGGGCTCATGAAAATTAAATGCAGAAAATGTGGAGGGAGTGGAAGACAAAATAGCTTCCATATCACTTAGAGATTTCCTTTAATTGCACAGAAGGTTTTAGCTGCAGAAGTAAGTAATTCTTTTCTGTTACTATTAAATAAAAAACCCCAATGACTCTGCTGTGTTTTCAGCCATTTTGAGCAACTGTGTGAGCAGTTCTGGTGTAAAAGTTTTTATTTTAGTGTCTCCCTGTATTACTTCTAGAGGATTTCCAATGGCACTAATTTAATAGCTATGCTTCTGGTTGAGTTGGTTAAAAACATTACAAACAGTTCTTGAAACCAGATTACTGCTTTTCCTGCTACAGCTCACCAACAGAAACAGTGCAATCATTTAATATCACTGTGGATTTCTGCAGTCAGCAACATCAAAGACCAGATGATGTGTTAGTGGATATTTCTGTGCAGTTGTAATAATGTCAGAATGTGTTTAATGTACTGATGAACATGTTTCCCAAGAATACCTGTCAAGTGTTTTAAACTCTCATAACACTCATAAAACCAGTAAATTTGGCATGTCAAAATACAACTATTTAATTTCAATATATCTTCCATTTGGCACAGAGAGCTCTGGTGAGGGAAAAGGGTGACCAGAGTTTTTAGATGAATTCTCCCTATCACAGGCAGAGTCTCAGGGGTCTTTGGAGCTCCTTTCTCAATGCAGGTTGATCCAGCAGATCCCTCCTGACCCTCTGCTGCAATAATGAATGCAGTGACTCTTCCAAGTGGCCACTTGAAGGGACAGAATTAAGGTTCATTTGGTTTGTTTTTTTCCCTGACAATACATCTTCCAGCTTTTCAGAGCTGAAAAACCTGAAAAATTCAGATCTGAAGTACTCTAAGTGTTCCCTCCTTGTTTTTCAGCTGCTTGAGTGACAGTGAACTTTGCTTTCCAGAAGCTCAGAGCACTGTCAATAACCTTAACCATGTGTGGGAGAGGTTTTATCACTGAGTGATAAGAAAACCTCTCCCTGCCCTGGTTCTCAGATCACTGTTTCTCTGGTACACTAAGCTTATTTTCCATGCTTGCCTTTAAGGTGCTGCTTTTGACTTTCCTGGGCATTGCCACAGGAGCATGGCCAACAAATAGGAATGGCAGTGGCTTCTCCAAGGGAGAACTTTCCAAGAACAGTGAATTAATCAGGAAATTCATCCTTTGCTACCAACTACCTTTTTCTACAATGTTTTATAGTATTGAGATGAGTCCTTAGCCCAGTTAGGAAATATTCTCAGGACACATTTATTTATTTAAAGTGTATGTGTACATTTCTTAAATAATGTGATGGGCTGGAGCTGCACCAGTGTAATCTTATCAGCATTCAGTATCACTGGCTTTAGAGAGAAGAAAAAAAAAGGGAATGCATGGAAATGAGATGAGATAAAAATTCAATCAGAAGAATAAAATATTGTTGTGATTGTTTTATTCATTTTCTTTCTCACACAATTCCCTCTCCTAAAGCATCCTGTCTTAAGCAGCTCTGTTTTGGCATATGTTCCAAAATATATAAAACCTGGCACACATGAGTGGAGGATTTTTAAATTGCTAGTGAGGACCTGATATACTTTCACTTTAATCTGAATTGGAAATAGCTCAAGTAAAGAATAACAATGTTGTCTGCAGAGATACTGATGTAAATAGATATTTCAGAGCGTAGTCTTTTATTTTTGCTTTTTATTCATAACTGGCAAGAAACTGTAAATAACTTCACAGTGGAGGTGCATGATTAGAATTAAAAGGGGGGGAAAAAACTATGGAAGCTAGAGAAAATTAGAAAAGTTCTGACAAAGTTCCTCATTTACCCATTTCTTTCTCCTTTTCTTCTTTTGAAGAAAAGAATTAGAGTTAAAATTTTGGTTTGTGGGTTTTTGCTTTCCTAAGCTGGCACTTTTCCCCCTTTTTTTTTAAGTCTCAATTTTTCCCTCCTCTCTACATGGAATTGTACCCCAGCCCCTTTGCAAGGCCATTTTCCATAAATCCTTTTTTTCTGCCTCTCTCCTTATCCTACATGCTTTCTCACCAGATTTGTTGGGAGGACACCTAACCACAGATGTCAGAATTGAACACCCCGTGAGTTTAAAAAAAGACAGACATTGACCAGTTTGCTCCCTGTCTGATGGTAACTGCAGCTTTGTAAATCTGGAGACCTGCAGATTTTGGGGGTCATTTTAGGGAAATGTATCTTAATTATATTGTATCTATTAATGCTTTATTAAACATTAACTGCAACTCCTACAAAGGACAAGCTGGCATTTATCAGTTAGGGATATCAGACATGTACTAGTCCTGAAGTTCTTTCACTTCCTCTTCTAGCTCTTTTTTTAAATTTTTTTTAATTTTTTTTTTTTAATCAGCAGACCATGAAAAACATACAGGTGCTATTTAAGCTTCACAAGATTCCTCTGAGGTTGATGAAACATGGAACATTCTCTTTCTGGATTACAAATATCCTGCATTTTCTGAGTTTTTACCAAAAACTGCTGTATGTTTTCAGTCATGTATGATTCCTGGTGAGGCAATGAAGGTGCAGCATTTATCCATATATTAAGTGCTTAAATTAATTTTAAAACTTGGCATTCTTGTGTCACTATGATTTTTTTATAAGTGTGCCCATGCAGATACTATTTTGGTGTTATCACTGGCTGTTTTGGTGCATGTGGACATGTAGCAAAGGTACGGGACAGAGACCTAATTTTTAATTTTAAGCGTTACTCTCTTTGCAATGAATAGAGAGGGATGTGTGCATAGAGAATGATTTCTGAACTTGTTGCAAATACAGAGTATTTTTTTTGTAGTTTGAGCCATAAGCATTAGATTCTGGATGCAGTTATAATTTTCAGGGATATACACTGTTGTTATAATTCAGAATTTCTGTAATTACTGAATGCCAGCCTTGAGCATCCCTTGGTTTGCATCTGTTGCCAGCTCTGAACTGCATTTGGGATGATTTCAAAATAATCCCAAGGCTTGGAGCTTTCTCAGATCTTGCAGTTCCCTCAAAATCCATGTTGGTATTTGGACAGTATTTATATTCTCCATGTCAGTTGTGGAAATAACAAACATAACACCAATGACCTACAACCATCCAAAATTTGTCCAAAAGGATCAAATCAAGTCCAGACATAAATTATTTGCAAAATTAATCTTTTGGGTAGGAGTTAAACTGTCCACAAACTCCTCACCAGTGTGGGCTTTTTTATTAATTTTAAAGTCATGCTTCACTTGGTTCCCTTGGTGTGAAGAGAAGAAAATAAAAACCTTAAACTTCTAGATCCCACTGTGGAGGATGCCAAAAGGAGACAAATTCACATTCTGCACGGAGAGAGTGATCATGTTCTTTCCCAGAAAGATCTGCATTTTGTATCCTCAGCTCTTTTCAGTGTAATATGCATAACTGTTCTCTCCAGTTCAGTTGAGCTCAGTACAGGATATAAAAGAATCAAGAAGGAAAAATAGCTTTATGCCAGCTTTTCAGATCTCCAGTTGGAATTCATTTCAATGACTGTCAAAAGATGCAGAAAAAAAAATCTACATATTGCATAGGCTGTTCTGATACTAGCTACAGTTTAAAAATATTCAGAACATACTTTTTTTTTTTTTCCTCTCTGTGACTTTCCACTTGTATCAATTTAGCAAAAAGAGTGATGATGGCTTGGTGAATTTAAAGACCAGCAGCATTTCTAGAAGGGCATGAAGAGCTGCTTAAATATTGGAGATGTGATCTTAAGTCCTTTCATGTTTAATATATTGATTTTATGAGTACTGGAGAAAAAAAGAATGATCCAAAAAGCTGTAATAAGTCCTGTATTTGCTATCACAGCTATAATAGTATTTATGGCTAAATATATAAAGGCCATACCTCATTTTGCACTGATACACTGACCTCCATCTAAAAAGAAAATATCAAATGTGTTGTGCAAAGCTACCCCTGGCAATTGCTTCAAGCACCCACTGCCCTCTTGCTGTGTTAGAAAAACTGTAAAACTGTCAAGAGGTTCTGCCTTAAAGTCTTTCCTCAAAGCTGTGTCCTTGTTTCTGGAGCTGGGTTTTCAGGGTTCCAGTCTGTACCCCAGTGATGTGACATCCCTGACAGTGTCAGTGCTGGGGACTGGCACGTGACAACTGCAGGCACCAGAGACATTTGGTGAATATGTTACATGTCCAAAATGCTGATATGTTACATGTCCAAAATACTAGTATTTACATGTCCAAAATACTGATATTTGCATGTCCAAAATACTGATATTTACATGTTCATATTTACTGATATTTACATGTTCAAAATACTGATATTTATATGTCCAAAATACTGATATTTATATGTCCAAAATACTGATATTTTATTTATATGGTCAAAATACTGATATTTTCATGTTCATATTTACTGATATGTGACATGTCCAAAATACTGGTATTTCACCTGTGCAATGCAAAGTTGCTCTAGCTAGAAGTTCCTTAATAATTGAAGATTCAGGAGAATTTTAAACTAAAGCATAAATTAACCTTAAAAATATGGAATACATCGCTTAGTGAGTAATACCCATTATTTTTCTTGGACTAATTAAAACCAAAGCCTGACCCAAGTATAACATAATTCTCCAGTAAACTTGCAATTTAAGAGTCAAAGTCATGTAAGAACATAATTGATAATTTGTTTTTATTATTATTTGTTGGTCTAAAAGGGCTGAGCTGTTGCAGTCCCTGCCAGGGCTGCAGCTGGGCTGGAGTGGCTCAGAGCAGAACCATCACTCTGCCTGATGAGGGGAAAAATGAAATTCTTCTGAAATTTATTACAGATAAAACCAGATTCTGGGTTTCACTTTTCCTGTGGCTGCAACTTTGTCTAAAACAATGCCTTGTCTAACAAAATGATAGAATCTTTGAGTACCCTGAACTGGAAGTGGCCCACAAGGAACAGAAAAAGTCCAGCTGCTGGCCCTGCATAGATGGTTCAGAAAACTCAGAAATATTTGGGTACACAGGTCAGTGAGAGGGCAGAGGTGGCCCTATCCAGTAAACACATCTGCTGGGTGCTTATATATACATATAAATTAAAATTGAGCAGGTTTCTTGACACTTTGTAGGAGAGTATTCTAATTTAGGGAACTGGGTTTGTGATGTTTTTGTAACACATCATCTGTGATACTTTCATCTGGAGTTAATTCAATTCTAATCTTTTATCCACAAGTAAATCTAGCTAATTAAAACTCTGTCAAAATACTCTTCCAGTAATCTGTTTTCAAACATTCAGCCAGACAGACAAAAGGGGCGCTGTTAAATCAGATGTATTCAACCTTCAGTCTGTGTACTATTAAATTAAATTTATTCAACCTCCCGTGTATGTAGCATGGCATTACAGCCGTAGATAGAGGATCTGTTTAATTCAATGTTTTGTCCCAGGAGCTTGAAAAAAGATAGGAATGTAATTCATGTCAATCAAAATTATTTGAAGATTTCACGCATTTTTTTATTTCAAATTAGTCAATGTTCCTTACATTGTTAGAAGGGAAGGATTTTTTGCATCACCAGCTCACTGTGCGTTTCCCCTTATTAGTCCAGAAAAATTTCATCTTCTTCACTGCCTTCATGAAGTTTTCTACTACTGCACATTTAGAGAGCTGTTAATTTAATTATTTTAAGTAGTCAGCACTCCAACAATGTGAATAGAAGTGCAAAGGTTTGGGATCTGCCTCTTGACTAAGGTACCTTTAAAAATAATATTACATTTACGCCATACCAGACTAGAAAATTAGGCAAGTACCTCTAGTCTGCTGCATTATTTTTTCATTTCTTTCTAGTACTTGCTCTGACTGTCACAGAGGATAGCTGTGGGGGATGTGGAGTTTCTATATATCTTTTGAAGAACTGAGCACAAATTTCAGATGCAACCTGTTACTATCTGTTCAACATTATTTCTGAGAGGCAAAAAGTGGCTGTGCTTTACAACTTTGATTTGTGAATCAATTATTTCTATCTAGCTTAGAGTAGTTTCATCAGCTTCAACCTCACATAATCTGGTACTGTGTAAAAATAAACCCCTTAGTTATTGGCACCTAGGAAGTGGGGACCGAGTTCTGCAGTGGTGTTATTTGAAGTATTTCGATTTTTATATTTTTCACATGTTATAAAAGGGCAAGAAAACACACAATGAAAATTTTATGGATCATTAGTCCATCTTTGGCATTATTCAGGAGACTTAAAATCCAATTATTCAGTCTCTGGGGTAAGAAAGGGCATAGTTCAGGAAATAGAAAAGAGTGCATTTGTTTTAATTTGTCTGGAGCAGCAATGAAGTTGGTGTGTTCCCAGCTCTCTGTGCATTTATCAACAGAGAGCCTCCACAAACCACCTTCTCCTCTCATTTTTCTCCCACAGAGGTGCTACAGCTTCATTTGGAACAAAATATAATTTATTGCATTTGGACAAGACTTGTAATGTAACATTAGTTCCATTTTTAATCAAAAAGCTTTGGGGGTATAAATGTAAAATGTGCAAGGAAGCTCTTAATGTGTGAGGGATTTGTTTGAGAGCAGCCACAGGAGAACAGCTCTGTGCTCCTCCTCCTTACCCTGAAATTATTGAAAACTTTGGTACAAGCAGACATTCTTGATGGAATGTGTTGCACGAATCTTTCAAATTCTCAGTAATCAGGGTTCCAACACATTCTCTGTCTGAAAGATGTCTGGGTGTGTTCAAGATTGAAACACCTGAAAATGTGCTTTGGTGTCCAGCCTCTGAGTGCTTGGCCCCAGGGTGCAAGCCCAAAATCTGGGATATAATCTGTGTAATAACTGTGTGGTTCATGGGGAAGGTCAGCACATGTCTAAGCAAATTAAGCTGATCACCTTTGATTCCAGTCCCTGGACACTTTATCCCTGAAAGGAGAGGTTAGAATTGGACAAAAAAAAAAAAATTATATTCTGTTCCTCTGGGTAGGAATTGGAGCTTGAATCAAGAATTCCAAACTCCAAAGGAATGTGATGAAAAAGTGGATAGTATTACACCTTAAGTATGTAACCTCCTGTGCATAGGGGAATTCCACTGACTCCTCTGTGCAGAGGAAAATGTTTGTTCAGGATTGCTCACTGGGTTGGATTCACTGGCTTGGGGGTGGCACCAAATGTCAGGTGGAATTTATTGTTAAATTTGTTGTTAAATTCCTCATGCCATGCTGCAGAAATAAAAGCTTAGATGAGCACAGTCCACAGCCATTAAATGCATAAAAGATTGAGTGCCACAGCCAAAGCCTGGAACAAATATTTAATCATTTTGTATTTAAGGATCTGGAATTCTGAGACATTCGTGCTTGCATGTGAAATTATCTTTGTCACAGGTTGGGAATCCCAAGATCTCCTCTGTGTTGGAAGTGCACTGTGCTTCCACTGATTATTTAATTATTCACTTGGGCCTTCTCCAGCTGAGCACCCTGATAGGAAGGAATATAAACAAAATACTTCTGCCAGGTGTCAGCCCCATAGAATAATGAAAAAGAAAATAAATTAAGATGTTGTTACTGGTGTAGGGTTTTTTAGTTTGGTTTTTTTTTTTTTCAAAAGAAGACAGAGATGGTTTTTTTATTTGTTTTTTTTTTTTTTTTTTTTTTTTTCCAAAAGAAGACAGAGGGAAATATCTCTAGCAATTACATTGTTAAAATGGTATTTAAATAGCCTGGCTGTGTGGAGGACTTTGCAATTTAGGATGATTATATAAAAATAATGAAACCAGCTTTTTTTCAGTCTTCTGTGAAATGGAATAATAAGCACTCTCCTGAACAAACCATATTATTTTCCCATGTCTTTTCATTACTGCATTTGAAGTTATGATTCATATATTATGGTGATTCATGGCTCAGCCCTATGGAGTAGAGGCTTATTTTTAGAGTGTTACCTTAAATTAGTATGACTAATAAGTGATTTTGAGGTACAGTGATCTCAGTGGTTCTGCAGCTCCTTGCTAGAATTTAATGTGTTCATATCTGACTTTCCCTGACACTTTACAGCAGCCTTTCCAGGGAGCTGGGTGTTAGCTGTGATGCATTAGAACCTTTAAACTCATGAATTATTGGGCCTAAAGCGAAATGTGCTTTAGTGCTCAGCTGAGGAACATCTTTGCATCTGTTCCGAGCACCAGGGCTCCTCTGGTACCTCCCCTGTGCCGCCTCACCTTGGAGGCCGTGGGCAGGGGCTTGGCAGGAGGCAGAGCTCCTCCCTGGCTGCTGGGGCATCAGGTGGCACCAGCACGGTCTGTCAGTGATTTCCAGAAGGGAGGGAGCCCCGTGGGGCTGTCTGCAGAGTGTGGGCAAACAGGATTAACTCTTAAGACTGGAATTCAAGATGCGCGATATGAAAATATATTTATTCCCTCCTTTTTCCTGCAGAGCTTGTTGGAATTTGTTGTTTGGTGTCTGTGGTCAAAGGAAAATTTGAGTGGTCCTGGATATTCTCCTCCATTAGACCTTTGGGATAACCATGATGGAGAAGGTTGTGCATGTGTTCTCTATGTTTTTGCAAAGAGTTGATTTCCAGGCCAGACTGAGGGGTCATAAAATGCATTCACATAGAGAACTCTAACTGGTGATGAGAAAGTAATTTCTTTTTTTTCCCTGTTGTGTTATACTGTAGAAATATTTATTACTCTTTGGATCCAATTCTGTTCATTCCCCCCCAAAAAAACCCATAAAAACCTTCCAACTAAAAAAATGCCCCAAAAAATCAGGTAGGAATTTGGGGCATCTCTGAAGTTTACCTTAAAGTTTGAGATCTTGTTTGAAGACTCCTGGATTTTGAGTACTTATATTAAAGATTAAAGACAATTCATTAGCATCATCAATATGAAATATATATATTTTTATTTTAACAATTCTGATGGAGCTCATTATGTATTGTGAAATTATTGAATAGTTAATGAAAGTGATACCTGATGGTTCATAAAATGCATTCACATAGAGAACTCTAACTGGTGATGAGAAAGTATTTTCTTTTTTTTTTCCCCTGTTGTATTATACTGTAGAAATACTTATTACTCTTTGGATCCAATTCTGTTTATTCCCCCCCAAAAAAACCCATAAAAACCTTCCAACTAAAAAATGCCCCAAAAAATCAGGTAGGAATTTGGGGCATCTCTGAAGTTTACCTTAAAGTTTGAGATCTTGTTTGAAGACTCCTGGATTTTGAGTACTTATATTAAAGATTAAAGACAATTCATTAGCATCATCAATATGAAATATATATATTTTTATTTTAACAATTCTGACGGCGCTCGTTATGTATTGTGAAATTACTGAATAGTTAATGAAAGTGATATTTAGCCTGTAAGTCCCTTAAAAATTTCAGACTGAAAAATTAATCTAACTCTACTCCCAAATTAATTTCAGCCACTGTTCCTGGTAGAGCTTTTATATTTCTCTTTGTGAACAGGTAATTGCTGCTATTGCCCCTCTCCTCTTGGTAAAGTGGATATTATGAGCTTCAGTGCAATCAATATCTAGAAATAGAGTAAAACTGCAAGGTTAGGGGATTTTTCTTCTTCTTCATCGACTAATTCTCCTCCTTAAACTGCTAAAGTATATGAATGGCTGACATTTTGCTCTAGACTTAGTATCTGTATCTTAAAAAATGTAACAGACACAAAAATCTCCTGGAACAGGGGGTCATGGGCTGTCATTTCCCTTAAAGGGCAGCAGTGTGTTTGTTTTATGGGGATGGTTTTTATCAGGGGATTTGGAGCCTTTCCTGCTCCTCCAAGGTTACACTCTCCCTACAGGCTGTGTGTGAGGAGCTGCAGGGGATAGGTGGCACCAAGGGAAGAGTTTTAGGCTGAATTTTGACAGCCATTTGCTGCAGTGCTTTCAGCAGGATTGTGTCACGTTGCTTTTCCAAAAGCATTTGTGTTCTTTTGCTCCTTTTGGGTCAATATTGAAGGATCTGTGACCAGTGGCGTTGAGGACAGTGTTAGGAGAGAAGAGAGATTTGTTTTGCACCTGTAGAAGGGCTCAGCACAATTCCTTCTGCACAGCAGAACACCCTTTGGAAACATGAACTTTAGAAACAGAGAAATGCAAGGATTTCACAGCTGTATTTAAGCCTACTCAAGCTTTCTGAGCTGAGGTTTTGAGTTATTTCCTTCTAGGCAGAAGCCATGGGTGGATTTCAGCAGTGAAACGTTCAGGTGTGTGCATCCCTGGGCTCTGCATTTCTCTGCTCTGGGCTGGGGCACCCTGACTCTGCTCCCTGGTCCAGCCTGCTGGCAGGGCTGACTCCTGGCTGCACAGGGGCACTGCCAGAGCCCCAGGTTTGCTGCAGAGCTGCAGTGTGGATTTCTGCACTGCCAGGGGAATGGTGAAATGCAGACAGAGGAACTCCATGCCTGGAGCCATCCTGGTGTGGAGCTCGTGCCAACAGGAGATGCTGTTTCAAACACCCTCCTCCAGGATCCCTCTCCTTGCTGGCCACACACCTAATCTTAAGGGCAAGTTAAAAACCCTCCAAGAGGCAGCTGAGTAAGCCATATATTAAAGATTAAATCTGTTCATTTGGTTTCAGAAAGCAAGCCTCTGTTGCTAATATGTTGCTAATACTGGTCTTTATTAATCTGAGCACAGTGGTGTTCTAATGAAACAGGGTGGCTTCTCCATGCACATTGGTTCACTTGGTAGTTTACTGGAGCATAGCAGAGCAAGCAAAAGGTGGTTGATATGCTGATGGAACAAAGGCAGTGTGGTGTGCACTTTGTGTACACATCTGAAAGTCCTGCTCAGTCACCAGCAAGGGGATTGCTCCCCGTGCTTGGCTTGGATGTGACCATTTCCCATAGCTTGGGCAGAATTGTTGGCTAAAGAAGGAAATTCCTTTTGTGGATATTCTGTGTGTTCTCTATTTCATGCACCTCACACCACGTGCAGGCTGAGGCTGGGATTTTGGAGTGCTGGTAAAATCATAAATGGAATCAAACCATGTCTCTAAATGAGCAGTTAACCCGAGCACTGCCGGTGTTGGCAGTCCTGTTGCTCACCCAGGAGTAAGGTAAAAGGTGTTTTCCTCCAACTGTGGTATTGCTTCAAGAATGCTTTTCCAAGCTTTTATTTATTGTATTCACCTCTGGATCATGAATAAAACAAACAGTAAAAGATGCAACACTGCTCTCACAATAAGGTCAAATAACATAGAGTGAAATTCAGCACTCTGCAGGAGGCCAACGCGAGTCATACACCCCAATTAAGCCATCAAAGTAGATTTAAGCGGAATTTATTTGGTGTATAAGATTTGAACTATGAGTCTCACCTTTAGAGAGGCAGTCTACAAGGAACAAATGCTGGGCTTGAACTTGTCCCCAAATAAATCAATGTTATCCTGCTGATACCGCAGGAAAAAATGAGAGTCAAGTCACTTGACTCTTGTTTGTAAATACCTGTTTCTGAACCTTTGGAAAAGTACTGCAGCACAGAAAATGAGGAGAACACCTTCCTACCTCGGCCTTATGGCTTTTGAGAATTACTTATTCTGCCTCCTGGGTATCTTGTTTCTTGCCCTTGCCATCTGTAGATTTAGTGATTTATGTTTCCAGTGCGAAACGTTAGCCAGGATTGAATATTGAGTACAGCAGCACAAGGCTGAAGGAAGTGGGCAGGCACAGGATATGAAGATTTTCATGTCACCCTGTTCAAAGGGTGAAGGAATAGAGAACAAAGTTTTTGCACTATCATTTGATTATCTGTTCTTTTTAGTTCACGTTTGGACATTTCTAGTGCACAGCAGTGAATACAACATCATTGCATTTTTATCTGCTGGTACATACAGAATTGGTGGGCTCTGTGCAAACAAATAATCCAGTACACTGTCTATATTAAAAATCTCTGACCTGCTTAGGGAATATTTATGTTTTTGTATATGCTGACTTTATATGTTGGCTTAACACAGAGATTCTGAATTTGTCATAACTTGGCCATAGTTTTTTTTAGGATTTTTGGGGTTTTTTTCATATTTATAATTATTAGTTGTACATTAAATGAACCTTTTTTCCTTATGTAGCTGAACACAATAAATTACTACTCTACTTTCTTCTGTATTGTTTAAAGCATTCAACTTAATATAAAACAGGGAAAAAAATTCCCTGAGCTCAGGTTCTTGGCTAAGCTTGCTTAGTAGACTGTTAGTGGAATGTGTTTAAAAGGAAGTGACACAAAAACTAAACTAATTTGGAAGTTCTGATTTTTTTTTGTAGATGCTGGACAGTGATATAAAATCCTGATCTGCATTTGCTAGTTTATGACTGTGGGAGCCTTGTTCTTCAATAGAGCTGGGAATTAAGATGCTTCTATTCTCATCTCTTATTCAAAAAAAGCCAGAATTTCTTTTCTGATGGAATTGTTTACTTGAAACAAGCCCATATGATTCAGTGTACCATTTAAACATCTGATTACATCCTTTTATACTGATGTGTTTTTAAGGTTTTTTTATTGCTGCAGTAAATTTGGCCCTTAAAATGCAGGGGTTTGCTCAAATGCTGCTTCAAAACATCAACCTTTTGTGAGCAGAGCTCATCATGAAAGCAACTGTCAAAGAGGAACATGCAGTTTGTTACTGCAGGGAACCAATAAATAAGAATTCAAGCTTGTCAACATTTAGCTGTAGGAAATTTGAAGATATTCAAGCCTTAATGTCACAAACATTCATGGAGTGCCAAGAGAGCTGTCGAAATGTCTTTAATGACACCACTTAATGGGAGCAGATAAATGCAGAATGGGACCCAAGGCCTGTACCTGAGGAGTGCCATAAACAACTCTGTCAATACAGGGAGAAATACAGATCACTGAAATCATATTGGGAGTGGGATGAGTGTGCTTGCAGAATTAAAAAGTCACAAGTGGAGCCCAAGAAGCCAGGAGTTTTGTTAGCTGTAGGGAATTCTGCCAGTTCAGGTTGAATGTAGACATAAAAAAAACCCAGGTTAAGTAAGAACTTCAGAAACAAGAACTTCAGATCAGTTTTGATGGATTTCATTGAGGTTTTGGATAAAATAGTTGGAAATGCCCTTTCCAAAATAAGAATTCCTAAATCCCATAGCTTCTGGAAAGCAGCAAAAAGTGGCACTGTTTGCAGAAAACGTCACACCCATCATCTTCTGCCTTGGGAAGGTTGTGGTCTTCTCTTTTCCACTTCAATTCAAGCTTTCCATCCTGTGTTATCTTTTCTAGGTAACTTTATCTCTTCTATTGAAGTACACAGAACTTTCTATGTAAGGACACAGAAAACAGCTGACTTTTTATTTTTTGTGGGGTTTTTTGTTTTTTTTTTTTTTTTTTTTTTTGTTTGTTTTTTTTTTTTTTTTTTTTTTTGTTTGTTTTTTTTTTTTTTTTTTTTTTTGTTTGTTTTTTTTTTTTTTTTTTTTTTTGTTTGTTTTTTTTTTTTTTTTTTTTTTTGTTTGTTTTTTTTTTTTTTTTTTTTTTTGTGTTTTTTTTTGGTTTTTTGTTTTTTTTTTTTTTTATATAAAGGGCTAGGAAAGATTAGTAACCTAGACTGATGTGGAGTTGCACTGCAAATAATTTGGAATTCATCATTTAAACTCTGTGATTGTTGTGTGCAAATACTGGTGTAGGTTAGCTTTTAGAAATCAACTCCTCAAGGAGGTGCTTCTAATTAATCCTCAGTGAGCAGGTACCATTTGAAAAATGCACTTTAATCAGAAGTAACCTGGAATTATAAGCAGGAGTGAGTATGTTTATACTAATGAGCTGGTGACATTTTAGGACATTTGTGCCAAAAGGAATACAGCATTATGAAATATTATAGCACAAAGGTGAAACACAAAAATATTCTTAAAATACTTTTAATTCATGAAAAAGTTGCTTTTAACACTGTGTTGTTTCTGCCAGTCTTGTTTGTTACAAGACAAATTGTTTTTTGAAATCTGGGTTACAGTTACAGCAAGCTGCAGATTTTTGGCTTTGAAATTAAATTAAAAGTTGAGTGAACACAGTTTCCCACTTTTTTCTGTCCTTCCTCTATTCTGGGGAAAAATTTAATCAAAGCTGAAGTGCAGGTTGCTCATCTAACAATTTGAGGTATCATCAATGTTAGGGCTGCAATTAAGTGATTGATACAAGCTACATGCTTTAAAAATGTACTGATTAGGAATGGGCTGCTGAATGCAACTCCCAGTACCAACCACTGGAGCATTTGTGTGGCTACAGGTGGTTTTGAGCTTTCACCAGTGTGATTTCAGAAAGTTTATAATAATTAAATTATAATTAAATTATAAAGATAATTATAAAGGTAATTAAGTTCTGAAAACATCCATCCAATTAATACTCTGATGGCTGAAACATTTTAGGTTCTTTCAAAGTAGGAAGACAAATACAGGACTGTTATTCTTCAAGGAATTTCACATCTGACTTACATTGATTGAAAATAAGGATAATCTTGCTGATAATGTAATGTTCTCTTTAAAAAAAAACCAAACAAAAAACAACTTAATTAGTAACAGTTTAGTTAAATGCTCTGTAAATCTTGGAAATAAATTTTAGAAACCTATATGTATTTCACCCTCTCCCATATACTGCATGCAAGTCATGCACAGGTGGCAAAGATGTAGTTTGGTTAAACAAGATTGTTTGTCTCTTCTTGTCTCATTTACCTTCAGGTGCGAAGGTTATTTAAGGATATTTATGTTTATTAGTATTGATCCACAGGTGGAGATGCCTGATGCTGTAGGCAGATGCTTTTACCAAGGCACTCAGTGGTACAATATGAATCATCCATAATTAGAGGTAGTCAAAAGTTTAGAGAGGTGCTAAATGCAAATTTCAACGTTCAAAATATTGAGAGGAAATGGAAATCTTTCTGAACTTCCTATTTCCTTATAGTAATCAGCCACAAGAACCAGGAATTCCAGAGGAAGAGGTGATGTTTTAATCTACAGAGACTACTTTAATTCCAGGAGTGTTGGAAGTTGTGGGTGGCCAATGGTGGAAAAATCCAGAGCATCCTTCTGTCTGTGCCTTTGTGGTTTTCATGTAGGACTTTGGATTTGCAGTTTTTTGGGGTTGTTCATTTGTTTTTGTTTTGTTTTGTTTTAATCAGGTCTTTCCATCTCTATTTCCATTCTCTCTGTGCAAGGGTCACCACTCCCAAGCTCTGCTGTGCTCCTTTGTACAGAAACTCGGCCATCATTAATCTGTTTCCCTGCTTCCCTCAGGGTACTGCACACACACACACAGACACAGACACTTGCTTTCCTCCAGGCTCACTTGTAGCTGCTGGGCACAGACCCAGCTCCTCAGAACTTGTGTCCCTTGCAGAGTGGAGCTGCAGGGCCTGGAAGGGACAAAGTGCCCTGACAGACCGTCAGCGCCGTGGGGACACCAGCTCCCCACCCCAGGTGCTGAGCCCTTCAGCCTTTCTGCAAGCAGAGCACTGGCAGTGCAGTAGAAGTGCTAATATTGGACTTTTCTCAGGCTAATGCATCCTGTTCCTCTGGAGGGCGGATTTACAGAATTCACAGAATTTCTGGGTTGGAAGAGACCTCCAAGGTCATCGAGTCCACCCCAGCCCCAACACCTCACCTAAACCCTGGCACCCAGTGCCACATCCAGGCTTTGTTAAACACACCCAGGGATGGGGACTGCACCACCTCCCTGGGCAGCCATTCCACAACTTTATCACCCTTTCTGTAAAAACTTTTTCCTGATATCCAACCTCTTTCCCTTGGTGCAGCTGCAGGCTGTGTGCTCTGGTTCTGTCAGTGCCTGGAGACAGAGCCCAGCCCCAGCTGAGCACAGGCACCTTTCAGGAGCTGTGCAGGGTGATGAGGGCACACCTGAGTCTCCTTTTCTCCAGGTGAGCACCCCCAGCCCCTTTCCAGCCAGACTGGCCAGAGCCTCGTGCCATGGAATGTCCCCACAGAGCTGTGTCCCCACAGAGCTGTGTCCCCAGGGGTCCCTGCCAGGGCTGGACCCCAGCCAGGCAAGGTTAACTGGAGCTGCCTTGAAGCAAATCACTGCTGTTCTCTTTGGTGGTGCATCTCTAGATTCTGAGTCCTTTTGCATTTGTCTCTACACAGAAATACCTGGTTTGTCCCCAGAACTGTCCGTCCATAAATCACATACAGTGAAACATGAGGGGTGTATACCTACAAGATTACATTGTAAAGATTTAAATGATATATTAAATATTTTGAGTTCAAATATTTTATTACATTTTAATAATTAAGAAATCAAAATTTGCTATTTTCTCTCCTTTGCCATTTATTAGAATGAACTGATTCTGTGCCATTTTTTCTCCATTTAGTGCCATCTCTCCTGTAAAAATATATTTTGAGATATTTCCATTCTTTTGGATGCACAAGGAAAGACTAATCAGCTAATGTTAGAAGACTAACAACATTCACATGCAACAACAGATGGCATTTGGAATATTGCTGGAATAGGGAGTTTAGGATGAGGCTCAGAACTCCCCATGTATTTCTACCCCTCTTGATGTACAGCTGCTTTTGTCTGCAGATCTCACTTATATTCAGGCACTTGCAAAACTAAAAATGATGAACTGAAACCCCAAATGAATATGGATTTAAATATCAAAACGTGGTCTTGCTTACCAGGGTATGAGATGTTTACACTGAACCATCCTGTCTTGCTCCAAGAACCGGCAATTGCCAGCTCATTATTAATGTCAATCTACCTGTATCCTGACGGGACAAAATCCCAACAATTTGGAATACAATTCTCTGCACCAGCCATCAAGGTCAAGAAAATATTTCCTCTTTATTTTGTTTTCAGAAAGCATCTAAAATGCTCTGCACATGTACCAGAACGAGGGAAGGAAATAAAGAATTCTTTGCTGCAGTTGAAACAGAAAGGACCCAGAGGGTTTCTTTCTTTGAGAAAACTTGGCACTGCTAATTTTTTGCAATAGGGAGTTGATATTTGGCAGAGACAGTTGTCTCTTTTTCTTGTTTCCTTAAATTGTTGACATTTTTAGACTTTTGAAAGTGTTATTTATTAGAATGTCTGTGCAAACTTCACAGCACACAGCCACTCAATTCTAAATTATGTGCTCCAGCCTCAACCTGTTTCAAAGCCTCGAAACAGATTTGGATTTATGGATATTTACAGTAGCTGGGCATGTTGTACCATTCTCAAAGATGGATCAATCAAGCTGCCCACACTCGAGAACTGCCTGAGCTCTGTAGTGACTCATACTTCATTGCATGGGAATTAAAATGGATATATAGAAATATCTCAGCTTTAGACAGGGAGGGTCATGTTTGACCAATGCAGCTTGAATTGAAATTAATTTCAAAGGAAGAGAGATGTCTTACAGGGTATGCCAGAGATTGGGATGAGTTATTAAAGTTTGCACACCTGACAAAAGTTACTGATTTTTCACTGCACTATGAGCTGTTTCTGTACTCAGTGTCTTTAAAAGTCAAAGTCCTGATTTTTCAGACAGGTTTAGCTGCTGAAATTTTAGGATCATCTACAAGGAAAAGTTGGTGTCAGGATATTTATGAGGTTACAATTGTTACAAATGCAACATACAATCAAAATTATTAATACTGAAATAATTATGAGGTGCTTTGACCATTAAAGCCCTTATTAGTATTTTGTCAGTAATTAAGTTATGCACTTCTTTCCTTAACCATTAACTAAAATCAACTTATTTTTAAGTGAGTCTGATGCTGAAAATACACGTTTTCTTCTCCAGTGGTGTCATTTTTTCTGGTTCTGCTCTTATACATCTATATACCTATAGCTATATCTATCTCAATATTTATTTGCTCTATTATTTTCACTTGCATAATAGACAGCTTATTCACCAAAATTAAGTTTAACAGGCAAATACAAGGATGTAACAAATAACATCAGTGTGTCATTTTTCTCTAACCACCAAACAATGCAGCTCCAGCTTTTCTGAGCAAAAATTTCTGTAGATCCACGTGCCAATAACAAACATTTATGTCAGACCAACTCCAAAAACTTCCTGTTGCTTCTCTCAGCCCAGCAAAACCAAAACAAGTTCAGCAGAGGGCATTTGCAATACAGAGCACTTGAGAGACAGTTTGAGAGATGTTTGAAAGATATTCCCTTCTTGCTGCTCAGAAGGGTTGCCTCTAATGAAATACCTTGACCTTTAATTCCGAGTGTTCCTACTTGTGGTGGTATGAAATTACTTGATACTTTAAAAAAAGCCAAAATTAAGGCACCAAATATAAAAATAAAACTTTTCTGCGGCTGTTTTATGTGACAGACGTACAGCTGACAATACTGAATGTGCTTTTCCTCATTTTCAAAGAAAATATTATGTCATTGTTTCCCCAAATCCTTAAATTCTTAATTTCATGGAGCCAAAGGTGGGTTTCAGTCTGGCATGCCAGTGTCTGATCAGTGCTTATTAAGCCTGTAGACTGACCTCCAAGTGCCACATTTGAACCTCACTGCAATCATTTGAAAAATTATTTCTGAATTTGAAAAACTTATTCTTGACCTCATTTCCCAGAGTTACAAATGAAGACATTCCGGAGGTGGCTGTTGAGTGCCTTTACCACTGGATCTTGACCCCATTCTGAGGGGAGGGTGGGAGGCCAGGCCATGAGAAGATTTGCAGCTGTATTTTTTTAACTACTTTTTTTTTTTTTCCCCATTTTTTAGTGACTAATATAAAGTAGAAAAGATAGGGGAAAAAGAAAAAAAAATAAGAGTAAAGGTCCGAGAGTTGTGCAGGGTAAAGTTAAGAGCTTGTTTTACTCTTTATTAATATTTGATCTTGGTATAAGTTGTATATACAGCTGGAACTGGTATCATCATAGAATCCTAGAATGACCTGGGTTGGAAATGACCTTAAAATCCACCCCATCCCACCCTCCACCATGGGCAGGGACAAATTCCACAATCCCAGAGTGCTCCAAACCCCATCCAACCTGGCCTTGGACACTGCCAGGATCCAGGGGCAGCCACAGCTGCTCTGGGAATTCCATCCAAGGGCCTTTCCCACCTCACAGGAAGAATTCCTTCCCAATATCTGATCTAAGCCTTCTTTGGTTTGAAGCCATTCCCCCATCACTCCATCCCTTGTCCCAGGCCTCTCTCCATCTTTCTTGCAGCCTCTCTTCAGTATAGGAGGTCATAATTAGGTCACCCCAAATCTCTTCTCCAGGTGAACACCCCAGCTCTCCCAGCCTGTTTCCATGGTAAAGAACAGCTTGGTGGCCTCCTCTGGACTCTCTCCAGGTCCTTGCTGTGCTGGGCCCAGGCTGGGGCAGCTCTGCAGGTGGGGTCTCACCTGAGTGGGGCAGAATCCCCTCCCTTCCTTGCTGCCCAGGGCACAGGGCTGGGACATGTCCAGCGTCTCACCCTCCAGCACCCCCAAGTCCTTCTTGGCAGGGCTGCTCTCAAACAGGTCAATTTAAACTCTTCTTTCCAGAGAAAGCATGGTGAATTTCCTTCCCTGCTTTGTTCCTCTGCCACAGAGCTAAGCTGCATTGTCGTGGCTCACTGTGGGATTATTTAGCTGACAACAGCTCAGGTACCCCTGGGCACAGCTGAACTGGTGATGGGTATTTTTCAAAGCAGCTTACATCTTAGCTCAATTCTGCCATCTCATTCTCCCAGGCATATTATCTCTTAAAAGAGCGTGCTACATCTGCCTGAATGCAGGTACTTTACAAGAGCTTTATTCTAATTGTTGTCTCGTTCTCAGCTGGCCAAACACAGCTCTGCACAATAAAATCCGTGCTGCACAGGTGCAGCTGTGCTGACCAGAGATGTCATTCTTGAAAGTGCTGCTCACTTCACTGGGGAAGCGAGCAAAAATCCTGGGGCAGCAAAAAAGACAAGAGGAAAAATCTTTACTTTTAATTACCTCGAAAGCAGGCTCTCAAAGCCTCCGTTTTCCCAACAGCCTGCCCACGAAGCTGTTGACAAGTAGAGCACAGACCAAAAAAAAATGGTTCTGTGCCTGGAACAATTACCAGCAGAGCAAAGGCCCAGTGCAAACACGGGTGCTGTGCCACAGCACAGTCCCTAGAATCCACAGCAGAGCCACGCTCAGCTGCAGCAATAATACAGAGATTTTTGACAAGGAAGTGATTTTTGATGGAGGTGCAGTATCATATAGCTCTGCTGCTCTTTTATCAGCATAGCAATGGAGCTGTCTTCTGTCAAGAGACAAGGGAAAGATGCCAAGGGAAATAAAATCAACCAGGCAAACTTTTTACATTCGGACTGATGAGCTGTGCGCTCTTGTTTGGAAAATTTAAGGTGCTGGAAGCTCAAAAGCCTTTTTGCCAATATAGTTTTAAATGATAATGCAAAGGCTTTTGTGAGATTGCTCACAATTTATTCTAATAAAACCAGCTCCACTGTGAGTTTAACAAGTGCCTGTGCTCTGTGCTATGAAGCAATACTGCAGAGACACCTTCTTAGGTTTTTGAATCTCACAGCTCGGGCTCTGTGGGTTTGCTTGGTTTTTGGAGGTTTTGAACAGAGGTCTGACAGGGGATGTGAGGGCAGGGATACTAGGGATGTTCATCTTGGGGGAACCTCTGGTTACAGGCACTTCGGGAAGGGAGGTTTGGGAAAAGTTCAGATGTGGATTCATGTCTAAGCTTTCAGACTTTTCCATCTTATTAACTGAATTTAGAACTTAATTAAATCTTAATGTCTGCGAATCAGATGCTTTCCCTGGACGTTTCAGAACTATCTATAAATAAGAATTTTATGCAAACATTCTCTCCATTCCCTGATATGCTGGGGATGGAAAAATTTCAGTTGAAATAAACAGAACCAGGGTGAACTTTCCCTATCCCTGTTCCCAGCCATCTGGATTAATTTCTCTCATCTGATAATGAGTCCCCATCATAATTTATTCCTCTAGTAGATTTTTGGACCTGTACTCATCCCTGCAATCTCTGATATTGCCTGAAGAGTTTACAAGGATAGCCTGGAAGGTAGCTGCAAAGGCATTCTCATTACTTTAATGAATTTCTGACCACTGGTCCAGGCTATCAGCCCTGCATTTAATTAAAGTAGCACAAGCTGTGTATCCACCAAATGTCCAGGCAAAGGTCAGCAATCCGTTCCAGGCTTCAGCACTCTTGAAACTGTTGTAGGACTGGAAGGAGCCTCTAAAAAAAGACAGAAATGCAGCTCAGCTCAGAGGGGCTGTGCTTGTGTTCCTTTTCCTCTGATAACCTTGAACTTGCACTGGCTCAGACAGGCAGCTGCCTCCTCCCATCATTTTTTGGGAGTTATTCAGCTGCTCAGCTCTCTGAACCAGTTCAGGGTCCATCCAAATGCATCCTGGTGGCAGGGCTGGGCCAGGGATGGGGTGTGGATAAGAGGGAGGGGGAAAAAGAAATCTCTGGCTTGGATTATTTCAATCTTCTGTAGAGAAGCACCTTTCCAGCCTCCATTTGTTTGTGTGCATGTGTAATTTTGAGGTTTTGAAAAACTTCGATGAGGATGCTTTGCTATGATTTTCTCCACATTTCCCTCCTCCAAAGTTCTGACCCAAATTCAGCTGAGGGGAAGCAGATACCACCATCACCCCCACCCAGTCTGTTCCCAGGTAAAAGAAGTGGTTTTGGTGCTAAAGTAGGGTTTCTTTTCAATACTTAGATTATTTTCTTCTTCATCAACAAACAAGAACCACTTTGGCAGTAGGAAGATGGGCATGCAGTGTTACTTAGACCATAGAAGCTCTCTAGGGAACCAAATTCCTTTTAAAGCATTATTTTCCATATTTAAATTAATTGGGTAGGTGTTGAATGATCAAGACCATTTTATAAGAGGCTCTAGTCCTGTTCTGATATCTGGTGCTGTAGAAAAGACATAATTAACATCTGCCAGCATAAAGGCAGGCATGGATTTTATTACAAGCATTACTTTCTGAGGACTTGAATGACTTTGACCTCGAAATGTTAATCTTGCTGAACTCCAGAGCAAATATCAAATGTCAGGAAATTCCAAATAGATGTGTGGACTTTGAGTACTTAAATTAGTCTGCCTTTAAACAGAGAGGGGTTTACAACTTATTAACAGAGCTGTCCCTCAGTTCTGAAATGGACAGGAAGGGTCTGTGGTGGGCTGATAGAGAAGAGCAGAAAAAAGAGGGGAAAAACCTCGTGGGTTAATGTGGGAGCTGCTCTCAGCAGCCAGGGCAGAGCAGCCACCTTCCCCTGCACTGATGCATCTTCCCAGAACACTCAGGCACCAGGAACCATGGCATGGTTTGTCCTTTTCTTCTCGTGAGAGATGCAAGGCTGCTCTTACAGCTGCCAACAGAGGAAAGGCTTGCATGAAGACTAATATTCAACAGGACACAACTAGCCTTGTTTTGAATTTTTATTTTTTCTATTTAAATCGAGTTGTTTGAAGTCAACTCTACAAGTATCTTTGCCATCATCTCTGCTGTCTGGATTTCATTGGGTTTTCAGTGCATGCAGTTCTAATGCCTGGTGGGATTCAACTGGATATAAGGTTTGGGTTTTCTTAAAGGAAACATCTACTACTTGTAGTATTTAGTTTAATATGCATGCAACAAATATAAAACTATTTATCAATAAAAACACCTTGTTTTGAATTGCATTTTTAAAAAAGGATGTGAATTTCCTTTTTTCAGAAAACATCTTTTAGTGGATGCAAGTAGACAACATCTCCCCTAAAGAATGAAATCTGTGTTTTTGCACAAAAACAGAGCTGGAATTTTACCTGCCAGTGGTAATTGATACCAACTGCTCAGGGATGCACCTTAAAAAAGCAACATAACCAGATATTTCCCTAATGCTGGAATACCATTACACAAATATCTTTCTAATGTGTTTGGGATCTTTTTCATGCTCTGCACTCTAAAGCTCTTCCCATTTTGCTGCTGCTGCTTGCCCCTGCTGTTTTTTGCTGTTGTTCTCTGAAAGGAAACTTTAACAACCACATTTCTTTGATCTTAGACATATTTAGATAGACATGCACACAGGTCTGGAGATACCTGTGTGCCTGTGTACACACGTATGAAATCAAGGTGTACACGTGAATAATTCCATATATAAGCTACTTTTCATTCAACAAAGAGTACTGTGAAAACTGAAAGCCAAATAATTGAGGCTTGATTGGCAATTAAATAAGATTTTCCTGTACTTTATATAACAAGCAACCATAAACCATCTAGATTAGCCTGCACACATTAGAAGAAATGCTAGGTGGAAATTTTTGAAGGTTCACCTAAAAAAAAAAAAAAAAGGAAATCTGTTACAACAAAGCAGGAATGCTTTTCCCTATAGTATCATATTTTAAAGAGAATTGAAGACTTTACTGTGCTCTGTGCTCAAAAACCTGCACAGTTATAATTCTGTGAGTAGTGGCATTCCCACTAGGAAAGTTTGCTGTTGGTAAAAGAAAAGAAAAAAAGTATTTTTGCTGTTGTTTTGTATTGATTTGTCAGCTAAGTAAACTCCTTCAATAAACCTATTAGCCATACCAGAGTGATTTTTTACTTTGAAACACTTGCAAAAAAATTTGCAGTGGGTTTTGCAGTGCCAGTTGGTGACCCCAGGGTAGAAATCTTTGTTGTGGTGTTGTGGGCTCTGTCCTTCTCAGGCCATAAAAACAGAATAAGAAGGTTTATCCATTGGCTAAGGGTCCCTAGATGTTTTAAATTTCAGAGGGGAAGAATCATTTGGGGAGGATTTCCTCAACATTTTCCTTTCCACGAGGAGTTTTTCTGCCCTGCTGTGAGCATTGCCTCTTGAATAACCCTGATCACTTCAGTGACAGCACATCAGGCACCTTTGTCCTGAAAAAGACAGCGTCTACCTGCTTCAAAAGCAGCTTTTGGAGCTTGTGAAAGCAGTCTGGTTCTGTTCAGGTGGATCCAGCTCAGTGCAGGATTCCCAGTGCTCCTGAATTCCCTCCTCATTCCCTGAGAGCAGCCCTGGCCACTGCTGTCCTGCACACACAGGGAAAAGGGCTGTGGAACCCTTGGCAAATATCTTCATGGTCCATGAAGTTCTGTTGTTGTATACCTGGAATAGGAATTTATTAATTCCTGTAGTTATTTGTCAGATACAGTTAATTCTGTGCTCCTTGGCCACAAGAGCTTTCTGCTGATTTGCTCTGGGGTTTCTGTGTCATTGACATGTGCCACTCCTTTAAAAGCATACATGCTAGTGACATGTTTTGTTCCTAGAGAAGTGGCCAAAGCACATCACCCTGGTTTTGGGGTGATTTTTCATGTCAGTCTGTGGATAAAGAAGTGTTGCCATGAGGGAAGTGGGGTGGAATGAGCAGGAAGGGAACTGAGTACTCAGCTGTGGAACTCTGCCGTGTATTTGCTAAGGGGTGCAGTGGGTCAACAGCAATTCCTGTTCTCAGTGTTTAAAGTTTCCATTCTGTTATATTCACACACTAAATGTGGAGTCTAACCTGTCCCTCTGGGGCAGGTTAGAGGGATTTCTTAGGGAATTACTCCGTCTGAGAGATTAACTTCCCTCAGAGCTCACTGCTGCTCTGATCTCTGCACGGTGCACCTCAAACTTGGATTTTTGCATGGTAGAAGGGCTCTGTGCATAGAAATGGGTAATTCCATCTTCTTTTGGAATACTTCAAAAAATATTGTGTTGGAAAACTTGGAACAAGTCTGGTTTTAGTTGAATATTTGCTCTGGATCCTGAAGATTGGTTTAAACTAAGGAATAGCAGAGCTGATCCCTTACAATTTTATTTCACTTCTTAAAAATAGTCAGGTCAGGTACTATATTGTGGTTTTCAGATTTTTGATTTTTTAAAATTAACATTACATCTATCCTGGGAGATGAGCATCAGGAGCAAAGACTTTCCATCAAAACCCTTGAGAATTTTTTTTTTTTTACTCTTAACATGATATTGTCTTTCATGGAAGATGAAATTCCCGTGAACAATCCCATGTGTTAAGGGAGTGAGAACTAGGACACAGTTACTGGTCTGATACACAAAAAATGCATTAAGTTTGGACAAAACCTGCAGGAAGGAGGTGACTCATCTTTAGTCACCTTGTTTTGAACTTATCCACTATTGCAAAGTATTGCACACAAGCTCAGCTGGTGTCTGGAGACACTCAGGGGGGGCAGCAACTCTGAATTCTGGATTTCCTGTGATTTCCTGTCACTGGAGGGTTTTAGCCCGACCACTTATATTGTTTTAATGGAGACATTTCTATCTAATGTCCTTTGTTTCTTTTGAAACCATTAAAAAAACAAACAGAAAGGGGGTCATATTAATAATGTATTATGCCTGAGACTTCTTCAAATATGATCAATGTTAATGGGATCATTGAGACTCCTCTCCAGAGATCAGATTTACTCTTTAGAGCTGCTGCAGATCATGTTTTCCCTGAACACTAAATATGAAGCACAGTACACAATGGTTTGCTGGTGTTATCAGTGTCAATGGTGTTTTATCAGCCAGTTCATTAACATTAGAGACTGCGCAATACAATGTCATTTTTTTCCCTTTTAATTTAAAAAAAAAAAAAAAAGCACAAAACCAAGCCGAAGAAACATTTTTTTTAACCAGACATCATCAATGCACCTAGGAAATATTTAATTGGCTTTTAAAGGTAAAAAATAAAAGTTCAAAATAATTCTGCTTGCAGATTTTACAATACTCTGCATTGTTAATTAGCACAGCTTCATAAAAAGTCAGCAAACATTATACAAGCCCACAGAAGCTAATTCTGATGCAGCCTCACTATATCATGGCTTTTACAAGACAGAGATTTGTCTCTGCTGAATGGCTGCAGTGTGATAAGATTTTGAGAATTCACGCTGGAACTCCACATGAATGAGTAAAGAAGTTTTGAATGCTCAGTTTAGAACACAGGGCTCAGAGCAGATGCTTTTTTCATGGTTTCAGTGCCTTTTTTTATGGCTTCAGTGCCTTTTTCATGGTTTCAGTGCAATACCTGTGTGTCTCTTCCTTGGTATTGTTAAAGAGCTTTCCAACCTCGTTGCCTTCATTTTTCAAACTGGGGAGTATAATATGAGTAACTGCACATGTAATAACCAGCTTTGAATTAGGAATGAAGTAGAAATATCATTTAATCACCCAAGGTGTCTTTCCTAGGAGTAGCCATCAGTTATCCTGCCGTGGTCCATCTGTCACTTGGCTGGTGGGACCTGCCCTGCTTTGTGCAGGATTGTCTTTAGGTGTGGCTGAGCCTGAGATTTCAGGGATTTGCAGTCCTGTGCAAAGCCCAGCCTGTAAGGAGTGGGAGAGGAAGCAGGGAGTGCCCACATCACAGCAGCAAAGAGCTTGGAAGCGCTTCCTGCCGGCCTGCAAAACAGCCCATTGTGCTGTGATTTGTTGAATTTTGAGGAGCATTTCCTCCCGGTGACAGAAATCTGCCAGCAGCCTTCAGAGAGGCTCCCTGCAGGTCTGAGCAAGCCCCTGAGGTGTGCCTGGGGTGTGAGTGTGCAGAGCAGCCCTGCAAGGGACCCAAACACATCCACACCACCTCTGCTCTCCTCCTGCTCAAATACAGGGCACTGAAAATACATTTATGGCCAAATGACTTTATGATATAGAAAAGCCCCCAAAGTTTATATTAATCTTTCAGTGTTGCAGTAGTTTAGAGGTTTTTGAAGCTGAGTCTTATTTCATGCCTGTCTTTTTTAATGAGGGCAGGGTTTTTTTTCAGGGCTGGGCTGGTTTAGCAGCTGAGGCAGCACAGCTGAGCAGCACAGAGCAGTTTCCATTTGCAATGAGGCTGTTGACAAAAGTTTCAGGGAATTGAAATGAAGTCTGAAATATCCTTCCTGCCTTCACCAGGATGTTTGGAAGCCCTAGGGTGCTCCAGACTGTGAAAGGTTTGTAATTAAAGGTTCAAGTTCTGTATACTAATGAAAGGCTCAGAAGTACAGCTTTTAACATTGAGGGGATTGCTACATCCTGCGTTTTTCACTTTGAGGTTTTTAGAAAGACTGACTGTGTCAGAGGACATATCCAGCGAGCTGTGCTGAGGAGGTGACAGCACTGTTGAAACAATTAAGTCAGGGTTTAAATGTGTGCTGGGCAAAGCTCTTCCACTGCACTTCTCAGCTACGGCGAGGCGCTGCAGCTGTGACACTGGTACAGATGGGTGGCACTGGGGGCACTGGTGCAGCTCTATGGTGCTGATGTCTTTTGGGGCTACCTAAAAACAGAGGCAAGACAAAATTAAGAGAATAAAAAGCAGTTATATTTGTTGAAGGGCCTTCAGGTACGTTTTGGGCAGACAAAGCCACCCAGGGGCTACACCCAAAAAATGGATGATGGGTCTGGAGTTTGCACACTTTTATAAGCTTGGTCCATTTGCATATTGGGGGTTAATCTTCCAATTACAGCTTCAGGTAATGAAGTCATTTACCCCAAATTTGCTTCACCCCCAGCTCACTTTTATTTTATATTTCTTGAGGCAGTGAGGTGTCCTTGGTTCCCAGGCCTGGGGAGGAATTGTTATGTCTGCCCAAAATAGGAAAGCAGCAGCTCAGACTGTGTATGGAGTTCAGAAAATGGGGAAGCAGCAGCTCACACTGTGTGTGGAGTTCAGTGTTATTCACTAAAGTACTGCAGGATAACAAATACATGAAAAAAATAAAAGCTCCAATCCTAAGGCATCAGTACAGATGGTGGCACTGGTGGCTCTGGTGGCACTGGTGCAGCTCTGTGCTTCTGGGCACGTTCCTCTGCTCCTGCCAGTCCTGCAGGGGTGGCTCCTGAGCATGGCCATTCCTGTCTGGTCTGTCTATAAACGTCATGTCCCATCTCTCATGAGAGAGAATTAGGAGAGGACTGAGCAACATTTCTTTAAACATGAGCTGGTACAATCCCTCTGTGTTCCATTAAATGGCTGGGCACTCTTCCCTCCCTGGATTTTTTGCTTTTTCTGCAGGATTTGAAAATAGTCAAAGAAAGTATCATATAGAACCTCTGTGTTCTATATATCAGCGTTTTGGATTTGATAAAAGCCCTCTCTGTTTTTGCTTTAGCTGTTTTTATGTAAAGAAAAAATAGATGAGTCAGGTAAAGAGAATTCAGCCAAGTGTCAGTCAGCTTCATCTATGTATAATCTTCACAGATTTGTTATGTACTGTTTTGAAATTTCTAGCTTTATCTTGACTTACAATATACCAAAATAGAATGTTTCACCACTAAAAAATAACTCTGGATACTGACAATATGCAATCCACCCCTAATACCAGAACTGTTTGCATTTATCAGACACAAATATTAACAGACGTCAAAAAATAAATCGATAACTCAGCACATTTTTCTAGATTCTGCTTGCAAATTCTTGTACAAGGACTGTTGTTTCAAGAGGCACAGTTTCTGAAGAAAAGTAGCTAAAGAAAATTAAAGGCTAAAAGAAAATTGCCATGGGAATGACTATTTTGGTTGGAACATCCATATGTGACAATCTCAGGTGCTGTGGTGTCTTTCCTCTTTGAATTTCCCACTAATGCACAATTTGAATTTGTTCTAAAGGCAACAAAATTGCTGCCCTGTTGAAAACCCTTTCTCCTGGACAGCTGCATTGCAGTGCTTACTTGTACATCTCTGTGTGGAGATGGAATCCATCTAAATATGAGAAGAAAAGGGGTGGGTGACATATTTTCCCTTAAGTGCCTGTAAGTGTTGTGAATTCGCCTCTCTGTTTTTTGTTTGTTTTTATTTTTTTCTGCCTAAATAAATAGTTGGGCATATGATAGGAAATAATTTATTCTAACTAAATAAATGGAGCAAAGTGCTTCTTCTTAACAATAAACAACACTGAAAATCTTGTGTCTCACTGTCCTGCTGCTGGGTGGAATGTCACCCCTGACTCAGGATAAAATTACACAACTTTACTGGATCCCAGATTTAACAGCTCCTTGAAAGATACATCAAACAATTCACACTATGCATGGGAGGAACAGCATTTCATCCAAAGGTGGCAAATCTGAGACGTGACAGGTATTAAAAAGGAAAGGCAAAGTGCAGAGCCACATTTTTATTCTGCTGCCTTTCCACACAGGTCATGAGAGGCAGTCCATTCATTCCCTCAGTACACCACCCAGTTAAATATATTCACAACCACTTCCAAAGCCGCTCTTCTCCCTTTTAATTTTATGTCAATCAGCCATCACTGAGATAGTTTAAATCCTCTCTAAAGCAAGGGTTCATCTGAATTAAAATGCACTGTGGATTGGCTGTGGGAGTGTGTCAAACTCTCCTGGTGTGGACAGCCCTGTAAATAGGTGTATTCCTGGAGCAGGTGCCTTCCCTAGCACCAATCTCTGCAGTACTGGCTTCACAAAGCAGGGATCCAAATCCCCTTTCATTTGTATTAATAAAAAAAAGGGGGGAGGAGGGAGAATATGACCGTGCAAGTTAATGGAGTTAATTACATTCATATCAGTTAGATGCAGAGGAATGAAAAGGACAATTTGTGTAAGCAGAGAATTAGCTCTGGTATTTTCCCAGTAACATCAGCAGTCTGAAGATAAAGGAGCACATAAATCCATCCTACTGAACTCTCACTTTTCAGGGAGAACATAAAGAGTGAGGCAGGCTGGTGGGCAGGGAAAAGATCCAGGAAAAGGACTCAAATGTGACCAGGATGTCAAGGGAGGAAAAGTCTGTAGGGATCCAAATAATGTGGTCATCTTAGCAGGAACTCCTGAACACTTCCTTAGGGCTCAAGCATGGAGCACCTTCTGGCACCTTAAAATAATTAAAAGTCCTGCAAGAAACCTGGAGAGGCACTTTTTACAAAGTCATGCAGTGAAAGGACAAGGTGTGAGCATTTAGAGTGAAAGAAGTGAGATTTAGATGAGATATTACAAAAGAAATTGTTCCCTGTGAGGATGGGCAGGCCCTGGCACAGGTGCCCAGAGCAGCTGTGGCTGTCCCTGGATCCCTGGAAGTGCCCAAGGCCAGGTTGGACACTGGGGCTTGGAGCAGCCTGGGACAGTGGAAGGTGTCCCTGCCATGGCAGGGGTCGAACCAGGTCCCTTCCAACCCAAACCATTATAAGAATTTATGATTTTTGTACTCCCTTTCTTGCAATCGCAATCTAACTCTTGGATTTACCGATTCAGGGTTTGAGAGAATCAACAAACTGTGGAAAGCTTTTCTTTCCTGACTCAAAGCCAGGAAATTCTAAAATCTAACTAAGAAAAGGCTTCTTCCTGTGAGAATCCAAGATTGTTTCAGTAGGGCTAAAAGAGCATTACCCTTGTGTCCAAGAGAGACAGAACCATCTCAGCCCTGGCTTTAACCTTTTAGCCTTCATTTGAAACAAGACCTGTAAATCAAAAATTTAGAAGGGAATAATTACTCTCACTGAAGGCAATCATATGAGACTTGTAAAGGAATTTTCCTAACACTATAAATTACATCAGATATTATTACCTCAGAACACATCCATGAAGAACTTTTCAGGAAGAATCAAAACTAATTTATAAAGTCTGTAATTAGAATTACAGTTGAGAATTAAATCAGTGCTTGAGGTCCTCTATGATTGCAATATCCTTCTCTTATATTTTTTGCATAATATTAAAGTTAGTCTTTCCTTTCCTTAAATTTGTCCATCAAAATGAAAGAAAGAATCCAATAGATTAATTCTTCTTTCTGTTTTCTTTCTTTTCATGCTCCTTCAGAGGCTTCAAGGAGTCCCTGCAGATGCCCAGCCTGGGTGTTCTGCTGTCCGTGGTGTTGGTGATCTCGTGGTAGCCCCTTCACCAATTCCAGGCAATCCAAACCCTCCTCACTCCTTCAGCCTGAGTTAAACTCATCTAATCTCCTTTTACACTGAACAATTCCCTGAATTGTCAGTTCCAAAATCATTAATCAGGACTTACAAGACTGAGATCTTACGGTTAAGGCAAGTTATTAATTTCAGGGGTACCACTCCATGCTTCAACCCACGCTGTCTGATGCTCAGACACCAAAAGATGCTTGGAAATTCTATTTTAACTGGGTGTTTAATTCCTTCCAAGCGCATCAGTGCCTTTGATTCCCAGGGCTGTGTGATGAGCACCTTTGAACAGCACACAATGCCTTCTATTTCTGATGTAAAAAGTGTTCGAATGGGAGCAAATTGCTCTTGCTGGTTTTGCATAGGGTTCATTATTTCCTTGCTTGCCCCCCTTTCATCCCTCACCGCAGCCAGGGGGATGAAGGGAATGGTGAGTGGCATCTCGTGGTGCTCAGCTTTGCCACACAAACCGCTCTGGGAATGTCAGTGCCCAAATGCTGCCAGCCTCCCACCCCTAGGGCTGAACAATTCCATTGTCTGGGATTCTGCCCGAGCTGGTGAATCTGGGATTTGCAGCTGGACCTTGGTGCTGCTGCTGCTGCTGCCCCTGGGCCAGCCCTGGTTTGTGGAAACCACTGTGCTTTGGGAACTGGAGATGGTTTGTGGTCCTGCAAGGCTGGACAGATGAGGGCAGCTCTGTCTGCGTGATGTTGGCCGCTGTTTTTGAAATTATTCACTGTTCATGTGCAAGTGAAACAGGACAGGAGGAATCATGCTAAATAAAATCAGTTTGTGTTGATGATTCAATTCCCATTTTAATTATAAAATAGAGCACAATAGAGTTGTCTTAAGGAACTTTACAAATGTGTTGTCAGTGGTAAATTTACATAATTCAGCAAAACACAAACTGTTTCTGACAGTGGTGTTTAGACAGAACTGTGGTGCTTTAATCTACATTTTACAGATTATTTTAATCCTCATTGTGAGTGTTAATGGCTGGAGGCTTCTCAGAGGCAGAATGACCAGGCTGGGAAGAGATTCTGCAAAATCACCCCATCCTCAGTCACCCACATAGTCCAGAGTAGAGTCACTAACAAGTAATTTAGAGGGAAGGAGAACACACTCTGAGTTACATAAGTATGTAATATCAAGCCTAATAAAGTCCTGGAATATTTCTAATATATTTTATTTGGAATTTTGACAATACTTCTATGATAGCAGGTTCGTGAAGCTCAGTTGCTGGCATGAGTCTGTTCTCTTTTTATTGTCTTTTACTTGGGCTTTAGCTCTTTCCTGGTTTACAGTGGGGTTTAGCCTGACTTTGGTAATGAGCAGAGCTATTTGCTCATCCTGAAAACAATGCTTACATTCAGAACTGAAACTGGTCAATAATGCTGCACTAGAAATTCAAAGCTTTTTCTTTGCTTTTGTTATGTGAGGGGGTTCTTGTTTGCGGTTTTTTGGGTTTGTTTTTTGTATGAAATGTTTTCCGCAGCATTGTTTTTGTAAACCAGCAGCAAATCCAACTGTTGTTTTTAAAACAACCAAGCCATCATGCAGCCTCCATGTACCCTGTTAGGAGAAGAATAGAGTCTTGGAAATGCTATATTCTCCATCCAGTGCATCTAAGGGAATACTTATATTTAAATTTTGTTTCATCCTCTTAGTATGAATTCATGTCATTACCAAATGGTAAACAAAAACAGATGTCAGGCTCACTTTAGAAAAAGTGGTGAACTTGCAGTTACATATTGAAGTAAACTATTTCTGAGAGCAGGAGTTTGATATACTCCTATCCTTCCTTCCCTCACAAATTAATATTTTTATGTTGGACATACCTTTAGTGCCCTTAACTCTTTATAGAAGAAGGTAGCCAAAAAAGAAAGAAAAAAAAAAAGAGGTTGAAAATACCAAAGCCATTAGGATGAAGAACTTTGAGAATGTCTGGTTAGTTAAGGGTATTTGTTTATTAAGAAGTGAAGAGAAAAGAACATCTGGCCATTAAAATAAGATGAGCAGGCTATGGAATAAATTTATATAAATAAGCCTAGCTTAAAAAGCAGAACAGTTGTGTGCTTTGCTACTAAACAGATTTCGTGGCAGTACTGCAAACTTGCCAAGATATTAAGTAAATGAAAGCCAGCAATCAAGTCTTTAAGTACATACCTTAATGTCATAAGAGTATTACGGGCTTACAGAGGAGGAAAGCTTATAAAAGCACTGACCTTCAGATGAGTGAAAATAGAGGTTTTTACAGTATTATAGACACCAGCTCAGAACAAAAGAATTGCGTGAATGCAAATGTTGTAACAAAAGTTTATAATGGGGGTTGTCATTATTCATTAAATCATAATTGAAGGCGTTTTGTTGTGTTCTGCCGGGAGGTATGAGGCGTTCTCAGGTACAAGAAGTGTTCTGTCAGGGCACAGTCACTGCAGCACAGTTCATATTTGCAATGGAAATAGCTTCTCTCCCCTTTGACACAGGGGCAAAGTGTTTACCAGTTTCATGGTGTTTAACAAAAAAAAAAAAAAAAAAGCCCAGCAAAACATACAAACATTGTCCTGGATAACTGTTATGTGGAATAGAAACAGAGCTGTCAAAATTTAGTTCATGTCTGCCTCAACTCCCTGCCTTGGTCCCTGTCCCACTGCTGGTTAAATCCATCTCCTGCTCACTGTATTGCTGAGCTCCTTTGGAATGAAAGAACGTTTTCCTGCAGATGCAAGTCTCAGATGGATTTTGGGGAATAATTTGAGCCCCATTTCACTGCCTTTGTCCTGGAGGATCCCTCACTGCAGCTCTCAGTGCCACTGCACTTGCTGCTTCTCCTTTTTGCCCAAAGAGATCATCTTCTGTGCAAACCAGCTATGTTTGAAACCAGCTGTATTTGAAACAGTCACAGTTTGAAGTTAGCAGCTTGCTTTTTCATTATGGAGATGCTTGTCTTAAGGCAACTGACTCAATAATAAAAACCTCAGACTTTGAATATTCCATGCTTGCCACCCAAAAATCACCATTGGCTTTGTGGTTTGGTAAACGATCAACAACTAAGGAGAAAAATCTGGAATAATCCAGAGCTAGCAAATGTTATTTTGAAATTAACACCGGTTGGATGCTCTGGTAGAGTACACACAAAAGTGTGTATTGCAATTTTCTTGTTAATTGAGAGAAATGAAGGATGCTTTTTAATATGTCAAACTATTTAAATAGTAAAATTTAAAAGCCATGTGTTTTAATGCAAGGTGTGAATCCTGTTCATCTCACCTCACTGGGTCTGGCTCTCTGAGTCAGCTGCAATGGTTCTGATTTTGGAGGAAATGAGCAGTTGTGTGGAATTCGAAGTATATTAATTTATAGAAAACTAATAACATTCAGCTTTCTTGTTCTACTGTGTTCCATAATGCAAATTTATCTATCAAAGAGAAAAATGCAGTGCAATTAAAAAGTGATTAAGAAAGTAAACAAAAACTTGTATTATCAAATTACATCACCATCCCACCAAACATTTAAATTACTCTTTGAAGACTCCTCTCAGCTGAAGCCGTTCTCAAATCCTAAGTATTTGTGCTAAGAATATAGAACTGAGAATCAGTGGGTTCTTTCAAACCATCAGGTCTTGCTGGAACATGTAATTCAGTCTTTGTGAATGAAATGTATCCCCTGTGGAATTTTGTACTAGGATTTTCTAGATGATGCTGTTTCTTGAGAAATTGTAACTTTGCAGATGATTATGTAAAGGACAGTTGTTCTGGTGGTTCTTCACATTCCCTGTGACTAAAAATACTTCAGGGCAGTTTTCGAGGAACCAGCTTCAGAGCCAGGGGCTGAGAGCCAGGAATATTTATAGATATATAAACATATTATAGAGCACAATTCAGAATGTATAGGATATCAGAATATATGGCAAAAGGCAGCACTTAATATTGTTTTTCATTGTGGGACTGAGGTTCATTGTCTCAGCTGTTGCAGCCACACAGAGTCTTTGATTGTCTTATCTTGCACAACTGCTCCAATCGTTAATTCTCTTCCTTCATATGGCAGTGCAATTGTTATGTTTAAATTTGATTTTCACACAGCTCAGATAGTCAGGAATAAAGGTTTAAATAATAATAGACTGGAGCACAACCAAGTTACTCCAAAAATCTGTCCTCAGCTGTAGCTAGGTTATTTCCCAGGCTGTATTTGGGGCAGGTCAGGGTTTGAAGCCTCGTCCAAAGGGCACCAAAATCAAGGATATTTTTGCCCATGAGTACAGGGTGGCTTTGATCAGGTCCTGTGGATTTATAGTGCTCTAATTACAAATACTCTAGAAATTATTTCTTCAGATTATTTAGAGACAATTTAGTATTACTGGGCCCAAGGAGATGAGCAAATGGAAGGCAGAGATTACAAGTCTCTCTTCTGCAGGGATGAACAGATAAGCAGGGTGGGAGTAACCCTGGAATGGAATTTCCAGGCTGTGAGAGCACCATATCACCAAACTTCATCTGACTTTTCCACATGATATATCTCATGTCCTTTTGTTCTCTGCTGATGTCTGTGTGAAGAAGAGCTGAAGGGTCCATCTGTCCTTTTGGGGGCAATGTTTCACCCTGACAACATTGGTTATCCAGTGGTAGGAAAGAACAAGATAACACCTCTTTGGCACAAAGTGAGACAGACAAACTGCAGGAGATGCTCACACTCTGTAAATCAGAACTTCCTTTGCCCAGTAGGAAAATCCAGTCTCTGCTGCTCACAGCCGTGTTGGAACATTAAACGCGTTACAGGATCTCTGGGCACGTGGCATGGCTTATCTGAGGTCCCACATGCTGTGATCTTTGTCATCCTTTTACCTTCTCCCGTTTTTCTACTCTCCTTGTTCCCTTCTTGTTGCTTAGTTAAGGCTCCACTCTGGCTGATGCTGGCTGAAGTGCTGAGCGTTTGCAGATCCACTCAGAGTGAAGGAGGTGGATTGGTCCGTCTGAAAATCAGGCTTTGATTCCTGCTCCAACGTTACTGTAAAATTTAATGTTCTTACTTGTAAAAACTTTGAAAAAGCCAGTTCATTAATTCAATTAAGGAATCAAATTACCCAAAATTAGGAACTTGTTTCATTAATCTGGGGCTTCTTTATCTAAAAGCCCTATGACAAAAGCACAATGAGCCTTTTTTTTTTTTCCAGAGTATTTAGCTTTAAAATTCATTTTCTTAGGAGAAAAATTTGAAGATTACTGTTTCCAAAAAAAGAACATGTTTATGGTATAGTAATAATGATGACTCTCAAAGGTACATTAATTTTTTAAGCATAGATGTTGAAAAATATGCTGTACATGAGGTAAATTGGTAGAGAATCATGAGCTTGACTTGCTAGTTTTATCTTCTGCTAGAGATAGCCAAATGTCAGGAGTTGCATGTTCAGGGAATTTATTCATCTTCCTAAATGAGTTTTCATCCAAGTAAGAACAAAAGCGTTTTCACCTAAATTTCTATGAAATGGCAATTTGCAGAAAATGATAGTTTAGAAAACACCAGCATATGGTGCTTTGAAATGGTTTCCACATTTACTGAGAGCTTTGGAGGCAAGAGAGAATTCAGAGAAAGAAACTAAACTTAAGAAGTGAGCTGCATTTAATCAGCCAGGTGCTGCTGTGCTTCCTGAAGCTGTTCTTACTTAAACATAAGAAAAATTTGTCCTGTGGATGTGATCTGACACCAGAATCAGATTCCCAAGGAGTCTGCAGAGTCTCCATCCTTGGGATGAGCTCTGGAGGTGCCCTGGGCGCTCTGCTCTGCCTGCCCTGCTGGAATGCAAGGCACACTTTCCTCCAGAGAAGTCCAGGTGCATGCTCTGCTTCTCCCTTGCTTTTTGTCTTGTGAATGTGAAGGTTTGGCCATGAAAATTTCCCCCCTCACTGGTGAAAATGTCCCACAGGTGGCCATGAACAGATAAATGCAGACCTGAGTGTTGTATATATTCTATAACACAAATCCCTCTATAATCAAAGCAGTTTTATTTGGTTAGATAGGAGACTTAGGAAACTTCCCTTTGTCAAGTTGGACTTCAAATTATCTGCTTTCCATTATTTGTGGAACTTGGGGAATGTTAAATTGCTGCCATGAGTCTGCACTCTTTTCATTGTCTTTTACATTTCATGATCTCTTTGCCTGTTTTACATTGTTAGATTTCTTCTCTGTTGCCAGGTTAAAGTTTTTTAATCTTTCATGTATGCCTCTTATACTGCACATGCTATTTGTTTTCATTTTACCCTGATTTTTAATGTCATTTGTTCTGACTTTGGTCTTACACCTCTCGAACTGTGGGGTTCTGTGCAAGTGCTCCTAATTTCTGCTGCCATGCAGGAGAGCAGATTGATCTCTGCTTGCTGTGGGCCTTCTGTTAGTGGCACTTCTGCTATTCACTCTACAGCTTCTTTTAAAAAAATCCTCTTTTTGGCTTCTGTGTAGTGACTGTTTTCTGTGCTGAGTGGAACAAATCCTCTTTTTTTTTTTCTTTCCTTTTTTTCTTCTTACATTTCATTAAGTATCTTATAATGATATCACTCTATTATCCTAAATTAAATTAAGTATATAACATCAAATGTTAATTGTTTATTCTTCAAGCTGTGCTTGTTCTTTGAAATCCAAGATGATGAGGCAGTGTTGAGGATCTGAGCTATCCTGTCTGGATATATCCCCAGCAAATTTCACATCAGAGATTAGGGGATTAGCTGGAAACCACAAGCACATGCCTCAAGCCAAGCCAGAGCGGGGTGGGTTCTGTTATCCCACAAGTGACAAGAGCCATTCCTTTCTTTATACAAGACATGATTATGGAGCAGCCAGTAAAAAATGAGTCTTCTGCTGTTTTGGTTTTGGTTTTTTTATCCAGATTCACAAGCACCTCTCCAAACTCCTGCAAATTCTTTCACAGTGCACTGTGCTTTTTAGGGTTCAAAGCACCTGGCATTCAATAACTCAGAATCTATACACCTCCTTTAGTATTCAGTAATACCTGCACATCTTTTCAGTATGAAACAGTGGTTATTTATTTACCCTTACAGTTCTTTTGCTGCTGAGTGAGCTGGAACGTGCTGTTCAGGACAGTGGCTGCACCCAAAATTTGGAGATATCTGTGGGTGAAAAGGAATGGCAAAAAAACCAAAAAGGGTCCAAAAAAACCAAAAAGACTGACAAAGTTTTATTACTAATAACACACGTGGCATGGGAATTGGCATGTTTTGCCCCTGTTTTCTACTAGTAAAAGAAAAGAAAGAATAAAAGAGGGAAGGAGAGTGTGGAAGGGAGATGAGACGGGGAGGTGAGGAGATCTCCAGTCCTGGGGCAGCATCAGTCCAGCTGCCAGGGTGTTTGGTTCTGTGGGCATCACTCAGCTTTTGTAGGGATATAAACCCCTCGATCAATTTTCAGCACCCTGGGATGGAGTTTTTTACCCCCATGTCAGTGAGTTTGTGTCTGCCCTTGGTTCTGGATCTTTCTAGGAATGGGCTGGGAGGCTTTGAGGGTTTTTTGGTGGTCTCCATCCCTCTCTATTTGTCTTGACACCACTTCTGCTCTTGCACTGTCCTGAGGAGGAGAACTGGCTCAGAAGGCTGTTTCCCTGCCTTTGTACTGCCCCTCTTTCCAGGCACATCCAGGTCTAACATTAACATTAACCCCTCACTGCCCAGCCTTTGGAGCCTTTCACTGAATGCTCCAAACAGCTGGAAACTGTTTATTCAAATAGAGAGAGTAAGGCAATTAAAGCTAGAGCTGTTAAAAGAGAAGAAAAACCCATGCAGGCTCAATTCACACCTTCTAACAGAATGGGGTAAATAGGTTACAGGCTCTTGCCTCCACATGGCAGCAGGGAGGGCATGGCTGTGAATGGATTCTGAAGCTTACAATCTCCAGGTGTGCTTTAACACACAAGTAATAACTATTATAACACTTTGATTAATAAAAAAAAAAAAGGTTTTTATTTAAAACCTGACCTAAGAATCATTTCATCTGTTTATACTTAATGTTAAGTTCAGATGGTTATGTTTCCATGAGAAAATTCTGACCTGGAAAATAGCTCTCAGCAGAGTCCTTTATAACTCCCAGCAGAGTCCTTTGAGTCTGCAGAGGCAAGCAATGGCAGCTCCTCACTGTTGCCATATGGTTTCTTCTGAGCCTTAGCTGGTCAAAATTAAAAATGGACAAGTTTTTTAGTTCCTTGACATCTCAAGTACCATTGAAAATCCCCAGGCCACAAATAGGGAGAAGAATGGAATTTAGCCACATAGAGGGAGAAGAATAGAGTAGAAGTTTAGATCAAAACACCACAGTGAAGACAAAGAATGACAATTACAATCTGTGAGGATTGCCTAGCAGGAGGAATCTGGGTAATTGTTACAAGACTGAGCAAACAGTCCTCTCTCTATTGCATTTTCAAACTTTTTCTTCTTCAATCCACATTGCTCCTTTGTAATTTTCCAACCTTTTACTTGGAAGCAGTGACAGGGCCAGTTCAGTGGCAGAGATAAATTGCAGAGATGACCATAATTTTCAATTACATCTAAACACAACTGATCCTGCTGAAGACAAGCCCTACCCCACTGGACAGCAGAGATTAGCATAGTCGATTTGAAAAATGTGAGTCTTTGAGCACGGGAGTGTTTGGGGATTTCTGGGAAGCATCTGTGTTTGTCTAGTTGCACTAAGCACTCCCCAGCGAGGAGGGGATTTTCTAAACCTAATATGCACAGGATTGATGAACCCCTGCCTGAACAGTGGCTGCAAAACAAACCCTTCACAGTGATGAGCAATCACCTCTGCTTACACCTCAGAGCAGCCCTGCAGCTCCTCAGGAAGAGATGCAACTTCCCCTTGGCTGGCCTGGGAGTATTCCAGCTATTAGGGGGGATAATATTTCTTATTATTATTTCATAATAATGGTTCCAGATGCCAACTGGAAAGGCACTTTGGGTGGATAGAGGGAAGGAATCTATTCATGGGGACTCCCCTGCAGCCTTTACTGAGACCCCTCACACATTTCCAGGTGAAGGTGGCTCCAGAGGAGCAGCTTTGATGATGTTCCTTGGGAAAAAATTCCCTCTGCTGCTGTCTACCTGCATGTTTGTGCCCTGGAGCTGATTGCAGGGGCTGTGGCTGAAAGATCAACTGGAATTGCAGTGCAATATGTAATGGAATCCTAATTTATAAATGGTAACTTTTCAGAGCTGTCAGCTTTAGTCAGTAATGTTGCTGTTTATGGAAAATGTACAAAAAGACCTTGATATTTATATAGTACCACAGGATTTGCAATAAGCACATTTTATCTGAAACATGATTTTTCAATAAAAGTAGGAAAAAAAAATCCGTCTGGATATAATCTTCAAGCAAATATGTGCAGTCTGCCCAACTGCTGAGATTTTTTATTATTTTTTCTTTTAAATGACTACCATACACTGTGTGGAAACAGTCCTTTCTGCTCCCTGCTTGAGACTTATTCTCAATTACTGTCTTGTGTGCTTGAGACAAAGATACAGGGTAAAATGTGCTGATCTGGAATGTTCTCATAATCCCTCTGCCCTGCTGAACCCCCAGAGAAGGTCAGAGAGGCCTCAGGTGTGAATTAAGTCCAGTTTTCTGCTGAACCTCTGATCAACTATTCTGATTAGAACTTTCTCATCTGATCCTGGAGACAGGATGTCCAAACATCTGATGACAAGCTGTATTTCTGTTTGTGTGCTGATAACTCTTGAATTGCAGTCTCAATTCCTTCTCGCAGCAGAGCAAAAATAAGGATACTGCAATCCTATTTTTGTGTATTTTAGGCTTTTTCTGGGGAAATCAAAATGATGATGTATTCCCTAATGCAGCTGGTGGAAATTTAGCTAATGATTATAGTGCCTATGAGTTTTCTCCGAGGGAAATCTAAATCTCTCTGTCTTGAAATGTATTTCTTACATGTAATATTAAGTAATGGTAAAATGTGGAATGTATCTGGGAGAAATTGTCCCTTGCCCTTGTGCCTGGATTGTGTCCAAACTTTGTTGTTAAGATTGCTACTGCTAGACTAAATTATGAAATGTTACAACAGTAAGAGAATAGTGATGCCAAAAAGTCTGTAAAAGATTGATTAGGTTATAATTACACAAAAATTGAATTAGTAAAGAATGCTTTTTCTCTTGTTTTGAAGGATGCTCTCTTTTCCAGAAACAACCACTTGTAGCTCCTAGAATCACTTTATTTAATTGCTCAGTGGTCAGACAGGCAGGCCCACAGCACAGCAGCTCCACTAATTAATTATTTGTAGAGCAATAGACCTCAGAGACAAAAGGCTCTGTATTTTCTCTTTCTTATTTCTTCTCTACATTAAGATAATTTCAGAAATGTATTGGAAATATTCCAGGTTTTCACTGGGATGAGATGTGAATTGTTCCTATGGATTTATTTCTGGAGACACATTCTTGGGACACATTTCCATATAGCAAAAACATCCATTCTCACTATAAAACAGGCTTCAATAAAAACATGAGGGAAAAGCCTCAGATCCATTTAGGAGAAGCATTTTAGGAAGAGTTTTAGTTTAATGGAGTGTCCTGTGGAATGACCACATTCAGGAAACAGTTGTACTGAATCATTTTACTAAACAATTCCATAAAGAAAAGGCTGGTGTACTGGCCAAAGGTAAAACCCTGTGAACAAATTAGCAACGCATTAGTTTCACTTTTGACTGATTCTGGGCATTGTAGAAGATAATACAAAGGTATTTCAGGAATTGATTTTTTTGTACAGAGTACTTCATGCCTTGAAAAGGCAGCGCCCAGGTTATGGCACAGGTCAGGGTGACTTTTTCCACACTCACATGAGGAGGGTTCCACACAAGGAACTGGTTTAAGTCTCTCTCCTTTCATTTTAAGGAAAAAAAAAAAAAAAGGAAGCCTTGACACAAAATTTGAAAGCTATTATTATAAATTTTAACAGTTACACTGCAATATGTCAATAGGTAAAATATTTTATTACCTGTTATTCTTCCATCCTGACCTTTAACAGCCTCTGCATCTGTTTTCCAGGCTGGTTCATTATGATTGGCTTTCTATCATGTCACAACAAGTACAAATTATGGCAAATCTTTACTGTATCACTTGCATTTATAAAGAGAGGTTGAAATTTGTCTCTGTATTCCCTAGATCATTCAGCTTTTTAATGAAATTGAATAATCACTGGGGGTTAAGGAAAACAAGGGGATATGCATGTGTGGGAATTCAGTTTTAGAACAGAAGGGCTGCATTTGGAGAGGAAAAAAGCTCCCTAAAACCTGCATTTTCTATTTTGGGCTGGAAAAACCCCTTTGCTTTTGATAAATGAAAGAGCCAGGCAGCCTCCCCTGCAGTGCTGGGGGTGTTTGCAGGTAATGGAGCTCAGCAGGAATTTGCCAGAGCTTCACTGAGGCTGAAGTTTTCACTTTCTGAAGAGGACTAAATGAAGACATCAGTGAAATACAGAAGGGCACACATCAGGCCAACTTGCAGGATATTGTGTACCTCAGGATAGCAGTTTCAGTTGTCTTCAGAGAACTTTTTCTCTTAGTTTTATGATTTAGTAGAGTACCAAATCCTGGACTTTTAATTCTGGACCAGCATAAATCCCATGAGACCTATTCCAGAGTTCCAGGAGGGAGCCCATCCTTCATCCCATTCTTTAGCTCAGCATTTTAAGGGCATCTGCATCTCAGTCCTGTGAGCTCTGGGGTGAAATGGCCTTGCAGTTTATCTGCACAGGGCCAAGAAAAGGCTCCTACACAGCCTGAACTCTGCCTGCAGCTGTGGGGCTTGGAAGGTGAGCAGGCACCACTGGGACATGGATCTGCTGCCATAAAAAACCACAGTGCCAGGGTGATGTCATTCCTCTAAGGCTGAACTGTGATGTGACTCATTGTTCTGGTTTTTGGGGTTTTTTGGTGATGAATAACCATACTAGAGGTGATGTTCTCATGACAGGAAGGCTGAAATGAGGAGCAAAATGTAGTGAAGTGAGAGGCAAGGAGGTGAGAGTGATAATGTGGAGAGGAGCTGGGAAATACAGGAGGTGGATGTAATAAAATAGCAAAAGAGGAAGGAAGGTAAAGAACATATCCATCCTTTTAAATAAAATAGCAAAAGAGGAAGGAAGGCAAAGAACATATCCATCCTTTTATTCTCTTTTTTTTTTCTTTTCTTTTTTTTTCCTACTGTGTTTATTCTCTTAAACTGCTTCTGTCTTGGGAGAGGGGCAGAATAGTAACATACAGATCATATTTTTCAAAAGTGGGGTATATCTGAGTTTCCTCCTCAAGGGGACACATTTATGAAGAGTACTTTTCTTTTTAGTTGGAATCCAGTTACTTTCTATTTCTGTTGTTGCTTGGGGTTCCTTTGGTTCAGTTTGGGGATTTTACTCCTGTTTGAAACAAGATCCTTAGGGGGTACTTACTTTTGATTTAGGTTTTTGGTTTTGGGGTTTTTTTTTGGTTGGTTTGGGTTTTTTTCTGTTTTTTGGGTTTGTTTTTTTGTTTTTTTTTTTTTTTTTTTTTTTTTTTTTTTTTTTTTTTTTTTTTTTTTTTTTTTTTTTTTTTTTTTTTTAATTTTTTTTTTTAAATTTATTTTTGTTCTTTGTGCTCCATGTATATAACACATTAGCCACAGCACTGCTTTGGAAGCCTAAATTCACTGCTCATTTATGATGATCTTCCATTAATATGGGACCTGGGATTATTTACATAAGGAACAGAAAAGGGGTTTGTAAAACAATCTCTGGACAAAGGCTGGGTGTGTTTTGAATGCACACGGTTCTATCAAGGCATGACTGCACATTCCATATGAACAAGACCTTTCACACCATGAAGATTTTCTGCTTGCCTGGCAAAGCTCAGAGCAAAGCTGAAATCAAAGCAGCCTTCCTTAGTGAAGCAATTTCATTTTACCTGAAACACTGAGGCTTAAATTATAAGCTTCAGGATGACTCAGTAGAAATAATGCATGCATATAAACTACATCATTTTCCTGGAGTATTTTCACAATCAATATAACTGTGTGTTTAAAGTAGGGACCTGAGGTCAATCTTCTAAGCAGTGAATGAATAACATATTTTTTATCAGAGAAAAGCTGCTCTATGCAAATAATATCTGACATGAATATTTAATAGATTGTACAGTAGGCAGTAATTGCCAACTAGTGGGGCATGCTAAAAGGAGAAAGAGAAATACTGAAATAACAAATCCGGTCAGATTTCACTTACAGCATTTCCTTCACACCAGGTGGTTGGACAGGCCTTGATGGAATTTGTGAAATAACTGTACTAACCTCTGTCCAGGTTCTGGGACTAAATATTCCTTTTTAAATAACTGAACAGGGGATTTGCTGATTTGGATATGTTGATCTATTATAAATTTAACGTTTACTGAACATAATGTGATTTGCTGTTCTTTATCTTGAGGTATTCTCCACAGTGCCATCACCATCACTATTTACTGTGGTGGCTGACTCCAACTTCATCAGGACAGATCACACATCTAGGAACAGTTCATGCTCTTTTAGAATGTCTCACAGCTGAAGAGGAACAATGATTTTTCTCCATTCTCCCCACCTTTTATGCTCTTTCCATTCTCTCTTTGTTTTTTTTTTTCCTTGGGAGCACACAGGTAAGAGAGGACCCACAAACCAAACAAAGGAAGGTTTCACAATATTTCCTGATGGCAAAAGACCAAATGATGGTTTTGGGCCTCCTGGTTGTATGTGAGGGTCTCCTATAAAGTTTACTGAGGGGGTGTGTCCAGGGTGTGTATAGTGAAAAGTTGGATGGCTTGATGGGAGAATGTTCTTTAATGTGGCCATAAACCTTCCTGGGCTTTACAGCAATTTGGCCATGAAAGTGGCACATAAAACAGCCTTGGACATCTGCAGTGCCAGAGAAACAGGAATGCAGATGACAGAGCCTCACACAACAAGCCACAAAATTTCATTTGTAAACTGCGTGGAAAGCAAAGGATTTATTTTACTTTGTGCTCTCTCCTGGTGAAATAAGCTTGCACTAATTTAGAGGTCAGTGGATGTAAAATGCCATCCTCGTTACACCCTCAGTGCCCATGGGAGCCCCGAATGATGTGTGCTATAATGAAGATAATTAGAATAAGCTCCATTTTAGCTGAAGGCAAAAGGCCTTAAATCAAAAGGAGTTTGTTCCAGTAACCTTGAAATTGGGGTGAGGATTGCAGGCTGCCTACTGGCACAACAAAATACCTAAACTCATTGTTTGAAAAAGTAAAAGCAGGAGATCCCCAGGGCAGGGGCATCCTATCAGGCCTAGGCTTGCTTTTGATGGGGAAGAGGAGAATTCTTCAAGTGCTGGGTTTACAAGCAGCATTCCTGATGATTGCAGAGGGGCTTGAGGTTTTGAACCCCTGCCTGATGCTTGAAATCCTAAACATCCTAGCTGAGTCTTTCTTGGTGTGTGGATAGAGGAGGAACTGATGTGACAGTGGCTTTATACACCTGAGCAAATCTCCACTGGAGGTTTTCCTTGCCAAGCCACTGAATTCCAAAGGCTGTTGTTGTGCAGAGCCCTCTCTGAGTTTCTCTTTCTGTTCCAAGAGTTTGAAAACCAGGCCAAAGCACTGAGCTGTGAGCACACCTGACTGTGCATTCAGGGATGGTTCTTGTTTGACTCCTGAAGAACATGAGAAGTGTTTGTGCATTTCTGCCTCAGCATTTTACCTCAAGGAGAAGTTTCTGTACTGTGAGAAGTTTTACTGCCAATTCTTCCCTCTTTAGGAGTTATTTTTTGTAGTCTTGCCTAAAGTTCTTCCTGAAATCTCCATTTCTGCCCTGTGAGGTGAGGCCCTGCTGTGCACTGGGTTTTTCTCACGCGCTGTGCCTGGTCTCACCAGGATGAAATTCATCTCATTTCCCTGCTCTGCCCAAGCCCAGGCTTGTGGCAATGGTTTTTGATGATTCCTGAGCTGAGCTGAATGCTGATGGGTGAAATCATTTGTGGCATGTTATCAACCACTTCAATTCACTGCTGCTAAGTAATGAAATCCAGCAATAAATTGGACAGACAAGCAAAATCTCTTAAACACGCTCTGGGGGGCTCTACCTATTTTCTTTCTTCTCTCCTGGTATTTCTTTTCTGTCTGTGTGAGCTGCTGCCCATGCCAGCATTCAAAAGCAACCAACCAGAGAAACTCAAAACTACTTCAGTGTTTGATGAAGCAAATGTGTGAGGCTGATCAAAGTGTTCTTATTCCATTTTTTCCTGAATTGGGACTGGAATTCCCATGGGCTTGATGCAAAGTGAATTCTGGGTGCAAAATGAAAGCAATTTCCAATATCTGAAAAATTGCTGGGCTTCTTCTGCTTCTCTTTTAACGCAGAATTTGCACCGCCAGCTTGTTGGAGGTGCAGTTTTATTTTGGCTACTTTAAAATCTGAATGGAGACAAGGTTTATCCCTCACAGATGAAGGAGAAAATTGGCATCACATGGGAAAGCATAATCAGTAATGCACCCTGTCACGGCGTGAGCTCTTTGGCACAACATATGGCAACAGAATTACCTTTGTACTACCCAGCTGTGGGATATAATTTCTGCAGTCCAAGGGACTCCAGTGACAGGCAATAGATTTGAGAGTGCACATGTTCAGCATGCTGAAATGCAAGGCTGTCCTTTGCCTCTGAATTCAGAGCTCTCTGGCACTGCAGAGAAATTCCGATTATTCCTGGCAAATCCTTGTTCTCCCCTCGTGATGTCACTTCTGTAGTGACACCCTGCGATTGTAATAAAAAAAGAATGTGGTAATGGAACTGCTGGGGAGGAATGAAAGGAAAGTGATAAACTGCAACTTTTACAATGTGCACTGTCAGCTAAAGAATGGAACAATTTTAGGCTTGAACATTAAGGACAGGGAAAGTGCTGGGAGATTTATGCTGTGACAATATTCCAGATCATTTTATGGTATCATCTTTTCAAATACCTGAAATTAAAACTGTGGTACAGTGTTGCTTCAATCATTCTGTTCATTGGTGAGCTGGGATTTTTATTTGGATGGTAAAATACCATCACTGCAAAAGAGAAACAATAGATTTTTATGGTTGGGCTCTAGTATTTTAAACATGATTTACTTGTCTTTTTGCTTTTTGTCTTCTCCAGAGGTCTAAATATGTGGACCATATTGACCCTTAATATGTCTACTGAAACTAGGCAAAGAGTTGAAACCTTATTTTTTGTCATAGAAACAAAATTCTGAAGTGCAATTTCTTTGAGAGTCATACACTATCCATAAATGTGTCTCAGGAACATTGGGAACGATCTCAGAAATTTCTCAAAGGAGAGGTTTGATGTTGTAGATCTCATGGAAAATGTCTAATAATGATCATCAGTCATTTGTCTGCTGAAATACAAACCTGCTTTTTGCTTTGGCAGTAGCCTTGGGAGGTTTAATTTTAGAGAATTTCACTTGGTGTTCTTCTCTCAGAGTACAGAATAGTGCAGTGTTATAGTCACCACAGCTGACTGTTAATATGTGGGAACTTGATAGGTTTTCTGACATTGATTAGATGAATGTTAGCAAATTTTACTGACATTGGGAACAGCAGAATTTATTTTGTCTCATTAAAAAAAAAAAAAAAAAAAGCAAAATATTCACTTCTCTATCAGCCATCAGTTCACTTTAGGCTGCATTTAAGGACAACAATTTTCCATTGGGGATTTCTGATTTTTTCATCTAAATGAATTATTTAAATAAAATGCTATAGTCCACTTTAATCAGCAGTATACGGGTGTAAATAGGACACCATTCTGAATTTTGTGATTTAGCTAATCTGTCAGAGATATTCCAGTACAACAGCAAGTCCTGGATAAAATTTTGGGTGCAGCAGTCATACTTTAGCCAGCAGCCAGCCAGAGCTGCCTCACTTCTGGTGGGTTTGAACACTGCACACACCAAACCTGCAATATGTACTTCAGAGATACCTGAGAAACCAGCATGATATAAAAATAAGAATTGAAAGTGTTTGGTATATTGGGAAACCAGGCCACTCTTGTTTCAATTTTTTGTCTGCAGATTGAGTTTAGATATTCATATATGAAAATTTGGAAGCATTTTTATCTTCTAAGGCTGCACTGTGAGATGAAAGGTTCTTCTTTAAAGGCCTATTTCCCCCCTGTCTTGCTGCTTTTTAAATAAAAGCAACTCTTTTCTATTTATTTATTTATTTTTTCCCCTTTGGTCCCCCCTCACAGAAGCTGCATTTTTCCCCACCTGTACGACACCTGGTTGTGGTGCCAGGCAGCTGTCAGGACATCCACTCCATGAATTTCCACACTTGGAAATGAATCCAGCTGCAAAAGGCTTTACGCACATCCATCACCCCAGAATTCATGCTGGCACCAGCAATATCCAAGCACTGCACCTCCACATCACTGCATGGCATTGCTCTGTGCTGAGGTCTCCTTCCTGTGCTGTTAAATCAAACTAAAACAACAAATAAGCTTCAAAATTGATCATTGCTGCTCTGGAAACAGTTGTTTAACTCCTTCAAAGTGTGTTTACGTTTGACATTTCTTGAGCAGAGTCCTTTAGAGATAGATATCTTTTTGTAGATCTTCAAACTGAAACTCAAGGCAAATTCAAAAGACTGCAGCTCTTATCAGGGAACTTTGAAAAGTGGATTACTCTGCTTTGGTCTGAAGTTACAGTCCTGCATTTTTCGAACACTTCTGGGTGACTTTATGGTTTTACATCAAGAAGAGTTGTGTGGCTGAATCTGTGCCTTCTTGCTTTAAATTGTACAGGCTCAAATCTATTGCTTCTTATTGCACTGACCCACACAGAGGGCATTGAAATCCAGCAGTGCTTCCATGGTTTCAAAAATCTGAAGCAATAGTTGTTGCTGGATTGTGCTGTCTGCAGTTAACAACTCTATTTGGAAGGAATGTGGTAATGAATTTATTCTGGACCTGTGTTCTGTGGTGGAACCTGGAATGCATGTCACTACATTTGTCCAGTCTCAATTTAGGCACCCTGGAATTCAACCCCTTCCTCTTGTGGCACTAGAATAGAAAATGGGGCTTTATTCTGTTATTACTTCTTCTGAAACTCCTGCTGCCTGATTTTCCAATAAGGCAGTTAGAGAAAATGCTAAGTAAATACAGACTTAATGGCATTTTCAAGAGCCCTATAAAGAACAAATTCTTATACTAATTACCAAATTTCAGGTGCATCTTGGTTACAAATAACTTGGGAACTACAGTAAAACTCCTTGTTTGTCTTTTATTCTCCTCTAACAAGAGAATTATTGGTGATTTCCTTGGGCTGTGCATTGCACAGGGATGGCAGGGGTCCAGCCCAGCCCATTCACTGAGAGTGTTGTTCCTTTAATGGGATCCTTCTCTTCTGGGCAGGGAACTGGGAACCCTTTGGGTCAATCTGGGGTCCCTTTGCTCTGGAAAACTCTCTGGCTGCAGGGCAGGAACTCAGCCCCAGGAATTCTGCGTGGCACAAGGCACAGGCTGTGGGGAAAGAACTCGCACTGCTCATTCCCTGCAGAACCAACATTCCCCACCCTAAAGATGATTCTGAAACTTTACTGATTATCTATTCAAAGTATGCAAACAGATAGAAGCAAATGTCAGTGAAAACTAAAGGTATTTTCAAAGTGAAAGTAACAAGAACAGATACAGGCAATATAAATCACTGTTGTTATCACAGATTTACATCGGTGCTTCTGCCATCAGGATTTTCACTTCATACTGAATTGTTCCTATCGGTTCAATGAGGTTATTGATTTACACCTCTGGAGCAGTCAGAGCACGACTTTCAATTACAGTGTTCTCAATACTGGGAATATTTGTGTGCATTAATAAGGACAGGAGTGTGGGGAGAGCAACGTTTCCAAAACACGCTTTTCATTTTGTTATGCCCAAGAATTGGCACAACACTTGGGGATACTGTGGGTTGTCCCATAAGAGGATCTTGTACATTCCAGCTTTTAATCTTCTTTCAGTTGATAATTCTTTAGAGTTTCAGAGCATAAAAGCTCCTTACAAAATTGAAAATATAGGTGGGTAAAATCACTATGAAACTGTGACTTTAGGGGGTTTATGTTGGGCAAAATACAGCTAATAATATTTTTTATCTAAGTGTCCAGAAAGCTGATATTCCATATCAGTGTTTGATACTTCAAAGATGGAAAGATGGAGAGGGAAAGGGGATATCTGTTTAAAAAAAAAAAAAAAAAAAGAAAAAAAAAAAGAAGAAGGAATCATAAATAGGGTACTCAGTAAATGTTAATTAGAGCAAAAATATTAATTAAGTGTTAAGCTTAGTGTAAATTGGAATCTTTTACATATTTCTGTGTAGGGAATTTTGTGCATTGAACACTTTTCTAATAATCAAAATCTCAATAGATTTTTGTAGCTTTTATTAGAACTTGCAATCCGTGGTGGCCAAGTGTCTGGCATAGCTTGATTTTAATGGAATGAGGTCTGGAGTGAGTTTCGTGGCATTTTCTCTTCCATAACATATTATACTAGAAACATTATTTTAAATATTTTTCCTAAATTGTTGTAAAAATGAAATAATAAAAGAATCATTACTTTTAAGCAGCAGAAAATGAATGTTTTGCCTAAAGCAAGAATCATGAGGGTGCTTGTTAAATTATTTGCATCATCTATAGACAATCAGCCCAATCCAACCCAACACCCACCCAGTATGTAATCTGGTCATATATTAAAGAAAAACTACTCCAAAAATATAGGATAGATTTCTCAATATCTTCATGAAAAAAATAGGGACACCCCCCCTCTAGAACAGCTTTTGGAACTCCTTAGTCAGGGGGAAAAAATTCCTCAACCCTTGTGTGTTTTCTGCTGTCACCCCTGGAAGCTTTGCATATTTAAATAATACTAAATTTGACATAAAAAACCCCAGTGAACTTTTGTTTTTCACTATCAGCTGCAAATCTGCTCAAAGAAATCTGCTCAAAGTGCACCTTCCCCAGTTATCCCCAAAGCCAAGGCAAATTCTGGTTGCTGTCTGACTTTAAACCGCTCTGTTTGAGGGAAACACGTCGTGGTTTGGTGAGGACAAGCGGAGAGGAGAGAGCAGCTGGAGCGTTCCTGGAAAGCAGAGCTGGTGGTTTGCCCTGATTTCCCTTCCTGAGGGCTGGGCTGGGCTCTCCTGCAGGCAGGGAATGAGGGAATGATGTCCCTTTGTGGGCAGCACTTCAAAACTCATCTTTGTTGCTGCAGCTTCCCCTGGCGTTTGGCTCCAGCTGTTTTGCACAGCTGTGTGCTCTGCCAGGGGTGCCACACGCCTTCGAAACACCTTCCCTGGGCCCAAAAGGAGTGCTGTGAAACCCAGCTTTGCCAGCCTGCTCCAGGGACAAAGCCTGTTGAATTCATTTTGATTTTGATTGTGGTGGAAGGGGCTGTTGGAGTTTCCAGCTGCTGAACCACTCAGCACTGACACAGTGGAAGTTCTCCTTGCATCTCCTCCTCCTCAGCAGCTCACCTGTGCCCCCAGAGCTGCCCGGGAGGGAGGGCAGGGAGCCAGGCTGCCTCTCCTTGTGATGATTCCTTGGAAAAAGGCTCTGGGAGGAGGGGAGCACAGAGGGTCAGCAGGAAGGGAGGTGTTTTCCCTCCTTGAGGAGCGCTTTCCTCCTTCCCCTGAACCCGGGGGCATCACCCAGGCGGCAGAGAGGCTTTGAACAGAAAAAGGAATGTTTTGTCTGGGAAGGTTTCCTAACAGCTTTTCAGTTGTTATAAATTCTGTTAAACCCTCCCAGCCTGGATTTTGTTCATTACTATCTCTTCTCTTTTTCCCCCATTTTGTTTTTCTTTCCAAAATCTTTCTGCTGCTTTCACCTGCCCAGGATGAGAGGTCAAATTTTCAGCTGAGCTGTTGTATTCCTGGTTCTCATGGTATAAAGCTGCCTTCTGAAAATTGATGTAAAACTGCAGGCCTGTCTGTCCCCCTTGAAAAATGCATCTGCTGGACTATCTGTCGAGTCCTTTCCACAGGATTTTCTCCTGTAGAAAATCATTATTTCTTCAAGTGACATTGAGGGAATGTTGGTTTTGACAGAGCCAAATACGCTGCCCTGCCTCGTTGTTAAAAAGCACCTTGAGAAAAGAAATTGATCAAGGGGAAAGAGAAAATGCTTTAAAAAAATATCTTTTTCATGTCTCTTGTAAGCCTGCCTTCATCTTCCCTTCCTCTGTGCACTAGTCTTTGCTCGTTTGAGGATGGCACTGGCCCTGCCTTTCAAAATTGGCACAAAACCCACTGCTCTTGGAAATGGTAAATGCACCTCTTTTGTCTAGAGTCTCTTTTGTCTAGAGGATTGGAAAACTGTAATGCACAATATTGGCTCTAAACCGTTAATTCATGAGGAATAAATAGTGTGTAACCCTGTGATTGACTGAGAGGTTACTATCAGGCTGGAAATCTTTCAGGACAACCAAGGCTTATTAGAGGAGGAAAAGCAGTCAGAAGAACTTCCAGTTCCAGCTGCTGTCTCACCTCTGCACTCAGAGATACTTGGAAATGGATTTATAAATGATAGATAAAATGTATTGATTAGTGCAGACTTGGCCACTAAGGCTGGAGAAAACATCATTCAAAAACTGCAGGATTTTCAATGGGTTGGTTGGATAACAGGAAAAACTTGGAAAAATGTTACAATAATTACAAATTATGGTACTTGGCACTTATTTAAGAAAAAACCTGTAGGTAGAAATCCATCATTAGCAGCTGCTGTGTCTGGTGAATAGCAGGATCATCTCTGGGCTGGCTCGTCATGATCCCATTGCTCTCCTGGCTCAGGGAATATTCCCTTTTTGTCTCTGAGCTGGGAGAGGGAGGAATATTCCTGAGAATTCCAAGCAGGTCTGGAAAAGCAAGTTGCTGAATCTGAAGTTTTTCTTGAAAACATGACTCACTTGTTTGAGGTGTTTCTGCCACGATGTCTAATAAAGGTTAAGGGTATTGGATAAGTAAACAACTAATTTTTTTTGTTTGTTTTCTGGCAAGTTGTACAAAAATCTTGGCTTTCAGAACCAAAACAATTAAAATTTTAAAATATTTTCATTATTAGGATGTTGTTGTCTTTTTTTTTAAATGAAACTGGACATGAGAAAATGAATTGGGTAAATGACAGTAAAAAGACAAACTAATTTGAAAATGCTAAAATGAAATGTTTTGTCATTTTTTTAGAAAAAAATCATATTAGCATTCCAGTGTACCCACCTTAAAAACCTGAGGTGAACTTGCAAAGGCTTTGGAACTCACTTCATGGACACCCTCTGAAAACAAAATTAACTCCTTCTTTAAGGGGTTATGGTGATGAAGGTTTACCCCTTTTTAAGACTGAGTTGCACAAAACACTACAGAACCCAGGTGAAGTGATATTTTAGGGTATGAACAGATCTTGTGACTGATCAGGTAGATTATAGTTTACTCTGGATTTTTTCCCCTCTCTGAAGAATTCCTTGCTGGAAATAGCAAAGTGAAGGATATTGGGGCGAAAAAAAATGGACAAAAATGAATTTTGCTTTGGTACAGCATGGCTGAGGTGCTGCTGAGCTCAGCCAGGCTTCACTTTGTGGTCTAGGGAAGAGTTGTGGTGGTTTGGTCCTTAGATTAGCCTTTATTTGGTCTTCTGTAGATTACTTCTGTCATGAGGCAAAAGTAATGAAAATTCTGTTAAAAAAAAAATATATATATAATGGAAAAAAAAAGTAGAAATGCAAACAAAACTGACAATCACCCATCTGTAACCATGTTGAGCCTGTGGGCTCTGATTTGCAGGCAGCAAATCCAATCCTGCTGTAGCCAATATGTTTTAGATGTTTTTCCAACTTTCCCAAACATGTGACATCCTCTCAGCATCATCTTTCCTGTACTTTTGAGGGAGCAGTTGTGTTGGGCTTGAATCTTTGCAGTGCAGCTTTATCTTTACAGTGGTGAAATTCAGCAGGGCTGGGTGAAATGAGAGTGCAGTGAAACAAACACTGCAGTAAAATGCTTTGGTATGCTGATCAAAAACGATATGAGTCAGAGGAGCACAAGGATTTTGGAGAATAAATATAAATATTACAAAGCAGAAGCCTTGGATGCGGAGGTTTCTCAGTGAACTTCAATCCTAACCTCCTTCTTACTTTTGACATGTTTCATCTTTTTTGCTCAGCCTACTGCATCTGAATAATGAAATAGTGACTCTGACACTGAAGCACTGATTTACTCTTCTCAATATTTCACACGTTTTCCTCAGTTTTGCATCTGTTTTCTTGCTGGCAGCAACCTCTTCCATCAAAACTGTCAGTGGTTTTTAGAGCCACGAGTTTAAGGAAAAAATAGGAGGAAAAAAAACACCTCCAAACCCTCGGAAGTGAATTTCTTTACTTCAGAAGCACTTCATATGGTAGTTTTCTCTCAAGAAGATATATAGTAGAGATAGTTGAAAAAGAAAAATGGCAATTTAGGAGATCACTAGGTAATGCCAGTGGCTGCCTGCTCTCAGGAGGTGTCAGAGCTGCTGGGAAGGGACCATTAAGCTGTTTGTGTTCCAGGAGAGGTGGGAAGGGCTGGGGTTGAAAAGGGGGCTCAGCTAAACCCACTCCTGCGCTGCACCTGTCAGAAGTGCTGTGGGGAGAGCAGGGGCTCAGAGAGCTCTGGAAGATGTGCTGGTTTCTCCCTGGGATAAAGGAATTCTCTGCTCTGCTGAAAGATCCCTGCTGTTGTGATGACTGTAAATCACATATTCTGAGGAGGGGGCTCCAAACACAGTCTGTAGCCTGTGACAGAAAAATGCCTTCACCCAGGATTCTTCTCCTGGGAAGCTGAGAAGCCTCAGAGAAAAAGGAAAACAATATTATCTCATTTGCTTCTCCTGTGTTTTGCTGCTTTGGAATGTGTTTGGAGATTGTTTACCAACAGGTGATTGTTTCAGTGGTTTCATGTGAAGTGTTTTGACTTAATGGCCAATTATGGCCAAGCTCTGTCAGACTCTGGAAAGAGTGAGGTGTTTCATTAGTATCTTTTTTAGTCTTCTGTAAGTCTCCTTTCTGTATTCTTTAGTGTAGTTTAGTTTACTATTCTGTAATATAATATAATATCATAAAATAATAAATTAGCCTTCTAAGAACATGGAGTCACATTCATCATTCCTTCCTCTGTCTGGGAACCCCACAAATACAATAGCAGCCAAGGCAGGGGTTTGTTTCTGAGCTGCAGATCTCACCTGCACCAACACAAAACATCCTGGCTGAGCAAAACCAGCAAAGTTCCTGAGCTAGGGAAAAACTCCTCTTTCTTTCCTTAAATCTGTGCAGCCTTTGAAAGATTCCCTTCACCTGTGGGAGGATGCCAGACGGAAATAAGAAACAGGAAGGACATTTGGTAAAGTCATAATAGCGATGGAAATCAGAGAGAATTTATGAAATATATATAATTTGAATTTTATAACCTATAAATCCTTAATGATAATATTGTTCTATGCTTCTCAATTTAATAATCTACTATAAATTTTACAGTTCATTACAATAGAAACTAATTATTCTCTTCCCACATTTGTCTTCAAGTAGAAGATGTGGGGAAATGAAAGCAGGCAGACACTTTAGTGGCATAAATTTAGAATACTAAATGTTTAACAAGAAACTTTCATGGCATTGCAATACACTTCTATGCATGCTATTTCAATTTCAGTATGTTTCTTGCTGTTTCTAAGTTATAATAAGTTTTAAAAAGCAGGAAATAAGGCTTCAAAAGCAATTTCCAAATATCTCTATTCAGGAAGTAATAATACTAATAATTTTCTTGCTTGCTGACTAATGCTAGTGAATGGAGATACCACAAAATTCTTCGGGAAGAGAGAAAAAGGGTGATTAGAGCTGAGAGGAAGAGCTGAGCACGGAATGTGTAAATCCATTCCTCCATGGAACCAGGTCCATAAATTGGAATGTCAGGCAAATATTAGAGAGCTAGTCCACAGCTACCAAAGTCTGTTTTTTAAAATTGATTTGCAAAGTCTGTTACAAGTTTGGACTTGTGATCAGACACCAGATCCTTCAGCCCTGTGGTGGGTTTGGGTCAGGGATGATGGCAGCTGTTGTAACAAAAAATGACAGCATAAATTACCTGGAAATGTCACTGCAGTGCCCAGCATGAAACAGCAGGACAGGTGAGTGGCATCTTTTGGGATGTCCTTTTTCATTAGGAGGTATAAATTTGCTGTTGCTGAGGCTGGTGCTAATCATACTGTTTGCTAGCCGTCATCCCAAATATTCACAATTCCCACATTCTTAAGTGTGCATTGGTGCGAGTATGTAACATTTCCTGGTCCTGTATTTTCAGGTTCTGCTTGTTTAATTTTCAGCTTGGAGCTTAGAGTTGGAAATTTGGTTTTTTATGACCTCTGAGATTCTAAAGTAATCATTTTTTTCAGGGTAAGACTGATTGCCCAATACACCTTGAATGTATATTAATAAATTTGATATAAATTCCTTTCTACTTCCATAATCAAGAAACAAATTTCCTCTACCATGGCAAGCACGATTTTGATGAACACCTAGAAATAACATCCTTCCTAAAGAAACTCGAGATAATTGGGGATAAAACCATAATTTTCCAAAGGTGACATTATAAGTGATAAATTATTGTTGAGATCCACATCCAAAAATAAGAGAAAACTCATATTAAAAGAAGTTTCCATGACAGTATTGAATCCTGAGATGTAAAAAGCTATTTTGAATTGTGTGCACATCAAATCTCTTGCTGTTACTGTGTTTCAACATGCAGAAAATGGAGAGGAATAAACAGAAAACCAAGAGGATTCCTATTTCCCAGTTATTATTTGTCGCTTCAGAGAATATCACTAAGTTTTCTGGGATCAAAAGGAAAAAATATTCTTAATTCTTTCCCCTGTAAATTCACTCAGCTGTTTTGGGGTGGAATCAGCTATGTTATCACAAATCTCATGTGGAGCACTCCCACATGCTCTTCTCTGGTTAATTCCTTCCTGGGATGGCCAGGAGGGATCAAATAAGGGGAGTTGTAGCTTCATGTCCTGAGGATCATTTAGGCAGCAAATGGGATTTCTCCCAATAAACCACAATAACAGAAATCTGCCCATGATTGTTCTAGTGCCACTGCTCAGAATCTGCAAATTCAGAGTTCAAAACGGATCTGTTAAACTTCCAAGAAATTAAATCTTTTGGACTGTTTAGATGTTATCAGCTTTAGTGCCAGCAAATTTGTTCCCCTCAGTGATTTAAATATTCATAAAATTAACATTAATGACTCTATACCCAGTGAATTTCTATTACTGTTTAGATTCATTACATTTTCCTCTAACATATTCAGCTCCTTAGTCATTTTCCCAATCTCATTGATATGGTGTAACGTTTTTCCAGTAAATTGAATAGCTACCTAATCCCTCTTTGATCATTTTATAGTAAACTGTGAAGTTTATTTCCAGAAAGCAGATTGTTAACTGTGAAAATCTGTAAATTATTTATCTCATAGAAACTATTTTAATGCTGATTTAGTTGTCAAGTATATTTTTATATAACATTTTTAATTAAGTTTTTCAAAAGGCTTCCAAGCATATGTCCCTACCTCACACACATTTTGAGCTAAAAATATGATTTTTAGTTTGTTTTCTGATTTTTTTTTTTCCCCCTGGAGTGTAAGAGAATATAGAAACGTATAGAAATAATGCTACTTGCTGACTTCTAATTCCATTTGTGGTTGTAAGGCCTTCTTCCTCACCCAGTTATGTCTGACCCTGGTGAACAATGGTGAAGGTGGAAAGAAAAAGCAAGGTGAGCCAACAGGTACACAGCAGTTCTTTGTGTGTGTGCAGGGCTGGGGGCAGTGGGTGTGCTGCAGTGAAAGGTTGATTAGAAGGAGATTCTGCAGAATGTTCAAGTCAGGTTCTCTTTGTTAAGAGACTTCTGGGCTCAGCAAGAGTGAGCTTTGTGCTCTGAAAACTCTGAGTCAGGAAATTAATGCTTTATAATGGAAAGGGTCCAAAAAGGAGGACAGAGGACAGAGGAGAGTCACCAGGGTGATGAGAGGGATGAAGCACCTTTCTTGTGAGGAAATGCTGGGAGAACTGGGGTTGTTCAGTCTGTAGAAGAGAAACTTTGTGGAGATCCAGTTCTGGTCCTCCAGTACCTGAAGAGAGCCTGCAGGAAAGGTGGGACGAGGCTGTTGGCAAGGGGCTGGGGGGCCAGGACAGGGGGATGGCTTCAGGCTGGCAGAAAGCAGGGTTAGATGGGATTTTGGGGAAAAATATCACCCCTGTGAGGATGGGGAGGCCCTGGCACAGGGAGCCCTGAGGAGCTGTGGCTGCTCCTGGATCCCTGGCAGTGCCCAAGGCCAGGCTGGAGCAGCCTGGGACAGTGGGAGGTGTCCCTGCACATGGCAGGGGTGGAATGGGAGGATCTCCTACATCCCTTCTAATCCAGGCCATTGCGTGATGATTCCAGATTCTCTTACAAAGCAGTGAGTAGTGGAGGCAAAAAGAACTAAAAATAATGTTAAGTGACTGGATTTTTTTTTTTATTTCTTTATTTGTATATTTAAAAAAAAATCTGAACAGAAAAATATATGATCAGGTCAAAAATGGGATCCCAATATTTCCACTCAAAACCACACAGCAAATGTTCAGCACCACTTCTGCCAGCAATGGAGATGCTGTCATTCTTCATTATGATATATCAGGGCATCTTTTAAGGAACTTTCTGAAGTGATCTGGAAAACTTCAGATGTTGCTGACATTTTCTGTGTTGAAGTGATATACTGGAACAATTGCCTTTGGGTGTTTATAGCAATATATTTCTTGCAGTGCTTTTCTGATTTCATCTTTTAATATGCCTGGAACAGAGAGTACTTTTCTTTTTTCCACTGATGAGTGTGCTCTGCATGTTGTATTTGTGTGTATCCACTGAGCAGTGTGGATGGAGGTGTCTTGGTTATTTATAACTAAAAGCAATTATTTTTACTCTGAATTTGTAACAGCTCCAGCTGTGGTTGTTTAGATAATATATAATTTTTATTCTTCTCTTGTGCCATCCTGTCCATAAAAACATCATGCCTTCAGAGGGGGGAGAGTATTTGTTAATATTTGGTACAGCAAGCTGGTAAATGCAAGCTAAGCCCCAAACACTTTGGCCATGGAACCTTTCCTAAATATGAATAAATCTGAACTATGTTCTCCTGCCTCAGTCCCATCTACTTTTAATACTGTCAGTTTTGTTCTCCTTTTTATACATAAACAAATTCTTTCTTCCAGCATCTCTTGTTGCACTTTTGCCAGATCACTTCTCCCATCCATGAGTGTGCTCAGGTATTAACTCCAGATGCTCCTCTGTCCTGCAACCTGCTCTGTGACACACCCTGAATTTTCTTTTTTAAATGAAGTAAGAATTATTTAATACATTTTCAAATATTGGTTACTGTGCGTGGGAAGGATGAAATGGCAGAATTTCCTCTCAGCTGTGGATGGGTTTTGGCATTTTCTGCCCTAAGTTTGGCTTTGGCATTTAGTTCTCTGCTGAATTCTCTCCAAAGCCATCTAAATTTTATTGATGTTATAACAAACCCCTCAAGAGAAGGACATAAAACTGCCATAAACAGTGGAATAAGTAAGATCTGTCTGCTTGTCTGCCTTCAGCTTTTGGCAGGACAAGCTGCTGATCTTGCCGCTGCTCTAGGGTGCTGAATAGTCAAGAAAAGGGAAGAATATTGTGGACCAGTAATGTGCATTAATTAGGCTGCAGGATGTATCCCAGTAATACCTGTATCAGTACCACTAAGTCTGGATCAAGCAATTCAAAGTCTGGGCTCATGTGGCAAGAGCAGGGAGGATCTGTGCAGGCCTATCTGGTAATACCTTGGCATTAAGATTTTAACTGTGCATGTTATGCTGAGAAGATGATTAATTGCTAGATTAAAAATAACTTTTTGATCTGGAAATATCTAATGCCTGCTGTCCACAGAGACTGGTATTAGAACAACTAACTTGTGTGGAAGCTCAGGAAGCACCAGCCTTGTCTTATCTTGCCACAGGCCCTTCCCTCGGCCAGAGCAGAGGGAAATGGTATTGTTTAATTCCGAGCCCAAAGACCCCCAGAGGTCATGGCAGGTAGCAAAGCAGTTTTATGCTACAGAAAGGCGCCAGTTGGCTGCTGACCTCACTTAAACCCCAGCACAAACCCACCTAAAAACTGCATTGAAGCAGATTAACTCAGCAGCGAGTGCTGTCTCCGCAGACATAAAGCAGGCCCAGTTAAGTACAGCCGGAGAGGCTGGGATTTGCACGACATCTCCCCAAATTCCACTTGTGAGCTCTGGCTTTGGCACAGTTCTCTCACCCAGGTGGGAAATCCCTGCTCAGTTCCCTGTGCAAGGCTGAGCTCCCAGCACTGTCCCTGTGTGCATGAGGCGGGATCAGGGATCTGCCCGTGGAGCTCCAGCCAGCCCAGTTCTGATGCTGTGAACTAACCCAGTGATGCCTTAGGATTTGAGCTTTTATATTTTTCCTATATTTGTAATCATGCAGTTCTTTAGTGCATAACTCCAAACTCCATACAGAGTGTTAGCTCTGCTGTCTTCACATTTTGGGCAGACACAACAATTCCTCTCCAGGCCTGGAAATTAAGGACACCTCGCTGCCTCAGGCCGTGAGAGATGTAAAACAAAAGTGATTTTGGGGGGAAGCAAATCTGGGCTAAATTACTTCATTACCTGAATCTCTAAGTAGAAAATTAATGCCCAATATACAAATGCCCCAAACTTATAGAAGTATGAAAACCTTCATCGTGAACCATCATCTATTTTTGGGTGTAGCCCCTGGAGGGCTTTGTCTGCCCTAAATGTACCTGAAGGCCCTTCAATAAATTGAACTGCTTTTATTCCCTTCATTTTGTCTGGCTCCCAAACAAAAAGGTAGCCAAAGAAAGGCATTACCAGGACGTGAGGGCTGTGTCACCTCACCCGTCAGGCCGGGTGACAGGCAGTGACTGTGTGCAGAAGCACCAGGCAGTGCTGAAGGAGAGGAGCTGATGTCACAGGTTCCATGTGCTGCCCCCGGGATGGGAACATCTGGCTGGGGATAATGAACAGCTGGGGAAGCACAGCTTCACACTGCACAGCTGTTTGTTCAGCGAGCAGGAGTCGGGGATGTCAGTCCCCCACCATGCTGGAGCCTCAGCGCTGCACTGCAGACACTCTTGGGGTTTCTGTTTGACTTTTCCCCATTGACAAAGAAAATTCACTTAATCTTCTGTCAGAAAAGTGCAATCACAATAAGGAATCGGATAGATTCCTGAGTCAATATGTTGAATTTTAATGGATTGGCTGTATGCACGTGTGTCTGCCTGTTAGACATGAATGTGCTCTTTAAACAACTTACACAGTTCTGCACATAAATCTGTGGAATGGCTCTGAGCATACACAGGAATCAAATAAAGGAAGGTAAGGCCAAGGAAGTGTTTTTTCCAGATTAATAGCAAGCTGAAACTGTAGTCCCTCCTGGAATGGTGAGGGGTATTTGGCATTTGGGAGCTCATCTCAGGCACATCTCTGGATCAGGCTCCTTCCCCTGCAGGAGCTGCTGGTGTTTCTGCCAGCTCAGGCACTGACATTTTGTGAGAGCTGTGATGCTGCCTCTCCCAGCTCCTCACAGAGAGATCTGGCTGAGAGCTGATGGCTGTGATAGGCAGGGAACTGAATCAGATGAGATAATAATCTTTCCTGAACTTAAAATCTTGCAATAAAAATAACAACAGTAAGGCAAAATACCTCAAAGTTTCAAGCCTGAATATGGCAAAAGACTGAAATTTACTTTGCCTGCCACTTGCTACGCTGCTGTGAAGTTTTAAAAATTTACTTTGATAATTCATAATCACATGCAAAGGAGTGCAGTACAGACTTGAGTGTTTTGAAGACAAAATTTCTGAATTCTAGACTTCACCTGAATGCCTTATCGCACAGTTTTGAAGTTCTGAGTTTTACTTTGGTCACCTTTTTATATGAAGTTTATAAATCAACACTTGTAAATAACTTTTGCTTAGAATACAAAATTGACTCCTGTGGCTGATTGTTTATATACCCTGATGTTATTTCTTCATCATGGAAGTAATCATTGAGGTGACCACATACCTAATCAGGACATTACTTTTCTATGCTTTTAAAGCAGGTGAGAATTATTAAATGCATTTTCAAAAAATTAAAACTGATTTGTGAAGCCTGGACTTAATGGAAAGAAAATTTCTTTCTGGCAGAAACAGAAGCTTCTATTTGTATGAGATCAACCTTACCTGTACGGAGCAGGAAGCTATTTTGATTTTTAATAGGGTTTTCTGGGCAGATATAATCAGTTACTACCAGTTAAAACTGGGACCTGGACTTGGAAGAAGGCAAGGTAGAAAGATGTGTAAATAATCTGTGCAGAGCCATGCAGGAACAGTGCTCTGGAAAATGCAGAAGCACCACTCCCCCATCCATGTGCAGCACTGGAAGGATTATTTCAGTAGCAGACAACAACATCATGCTAATAACAAAATCATATTGCAGGAAAGTCTCTTAACTTGGTTTTCATTTGATTCCAAGGCACATATACCTTGGAATACCTGAAGAGTGGGTTTCTTAGGGTGGCATTTCACACCTTTACCCATGTGTCAAGGAAACCCTCCAAACAGGCTCTAAAATCCTCACTAGAGTGACGTTGTTACACCTGTACAGAGAAAAGCCTCAGAGCAAGGTGCAGCAGTGTGCTCTGGGACCTGGCCTTCCCCTGAGTGGCTTTAGCAGGATCCCTGTCAAATATTACATTTTATGCTGCTGCTTGCTGAGATTTTTACCTGGGTGAGATCAGCCCATGTCCCCTCAAGGGTTAAGGACAGGGCACGTGTCTCACTTTTAAAAGATCTGCAATCTCAGGGCAAGCATGGAAAGCAAAGTCAGTTGTTGCACAGTTCAGAGCTCAGTGCCTGAGAATAGCAATGGAAAATTATTTATAAAAACATTAGAAACTCAGATTAATGCTCTCTGTCACCTTGCTGTAAAATCTAATGAATGTATGCCAAGATGAAGTGGCAATTCTCCAGAAAACCATCCTGTGATGTCTTCACCCTCGAGTCCCTCACACTCATTATCTCCAAGGTCCAGACTGGGCTCTGTGTCAGGCAGAGCCAGGCAAAAACTACAAATTCTTCCTCAGTTGTGTGCTGGAAATCTCTGCAGCCTCTGCAATGTGTTGTTTGCTCTTTCCCTTCCTCTCACCCTCTCAGCTCCCTCAGCAGTGCTCTGGAGACCTGTCCCATCCTCAGTGAAGGGAAAAGAGGGTAATGAGAAGAAGGATGGGATCCCCTCCATGAACTCCGATCTCCTCCACTTGCATTGCTGACAGGTGCTGGGATGAATTCTGTGCTAATGGGAACTCCTGAACTACTGGGATAAAAATTAAATACCTGGCACAGGGAAATTACCATATGGTCAAAGTACCAGACTTTGCTTCAGGAGCTCTTCTGAAGACTTTTGTTTGATTTGTGGCACGACACTTAATTTCTGTATTTCACCTATAAAGTGTGGATAATAATTGCCTTCTTTTCTTAGTCCAAAAGAGGGTGATGATTCACACAGGCCAGAAAGGAAAAGACATACAAAATTATGATGAATTTTCAATTTTAAAAGGCTCATATTGATGCACTGTGCAGAGGATCTGGAGCACATATTAAATGAATTATTACTGTTTTCAGTTCCTGTGAGCCTTTGTTTCTTCTCAGCCCTTGAACATTCCAAGTTCCTGGTACAAGGTTTACTCTGAGCAAATACTCTTTCTCTCAGAGCTGCTTTTATTTTAGATTGAATGAGAAAAAGGGGAATAAATGAATAAAGAACTAACACAAGACCAACATGAGAGAAAAGGAAGGAGCCATTCCCTTTATCTCAGCCCTTTTGAGTAAAATTTTAGCCCTGCTTTGAAGCAGAGAGCGTGGGACAGCATTGTTTAAAGGGATGCTAATGGAACAGAGATTCACTAGCTCATTTCTTAGCAGAAATAGTTTGCTGTATTCCTCCTTTTACCAGTTTCTCCAGAAATCCCTTCTTTCTTAAAATATCTTCATCCATTTCATCCATATATTTTTGTCCAATTTCCTTTGACATGAAAACTGATCTCTTGCATCTCAGAATTTTAGGATGTTGGGACTGAATTGTTTTGTGTACTCTTGGATATTGAAAGCACTTTTCTTTCTCTTTTGATAACCTTCCACTATCATTTTCTTTCAACTGCTTTCTTGAAAAAACTTTCACTCTGATGCTGAGATGGCTTGCTAAATGTCACCAAATTATTTGTGAATTTTGAGTGAATATTATTGAGAATAAAAGGGTGATAAGGGTCAGGAGAATGCTGATAATACACGATTCAGCTATGTAAGGCTCATAGAACAGAAAACTTGGAATCCAGTCAAAACTAGATTGAAGATAATACTCTTATTACATGAAGTACAAAGTTAAAAAAGGGGTTAGTGCTCTTGTAATCCAGCTTACCTGTGAAATTTAGGAGCTTTATAAACCCTGAGCAGTTTGTGACAGCTGTGACATTTAGGTGACCTTGGTACATTCAGAATAAATGAATTTCTTTTCTGAAAACCACAAAGGTTTTTTATTTTGTGTCCCTTCCTTTCTGATCCTGGGCAGAAATATGCAGATATCCTCTCTCAGAAGAGCTTGTGACTCACCTGTAACTTCACTCATGTCTGATTCTTTCTCATGGCAGTGGCTCCAGCTTCGTAGACAATTTTTGTTTTCCTCCTCTGAATCATGGCACTTTTTCACTTGGTTGAGAATGTTCATCAGGCTCATAAAGAGCAGGCAGGAGTTGCAGGAATGTGAGTTACCAGCTGAAGGAGGCGCAGCGCTCAGATCACACATCCCTGTCCCACCTTCCTGCCCCAGCAGTGCTGCCTGTGTGGGTTGGAGGAGGAACAACAAGAAATCGTTCCCTCAGCACACCTTGTCACAGCTCCTGCAGTGCAGACCCACCTTGATCAGCTGCTGAGCCTCAGCTCCACATTCCAGAGCAGATCCACAGCCTGCCAGCCTGGCCAAGGAGCTGCTGGAGCCACCTTAAAGTGCTCCTGCTGAAGCTGCAGGGCTCTGCTGTGGTAGCAGATCCACAGCCTGCCAGCCTGGCCAAGGAGCTGCTGGAGCCACCTTAAAGTGCTCCTGCTGAAGCTGCAGGGCTCTGCTGTGGTAGTTTCTGGGGTCCCCAGACAGAGGAGGAATGATTGAATCTGACTTTATGTTCTTAGAAGGCTAATTTATTGTTATATTATATTATATTATTATATTATATTATATTATATTATATTATATTATATTATATTATATTATATTATATTATATTATATTATATTATAGAATGCTATACTAAAACTATACTAAATAATAGAGAAAGGATACAGACAGAAGGTTTAACAAGAATGATAATGAAAACTTGTGACTGTTTCTAAATTGTCCTGACACAATTGGATGGTGATTGGTCATTAAGTAAAAACAATTCATGTGAGACCAATCAAACAATGACCAGTTTTTAAACAATCTCCAGACCATATTCCAAAGCAGCAAAAACAGGAGAAGCAATCAGATAATTATTGTTTTCATTCCTCTCTGAGGCTTCTCAGGAGAAGAAATCCTGGCAAAGGGTTTTTTCAGAAAATATCATGGTGACACTCTGGCAGCTCTGGTGCACTCCCAGCCTGCTCCAGTGTGTGCTGGTCACACTCTGCAGCCCTGACTCTCTGGGAGCTGTTCCTTGGCTCAGCTGTGCTGGGAGGTCTGTCTGGTAGGCAGACAAAAGCTGGAATTGTTATTCTTCATGGGTAACTTCAAAGGCAGGCACAGCTGACCTGGCACCCAGAATGGCCATTGGAATTCAGTCTGATGGATATTATGCATGGAGGCATTTGAATGTGAAGTAAGAGCTGAATGCATTTTATGTCCTTGTGAAATCTAAATGTTACATTTTTTTCTTAAAACCTAGAAAACCTGTTTGTTTAATATGGCATTGTCAGTCTAAAAGGAGGAAGCAGATATTTAAATATGGCTTTTGACTCAGTGAAAAATGTCATAGTTTTCAGTTTAATGATAATTAGGAACAGATAAAATAGTACAGATAAATTCTACAGAGCTAATAATTTCAGCTGCTGGCTTAATCTACTACAACAGGATACCACTGCCTCTGACATGTCTCACTTCCTCTTCATTTTCATTTGATGTTGCAATATTCTGATTCTCTGTGCCAGCTGTGGCATTCATCAGAGGTGGCAGTGTAGACTGCATCCCTGTGAAGGACTGTGTCCATAGTGGGATTCCACTAAAAATGAAAGAAAATATTACAAAATATTGTATTTTCTGTACAAGAAAAAAAAATCCAAAAACCTCTATTTAACAAAAATTATTTTATGCTGAAAGAACTTATTTCTGTCTAAAAAGCAAATTAAATAATTTTCCATGGAAAATCATGGTGACACTCTGGCAGCTCTGGGTGGCTCTGGTGCACTCCCAGCCTGCTCCAGTGTGTGCTGGTCACACTCTGCAGCCCTGACTCTCTGGGAGCTGTTCCTTGGCTCAGCTGTGCTGGGAGGTCTGTCTGGTAGGCAGACAAAAGCTGGAATTGTTATTCTTCATGGGTAACTTCAAAGGCAGACACAGCTGACCTGGCACCCAGAATGGCCATTGGAATTCAGTCTGATGGATATTATGCATGGAGGCATTTGAATGTGAAGTAAGAGCTGAATGCATTTTATGTCCTTGTGAAATCTAAATGTTACATTTTTTTCTTAAAACCTAGAAAACCTGTTTGTTTAATATGGCATTGTCAGTCTAAAAGGAGGAAGCAGATATTTAAATATGGCTTTTGACTCAGTGAAAAATGTCATAGTTTTCAGTTTAATGATAATTAGGAACAGATAAAATAGTACAGATAAATTCTACAGAGCTAATAATTTCAGCTGCTGGCTTAATCTACTACAACAGGATACCACTGCCTCTGACATGTCTCACTTCCTCTTCATTTTCATTTGATGTTGCAATATTCTGATTCTCTGTGCCAGCTGTGGCATTCATCAGAGGTGGCAGTGTAGACTGCATCCCTGTGAAGGACTGTGTCCATAGTGGGATTCCACTAAAAATGAAAGAAAATATTACAAAATATTGTATTTTCTGTACAAGAAAAAAAAATCCAAAAACCTCTATTTAACAAAAATTCTTTTATGCTGAAAGAACTTATTTCTGTCTAAAAAGCAAATTAAATAATTTTCCATGGAAAGATTTGCCTTTCATATGTTTTCCTGATAAAGAACAACATAGGTTTTGAAAAACAAATAGGTCAGTTTAATCTACCCAGTGTCTCAAGATTTCTGTGCGTCAGGTTCTGTGTTTTACTGGCTCTTTCTTCAGGGCAGAGCTGTATCTAAAGAAAAGGATCATGTTGGCCAGGCTGGCGAGTTTGTCATTCAGGAAGCACAAGCCTTGTCCCCTGTGCAATTAGGGAACAAGCTCACCAGCGACCAACTAACCCTGCCAGTTATGCTTCACTGAGGAATAACTTGTCAAATGTCACTTCTTTTAGCCTGGAAACTACAACTCCTGCAAGCTCTTTAAGATGAGTAGTTGCAGCAAGGAGATTTGTTCCCCTCAATGAGAAAACCTGCTGAAAGTCACAAGTTTCTGGGTCCTGGAAGGCCCTTAGGGCTCAAAGCAGAGCTTAGATGGGGACATTCCTGTCTGCTCCTGTAAGCTGCTGCTTGTTTGGCTGAGGAATAGTGACAGCAAGCTGGGGGATTTTCTTACTGCAATTAATTTCTTTCCAAAGGAATGGAATGTTTTCTATTTCCTTGAAGAGAGGCAGCAGCAAAATAAACAGCATTCCTCCTGCAACTTTTCTGGGAGGACACAGGGCTGTGCTCTGTAGGAGGTGCAGAGCTGCCCCAGCTCTCTGAGATGCTTCTGTCTCTACCTGAACCTTTGGAATTTTGCAGGAATTGCACCTGTTAGCTCAGGCTTCTCCCTGGCTGCTTTCCTTCAGGGGGTAGCACCAGACGTCCTCTTCTGTGGTTTAACTATCCAGAGGAGTTTCACCTAAGTGCTTAGTATTGATTCATTCAAATGAGATCAGTTAACATATTTACTTGTAACTCCCATTGAGGAGGATTCTCAACCTCTCATTCCTGACAATAAATCCACAAAACTCTCGGAATATCAAGCAGTACATGAGAAATGCCTCTGTTTACAGGTTAGCCACTCGTAGCTGTTCCTAAATTCCAGGAGTTTAAAAAAGATTGTGCTCCTGCAGAGAAATCTTGCTGCAACCCTTAGAGGAGCATTTTGTGAAATATATATGTGGCCAAATCATTGTGCCTGACTGGAACAGTGTCTTTTGTTCCTTAAAGCATGGGCCACCCTGAAATCCTGCCTGAAATAGGTGCTGGTTCTGGGGTTTGCACTGAGATGAAAACTCAGCAGAAGATTTGAGAGGGGGGATTGACAGAAGCCTGGTAAAGGGGGAGCTTGATGGAAAGGAAAGCACAAGGAAACCACAAATACAAGCAGATGAAACTGTGATGAGAAATCATGGCAGGCCAGCACCATTTTTAAGCAACTGTCCAGCAAAGAATGTGGAATGGAAGAAAACTGAAAGTATTTCACCAACCCAGAGACTACTGATAAACTTTTAAGGCCAGAAGTTTGTAGAACAAATTCCTGAAGTAGCATTGTTTATTGCATTTGCTGGTAAGCTTGGAAGATTTCTTAATAGGATGGTCAGGAATCAGTCAAACAGAGCAACTATAGCCTGGGAAAAAAAGTACCCCTTTGTTGCCTTTTATTGGTTTGAATTTTCTCCAAGTGAGCAAGTCAAGCAGAACAGGAAGTCTTGAAAGCATTTGTTCTCTTGTTCGCCTGAACTTGGCTGCTCTGCAGTGCTGAAATCCCAAATCAGCAGCTGAAGAGGTGAGATTTAAAAACTGTGGATACAGTTGGAATTAAATCAGCATTTCAAAAACCGCGTTTCAGTGTTTCTGTGTTATAAATAAAAGAAGTTGCTTGTTCCTATGTGTTCCTAGGTTAAAACAGCATCATCTTGATGATGTTCCATTGCTCCTAAGCTTTGGATTTATATTGTATTTTCCCTTCTTCAAGGATATGTTGTTTTTCAGTTCCCCAGTGTTCTCTAGTACATTTAGAGTTTTAAAAAGCTGTTGGTTTATTTCTAACACTCCTCAGCTGCCTGAAATAAAAAGAAATGTTTTGGATCTTTTTAAAGAGGGAGAGGGAAGAGTTTGTTCCTTTGTGCTTCTGGATGCACAGCACGTGCAGGCCCCCAGATATGTGCTCTGTGGTGTTTCTCTGCCTTTCCTGGGGAAGCAGAGAAGTGCTGGAGGAGCTTTCCTCCTTTTCAGCTCTCTCGTGATGTGCCCCAGTGCAGGCTGGTGCTCCACTTCATCCTTCTCCAGTCTGGAGTGAGGGTGAGCTGCCTCCTGGAGCAGGCAGCTCAGAGGGAAACTTCCCCCACTGCTTGGTGTGCCTTGGTTTTACAGAAGAGAATCCTAAACTTCAGAGTTGTTCTCATCAAAATTATGTAGATGAACCTAATTTCTGTGAGAAAACAGTGAGGCTGACAGTTTGCTCATCATGCAATAGGATATTGATAAAAATGTAGAGTTGTGTTGGATTAGCTGGCCAAAATATGTGCTTTGGGCAGCCTTTAATGCAATGGTAAGTCATTTTGTGCTGGAGTCGTGCTGGAAGTGAAATAAAACTGGTTTCTCTGAGGATCAGGCCTACAGGACATGGTTCAAAAAGTGTGTTCTAATTGGTGCTGCTGTTCGCTCTTTTTATGAGGTTTTAGAATATTTTGTGTTTTTTTCCAACAATTCACTGGTGTGCTGGGGACTAAAGCTTCATGTACAAAGAAGAGTATCTGGATAAGAGCCAAAAAGAAAAACAAGTGCATGTTGTTAAATCCATAGCCTACATGAAATGAATAATTCTCTGTTCTGCTGATTAACCTCTTCTGCAACCTAGTTTGCATTCAGGAAATGAATTCCCTTACTAGTGAGAGGGCACTGTGTTATGCAGTCTAATAATATTAGAATACAAGATGTGTATCTTGATGGCAGGAAAAGAAACCCCACATCCCTCAAACCCAAAGGAACAACTGACCTGTCATCATAAACACAGCAAGTGCATGACTTGGTTTAAAGTTCTTTTCTGGCAACTGACAGGTCATTTCCTCCTGTCATCCCTTCCAGTTGCTGCCTCACTAGGAAAAGTCATGCCCAGATATCTGAAAATATATTTAGTATTCTCTACAAGCATGTTTTGATTTCCAAGGACCTGTGGTAGGAATGTAATATCAAAACAGGATGTTTTGCAAAACTAAGTAAGCAAAATATTACAGACACATCGTAAACATTGCTGGCAAAATGTAACTTGTGTTGGGGGCAAAAAATGTGCTTTATATAATTGATGGAAAGAGAAAAATAAAGGATTCTGATCTGCCTCTAGCATTACACAATTTGAGTGTAATTCATAATTAAGGCTCTGCATATTCCTTTTATGCCCAGTATGTGACTTCTGCTTGTGCTGCACTATTTTCATATGAACTGCACTCATATTTCTCTTTTAACTGCTATTTGTCTCCTAAGTACACAATATTTTGTGTTTACAGGGACATGCCAGTTTGGGGCCCTCTCTGGTCTCTGTCTTTTCCTCTTAAAGACAAAATAGGCATTGAAGGTAACAGAAATGAAATCAGTAAATTAAAAGTGTTACCTACAGAGTTATTCCATGGCAAAGGAAGATTTTAGCTGGATCATTTTCTGTCCCTCTCATCCTCAGTGGTTTTGGTTTTGAAGTCTTTTCATCTTTCTCTAGAGGTGAATGAAGTCATTGGAGGGAAAAAGGGAATTGCAGCTCCTGCAGTTCTGATGCAGCTGTTCAGCATCTCCCACTGGAACTTTGCCATTCAGTGTCCACTGGTGGCTAAACAAGATTGGTCACTTTTTTTTCTTACTTTTTTTTGTAAATTTATACTCATATGAATTGAGAACCATGTCTCCTTCCATATGAATTGAGAATGGATGTCTCCTTCCATAGCCTTCTTTAAGAAACAACATTATTTTTAGGTTCTCTCTTGTGCTGGTCAGTTGTGAGAGGTCTGGAGCACAAGACCCAAAGTTTTCATTTCCGTGGTAGGACATGTGCCACAAAATTCCTATGAAAGAGTTTATTTGAGGAATACTCTGGCAACATAGCAGAAATAAACTTGTTTTATCTATAGATGCGTTTACTTAGACCATCCCATAGGAGGCATTCAGGTCCAGAAGAGTTTCTTGAGGAAACAAACTGTAATGGTTTAGCGATTTCTCAGTTTTAGAATTATTTATGGGGTTTTTTTCTTCCACATGTGCTCAGGAAAAATTAGGAACTGGCTGTATCCTCATGCTCAAGGAAAACACAGGGATCAAGACCCTGTAACGAGCAGGCCAGCACCATTTCTAATCAATTCTCCACCAAAGAATGTGGAATAAAAGAAAATTGAAACAATTTCATTCCTGCTGCCAGCTTCCCTCTCCTGGAGCTGTAGCAGGAGTGGCCACATGGAGACATTCTCTGGTTCCTCTTTGTCCCTCTCCTGAGAATTGATGTCTGGGAAGGGTAAGAGCAGCCTGAAACAAAACCCCATCATTCAGAATGAGCTGTCTGAAGGAGTTTTGTTTATTTTCTCTTTTGCTGTGGCACATAAATGGAAAGGGGTTGGCAGCACTTATCACAGTAGAAAGAGCAACACTGGAAAAATTACAAGAGAACTTGACAAACATGTAAAGTGGTTTTTAATTTCAGACACCCTGGAGCATAATGCATTTGAAAATTTTTAATTGGGAGCTTGAAGTTTGATAGATTTAATTGCAAAAGATAGTTGAAATCCTGAGCCCAAGGAGTACAAACAAGGAGATCTATAAATACATAGTTTTGAAGCTTTCTTTTAATGTTAGAGAGCCACCATGTGCATAATATGTGCCTTGTTTGTACCCTTCATGCCATGACCTCTCCTTCGACGAGCAGCAGAGTTAATCTCTAATTGTCAAAGATTAAATTTTTGTATCTTTGAAGCTGTAAAATGCAGTGGGGGAATTTTAAGTCTCAGGCCAGCCATGTAACTGCAGGAGGCACGCAGGGCTTTTTGCCAGGCTGAGATCAGGCCAGGTAAGCACCATGCATTGTCAGCTGCCAGACTAAAATCCCTCTGCTGTGCCCTGAACAGGGTTAGAGCACATTTCTCAGAGAAAAAAAGTGATTTAATTTATATAATCTGTTGTTTTGAGGGGAGTTGTTTTTTTTTTTTTTTTTTTTTTTTTTGTGGGGGGGAAGTGCTGGTAGCTTTGTTTTTCCTTTGTTAAGTTTGCTTTATAAATACACTTATTTCAATAATCTTTTCAAATTTAATCAAAATTTCCAGCAGACAAATTGCACAGATATGTCAGCGTCTCACTTAAAAGCAGGACTTGGGTTTTCTTTATCTATATCTTTATCTTTTCTTTATCTGTATCTTTATCTGGTTTTATCCTACTGTCACAGGAAGTTCAAACACCATCCAGCTGCACCTCTCTCTGCTCACTTAGGTTTAGAGAATCCATCAGGTCCATCTGTGGGTCAGCAAACTCGTGCACTCCTCTGGTAAATGATGTATATTTTATTAGAAGGTTTTTTATTATTTCTGTCAGACGTTGTCAGTGCCTGTGCTGGTGATAATTCTGCATATGATCACATCACACAGCAAAGTTTCTCCTCATCCTGCTCCCTGAAGGGATCCTTGTTTGGAGAACATTTTTAATTACCCTTTATAATGTTGCAAAACTTCCTTAGGGCTTTGTAGAGACAGTTCCAGATGGATGAGGAATGTTATCTGAAAGCCAGGAAAACTGATCAGCTGGGGAGCAGGGCTGAGGGAAACCCTGGTGGTGTGGATCAGTCGCAGAGGTTCCTTCCAGATGTTTCCAGGGGTTGCTCCAAGTCAAGAGCTGCTCAAATAAAGCTGCTGGAATTGCTGGAATTTGTCTGTTTGTTCTGCTGGCCCTTCAGTTTTCTCTTTGGCATGCTTGTTTGGTTTGGAACTTTGGTTTTGTTTGTGTTTCTCAGACTTTTATTACCAAATGGCTCTTCTGGTCCAAGTGCAGACAGGGAGACTTGGGAAGACAATTTCAACGACAGGGAGCAAGTTAGTGATGCATCATACTGAGGACAAATCTTCCTCCCATTTTCCCAAGTAAAAGAAGCTGTTACAGAAAATTAAAAAGTATTACTTGGTCTTTAGAGGAATTTGGGAGTGAATCAGAGGAATTTGTATTCCAGCATCTTCTCAATGGGATGCTGAACTCCAATTTTATAGATACAGCCTTCTCTGATGTGTGTGCACTTGGGTGGGTGGAAGTTTTCTCAAATGGTTCAAAAATAACAATCCCATAATATTAGCATCTTATTTGCCTATCTGTTGTGTTTTCTACAAGATCAAAGCTTTATAATTTGTTGGAGATATCTAAAGATTGCACAAATAACTTAATGAAGGGATTCTGCTCCTGCAATGAGTACAAGCATGGTTAGTACTGAAAGCTATCACTGAAATGCAGAATTCCCTGGGTAGCAAGACCCAGTACAGCTATTTTGTGTACTATTCCTTTCAAACTGCAATTAGTGAAAGTACTTTTCTAACAAACAGCTTGCATAGGGATGGTCCAAATCATTATTTATTTTATTTTAAGAAATGAAATTGTTTCAGTCTACACATTCGTTAGCTTGTGAGGAGTGGGGTGTAGGCTTTGTGGTTTTATATTTCTCTTTAAAATTGAAGACATTAATGTGGGAATACATTAAAAGTAGAAAGGGGCTAAGGTAAAGTAAGTAATTAATATTTTTTCTTCATGTGTTTTGCTGTGAAACTACTAAAAATATTCCTTATGGCATTATATTGTCTTTCCTCCATCAGTTGGCAGTTTTGATTGAAATAAGAGCTTTGACTTTTTTCACTGATTAATTAATTCTTTTTTTTGCCATACTGTACTTAGTCTGCAAGTTAATTTTCTTAGTTGAATAGCCCCTGAATACAAAAAATCCATGAAAAGAAAAGGGTAACTCATAAGGGAAGGAAGGAGAATTTGTCCTTTAGTCAACTGAATACTGAAAAATGCAGCAGAATTCTCTAAATTTTTCCCTTAATTGTTGGAGCAATTGGTCCATTCTTTTTCCTTTAATTCTGATATGCCATTTAATTTTCTATAGTTTCACTGGAAGGAATCATCTTCATGCTTTAAAGCTGCTGTTGAAAAGAAGTAGGTTGAAGGTTTAGGTCAGATTACACACACAGACATATATATTTATATATATACACACCTATATTTTATTTTATATTGTTTTATTTGATATTTTACATATATGCTGTGCCTGAGGAGCTGAGAGCTGTTTCAGCAATGCTGCCCCAAGACAAAAGGAGTTTGAAAGTTACTACTTTGTGGGCCAGGCATCTCCCGGAGCTCTGGGCTCCTGCTCTGAGGAGACAAGATCTCAAGATCCAATAAAGGTGTTGCCTTTTAGAGTTTTCTTGGGGCTTTTTTTTTTTACATTTTGCCTTTAAAAATTTTGTCTTTTAATTGTAACAGCTGCTCCTCTTACTTTATTGCCCTCTCACACAGATACAGAAAATTTCATCATTTTAGTGACTATTTAGGGCCACTTTTTGAAGCTGTCTGGATAAAAATTCCTCTGATAAGAGTTCCACATTCACACCTCACCAATACCCACCAAACCCTGCCCATTGGGCACTTGTTATCTCCTGGTGTCATTTCCTTTTATCAGTGCATTTAATTTTCTATAGTTTCACTGGAAGGAATCATCTTCATGCTTTAAAGCTGCTGTTGAAAAGAAGTAGGTTGAAGGTTTAGGTCAGATTACACACACAGACATATATATTTATATATATACACACCTATATTTTATTTTATATTGTTTTATTTGATATTTTACATATGCTGTGCCTGAGGAGCTGAGAGCTGTTTCAGCAATGCTGCCCCAAGACAAAAGGAGTTTGAAAGTTACTACTTTGTGGGCCAGGCATCTCCTGGAGCTCTGGGCTCTTGCTCTGAGGGGATGAGACCCTAAAATCCAATAAAGGTGTTGCCTTTTAGAGTTTTCTTGGGGCTTTTTTTTTTTACATTTTGCCTTTAAAAATTTTGTCTTTTAATTGTAACAGCTGCTCCTCTTACTTTATTGCCCTCTCACACAGATACAGAAAATTTCATCATTTTAGTGACTATTTAGGGCCACTTTTTGAAGCTGTCTGGATAAAAATTCCTCTGATAAGAGTTCCACATTCACACCTCACCAATACCCACCAAACCCTGCCCATTGGGCACTTGTTATCTCCTGGTGTCATTTCCTTTTATCAGTGGGTTGTTTTCATTATCACACCTGGCCATCCCAGATTATTTGGCTTTTTTGGCAGTGACATTGAAGTAGGAAGGATGTTTCCTTGCTCCCTCATCCATCTCAAAGCAAAGTGGCAGCCACTCAAGCAGAAAGCTGATTTTTCTGATTTCCTGCTTTCTTATCTTTGATAAACTGGCACTGGAGGTGTTTTGGGGCCCTGAACATGGTGTGTTCCTGACCTTTCCCATAGATCATTCCTGTAGGAATGGCATGAGCTTAAGACTGAACATCTGAAGGTGTATTTGAAAATTTCAGAAAAGCTTATCTTGGATTTTTGTTCTGTTTGTCATGACTGGGATTAATCGTATCCACTCGCACTATTTATATCTTCATGTTCCTTCAAGTAGTCAAGATCAAAGCCATTTCTAATCATTAAAAAGCCAACACACGTGTGTCTCCCAAGCATGCAGAAAGGAATGCAAATTCTGAAGAAAACAAATCCTAAAAGAGCAGTTCTGCTTCCCTCATATTCCAACTTGATTGATTGTCACTCAATATTTTATTAAGTAGCAAAGTCTAATCCCCCTTGTGAGACCTCTTAGTCCCCTCTCCCCCTGCTCCTCCTTCAGAATATATAACATTTAAATCCATCTCTCTCTGGTGTAGGAATCTATTTTTAACCTGTTTTCAGTACTAATCTCACTTAACCTGGTTTTAGCACGCAGTGGGCAGGAACAATGTAATTTAGGAATTATGAGATTTTTTTGCAGCCAGAATGGGAAGGCAGAAATTGATTCCTATACCTCAATAAACTATTATTGGTGAAAATATGCATAACATAAAAAGAACGGCGCAGTGTTTGAAATACAGGCTTCACTTTTCTTGCCAAAAGTGGCACAAAACTCCAAGGGCAAGACTCAAAGCAGTTCACCTGGGTATAAATTTAACTGCCTCCTTCACCTTTGGGCAAAGGGTATTATTGGGGTATTATTCTTATTATCCTCATGGTCATTGGGAATATTCTATAAATGGCTTTTCGATCCTTTTGGCTGAATGGCAGGAGGGGATCAAACACCTGGGCAGTTTGGGCTGAGTCTAAAATCAATTTGCCATTTGCAGAATTTGCTGTATAGAATTTAAATTCCTGGTGTCTGGCTACATTGCCAAAAAGATTAAAAAAATAAGTTAGCTTTAAGAGAAATGCATCAAATGATCCTTCACTTCGAGAGTGAATCAAGTGGTTTATAACTGAAGACGTGTATTTTGTGTGAGAGAATCAACCTTTTTCTTTGAAGACTAAACCTAAAGTGAGAACGTGAAATGCCTGTGCTGCTGCAGTTGTGTTTCTTGACCCTACAATTAATTCTTTCTAAAGATTGTCCTTTTTGGTGCCAACAAGAGCAAATAGAAGAACCAAAAATCACCAAAAGCTTAAATTTAGTAATTTGAGAATGCTGTAGCTGGTGGAGGCTTTCAGAGAACCAGGAAGGTGTCAGTGGTGTGCAGCTCCTGACGTTACTCAAGCACAACAGAGGAAGCTGCAAAGTGGCAGTGTGGCTAGCTGTACTTTGAAGTGTTTATTGTCTTTTAATTAAAAATATCATGAAGGTGGCTGTCAAGTTGTGAAGTAGCTACACAAAAACACTGAAATGCATATAGCACAGCAAAAAGAAAAAACCAAAAAAACCCAAAAAGGTGTTATTTCGGAGCTCCAGATTTAATCAGTACATTTTCCTCTAAAAATATGTATTTGAACATAAAAGAAAATGTTGATCTGGCTCTTATGATTCTGCATATACTGACTTTCACTACTTTATCCTGGGTTCTGCTTTACTAGGAGGAATTTTGTACCATGAACATTGAATGTCAAATCAGGAAGAAGTTGGCTGAGACAGTTGGGCTGGATGGGGCAGTTTTTAGAGGTTTCCACCCAAAAAACATCAGCAGGGTCATGTCCCACCCAGCAGGAGCTCCAAGGGGATTGCTTGACCCCTGGCAGCAGCCCAGGATGGCACAGCCACTCTCCCACCTCCAGTTCCCAGGGTTGTGAAGGAATACAAGAGGAACAGCAAAAAAACTCACCTGACGAGGCAAAGTTTAATAAAGAGGAATTAAAAACCCAATGAAAACACAGGTGACTGCCACTCCCCCAGGGACACCAATGCCCAGCCTGTCCTTGAGCGAGGGAGACTTTGGAAAGGCCCTTGGCCACCCCTGGTGACTCTGGGCATGACATGCCACGGCAGGGACTGTCCCTCTGGCCTGGCTGGGCACCCTCCTGCCTCCTGTCCATCTGTCCAAAAAATACTCAGGTCATGTACAGAATTATCAAACAGCACATGAAAGAAAAAAAATACCTTCAGGTAGATTTATTCCACAACTTCCAGGAAATATTCTGGTATTTTATTCTCACTTTTATTATTTCATTTTTTTTAACCTTTGGGGGAAAAAAAATTTTCTTTCTCTTAGAAGTAATGAGTCAGTGTTTTGGATTTTTTTTTTATTTGCCTAAATAAGAAATTCACATTAAAACAAAAGATGCATTTAAAATCAAGGTAATGTGTGAAATAAGTTATTTAAGGAAATGTTCTCCCAGCACTGCCTGGTTCCTTGGCTCTATCTGAGAATCCATGACTAGAGAAGAACTGCATTTGGAATTCCATTGTTTCATGTTTTTATACTCTCAGATACAGATGCTGTTGTTCACTCAGACTGTGGATACTGTGGACTGTCAGCAAACAGGATTTGTTCTCAATTTAAAACTTGCCAGCAAATGTCATGCAAAGAACTGCAGTCAACTGCATCTGATTCCAAGTAATTGGAGTTTACTGTCTTAAAAGAATTGGATGGTTTGGATTGTACCAGCCTGTATCCAGCATTGCAGACAATCCCTGAGCTTTTGATATTGTTGCTAACTTTTCAAAGGCACGTTTTCTATCAGACAACAAACATTCCTTGTGATGTCGACCCTATTTTCACTCACTGCAATATTTGCACTCTCTGATATTTTCTCTCCTTCAAAGAAAGTCAACTCTATCAAAATCCAAGTCCTCTCTTCAGTTTCTGTTTCCATTTGCTCTTTACAAATGAACAATGAATCTGAAGATTTCTTTTCTTCTCAATCTTTGAACTGTGAGGCAATTGAATTTGCCGTGGTAGGAGCAGGTAGCAGAATATGTGAATAATGTTCTGTTTCCTCAAGAGTTGGTTGAAATAGGCACCTTGGACACAGTGAGAAATGAGAAGTTAAAAAGAAACCACTGCAGCAAAAAGTGTGTTAATTTAGCTTTAACAACTCTCACATTTGGTGGAATTAGGAGAAAATAAAATGACTGGGAATATCTAATTAAAAGAGGAAAATGTATATATTGACTGAGTAGCAGAAAAATTACACCCAGATCCTTCCCACTTAATGTTGGTTTCTCAGTCTGAATTAAAGCTGTTGTAGAGCTTTAGGTTTTTAATAGATTTTTTTTTTTTAAATTTCTGCAAAGAGATGCAGTTTTTAAACCAATGTGTGGGGATGGTTCATGTCTGTTAATGGAGAATAATTAAGTGAAATGAGATGACAGAGGTATTTCACATACATAAAAATTAAGGCAAGCTTCTCACTTGCTATGCTTTTAAAATAAAGTTTGTAGCAATTTCTGCGTTGCTACTCTGAGCTAAAAATGTCATATATTGTAGTGAGAGATCATTGGTGTAATCAAGAATAACTTGACCAGAAAATGCATTTATTTCTGCACTGCCTTTTTTTTTTCTTCTTTTTTTTTTTTTTTTTCTTTTCTCCTGCAGCCTGTTTTGGGAATATTTAAAGTGGGTTTTTTGGGGATTTTTTTCAACTGAGACTTTTTTGGCTTCTGTTTTTCATGAAAAAATTGCCTCAAAACTGCCCATGTTAATTCAAAATATTATTTTCTCCATTCTGGAATTACTGTGTGCAGTTGTACTTCATTACAATTTTTAGTTCTAAATATGCAAATTTTCACAGCACACAGTGAATTCCAAGAACTGAGAATTCCAAGTATCCAGCCTGACAAATGCTCCTCTGTGTTTCAGAGGTGAGGAGTTACTTTTCAAACGTGTTTGACTTTACCAAGTGTGGAAGCCCCAGGAATCACAGAGCCTCCTTTTGTCTCTTTCATTTTTCACCTCCAACTGCAATATTAGTTTGTTTAATTTGACAAGTTCTGATGACCCAAATGCGAGGCTGAAAGGCTGAATGATGATTTTTTGTCCTTTTGGAAGAGAAATGTGCCAGAGACAAGCTGTCCTCTGTGGCAATCTTATTAGGGAGATTGAGAAATGAATGGAGCTATTAGAAAATGCAGTTAGAATGGAGATGTGAGGAATTATGGCTCTGCCCACGGGGGTGAAAAGCAATGACTCCATTTAGATTTGCAGAATTATGGTTGCAGAAACGTGGCAGAGGATGGAGAAGTTTCCATCTTCATCGTTCATCCCCTAATTGGCTGAGCCACTGTCAGGGTTCACAAGGCTCCTGATGTTGTTGTCATTAGTCTCCAGCTTCCCAGACAAAGATAAGGTTTCTGCTGTGACATATAATCAAAAAGATATTACTTTTTAAAGATAAATAGTTCGTTCTGTTCTCTGATCTGGATCTAATAAACTAAGATCAAAAGAAAGCCAGTTTTTTGCTGTGTTATGAAATGTTGCTTTTGGAACAGAAGTCAAAGCTCATTTCTTCAGCACTGCAATTCTGCCAAGTGGGCCTCACTATCAGTTGTTCTTATTTAATTATTATGTTTTAGAATTGTAGATTTCTGATAAAAGAACTCTTCAGTCGCTGTCCAAAAATTCAGCACAATTTGTTTTTACAGTGCTATGACTTCCTGATAAAGTCCTTATGCATTTTTATATAAATAAATAATATTCATTAATTGCAAATATTCATTATAATTGAATGAAATAGACAAATAAATAGATAAAAAGGCTTGAACAGACTTGTATATTTTTGATTGTTCTACTGCCTGATAGGACTGCACAGTGGGAGATTCTTTTTCTCAGAGCTGCACCCACACCCTCCTTTGCAGGCAAATTCCACCTCTCTCATTTTTCTCATGCATCTGCTGCATTTTCACTGTAAAGCACTCAGAGAGGTGGAGTTAACAAATTCCTGCTTTGCCAGAAGTTTTGGCTGGGGCTGAATCATTTGTGCTATCCAGTTTTATTCTTTGGTTTAGCTGCCACTATTGCATTGAAACAGTTTTCTGGGATCTCAGCTTGTGCTATAAATGAAAGTGAGGTCATGCACCTGATGGTTTTAGTGTTGCTCTGGGCTGCTGCTGCATTATTTGCAAGTTTCTGGGCTATAAAATAGATGTAGGGTACGAGGCAGGAAACAGTGACTGCAAAAGTCCATGAGTTTAAGTACAATTTGAGCCTGCCTTGTTTTTGTTCAGAAAGAATCAATTATCTCAGTTAATGCTGCATCACTTATCTTTCCTACCTTATGTAAAAAAACCTCTTTTAGCTTCTGTTTAACCACGGCTTATTTGATGCTGGTTCCTTTTTTCCTTCTGCTCTGATTGTCTGTTTCTGCTGTCACTTACCTGTTAATACAGCTCAGCATCATAATTAATGGGTAAATGATAGAGCTCAATTTTATTTTGAGCCCACAGGGCCTGAATTACAGAATATTTGAGGAATGGTAACAAATTTCCCATTTTTCAAATATGATTTTTTGATTACTTAAATAAAACATTAGTGAGACCAACAGTAGAAATTTTCATATTTCATTATAAAGTTGGAAATAATTTTGAAGTCTTTCTGCAACACTAAATTTGAAAGTTCATTGGATGCTCCATCCTCTCTTCCCATTGCTTTATTTTTTATGTCTTACTTAACTCTTGTTGTAGCCTAATTAGAATTTCTTTTGTTCAAAATTGGGCCATTCATACTCTCAGAAAAAAAAAATCAAATATTTAATATATTTTCAATTTTGAATTGCTATTTTAATTTATTTTGTTTCATGAGTTTCAGTTCTGTTTCATATTCAGTTTTGGATTTAATCAGAGTATCCAAGGACATGTTCTCATGGGCAGAGTAAAGCATTTGGAATATTACATTGCCACAATTAGGAAGGGAAGCACAACTTGAGGCTAACTCTGGTGGGTGAGAATACTCCAGCTTGTTTAGAGATGTTGGATAGATTTTAGTAGCAAAATTTATGGAATTCATACAACTGCTGTTGAACATGTTGGTTTAGAAGGGCATGATGGCAATTAAACTTAGATGATTGTTGATTATAATAGAGAGTTAAGTTGTTATAGCAACTGGAGCTCTCATCTTACCACTGTGCACAGAAAAGCACATACTAAGGAAATAAAGGGGAAAAAAACTGATCTTTTCCTTTCTCCCAATAGTCTGCAATCATAATTAACATAATAGATATTCAGGATTTTTCCTTTGCAGTTTCTAGTACTTAAACATTACTGTACAAATACAATTAATTTGGCAATCAACAGACTTAAATCACTGAAAAAATTCCTTTTTTATTTTTAGTTAATATTGGATTTCAGTAATTTATCATCTCAACCATTTAAGTGAAAAATACTTAATTCAGTCCTTTTATAATTGATTAGGTTTTGTTATTTTTCTTTCCTTTTCAAGGGTTAAGGAGGTGTAATGCTGTACTCTGGCATACTGTTGTTAAAACTGGACCTTCTGCTGATTATAAATCATAGCAGTGCAATTAGTCCACAGCAGTTAATTGAAAAATTGAGGCGGTAATATTTTCTGTGTGCTCAATATATTGGATTAAATGAAAAGGTATTAAGAATGCAAGCCCAAGACTTCTATTCCAATTAATACCAGCTGATTCTTTGGACTGCAGTGCTGAAGATTTTCATCAATTTTTTGGGGGTTTATGGCAGGGTTTCAGAGAATATCTCAATCAGCTGGAAACATCTGGAATGTTCTGCGTGTGGCACAACTGACAGTGAGGAAATCTTGGGTTTTTTTCCTGTTCTGCCCCTGGCCTGAGACACTAAGTTAAAGAAAGGAAAACCCAAGATTTGCCATCCCTGGAAATCTTGCATCCTGCAATGTGTGTGTGTCCTGGTGGCGTTATTTCGTCTTTTTGTGCCTGCAGAAGGCAGAACTCTGCTCCTGGGCTATCCCTGATTTATTGCCAGTTCCTTTGACCTGTCCAGGTGAAGCCTTGTCAAGGCTGGCCTGGAACAGAGGCTGGACAAAGTTACAGAATAAAGTCCATTCCTTTGACCTGTCCAGTTGAAGCCTTGTCAAGGCTGCCCTAGAACAGAGGCTAGATGGAGTTACAGAATAAAGCAGGGATTCATTCAAAGGATCTCCTCCATGGATCCACCTTGGGCAGCACACCCACACACTAAAGCAGCACAAAATCAGAAAAATATGAAAGCTAAAAGCTAAGGCATCACAGGATTGACTAAAGCAGCACAGAATCAGAAAAATATGAAAGCTAAAACCTAAGGCATCACAGGATTAAAAGAATACAGTTCCTTGTGAAATGGGCAACAAGTTTTTAAAAACATTTTCCTAGTGCCATTTCTGAAGGACTCCTTTCTCTGAATGAGTGACACTAGAGAATAACAACATTTTCCTTCCAGGCTGGCCACCAGAAGTGTGAATACTGGTTTCTATTAGGCCCAGGAATTATGTTTGCATTTCTGCCTCCAGTTGGTTAAAAGCACAGTCACTTTTGTACTTCATTTTATATCAACTGCAAAAAAAAAAGTGTTGTTTTTAAACTGAGAGGTCAAGAGAAGTTAGTTTAATGTGAAAGAAATGAAGAGTACTCAGTTTCGATTTTCTCAGTAACTCGCAGTTATTTGTTTTGAATATCTTTACCATTTCTAAAGAGAACAATTTTAGTCTAGATAGAGCTGTTGAGAATTGAAATGTCAACTAATAGTTTTAATTACTTGCTCGTGATCCTTTCAAAGGTAGTTTGAAAGAAAATGAACACATGCTCTCCATTAAAACAGATGAGATTTAAATGTCTCCAAATAATGCCTAATTTCAAGTTGTAGAAATTTCGAGTTTATGTGAAGAATGTGAATGGCCTGTTTTGTGGAATCAGCTCTGGGAAAGGTAGGCTGGGATATTTAGAATACCTGGCAGCGGAAAAGTAGTTAAGCCTGACCATTAGAAACCCTTATCATTAGAGTTTGATATTTAGCTATAAAAATTTGCTCCAGGCTAAAAATTAGACTCAGCAATTCCCAACATATGAGGCTCTAAATTACTTTTAAGATGTACACAAAAAGCAAGTTTGCTTACACATCCATTACATCTACATCAATAGTTCTCTTTTAGCTCAATATTTTATGTGCTACAAACTAAGTGCTCTGCAAGTAGATAGAGAAGGTTTCTGGTCACTAGCTTAGAGCCTATTTTTCTATCTGCTCTACCTTTGTTTCAAGTCTTTTATGGGGCTTTTAAATTATATCCATGCAAAGTTAAAGTATTTTATTTCTTCAGATTTAACAATACAGTTTTCATTTTTAATAACTTTCATTTTCTTGAAGTGTGATGTCTTTATTCAGGGCCATCTGCTTCTTTTCCTGCTCTTTTAAAGAGAACTTTTCTGCTTTTTGGGCAGCCTGCCTTCAGCTGACCAGTGGGGGAAATAATAGAATTGTCCTGGCCTGAGTGGATCCCCAGCCAAATCCCTCTGCAGTGCAGGCGTGTCTCTGCAGCAGGTGCAGCTTTGTTCAGCTCCATGGACATCATCTGTTTGCAGCCATAACAGAATTTTGGAAAGATTCTCTCCCAAACACAATATTCTTTGATCCCAGACATGAGAACAAGGTGTAATGCATGGAAAAATTTAGAGCTGTACAAGTCTGCAGGAAAACAACTTCTGCGTTTCACGGGATTTTGATGTTTCACGGCAGAAGTGATTTGATGGAAGGCAAATTGTAGAAATTCCCTGGGCAGGAAGGTTCCACACTGGCTGCTGGAGCAGTGCAGAGCTGGGAAATGCAGGATCTTGTCAGGCTGCCAGTTTGGCTGTTAATGAGCCAGGGCTGGAGCATTGCAGGGAGCCACGTTGGTCTCTGGGGCTTCTGAGCCAGCAGAGTCCCACAGCCCATGAGCTCTGGCTCTGACTGCTGCCTCGTTTCTGCTTTTGCTCAGAGCTATAAGTTTTATGTATTATTTAAATTTAGTGCAGTGAGAGGTGGAGGCTCAAACTAAACAAAACTCACTTTGTCTTTGAAGTGCAGATGAGCTGGGACGTGTTGTGCTGGCCATCAGTTGTGATCTCTGAATACAACAAAAATCCTGAATGAGTTATTGAACAAGCACATTTATGGGACTTTTTTTTTTTTCTCCTTCAGTACCAATAATTCTGAAAATTATTTTTAAGGTATTTGTCATATTAAGATCCAGATTCTGCAGAGGATTAAGTGCATAAGTAGTTCATATAATGAGTTCTCAAATCAGACACTTGGAGCACATGTAAAGCTGACCATGATTTCTTTACTAGGTTGAGAGCTCCACTCTCACTCAACAGGCTTGTAACAGGCTATAACTTCTCTGTCTTGGTGTCTTTCAAAAGGATTTGTAATTTAAATAATGAATACTTTTATTCTGGTAACATGATCTGCCTAAGTCACTCTATGGGTGTGTACCATCAGCAGGACATCCATGAACATTAAAGGAGGAGTTAGTTTCATTCCAGAGTGCAAATCAAAGGAATTAGGATAATTAAACCAGCATCTCTTAAAGACTTTTTTCCTAATATTTATTACCTTATCTATTGCATGTTAAAGATCCCACTTTGTTGTGATGTCAGACATGAACTTCCCATTAACCACAATTAATCTAACAGCCCACTCTACCTGCAATGATTTATTAACAGGTAATGAAACAGTCACTGGCAGAGTCCAGCACAGAAGCTGCAGAACCTGAGCTCATTACTGCATCTTGACTGCTTAATTGTGCACCCCTCAGTAGGCCAGGAATCCTTCAAGCATCTGGTGAAGAAGTTCTTGCCTTTAAAAAGTACTTAAGCACGTGTGTAACTGCTGGCTGAGTGGGGAGGTAAATGCTCTCTTGTATCTGCCTCTCTGACCTCGGGATTCTGTCACAGAAACATAATTAAAAAAGCCTGCAGTGAAAGTGAAATGGTTCAGGTAATACCAAAGAGGAATCTAAAGCCTTATTTTACTGGATTGGTCCTGCTCTCCAATCTCACTGCACTGAGGATGAGCAACACTCTCATTCCATATACTACCAGAAGTTACCAGTTCAAAGTGCTACTTCTAATAAGGGTTTAGGAATAAAACAGAGCATTAAAATTTAAAAATCCAGTATTAGAGTATCGCAGTTTTATTCAGTCATGCTTGGCTTATTTTACATACCAAGAAAATGATTGCAAGTGAAATATCAGGACAGGTTTTTTTATCCTATTTAATTATTGCTTGATTAATATTTGATGCAGGGTTTGCAGACAGAGATTTTTATTTTTTTTTTCCTTCATAAGGCAGTAAAAACTAATTTGGGATAATATAGGTGTTTTATCTCTTCCCAATCAATAAAATATAATCCTTCTAGTTAGTGGGTTATTCTGCCCTCTATTGTACCAACAACTGTCTTTATATCTAACATCTACATTGACCAGAAATGACTGCCTGCACCCTGCAATTTATAATCCACTCTGCCCAACTCCCCATCAATTATTTTTGCTGCAAACTCTAGTGCCACTGATAGGTATTTTATCTTGGTGCTGCATTCCCTCTGCCTGCTGACTGCTGCTTTGAAGAGCCTTAAAAGTGTCGCTGTTCAACAGCACTACCCCGTGCATCTGCTCTAAAATTTGTTCCAAGTTGCTCACATTGTGGTTTTGAACAATGTACTTTCAGACACAGAGAGTAAACACATTTTGTTTAGTACCAATTTATTTCGAAGAGAGCCGTTCTTAAGTCCTCGGTGAGACTGTACAATTCAGGGAAAAAAACTTGAGCACAATGTGAAAACTATTTCTCCTTTAAATTACTGTGGTAGAGTTTTCTGTAATTAAAATGTAATCTAAATGCCATGTGCTTTAAAGAGGACACTGTGACTATTTTTCATATTAGTGACTTTGTCACAGAATGGTTTCTTTTTGAAATCCTTCTTGGTGAGAGCTTCCCACCAAGGAAATGAAAATACACCAGTGGATGATCATGACCCATATTATAAACATTTGATCAGCCCATTTGCACAGGAAAAGCTCCCCTAACAGGTTGCAATAAATTATGTCTATGTGGGTACCTTTAAATATGTTAAAGGCAATGTAAAAATATTTTTTCAAGTGGATATAAAAAGATCTGTATGAGAATAATGCTATTACAAATGATTGTGAGGCACGGCTTAAATCTCTGAGATTTCTTTGTAAAGTTTGTTTGTATTTTTCTCTTTAGATGTATTAAATTATCTGCATCTGTCTAGAGTCATGAATCTTCTGGATGTTTCTGAAGGGGAAGCAGAATTTTCAGGGATTGTGCTGATCTGTACCTTCTTAGATTTGTCCAGGTTAATCCAGAATACTCTTTCCAGTTCTGGATCTCCATCCACAGGACTGGCTGAGGAAAATGGAGCAGGCTTTGGCTGGTTCCATGTTTCTCTTGTGTTACAGAGAACCAGAAATCAATGAACATTACAAGTTGTCTCTTGCCACCACCATATTGTCCATGGCCAGAACTAATTTAACATCTAATTTAATGTAGTATAAAAACATGTCAAACAAATATCTTTTACATTAAAACCTTTGTGCCTCTACTTGGTTTTCTTTTTTTTTTTTTTTTTTTTTTTTTTTTTTTTTTTTGTGGAAATTACAAGTTTTGAGTTGTGGTTTTTTTTGGTGGTGTTGTTTTTTGAGGTTTTGTTTTTTTTTTTTTGGACAAGCCTAATTCCTTTAATTCAGGACAAAGTTCTTTGTGTTTTTCATATCTGTGTTCATGCTGCTCTTCTGAGTGTGAATTTCTTAACGCTTGTATACCTTAGAAAGCTTCCTTAACAATAAATGTTGAGCATGGACAGTAGGTCAGTTAATGGACTTTGGAGGTTTGTGTCTATTTTGGAAGGTTCAGTATTGTCTGATAAGTGCTGGTGGCTGTGTGATGCCACCTAGGTTCCTCTCCCAGTGGGTGCCTTATGCCCTGTGAGGATGTGCAGAGTCAGGTGCTTCTGCAGCAATCCCACCTTCTTTTTTGGGAAGTGAAACCTTTAGCAGCCTTTGCACCTCAAGACCTTTTTCCCCTTTCCTTTCCATATGCTCACCCAGCTCTTTGTATTGCTGCACCTGTCTTGTGATCAGACCTCATTGTTGGTGTTTCAGACTTCAGCCCAGGCTGCAGATAAATCTGGCATTTGTCAATAACCTCACACGCTGTTCCTCATCCAGCTCTGCAGGAGCCTCCAGAAATGCTGTGGGTGCTGAGCAGTGCAGCTGAAGGGGTGTCAGGGAGGTCACTTTTCTCTCCAGGGATGTGTCAGCTCTTGCAATCGCTTGACCAATCTGTTTTATGACTTCTGTGAGCTTGGCAATGGCATTAAATAAAAGGAAGGAGATCTTTAGGAGAGAGGAGCCCTTCTCTTGGTTATGTAGGTCAGTTCTCTGTAGATGCAGCGTGAGCTGCAGCTTCAGTATCAGATGGAGCCTCTTTTATCCCAAACAGCACGTGATAAAACAGTGGCATCCCACCTTTTTTTCTTTTTATGGCACTGAGAACATTTGCAGGGCTGCAAACCTGTGCTGGGGCCATTTAATCTAGTTTATCTTTCAGATGTCCCTATCTCATCAGATATGTGCTGTAGTGCTTTGCTGGCTTTGATTTGGTTTTCTTGAAGTTGTTCTTTTTTTTGCTAAGTTTTCTTGATTGGAACTAAATCTTGGATCAGCACAAATTTTGATGGATTTTAAATATGAATTAGAAGTTGTGTCAGAAAAACATGTAGTGGAAGAGGGATAAGGAACTGTGAGATAAAAGATGCGAAGATGGAAAAGACTGCTCAAACAACCGGCAGTTTAGAACGCAGAATGTGGAACAATGGGTGAAGGGGAAATGTTACTTATTTATTGTGGTAGGGTTACAGCAAAGAAATAATCTTTATACTAAAATCTTGCTATGAAAATGTGCTGAAATAAGACACTTGTAAGTCCTTCAGAGGAGTGCAGATTTTTGTTGGCCTAAATATCCCAGAGCTTGTACCATTTCCAGCAAACTGTCAGCTCTTGTGGCTTTGCTAATTACCAGCCAAAGAGGTGCAGGGAGTGCCTGGGTGAACTCACAACAAACAACAATTTGTACTGAGAATCAAGTCCTCCTTTGGTTGAAACCACGTTTGTTTTTGTCTGGAGATGTCTGTGCTCCCCTCTCTCCACTTCCCTTTTCTGGTGAGCACAGCAGCAGCTGTTGCACCACCAACAGCAGAACTGAGACATGAAAATACCAGCTCTGGATTGAGTTATTTATTTTTAATGCCAATTTATCGGTGCTTCCTGTGAATCTTTATCACTTTCTGTGAATCAAATGAGTGAGTTTCATATCTGCTCATTTTTTTGAAGGGCGAATCTTGAGTTATAGGTGTGTGCAAATAATTTCAAGCACCTTAAAATTTTCACCATGAACAGATTAAAGCACAGTGGTGATTATTAGGGACTACAAGCACATCAATTCTAAATTAATACCCCAACATAATTACTTTGTCCTGCTCCTTGCTTTGTGAGCCATTGGTAGGTAGTAAGTAATCTCTTTTTAAGCTATTTTCCCCTCAATATGTCAGAGGAATTATTTGAAATAATTATGAAAGAGACATAGAATATAAATGTCAGAATAGATGTAGATGGGAAAATATTACTACAGAGGGGTTTTGTAATATGTTGGAAATGTCATTTATGGTTCTGTTTTAATGAATGGGTAATTAGTTGGCTGAACATCAGCTCACTTCTTAATGGAATCTTACTAGATTAACTGCATGCCTCATTCATATTATCCTACAGAATTCTTCTGCCTTTTTATAATGAATATTCTTTTTGCATGGTGCCAATATGAAAAAGGAGGGACTCTTCTAGTGTAGAGAATTTGGGCTTTTGTCCTCTTCATCCTGTTGGATGAATTTAGGTCTTTAAAAAAAATGCTTAAAATACATATGGTGGTGCTGTTGCTATACTTCCAACACATGTTGGTTTGGATACCACTTCTTACACCTGCTTTTTTTGCATGGTTTTCTTTGATTACATTTTTACCTTTATTTTGATTGTACTGGCTTTTATTTTCCCTTTATTTTCATGGTTTTATTAATTGAAACGTCTTTAAATTTGGAATCCTCTAAAGCTTTAAAAATCTCAAATACAGATGTTGAATGTTCAGTCTCCCTAAAAGTAACAAAGAAAAAACAGCTCAGTCTTTGCTTCTCCTTATGTATGAACATGGTCCTGTAGAATATTTGTTTGTTTTCTTAAAAGTTATTAAGACATAAAATCTTTTTGCCTTTTTTATTGTGCATCACATCTTTATTCTTTATACATAATTTATACTTATGTGTTTTCCAAAACTTTTTTTTTTTCTAGTTGGACAGAAGTTTTCTAAGGCATTTAAAAAAAAATAAATTATAAAACCTGTTTAGCATTCAGCTCTGCTGTTTGCCTAAAGCTATAATTTTCATATAATCTGCTTGTGAAAAACCCCCTTGTCTGAGGTGCTGCATTTCTTGGTTGTTCTACTTTGATGTCCCTGTGTTGCTGGAGTGCCCTGGCATGTTCCTAAACACAGGTAAGAGGAATTTTTGATATACAGCAATGAATAAAGACAATTTACCATGGTTCTGCACCAGGAGTTAACCAGCACCTGAAATCCATCTTGGCAGAGCAGAATCTGCATGGTCAGAGAGGGGGAAGAACAAATACCTCAGTTTTTCTCTGTTGATCATAATTTTCCCCATCACAATTTCAGGGAATCCAGAAAAAAAGTGTCAATATGATGAGATCTGTGTTAATGTGAATAAACATATGTCCGCTACTTTTAAAATAAATTATTCTAATTTTCTGAATTAGATAATCCCATCATTTACATTATACCTTTCAGTAGCTTTATGTGTTTCGAAAACACCCAAGGTTTCAGCTAAAATAACTTGGATTCATAATTTGTTTTTGTTTTCTTTTATTTACTGTCTAGCAAAGTGTTATTTGCAGTGAAATTTGGCATCTCAGCTGAACCATTATATTCAGCTGTAATTAGAATAAACTGTCGGCATGGATTACTGTTCATTGGTTTAGAGATTTGTTTGGAGACAGCCATGCCTTACCAAAGCACAGACAGGAATTTGCTGTCTAACTTTGTGCGTTTGCAAAACACACTTAGAGTAAAATTAATTAGGTCATTAGAAACCTATTATCTTGTCTCTAAGGAGCTGATTTTAAAAGTAAGCATGTTTACTGTAGAAGGTGACATCTTTACATTCAAACCCAGTTGTGATTCATTCTTCAGCTTTTCTTCTTGCTTTTCTTCATCAAAACAGAGGCACGAAAGCAGGTTAGAAGTAACTCAGTATTGAGTTAATATTGAAAAAAAAGTAATCCTTTAAAGGTCTGATTTATTGTATGATGGCATTAGTGTCCAATCCTGGAAAAAATAGCTTTTCCTTCATTTTAAGGGTTGTTCACAAACAGGGTGGAATTTAAGTTAGCTGTTCAGTGTTCAGAATAAGGAAGTTCTGTCTGTGCACTACACAAGGAAGAGTTCTTGGTCTTTTAAAAATTAAATTTAAAAATTAAAAATTAAACTGAACACTCCTGGTTACAGATGAGCTACAGGTCCAACCTAAAGCTTTGGTTGTCTCCATGCTGAAGACAGCCACCCTTGCTGAGTGTCATACATTAAATTAATGGATGATTCTGAGCATTATCCTTAGCACATGATCTGTAGTGAAATTGGGCAGAAGACAAAGCAAATCTGAGAGGTTCACTGGTCTGTCCTTAAGTCTATTTTGTCTCGTGTGCTCTGGCCCAGGCATTTGTTCTGCCCTTTCTGTACACTTGAATTGCCTGGAGACAAATTGGTCAGTTTATGCCTTACACAAAGATTGACATTTTTATGGTGCCTGGAAGACAGACTTTTAAAATTCTACTGTTTGAAAAATTGTCCTGATATGTGGGGAGAACAATCCCTGGTTCTGTGAAAAAGGAAGGCTGTGGTGGCGTGCTGCTGAGGAAGGAGCAGATCACCTGTACAGAAGGAGCTAGACTGAGGTTCTCTCAGCTGCCAAAGAGATTTGGGCTCCTTGTTTGTATCTATTGGAGAGAAACAAATGCTCTCAGATATGCACTAAAGCCTGGACCAGCATTTGAGATCAGTCTCTGGGTGACTGCTGAGTTTAATTCACAGGCAAGCAGCTGCTTCAGAATGCAGCTCCTGTTTTTCTTCCTGAGTGATTGCCAGGGGCTGCTGTTCATTTTCCTTCTGTAGCTGCTTCTGAGCTTAGCTTACTCCTCCCACCTCCCAGTCATGATCTGACTTTTAAAAATTCATAATTAATCCAGCCCTGAATATTTCCAAGCTCCTGCTGGCTAGTAATGATGAAGCAGAAATGAGTCCTGTATTTTGGGTAAACTGATGGGGGAACCTTCCAGCTCTGCCTTCCCAGTCCTTGCTTTCAGGCCCAGACAAGGGTGTATCTTCTGTTCCCAGGAGCTTGTTCTTGTATTCACAGCTTTTGGTGACTCCTTTGCTGACTGATTCCTCCAAATACATCCCTTCACTCCATCTCAGTGGTTTCTTCGGTGTCTCCCTCATTCTGTCTCATTCCAAAACATATTATCTGTAAAAAATTCTCCATAATGAACAAGTTTTCCATACAGGCTTTTGCTTTTCATGATCTGCAAAGCTTTTCTCTCCACCCCTCAAAGCAGGGAAATCAGTGTAGACCCTTCTTCTGCACAACTTGCTGTAGGCAATTTAACCAATTTCACTTCTCAACCAGAATTTTCCTTCAGTGCATTTCTCTGGGCTTTCTTTAGAGCCTCCTGCCTAGTTTTCCCTCTCTTTTGGAGACTTCCTGCTGAGAGTCTGAATGCTGCTGATCATGCAGGCAGGATTCAATTCAGAAAAACACAGCAAGCATAATTTATCCTTCAGCTTCCAGCCCCTGTGTTGTGTCAGGGTTTTGTTTCTGCTTTCAGTGAATGCACCAGCTTTTGCAAAGGTTGTTTGGGCTGCTTTAAAATGTGGGAAATTCTCTTTTCACCTTTTATATGCTAAACTTTTAGCACAGAATCCTAATAGACAAAGCCAGTAGCACTGGGTGAAGAATTATTTTACAACCATACTATAATATGCTAAGAGACTGTATCAAGTAAAGGAGAAAAATAGTTTTACCTCATGTACTGAACTCTGTTCTGAGCCAATAAAATAGAAGAAGAAGCAGAAACCATTAAGTTTTAGTCAGAACTGTCCTGAAGGGCCTGCTTGTCCAATGTCCATGTCCAATGAATATTACATTTCTGACTGTGAATTACATGGAATTACAAGCACAAGGCATCTTCCTTTTTAAGTAAACTGACTAGAAGTTTTTTTGAGCAACCTGGAGAAAGCTGGATTAAACACATTTTAGTCCAGAGATATTCATTACATTTATCTCATTAGACACCTGTATTTTAATTTTCTTGGTTTGAGATTTCAGAGTGCATTCAAATACTGAAATACTAAACTCTGGTACATGTACAAATGGAGAAAGGGCATAATATTGATGCAATCAAATTTTGGGCTCCTTCTGAGCTTTCTCAGGGTAAGATGCAGCAGGCTGACAGTGACTTCACCATTCTGCAGTTTAAGTTTGTTTGACCATAATATTCATCTGATAGGTTACAAACTAAAATATCATTTCTGCAGAATAGTCAGAATACAGTTAATTAGCAAAGTGCTGACCAGGCACAAACCCAGATCTCTCTCAGATGTGGAGAGGACAGAAGGCTGATCCTGCAAGTTTGCTGTGTTTTAATTGTCTGCTTGTGGCAAGCTTGCCCAGTAGATGCATGCACACAGTGCAGGTTATCAGAAGGAATTCTAAACACCTCCTGAAAAATTGTGGGCTAAATTTGAATTCAGTTGCACAGCCAACTTCTCTACATCCAATATGAGCTGATCTTGTTGGGTTTTTTGGCTGTTCCATTCATTTTTTCTTCAGGTAAAGGCCTTAAATAGCTGAACTGATTCAGCTGATCTCAGGAGGGCAGAAGACCATTGCATTTTTGCTTTGTCCTTTCAAAAACCCACAGATTTTGCTGACAGGCTTCTGCTCCCAGCTTGCAGTAATTGGTGGCAAACACAAAGCTAATTCCTTATTACACAGTATTTTCAGGGGGTTAATGGGCAAGCTGTTGAATACAAAACAGTGGCCAATAAGGTGGCTCTTAGGAGAATAAAGATCTGCAATTCACATTCTCCAATGCTGCATTTTCTGTGTCTCTTATCTCTGTTCTTTTTGTAGAATTACTTTATGTAAAGTGATGCACAACCAGAGGCTGCCAGGAGGAGGTTGACATAGAACAGTGAAGATTTGCTCAGTGATATCCAAGTTCTTTGTGTCCAATTATATCTGTAGCTATAGGAACTTACAGAGCAGAAGAATCTGTAGCAGGGGGAGACCTGAGAAACCTGAGTTATTTACAGCAGTGAGATGGATCTTTTCCTTTTAGAAGAAGAATGAGAGAAATTGAAAACACTTTTATCGAAGTGTTCTAGCTGCAATAAAAGAAATTTTCACCCTTTTTACCATAGAGGAGAGCAGATGAAAATAAAAATGCAGAGTTCATTTGTTGTTTCTTACTCTGATTTGGTTTCAGTTGGTTTTTCTCTTTTATTGACAGCTTCATTTTCAAATTAGGATAATAGCATTATACTCTTTCTTGAATTGTCTATGTTTAATTCTGTTTGTCTTGGGGGCTTTGTGTTAGCATAAAGAAATCCAGCTGAAATGGAATTTTCTCTAACACCGTCAAGGGCAAGCTTTGCAATCTGAAACTCATGTGCTCTGATGATTCCTCTCAGCCTTACTTACATCCTTTCTTCTTTCAAAAATCAACACTAAAGATAATAACAAGAAAGTGCAGCATTGCAATGCTCTGAAGAGTTTGGATCTTGAGTGGATCTTGAGTTTTATGTCTGCAGGCAGAATAATTTTTAAATTCAAACTCACCCCTTTTAACTTTTTGGGACATCTGAAGCCAGCTATGTAAAATGGAGATAGCTACATGTACAATAGCTGAACCAAACCCTTTAGACTGTGCTCTGCCATCTGTTTATTGGTTTTACTTCTGGTGCTTGCTGCAGCTGTGTGAAAGAAATTGGCTTATTTTTGAATAGCAGTGCTAACAAATTAAAAACATAACTAACATGCTGCAAGGGCACTGACCTTTCCAAAGGAAGAGCTGGAGCACAATGAAAATTGACTTTATTACAGTCTATTCTTGTTTTCACAGCCAGTCCAAGGGTGGAATTTCAGATAAGCCAGAACTGCAGAGCACCTGACAGGGCACTAGGAAGATATACCCCAGTTCATCAGAAAAAATATATATCTGCTAGCAAGGTCATGTGCACGAACTGCAGCCTCACTGTTCTCAATGATTTAAGTTGATTTAGGTAAAATTTTGTTTATTTCTTGTTGTGTGATAAATATTTCCAACTACTGGCTGGGAGGCTGAAGTTAGGGTGAATTGCCATTTTAAAGGGAGTGCTCTGTGCCAGGGTGATTCTGGAGAGCTTCCCAACTGACTTCCCTACAGGTTATTATTGTCAGTTGCCAGACCTCAGGCTACTTTTGACACTTTTATCCTCATGACTCTGTTTGGTTTGGTTTTTTTTTTTTTTTTTTTTTTTTTTTTTTTTTTTTTTTTTTTTTTTTTTTTTTTTTTTTTTTTTTTTTTTTGTATGAGTATTTCCCCTCAGTGTATTTGCTGAGTGGAAAAGGGATGAAGGTGTTTGAGAGCTCTCTTGAGGCTATTTAATATAACCCTTAAATACTTGGGTTTGAAGTTTGTAATGATTTGGACTTAGATCTGTCAACTTGACTTAAAATTACTGCTCATACTGTTTTCTGGTGGAAAATACTGTATTCTGGGTCAATAGGAAGTTAGCTGTGATGTCCTATTTCCTGACATCCTGCTGAATCATTTGTCATGCATCCTTCTATGGATGTGTGATTAGGGCTTCCAAAACCAGGTTTGTGTCTCACATTTCAATAGACCTTTTTTGTCTCAATCCTATTTCTAATGAAGTGTGGGAGAAATGGTTAAGTAGCTGTGGAGTGCATGGACTTTGAGCTTCACTAACATCAGTATCTTGTATTTCCATATGGAAATTGCTTTCCAGAACTCCAGCTGAGCCATTGGGAAGCCCCTTCTCGTTCTATGTGAGGTGCAAGTGGTTTCTAAGTGAGGTGAAAGCCTGGTTTTTGTTTTAACAATTTATTTTGGGTATCTGGAATGGAGAAGAGATGATGCAACACAATATGCTTGAAGACACTTGATAATGGAGGAGCTGGAAGAATATTCTTGGTGGCTCTTGCTGGTGCTCTCAGCTTGTGGGTCTGTGGGACAGAGCCCTCTGAGAATTTGGGGATCTTGTGTGGATCCACCTCCAAAGAGATGAGGGCACCCTGAAAAGTGCCATGACTATTGAGCAAATGAATATCTGGAGTTTTGCCTGCTGAATCAGTTAATAGAAGTAGTCAGGATGTCTATTTTGTATGATCAGAGTGGATGAGAAGATTCCCAACATTGGAATAACAACAACAAACAACAACAAGAGAAGTCTGAATTTTGTTTACCTTCCCCAAATGATCAGATTGCAAGGCTCACTTTCAATGCTCTTATGAATATTAATGCACTTGAAATGTCTTAGAAATATTTAGAGCAAGAAAAATTCCACAAGGATCAGTTTATTTCTTATTTCCTGACTCCTCGGTATAGTTATGTTGACTGACTCTTTAGTAAAGAAAATTCAATGGGCTTAAATTCGGCCAAATTAAGTTTGCTGAAAAGTTTATCTGTTTGTACTTGTTAATGTTTTATTCAAGTTCAAGGCAATTTCAGAGGGATGGCTTCTGAAGCTATGCTAGAGTAGAAAACACTTCATGGCAGATATATTGTTTGCTATTCATTTAATTTTTCAAAATATCAAAAATACTTTTCCTGACACATCAAAATCTGACACATCAAAAACTTAGTGTTGTTTGCTAAATGTTTTGCAGTCTGTGTGAGGAATCTTTACAGACAGGTGTACAAACCCACCAACAATGCAACCAGCAAGACAAATCAGAAAAAAACCCTGAGAGAAACTAGACCTTAGATTTCATGAGGAAAGAATGCCACAAACCTAACTGAGTCACGTGAGGGTAAATGGGGCAGAACCACCTCACTTTTTGGGTTGTATTGCAGAGAAGAGACTTGTAGTACAAGGTTACTTGTAGTCAGGCTGTTTGAAGTCATTTGAGGATAAAAAGTAAAAAAAGTAAAAATTGTGTATCAAAGTTTCCTGGTGTAATGTGAGAAAAGGTGAAATCTGGCATAAAATATGAGGATAACAAAAAAGAGAAGATTGACTCTAAAGTCACAGAAAATGTGATTGATTTGATCTTGTATCACCTGCACAATGATACATCATCCAGAGATTGGGGGTCCAGGATAACAAAACAAAACACAAAAATTGCCTGGCACAGGAGAACTCTGGGCCAAGTCAATGGTAAATATTGTTTCAAGTGAGAGCACAGTTCAGGCAAAGATGAGGGTCAGAAACTTCCAATCTGAGGAATGTTGCTGTTATTGCGAATTATTGTCAAGAAAAGCCTGTCTTGAACAGAGACAGGACAGCTTGATTTAACTTCACATAAACTTCTTAGTGTATTGCATTAGCTAGTCTTGGATGTTATCTCTAAAAATAGCACTTGAAAGTGCCTATCAATTAGATTTTATGACATGAAAATGTCATTTCTGAAAGAGTCAGATATTGTACCAGATATGACAGTGCCCAGAGACCAAATTGGGAGCAAAATATTCCTGTCTTTCCCTGAGGTGTCGGTTGAACTCTAACTTTGGATATAGGTTATGTAGACTTAATAGCTGGTTGATTTTGTTTGGGTTGGGTTTGGTTTGCTTTGTGATTGATTCCAAGGTCCTTAAAGTACCATGCAAAAGCTGTCTCCAATTTCAGCTGCCTGTTTTTGTACAACAGGTTAAATTCAGGAATGACAGGGATTGTAAATCAAGCAGGATTAAAGAGGATGATGTCTTTTTCTTGTTCACACTATAGTTTTCACCATCCCGTGTCTATCTCAGCTGTTCTCAACTTCCCCTTAATCTGAGGGATTTTTTTTTTTTTAATTATTTTCTTAAAGATAGCTAAGAACTAGAAATCTGTTCAGCCAAGTTTTGGAATCCAGCACTTTTCATTCTGTATTCTCTGCTTACACATATGCTGGAGGAGAAGGATTCTTTTGGCAAGTGAAGGAAAAAAGAGCTGGAATTTCAGGAGACTCTCTCTTTGCAAAATCTTGTTGCTGAGAGTGAACCTGCAGGTTCATCTCCACACTCAGAGCCTAATTTTGTGATTTTTCTGAAGTCAAACAATGGGAAAATGCCACTGAGGTACAAAAGTGTAACATGCTGCTCAGAGCAGGATTTGGGGCTGCATTTTGTGTGATCAGACTGAAAGCTGCAGAAGGCTGAAGAAAATCTCTCTGGCCAACATTTGCTCACTGAGGATTTTGGCTTCAAAGCTTTTGTATCTACAGAGAGCTTTGTGGGGGTCAGGGGAGAATTTGAAGTTGAGAATTAATTAGGGGAGGTGAAGTAGCAAAGCACTTGGTGGAAGAAATCATTGAGGACATTGGTGAAGGGCAGAGAAGTCAAATATGAAAAGGAAGGAATCTCTTGTAGAAAATGTGATAAGAAGGCTCTGTGAAAGTCCCACCTGCTCGTTCTTAGCTGTAAAATAATGTGTTGTAATTTTGTGTATCAAGTACATGTGATTATAGTCACTCACTGCTTGAAAATGCTGGCAGAAATGTAGTGTGGTCTGATAATACACAATCATCATTGAACTGGAGAGAAGTTATTTTGCTAATTAGTCAATGTGTTCTATAGAAATCAATAGGAAAATAAAACCCTTTAAAATGTTACTTGTCACAGAGTAACACAGCTAATAATGTGCCTTGCTGTTAGTTAATAACCCAAAATCTGGATATCAGGTAGAATCTTGGCACCACTGAGAGCAATGGGAAAAATTCTATTGTTACATGGGGAAAATAATTTTACTGAGAGAATGATTTCATTCTTTTAATCCATTTTTACCAGATATACGCTTCCTTTACCACTGCCTTTGCGTAGTCCTTTCTTTTTTTTAATCTTGAATTAATACATCACACCAGAACATGTTGGGAATGTCAGAGGAGAGTGTGTATCAGTGATCCAAAAGGAATTAGCATATTCTCATGAAAGAGAATAACGTTCTGTTGGGGTATCAGTCCTGGGCACGTCAGGGCTGAGTGACAGGAGCTCACATTGCCCTGGATGGGCAGATGTTCTGAGTAATGCTTTGCTTAGTGAGTGTCGACATTTCTGTGTCTCCACTGGGCCCGCAGCTTTCAGAAGCAGGTCTCAAATGCTTATTTTCATTTCTATTGCATCTTGATTAGTTTGATGGAAGCTGAAGATGTGAGGGAGATGATATGGACTGAACTAAAGAAAGTGGAGATAATCAATAAATGTAGTCTTTCATCAGTTCCTCTCCCGAGTCATATTTTAGGCTATGAAACCAATAAAGCTGTGCCTGGATTTGTGAAATGGATTAAAACCCATCTGCACTCACACCTGAGCCTGAGCTGCATGTACTTACTTAACCTTGTGTAGACTTGGTAATAAATTGATTTATATGGTGGTAGGTGACGAAAGAGTGAGCTGGGAAAGAATCTAACTCTGGTTCTTGGCATGCTGCCACTAGTGGAAAAAAAAAGAATTTCAAATATAGTGCACATATGAGAGTTTATTTCCCTTCACTGTAGAACAGCTTCATGGATTTCTCTTTCCTCCTTTGTGTGAAATGAAATAAACCATCACAAGAGACTCTCTAATGGAGTCTCTGCTGGATCCTACCATCAAGAGAAAGCTCTTCCTGACTTCATACAAGATTCCCACTTGGAGACTTTTTTTTTGCCTTGGTAGGAAAGGGATTAAATAATATTTTGAGGAAAAGAAACTTTTGAATGTCATATTGTTGCTTATTAGTGGTTGATATATGCCTATGTCTTAAGAGACACTTGGACTTTAAAAGGAAAAAAAAATAGTTAATTTATCTCTTCAGCAAAGAGAGTTTTCCTGTTTGCAGGAATTCTGGGTGCAGTATTGTGGGTCAGAGGAGCCCAGGTGTGGCAGAGAAATGTTATTTTCAATAAGGAACACTGGTGGGAGAAAAAGGGAGAATAGGAATTTGAGTCTGTGAGAAAATGGAGCAAGAAGAGAGATTTTAGCAGGGCCAGGATCACAGGATGGAGGAGATGGAAAGGAAAATCCCAGAACTGATGAGAGCAAGAATTCCAGTTCTTCAAAGTGAGCTGTAAAAATGTAAATTGCAACCAGAAATCCATTGAAAATCTGTCCAACACCAAAGGAGCAGCCCCATCCTGAAAAGGTATCCAAGCAGCTAACCCATCCTACTTCTGTATTTTGTCTGTTGTATGCTTTAAGTGACAAACGTCACTGTTCTCACACCCATCCTGATGTGACAATTATGTGTACAATAAAGCTTTCCTAGGGAGTTTATAAACAAATCCCTTTTTGTGGACTTGGCCTCTTGTTAGGAAAAGGTGAATGCAGTACCAGCATTTCTGTATTGTTCTACGTTGAGCAAAAAATTAATTAATATTTTGAATATAATAAACAATGCTGCTTTTCTTTCTTCCACCCTCAAAATTAAACATTCATTGCATCGGTGACAATCTCGAAGAAAAAATAATCTTTTTTTTATTAAACCCTTTTTGCTGTTTAAACAGAGTAGATTTAGCAGCAAATAAAACTTTAAATCTGTTTTAAATGTTTTTGCTGTTTTATGACCAGCATTACAAAGCCAGTAGACACAGTAATAAATGCTGTATGTTCCAAGCATTCTACAATCTCTTCTGATTATCCAAGTGTAGCTTTATTTTCCTAATCACTTGTTGTCAAGGAATTCATGGCTGTTAACAACTGATGTCTAAGGGCCATCAGCCCCATGGCTTGATGGTGTCAATAAAATTTGTACAGGGCATGAGCTCAAATCTCAGAAATTATTATAGAGCCTCAGTCTAAATAATATGATATTAACTGAGACTGTAAAACAAGAATATTTGCTGTGGAATCTTGCTAGAGAATAAGTAAAATACTGCAGAAAATTTTATTTTCTAGGAGTTAAAGGGCTGGAGATTAGCAGAGATTATGTCTTGGTTGTGAGAGTTGGTAGCATGAGGTTTTTATTGACTGGTTGTTATTAGCTGTGGTGGCAGAACTGTTGAGATGTTTTTTGTCAAGGCCTTACCAGCTCATGCTGTGCTGTGTTTTTTTTTGCCTACAGCTGTTTATTGCTCAGTCAAAGCATGAAATATATAATAAAATAGAGTGAACATACTTTTAAAAGGAAAAAAATATGGAATATGGAGTGTGCTAAGCTTTTCTGGATGAACATGAACCTAAACACTTAAATCTACTATAGAAAAATGCTATTCCTATTTCTGCAAATGATTTCTCTTTCTTCCACAAAGATTTAAAAAATATCTAATTCTCTTACGTGAGAGCTCAAGACTGCAGGATTTCAGTGACCCCTGAATATCTGGTGACCTCAGGAACTTCTCTTCTCTCTTCTCTTCTCTTCTTACCGCAAGCATTCTCATGCATGTCTGAAAACAAGTCAAAATAAATCTTAGTCTAGATGACTTTTGGTCTAGGGCCATCAAAACCTTTCCATTTTAGATTTAAATCTTTAGTTCTTCAAATGAAACAACTTTATTTCTTGAGGTGAAAGTAGATGGAAAAGAAAGAGCCAAGAGCCATGACAGGAATATTCAGGTTTTTGTATGTAGGAGAATCTTCTTATCAGTTCCTTGATTCCATTTGGCTGCAGGTTTAGCAGAACAGTATTGCTGAAATGTTCTGTTTATCTCTGCTTCTAGATCAGGAGATAAGAATGATTAATATAAAAGATATTGCATTTCTGTGGTAGGGAGCGAAACCACCAAGTGTGACTTTGGGAATATGACCTGAGCTTTGTCTTTGAATTTTTTGCTATAAACACTAGCCTAGAAAAAGGAAAAATCCAGCTTTTAAAGGTATTATTTCCTAAGCACTTTGCCAAAATGAAAATATAAATATCATAAAACTGAAAATGCAAATTTTGGAGAAATAGAACACTTGGTGCCAATATTGCATTTTATGTACTAAATAATGACAGATGTTGATTAAGTTATACTGTAGACAGCTGAAAACAAAGATATTTATTTTGTGCCAACTACCTTCAAAGAGATTTTCTCTGTGTGTGTGGTATGTGTGTTTGTGTATGTCAGGAAAGGAGAAGCAAAAATAGAACCTGAATTTTAAGTTCAGGAGGAGTTTATACTTTCCTACCCTCAATTTTCTTTAATACTGTAATGACAAAGTGCCATCTCTGCATGTCTGACAGTAACAGGACCAAAAATCAATGGAAATCTTGTGTGTTTGCAAATCTTTCTTCGTGGTGCCATGTAAATATCAGTGTTTGCAGAAATAAGGAACAGGATTTGACTCGCTACAATATTTTGGTGCATGTCCAAAATGTCTGCTGCTAAGGTTTTGCTGAGTTAATTCTTACAAGTACCTTGCTGAAAATTGGAATGTACCTGTTCTATAAAATATTCTATATTTCAGTCTCACCCTGCCTGTTGCACTGGGAATTCCATGACCTGTTCAGATGGGTGGCAGATTTTTAAAGAGAGCAAAATTTTACATTGCCATGAACAAATGGTTTGGAAAATGACAGTGGCACATTTTAGATGGAATCCTTATCAAACTCCCATTAATACTGCAGCTCAAATGTCTGCACCTAGTAAGAAACAGTAGCTTGGAAACTTGATGTGAAATTCAAAGAATGTACATCAAAAGGTCTGTGTTGACAAACATTTGATTTTTTTTAATCAATATATCCAAGGTTTTGTTTGTTTGTTTGTTTTAACTGTTTGAATATAGCCATGTTTAGACTTAAACTGTTTTTATAACTCTGAGTTTATCTCCCTGACAGGAGATTTCAAAGGTGTTGCTGCAAAAGGTGTTTATCAGTTGTGGCTTCTCTCTTTAGCCTCAGTTTTGACAGCTTGAGACATAACCAAGATTCCTCTTGTCTTCAGGGTATGAATTAGCTCTTTACTGTTGCCAATTCCATCTTTGTTTGTAATAAGATCAGTGAGAATTTTCCACTCCAATTTGTTTCTCTTTCATAATTTTGGGAATTTAATTCTACAGTGTGTAGTGCAAATTCCAATATTCTATCAAAGAGCTGAGATACAAAAACTTAAATTCTGTAAGAATTTTTAGTCACCTTTTTTTAGTGTGAGAAAAGTAGAAATTCTGGTTTCTCTGAAGGGAAAAGATGTTTTAGCTGTAGGACTAATCAAGCTGTGCCCAGTGCATGACCACAGCAGTTGGTCTGAATTTTGCTCTGTTTGTATTTCCTTAAAACTTTCCCTGATTCCCCTGATGTCAATATATTTAATGAGTTGTAAATCAGTGCCAAATTTAGCTTCTACCTGAAGCACTAAACCAACAAAAGCAAAGCAATTCTGAATTCACTAAATCTTAATGTTGTTCTAGAATAGTTTTTAATGGGGTTAATTTCTTTAGGTTTTTCTTTCTCTCGGGGTACTATAACTTGATTAATATAGTTTCCTTTCATTTTGACATTGTAACACGGTCTCATTAGGCCTGCAATGAAATTGAATTGCCGTCATAATATCACATCATAAAGGCATATTAACAAAATCTCTATAGACTTCTAGAGGAATCATTTTTTCCATCATAACCTTAATGTCATTGAGGAAAGCTCTTCCTGAGCGTGGGAAGAAAGCAGAGGAAGAAACAAACTGGTTCTGGGACTCATTTATAAGACCTAGATTTGTCTTCTGTTTCTTTCCAGGCATAGCAAGCTAACTTATTTAAATTTTACAAATAAATACTGTGTAGTGTCAGTCATAAATCCAATCAATTCTATTGCTTATTGTTTGGGGAATTTGTTTCCAACCCTTAAAAGGCTGATAAGTCACTTATGCTTTGTTGTGTTGCAGAATCATAACTCCCACTCTTCTTAGGCAAGCAAAATCAGGGTTATCCATTTATAAAGTGACAAGATATCACTGACATCTTTTGGTGGCACACAGCAGTTGACAAACTTCTATTTTTGATCCTTCCTTGTCTTACCCCTAAGAGGCAATTTAATCTCCTTCACTAATTTACTGGTTTTAGGTCTGATTAGTTGGCTGCATTCTGTAAAATTGAACTAAAACTGGGCTTTCCAATGCAATCAGGGCAGAATTTAAAATTCAGGGAATATTTTTTTATGGTTTTTTGAGACCTTATTTTCTGCACTGAGTTACTGTGCTTTCATTACCTTTAATTGTTTTAGCAGTGTCTGGGTGGGTTAATCAAGGAATAAACCCAGCCAGTAGGTGGTACATAGAGACAGATATTAAATCTTATTAATAAGATGAACATATTTTAATGGAAATGAAAATATCTGTTTCTGTAAAGAAGAGCTAAATTATAAAAAATTTAATTGGTTAATTAATTTTATGAAACTGTGGTGTTTCTTTGACCATATTCTGTCTTTTTCCAACTGCTCTATTAAATGGGAGCTTTAAAGAAGGTCAGCTGTAATATCAAAACGTGAGATCTAGATGCAATCTTTTTCAGTCATCCCAGAGATAAGAAAGAAGATATGGTAGGAAATGTTCAGATTCTGAACAAAATAAAATCGGGATTTCACTGAATGATGGAACCCATGACTCCCCTCACTCATCCTAAAATTTTCCTTCACACAGAAAGGAAAGTAGGAAAAGAAAAAGATTATTATGAGTAGTAAATGAGTGGAAGTGCACCATTAGTGGAAGTGCAGTCTCCAAAACAGAGTAAGGGAGCAAGGATCATTTATGAACATCATCAATCCCCGCTTGTGCAGTGGGCACAAAGAAAGAATAATTCAGAAAATACATGTAATAAAGCTGAGGCTGGCAGGAGCAGTGATGCTGAGGTGTTGGAGCTGTTCCCTGCTCCTGCAGCCAGGGCTTGCCTGTTCTATTCCATTATTAACACTTTCTAATTGTGCTCCTTGACCAGGCTTGCTGCTTTGCTGGTTATGAAGTTTTGCATGGCTCGAGTTGCAGTTCTCACTGCAGAATGCAGATGCTTTGGAAGGGTGCAGGCTCCAAACCCCAGCTCTGCAAAGTGAAATATCTAAAGACATTTGCATGATTAACTCCCTGACTATCCTGGGATGATTAGAGCTGCCAAAGTCACATGGTTAAAGCATTCAGCCAATTTAATCAGACTGAAAAGGCTTAATTTATTTCCAAGTGTTTAGTGTGATTATTGGTTTAAATCATAAACAAGAGCTAACAACAACAGCAAAAAAAGTGATGTGGGTGGTGCATCACTTATTACTTTGTGTAATGTAGGCTTGCTGATATTTCATGGCATATTCTGATGCAGAATGAGAAGCATATGAAGATTTTTTTTTTTTTTCACATTGGCAACTGTGTATTATGTCAAAATAAAGTATGTAGCAAAAGCAACACCGCCCTCCATAAATCAGCCCCCACTCCCCTTCCAGCCTGGATGATCACAGCCTGGAATTTCACAGCTCCTGAATCATTGAAGTACATGTTCAGCATGGAGCTGCAGAGTGCTGGGGAATGATGTGACAAGCAATTCTCTTTCTCTCTTTCTTATTCTTCCCAGTTCTTTCTCTTCATAAGAAAAAAAAAAAAAAAAAAAAAAAAAAAAAGGTGATACTCAGTATTTTTATAAGAAATACTGAAAATGTCTAACTATAATTTATATGATTTTTGTGCCACTGTGACCATGCCACTCTTGTTTCTAAGTGTAGAAGCAACTATGATGAGACAAACCAAGAGGGAAAATAACTTTCAACAGCAGCTCACTTGGAATATTTCAGGAAAACACTTAACTTACAGAGAACCTACAGCACCAGTGTGATCCTTAGCTACTTGTACAGCACCCCTGTGTGTACAAGCACATGGAATATTTTGGACACTACAAAGTGCCAGTGTGAATTTAGAAGGTTCTCCCTTTTGTTCTTGTTTCCTATTTCAGTTGTTTCTTTCAACTCATTTGGAAAATGAACAGATCATTTTGGGGTTTGTTCCCAAGACTGGAATTGTCCTGTTAGGCCCCTGATAGGATAAAGGTGCAAAATGAGCTTCAGAATTTGCAGCAGTCATTTGGAAAAGAATAAAATACAGCTCAGAGAGGTGAGTTAAAAGGACTCCATATGGATAATGCCATAGCTAGAACTGCCTTTAACTTGGGGAATTTTTAGTGAATTTAATTTATTGGCAGTTAATACCAGCTTTAGGGCAGTAATCTCAATATTAGGGGGGGAAAATACATAAACATTTAAATAAGCAATTTACGTTTCACCTGTAATCCTAAATTCCACCAATGCCAGTTGTGCTTTACCCTGCTGGAAAGGCAAGGCAAGGGTAGTAGCAGGCTCAGCCTTGTGCCTGACAGAGCTTTAATTGCTCCATCTAAACGAGAAGGAGGGGAGAGTGATGGAGCTCCAAGTGTCTCCAAATTGCTTCAAACAGAAAGGGAATGATTTGTTTTCCATTGCTCCTGGGGACAAGATAAAGAATACTGGAATTAAAACAGCAGCAAGGCAGATTTAGACCAGGCATCAGGAAAAAAATTCCAGTTGTAAAAACCGTTGCACAGAATTTATAGCTGGGGGAAATAGTGGAGTCTCTGTCACTGCACTACTTAGGAGCAGACTGAAAAAGTGTTTTCAGGGGTAATTTAAGCAGTGTAGGTCCTGCATTGGCTTCTGAAGATAAATTAATTCAGTTCTCCGTGACCACCTTTCTGTTGTGTGATGAAAGCTGATTGTAGCCAGGAAATAGGTGTGATTTTGCTTTGGAATCAATTGCTTTAGGACAGAAGTCAAGTGAGATCTCTCCTGTCCACTACAAGGACAGAGAGAGGAGAGAGACAGGTTAATCTTGTTTGATTTCCAGCAGTTGTTCTCCACTGTAGAAATGCTTTTCCTTCCAGAAAGAGATTTTTCTTCTGCTACCTCATTGCTGGCTGGGGCTACAAATGACAGCACTTTATTTGTGTGCTTTTCCCTTTGGTTTAATCACAAGTGAGATCTATGCAGTGAAGATGTTGAGCTACAACTAAATGTCCTGATAAACTGAGGAGAACAACCTCTCACACTTAATGTGTTGAGTTCACCAGAATAAATGGCTAATTCATTAAAAATGAAACTTTGTGATCACTACTGGAATAATTTAATTTACAAAGGATAATGTCATGAGGAGGATGATTTTTGGGGTTTTTTAATTATAATGCCAGCTCAAGGTAGCAATTGTGCATTCTTTAACATTTGCCAGTACAGCCTGTAAAAATAATTCTCCTCTAAAAAGAGCAGCCCATATTGGCCCTCCAAGTTGTCACTACTTCTTTCCACTTTCTCTTACTTAGGGTAATCTTTTGACAATTTTTTTTTTTTAGAGCAAACACTTCACTCTGACAATATTTTAAGACAGAAGTTGCATGAAATTTTTGTTAATTTAGGATGAATTACTCTTAAGGAGAAATGAAGACAGAGAGAATAATTTTTACTTTAGAACATATTTTTTCCAGTTGTGTGCTTGGGTGGTGCACTGGGTCTTTCACCCGCTGAATTCACAGCTCTTGGTGTCTCACTCCTGTGACACTGTCACTGTCTCAAAGGTGCTGCTGTCTGGATCAATTTGTCTGAACTCAACTTGATTTTTTCCCTGTTTACTCAGTCACCACACATTTGGTGTTTCAACCCAGAAAACACTTGGGGCTGAAAGTAAAATGTTTTCAGGCAGTAGAGTTAATAGAACTGAGGGTATTTTTTGAGGACAGAACACGAAATTCACTACTTCAAAATGTTCTCTGTCAATAGTGTTTGGGCTTACCTGTGATTTCTGGGTTTTACTGATGACATAAACAGAGACAATTATTTTCATGATGTTCTCTGCTATTTGTAGTGGGGTTTTGTGGACATTTGGACATTTTCACAAAAAAAAAAGCTATCTCCTTAATATTTATCTGAACTGAGCTCTGTGCCATGCCAGGGATGTTGGTTGTCTAGCCTTGCTGTTTAAAAATGAGCATCACTCATTAAGATATTTACTGGATGTAATAGGCTGGGTGATAACAGAGAGGATATAAAGAAGTCCACTAGGAAAGACCTGTGGAGCATCACAAATGACAGGTTGCTCTATATAAACTTTCCAAAAAATTATTTCTAGAGTGTTTTTACAACTTGCCTCTTCCACAAATGTTTTCTTTTCAGGACACCTGATGATTAAAAAGATGACAAATTTATTTTCAGTACTGTGCATGAAAACATTTTTCATCCACTAGAGATTTCTATTACTACATCTATATGCAAATAAATAAAACAACCACATTTTTTAGCTGCACAAGCCTGCCAGTTTCAAACAAGAAAATCCTCATCTCCAACTCAACGTGATTATATTAAGTACAGGATTATGTATATAATGCATGCACAAAATTGTTCTCGTTTTACTTTCATGCTCTCTGTGCCAAATTCAATTTGGATTTATTAACTCCAGTCTGATTTGATAGTAGTCTATGGATCAGGAGAATATTTTTTGGTGAAATTTTAACAGTCACATCACATTATGTAACAAATGTCTTGTGTCATGTACTATTATTTCAATTTCAGGATGTTTGACATGATGTAATGTGATCTGAGGTAGAGCAAGTGATGTAGAATAATGCTTCATGCAGTGTGCCAGGAACATGCTTTGTGTTCCTGAATGTTCTGCAGCTTTGTGCCCACATTACTGCTCTGGGAGGGTAAGGAATCTGTGAGTAGAAGGGCAGATATGGCAAATGTAGCAAAAATACCACGGGGGAAGTGTTGTGCAGGAATCAGTGCAGTGAGGGCTTAGTTTGGATCACATCTGTAATATTCACATTTCTGTTGCATGGCAGCTGCTCTCCAGCTGAGGTGAATGTGTTCTTGCAAGGACAACACCAAACCTCGGAGATCTGCTGTCTGCCACAGATGGCTCAGCCCTTTCCTGAAATTCAGAACAAGCTCTATCACACTTCACATTTATATGTAAATGTTTCTTGCTCGGTGAAAACCAGAATTTCACATCCCCAGCTCTGACTGCCAGGGAGTATCAGGTCAATGCACATCAGCAGACGTCTTACACTGTGCTTGGCTCTGACAGGATCCTGAAAACAATCAAGGCCTGAGTTTAGCATCTCACTTTGCTGTGTTCCACTCATTTCTCAAAGTGTACTTAAGCAAATGATTTTACAAACATTATCTTTCCCCAGTTGCCTTTGTCAACCATGTAACATCCCAGATTCTTAATGTCTCTTCCAGAGACTCTAATTCTTTTAGACTGCCTGTTTACTGACAGCTGTTCTCTCCTTACCTACTTTTTTTCAAAGGAAAAATTAAAATGTTAAACGATATCTATTTGCAAAATCTTTGCTTAATAGCTGGGCTCACTGGTGACAGCCAGGAAGTTGTCATTCTTTCTTCTTGCGTTATAATGCAGATCTGGTGAGAGTAACCAGGGGAACAAGGAATTTTCTGTACTTGTAAGCTACACAAATGCATGCTGGAGGCATTGCAGGCTCCCTGTTATCTGTGTATCACTGATGCTCTGTGCAAACAGAATATAAAAATAACCCACGTAAAAAGGAAAAGGAAGGCAGGGTGCACATTATGTAAATTGGCTAAAAAAGCCCTCAAAATGATTTGCATGAACTAATGTGGAAACTGAGAGTGTAACAGGCATGGAGACCTCATCCTGGGCTTTGGGTGGCTGTTCCTGCTTGGCACTCTGCACATCAAATGGATGGGAAAATGCTCGCAGTGGTCGGGAATTTCCTGCTGTGTGCAAGGTGCAGCTCTCAGTGGTGTGGGCCAGGCATGAAGTTGGTGTTGAAAACTGAAGAAAACTTGAGATTTATGTAAGGTACCTTGAAAATAGGCAAAGTCATGTTGGACAGTGCTTAGCTTAATGAAGAGGTTCTGGTTAAATGCAGAGGAAAAGAGAGTGAGGTCAGTGCTTTGTGGTTCTCGTTTGTCAAGCCATACTTAGTCCAATGGAGGAGAAGGGTTTTCCTATTTTGTTAAATATTTTGAACCATTATGCAGGGATTGGTCTCCAGGGGAGCTTTCCATACTCCTATTTCCATGCCAGGGTACACAATGGCCAAAAACTGCACAGAAGTTTTGGACAGGGTTCTCTGGGGTTTTAATACTGTTTCTCTCTTTTTTTTTTTTTTTTTTCTCCTTTCAAGTAAACCTGACACAGATTACTTTGTGGAATTCACAAGAACTGATGTTTTCTATTCTCCTTTTGAACTCTGTTAGCATTTAACCAAACTCATCTTGACAGTTTACCAGATCTCTCTGGGTTCACTGAAATCAACATGACTCGCAGTCACTCGACAGGGATTGGTTTAATTTGCAAGTGTGAAATGGTTGTTGCCAGCTATAAGTACAAAATATATCCACAAAAACAAGTTTTATTTTCGGGCCAGTGACAAAGATACTTTGCACTATGCTCAGCACATACTTAGCAAGCTGAAAATGAAACAGAAGGCTATCAATCTCTAGCCTTGGCTAAGGGCTTTAAGGATCACTCTCTTCAGGGTACTAACTCATTGATTAAGCACACAGACCATTTACCAACTACCCTTGACAGTTAATCAATAATTCTTTGCTCTGTTCTCCAGCATTATCGATATTTAACATTTCAAATAAAATGCATCTAATGTTGTCTTTGCTATATTACTTCCATAATTAAAAGAGAATTAGCAATCTGTCCAAAATTACTTTATACACTGGGATGTTTAAGCAACTCAAGCTGTGGACATTAAGACTCAGCTTTCAAAGAGCTTGGAAGCAGCAATAATATCTCAATATCACAGCCCAGTTTGGAGGTGAGTGTGAGGAGGGAATTCCTTGCTCTGCTCCACAGTTTGTGCAGACACCTCTGAGGAGCTCCTTCAGCCTGACTGGGTGTGATTGGGTGCTTGTGCAGACCTAGAGGAGTTTGGTGTCATCTCTGCTGCCTCCAAAATAATTTACACTTTTCATCCTAAGTGCAATTTTCCTTAGGAAATTCCTTCATAATAGGAAAAGTGTTGTTAAACTTTACTAACACTTAGATTTCATTTAGTACAGACAAGACCACAGCAAACTGCTCCCTACATCCTTTCCCCCAGTTTCTAAGGTCATGAACTGTTTCCACCTGTGTTGGTTTGGTTGTTTTTTATCAACATCATCAGGTTGTTGAAGCAATTGACTTTTAAAATTCTGAAGTGTGTATCCTCTCCAGGAGAATATTAGTGTGTCATCGCATCAAGTTCAAAATCTGTGACAATGTCTAGACCTTGTCATCAGTTTCTCCTCATTTCTGAGAAATCCTTTCTAGCATCTATCTAAAGCATAAACTGTGAAGCTGAGATGGAATTCCTAAACCTCCATTCATACATTCATTAACAGTGTATGCAATATTCCAAATACAATTTAACAGCATCTGTCTCACAGACTGATACATGACAGACAAAATGTCAAAATCAATACACTGGGGTCAGATATTCTTTAACAGATGTTCAGTATATTTCAAATTCTCTAAAATATAATCATTGGTTAGTCTGATACTCTAATAATTCTAATAATTCTTGTACTAATTGTCACTTATTCTAATAGTAATTTTGCATTCTAAAATTGGAAAGTTCTTTGTGATGCTTTATAAATACGAATTCCAATGCAAAGAAATAATGAAGATTCTTGTGAAATTTGTCAAGTCACAATCAGAATCACAGAATATTCTGTGTTGGAAGGTACCTACCTGAATCATCATCCAACTCCCAACTCAAGATACATCTTCCAGCCTTGGGCTCTTTTCTTTGCAAATCCAGGAAGTGACTGCACTTGTTGCATGAATTGATCTTGTACTCTGAAATATTAGCAGCTGATTGGTTTCCAGTTTCACTAGAAACACTCCTGACAGATTTTTATTGCATTGAGGCACTGCCAACTGAAAAGGGTTTTCTTCTCATCCAGGTCAATCCGTTTCATTCAATATTGGAATAATGCTGTGTTTTGCAAATACCAGAATAATGTCACAGGGGGAGTCACTCTGTTGAGAGCTCAGGATTGAGCCCTGACAGAAATAGGCACAAAAGTGTGAATTGTTCCATGTTTTGTTCTCTGTGGTGGTGCAATAAGTGCCAGGACTGGCAGCACTGATTGTGTGAGTGCAGAGAGCTCAGCATGGCACAGCCCTGTAGTGTCAGCTCTGCTGGGCTGCAGTCACCAAATCACAGAAATCACAGAAACCACAGAGTGGCTGGGGTTGGGAGGGATCTTAAAACTCATCCAGTGCCACCTCTGCCATGGCAGGGACACCTTCCACTGTCCCAGGCTGCTCCAAGCCCTGTCCAACCTGGCCTTGGACACTGCCAGGGATCCAGGGGCAGCCACAGCTGCTCGGGGCACCCTGTGCCAGGGACTCACAACATTTCATGCTACAAAATTAGGGCTGAAAGAATTAATCTGTGCAGGCTGCATTAAAATTAGCTCAGATGTGCCCAGCATTGTTATGGTCTGCCTTGACTTGGCTGAGAAGGGGCACAAATACTCCCAGCTGAGAGAGTTCGGAGGATATGGGAGAATTTTTGCAAAAAAGATTCAAAATGGCTGTGCAGAACTTGAGCAATGAGGAGATTATTACCTACCATTATTAATATCACAACTGTATCATATTTTTATATAATATGCAAGGGTGTTTCATGTAAATGTGATGAGATTCCATTTCATTTAACTGGCTACTCTCAGAGTGCTGTCTTAGAGCATCTCAGGTAGGAAGGGTTATGATAGCATGAGCTTTAATTTTAAACCTTAATCATGATCCTGCTGGGTCAGTCTCTGACACTTTTGTAAATGCTTCCTTTTTCTGCATAAACTATAAGTTTTCATTATGTCTTTCTCTTCTCCTAACGCTGTTTTAATTAAAAGTTCAAGTGGAATTGAGCTAGTAGCTAGTCAGAGTAGGAACTCAACATGAGCACAGTCTGATTTTTTTCTTAGTTTTATCCTAATATCAGAGCTGGTAACATCCTCCAAGTCTTTATCATCTTTTCACTTCAATGCAAAAATCAAAGCCACTGTCAAAATACACATAAAGTCATTCTAAAGAATGAATTATTAATAAAAACAGTGATAAAGCTTGGTCCTGCTACCAGCAATGACAGGAATTCTGGTGACTTTTGTGGGGTCAGGGCTTGCCTCTCATGGCTCCAGACAATGTAGAGAGAAAAGGCAGCTGAGAGTTATTTTTGCATTTCACAGTCCTTGGGATGCTTTATATCCCTTTTTTACTCTGAGTTGCTTGAGAGGGGATCATGTTCAGTGCCAAGAACTGCCCCGTGTCTGCTTGGAAACAATTTCTGATCTCTGAATAAATGATCAGTTGCAAATAGTGCACTGATATCTGTACTCCTTATCACCCCTTGTTTCCGTCATGTGCAGGATTTTCCATTTCTTTTCTACAGAGAAGGAGCTAAACTGACAGCTTTATATACGATTTGTGCCAGATAAAAATTTATTAGAATTTGCAACATGGTGATAATCATTTGGGATATTACGTGCCTGCATAAGTCATTGTATAAAGGATTAAAAGCCTAAAAAATGTTAATAATAAAGCCCCCAGATCTAATAACTTTAGAGATTAGAATTAATTGAATTAGTCTTTGATCTTGGGTGTTAAGTTTTAAGAGAAAAGTTCAGCAGGCATTTGTCATTCTCTTTCCAAAGAACCAGTCACTGCTAAGTGTGGGATTGAAATGCATCTCTATGGCAAAGAATGGACATCCAAAGCAGGGCTGAGGAGAATTCTTCCATCCAGATTTGTGTCAAGGCAATCAGAGCTGAAGTGATTTTTCAATATTTATGGGTTTTTCAGCTTTTAATTTTAATTTGAGGAATGTTTGCTGGGAGATCTTTACTCACTGATGAGGTGAAGCCTTTGTGTATCTGAATACTATTGTTGTGAGGATTAAAGTAACACCTAAATTATTCAATATCCACCATTATTATTATATATTATCATGTTGTATTATTAGATTAGCTGATTCCCACTTAAACTGCTCTTGCATAAGCTTCAGGCAGGTAGAGAGCTCAGAACTGTTTATTTGAGATTATTATTTTTATGTCACACCTGCAAAGCTGTTTTGGTTCACGTTATTCCATCCTCATTTGTGTCTAATGCAAACACCCTCGATGTTTTTGTTTTGTTTTTCAATTACACAGCTGCAGAACTGAGGGGTTCTGCTGCCATAAAAATCCAGGTATGAGAGTCACAGAAGGCTCCATCTCCTGGTACTTTCCCTACTGTATGGGAAGTGGTAAACATACATCATCTCAGCTGCCTGCTTTGCTACAAGTCATGTTTCTGCAGATGATTTCCTCTTTATATTTGTGTTGCTTTTTATTAGTCAGAAAAGCTGTAAAAACTCCTTCATTGCCAAGTGAATGTAGTGAATCCCAAACATAAATATTTCTTCCTGTCAGAGAGGGATGTTTTATCTGAAGAGGTTTGCAATTACCAGGGAAGTTAAAAAAAAAAAAAAAAAAAAAGGAAAGGAAAGGCAAAAGAAAGGGAAGGCAAAATGAAAGCAAAGCTACAGGAAATGAATATTTAGAATATAGTCTGGGATATTGTGGCTGTCCAAGATGTGTTACGCTACCTGACAGTATCTTAGCAACTTTGCAAAGCTATTAAAGCATCTTTAATTATCTCTCTTACCATTCACTTTGGCCTGCAGAGTATCTCCAAGCATGTCCTCACATCTCTGTGTGACACTGAAATGTCCAAAATCCCTGCATTATGTTTGCTGTCACAAGTAGTAAAGCACAGTGAATATTTCAGAATGAATAATTCATCCCATTAATTTATCCTCTTAAGTAATATACAAACAAGGTTCAACACTTTTTCTTCCCCATTTTAAATTATGGATCATTTGCAAGCCTCTCTGGGAAATGTGGATTCCTTAGTCTTTGAGTTGTGATCACTATTTCTTCAGATGAATTCTGTAATAGCACTTTTTACCTCATTGCCTTTAATGCCTTCCTCTTCATTAGTTAAACATTTTGCTACATACAGGCAGATTTGGCATTTTCCTCAGTACCTGGCTGAAATGAAGCTTTCCAGTAACTAAGAGCAATGTCCTTGCATTAAGAAAAAATTTAATATTTGCTATATTCAAAACCATAAGGGGTCCAATTCCCGCTCTCTTCTTTTATTCCTCACTTTTCTCTGCTCTCTAAATGGAGAAATAGCATTTTCACCCAAGTATATTTCTCTGAAACAAAGTTAGGTGTCCTCCCACTGCACTGAAGTAGCAATCTTAGTAAAGCCTGGCTAAGGAAAAGGCATCCAGAACCTGATTTACCCTGACATTAATGGGTAACACTCTCTGGCTTCAGGGAGATTTGCTTTTGCAAATCTCATTGTGCCATTAGACAATTATGATTAGAAAAAGGTACAAACACTCAGGAAACTTCTTTATCTTTTATGCTGAGTGGATATCCCAGAAGTGACTGAGATTTTCTTTTGGGTTGCACACTGGGGTATGAATTTGTCCCGTGACTATCAGTCACTAAAACGTGGTCTTTTGATATCTTCCTGGGAGAGAAAGAAACAAAAAAAACCCTCTAAAATTAGAGGACCTGACCCCCTTTGATCACAGCTGATAGAGGTAAAGTACTCGGGTCTGACAGAAGTGCTTTAACTGATTGGCAAATATAATAGGAGTGCAGTTAGTAGAATCGTCTGCCAAAATTGAGGTCAACCATTGATGTTATCCCTTCGACATCTAATAGGAAAACATATATTTTTGCCCTGAAGGAAAAATGTGGTTACTGTCAATCTAATCTATGTTAAAATCGTGAAAGAACTGAAAAAATGGTGCACTAATGAAACTGTTCAGTGTGGCAGGAGAAGCTCGGCATTCAAGAACAAGACAGCTCCCAAAAATAAAAATCTAATGCTTGTGCAGCTCCTTTACATTTTAGCCATTAAAGAAAAATAAACTCTTTTTGCAGTGGGGATAATATCTGTGGATTTTAATGTCATTATTCAAAAAAATTTACTGTATCTAGAACTTTGTATAAGATCATAGATACATATGACTGCATGGTAATAAAATCAAGCAGACAACAACCACGTTTTGTGTCTTGGAGCACATTAAACAATAAAAAGTCTACATGAAAACAGTTAATGCAAAATTAAATGTGTAAACTAGTGAGACAGGAGGGCCTGTCAGGTAAGCTAAAATCCCTCAGGCTGGGAGGCAGCTCACCAGAACCAGAGAATCTCAATTTTCCACATGACAGGCTACCACCTCATTTATAATGATATTTTAATCATAAGACATCCTTTCTTTAAAAAGGAGAGAAAAAAAATCCAGGTTCTAATGAACAAGACAGAATGGAACAATTCTGTCATTCCTCCTTTCAGCTGACAGATATTGCTGTTGGATTGCAAAGTTTCACTGAAGAGGAAGTTTCATGATTATCCTGCAGCTCATTACAGTCAGGCTCCACCCCACATTGCTGGCATCCCCTCTCTGAAATGCATTTGAACAGGATTGAATTGTTCCTTTCTGATCTGGGAGGCAATGCCAAGCTGGAGCCTTGAAAAGACCCTACTGAAATAGGTTGCATAAAGTTTCATTAACTTCAGGATGAGAAAATATACTTGGAAAATAAGGAAGCACCAGTGGTATTCCATGTCAGCCTGATTATTTGAAGTGGGGCTTAACTCAGATTGCTATAAACACCTTCTTCTCAAAATTGGGCTATCAAAAACATCCATTTCATATGAAAATGAGGAAAAAATAACTTATTTTGGGGGTGGGGGGTTAGATAGCTTGAATATTTAATTAGCTGTAGTGAAGTATGTGGTACAGAAATCGTGAAAAATAATATTTAATACGAGGAAAAAATAACTTATTTTGGGGGGGTTTAGATAGCTTGAATATTTTAATTAGCTGTAGTGAAGTATGTGGTACAGAAATCGTGAAAAATAATATTTAATAAGGAAAATGGGCTGTGTGCTATTGATACAGGGAGTGTATCAAAGTCAAAAGCTGGGCTGAGAGATGTGGATCTCTTTTAAGCTCTTACCCCAAAGTTATATTAATGGTTATACACATGGTTATGATTCCCATGGAAGTGACACAACTGATTACAGGGATGTGCTTTAGCATCACTAGAGCTCATCACATGAGCCTTTAAAGCTTCCTAAGTGCTTGGAACTTCAACCTGCAGACCTATACTGCTTTGGGTAAATTATTTGAAATTAGTATTTCTGTAATGCTGGTGTTAAAACAAAACCGGTATCTGATCACCCTCTTAGTTTTACTTATGGCACTCATTTTACACACATATTGTGCTTTCAAAGTTGAATATTTTATTTTGAACTTCAAATCCTGAGTTTAGCTGCAGTGGTGTCAAGGTTTCTGAAGGGTTTTGGGGGGCCCTAAGTGAAGTTTGCAGCATAACTGAACAGATTTTTAAAAAATCACATTTTTCTCGCCATTTATCTTGTTTCAAAATGGCTGTTACAGGAGAGGCATGAGTGAATATATCAGAACTGATTTCATTTAATACTTTCAATTTGCTATGCTTGATCAAGTAAGCCACACAGTATTGCATCTATCCACGGATGGATGAGTGTGGGCAAAGCTGAAGAATTGCTGTACATGGAAACAAGAGTAGCTTTTTAATGCACAAATCATTCATACAATTGCATGAACACTCATGATAAAAACAAAATTTATAAGGTAAATCAGTTGCTTGTAGAAAACCTCCTTATGATTCTTCAATAGCCTACTTAATTTTTTCATTTTGTTTCAAGTTGACCCCTCATCCCTTTGGGATTTCATGAACAAGCAGAGTCTCTGAAATTAAGGCAAATATGTGTTGGTTCTCTTACAGAGGCCTCAGTTAGAGATCCCAACCCCATCCTCTAAATTTCTCCCCCTTTTCTCCTGTAGGTGATACTCTTTGGAAGGCTCACAACAGAAATAAATATTGTAGCATTACAAGGTTGTTTGACACCTTTTCAAAGAAGCTAGAAACAAAATTCCAGGGAAGTAGGTGTGGAAGTTCTGTGTGGAAGATCTGTGTGGAAGCTGTATTTCCTGTTTTCTTGCAAAAAAATCTTTTAAAAAATAAGGTAAAAATGCAAGAGGACCTAAATTACCTATTTGCTTTTGAAAATCTGTGAGATTCAAACTACATTTGTATCTATGTCTAGTATGAAAATGGGGCCTTAAGCTGATTTTTAGCTGACTGATTTGTTCAAGGTCACATATTAATTGCTGGCAGAGCTAAATAAAGGACCTAGGAGGATCTGCTCTCACTAATACATCATGCTCATTACTGGGTATTTTTTTTCTACTGGCTGGCTCATGGCTCTGGCTGACTGTGTCTGGCTGACTGACTTATTACTTTTAGGCTTGCAGAAATTCATAAACATTGAAGGCTTCAACAAATAACCACACTAGATGGCAAAGTATCCTTAACCTGCCCTTTTGTCTTTACATAAAATTTCAGATTTATTGATGATCTTATGATGATATTGGCCAAACTTGTTTTTTTAGTAATAAAACTATGACCTCATAACAGATTCTGAGATGGTGGGAGATGAAAAACAGTGCTTCAAGTGCAGAATATTTTGGTTTGGTTTGGTTTGGTTAATAGAGTTCTGAGTAATTACCTGTGATTTATTGACATGCTTGATAAAAACTATATATAGCTGTTTCTTTATAGTTAACACAAAATGTAGAATGTGAAATTGCAGCTAATTGGTCTGACTTGGACATGACAGTTTTGCTAAAAAACTGCTTGTGTTAGTGACTTTTTCATACCTTTTTCCCTAGCTTTTTAAATGAACTGCAGTGCAAAGCTCTCAATGTTATGTGAATATGAGGGGAATAATATTTTTGTAATGTTTATCTGCTAATAAAAATTAAATTGTATTTTCTATAGCTAATCTGAAGCTAAAATATAATGACTCAAATTACTTGTGATCCTAATGTAGTTAGGCAGCCAAAACTCCTGGGACTGAGCAAAGCTTGCAGACAGACTTGGTGCAGATTATTTCTATGCTAATGTCTCTGTTAAATGAGAAGCAGCACCTATGGAAACAAGGAGCAGTTCAGAGGCAATGAAGGGAAAGGAGATTGTCTTCTTTATGCTTCCTTCCCTGTGTTTCTAGTTACAAAATCCATTTCCAGTAGAAATTCTGATTTACATCTGAGTGCTTATAGAAACTAGCAGCTAAATTACATTGCATTAACGCCGCTCACTTCCAGATTTTTGTGCCACAGCTTTGCCTGTTTGTAAAGCTTTTTCCTGTTGAATTCCTCAGTCTGGAGTACTCCTGTCTAGCTCAACTGTACTTTGAGATACTCAGGAAAGTGAAGAGACAATTTCCCCGAAAATGGGAGAGATCAATGAAAACTGTAGATTGTACTTTTAGTAGCAGAGAAGGGGAAAACTCAATCTTTATATTGAAAATATGCTTTATGAGCTGAAAATGAGCTTTCCTAGTGGCTATCCAACCACTAAGGGAATTGAAAGGGAATGTTCTTCCTTTCACTGTTTGGAAATTCGGTGAGGGCTGGAACGGGCAGAGCAGAATAACAAAAGGAGATTTGCTTCTCTGCCTGTCTGCTGGGTCTGGCTGTCACAGGGTGATTATCTCGTGTTTCCTTGTGGCTGCAAGTAAGATAAAGTGACTTCCCAGCTGTTAACAGGAGACTGACATTGAAGCAGATCTTTCACAGTCAATCAGTTTTCAGCAAATGCAAAGAGAATGAAAATAAGAAATGGCTACGAAATCAGGAGGCAGCCCTGCAATGTCTGTCCATCACCAGAGGCATCTTGACTGCTTGTTCACAAGCCCCAGAAAGGCTGAGGAGATTGATTTTGCGCAGCATTAATAGGATTAGGTGCAGTCTGGCTTTGTTCTGACATGTTTCTGGTTTGGACCTTTGTGATGGGGAAGAGGTTTCTCAGGCTTTGGTCTCAGTGATTCAGAGAGAGGCACAGAAAGCCCCTCAGGAACTCAGAAAAGCTCATGGTTTTGCTATGGAAACACTAAATCCGTGTGCAGGTTGCTTACTTTGGGTCTGAATAAGGTGTGTAGGCAAGGAATTTACACTCAGATAAAGCTATCAATTATCTGATACCCTGCATCAAACCCGATGGGCCCGAGAATTATTCCCAGCTGGGCAAGATATTGCAGGTGATATCTGGAATAATTTGAGTTTGGGACCCTGAGATCATGGAGGGTGTTGGAAAGTAAGAGAGACCTTAAATCTGGAGTGTGGGACTTGTGTGGTCTGGCAAGAATGAGACTCAGAGAGCATCAGGCTGCTCAAAATTGTGTCAGAAGAGTTACAAAGTCAGTGAGATCAACTTTTTTACATAGAGGAAGGGAGTAGAACAAAGATGAGGAGCCACAAGGTCAGGCTGGAGAGATTCACAGCGCATTTAGAGACAAATTCCTCAGCAGGTGAGGAGGGGAGAATTGTAACTTGTATTATTAAAATATTCAAATGAGATGAAGAAGAAGAAACTAGAAGACATCATCAATATTCATTGCTTGTCTTGATTATTTTATTTTTACACAAGAGGATTTGAAGTTCTCTATCTTGAATAGGAGAAAACCCCCTCATTCTGGTTTGGACTCCTAACTACTGAAAATATTTTAAGTTCTGCAACTGAGATGTTTGCAAGACCTTGTTATCAATGGAAATTAATTTTTGCCTACATCTGACACCTACCTTTGGCAGATGAGATGGGCAGTGATTTTTAACATCTAATTTCCTTTTAAAATCATATTCCAGTTCTTGGCTTTCCCACTGTGCAGCTCACATGCTACTGGTCCCCTGTATTTTTGACAGCTTCTCTGTATTCACCAGCTTAGGCTTCTCCCAAACCAACCTGCACATTCATCAAAAGAGAATCCTTCTTAACACAATTACCATGGGGAAGGAATTTTTAATCATTAAAATATAATTCAGTAAATAAAATAAATAGGCTCTATTCTTGTGATATCATTTGAATTAATTTCTTCATTCTTCCTTGCGAGTGAAACAGAATTAGGACAGAATAGAAATCCTTTTGTGAGGGCAATTCCAACCTCAAAGTCCCTCCCTCATCCCAGCCCTCTCCTCTGCCCGTTCAGGTGTCCGGCTCAGCTCTGGCACCCCAACCAGAGCCATGGGTTAAATGATCCAGTGCAGCTGGAAAGCCACTCCCTGCCATGTGTGACAGGAATGGAATCCTGGCAGCTGTGTCAGGCTCGTTATAAATTTGGGGTTTCATCTGGAGGGTCTGGGTGTGACAGACGGCCTCGTTTTCTGGTTTGTTTAAAGAGTCGCGTCGCGGCTAAACATTTTGGATATACATCTGTGATTTTTAAAGGAATGCCCTCAATTTGATATCCTTCAGATATGCCTTTAGCAGCATTTGGCAGTGTAAAAAATTAATATATTATTATAGAAATTATGAGCTGTGGGTTGAAAGAAGTCGTAGCTCTAACTAGAACATTATTTACCGGGTCACAAGTGTAAAAGTTAATGTACCAGAGCTTCTCTCTTTCCCTTTCTCTGGATGGATTGTAGCAGTAATGAACCTTAACTGATTTCTATTCATCTGGCTTTTAACTGCAAAGAGAATTAAAAATAAGACCCTTTATGTTGTCATCTTTTCTCCTTTCATTTTAGTTAATAATTTGAATCAGAGATTTCTGTTTAACCAGATATTCAGGGCATGAACAATAATTTCAATAACCTCCAGAGTGGCATCATGTTGAAGTGCAATTCAAAGAAAGGAAAAGAAAAATTAACTATTCACTTGTTATGGTGTGTTAAGAATAGCAGAACTCTGAACTTTTAGGAGTCCAGTGCATATGAGTTTAGAAGTTCAGTACAACTACCTAAATAAGAAAAATAAATAACAAATACTAATGCTTAGGTGGGAAAAAGAAAATAAGAGAGGCTGAGACATTCCAATTTTTTTTTTTTTTTGAACAGTCAGCCAGTTCCTGGCCACAAATATCTTTATTTTATGTGCACTAAATACTTTAACTTAATGCAAGATTTCCTTTTTGATTGGTGTTCTTGTGACTGACTTTTAGTGCTGTAATTATTTTCAGATCTCTTACTTGGGGTAGTTTTTCCATTTATTTATGCTCACTACTTGCTCTCCTTTATCTTAGCATGATATTTACCTTTTAAGAATTCTTCAGTATACTGAAATTCACTTTCTTTTATGGACAGTAGTGAAATCAAATGAGCAGCATTTAACCTGGAATTAACAAAATGATTAATGCCTGAGAGTGCTAAATAATTTACAGATTCATGTGCTAGAAGTACCTTTTTTCTTCATTTCCTGACGCATTTAGGCTTTCTCCAAGCACCTCAGTCTATCATTCTGAAGTTCCACATAATGTGAATTATCTGGAATAACAGAGGTAAATCCAATGCTGTCCTGGCAATCAGCTGTGCCAGTCCTCTGTTTATATTCCTCCTCCAAGTCTTCTGTTGATAAAATACCTGGGTTTCTTCTGATATTTTTTTTCCCCCTAGACAGTCGGCATTATTTATGTCACTTTCAAGTAGTGCTGTTTCCAAACTGCTGCAGCCTTGAACTATTGTGTTACAACACTGCCTTTTTTATTTGAAGGAAGGAGAACTGATGGGCAACACAGAGTCCAATTCCCAGCCAAAGGCAACATCCATAATCCCTTCTCCTGCTCTCTTCTCTAACAAAGGTTCAGCTTTTAAAGAATATTTACAGGAGACAAATGTTTGAACAAAACACAGATGGTAGTAGCTAATTATCAATTGGCTTGTTTAACTATCCTGAGGAAAGGTATTATCGTGGACATTTCACCAATTTGCAAAATTGTGTCACAATGACAAAAATAAGGCAAGGCAGAGGCTGATGAATTTGTTTCATCAAATATGACAAGCAGAATGCAACATTATTCAGTGCTTTTATGTCACTCACCAATTACAGCAACTTGCTGGGGCCTTTAAGGAGAGGTTTGGTCTGTACAGGGAGGAAATAAACACTGAGATTTTTAAGAAGGATAAATGGGGATGGGTCACTCAGCATCAGTGGATTCACTCCAGGTCTGTGGATCATTATCTGTACAAACAACTCATCCCTCTAAAGTAACTTCAGTCTGTGCTTAAAACCTCAGCAGATGTCAGTGCTTGTTATTAGAATGTTAAGTCTGGTCTCACCAGAGCAGCAGATTTTGAACTGCTAGGAGGCAAAAACGCTCACAGATGCGAGCATCCCTGTCAATAGGAAATAATATTTCTCCTATATAAGCACCATGTTGCATTTCAAAGAAATATGGATTTTATACTCTCCTTGTAGCAGGAGGGGTCGAAAAAAGAGACAACACTGGAACAAGTTCTGGAGGCAAGCTGCCACGTGTGAAAGCACAGGTTTCCCTCTGCGATCAAACAGACTGCTGAGGGAACAAGGAATTAGGAAAGGTGGCTTTCATTTGAGTTCTCTCATCACAGGTTTGACCTGTAAAACATTCCCATCCTTCATCCTCTCTTTTTGGTCACTGTTGAGCAGTGCTCATGGCTGAGCAGAACTGCTGAATATGTATTTATTTTCAATGCACTTGCAGCATGCTCGGAGCAGGTTTCTTTTCACAGGGATGCTTGCTCTGCCAGTGAAAGAACATTCAGTGATATTAACCTTGAGTGCCTGGGAGCAGCTGCCTCAGGGGCAGCTCCTACAAGGGTTTGCAAATGCTGCTGCCTGAATGGCATCCAGAATCATGGCCCTGTGCTAAGGGAAAATAGCATTCATTCACACTATCAGAAATACCAGAAATATGTCCTAACTGGGTGAATGGACAGCAAAATGACTCTATAATAATTTATCAGGATAATATCAACAGCATTTTCAAAATAAATATTCCTCAACATTCACTTTGTGTTTGATGATCTCCTTGTATTTACTACACTTATTGTCAGTGTAACTTTACACATTGGCATATTATTTTGTGTTGTAAAGGGAGTGCACAGCAAAAATTAAATTGACACTGCAAGTGATGCCTGTTTAGTCCATCTTGCTCCTTTCTTGTTCAGTGTTGTCTGCATGGTTTAAAAGCCTGGAGAAAATATCTTTCAATTCATTGTTTTTGCCATTGGATGGTGATTTGTGGTTGGAGTTAAGCACTGCAAATGTGGGGGAGATATGGGCCGTGCAATTAGCAGTTTTCCTCAGCCACAATGGCAGCATTCCTGCTAAATGATTTGTTATGTTTTTAATTACTGGATTATATCTGAAATCAAGTATTCAACTTTGCATATTTTCAATTTGTTCGAATTATAGTCACATCATTATGTTCAAATCAGAGCACCCAAAATGCAGTTTTGCTCCAGGATAATTAACCAATGACTTTGAAATATGCAAGCAGGGAGTCTCATTTAGGTAGACAGCACAAGAAGCAAGGGGAGCTACTGATGCATTCCATTGCATTCTTATCTTCTGAAAACAAAGCTTCAATTTGCTTTGTTCTTGACTGCATTATTCCATGACAGATTTTGTGATCTATAGTTATCTTACATTGCTGCAACATTGAAACCCTTCACCCTTTAACATGTGCTCCTGAACTAATTGCTTTGAAGTTCCCCATAGAATTACTCCAAGTGAAAAATAAATAGAGCTAGCAAGACAAGTTCAGTGATATGAGTAGTAAGAATAATGAGCTGTGTGTAGCATGGTTCTTGAAGTATTCCAGCCAAATTGTTAATATTGGAGTATTGCTCTACAGAAGGGGCCTCTCTGTATCTTATTTTTTTCCTTATCAATTGAATTTTTGCACAAAGATAGGGTAAAATGTGGTTTGCAATTAATTACCAAGTGATATGATAGCAACCAGTTGTGATAAAAATGGAGTTAAAATAGTACTTTTCCACTTTTATTTTCTGGTCCATCCATCATTTCTGTTTCTCTGAGTGTCCATGTCTTTATTCAAACCTAGGTCATCTAGCCAAACTGCAACACAGTATGTTAGCAAAAGTAAAAATTAAAATTATAGGAGCAAAGGTGTAGTAAAAATATCTGGCACCCTCAGCTGCCATCTTAACCTCTCATCCTTCCAAAAATCTACTCCATTTGATAAAACCAAAAACATTTTTCTGTGCACTTAGAGAGAGATAAATGGCACCTGTCCTGGCCTTCAGCTGCCATATATGCTGGCCACTATGGATATTAATTGCCCTAGTGATGGAATGGAATTTGTGAAAATAAAAAATGACCAGACAGCTGCATAACTTTGAAATCACTGCACCATTTTCTCTCTTTTCTGATAATATGGGGATTTATGGATCAGATTTACAAATGTGTTCTCATAATGTTTTTGAGAGGAAAAAAAAAAAAAAACAACCCACAAAATGCAAGATAGGAAATTATCAGGTTCCATCCACAATGCTCACAGTGTTTCTTTAGCCTGGTGGTGCACACACTTTTTCAGTTGTTTTCCTTTCCTCTCCACTCCCTGGGTTACTTTTCCTGCACCCCTGCTCCTGTGTAACTTCCCAAAAAAATCCCCAAGGCTGTGCCCTGGACGCTGACCCTGCTCCCAGAAACACCAGGGCCCAGGAGAGTTTGAACCCTCAGGTGAACCTCAGCTGCTCCTGACTTAGGAAAACCAGTGTGCAGAGCACCCTTGGAAGGTGTAGCTGCTTTACATATGGATGAAGTTTAGGAAATTTTGAATGTAAGACCGTGTGTATGAATACTTTATAAGTTAATGAGCTCCCTGTGATAATATAGGACCATCCAAAAGTTTAATTTATTGGAATTTCTGATTTTGATTACTGAATTTGTACTGGAAATTTCCTCCGTTCTGCTCTGTGTTTTTCTCTTTAATTGCTACTCAAGCTGACACAAGAATGGTCATTTTCCTGTTGGAATTCTTTTTATAAAACTGCTTTTCTTTCTGATCACCCTCTCCTAAGTAAATGGGTTGATGCAAAATAGAATCACAATCCTCAATGAAAAAATTTGAACAAATTTTCCTATTCCTAATATGAATTCTAATCTGGAGTATGATCACATAAGTATATAGAGGAAAGGTTATAATTTAATAAATGCTTTCTAAATCATTGATACATTAATTTAAAAACAGGGGCTGGCAAGGGAATGTTAAAAATCTATTAATGTCTACCTGCTCTTTAAAGACTTAATATCTGTGCAAAGTTTTACAAGATGATTACTGGCATGATGCAAGTATTAAACCAGTTTATACTGTGGGAGTGGGTACAGACAACAGTGTGCACTGACCTTCTACCTGAGTTTTGGCATGCAGAATATAACTTAGCACACCAGGCTATGCTCAAACACGTTTGAAGGGTGCAGAGAACGCCTTTCCTTTCTGATCCAGACATCATTTTGTTTTATTTTGGTGCAAACGCTCTTGCACAAACGCCGAGGAAAGCGTTCGATTAAAGCCAGCAGAGAGCTCAGGCACAGTCTTCATTAAAGAGGTACAAAGACCACACCATCTGCTCCAACAAGTCCCAGCTCTCCCTGGGTTTGTTTGCTCAGTAGTTCCTGCTGGCTGGAGCCACCTGTTCACTTAATTAGGAACACAGCCTTAAAACACTGCCTGCTACAAGCGCCGTGCCTCTCCAGAGGTGAGCTGCCCAGGCACAGAACCAGCATGCCAGGCAGGCAAAACTTTCTTTGGAGCTTGTTTTGGAAGCTGAGCGAATGAAAGGAGCAAATAAGGTGTGACAGTCAGAAAATACTTTTTTTTTTTTTTTCCCCTATAGAAGATGTGTTTGCTTTTTCCTCTTTTCCAGCACTATTAGTTTGACTCAGTTAAGGAAGTTCTGCATTTCACTGGCATGAAGAATGGAAAGCTGGGGCCTTGCAAAAATATTAAATGTGAAATAAGAGAAAGCACAGCTCTTTTTTTTTTTACTGTCTTCATAAATCAAGATATAAAATGAAAGCGAATGTTGCATTTGAAACCTGAGTGTAACAAAATGGAAGTGAAAGTTCTCAAATCTGATGTAAAGAATTCATTCTTACCAATTAAAAAATGAGAAATGTTCAGGCAGAAAATTACACGGCTCATTAGAATAATCAGTTTAGTACTGTGCAAAAAAAAAAAAAAGTCTCCATGATCTCTGAACTTCACACACATTTCAGTCTTCCCAGAAAAGATAAAATTCCACTCGGTTTTATTTTCCACTTGCCAGCTGCCTGAGTGCAAATGATATCAATAATATATCCAGCTGTTTTACTGGGTAAAGATGACCCATCTGGACCCCTTTTAAAATAAAAATGAATTTAATAACACAAAAGAGAGTATTGACATGAAATGTCAGGTATTGGAGCCTGTTTCAGTTGCAGCTGGGACGTGTGGACACGGTGCTGTTAGTTTTGTGACTTTCCTTGTCACCTGTGACCCCTTTGTCTGTGATTGCTCTGGTTTTATATCTGTGTAATTGCAAGATTTGCTCTGCTGGATCCAGGAAATGGATTGGGATGGCTGGGACTGTGTGTAACAGACAGACCTGTGTCCATTTCTGCTTTATCCTACAAAATTTGTGGGTTTACTACTGTGGATTTCAGGGAAGACTTTTATCTCAAGCAAGCACAAACGTATTCATGTGCAGCTGAGATTGTGCAACCCAACAGCAAGTTCTGAAAAGATAAGAACTCCAAAAATAAGAGTTCTTCATCTGTGTTTTGCATAACTGTAGGACTAGTTCATTACCATATTAAGAAATAAATGTTAATTTTTTGGTACTGTTAAAATAGATTATTAAATGTTGGACCTGCAGGGTGTGTCTCTATGAAACTTGCTTGCTTTTACACTAGCAATCTTAATGAATTCATTAATTACTTAATGGAACTTGAAGATAATAAACCTTCACTAAGAGTTTAATATTAATTATGACTATTATCATTATTATTACTCATTTACTGCAGGAGGGACTGGAGTACTGGCTGCTGGTGCAGAATATATTGAGGAATCCACACAATCTCTCAATTTTGTCCTCTGTTTAACTCAGGGCTGTTTCTGGCTGTGATGAGGGAGAAGGAGTTGAATCACAGAAGTGAATTATTCCCTGTTGAAAACTCAGCAGTGTACACAGTGCTTCATGACCAGGCTATTTCTTGCTGCCTCTGATCTCTCCTGGCACTGTACTCTCGTGATGTTGCCGTCCTGAATTATTTCTTGCTTTCTTTAATTACAGACCCTGTTCTATCCAGTTTCTTTTCATCTTGTGCTGTAGTTATTATTCCCTTTAACCCTGTAATCTCCCTTTGGGGTCTGCCTTCATTTTGGCACTTCCAGGGCTGTGTGTTCTGGTCGCACTGGGGGATCAGGTGTCAGTGGTGCTCAGTGGAACAGGTCCAGCAGGAGGAGGTCACCAGTTACCCTCTGAGTTTCTGAGCAAGGTGTTTCTATTTCTGTGACCTACACGGGTGCAATTCTGCTTTTTTCCTTGCCAATGATCCATGGACAAACCTAGCATGGGAATTGGCAATACTGGCCATTCCCATGGGTGCACATGAGGAAGGACGTGGCTCCTGTCTCCTCAGTAATCAAGGACGTGGCCCAGCATTTCCATTCTCTGAATGTAAAGTGTTTTATCCCCTCAGCTGTGTCACCTCCTTCTTCTGTGGCACATCTGAGTGCAGAGATCAAAGGGGTTTTTTTGATCCAGTTCTCTGCCACTCTGGGCACAGGTTGTGTTCAGATGTGGACTAGGTTCTTCCTGAGGGGTAATTTCTGGTGGAGGTTAGAGTATAGAATCATGGAATCACGGGGTGGTTTGTGTTGGAAGGGACCTCAAAGCCCATCTAGCTCCAAACCCCTGCCATGGGCAGGGACACCTTCCACTGCCCCAGGCTGATCCAAGCCCTGTCCAGCCTGGCCTCGTATTTTTGCAGGGATATATATGATTTTCTTCTTTGCATTTCTAAAAAGTTGCGTGTTTTAAAGCTACATCAGGGTATAAATTCAAAAAGTAAAATAAATAACTGTTAAGGGAAACCCCACAGGCCGAGTAATATTCAAATGTTCCCATGATTTTCCCCCCAGCTGATTTAATTGGCTGTTTGACCACTTCTGTGCTTGGCAGACACTTTTAGTCATATTCATTATGCAAGAAAACAGCCAGGTGCCTCTTGCACAGAAATTGAAACATATATTGAGAATTTGTCGTTATTTCTCTTTAAGCACCATAAAATATGGACGAATTCTAACAAAGAGGTAAATGTACCTGAATAAAATTCCTCCTGTGCATGTCAAGATGATATAGCAGTTGCCATGGTAAACAAACATTGGACATAAATACTTGAATAAATAGTTGTATATTTAGAAGGGTAGCAAGCTGTTAACCAAGATTTAGAGACTGATAAACAAACCCAGTAGAGAATCCTGGTGCTTTCAACTGTCTATATATCTATTCAATTAGTGAACTTACGATTCAATAAATTGTTCCTGCCTTTAATTGGAGGTTGGAGAAGCAGGCAAAGGAGCAAAAATAACAATAAGCATCAGAGGTAGTTTTAAGAGAAAAAAACCCAAACTATTCTGAATCTATACAGCTTATCCTTACAATATTATCTCAGTTTGCTCCTGAGACTACGGGCAATAAAATGGAAAATAAAATTTAGGTTGAATTGCAAAACCAAAGGTTTTGATGATGAGTTAAATCAACTATTTCAACACAAATCATTATAGTCTTTTCAAGAAAATCAGGCCCTGAATGTCCTAAAAGAAGATTAAAGGCATCTCTAGATCATGGGGGAGGGCAGCATTCCAGCTACAGACAGATCATGGGGGAGGTCAGAGTGACTGAAAGAATTGGGGCTAAAAATAAGCAAACAAAATGAATTATTTGTATGTTACATCACAACATTTCATAATAGTAGTTTTTGAAGTCATTCATAAACATCAGTGTTTTAATTCAACTTTTGCTCCAAGGCCAGTCTGGGCCTGTAGCATTGTGAATGCACCTTTTGGTTTTAACTGTGCTGATCTCTCAAGCATTCCCTCTTCCCTTTAAGTCAGGCTCATCCTAAAGCAGTTAAGGTTTGTACCTCATTGCTGCTCTCCTTTAGCTATGGTACAATAAGGAATAATTGCCAATAACAGCTGGTTGAAATAACTTCCCAGTGCCCCTCCAGCCCCTGCAGTAACCTGCAGTAGGTTTTGTGCAGGTAAAAATGTGACCTGCATCTCCTCGTGCTCCATTTGGGATTTAAATGAACGCCAGGACTGTACCAGGACTGTATCCCATGAATTAATTTAATAATTAATGATTAACCATCATCATTGGTGCATTGTATTTTTTCATGGTTCCTTGTGGTCACTCACAGAATCCCTCACTGAACCTTGTGCTTTCTGCAAAAGAAGGTTTCTGTAACAAAAGGAATAATTTTTAATCAGGTGACCTGTTGAGGATCAATGTCTGTCTGATGATCCATCCTGCCCCACCCAACCTGTGCTGAATCATCATCCTTATAGCCCAAAGAATCTGAAAAAGTTAAATTGCTCCTTGCTTTCTGCCTTTGTATGGATCACAACTCAGTTTCATCTCCCTGTTTCCTTTTTGTTTTGTTTTGTTTTTAACACAGAATAGATAATCACTAACTTGAACCAGTTTGTTTTACTTGCTCAATCCATTTTTTGTTCTTTTTAATTGTTCCCAGTTCAGGTCAAAATTAGATATCTCTTCTCAAAGACAATTGAGGTTCCACAGAATAGTTCAGAAGGAATTTTGCCATAAATGCCACAAAAAGCTACCTTCCATTCTGCATTTGTTGCATCTGATGAATGGCTCTGGGAAATAAATAAATAAATTGCTGCTAAATAACAATAAACTAATTAATTGCTGTTTGTGTTTTCTTTCCAGGACATACGAAACTCATTTAGAGCTGCCATTACTTGTTGGGTAAATACATTCTGAGAATAATAAATGCATAAGATTATTCACTGCTCAGAGTAAATACATGATTAGTAGTTGTCAAAATGCACATTCTCCACAACAATAGGGCCCAACAGCTGCTTTTCTGTGCTGTGCCAAGGCTTGCTCAGGAGCTCCTCAGTTCATGGCCCTCTGGAGCAGGAGATAATTCCCTCACTGCCTTTAAACTGTGCAGGGTCTCAGAGGGGCCAGGAGTCTCTGACAGGGAGCAGTGACAGTCCCTGGCAGGAGAAATCCCTGCAAACCCAGCAAACGTGGGGAGCACTGAGTCCTCTGGCAGGAGAAATCCTGCAAACCAAACACACGTGGGGAGCAGGGAGAATCCCCTGGCAGGAGAAATCCCTGCACACCCAACATACATGGGGAGCAGGGAGAATCCCCTGGCAGGAGAAATCCCTGCACACCCAGCATACATGGGGAGCAGGGAGAATCCCCTGGCAGGAGAAATCCCTGCACACCCAGCACATGCAGAGGGTGACTGCTGGGAGGGATGGTCCACGCTGCAGGCAGGGAGGGAAGGTGGAAACTGGGTTATTAATGTTGGAACTAGTTTGGCTGAGAGGACAGGGAGTGTTTTTTATCAGGCTTTTCACCATGTAGCGCAGAGCTCTGAGACAGCTTCGCTGCTCTGCACAATTCTTGTAGCTCAGTTGTATCCACTTGTTGGATTGAGCCATTTTCTGACCCACAGATGGGCAACTGAGAGGTGTTTTAAATACTTGTGTTCCATTTGCAAACGTGGGGAGCACTGAGTCCTCTGGCAGGAGAAATCCTGCAAACCAAACACACGTGGGGAGCAGGGAGAATCCCCTGGCAGGAGAAATCCCTGCAAACCCAACATACATGGGGAGCAGGGAGAAAATACTTGTGTTCCATTTTCAGTCTCATTTGAAGGGTGAGACCATACAGGTGTTACAATTCACACCATCACAATCAGAAGCCAACTATTAATTAAAATATACTATAAGTGTTTCTTGGCTCATCAGCTTTTGTCACACCATGCTGTAAATGCTTTAAAGCAAATCATCTAAAATTACCCCTCATGGGTCCTAATACAATGCAACTTTCACAGTTTTATTTCTCTAAAGTATCTAGTGGTGTTTGCAAGGCCATCCTTTGAAACTTGTTTCTAGTTCCATTTCTCTCTCAACAATGTCTGTCCTATTCCATGACATTTCTATGTCAGCATTTCTTATCTCAAGGTTTGCCTTCTGTCAGGCTTTGAGAATTCTCTACAAATCCATTTCCTACATCCACTGACACCAAAATTTAATATTTGATGGGAAGAAGTTCACATCAGCTATTAAAAGAAACCCACACAGCTGTGCCATGGGGGACAGGTGAAGAGGCTTTACTGCACTGCCCTGCTCAGGTCTGGGAACAGCAACAGTTCCAATGAAAGTATTTTGAAATATTGCCCCAGCTTTAATTTCTCTAAGGAATTTCTCATCAGCATTAAGATTTCATGTCAAATAAAACACATCCCTTTCAGAAAAACTACATTGGAGAAACTGGTATCATTAATTACCCTTTTCTTTATTGAGAGAAATGAATTTATTGAGGGAAATGATTTATTGGACATGCAAAGATTAATCTGTCTTTTGGTGGTGTTTAATTTTATCCACGCAAATTGTTGGAAGGAGTGAAAACAGCTGGAAATGTTTCAAATCTCTTAAATTTCTGTGAAAAAATTTGGTGTTCCCTTTGATAAAGGACGTAAATTGGAAAGGAAGAGAAAGAAAAAATTCAGCTGACTCTTCCACTAGTTTGGGTGGGTTTTGACCTAATGGTGTGGGGTTTTTGAAGATCTGTAGCTCCACTTCTTGTCTGCTCTTTGGGTAGTTACCCAAAAATACAAGTATTTAGCTTGAGCGTCTAAGCAGGTTTAGAATGGTAGAAGTGCTTTGTTAACTCATGGCATTTTTATATCATTTCAAAAAGCAGGGTATTTTGGCACTGACTCCAAAATCAAGTTTTGTTTTGCTTTTTTATTTTTTTTTAGTGGGGATTTTTTTTTTTCTAAATTGGTATAAAACATCTTAAATTAGGAGATTTTTTTACATAAATGCACATTGATTGCTATGTGTAGGCTCCTAAATTTCAGCTTGAAGATGTCTTTTATGGTCATTACATATTAAAACTTCTGAAAATAACTATAAAATATAAAAATGGAAAACAAAATAATCTTAAAATAGCAGTAGTGTATGATTGCACAAAATACGTGTACAGGAGGTAAAAGTGAGATGAGGATGTGCTGTTTACTTCTCCAAATCCAGTTGTGATGTATAACTCCCAATTTGGTCACTTTTTGAATGTTTCTGATTTTCCTGGTGAGCTTTTCTTTCCCCTGTGCATGAACTCTTGGGCACAGGGATATTAATTAGGGGGCAAGACAGAGAAAATTTATCTATTTTAAAGTGCCACAGCAGCTGCCAGGATCAGATCAGAGGAAACAGTGACAGCAGATCTTTGATTTCCTTAAGACAAAAGTCATGTCACGGGGAGATCCTCAGTTAATGCAGAATAAACCCAGCTACAGCCAGGCTAAAAACATTGCTGAAAACCTGAGCACTTTCCCAAGAAGAGATTAAAATTCTTATTCTGTCTGTGATGCTGTTTTTCCAGTACCTTGTATTGGGAAGGTATTCAAAAATTAGAACTTTTTTTTTTTTTTTTTTGCAAAGTAATCTTGCAAATAGCAGGAAAGAAAAATATTATATTCTCTGGAAATTTTGTTTACTGTAGCGATCTGGGACAAATAGTGTTTGCATATTGCATTACCATCTAAGAGTAATGGCATATTTACTACACAGATACTAAAAGCAAACACTTTAATATTTGTAGTTATGGTTTCCATTTTTGCCTTTCTCTTTCCCGAGGCACCGGCAAGAAAAGAGATGAGAATTAGAAAAAGTATTGCTTTATGAAAAATTGCAAGGGTTGTAAATTACAAGTGTTGCTGGAGTTCCCTTGAATTATTCAGTGTTTTTTAAGGTTTTATGCTCTGTGTACAACAGTGTCTATGTTTATTTGATCTATTATTTTTATATAGTTGTCTGACACTTCTTTATGAAAAAGAATAAAAGATGTGAAGCTTATCCACAATGTCAAATTTTTATCATGTCCAAACATTTTATGGTTCTGCATGTTTCAGATCACAGAATTCTAGGTTATCTTTTTGTTTGATTTAATCTTACCAACAGCAATAGCATTTTAGAGCACATTTTTGCATGTACATTTGGCAAATGCAGTGAGAAGTTTAATTGTAATTTTTTAGCACAATATTTATTCTCTAAAAATATTTTGGGGTGGATAGCTTTGTTTCAGAGTCTGATTTTCTGCTGAATAAAGAATTAGTAGTAAAACATTTATAGAAATCTTGTTTTGCTAATACATTTACAAGGAAACTCGGGGCTTGTTCTGGGGAGGAGCAGTAGTGAGGAATGTTAACTTGATTTTTTAACACTATGGACTGATAATCTATATTTTTTTTATTACCTAATTCCAGTAGTTATAACAGGTACAATACTACTTTTGGTTCTGGGAAGGTCTTTATTTTGTTTGCTGACTCTATTTTACCATGCTATGACTGTGCAGTTTAATGCTTCATTTATCCCAGCTCAGGCTTTGCTGTAATTCTGTCTCTACACTCAAAAAAGCTCAGGATGCCCTTGAATAGCTTTTTTTGTGTCAAGTTTTACTCAGATTTTAAGTATGTCTTTATTTGCAGAAAATTTGCATTATTTTTGAGCTTTAGAATCAATTTCTATTGCATTCAGTAGATTCCAGAAACCAGATAGAGGGAATAGAGTATCTGTTATATTAAGTTGCATAAAATTAGATCATATAAGGAATTGGTTAGAAAATCAGTGTTTTCAACAGCGGGCAGGAAGGCATTTTCATTTCCTTTGGTGTTTACTCTTTTGGATTATTTCTGGAAATGTCTCACCTCTGCTGTAACATTTATCAGCCTTCATGAGTCTTGCTCCTGCTTGTACCAACACACCCACAGCTTTTCACTGGAGAGGAAAAGCTCAGGGCAGCGTCGGGTACCTCAGGCTAAGCAGAAATGAGCCACAACTGGTGTCTCACTGTCTCATGTGCTGGGTAATAGCAGGGAAGCTCTAACTTGTAAAACCACATTCTTGTGGATATTTCCTTTAGTCCGGGCTGAAGTTTGCTGGGAGCTCTCCTTGAAGTGTGAGCTGTCAGAGTTTGTGTCTCCTTTTCTCTCTGCTGGGCTTTGGGAGCTGCTGCTGTCACCTCTGGGGGCTGGCCCTCTCTGGTGAGGCACATCCAATCTCTCAGCCACTCTCTGCTCTGCCTTTGCCTATTTGCAGGGACACAGTGGACAGAAATTTTTCTATCTATCTCACACACAAAAGGGTAAAGTACTGCCTGCCTTATACAATCCAGCTCAGAATATGGTCTTCCTGAATGCTGTAGGAAAGAAAAATAGAGGAGGCTTTGCAGTGAATTTATTTTTTGAAAGGGACTTAACCCTCTGTCTTACCCTGCAAATAGAACTGAACATCCTTTATTGCAGTTTTACTACAATACTGATTCTGAACTGCAGCCATCCAAAACTAAAATGTGGTCTTTTATAAAAATTAAGGGGAATCACAAGTAAAGTCAGCCCTGCAGCCAAAGAAGAACCACTTGACTCAGACTGGTGTTCAGGGCAGTGCCTGGTTTTTTTGGGATTTTTTTGGATTTTCCTTGCCTGTTGTGAAATTATTGGGATTCACACACGCAACCTTAAATATTGTTATTGAAAATCTCAATCCTGGTTTGCTTTCTGCAGATTCCATTTTTTCCCTCTAGGTTACATTGTTGAGTTCCTGCTACAATTTGCTCTAAATCCAAATCCATGCTTCCACCTGTCTGTTTCCTTGGATAAGGAAAGGGAAGTCATTCACCTTCCAGGTAATGCAGGTAAATTTCATGTAACAGTGAAAATCTCAGTAAAATGAGATCTATAACCACTGTACAGGGATGCAAAGAGGGATTATTGCTTTCCTTCCCCTCTTTTTCCTCACATTCTCTGGAAGTGCTGGTAATGACAAGAGCAGGCTCAGCACAGAGTGGATATTTCTGGCAGTGGTAGAGCAGCAATTTTGGATTTGCTGGGAAATGAGTTTTGTGGAGAATATTTGGAAACAGCTCTTGCTGAAAGAGTGGAAAGAGCAATAAATAAGTCAATAAAGGCCATAGGACAAGAATCCACTTCGGGGACAACTTGGAAACTTTTGTTAAGAATTTCTGTATCTGCTTTATGCAAGGTGGTGAGAGGGAAAGTGCAAGTCAGGTAATCCCATTGTCAGCAGAGGGGAAACACAATCCAGCAGTTTGGTCAAGTTCTGGATGTAATTAAAAGATTCACAGATTGGTAAATTTCTTTGCCTTGGGACATATATTGTCATTTTTAAATTTATAGTAAGATCTAAAACCTGAGTAATATAACTTGAAAAAAAACCAAACCAAAACCATTATTTATTTTTGCACAGAAGAGCAAAACAATTCCTTTTAAACTCCAGCCCCAAGAAATGAATAGATTAAGGATACAATAAATCTATTTTTTTTTCATTCTGACAAAATAAGCAACATTTAATGCTGGCAGCGTGAGGGCTGAACATTAAGTGCTGCACACAATACAAAATTCATTACAGAGTCATTCAGCATCTTTACAAATCTAAATAAATATCCATCCTGAACCTCCTGTTGCTGATCTCTCTGTGTCCCTGCTGTATGTTTAGCACATAACATTAGGCATGTGGATAATGTGGGTAAAAGAAATACTAAATCTTTGTGAACCTCCAAAACCTTTGTGAATAACCTCCAAAATGGAGCTCCCAGTGCTCAGTACATCTTCTGAACTCGCTATTAGCACTCTTCAATGTTGAGCCACAGTAGTGGCTTAGTCACTATTTAATGAATTAAAGCACATTTTTGATCTCCAAAGTGTCATGCCTATAATTTATCTAACGAGACACACTTTCATAATCCATCAAGATTTGATGGCAGCTTTTAAAATTAGAACCATTAGAATATCTCAGAAGTTTCCCTTCATGCATACCTTTTCCTGTTGCCCCGTTCATTCATTTTTATGTCTTGGAAAATAAATGTTCAGTTGATTTGTCTTAGTCTTATCATTCAATTTAAAAATGGGGCTTATAAAAAAGAGATGGGCAAAGACTTTTTGCCAAGGCTTGTAGTGACAGTTCAAGGAGCAACAGTTTTAAAGTGAAAGAAGGTAAATTTTGCTTGGATATAAGGAAGAAATTCTTCTCTGTGAGGATGGTGAGGTCCTGGCACAGGTTCCCCAGGAAAGCTGTGGCTGCCCATAAATATCAATTTTTTTTATATGCAGGTGATGTAGATGATGTCTCTTCATTTTCTTAGCAGACTTCCAGATGGAATTTTGATATTTGAACAGATCTGAAACACAGATTTACCTGATAATAATTATTGCTTTTGATCATGGCACAGGGAGGCGTCACTTTGGCATTTTCTAAGAAGCCAAATTCTGCTTCAATGTGTGAAAATAATTGCTCTGATTAGTGTCACTGTGAAAATAAGTTTTGATTAATTCCACTGTGAAAATAAAGGGAAGCTCACAATTTTGATAATTCTAGGATTCCTCTGATCTTGAATTTAATTTAGGGCAATGTAATTTCACCTGGGTAAGGAATGAAGAATGTTTTCTCCCAAGTGTTGCTGAGTGAAAATGCTTTTATTCTGTGACCTCTTTCACAGAACCTTTACGTTAGATAAACATAACTATTAGCTGTAATTTTGTTCCTTCTAGACATATATCTGGAAGCTATGACAAGATACATTTTCTTAGGAAACTCACATCTGAGCAGATATTTCGTAGTTGCTTGTGTTCTTGTAAGCAATAGAAAACTCATTTTTAACCTATTACAAAGCAGTGTTCTTTCTAGACTACTTTGTATGCTAATATGTAAAAAAGGAGAAAAGAGGAAAAAAACTTTGTGTTTCACAAAGGAAGTCCATAAACAGATATCTGACCATGGAATTGAAAAAAATTAATTAGCTCACTTCTGTAATAATTTACTCATGCTGTTGGTATTTGTTATTTACTCTTCCTAATTTTTTGTTACAAATATCTGCAATTCCTGTAATTTCTCATTATTGTGAGGGTAGAAATGAAGCCCTATTTTGTGTAAGTGATGTGATCAGAGAAGCACCTACCATCCCTCACTTGCATTCCTCAGCTGGGAAGCTCCTTCCCCAAGCAGAAAATGAGAATTCTTCCAAATAGTTTCAGAGCAGGAATTAACAATGCAGCCATATGTATGTAAATTTTATGCATTTAGAACAATCTCATGAAGTAAAACAAATGTGTCTGATAAGAAAACTCTCCAAGAAAAGATTGGTGTATCTCTTGTCTCTTGTTGATTGCTAATGGAGCACTTTCATGTTCTGAATTCACATCACCGAGCCATTATTTTGACAGGTCCTAGATGAAATACACTCCAGATTTTTTTTCCCCCCTTTAAGAAAGTAACTTACAAGAAACAGATTTATTCTATGCCTTGCTCATAAGTTTCAGGCCCATCAAAAAATCCCTTTTTATCTGCCTTCAGATTGTGTTGGTTGTCAGTCTCTTTACAGTGGCTTAGAAAGCATTCAGGCTTGTCAACTTATTGAGAGTAATCTGAAAGAGCACAAAGGCATTTCAAACATTTCAAGGACTGTACAATGGTAAGATACATCTACTGGGAAACCTGAGATAAATTCATATTTACTGCTATGCAAAATAAGGTCATTCAGTAACCTGAATCTCTTAGAACCATTTCAAGGTGTCTCACAAAAGCCCTAAATGCACTCTGGGTGTTTGCAGGCAGTGCAGGGGTGTAAGGACAGCTCCTGCTGGCTTTGTGAGGTTGGGGAATGGATTGGGAATGGGTTTCAAGCGGGCCAAATCCTGTAAAATGCTTATTCTTGATTTTAAAGACCAGATATCTCTATGGTCTACTTAAAATATTATATTAGACTGAAGACAATGCATGAAATGTGTCTGTTTATTAAAATATTTATGCTCTAAGGTGACAGAGTGAAGATTCCATAAAAGAATCTAATATACATTAATTAATGTTTCAGGGGTATATTAATTCCTGAAACATCAGTGGGATTTGTGCTCCCAAGTTATAGGTGTGAACTTACCCAATGGTGGGAATTGCTTTAGTGTATAGGTCTGAAAAATTCACTTTTCTTTCCTATCTCTTGCAAAAACGTGGCAGGAGCTGTTTCTCTCTGCTGGTGGTTATCCAGCATGTGTTTATTGGGTAACCTGCCCAGTTGTGCCAGGCTCTGCTAAAAAAGTTAATTTTTAGATGGTATAAAAAAAGCCAGAAACTTGACTTACTACAAAGATATAGGGCAGAAAAAAGGTAATTTTGCCATCATTCCCTCTGGAGGTTGATTATCTCTGAGAGCACAGTTTAATGACTGTGGAATAGTTTTCTCCTTGGAGCCTTTTCAAAACAGTAACTCATTCCTTTTTATCAGACTCCAGAAGAAAGAAGGAGCTTGACATTATTGCTGTTAGAGAGATGTAGGCAAATGGGTTAAGGAACTTCTCCAGCGAGGCTGGTGTAAAACCTGACACAAAAATCCATAAATAAAGCAGTTGATCTACTGGAGGCAACAGTTTTAAAGCACATGTTCAATCTGCTGGGCCTTTCTCCCTTAATGTGTAGGGATATTGCTTTATCTGGATGATAATGAGCACAGAGATAAGTACAGACATCCATGCAACTAAAATTGAACTAACCTATAGTTTTGGTGGTCTTTTGTCCTCATATTCTTAAGAAATAGTGTTAAATATGTGAATTTCTCTGAAGAGTAAGCCTTTAAAGGGACATATTTAATTTCACTCCTAACAGGCCAGCATGTTAGTATAAGGGATATTCATTCAGATCACTCTCTGTGATTTCAGATTGGTCTCAGCTCCTACTGATCATGTTTTGAAGTGTCTGAAGACTCTGAATGGTTTTGCTTTTGCAGAGTTTAACTGTAACTTTTGGACTGGCTCATGGAAATTTATATATTCATATAAATCAACTTTTTTCTGTCCGCCTGATGACAGATTCATTGGTTCTGAGTCTGAGAAGAGTTTTGGTGGGGTGCCCAAGGACTGGAGGTGTGAGCCTGTGGGTATTTATTTATTACCACTTGCGAGTTTGTTTCTGCTCTTGCCCTGTTTAATGCCAGAGTATTGGATCATGGAGGATCCACTGTGGTTTCAAAATTTATCCTGGAGAAGTCACAAAAATAGGACTTTACTCCCTGCCTATCAGCTCTGTCAAGAGCAATAAAGTTTTCATCATTTCTTTAGGATGAAAGACTTATTAAAGTGTCTTATCAACATAGCCAAGTTTTATAGAGCCATTACAGACATTCCAAAATTACATGAGTAAGGGTAGTGTGAGAGGAAAGCTGTAGCTGCTGTAGTAGCACAAGACAGCACCACAGAGCTTATTTCAATATCTAAAAAAGTTACTCAATAAAGAACTTTAAGAGCTTCTCTTATTTTTTAATTTCAATACAAAAGCTCAAGTCAAAGTAAATGTATAAAAGCCACTTTTCCCACAAAGTTAATCTCATCACATTTTAAGTAGTGCTTATTTTTTAATTGGGGCAAATATCATTTTATGGCAATGAGTTTCTTGATTGGAATGTAAGGAGATTTCCACTTTGAGCTGTGAAATGCACAAGCAGAAACTGAACAAAAAGAAATTGTTGAATTTGTGGAATAGGGGCAGTTCACTGCACAAAGGAGTGAGATGAGGTTCCTGACATGGGAGGGGACTGAGAACAAGACTGTGGCATTAACATTTTCCAACGAGTTTGATTGTTCATAAAAACTCTGGGGACCAGTGAACATAATTTCCTACTGGATGCTCCTTTGGAGATATCTCAGCCTGTCTGAAGCAGAAGATTAATGTGTTGGTAGTTTGCTCTCTCTTTATTTCCATATTTATTTTTTTACACCTGGGATTCCAAGGAAAAGGAGCAACCTCTTTTAGGCATTTGATAAGATTATTAAAAATAATAATTTCTAACTAGAAACAAATGTTATCAAAATGCTGACGTATTCAAGGGAACAAGTAAATCTAATTACTTGTTTGAAGACCAGCTCGGGTGGAGTGGATGAACTTGATTGGAATTGCCAATACAACTGTGGGAACAAAGCAAATCCACAGGATGAAATGGTCTAGATTAATTAAATTGTTCTGCTTTGGGGTAAAGCCTATTCAGAATGAAGACAGAAATATATCAATATCATCTTTAAATGCATTTGAAAATTTTGGCGTGACTTTTCCTTTAGGCAAAGAGCAGTGGCCAGATAAAACTGATTATAATTTAAATATTTTGCAGCTGTTTAAATTTTAAATATTTATATGTGTTGTTCCTGTTTGGTTTACACCATTGGAATTATTCTTGGTTTACACTGGGACAAGACTGAACTAAATTCATGTTTTGAAATAAGCAAATAAACATATTTTTAAATTCTAAGAATATGTAAATAAAAGGATGGACAGATTAAAGAAAAAAAAAACAGAACTGCCACATATGGGGAAGAAAATTAGGAGTATTCAGTAGTTTCTCTCCAACACAACCTAAAATGAACTTCATTTGGTCATTGCATATGTAATCATGAGTTTAAATTTCCAAGAATGCTGTACCCTTGGGTTTGTCAGTTGGAAATCTCATTGCATTTAGGGAGCACCGTTGGCTCTACTGCCTTTGGGTGCTGCAGTTCCCTCCCGTGGGCTGCCAGCTCCTGGCTCAGGTGTGTTGGGAAGGGCTCAGCTGGACTCTCCCTTGGTGTTGTGCGCAGAGGTGGAGACGTGGAGAAAAGCTCCAGATCCAAACAAATCAGAAAAGCAGATCCAAATAAATCAGAGCTGTTCCGGAACCTTCCTTTTCCTGCTCTGTTTTCAATTAGTGACCCCATTGTGAAAATAAATGATCACTATGAGAAATACCCTTCCTCAAAAAGTGATCAGAATGCTCAACTTTTGCTTTGTACCACGGGAGCTGAGTGAAGTACAGAACATTTATGGTTCCATCTGGAAAGAATCTGCAGTAATGAACTCGTGGTGTTGTTTTGCCAATTTAACACTTCATGAAATACTGAAGTGCCTCTTGCATGTTCAGAAAGGATTTCTGTTAGTGATTTTGTGAGAAGCAATTCAAACTGAATACAGTAATTTTGAACTGTTTGTTTAATAATATGAAGAGCAATAATAACAATCATAAAATCATCTGCACTTGTATTTTAGCATGCAAAGAATGAGGATTGATGAGGGAATCACTCAGTGCCTTCAGCCCTTGGTGTGTGACCACTGGCTCCACCAGTGCCCCCCTGAATGATTGGACTCTGCAGACCTCCACAGATTCAGGCTGCTCACATCAGCTGTGCATCTTGTGTTTCCTGCTTTCCAGGGCTGAATAAATAACAACAACATAAAACAGAGCTGGGAATATTCAGTTGAATTCTGAATTGAATTCACACATTCAAACCAGGCTTGAGGCCTTTCAGCTGACTTCAGATCTGCTCTGAAAGTTAAATTTTACCTGCATGACAGCAGACAGAAAGTGAAAACTTAAGTGCTGTGAGTACTTGCTAGAAGTAGACTCATCTTCACTTAAAATGGAGCTAATTTTGATCAGGGTAACACCTCAAGAATCAATGGAATGAAAAAGTGAGAGGAGAATCAAAATAAATGGCTTCAAATGCATCACACAGAACACATTTTAGGAGATCATGTATTTGCTGGGACTCTTGGGACACAGTATCCCAAAATTAATAAGTAATCCTCACTGTGTGTCCAGGATGTGAGCATATCCATGCAGTACAACCATGCAAACACAGAAGATCCACCAGTATTCTATTAAATTAGGGAAAAATAAGTTTAGAAGCAACTCCTTACTTGGAAGGACAAACATCACTTGGCAATTCCGATATCTATTTGCCTCTAAAAAAAAGAGCAAATATTATTTACTTTTCGTTTGTTTGGTTGGGTTTTTTGGGGTGTTTTTACTGTGTAGGTATATTTTAACTCACCAGTCATTTAGCTGGTGAGATGACATAGGAAAAATCCATGTGCTATGTTTGCATGTCCTATTTGGACTTTAATAAGAACACACCAGATGTTCTTTCAGGTATGAATTGTCTTCTTGTAGCTGAGATTTCAGGTTCCATGGCAGGCAGGTTATTGCTAATCACAGCAATTCTGAAGGCTCAGTGAATTAATAATAAATAGCCATGTTATCAGTGATGGTAATAGTAAGGACAGAATGATTTAAAGGAAAATCTAAAGCTTTTCAGACACTGGTGTTTTCAAAGTCTCTGGGGACATCTTTTGGACAATGTTCTCCTGGGGAATTTGACTCCCTGGCTTTACTGGGCTGAGCAGGAAATGCCCTGACAGAGGAGGAATGGAGATGTAAATGCAGCAGGGGAGCCTGGCATGCATTTGACAGCACTGGAACTCAGTTTGCAGTCCCAGATTGGCACCATCTGGATTGCACCACTCGTAATGGGATCATATGTGTACATGCAATTAGTTTATGTCAGTAGCTGTGGGGATTAGATGAAATTATGGAGCAGTAAACACTGCCTTGGAACCAGGCTGATTTTGTAAACTCCACTTGAAAGCCACTCTAATTCTGGCAAGTGCCCCAGGACTGCTGGGCCTAGAGGAGAAAGTGGCACTTTCACACTCACAGCACATCATCCCTTCTGCTGAACAGCTTCTTGAATGCAAGGTAGTTCTGGGAAGGCGATTTTGTTTAAAACTGGAGAAATACCGGGTGGGAAATCAGAAACTGAAGACAAATTGACGTAGAGGAGTAGTGAGAAGGTTGACCAGTAAAGCTAAACTAGTCACAAGAGAGGGAACAAAGGCTAGAACGATTGGAGAATAAACAAATCTTTAGAACTGATTTCTTTATTAGTGTGACAATTCCTGGCAGAGATGTGCAGCCAGAGGAATTTTTAGCTAATGTCTGCTTTCTTCTCTTCAGGGAATTTGCCTGAAATCTAGCATGTGGATTAACATGGGGGCTTTTTCTAATTATATTGACAATTATTCAATGACTGTTTTCATGTAATAAAAATCAGTCTGGAGTAAACTTAGAGACTGAGTCTCTCTTCCCAAAGGAGAACAGGTGAAGTTTTGAGATGATGTCAGTACTGAATCAACCAATGTTGACATTAAATCTCTCTCAGTGTTGAAATGACTCACAATGCACATCCAAATTGAAATCTCCTATGAAATTGTTCTGCTTACCTCTGGGGCTCACAGGACTGCTCCCTGTGTTCTTGCCAATCTGTCAGAAGCTCAACATCTTTATTATGCATGCTGGGCTTTGTTTTAAATGGAAAATAGAAGGGAAAAAAATGCTGCTCTTTCATGCAGGTAAGATTCCCTCAGTGAATAAACCCCCAGTCATTTTGCTTCTGGTCGCTCAGAGAAACAGTGTGTCTGCATGTAAAAATAGTCTGAAAATATTTAATTTGGGGATCTAGGAAATGAACACACAGAGGTGCAAACAAACACATAAAGACAGAGTAGTTTCCAAAGAATTATTGGCAACAAATGTAAGCAAATCTTTGGACATCAAATACTGTAGATAATGATTTTTTCAGGAGGTTGGGGACTTTAATGGGTGTTTGGTTTTCTGTGTTATGGTGGCTCTGATACTTAGGGAAGAATGAGTATATAAGAAAAATTTAAGAGACTATTTCTAAGTAACAGTTCAAGTTTTTCTGTGCTAGATTTTTGATAAAAGTTCCATCTCTGGATAAGCATTAAATGCTTTTTATTGTAAAATGTATCTTATGAAGTTTCAAACTTATTTCCTTTAATTTCTTCACAGGTAGTGAACTAAAGAGGTAAAAATAAGCTCAAATTAAAGAAACAAAGGGAGGGCTCAGTTCAAAAAAAAAATACCATAATATGTTGCAAATAATATAACCTCCCCAACTTAGAAGCATGTTGCTGAAATATTCCACATCACAAATGTATGGAACCTTTGTTCCATAGAGAACTCTTTCCTAAATTTTATCAGCAGTGATCAGTGTAAATCAGTTGATACCCAAATATATCAAAAAGTGTGTGAATAGAGTAAAACAACAAAAAACCTTACTAAAATCATGTTATTTCCATAATTATTTTCCTGTGATTTGGCTATAATGCTCTCATTCATTTTCACAAGGTATGCACAGCTCAGAGTACCTATACACCACTCTATATTTTTACTGCTGTCATAATGAAAAATTGTATTTACTGCGAGAAGTGACATTTTTTGCCTTCTGACAAATTCATGGAAATCTCTTTTTTACTTGCAAATATTTGCAAAGTAAGAATTGATACCTTTGCACAGATCTGCCTTGTGAGGTGCTATGACACTTAGAAGTTCTTTGATCATTTTGCATAGTTTGTCACCCTCCGGGCTGTTTAAATATACTTGGGCATGTTGATAGACTTATAAAACTGGCTAGCAGGGCTGCCTGGGGAGCAGAATTCATTATTCTGGGATGGGATGTAAGAGTTAGAACAAAAGACTGGAAGTTAATAACAAGTATTTGCAAGTTCTACAAGAAAATTTAAACCCAGGTGACACTGCAGTTAAACCTGAAAGCTCAGCTGTCTTTAATGCCATTAAACAAATCCTGATGTAAATGAAGTGTGTAACCTGAAGTGAGGTGGAGTTTCCTGCTGTCAGTGCTCCACTTGCATAATGCACAGCAAAGTCTGGGTGCTGATGAAAAGATTCCTGCAGTGATTTCTGCGCAGCTCTCCCAGCAAACCACAAGGTCAGGGCAGAATGAAGTGGGCTGGTGAGAGTGAATCCATCTCCATCAGCACTAAAGTGCAGCCAGAGCTTTTTGGAACATTTCTGTGTGGTGGGGGAGACTTGAAGACAGACAGCCCCTGGCAAAAGAGACCTGCTGGGATCCACTCTGGAACAGGAGCACGGCTCTGCTCTGCTGACAGGTGTGACTGCTTTGTGCTGCAGAACATATGAGTGAAACATCTGTGCCTTGACCTTCACAAATACAAGTCTCCAGATGTGGGAATGTGTAACTTCTAAACGTTTTCAGACTGTAGGAATTGTATTCTCTCCACATAGAAAATATACATAATATGATGTTATGTAGTAATTTGTGCTTTCTGTCAGACTGGGTATATAAATACATAAATATGGAAAGTATTTGCTTTAAAAGATGCCTGCGGTGCTTTCTCAAACTTGTATTTATCAGTGTTTAGGAGAGGAATAATTAACCAGACAGATTACTTAGCTGTAGTTGCATCCTTCACTGAAGAGCTCCAGGTCTTCAGCTCCAAAATGTAAAATTAACTACCAGGCAGTAAAAAATATGTACCTAGCACAGTATTTCATATTTAATGGAAATTCATCAGAAATCCATCAGTCAAAACAGACGTACAGAAGGAGAAATATTATTCTGTCACTTTCTAGTTCTTTCTCAGGCTCTGCAGCACCAGCTGCAGCTCTGAAATAGCTGCCTGGCTCTGGCATTTGGTGTAACTAAGCTGGTTTGTGCCCTCTGAGAATCTGGACCATACTCATTAGTGGAATTTGTTTTGTTTTGTTTTACCTCTGGTTATACTCTGATATATAGAACTTGAACAATTAGCCCAGAAGAAGTGTTAGGCGATGTGAAACGTCTCTTCACTTGAAGAAAATGGGTTTTTGTTGCCACCATAAATTTAGTTCACATTTCATTTTCCTTTTGGCATATTCAAAAGGCACCTTTCTCTTTCCCACACCAGAGATTGCTTTCCATTGTGGTAAATGCCTGACTTTGAGCACGCCCTGCAAAGCTGAAGGGTTCCTTCTGCAGGGAAAATGTCTCATCTGAAAATGATCGCTTGGTCTAATTTATAAAAATGTGTCAACATGACTAATTGTCAGATGAGTGGTGAAGCTTATTATGTGCAGCACAGTGCTGAATATCTTCACTGAATGCAGCAACATATTTCAGCTGTGGCAGTAACATCTCAAACCCTTTCTCGCAGCAGGTCAGGAAAATAAATGTGATGCTGCTGCAGAATAAATGGCACAAATGGTTCTAAAACACATGACAACTGGCAAATTGATGTTTATTCTGTTTAAGGACTGAGTCATATTTTAAATATGTATTTCACAGTGGTCGTTTTTGATAGAAATCTTTTCCATTTGTATGCAATTTTGCTAGAACCTTTCTGTAACACTTCTCACTTGTTTTCCTCTGTATTTTCTGAGCCTCCTAGGACAAAAGACAACACAATTCTTGAGGGAGAACTGAAATGCAGCTGTTTCTACTGTGCTAGCATTGCAGTTAAGCTGCTAATGAATACATATTCCCCAAGAGATGTGTATCCCAGAGCCACTTTCCTGGTTCAGTATGTGTTAAGAAGAAAGGGAAAATTAAAGAAAAGTTCACCCTGACACAAAAACAAAACAAAGAAGTTCAGCTTCCTGTTACTTTAGAAGTAAATCTAAGCAAAAATAATGGTGTCTCAGCGGGGAGGCTGTCAGCAGAGATCAAAGAGCTGGTGGAATGGACTCCAGTCTGCCTCCACTTGCCTTCCACCCTCTCAGTTTTAGAAAGTGTCTCTCAGTTCCTTCAGCACACATTGGCTTCAGTAGAATTTGAAGTTTTCGCAAAAAAAAATAAAAATAGGTGCCCTTTTGGGTTTTTGCATGGTTTTCTCATAGGTGGCAAGTTAAGAATCTAACCAAAAAATACAATAAGTCATTTTTCCAAATCTTCTTTTTTTATTTCCCATATAATACATTTTTTCATTTAATCACATCCAAACTACTTCCATTCCTATTAACATTCCTCAGCATTCCCATTTCTTTACAGCCTTCCAAATGAGGCCTGTCACTCATGTCTCCCTTGTTGCTGTACAGATAAGATCATCCTGCATGCAGAGATTGATGCTCTCTGCATAGCCAATTTTATGGCACACTTAGGACTCTCTAAACTTGTGTGACCTTACCGGTAGCCGTGAGGAGAAAAGTCTAAAAAAGTCCAAACCACTCTTGCTGTGGTCTGTACGTGCAGGGTGGTCAGAATCTGGCACTTCCAAAGGTGTGGGAAGGCAAAAGTAGACGAGGGAAGTTGGGATAGGTCATGGAAAACGGTGGAGCATTGGCAGCTGTTTGATGTGGGAGTTCAGAGACTTTTGAGACAGGACCAGTCTGATAAAATCTCATTTTCTCTAAAGATGCCAGTGCTTGGAATCCAAAGTATTTCACACTAATGCTTTTTCTTTCTAAGTGAAAAGGTCCTCAATATCTTTATTTTCTCTGTATCATCTAAGACTGTCTAGGAGCTTTTACCAAAGCCTTGGTCTTATAAATTATTTTGGCTTCTGGAAGGAAATACTATGATATTTACAGAGTTATATTTAAAATATAACTCTGAAGTGTCAAACCCAAGCCTCCTTCCCATGGAGTTTTCAAAAGCTGTCACCGAGGCACACTAAAGAAATCCAACTTCTCAAAAGTTCTGGTATGATATTTCTCCTACCAAGCTACTGTCAAAAAGCAATTAACAATTGTACAAATTAATTGCCTGCTGTAATATTTCATCTGGAGGGACTGTCAGAGAACTCAGTCTCAAGAATTTCTCCGTATCTTGCTGAATTAAGCCCACTTTGCTTTGCCACCTGCATGGATAGATAAAGTCCCAGGTTGCCATTTCCTTGCCTCATCAGCTTTCCATCTGCTTCTTCCTCTCATCTGAAAACCATCTCCTCCTTCCATACCCAGGTTTTCTCCTTATGCCAGTGCTTGCTTTTTGGTTTAACCTTTTAAATTCTATTTTTATTCAACTGCGTAAACAAACTAAGTATTTGGCTAAAAGGACAAAAAAAAAAAAAAAATGAGTACTTTGTTTGTTTTTTACTGCAGAGCACAACATGATCCATTTAGTAATTCCTGTCAGGTAGAATAGTTTATTATTCTAAAATTCAAAAGTTTTGCTATGGATAAACTTTTAAAACTGCATAATTGAACTTTACCTCATTTCATTAGGTTGGAAATCAATTTATCAATCTTGAAACACCAGGGTCTTCCTTAATTTTTAAATATTTAAGGGTTGATCTGGGACAGATTAATATACCAAAAAACCAAAATGCGTGTTGAAATCCAGATTTTAAATGATGAAATGTGACAACAAATCCTGACATACCTTCACACGCATAGGAAAATCACTGATACCATAAAGGTAAACAGGAATCCCAGCTGTGTGCCTGCTGCATGAATTATTTCCTTTTCACAAACCCCCACACTGTTAATAATGAATGTGTCTGTTTGTTAGAAATACATAACTCTAAAAAGAAAGAATCCCTCTCTGTCACTTCCCAAGGAATAATAGGTATATTCATGCTGGACATCATCTTATAATCACAGCAGGACTAAAAGCTTTAAATTGGCCCTGCCGTGCCTGCTCCTTTAGGACCCCAAAACTGTGGTGTAATATTGGAAGAAAGATGTTCTTCAGCAGGTGCATGATTTTCCTTAGTCACTCAACCATTGACTTGCTCTCCATAAGTTCAATTTTTCTTCAGAGATCTCCAAAGCCCCGAACACATTAATGGTCTCAGTAGAGAGCACCCCAATGTCTATTAAATTTAACAATAACAAGTCCCCAGATGAGAGCAATTAAGCTGTGAGGATCTGCAGACAGTTCCTGTGGATGCCTTTGCCTCTTTCCAGAGAGAAAGCAAAGTGAACATGAAATTAAAAAGCACAAGGTTTGCTCTAAACTTCCCACATGCTACAAAGCCCCCAGCCCCTGAAACATCATAAATCTGTGTGGGGCACTCCTCAGTCACACCTGACAGAGTTTCTGCCAGCTTTCCTGAGGGTTTGATGATGCATTTCTTGCTTAATCAGGTCTCTGGAATGGCCCTCGTGTGTGCATTGAGATGAGTGTGGCACATGGTGGAATGTAAGGATTATCTACCCTCGATCTTTGCTGGAATCTGCAGGCACAGGAGAAAGGAAGAAAGCAGAGGTACTGCCAGAATTGTGCTTTCAGGCTGAGATTTTTCAAAACTGTTACGTTTTTCAAAATTTTTGGTGAGAAAATTGACTCGCTGCTCAGATATTTTTCAAAGTTTGGTTTGTCTTGCTTGCTCATGGTTCTTTTAAATATAAAAATGCTCTTCATGAAAAAATGATTTTCATAATTATTATTTTATATGAGCTAACGTAGTTTTATGGTTATGCATATGTAATGGAAAGTGGTTATTCTTGACTCTTGTTAGAGAGCTAGAATTAATTTCCCCACTCTCACAGTTTCTATAGCAACTTCAGTGGAAATTGCCTATTTGGATATTTTTATTCTGAAATAACTAAAATTTTCGATGTCACTTCAGTTGTTCCAGAGTGATGCATGTCAGAAGAAGGGATTCACATCAGAGAGCAACATCTCACCTGAGTTATATATTGATACACCAACAGCATTTTCCACTTGTGTCCTGCGTCTGGAGTATTTCATAATTTTATTTTATAAAATGCTCCTCTGGAGAATTTTACTGAGGTAAAGTTCCACAGGTACAGCAAAGCTGTGGCTGGAGACAGGACAGGCAAGGGAAAGTCATTTGGTCCTTTTCTTCACTTTGGAAAAACCCTCTCGGATTTGTGTCAGAACGGACCAAGTGGATTTAGGTGGCTTGAGGGGACACTCTTGGAAAGACAGCAGTGGCAGGGACCCTTGTCTTGGTGTCACCTTGCTGGTTTATATGAAAATCATACACATTACACAATAGCTGGAGTTTTATCTTAAGGTAGACGAGGCAAAGGCAAAGACATGTCCCTGACTCACTCCTCTTTTTTCTCAGAGAAAATAGAATATATTTTATTTTTTAAATTATTATTTATTTTTGTATTTCATCATACATGGGTGGGGCATATCCCAGCAGAGCTGTGGAAGAGTCTTCATCCTTCCCCTGTAAGAAAGGAGAAAAGTGGAGCTGCAGTTTTCATTGGGAGGAAGATGTTTGGGAGCGTCTGAGCTCTGGAAATCTTGGACAACAGTGTAGCTTAAATTTATATCTTACAAAAGATATAAATCTGAGCTGAAAAGCGGATGTTCCAGTATTATCCACATAATTCACTCTTTTCTGGGAAGAGTCCCAGTGCTTGGGAAGCTGATTCTGTCTCTTAATCCATTGAAGGCATCAGCTCCTTCTTGCACTGTAATGGGAAATAATTTTGCTTTCCAGTTTATTTTTCTGGTTAGGTGAACTTTCTATCAGCTATTTAACTCATTTATCAATGGAATTATACACTCTGGCTCCTGGTTAAGAAATAGGCAATTTTCCCTAAAATAATCTGAAGCAACTTCCTGATGTCCTGTTTTGTTTAGTCAGAGTTTGGAAATGTGGATTGTGTTTTCCTCACATGTCAGCGGATGAGTCTCTTCTGCCTGAGTTCATTAGATGGTATAGTTGAAATGCTATTTAAGCACCAAATCCCAGAGATAAAATGATGATGTTTTTGGTAATAAGGAGGATGGAAAGGAATTCAAAAAGGCAGCTGTTCTCATACATTACAAAGAATCAATATTTAAATCAAAGCAGATGATCTGAGTTCATTCAACTCAGAACCACATGTTAGCAGGAGTTATTTTGAGGATCAATGCTGCAAAATAAAAATGGTGCTTGAAACCAAAAAAAGAAAATAAATCCACAGGTGGTTTTTATGCTTTTAGTCTTATTCATGATTTCTTGTTGTGTTGTTGTAGAAGTTTAAATTATTGTGAAAGATCCATTTCCTTTAAAACTTCAGTACTATTTTGAAAGGAAGTTTAATTCTGTCATTTCAGAGTGCTGAAGAGTAAGAAGAAAAGGGTCTTTGGGAGAAAAGCGATGTCAACTGAAATTACATTTTCAGTTTGCTTTTGCTTCCTAAATTTTCTTTTAATGCTTTTTTCTTTTTTTTTTTCTTTAATTAGCAATGGTCTCATTAGGTATGTAGTGGATTGTTTAACATCTGAGCATTTGTAAGGAAATCAAAGGAGATAAAAGGGGCAGAAAGTGATATTTTTCTCATCAAACAGTTCATAGTTATGGTATTCAGTCAGCAAACAAGAGAATTAAGTTTGGTACCTAAAATATAATAAAATCAGCCTCTCATCTTCCCTCTTTACAGAGAGTTTTTTTAATCAGTAGGATAAATTCAGTGAGAGGCGTCTGGTGCTTTGCTTTGTGCAAAATAAAGAATGAGGCAGTGAGAATTGTGGGGGGTTGAGATTGATGTGGGAAGGTTCTGTAACCCAATTTCTGTAAGAATTTCTCTAAGGTTGTGTAACCTGGAACCTGGGATGTGAAAAGGGAGCTGGACTGGGCTCCCTCTGCCCACCCAGCAGAGCTCAGTGTTAAATTCTGTAAACACCACTCAGCTCTTCATATGTTCCTAAATCATGGAAAATTCTGACAAAAGGGTGTGCCTGGAAAAATGACAGCAAAACAAAGCAAGGCTCTAGAATAATTTCTTCAGGATGACTCTTGAAACCTCGTTTTCTTGATTACTCATTTTCATCTAACATTTCATTTAGAAGAGGAAAATAGAGTGGACCTGATTAACAGTAGTGACCAAACCAAAACCTAAACCTTCACAGATAGAACAATTTCTATATAAAAGGACAAAAGTCTGTTTTCAGTTTTTAAATAAGTAATATCAGGCTAATGGAAAAGACACTCTTAACTTTTCATTCCCAGATGCTGAGGCCAGTTGTCACAGCTCAGCCCTGTGCACAGGTTGGCCTTGATGGTCACAGGGACCTTTTCCAACCTCATTTTTCCTGTGGTTCTGTGACCAAGCCCCTGCCTGCCCAGACAGGGTGGCTGCACCTGAATGGCCTTTGGGGAGTTGTCACTGGAAAGATCCAGCTCCTTGAGAATTATTTGGGATAATTGCCTTAGGCCAGAAGCATTCCCTGGATTATTTTAACAATATACAGGACCATGTTTTGTTGCCTGGTGTCATTAAGAAGGATGAATGTAGCCACAAGTACAATGTGGGAAAAAATTCCACTGCCAAGGCACCACATAAACATAACAGCCACTACTAATGAACAATTAGGGTTGTGTTTTTGATGGCTGATGACAGTAGACGTTGTAAAGCGCTTTGAAATCTAATGATAATAAGCTGTGTAGAGCTGTGTGATGTTAATTGAGGAAGTAAAAATGTATTAGAGATCGGCATTGCTGTGCCTTCATGGCAAATGACACAAGTTCCTCTGTAGATGGGTTCTTTGTTAACTGCTTTTGCTCAGATCCCTCAGGATACTTTATCATTCAGCTTACAAACATTGTTCCAAATGTGCTCTTTTTTCCTAATGAATGGAATAGCTCGGAAATGAAAGCTTTGAACTGACAGTTGAATCTTCACATCACTGAGAACCTCATTATTAGTTTGCAGTAGCTTGTGTGAAATTGCGTCTTGATTGCACGAGTCACAAAAGCACATTTCAAACCCTGTAAATATGATGCTAATTCTAAAGATCGACCTCAGATTTTAGAAGAACCATGGGACAAATAAGGTTTTAGAAGAAAGTTTTTTCAGCTATTGAGGCTTCACACGTGGTGATCTAAAATTAAAATGGGAATAATTCAGCTGGAATAAATGGAAGGATTTATCAATGCACGCTGAGCTATTCTTACCCAGCATCTCTATAATTATAGAATGTGTATGTAAAGTAAGGGGAGAAAAGGCACTGATCCACCCTGTAGCCCTAATTAGAACAGATTTGCTCTTACACCAGAGCTGTGTCTGTCCACCAAAGTCATTGGCATGGCAATTACAGGAAAAGATCTCTGAACAACACAGATTAAGGGAAGTTGTTCCTGTGAGCAAACACAGAGCTTTCTGTCTCAGACTGGAGCATTAACTGATAGCAAATAATCCCAGACCATCCAGATCCCAAGGCTTGATCAAGCACAGATAGCTCAGATTGCAAATGGTCATTGTCCTTGAAGCTGCCAATGAAACAGTTCCCTTTGGAGCCAGGCCAGGCTTTGATGTGTGTTTTGCAGTGGAACCCGTGGCACACTTTGTTCTGGATCCTTCCTCTGTGGCACACTTTGTTCTGGATCCTTCCTCTGTGGCACACTTTGTTCTGGATCCTTCCTCTGTGGCACACTTTGTTCTGGATCCTTCCTCTGTGGCACACTTTGTTCTGGATCCCTTTCCCTGTGGCACACTTTGTTCTGGATCCCTTTCCCTGTGGCACACTTCGTTCTGGATCCCTTCCCTTTGTCACAGAGCATCCTTTGATCCAGTTTTGAATATCAACGAGCCAGCTGCTCCTCTCTGCTTGTCATCCTCAGCCATCACTTGTGACCTGTGGAGGTTTATGGATTCCTGAAGGGAGCCACTGTTGAGAAATTAAAAACACAGGAGTGTTATCTTTGTAGTGTCTCCAAAGGCTTCTTGCAGCCATTCAGGGTGCTCTGGCTGGAAATAATGTTTGATACAGGGCAGCATAAATATATTCGATAATTTTGGAAATAATGTTTGATACAGCTTAACATCTCTCCTGTTTTCATGCTCCCCTCTACTTCTGCGTGGTCTGCACACAGACTTCCACAGGAAAAAGAGACAGGATAGATTTGTCTGAGTAAAATTAACTGGTACAAATGCACACTAACAAAAAAAGTTAATTTGCTTTAAACGATGAACAGAACTGCTTACAAATCCTTTTGGTTTTTCATGCTAAATGAGCCAGGTATTGCAGTTCACATAAAAAGGGGTTTTGGTTTTTAATCTTGCATTGAGGGAAAGACTCAGATCAAATAAAAGGCTCTCTTGGGCAAAAGACAGCAGCAGAAAAGATACTTGACAGGACTTGTACATATGTAAGGCCCTGCTCCTTTTGAAATCCCTGATAGAGGTTGAAGCCCATAATATTCATCTTGTGGTCATTTACAGAGACTCCATTTAAGTGATAAGGGGGTTTCTGATGATCCTCTGGAAAATTAAAAATAACAGATCCAATATATAAAATTTTATTAGTACTTTTCAATTACCTTTCAGTTTCCTTTCATTAATCATGCATCTCTATGAACAAGATGATAAATTATAAGTGAATACTCAAATATAATAATTTTAAAAGTGATTTTTAATAAGAACTCATGGCTGACATGAAATACCCTGCAGGAAAATATAAAGAGCAGTTTTGATAATTCCTCAGGTTTATTTTCTCTAAAGTCTCATTGCTTTGCATCAATGACACAAGAGCTTGAATTTTACGTCTGATTCTGTTCTTGCCTTTTTGCAATGAAATATATATTGCATTTTCTGGAGGAATTACAGCTGATATATAGATCATGCTTATAGGTTCTGCATGACTATTTACTTCTAGATAGGCTCAGAGAGTGGATCAATATTTGAAATAAGAGACACCAGCTCCATATGTTCCCCTCCTACTTAAAGCATTCAGCGGGGAAATAATTACTCCTGTTAATTGCTGGCTTTGGTAGATAATGAATTATTTGGCCAACAGAGTTTCCCTACCAATTCTGGTCTTTTGGCAAAAGCAGGAGTTAAAGCAATATAAAGGAAAATTCAAAGTAATAGTGTACTATAAATTATTATAAGACAGACTTCATATAACAAATCACATAAAATTTTTCTCATCCACTCTGATCTTTGTTTCCTTCTCATCTGTCCTCTGACACACACTGACACACTCAGACTGTTTTAATGACTGAGAATCTTCCAGATTTAAATAATTCTGATAGTATGGCATGAGAGACAAAGCTCGAGTAGAAAAACTGAGAAATAGGAAGTTCAAGCTGGAAGGGAAAAGTGGAGCTTGAGAGATTTTTGGAGAAAGGAATCTCTTCCTCTCCATCTCTCTTTTAAGTTATTCAACCATTTGTTAAAATGCAATTTCTCTCCTAAAACTTAAAAAGTATTTTATGGATTTCTAAGACGTTAATGTGGCACTGAGGGGTTTTTAGACATGATTAAGCACCTTGAATTTGATCACATTTATTAGTTTTCAAAATGCCATTTTACTTTAAAAAAATAAACTGAACTAAAACACAGCCTAGACAAGTCAGTAAAATACATTATGTGTACCTGATGTAAAGTAAACCACCCATTTTTCATCTACATTAAAAATCAAATATGTCAGATTCTAGAATATAACATTTTAATTAGTAAATAAAACAAAAATTAACCAAATGATACACAGATTAATTTAATTCTAAATTTCAGAGAAGGAATAATAAATTCTTACTGATTGATATCATACTCAGAAATACATCAGGCTGTATTATTTTCACAATTTCTATATATTTTGATAAAAATGTTCCTGATATTTGAAAGTAGTAGCTTAAAGAGAGGAGCACTGACAAGTTAAAGGTAAATAGGATTCCATATCAATTATCTAAAAAAAAAAAAAATTAAAAATCTGGCAAAGCTGTTTTTCAGATATGCTACACTTAACAAAATTTTGTTATTTTCATAACACTGAATAAAATAAATAATTTATTAGGCAAGTTCAACATAGTTTAATAAGAACATTAATTTTCATTCTTCTTTATAGAAAGGACTATAACTCCCTTAAAGAACAAAAGCAACAGGAAAGGCTTTAAGCAGATTCTGGGTTGGAAAGGACACAATTTGCTGTTGTCTGCAAGGGTAGTCTTTTTCCAAGTGCTTTGAAAGATATTCATTATCATCACTTAGAAAAGAAGAGGAAAACCAGCCTGGAAGGTTATATTGTGGTTAAAAAAAGTTTAAAAATGTAGGGTTCAAATCCTACACCACTTCTGAGAGCTGATAAAACATTCCACACGTGTCACCCAGGTACACGTGGGAGCTGCTCTGTATTTGGTTAATTGCATCCCCCTCTGTTTTTGTTGGAATTGACACTGCCCCTTGTTTATCATCTCTTTACATTTCCTAAGTGATTTGTCCTTTGCAAAGGCTTACTTACCAACAAAAAAAAAAAAAAATCCAAGTTCAGCATTCAAGGATAATCAGGAGGAGAGAAGGGATAAAAGAATCAGTTGGAAGTTGATCTCATGCCTTGGTTTGCAAAGTGCAATCACGTGGTGAGGGACTTAAAGGGTTTGAAAGGGGGTGGTAAACTTCTCACATTATAGAATTAAATGACAAATATTTATTTTGAAAGTTGAATATTTTGAATATTTATTTATTTTTTTGAAAGCTCAAAAGGAGATTTCAACCCCAAATCTTCCTAGATAGGGGTGTTTTATTCTGAAAATGATTTAGGACGAATCAGCTTACCTGGGCAATGCATCATTGGAAATGACAATTACTGGATGAGCTGTTGTGGGAGAAACATGTAACAGCATAAACCAGACATGATTGGAAAAATATTTTATGGAGTCAGTTTCTTTGGTTTTGTCAAAATCACACTTTGATGAAATGTTGAACAAAGGCATTTTGAGTTGGGGAATAAAATCTGTATTTAGAGAGAAGAATGGGTGCATTGAGAACAACTGGTTATTCACAATGAGCTTTTATAAAAATACGGTTTAGTGAATTGAAAACTGTTAGAATAATGTAAAATTAAGTTCAATTACCTAGACCTGTGCTCAACACCCCTCTGCAGTTCAAGTTTTTAAAACCCAAGTCACTTAGAGAGTACCTAAATACAAACTCTGGACAATAATATTTCACTCCTTTATTTCTTATTCACCAGAAAAATGAGAGAAATCAAGGATATTGTAAGACACAAATAGTGTTCATAAAGCATTCTGAGAACTTTTATTCAGTAGAAGTTACAGAATAGCAAAGTATTATTCTTTCATTTAATTATGATTTTATGGAGTTCATTCTTGCTGTACTTTTCCAAAGTTTCTGTATAGACTGCATTCCACAGTAGCAATAGAGACACATCAGTGGATTAACATATTTCTCTGTTGATTTTTATGGCTTTTAAAAAAGATTTTATTTCTTATTGCTATATAACTTGGAAATAAGAATGTGTAAGGTGGCACACGCCTGAAATTGAAGTGAACCTGAAGCAACGGATTGCAATTTTTCTGAGTGGATTTTTTTTTTCCATTTGATGAGAATTATTTTGCACATTTATCCAGGGATATTAATGAGCAGTGTTTTATTATTTAGCACTTTGAGATCCTGAGGCTTTCTTAGGCAGAGCACGTCCCACAAGGAGACTCTTTATACCTTTTCCATGAATTCTGAGCTCAAGGTCCGAGCTATTCCATGGTTTTGGGGTCCATGGAACCCCCAGACCCTTGCCAGTGGGAATCTGGGGATGTGCTGCTGGTTCAGGCTGTTTGATGGGACATCTCTGGGCTGGTTTTGTACAACTCTGCCCAGCGACACCAAAAAGCTGCAGGAAATGTGAGGCTGCAGAGTCCTCCTGCTGCAAACTGCCAGATGTCTCCCAGCTGAAAACAGGGTCCTGCTGAGCTTCATCAGTGAGGATTTTTACAATATTCCTTAAAGAGAATAGAGAGGGAGATCCTGAGGAATTAAAAACAATACCGTGGATATCTATATTTAGCATGCAGATGTCAGCAGTCATGGTCAAGTAATATTTGGAATGGACAAAAATGGCATGGGGCTCAATTTTTATTTTTATTTATTATTTTTTTTATTTTTAATTTTATTCTGGTTCTGTATTTATTTTTAATTGTATTATATTTATATTTACATAATTTATATTTATATCTATATATTTATAGTTATAGTTAGATCTATATCTATATCTATACCTATACATATCTATAATATTATTTTTATATTTTTATTTATATATCTATATCTAAATTTTATTTTCTTTTTTCCAGAAAGATGCAACAGTTTCAAATAATTGTCAACCAGCAGTTGTTGGGAAAGCAGAGAGAGGAGCAGGGGAAGCAGTGTCCAGCAGCATTTAAAGCCAGCGTGTATCTTCATTAAGCAGACTCCATAAATCTCAGGTGCCAGGCTGCACAATGCCTTGTGCAGGCTGCATTAATCTGGGTGACAGATAACACAGTGCCCTCAGCAGGAATCTAAATGCCACTTGCATTTCTCCTGCTTGACTTTTGGGTAGAGCCATGCAAAGGAGCAGGGCTCTGTCTGGGCAAGGACTGAGCTCCCAGCATTTGTCTTCGTGCCAGGCAGGACAAACCCACTAATTCAAATATTCCCTGAGTGAAAGGCTGAAGTTTCAGGTGAGTAAGAGAAAATCTTTGATTAAATGGTGGCAGCAGCAGAAATTTTGATAATGCTTTATCTTCCCTTTCATTGTGCTATATAATCTAATAAATTCAACTAAACCAAGCTTACAGTAAAATAAAGTAGGACTTTTTCATTCCACAACAGTCAAAGGAGTTCCTTGACCTTTTCTGAGCTTTTGACCTTTTCCCTTTAGTTTATCCCCTAACTAATATTGGTAAGCACATCATTAAATGTTTCAAACTTAGCAGTTATTGAGCACTTCTAGAAAAGTGATTTGAACAAAGATTCCCACTTTTTTCAAGGCCAGAATGTTCAGAGCTCTGTAAGTTTTGGGGTTTTTTTTAAGGAAAATGGGAATCCCATAATGGATCTTTATTGGACAGTAGGAATTACAGCTGAGTTCCTCCCCCAGACAAGATAATTCTTTCCCTGTTATCCCATTAATTTTATTCTGGGTGCTTGGGCACTCAGTAAATAGATGGAAGCTTGATGCTACTTGTTTCTTCATTAAAAGAAAATAAGAAAAAACATTAAAATATTATGGGAAAAATTAAATTACACACTCTTGGTGTCAGAAAAACATAACTTCTTTTCAAGGGCTGGCCAATTCTGAGAGCAGGTCAAGCAATGTATGAATTTTGTTATATGAAATTAGATATAATTAATGATTGCTGATGCTTTGAAATTATGCCCAAATGTGGAGAGCTCAGAAGGAATGCTTATGTAACTTAGTGCTTTTTAATAATAATTTAAGGGGGAAAAAACCCCAAAACACACTGCTCTGAAGAGCTTTTAGGCCTATCTGAAGGAAAAAGGAGTTTGGAAAAGGCACATGGTTGAATGTTAAAAAGGTTTATACCAGCTACTCAGTGTCTTTATTTAATCACTTTGAGCAGTTAGGAAAGATAAAAGTAGTGACAAGAAGTATTTTAATTACTCTCTAAGAAGCATTTTAAAATAAGGCTTCCCACTGTTCTTGAGCCAAAGAGGTAGCCCTTTAATACAGAGTGTACAAAGCAGTTTGAGGTCCCATTTTTTTTAGGCTACATTGTTCCATTCATTTCCATAAAAGGCTAAACAAATGTAATTAAAAACCTTGCAGCAGTTTAAGTAAACAGGCATTCTTCTTGCCTTCAGTTTGATTCCATTTTCTGCTGAGGAGAGATGTCCTTTCCTTGAGATAAGATCCACAGTGGAAATGCAGAATGTGAAATTCTGGAGGTCAGCTTTGAATCACACGAACTTGAGCTTAAAAAGGCAGCCCCAGTTCTAAGAGACTGATTTGTATTAATTCTGCTTTTTAAAATGCATGAATCCCATCTGTTAGAAGCATGAGATCAGACAGGCAATGCTTTTGTTTTCCGTGGTTGTATCTTTCAATTTTTATGGTGTCTGGACCAATAGGTCACTCTGCTTGGAACCAAGGATGAGAGGGAAGGCACAAAGTGTCACCTCAGGGAGTGTTTACTTGATTATCCCATTTTATTTTTGTTCCGCAGCATGATATGTTCTTCTTGTCTGAAAATGTGTGTGCATATATTTATAGGGCTGTACATTTATGTGGGTTCATATAGATAGAGGTTTACATAAATATGAGTGCATATATTTATATATCTATATGAAGAAAATATTATATCATATTAAATATCTAATATTTAGAGGACATTGCAGTGCATTGTGCTTTAGCCAGGGGGTGGCAATTTTCTGCCTATTTTTTCTGTCTTTGGAATATTCCTGGCCTCATTGTGTCCATGCTGTATAGCAGGGGGCAAAATGCTGTTGTGAGGGAATGTGCTTTTTTGATTTTTTTAAATTTTTTTTGTATGCCTATGGTTTTCATTACAACTCAAAAGCACTCATCTCATGCAAGAGTTGCATTGTAAAGTTAGACTCATAAAGAGGAATTCTGCGTGGTTCCAGGCTGATGTTGTTAGGAGAGCAGAAGGGTGGTGGGTGCTGTGTTGACTCTGATTCAGATCCTCAGAAAGAGCCTGGGCTGTGGCCAGAGCTGCTCTGGACTCTGAACCATGGAAGCATTTACACAAATATTTAGGAACTGTCATTTCTTTTTGCTCTGTGCCTCTGTTTCCTCAGTGTCTTCCAGCATTCTGTGCAGGACCTGAGTTCTGATTTTTTACACAAATTAGCCCTTTGAAATGTCTTTAGAAAATGCAATGAAGGTTTCCCCATGAAATACAAATTTCAATTTTCCTGCCTCCCATAATTTGCTGTAGCTCCTGCTATGAGCCTCTTTGGTAACATTCTGAGGGTTGATGAACCTTGTTTTACATTAGGTCCTCTCTGGGGATAATTAAGTTCTAAAAAATGAAGGAGTTATGAATTAAATATAATAAAGTGGTCAGGACTTGGAGAAGTGTGATTGTGACAAGATGGACATATTTGAATACACACACAGAGTGCCTTTTGCTATGAATATATTTATATATCTATATATCTATATCTAATCTATATATCTATGTATCTAGATATCTATATATTTGTGTGTATACACAGAGAGTAATCCAAGAATCATGAACAATATCAGCAATGAGAAATCCTGGATTTTTTTCCCTGCATTTGGTGGTTCACAAACAGATGTTCTCCACTGAAGGAAGCACATGGGGCTGTCAAGTGATTCTTTCTGACTACCAGCATTGCCCATGCCTCGCTTAGATTCACCAGCAAGACCCTGGACTGGCTGGTGGTGCCTCACATGGTGTGAAAGATAAATAGAACCGACTGCTCCCTCCATATGCTTGGGATTTGACTTCAAGAAATCCCTCAAGTACAAACAGAATTTCTGTAGGACAGAGAAGCAGCGCAAATCTGAAAGAGGACGTCTATAAAATAGAATACTGTGTCCCCTGAAATGTTTTCTGTGAATAAATGACTTATTTTTTCAGACAGGTGCTCAGGTTCCTTTTGCCAGAGCCTGAAAGCAGATGTGAGTTGTGTGACCTCTGGCTGCAGCTGATCCATTAATATCTTTATCTGCTAATCCAGGACTGGAAGGGGTGTAGGAGGTAGGCAGAAGAATCCATTGTTCCATGGGATTCTTGCCTTTGTCACTGGAAGGAAATTCAATTCTGTTTAACAACTGGCAAGTCCAGATGCATCAGCAAAGAGTTTCTTAGAACCTATATTCTTTTTTATTAATTGTACACAGTTGATTTAGTTCCCAATATATTTCTGTGCCATAGTGTTTTGTATATTACTAATGTTGCATAAAATGCAACATATTTCACTGCCCAGTAGCTGCAGGAGAACTGGAGTTTACTAAGAACTATAAAAGTGAGACAAGAAAAAAATTATATTGATATTTCAGTGTGCAATTTAATTGTAATGGAACTTTTACCAGATCAAAGAATGGTGGGTAAATGGATTATGTCTCCAAAAGTTCACTTTTTAAAGGAAAATGCCCTTTGAATAGGAAAATTATAAAGTTCAAGTACAAAAAACCTTTTGCATTCACAAACCCCATCTGGAATGTTCACCAGCAAAGGGAATTTGAAACCTTCCTGTTGCAGTTTGTGAATGTGCTACTTTGTTTCATTAGCAATTCAAAAGCTAAGCTGCAGAGTACCAGGGAAAGATTTGGTTTATTTTGGTGCTTTGTTTTGGTTTGGGGGTTTTTTTAAGTTTTTTTAAAAATTTTTTTTTCTAAACTCACTTCTCAGTCTGTCATGGTGATTGCTTTTCTCTGGACTTGTTCAGTTATTTTTTATAATAAAGTAGCTTTGGAAATGTTTATGTCAACTGTGGAACTGAAATATTTTGCCTCAGACTTTCTCACCAATTTTCATAAATGTTAATTTTCTTCTCTGATCTTTTAGTGTGGGGAATAAAGCAAATGTTTGGGTTTTTTTCCTAACCTTTACTCTTTTTATTTCCTTCTAAAGGGGAGGGATCATAGATTATTAATGCACCTAAAGGGAAACAGACCCTTTAAACTTTTGTTTCCTATTTGATCTTCTAACATATATCACAACACTTTTCAATCACCCACTGATTGTAATTCTCCTGAAAGTCTCAGTGTAACCCCAAAATCAATATTAACAGATGTTGTTTGTTTAAGTCTGAAAATGTTCCAGAAAAATGCTCGCCAAATGCATCCCATCTACGGTTTCATAAAGTTTCCGATTCTCACAATCAATATCAGCAGATGTTCACTACTTTTATTTTATTTTCTCCCAAGGCATTGCAGAAGTGCTTCTTCCAGCATGATTTGGGAGGAAAGTGGAGAGCACGGGGTCTGTGACAGCTTTCAGTGCTGCCAGAGTCAGAGCTTGTCCTGTCAGCTCCTGGAGAAGCAGAGCTGTCTTCATCTGCTGTCACTGGAGACCCAGAATTCAACAGGAAATCTCGGTTTTAATTAGCGCTCCGTGAATAATTGGGTAAATCAACCTGTAATGTGCTGTCCACACATGTTAGTTCTATATCAGGGCTGGATTAGCATTTCTTTATCTGGGGAGAGCATGAATGCAAGACAGGTAATATTGCAGAGATGGAGAGGAGACTCCCTTCCATGGGTTTGGATGTTGTGTGAAATTTATAATTGCTGCATATTGCAAGGCCTCTGTTTGAAAGAGGGATTTTCAAAGAGATTCCTGACTGCATGTAACAAAGTTATTATAAAAGGGAAACAAACCCCAAACCATCCCATTGGGCAGTTTGGAGGAAAGAGTGAGAATGTAAATGTACATTTCCTGAGTGTACAGAACATAAGGGGTGAAAATTTGAAGCTGGGCTATGGAGAGAAGAAAGTGTGATCTGGTGTGGTTTGGGATTTGCTTAGTGGGGTTGATTTCTGCTCAAAATAAAGTAGATCCATCTCAAATCATTATCTGAATGAGCAGGTAGCTCTCTGTGTAATAATTTCTGATTGCAATGAGCCAACTTCCTAGAAACAGCATCTACTGCAAGTGGAAAAGTGATCAGCTCTAATTCTAAAATATATTTGGTGTTGTCTATCGCAGCATTTAAATATGCCTCATTCTCCGCATTACATTAAAATGAAAATTGCTCTTTTTTTAATAATTAGGAAGATAATAATACACAGATAAAATGCAATGAGATAAACCTGGGGACAGATCTGCTTTGATATGATTTTCTGTCTCATGCCAATAAGTTTTCCAAAGTACTGAAATGAAGCCATTTGTAGCACTTGGTGTAATTATACAACTTCTCCAAGCTGATTACAGGTTCCAGTATCCCATGGCTATAAAAATGTGGAACTTTTTTTTCTCTTTATGAATTTAAACCATTGGTATGTTTATGCCATAAGCTGGGATTGTTCTGTGTGAGCTCTGAGCTGACAGAAAACTTGCAGCTGTGTTTGCCTGTTCATTATATTCAGATTTAGCACTCATCAAGAAGGAGCCAACCTTCAGAAATTAGGTGGGGTTGTGTTGGGGTTTTGTGGATGGGGTGTAATAAAAACTGTATGGTTTTACGGCAGGAACTTTTTCTTTGGACCTACAAATTTATATATATATATATATATCTGTGGCAGCTCCAGGGTGATTGCAGATATATGAAGCACTTCATTTCCATTGCTTCTTGTAGGATAGAATAAAAATTAAAAAAAAAAAACAACTCCCTTTTATATTTCCACACTATACCTCAATTTGAGTAGTAGATTGCTGATTGTAAAGTTTCAATATTTCCAGGACACTAATCAGCAATTATTTTTTTTCCTCATAGATACAGTATATTTCCATTTTCAAACAGTATAGATATAGTACATTTCCATACATTTCCAAATGGTGAAATTTTTAGTATGTAAAAACTCATAAGAGTTCCTAGTACGTAAATAAGAACAGTAGGATAAGGCATAGAGAAGAAAAAGAATATTGCTAATCTTTAGAAACATTATGATTTTTTATTTTAAAAACTCCCCAACAATTCTTCTGGCAAATTACTTACATTTACTCTGATAAAATTGAGCCAGGAAGCCTTGTCCAGTTATTCTGAAGTTAATTTCTTCAGGTTTAGAAAATAATATGTTGCATTTCCAGAACTTCTGTCTGTCCTTTCACTGAATATGGGGAAAGATCCCCATCCATACAAGCAAACCTTCCTACCCCATGCCATGCTGGTAAAATAAATTAATTTGGAGCCTTCAACACTTTGATGAACTTTTGCAGGTGCATCTGTGGCCAAGTGCAAGAATTTTTGTTACATCCTTCCTCAAATATTAAAATAAGTATTTTTTTAAACACTGAAAGATGTGAAAGCAAATGGTTTTACAAGGCAGCACCTTTGAGCAGTCAGCCCATACGAAACATTTAGGAAAGCAGAAATGTTCTGTATTTATTATTAAAATCAGCAGACAGGAGAGCTCTGAGCAGGCTCCAGCCCTGGGGGGATGATGAGCCAGAACCTCAAACCTGAGCTTCATCATTTCAGCTGAGAGCAGGGGCTGGCAGTGAAGCAGAGAGGGTGGGAGGCTACCCAGAAGAGTATTTAAAGTACAAACTTGGCTGTTGAACACAAGGAACACCAGGATTATCTGTGTATATGGAGAACCTGAGAGCTGGCTTTTATTTTTCCATGTTTAGAAAAATACATTTATTAAAAATATATGTATTAAAAATACATTTATTAAGATTTTACTTACTAAAAGCAACAGGAATTGATAAATTTTCCAGAAATTTGAGCCCTTATTACAGTTCTCAGAGTCACCTCTGTCTGCTTTGAACCACTCCTGCATTTTGCAGTGCTGGGATAAATAGGTATAATTCCCACTGCCAGCTGCCAGGGACTACTGCATTTGCCAATAAATGGGTATCAGCAATAGCTGAGTGCAGAGTTGTTCGAATTGAGAAGGGAAAGTTTAAAATTAGCAGATATGATGAATGCTAACATATCATAAGTAATTTCTACCCAGCTTCATCAAGGACACAGCTGCTGGAGTGTGTGACACCAGAGAGAAAGTCAATGAATGTTTGCTTGGTGGAATGAAATATAGCAGGAGTTTGCAGATTACATTAACTGAAATAATGTTGCATGAATACTTTTTAGGGATTGTGAAATAATCAGGAAGAAATGGAATAAGTATTTCACAGATAAACCCTCTCGGTGATGAGTAGTGAAAAGATGATTTTCTTTAAAACTGTGAAAAAAGGAGAGGAGAAGTTTTGTTAAAGGCCAGGTTGTTCAGAGAATTGATACATTAGGGTTTTACATACAGACAATTTATAATGCATAATAAACACATTTATTTTTTTGAAGAATTTCTCAAAAAATTATTTTTCCTTTTTTTTGTAATCAGCCTAAATAATCAGACAGGAGTGAAGGTAGCAGGAAAAATTACATCTGTGACTCTTTAGATTTTCCTGCAAAATATTAAAACAAAATGTCATATTTTGAATTTCACAGATTTTAATACTTTCTTTTAGACTAAGGAAAGACTTGGGGGTGAGAGGAAAATGTTTTATAATGACAAATCTACCTTTATTTCAAAGAAAGAGTAAATTTTAGAGGACAAAGAAGAAATTTTATGAAGGTTTTTAATGTAAAACAGTTCTGGAGCCTCTCAAATCCATCTGTCTGGGAGTGTTAATGGCAGCATTTGTTCTGCCTGGGGAGAATCCTTCTAGGCATGGAAGAGAGGTCAGAAGGGGTTTGTGGCAGGCTCAGCCTGCACTCAGTGGTGAGCTACAAAGTCACAGATTTATTGAAGAGAAGAATTTCACTTTCCACGTGGATCCGCCAATATATTGAATTAATTAACATTACAACTGTGAACGGTGCTATGATCTCACTAAGGAGTTTGCCCTCGAAATGGAAGAGGTTGAAAGATTATGGTTAAGATTAAACAGTCAGAAATGGATTGTGGAAAAACATGATGAGCTCTTGGATGAAATAATTAGTTCTAGAGGTTCATTAATGTAAAAATGAAGTACCCAAATGCAGTGGGGATGGAGGGCTGGGCTGACTTTAACACTTGTATAATTTGAATTCTCTACTCTGTCCGTTTTCTGTTGAGTGGCATTTGGCAGATGATGAAAATTGTTTTCACTAGTGGACATTTTGATGGTGGCATGAGGGAGACCTGTGGAATTCCTGCTGAGAAATCCCGAGAACAGGCAAGGAAAGTTTAGTAGGCTGTGAAATTGCAGAGGCACGGCACATAAATGGTGCAGCCCTGCTGTATCCCCTGAGAGCAGGGCCCTGCTTTATGGGGGAGGATCAGCTTGGGCTGATGGGCCTTGCCCTGAGAGACTTGAAGTAAAAAAAAATAAAAATTGGAAAAGTTTGGAAGTGGGAAAAGGCAGATTTCCAAACAGCAGAATAGAAAAATGAATTTAATAATAGTCTAAGGAATTCAGGCTGCTGCTTATTACTCTTCAATTAACTACATTAGGGAGAAGGGTAGATCTTTGAAAAGTTATTAAAGAGTAAAAATAAGCTGCAATCTCTTTTTCTTTTCATGTGGTTACTGCTGAATAGCTCAACTCACAGACCAGCTGCTGGGAAAATAAGGAATCCTTTCATCAAAGACTTTTTCCAATAGGCAAATGATAGAAAACTATTGATCCAAAATGTTCTATTGCTCTTTCAGATACTTATTTGAAACCTTGAAATGCTTCTTCATGTACATTTAGCATTTTATTTGATTTATTCAGGCAGAAAATTTTGTTTATTCAAATTGTGCCCTTAGAAAGGGGAACTAGAAGTTCAAAGCAGCTTTGTGAAATCAGCAACCACTCTGTTTGACTCAATTTCTGCTTCTTCAGAGGAGGATTCTTGATCTTCTAGAGTGAAAAGACTTTTCAGATAGCCTGTCAGAATTGAGTGTTCTTTTCCTGTCTTTTCCCCCCAGGACGTCGTTCCTCCTCGGGGTTGGTCCTTATGTTCAGATGGGGGGATATTTTCAGCCTGGTGCCACAGCTGTGTTGCCACAGTTGCTCTGAACCACAGTTTGCTGAGGTTGTCAGCTTCAAATCATTGATTTAAACTCTCCGTTCATCTCTGCCACAGGTCTCAAAATGAGCTCTTTTTAAAATTTCTTTGATTAAAAGAGAGATTTCAAATTTCTTTGGCTGTCTAATAGGAATGATAAAAACATGCACGTGGTGGAGAGTGACCACGTATTTGAAGTGTGATTCATTACAGACTCCTGCCCAAAAAGACTTCTCACTTGAACCAGCATCTCCTTTCCTCTCAGCTGCTGCAGCTGAAACTGTGGAGGGGGGATGTAAATTCAAGGCAAGCTTCTTATTTAGCATTTCTGCCTTGCCAAATGCATCAGAGACAGGAAATCACTCAGCTTGCCAAAATTTATCATACTGTGTCTCCAAAAGTGAAAACAGGTTTTTCATATAGCAAAGCAAATGCTGTGTTTTGCCACAGATAATATTTTGAAAGTTGGTACAAGGTATCTTTGTAGCACAGATATATTTACTTTTCCAAACTGATTGCAGACTTCAAAGAACGGAGCTTTTTGAGATCCTCTTAAAACTAATTAATCAACTTTGCAAACTGCGTGTCTTCCTTTCAAGTAGAACCCACAATCCCTCTACCTTGGGGAATAATTTTCTTGTTTTCCTAGCATTTTCCAAATCTAATTATTGTACCTCTAAATAGGAGATTTGTTATTACACAATGTGATTAATTAGATAACCTTATTTCTTTATCAGGTGAGAAATCATCACAGGATTGATGATAAGCTTATGAAATCAACAAAGACTGTATAAGGCAAAATGCAATTACTTCTCAATTAAAAATCCATTTGACATATTTGAGAGATTAATAAATTGGATTTGTTTCTACACAAAAATAATTGGATTTTTTAAAAAGATGCATCGTATTTGGTACACCTCATCTGAATCTAAAGCATAAGCCAAAGCAAAAGTATAAACTCAGTCAGCTAGAGGTAGCAGAGACTTAATTTTTCAAATATGATCTCTAAAAGGGCTGAATTTTAAGTCAATATGTCACCTAGATGCTTCAACATTCATTAATTTGCACTTAAACACATTTAAACCCTTTGTTTGAAATAAGGTACTTCATTCTTACTCCTATAATCTCAAAAAGTGCCAGAAATGCAAATAGTCCCCAATTAAAAGTTGAAATAGGATAATTTTCAAAGTTTTAACTCCTAATGCAAGTTTAGGAATCCTGATTGAGCAGCATGTGGTCTTCATTCCTAAATCTTAATTTTGTCTTCAATTGGAGAAAATTTTGATGTCTCTGCATATTTCTTTCTTCAAGTGTTCAGGCTTTCCCACGGGAACCTGCTTGTGTTTTGCATCTGTTCCTCAAGTCCTACCTTACTTCCCTTTCTTCCATCCAAGGTGGGTGACAGGAATCCTACAGGAGTGAAGTGGAAATGATCTGTGTATCAGCATGGCAGGAGAATATCTCCAATAAGCAGAATTTAACTTTTTTTTGGAAAAAAGGGAATGTTATCTAAATTTTAAAATGTATTGGCTGACCTTGAGATTAAAAAAAAAATCCTACTTCAGTCATCCAGCTGCCAGGATCTGACATCAGAAAGTATTTTGGTTCATTTCAGGGTTTTATATAGGATGAGAGCTGCATCTTTTCCCTGTCTGCCCACAGCTAATATTCCTATTGCTCATAGCATGCCCAGTGCTGTGTCATATTTCTTCCCTCTATTGTACAATGAGTGTTTGGATTTGATCCTGCATTCCACTTGGAGCTCATTTCTCTGGAAATGACAGAAAGCCTGGGACTCTGATTGCTGCTGCAGGTTTCGTTGGCTGTTTGATAAATGCCAACGTGTGTGAGTGCTCTGGGATTTGGTTTCATTTCAGTTTACTAAAGGCCTAATACAAAACCTGTGGAGGCAACAGAAAAGCTTTTGTCTTTGGATTGGGCCCTAAAGAATTGCCAATATCTGTTGGAAAACCATGTTGTACTTTACAAATGAAAAGATCAGTCACGATTTCTAACAGACTGCAGCAACACCTCGATTAAAATAAGATAACTTTGTATTTTCTATCATTAAAAATGAGATTTTTTCCCTTTGAAAATCCATAAAGTAATGCAGACTACAAACCTTTCCTTATATGAATTAATCACTTTTTTTTTTCTGGTAGTCTTAATGGCGTGAAGCTCTGGATCTTTGCTCCTCCAGCCTCAGCAAATGAATACCTCGAGGGACAGAAATTTCATATACTCCTTTTCCCCCAAGGTTATCCATTCTGCTGACTGCATGGCAGTCTCTCTAAACCATCCTATCAATTGCTCAAGTGTGAATGCTTTGTAATATGTTTTATATCTGGAAGGTTGAAGTTTTCTTCTCCTACTGGGAGTTTCATATTTTGATTAGACAGTTGTTTTTTTTTTTTTCTCCTAGGAATTCCTAAAAAATTATCTTGTTGTACAAATAGTTTGGCAGCTGAAACTTTGTAGTTACTTGTGTAGAATTTACTTTCCTCAGTAAAACAGCAGAAGTACCCTTCAATTTGAATTACCTTCCACATCAGTAATGCCAGACTACAAGTCTTGCTGTAGTAAATATCTTACTCAAATATGTATTTTAAACTATTATCTCCTCTAAAGGCTTTGGTCTTCTAAATATGTTCACTTATTTATATTAGTTATGCACTGTTATGCTGTTTAAACCTCTTCTTGGGCAGCAGCAGTTTGAGACTGGAGAAAATTGTCTGTAATTTAGAACTCCTGAGTTATAATTGCACAAAAGCAGATCTGGGAAACCTGGTTTATTCTGATTTATACACACCAGAATGAGGGCTCTTGGTCTGCCTGAGGACACAGTTCTGCAGGTGCAATGCAAAGAGCAGTGAGAGCATGAATTAATGGGGCACCAGCCAGACTTCTCCAGCCAGCAGGACCTGCTTGACTCACTCTTGTCACTTAGGCAGGGGCCAGAGCTTGGCAAGGATTCAGTCCTGCTCGAACACTTTATAGCCCTGGAATCTCAGAGTCAAAGCTCTCATTTCTGGTTATGTTTGCAGTGCTCAGAAGGGCCCAGGCAGGTTCGTGCCCAGGCAGGGTTATTGATCAGAGATGATGTGCAGCCCTGCAGCTCTCCCAGCTGGAAATGGTTCCAGGTGTGAGTGCCTGGAAGGGCAGGGCTGGCTGTGCTTGGCCTGGCATCCCCTTCCTCACAGGGCATCCTTTTGGGGCTGCTGGTGCAGGAAGGAGAACCAGCTCAGGGAACTTTGCCTCTGCCTCAGACAGAGATTTTTTGCTTTTGTTTATCTGTGTGATGAGGGGAAGAAGAAGGAAGGTAGGAATGGCTATAATGTTTAATTCACTTTTTGGGACTTGTTTGCCTCTTGGATTTGAGTGACCCCAGGGGCTTATCTGTGGGCATTAATTAAGGCAGAATTCTCCATGAGCCCCTTTGCCCAGAGTGCTCAGTGCCTGCTCAGAGAGATGAGCACAGGAGCAAGGAGGTGCCAGTGCCTGGTGACTGGGACAGAGGAGAGGCCATGTCACAGCACTGGAGATGTTCTTCCTGCCCCAGATGTTCTTCCTGACCCAGATGTTCTTCCTGCCCCAGCAGTGACCCAGGTGCTTATTGCAAAGGTAAAGGTTTGTGCTTGGATCAAAGCTGCTCTGATGAGGGGTTCATTAATGAAACTGGGCAAACCCTTCTCTTAAGCTCCTTTGTTTGATATTGTCAAATATAGATCAGACTGAATGTGGGGTGTTTTAAAGACTGTGCTTCACTTATTGACTAAAGGAAAACTAGTTGTGATTTTACATGAAAAAAAAAGAGTTTTGTGACTTTCTCTGACTCTTCTTCCACTTACCACCCCCAAAAATCAGTTTAAAATTACAATAACCATCCACTAGCAGTGCCTCTCTTTCAGTGCTGTGTGGCAGTGGCCAGTTCTTTGTATTTCAGAATAAATATACTGTATAGCACAAAAGACTCTTTATGGGAATCTCTTGCAGTCAGTGACTGAAGGTTTACTTCTTTTGGCAGGAGTTTATATAAACTTCCACACTTGTAGTTCATTCCATTGTGATTTTCTATCCCATTTTAATGCACATGTATTTTTATTTCCAGCTGGTCTTGCACAGGCTCATATGGCAATAAGTTCCACAGGAAAACCGATGTAAGATGGAAATTTAAAAAAACAATCATTTGTTTTATATTGAAATCAGTCTTTTAATGTCTTCTTAGCCTTGCAACCAAAAGAAAAAAGAAACAGAAGTACCTGAATTGCCTCTTTAGTATCTTTTTTAAAATTTCCATGACACTGTGATCTGTTCCACACCAAAGGTGTCATGGAGAGCACCCTCTCTGCTTTTCGCATGTTTGGATTGTTTTGGTTTTTTTTATATTACTTGTACTTTTTAAATGCTGTTTAATTTAGAATTAGATGTGAGACATAAGAAAGTTGCTTTCCATGGAGCCAAATGTTTCCTTTCACTGGTGTGATTGAGAGCAGAAAGACACAATTCCTGAAACACAAATAAGCTTTTTAGTTGCTTTCATGAAGAAAGCAGATGTTAATTTTAGCAAAGAGGACTATTAGTTTCATATTTAGTGCTGGAGAAAATATTGTGGTTTTTAAGGACAGTACCATTTGTAAAGAATGAAAATGTGCACTCTGGAGAGATTAAATCCACTCATTTATAACTTCTGCCACATTAAAGGAGCTGAATATAAATTGATTGGATTAAGCAAATATAATGTTACATTCTTTTCAAATATGTTATGTATATGTAATTAAAACCAGATTTTATACATTTACAGCGTTTGCAAAATATAGATTTGATTTAAACACTTTTTGCATTCAGAATGGTGCACATGCTGTAATGAGTATCTTGAGGGGAAAAAGTCTGAGTGTTGTGGCTGAATATATATTTTAATATAAAGTGAGATGTACATTGGCTCTGAAGTGAGATTTGTCCTTGCAGATGAGGAGAGCTATTCATCCCAGGAATATTAATCCCAAACACACCTTGCTCAGGATTATCTGACCTCACCAATTCTTGAGCCCAGTTCTTGAAACCCCTCCTTTGCCTCTCCCAAATGTGGATAAAGCCAGCAAAGGCCTTATCTGGGCTCCAGCTGGCACAGCTCACCCTGAGAGCTTCTGCTGATCTGCCCGAGGAACTGAAATCATATTTTAAATGCTATCAAAAAACTCTCAGGAGTGTACAGGGATTTAAGAGCAAAATGTTTGGCCATGAGGAAAGAGGGATGCAGATGCTTAGCTAGAGCTTTTTAGGGAGTTAGCAGGTTAGGTTCAGTTAGTTCTGTGGGAAGAGAGGGAGAACTTGGCAGCAAATCTGTTTTTTCCATGACATATGAAGGGAATGCCAGCATTCAGCAAGAACACTTTGGTGTGAAGATGCTGATTTTTCTGATGCATGGAGAACATGGGATTTTTAATGAGTATTTGGTGGTTAGGAAAAAAAAAAAAAAGCCAAAGAAATGCATCAGAAACTCCTCAGATAAACAACCCCGTGCTGCTGCTGTTTGTGCAGTGTCTGACAGAGGGGTGGTACATTTGTTTTTATGTTTTTTCCTCAGGACCATACTGTTTTGCCATGTTGCTGAGGACATGTGCAGTCATAAACCATCTGCAAGGTTGCCTGGGATCAACCCCTTGTGAAAGCCAGGTAGCACAGCAGGAAAATTATCACATTGCTCTGGGGCCCTCAGAAGTCTCAATCCCTGAGCTTCCTGAGGGCAAAGCTCCTTAATGAAATCACAATATTTGGATGGCACAGTCCCCAGGATATGTAAACACGCTGCCTAAACAGCTGTTAAATAATTGCCAATGTTTATTCGGGCTCTCAATCAAGGAGAGGTGGATTTTAACACACTTTATGGTGCAAGGCTCTGTAAAGAACAAAGTTAATCCTTCTGATATGGAAGTATTTCAGAGCTGCAGAGCTCTTTTTTTTGAAGTCACTGCTTTACTCTGTGCTGGAACAGTGATTTCCATCCATTTTCACCCTGCTTTGTTTAGAACTTTTGCTCTGATGCTGGATTTAGATGATGATTAGGTTTATTCAGAGAAATGTGAGCTTCTGACAGACGGCACGATCAAACCTGAAGTCCCAGCACAGTGATCTCCAAACAAGGCTTGCTTGAACCAGTTTGTGTCCAGAATTCCCTGCAAGAGTTTCCACTTGTTCAAGTGCCATGCCCCAGCGTGGAATGTGAATATTTGCTGTAATACATCTGTAGAGTTGTATGCTGCTGGATGCCTAAGGTTAGACTGGATGCTCCACACAGAGCATAATTTATTTTCAGACAGAAAGATGTTCCAAGTGGCAGAGCATGAAGGTAGGAGCAATGTGTGAATCCACTAAAAGAAAAGCAGCTTTTAGGTAAGAATTGTATCTCTTCAGTTTTGCACCTTCTATTCAGGATTTGTAAAGTGAAAATAAGGAGGGGAACAACCGCCCACACATTCATGCATCTTGTGAGTACTTCATTTATAAGTGGACAATCTAATTTTCACAGTAATATCATTTATATAATCACTACTTATCCCGAAGTTTTGCACTAGTATAAGAATTAAAGGTTTAGTTTTACTTTATGCTTTGATGAGCACGTGAAGTTTTCATTAAGAGCTTTATAGGAACACAGGAAGACAAGACCATGCTTTCATTCTTAAGAACCAAAAGAGTAAATAGAATATGAAAACTGTTCCTGGCTATATGATCTAAATGTATGCAGTGTGATTGCTCTTTTCTAAATATTAACTGTCTGCCTTGGTGCTTTGCTCTGTGGCATGGTGACAGCAGGAGAGCTGATGTGATATAAATGATGCCAATCTCTGCTCTGTTGGCATGAGCATCTGTCTCCTTGGCAGACTCCAAAGGCAGCTCCTGGCAGCTTTGGAGTTGCCTCTAGGTCTATCATATGGTTAAGCTTCTGACTTTTCCTCTTTAGCTAAAGTCCACTCCATCTGGAACCTATTTAATTCTCTTTCACCTTTGATTCTGGAGAAACACTGATGGAAACACTGAGAATTGTGGACTGAGGGCTCGAATTGTTGAGGTGTTTGTGGATGTTACACTTCTGCTGCAATATGAACCAAACTCTGTGTTACACACCAGAACTGAAATCTGAAAGTGGAAGAACTCAAAAGCAGTGTTTCATAGAAAGCTATCAAGGAAATTACAATACAATTTGTTCTTTTGTTTTGTTTGGGGGTTTTGTTGTTTTTTTTAATGGCCAGCTCAGGTCTGCTGCAGTGGTGTCCTGCCTCTCAGCGCTGCCTGGGCTCTGGGAACAGTCTGACCTACCTGGACAGCACTGGGAGTGGGAGAAAGGCAAAAACCAGCAGCAGGTCTGAGAGGGTTCTGGGTTTAGCCAGGTGGTTGCCACAGATCAAAGCAGAAAGCAGCCCAAAGATTCATCCAACCTTGCAAATGGGTTGATTCAACCACGGGAACTCAACCTTCAAATTTCTAGTGTAGGTCAGGGCCACGTTGCACTACATCCCACAAAACTGAATCAATCTCCTCCTTCCTGCTTCTTGGACCAGTTTCTTTGGTCTAAAGACCAAGTGTGAATTGTTTTCTCTTACAGCTATAGTGGGATCTGGCTTTCTTATAGACATAAACCAAAGTTTTCCAGAGAGATGAAGAAACTGTCAAAACAAAGTGGTCATTAATTCTTTACTAAATCCTGTTCTTTCCTTCATGCTGCTGTATTGCCATTTAAGCCATCTTGTTCCCTCACAATCTCGTGCCAACATCAGTGTCTAGCAGGTGAAAAGGGAAAGGGTCATCACCAGTGGAACGTTTCAAGCTCATAGGTACTAAAATAGCTATGACCTTTGGTCAGAAGTGCAAAACCAACAAGAAGAACAAAGTCATGTGCATTGGAAAAGCAAAGCCAGTGGAGGATGGGAACAAACAGCTCCTGTGCAGCAAAAGCAGACAGCTTGCTCACTCCTCCTCTGGATCCCAGCACACTTCTCAGGGTCTCTGTGACATCTGGCTCACTTGCTTCAGTTTCTCTTGCCTCTTTCTCTCCCACCAGGAGAAGGCTGTACATGCTGCTCAATCCTGCCATGCCAATTACAGCAAGGGGATAATGACACTGACTCCATTCCAGGGCTGGCTAGGCTGAGAGCCCATTAGACAGATGGGCAAAACATGGGAAAGACTTGACTATAACTTTGAGAACTGGCATCTGAAAAGCCAGAAACTTATTTTTGCTTCTTGCCTGGGTATAGCACAGACTTTCACTTTGCTTTCGCATTGGTAGACTCAGATCTCAACCAAAATTCCAGTTCCTACCTCTTTTTCTGACTTGTCTAAAGTATCCCATGACATACAGTCATGTCTGTGAGGATGACTTATGGAAAAAAGGGGAAAACATTCTTAGGAGTTACTGTGTTGATGATCCTTATCTGAAGTTCTTCATTGTCTCTTCCTGGGTACACACAGTGCATTTGAATGCTTGAACATCAATTTTCTCAGCACAGTTTGAGCCTCACTGGATGTTGTTGGCCTCTGAGCATCATTCAGATTGGTCCAAGCAATCCCATCAATTTGTCTGCCAAAGGAACCAGTTTAGCAAATAATGTTATCAACCAGGTAATGTCCCTTTAATATTCATATCCTGCTTCACTCTGCATTTTTATGTCTGGTTTGAGCAGTCACTTGCAAAGACAGCAAGCTTGGGAAGCTCCTTTGGAAGAGAGCAGTGCTGGGTGCCAGGCTGTCACACCGTGTGTTATTTGCCCTCCTCTGCTGCATATCAGGGAGGTGAGATGCTTCTGAGGCTTCTGAGAGGGAGATGGCTGAGGAAAGACACTAATTTGGGGTTGGCATTTGACAGACAAAAATAGATGCAAGATAAAGAATGTTGCTACAAGTATAAAAATGAGCAAGGAACGAAACTGGTCAGAAACAGAGAGCCACAGGTGACACTGGGAAATCAAGGACTCCAGTGAGGATGGGTTACTTTTGACTCTTCCCTTGCTTTACTTTGTGGCTTTCAAACCATCCTGATTCCTCCTCTAAATCAGTTCTTACCATCTCGATACCTGGAAGTGAAAAACTTTTTCTTACACCAAACTGGGTATAGCATCTTATTTACTTGTTAATGTAGCTGCCAGATTATATAACTGCCAGATCATGCAACTCCTCCACAAATTCCCAAGAGAAACAGGATTAACTGAGGGTATAAATACTTCACAAGTCACTGTCTTTGCAGACCACAAGTGGCAAAGGCACAACAGGAAACTTAACCCACAGCCCTAGTCTCTGCATTGGCTTGTGTTTCAAACTGAGAAAGAGGAGGTTTAGATTAGATTTAGGATAAAGATATCCTTCTCTGTGAGGGTGTTGAGGCCCTGGCACAGGGTGCCCAGAGAGGCCCTGGGTGCCCCTGGATCCCTGGAAGTGGCCAAGGCCAGGTTGGATGGAGCTCTGATCATCCTGGGGTGGTGGAAGGTGTCCCTGCCCATGGCAGGGGGTGGAATGAGATGGGCTTTCAGGTTCCTTCCAACACAAACCATTCTGTGGTTCTGTGACTCTAAGAAGAGCTTAGAGAATTAGAATATCCATAAAATTATCATTTAAATAATCTACTACTTGGTAGATTATTGTAAGATCAGAGGACACACGTTTACAAAGAGATGCAGGAGTACCCATGAAAATACAAAGCCTGCTTATAGAAAAAAAAGATATTTAAGAGAGAAAAATATTTCAAGAAACCTAACAAATGTTGTTAGAATACTGATGCCTCTTGTATTCTCATCCTGGGAATCCTTTGGTGCATCTCTGTCACTTTTCTCTTGATGGATGTATTTTGTTAAAGGCATCTGGTGGTAATAGATGCTGGAAGTGCTGCACAATACCAAGAGCCATCTCAGAATAATAGAATGTTTAGAGTTTGAATCCATCCGTCACAAGAAAAGACTACCTTAGATGTGGGAATCAAATAAATGTCTGAGCAACTTCATTTCTTTTGTGCTTTAAAGGAGATAAGGATAGCTTTCAGGCTAACTTCACCAAAACAGCCCTAACCTTAAACTTCATGTCAGCAAAGTCAGGAGTGAAAGAGAATAGGACATTTTCCTGCACTTCATTGGTATATTTATGATTGATTTAAGATTATTCTTTTTTCTTTTTTTTTTGTTTTTTTTTTTGTTTTTTTTAATTTTTTTTTTTTTTTTTTTTTTTTTTTTTTTGGGGGGGGGGGAATGAAACAAAACAACAAAACCCCAAACCAACAAAAAATAAACACACAAAAAAAACCCCACATGAAATATGCAAGCAGGTTTTTTTTATTATTATTATACAAAAAAGTATTCCTTTTATGTGCCAAGGGAATAAGTCAATTTGTGCTAACTAGGAAACAACAGAAAAAGTGCCTGAAGATGCAAAGGTTTATTTTTCTACAATATGTGCCCCTGGTCATTTCTATCCAAGAGCAGAGAAATGTTAATGGCACATGCTCTCCAGTTTGGAGTTATTTGTCAATATCCATGTTTTGCCATTATGCTGGCATTCTAAAGTAACAAATTTAGAATGTTCAACCTCTGCAGTTGTCCAGGCTCAGTTCAGGAGTGTTGTGCTGTAGCCTGGTCAGGAAAATTCCAGGAAAATGCTGTCCCATGCTAGAAGTCAATGGAGGATGTCTCTGATTTGAGGATATAAACGAGTTTGTTGTTTGATCTTGACTATTCTCACTTTTTTTTAAAATTTGTTTTGTGGGGAGGCAAGTGGAATAAAAAAATGAAAAGGGCTCTTTTTTATGCTGATTGAGAATGAGAGGGTAAAATATATTTTCTTGGGAAATAAAATCTTGAAGCTTAACATGGATTTTCCTTCGGCAAACTTGCTAATGACCTGTTTTGAACACATTTAGAAAAAGTAGCTTCCCAGTAGGAGACATTTATATTAGAAGGCAGTTCCAATTTTTTGAAGTGTTTGATAAGGGAGAGCGGCACATATGAGAAAAGGAATAAAATCTGTGTTGCCTCTCTCTTTTAAATGCTTATACAAACAGCAAAGATCCCACTAAGCTGCTGTTTCTTTTCAGGTGCACATAATGTACAGTTTTGCTTTCATGTTTCACAGGGGTTGTGCTGCTTGTGTGGGATTGTGGATGCTGGAGATAGAAACAGAATTCCTGATTTTATATCCCACAGAACCCTCACATCACTGTAGAACAGGGTTCTGCAGCAGGGCCAATAATGAGCTCTACACTCAAAATGCAAGAAATCAATTGGTGTACGTCTTTCTTTTGAAATTATTTTGGTTTCCCTTGAATTTCCAAACTTTTTCCATGGTAATTTCTCTAATCATCGCTCTGAGGGTTTTTTAGAAGCTATTTCAAAGGTGGAAGAACCATAGGTATAAAATCCATTTGTGTCTTTGGAAGTTTCTTTTCATTAGTTTTAAGATAAGTGAACATCTCTGTGCCTAGCCAGGTCTGTGCTCTAAAAATTAGGGTAGAAATTAGAGTGATAAAGAAATAACTGAAAGAAAGTGGGGAATTTGAAGGCAGATAAAGAATGTATATTAGCATGTGGGAAGAACTGTAAGTGGAATATTGTAGTGAACTTTCTGCTAAGACTAAGAGGAAAGCTTGACAAGTTCTCCGAGGGGGGTGTTAGAGATTACTGAATGAATTTCCTCCATGAAAAACCTGTTCAAGCTCTCAAAAAACAAATGCTTCATGAATCAGATAGTCTGACTCATTAATTGAGAAATTTGAATTTGCAGGGCAGTGACTAAAGGCCCTGCAAACTCCATGTCCCAAAATTTGAGCCCCCAGACCCTGCTCTCTGCCTGGCTCACTCATCACCTTGTGTCACCCTAAGCAGTAAAACCAGCCTTAGAGGGAGACAAAATGAGGGCAAACTGGGAAAAGTTTACAGGAGGTGGTGAGCTCTCTCTGGTCCTTTTATCTGCATTAGGATAAGACTTAAAGTACTTAAAAATACTTATTAAAAATACTTTCCCAGCTGGTAGTGCTGCAAAATCATCTGCTTCTCCTTAACAATAACACCCTTCAGTACCAGTTAGTTGGTCTAACACTAAAATTTTCCCCATTATAAAGTGAATTATGAATTCCTTATTCATCTGGGCAAGGATAGTTACAATCTAAAACCAAAATACTCAGCTGCCTTAGGATGGAACATGAAAAAACTCTGCAAAAAATCACATCATCTATATGGGCAGAATTTAACTTATCTAAGGGAGACAAGCCTGCTCAGGTCACTCACTATCCTAACAAGTATCTCTTGCCTAAAATACTAATGTCAGTATAATGGATTAGGACAGCTGTGTCAAATCCAATTACTCATTTAGCTTAGATTCAGTTTCCTTGATGGCTGTAGAACCAATAGGGAACAGAAACTTGATATGATAATGAAAATAAGTTTTGATATAGGGAATGAACTAATAAATCACCAAAACATTGTTTTGTGACTAGCTGGCACAGCGGGCTCTGAGTGGCTTGGTGGCCAACTTGACATCTTTTTGGTTATAAATGTATGTGGAAATTAGAAAATAAATCTTACAGACAGGTACTGTGGAATTACTGACACTTCTCTTCCTCTGTCCCACTTTGACAGTAGGGATGGTTGTGGAATTGACTCTTCCAATGGAGAAATAAGAGGAAGACTGGGGTTTCTTTGTTTGATTTGAAGCCTTTTGGTGAAGAGCTAAATGTACATGAAGCAGAGGGAAGAGAGCAAAGCAGGTGAGAGTAGTTTCTGTTTCAGGTGTTAAATCCACTCCCTACATCCCTGCTGAGGTGGGAGGGATGGAACATAGAGTTCTCTCAGGCTGACACAGCGACCTTGTTTCAGGTAATTGTCTATATGGCAATATCTTCCTGGTCAGGAATTCACTTGTGAGAGCTGCTTTGCTGAGCCTTTAGAGCTGAACTGAAAAGAGGGAGGAGTAGGAAATCATGGAGGAAAAATGTGATGTGAAGAGAAAGGACTGGAGAAAGACGGTGAAAAAAGTGACATAACGCTTATTTCATGTGTTGTTCAGAAAGACTGAGCAGTTAGCACTGTTGCTTGGACATTTCTGTGAAAGCATTTCTAAAAACCACGTGAGAAATACAGCAATAAATTCCAGAGTCACAAAATGATCGTGTGCTCTGTCAGCCCATTCCTTCCTCTCCTCCTGGATGGAAGGAGCAATGAGGATGGGCAGAAGAACATCCCTGCGTGTTTGTGACTCGCACGTTTCGGGTCACTGAAATCCAGCTCCTCACTCCTTGTTTTTTACAAGTTGCAATTTTATGTCCTCTGATGGCCATGGCAGATGGATTTGTGTATGTTATCTAGGACAAACTATCTAGGACAATTTAGAATACAGACTTGTACTAAAAAAACCCAGACAATTTCACTGGAAACAGATGTCTTTATTCTTTTACCCAGTCAATTAAAATTTCCTCTAAAATGATCACGTTACATCGCTGAAGCCATTCTATGGCAGTCTAGATTTCTGAGCATATTTCTGTGTTCCAAATCCTGTTTTACAGGTGTGTGTGTCCATCAAAATTAAATTTCTAACATTACAAATGCTCTAAGTAAGGGTAAACAAGATTTCATCTGTATGTGTATAATATACTCATATTTGTAGCAAAGAGGAAGAGAGATATGGGGATGGATTGGCTGGATGAAATGTTGGTCTTTACAAAATCACTTACAAATATGATAGAAAACTCCAAAGCAGAAGGAAAACAAAAACAATGTCCAATTGTTAAATGCTGTCGTGAACCAGAATTGTAGGAACACTCAGGGACCACAACATTCATCCACTTCTCAGTTTTCTGCAAACAGATTTGGAATTTTCACTTGGAAAAAGGAAGGTGAAGATGATTCCCAACTTGTAAATTTAAACTCCTCCTGACAGCAGTGGAGAATGTGTTGTGAGCAAGAACTTGAGGCCGCTCTCAATCTGGGAGTGCAGCTCAGATGAAATCCTGCAGAAACCCTGGAGGAGCTCTGCAGTGCCAGAGGCAGAGCAGAGGGCAGAATGCATGGGATAAAAACTTCTTTGTGTAAAATTCTGCCATGGTGAGGGATGGATGGGGTCTCACTGGAAAAGCAGAGAGTCCAGCAATTTGTATCATCTCTGCAATATGTATGGTGCAGCTTTGGACGTTCCTAATGTGCCACAGATGGTCTGGTTGGGCTGCAGCACTGCCAAAAGTGAATGTACGAAATTAATCTCTTTTTCACTCTATCACACCATCTGTTGCCAGTTCATTGCGTCTGTTAATAATAACAAGTAATTAATAATCATTTCAATAATTTAATTAATAAGTTCCTGATTGATCTGAAACCCTTTTTATTGGGGTTTACTCATTTAGTCTCGGGTTCTTTTCATCTGTGCAGGTTACAAAAAGAAAGTTTGACCTGTTTTCTGAATGCCTAAACATATAAGTTAATTTAGTGTCTACTCTTAATGCTGATATATAAGTTCTAACAAAGTAGAAATTCACTTATCAATGAGGCTGAAGATTTTAGAACTTTGATTATAATGAGTGCACTTACATTAATATCAAGTACAACCTGGCTGCAGGCAGGTGATGGTCTCTAACTATTGCTATGCTGTTCTTTCAGTGGAAAAAAATTATATTTAATTTGGAATAGATAAAACTTTCCTTCAGTTTATTCTCTTTCCATAATATTTTTCTCCCATGAATATACATTTCTAATTTATTTTTTATTGTATGCATTATGCCCTTTACAATGTTTTTTTGATTATTACCATATAACTCTTCACTTTCTCTCTGCAAATCATTGCTCAAAAATTTCTGACACCATAATTTTGTATTGGTCCTACAAGCTTTTAGGCATCTAAAATAATTTATTATGGGTAATAACTGCAGTTTTTTCGTCTTCTCCTTATAAGTGTGTTTTCAAACTTAATTAAGCATAGCCATATTTATAACAGGATGAAAGGTTCCAAAAATAAGCACAAACACTGTTCCTCATGATTTGAATTCTTTATATATGTATGTTAATTCAATAATTTTCCCCAGGCAGATTGAGTTACTTATTTTATTTCCTTTTACATTAGATTTTTATTTTTCTTCTATGATGTTTTATGTCTGTCTGCTCTTTCTAATATCTAAGTTTTGTCAGAGCCACAGGCTGAGGAGCCAGGCAAAAATCAGAGTAGTGCCCCACTATACTCTTACAAGGGAGTATCTCTATTATTTCTGGTGTTTGGCTCCTTTCCAAAGGCCAGAATTGAACCTTTCCCTCCCAGTTTATCATCTTTTACACATCCACCATGCATTACCCTGCTATTGGTTTGTAATGTGTGAGCACTGTTTACTTTTAGCATATTTTTTAAAAAAAAAAAGTGCTTTGATTGATGTCATTTGAAACAACTAAATTATTCTTTTTTGATAGCAGCATCTGCTGGGTTTTCTTTTTTTTTTTTTTTTTTTTTTTTTTTCCTTTTTTGACAGATATTTACATCCAGGAAGTCTAACCCCACAACCCCACTTTTTTTAAAGAAAAGGTGTTTTTAATTCTGTAGTACATTTAGTGCTGTTTACTTTATCATTATCAAACTCATCTGCTTCAGATGTTTCAGATGGAGGAAATGCTGGGGTTATGAATCAGGTCCTACATTTGAAAAGAAAATTCCCTTTCCTGTCTCCTCCCTACACTTGAATTTAGCTCATAACTTGGAAAACAACATTCAGGTTTACAGCTGGGTGTCAGTTCTTGCATCAGAAATCTCAGCAAGAGCTTCAGGATTTGAATTTAGAAGTCCCAAAGAAAGCATTCCTGGAATTGTTTTTGTGTAATGCTTGCTTTTAAAAATCCACTTACCACGTGGCCTAGAGCCCTGCAGCAGTGGATCCCACATGTTAATTATGTATAAACACACACACAAAAAAAAGTTGGTGTGTGTATTTTAGGTGGGTTTTGGATTGGGTTTTGCCTCTTTCTAGAGCAGTATATAAAGTTTTGATGAGATTTCCAAGGAATGATTATTCAGAAAAGTAAGATGGGAGAAGGGCATTGGCCAGAAGGAGGATCAAGAATTCCTCTTTTTCCTTTTTACAATGTGTTTTCATTAAATTTTGTGTACAGTCATTCTGCCTACTGTCTTTAAAAAGGAATCTAGGACACAGTGGAGGTCTCACAACATGGAAATACAGAGAAATCTCTTTTTTGTTTTTGCTCAGTAAGTGTTTCTACATCCCAAAAAGCAGAGCACACAGGAAAAAATGGCTTTTCTAGCTTTTTCTTTCTGGAAGCCTTAAAAGTAGATATGGAGGAGTAATGTGATTCAGAATAATGTAAGCACTATATTAAAAATGAAATGTGATATTAAAGAATCATTTTGAAAGCTTGGGAAATAGGTTTCTAGTCTCACCATTTTCTTAGGTTTCATTAATATTGGTCACATACAATCCTTATTTTGTCTTCCAAGCCAACTGAATTTTTATCTGTACGTGTTCACAAGGACTGTGGAGAGGGGAATATCAGAGTTGAGGAGCAACATGAATTGGATGTCATTTTCTCTGCCACTTGTGTAATCTCTAATAACAGAGGCATCTAATAACCTGCATTTCTTCCTGACAGCTCACTGAGCTGGGAATGCAGGCTCCTGCTGCTCGCCAGGAGCTGTTTTATTGACTGAACCCTGGAGAAGTTGTCTCAGATTTAAGGGTATGCTGAATTACAGCCAGTTGCACTGAGCAGAAATCCTCAAAATCTGTTTTAATTATAGCTTTTACCAATGCCTGAATGCAGAGAGAAAATCCCGCTCTCTCCATTTGCTCACAGGAAGGAAACATAAGCAAGATTAAGGCCCAGCTGATTCTTACAAGTCTGGGCTCTTGCTCAGGAGGCAGTGAGAGGAGTTCCACAGTTCCACAGGCTGTGCAGTGCTTTTCTGTTCTGAAGGAATGTGCCACTGTGCCAGCACAGAGAAACGTGCCTTAACCACTCCATCACGCTGGTTGAGAATTTTTAGTTGTATTTCAGTTGTATTATCAACACCAGACAGAAGAGTCATGGACTGAAGCCCCACCTTACACCTGTGCCTGTGTTTGGTGGGGTGGCATTGCATCCAGTCAAGGAAAGAGAATGTTATTTAAGAGGAATTATTTTCAAACTTTGAGACTGAGAGAATATAATTCATAGAGATGTTTGCATCACATTACATTTTTAACCAGGGGAAAATATCAAGCAGTAAATATAAACACAGCTTAAAGGAGGCACCAGCAGGCCTCCAGCACAGCAGGCTTCCGGCAGCTGGAGCTTTTGGGGAGCATCTGAAAACCAGATTATTTTCTCTGCAACGGTGTGAAATTTGTCAGTACCTTTGACATGGATGAAGAGTTTGCTGCTGGCTGTGCTGGCTTTGGGAGGCCAATGCTGCCTGTCCCCTCTCTGCTCCTTCCCTGCTCTGGGGCCAGACCTGCAGCAGCTCTGCTGGCCAAGCCCCAGGGACCAGGGGATGGGGTCAGCATTGTGATTGTACCATAACCACTGCCCTCAACTCAATTTTTGGGTTTCCCCACAAACTCTTATTTGTTGTTTGATCGCTGAGGCGTTTCTTTCCTATTTGTTTTTCTTGAGTAGCTGATTATTACTGGGCTTCTTATTTTTAAAATATTTATTTATTTTTTAATCTATTCAATTCTTACTACAAATGTGAATCCAACCTTTGGCTACCTAAAGCATGATATTTAATTTGTCATTCCCAGCTCCGACTGAGGCCATGTCCTGCACAGAAGTATTCTGTGAAGGTTACAGCCAGCAGGATTATGCAAGTACTGACAACTTGTATTCCAAATTTCCTTACTTGGTAGGAAGTTGACTTGGCATCAAACACTAAAATATCTGATTTATCATTGTAGAGTTGTAAAGCTGTTGAGTTCTAAACTGAATTTTAAATTAAAAATACAAGTTAACCTTGAGTTAAATCAAAAGGTACATGTTAATCTTGGAATGCCATTGGGGGTAGGATCTTTGTCTTCTATTTCAGCTGGATCTTAACCCATCCCAGGGTGAGGTGTCCACCTGAGCTGATCATCTGGACTCACTCATGGCACCACGTGAGCTCCACATGCCTCCTGTGGGTGTTCATTCCACCCCAGACATTATTTCATTTTTCAACATGAAAAAATATTTTCAATACTTTTGAATACATACAAGTATTTCATTATTTCCAGGTGCTTTTTTCTCTCCACACACCACGACTGACTCAGAACAGATTCTTTACATCCAGATAGCTCCAGTCAGATGTCAGCACTCATAGCCACTCTTCCCAGCATTAATTCAGATTTACAGCTGCATTTTGTACTTACAGATGTATGTATAATGTACACAGAGCTGTGCAAAATGTGATTTCTTTGTCATCCTGCCCACGGGGGCTCTCCAGGTGAGGTTCAAACACTCTTTGAAGGGTTCTTGCCAGAGGCAAAGCTCTTCCCCTCCAAAGTGCGGCAGCTCAGCACAAAAGCCTGGTCAGTTGTCAAGGGGAAAGAGCTCCATTTCTGGGATGAGAAAGAGCAAACAGAAAGAATTAATCAATATTTCAGAAGTTTTTAATGGGAATAGATGAATTTGAATGGATGTGTGCATTTTTTCCTAGGAGTTTTGCTCGTGGTTGGTTTTGGTGCTCAGTCCAGTGTTGTACTAATGCCTATTACCATTGAAACGCTCTTGAAATGTCTGAGGAAAGGAAATATTGACTCAGGCAGAATGCAGAAAAGGTTTTGTGCTTTTCCAGCTTCCTAGATGTGTTTTAGGTGGAAATAATAATCCCGTTATTAATTCATAACTTGTTTCTTTCTACAACCTGTGGAAATAGATAAACATTAGCCAGAAGTCAAATGGCTTTGTGTGCTGCAGAGATTTTTTCCTAGAGTTTAATTGTTCTTATTTTAGATGTTCTTTCTTTTGTATCATTTGATCCTATTAAAATTTGCTGTCCTAAAATACCATTTTAAAAGGATTTGACAACAAAAGAAATATGAGCTCCACTGTGTTTATCCCTGCTGAGACATGTATTGCTCTCATCTTAATGCAGGATTTAATTTCACATGCTTCACTTTATGCCAAGTCAGAGCAAATAAATATCTTGTTCTGTCATAATCTGGCCTGGGCCTTTTGTTTCCAATGGATCAAAATTCCTCATTCTAAGGCAAAAGAAAAAGGTGTGAGGGGGGAAACAGAAGTATTTGATTCAAACAATATGAGCACCTTGCAAAGGAATAGCACAGATATAATAATAAAAAAAGGGAAACAGAAAGAAAAATCTACATTTGGGAGTGACAAAAAATGTCTTTAAAGAGGCCTTGCTTGCTGTATTTTGGATATCAGAAAAGTGATTGAAAATGCAAGGAGCGGTGCAGCTCAAATCTTGCACTCCCACATTTCATCTTTCTCTTAACATGAAAATGAACAAATTATTTTGCAGTTATCAATTTCAAAGTTCTGTTTTCTCACTTCACTTTGATCCTGGATTAGATGCTGAGAGGCTTTTTGAATAAATAGAACTGTTAATTGTTAATAATCAACTAATATTCACAAATAAATAGAAGGAAAACATGGAATTCTTTTAATTAGGTCCTTTATGAAAGATAGAAGGCAGCATAATTAATTTACCTGTAAGTTAATTTGCAGAGTGATTGCTCTCTGATAGGGTAAATAGGATTGTGGATCTGGAAACCCATTTCCTATGATTTAGGCCATTACTTATTTTCAGTTAAAATTATTATCCTTGGCACACTGAAAACATGAAGTTGAAGATATTAATATCAAAATAAATGCTTTCATGGGCAAGTTCTTCAAAGTATTTCACACTTCAAGTCTTTATTTTTAGACCAGATTGAAATGTCGTAAAAGAGGCAGCTCTAGTTTGTTCAGTTTCCATTTCCATATAAACCTCCATTACTTACAAGCTACAAAATAAATGACAAATTAGGGGTTTTTTTTCCAGTTTGACTTAAAATCGTAGAAAAATAGCAAATCAGGAAGTGATTTGGTGTGAGGAAATATTTTTTTTCCTTTCAGGTGATTTCCAGAATTAAGTTAGTCACCATAATCTATTTTTCAGGATTGTTTCTCATAATAAAACTCTAACCTATAACCTACTAAATGATATTATTAAAAATTATAACTGACTGTTAACACTGTTGTTAATTTTTTAATAATTTTAGACCCAGTGTGCAATGCCATAACTCACAGTGGGACTGGCTTTGTTTTGGATCCTTTATTTTTTATGCAGTATAAAAAGTGACACGTTCCATAGGTGCATTTTCAATATTCAAGGGAAAAATCCAAACAAACAAGGAAATAAAATCAGGCGGAATGTGCAAAGTAAGTTTGTTTTGACATGTAATATTGAAGCTCTTTGTTATTACTCTGAATGAAAATGGTAATTTGATCCTTTACAGAGGAAATTATAATTTTTAGATTTTGCAGAAAATATCCCACATATTTTACAAAACCCATAATATTGTTTTCTGAGCATTTGTTGCATCTCCTCGAAATTACACTTTTGAAATGAGTTATTGTCTTGTTTTGATGAAAGTAGAACATTTGGTTTCCTTCTTCTCCAGGCATTCTTTGAATGCTCAGCCAGTTTTGCATAGTTACATTGAAATATTGTTGATATATTATATATTTGCTTGTGACATTTCAGAAAACACTCTGAATATCCTCATGGTGGGAGGGTTTTTCTGCCTATTTGAGAGCTTTGCATGAACACCAAATTAAAATATTTGTGAGATTTTGCAGATCATTCTTTTCCTTCTTATTTTTACAGGAGAAAACTTTGCCTTCTTGAGCATCTCTGCTTCATCTGGGGGGATAATTTCCACGTGCAAGTTCAAATTGATTAATATTCAGGGAGAGAATATGGTTTAATTTAGAGAATGTGGTTTCATTTAGGCAGAGAATACTGTTTAATTTAGAGAATATGATTTTATCTAGGCAGAGAATATGCTTTATAACCTGTGCAAGAAGGAACAGTTTGTTTTGTACTTCATGATCTAATACAATTTCTGCTGTGGGATAAATTCCCTCCGTCTGTTGCAGATGTATCTGAAGAGGCCAAGGCTGACTTTTGTGTGTGGTGCTGAGTGTAACTTTCTCTCTTCACTTTAAGTTTCTCAGGTCTGACTGATCCACGTGAGCCGGGTAAATTTTTGCAGATACAAAATTTCAACAAAAGTAATTTCCAGCACACAGAACTGAAGCGTGGAGTAAATGACAGATGAAAATGTGACCCTAAAGGTACATTTTGAATAGCCACTAGAAAATAAAAGCTTTTATTTCTCTTGTGTTTGCAATGCAGCCATTCCTGTATTTTATTTTAGGACACACTTTAGTGGCATGAACAATGTGTGGTGGATTGAAGGTGATGGAGATGAACATTCTCTTTTCCATCAACAATTATGAATAATAACATGATTTTCACCTGTTTTTAGAGCTACTGACAGCTCTCAGGTGCATGTCCACAACGAATTGAGAGTAACAATGATGATAATTTTCTCCCCTTTAACTTCTACTTACCTTTAGCTCTTTCCTTTTTCCTCTTTCCACATCTGCCATTGACATAAAAACCTTGTTGAACAGGAGGGAACAGAAAAATCTTTAAACTTGTGCTCATGCATTTGCTGATTCTCCTTGCTCTTTCACTTCAGTCACTTCTGTAAGTTTGGATTTTAATTCTTTTCAACTTCATGAAACAATTGTCTTGTCAAGGCAGCAATAAATGACAACACCAAGGAAAAGAAGGGGATCTGCTGTGGCTTAATCATCTAAGTCTGCAAACTAGAGCAGTATGAATTTTAACTTCTCCTTGAAGAAAAGAATCAGGTATTAGAGAAAATAATCAGGAATTGTTTAAAAGTTATGTTTTAGTGATGATGCCAAGCCTTTATCTGTTTTCTCTTTGGCTGTTGCTGTACCTGCAACAGCCAAAATAATATAATAATTATTTGGCAAAGCCAAATAACATAATAATATTATTTAACCACAATATTTATGAGAAATCCAAAGTACTTTCAACCTAAGTAGAACGCCACTTGAAAACTAATAAGATCATTGAAGTCCATGCTGGTTCTTAATTTTGTGGGGATGGAACACCCTCATTTTAGAGATACACTAAATATTCTCTACTGAAATTTTTAAAAATTTTGTCCTGAAAAGACTTACAGTGTCTTATTAGAGATATTTCTGTCAACTAACACTAATACAGAGGATGAATGGATTCTATGCAGAAGGGAATCACTACCATTAGGATTAAGAGAACCTGATGCAAGTAAATACTATAAGAAACCCTGTTTTTTTGTTAATTTCAACAAAGCAATCTCTTGATGAATTGAGTATGAAGATGTAGAGCTGAAGAGGTGAATTCTTTCCTCACTTCAAGCACTTATAAATATGCAGTGAGCCACAAAGGCTGGAGCTGCAGTGAGGAGGTGATAAAATGTACTTTGCACTGTTTTGTCCTCATGCTGTTGCACCTTGCTCAGCAGATAATTTATTATGCTGGCTCTTAATAAATAATTGATGGAGATCTGATAACACAAAATTTACAGAATATGGAGAGTGTTTTATTAGAACATTAATATGCTACAGGTGTGTTTTATTGGTCAATTAACACACGCCTCGAGGCGTGGGGTGATAGATGAGGCTGCAGTGGGAGCTTTGGGTGAGTGGGATGGTAAAACACATCCTGGAGGGGCTTAATGATGCTGGAAAGTGAGGAAAGATTCTACAGAAATTGCCCTGTGGTTTGGAGGTGCAGGCTAACTTTAAACAAGGAAGCAGGAGCTCTGGAAGTAGGCTAACAATAGCAGCGTGGGGCTTTTATGCAAATTGATTTACTCTGTTATTTGGGAGAAACTGTCTTAGGGCTAAGGTGGTTTCCATTAATTTCCCAGCTTTCCCAGCAAAGTTGTAAAAGTTAGTTTATCTCCCTCATGCTTTATTTACAAAGCCATGTACAACACAAGCCTGCTTGTTACCCCTGAGTGCTGCTCTTAATCAAGGAATGGTGGGAATACAGCTCAGATTGGGCTGCTTTTAAAATCCTTCTTTTGGAAACACATTTCTTTATACCCAATAGATAAGTGTTTTGGGGGTGGGCTGGGCTGGTTTTTTGCTGGTTGGATGGGAGGTTTGTTTGTTTTATGGCTTCAGGTCTTTATTTATGTGATGCTTGTTGCTTTTTCTCTACATTTTTGGAAAGGCTCACACGGTATCCCTTGACTATCATTAGATTTCTCCCTTTTTTTCTCTTGTCTGGTTTTCATTCCATGCACAGCAGCAGATCAGTAGCTTCAGGCTCCTTTTTGAGCAGAGTGGCTGCAAGGGAGGATGGAAAACTGCTCCTTTGGATGTCTGTGGTTCCGAGGTGAAACTCTCCTAACTACATGCAAAGGGCTCCGAGAGCAAAGGGCTTCAGCAACAGCTCAGTCCAGGAGTCCAACTGACCCTGGAGAAATCAACAGATGCAACAGGCAGCAGCAAATTCTTGCAGAAAAAATGTTAGAGCAGAGCAAACATACAGATATTTCTCTAGGTATGGCTTTTCATATTTTTGCCTGCAGTATTCTTCCCCAGAATATTATATCCAAACCATTTTGCTTAATAGCACTTGAGGGAGTTCTCTTTCATTTTTCTAAGAGGTTTTTAATCTTTCTGCCTATTAACATCCAACCTGTCCTTTTGGAAGGTATTCCATCATTTTAATCCTGAATTTTGAAGGACAAGTTTGATTTACATCTTTGCTCTTTATGTTCAAGCTGCTGCCACATGCTCTCATCCCTATGGATCTTGTGTGGTGAATTATCAATGTACACTCAGTCATCCTATGTCCCCTCAGTTGTGTTCTTACCCATGCTGAAGAAGCCTCAGCTGTTTTCTGTTTTAAGCAAATTTTGTCACCTTTTTTTTTTTCTTCTTTCTTTTTGAGTAGCTTATGAATATATGCAATACCAGGGGTTCCTATGAAATGTTTCAGAGTTTCTCTGTCAGTTTTTAATCCCCCTAACTGGTTTGTTCTATTTCCTACCTATTTAGTAGCACACCAGGGAATTTTTTACCTTGCACTAAACGTCTCTTTATTGTGTAGTATAAAGTAGTTGTTTTGGGAGTTCAGATGTTATCATGTGCACAAACCTTGTTTAAAGTTATTTGGAAAATCCCTTTAGGTTTTAAAGGACCTTTGTCTGTCTGAAAAAATCTAGATGGCTTTTTTGCTGTTTAGTTTAGTACCTTTGTCATGGTAAGTGAGACCAAGTTGCCATGTCCAGCTGAAGGTGACAATGAGCTGGACAGTCACCAAATATTCTGTCTGCACTGGACTCTGCTGCTTGCTGGGGTGAAAGAAGGGAAACATCAAGAAATGTGGGATTTTTATTCTCTTACTCAGGAGGTAGAACCCCAAATTCCTCTCTGGTCTATAACAGAACAGGTAGCAGAGAGGGAAGGTTTATTTTAAAGCAAATCTCTTCCCTCAACTCCCATTCAAACCAGATGAACATCAAAATATAAGCCTTGCATTTGCACCTACCTGCTCAAACCTGGTGGTTTTTTTTTGTTGTTTTTTTTTTCTCTGTGTGTGTTGCAAAGGCAGATGGATTGCTTAGAAACAGTATTTTTACTTCAGCAGGTGATTACCTAATTAAGTGCTACACCTGATTAAATGCTGGAAAAAGTATTTAAGATCATTAGTGGTAACAAGACTGGCAGAAGGAAGGTAGCATGTAGAATAAAAAGAACCTGCTGCCCTCCCTCCCAGCCCTTCTGTGAAGAGACAAGCTGAACATGAAGATTGTGAAAGGAGCTGGACCAGTATCAAAAGCAGTGTGACTTGCAGAATTTCAAACCAATGGCAAAAGCCAACAAACCGAATGACTTAATGGGAGCTGATTTCCCTCTCTTCAGGGGTCCAGGGCAGGAAGGGTTTTGCTGTGACTGAAGTGCTGACTTGTTCTATAGAACCAGGCTCTCTACATTGAGATTTATTTTCTGGTTTGTTTATTCCTGCTTTGCCCCGAGCTTGCTGAAATCAGTGGAATTATTTAGCAAAAAGGTTCTGAGTAGAAACCAGATGCCCAGGTCCTGGATTCTGGAAAGGAATACCACCTCGCTGCTCCAGTGGATGAAAGCTGAGTCCTTCTGAAAAACAAGGTGCTTTGAGAGCAAACAAATGCCTCAGGGTTTGATTGAATGTGGTTGATTGTGGACATCCAGGCTGGGCTCACCTCCTGAGCACACCTGGAGCTGCTGCACTTCTCCTGCCCCTCTCAGCCTGACCCCAGGCATGAAGGCAGTTTCTTTTATTTATTCATGCAAGCATTTCTTTAATTTTGGCTGTCTTGACTGGTCTTTGCTGGGGCACAGCTTTGTTTGTACCTCTTCTGCCAGTGATCCAAAACCTGTGTGTCTGTGACCACCACTGGGGGAAGCTGCTCTCTCAAAGCTTGGAGTGATCTGTCCTCTCTGGGAAGGTTTCCTTATTATTGTGTGCCTGGAATCAGCAGTCTCACGTGACTCCTCTGAGTTATTTAGTTCTTCAGGATCAAAGCTCTATTCAAACAAAAAATTGTGCTCAGATGATTATTTGAAACTTTTGATATTTAATGGGGGCAAGGATGTTTATGTGCCAAAACAAGGAACTCTAGAAAGAAAAAACAGCAGAAAAAATGATTTTTTCTGCTGAATGATCATGCAAATCATGTTGTGACTGACTAATATTTAAATGGGAAATATTGTTGATAATTTATTGGGCAGGGAAGAATCTTCTCTAGCCCTGCCTGAAAGCCAGAAGGGAGTTCTGGGCAGGGGGCTTGGAATGGAATGTGATATCCAGACAACAAACCAGCACTGCTTTTGACTACAGATGAACCAAAGTTGTTTATAGCAAATACCTCTGAGAAAAAAGTTTTTTGAGAAAGACTGGTATTTTGGCTGTCAGACCTGCTTCAGGTCTAGTGATTACCAACATCTTAGCTGCTTCAATTCCCTGATGAGCTGCCTTGAAAACATGAGTTTTATAAATCACCTCACAACACTGCACTACAAAGCCCTGGTGATCAGCAATGCAGTGACCACGTTTATGGGAAGAAAAGACATCATTTCAGGGAATAACATGAGAATGTATCAACGCCACACATCTTGATTGCAGACTCTGCAGGTAGCCAAGGTTTCTGTGGCTTACTCCTTGACCTTCACCTTTGCTTTCTCAGACTGCAAACTTCTCAGAGACCTGCATGGTGTGAACTGCATCTTAATAGCTGGAGTGCCTGATGGAGAGATTCCCTTCCATTCTTAATTGGGAGCTAGCTGTGGCTGTGTCATCCAGCTTCACAAAGATCTGCTGCTCCCTACCTGCAGTTCCATAGAATCTCTGGGGAAAATATGACAATTTGCAACAATGGAAGTTGGCTTTAGAGCGCATGTTTACATTAGGATCTATAAATATTCCCACACTTCTGGCAGATGTTAAGTTTTTCTATATTTGCTTCTCTTCCTATTTTATCTCACATCTCTCTACTCTCTTTAAGCTGCAATGATTTTTGCTACCTATTAATGAATGATAAATAGCAATTTCAGTCCATGGTGTGCTGTCCCAAGCACAGGGCATGGATGGGTGGCAGATCCAGCGCCTCCAGCAGACAGAGCTCTCCTCATGTGAGTCAAAGTGAAATCCCTGCCTCGTGTCACCTGGACATCCAGGTGCAGGCTGAAGGGTTTTCCCTTTTGAGCTACCTCCCTGCTGCTCCCACTCCCCCCTCTGTGGTGAGGACGAGAAAAAGCCTAATTAGACTGAGCAGAATCTTCTTCAGATGGTCCAGGCAAAGTGTCAAGAGATAAACAAGGCCTTGTTACCACCTGCAGAAGGAAGGGAGAGAGGGACAGGGTAGTTTCATGAGGTCAGAGCTGTTCAGCTTTCAGGTAGACCTGTTGAGCAGATGTGGGTTGTTATACTGTGTTCACCCTGAAATCCATGGGATACAGTGAAATTTGGGAAAATATTTTAGCAAGCAAGCTTTACTCTCTCCTAAACTCATTGTTTTCAACAGTTAAATATAATATCAGCCCTTCAGTGTAAATGAAAGTGATATTTTTAAGGCTGAAAATAAAGGCAGGGCTAAGGACATCTGTGGAGAAAGAAGCCACAAACCATTAAAAATGGATGGTAGGGGCAGTAATGGCAGGAGAAAGTGATTTCAGTGAAAATGTCCTGCAGTACAAGGCTGGGACATGCTTTACAAGGAGCTGTGCTGGTGATTATGGCTCTGCACAGCTGCTTCTCCTCCCAAAACCAGGAGAGTAAGAGTGAGTAACCAGGCTCTCAACTCTGCACTGCCACATTGGACACATCAGACCAAGATTTATTTTCAAAAGGAACAGAGATGTCTCACCTCTTTCAGATTTTTGTACTATTACCAGAATCTGTAACTTTCTCAATAACCGGGTTTCAGGGTTCTAGATGGTTTATTAGTACACAGTGAATCAGCTTCAGATGTTTTGGCTTCATTCTTCCAGCCTCTTCCTTGGCTCATCCCCCCTCAGAGGTGCAGGGCCATGTGTTAATTAGGCATCAGGCTAATAGACTTTGGCAATCTGCAAATTGCATCTCTAAATCTACTTCAAATTTAACTCAAATACGTGGAATCTACTTCCTTTTTTAAAAGCTCTCTTAAAAGACAACTCAGCCACTAAAATGGCAGAAATGTGTTTCAAATGTTCATTATGTTTGTGGTGTTTGCATGCATGAGAAAACTCATTCGTACCAAAACCAAAATCAGTCAGCATTAGATGTCAGAACAGCAATTCCTATCATGTTCCCATAGAATTTGTTCCCATGATGAAAACTAAAAACAAAATTAGGCAAGATCCTGAAATAATCCTAATAGTATCTCCAGAAGTTAATGTTTCTTTATTTTCTCAATTTTAACCTGAAATATATTTGTCTTCTTTTGCACTAATAGAAAAATGGTATTTTTTTCTGTTCAATATGAAGGTATATTCATGTTCTGTTATAGACTACCATCAGAATTGCTTCACAGGCTGCTTCAAAAGAGAAAGGAGCAGACCTTCCACACAACAAATCACCTAAGAGGTTGGTTTCCCTTTTTTTCTAACCAGTCTTTCCAGTAAAACCATGTTTGTATCTAACCTCAGGAACATTTGTAGCTCTGTGAGCTCAGCTCCTCTTTCCCAATGTCACAGAAATGTGATAACCAGCAGAGTGCTCCCAGGCCAGGTGGAAATTTGGGGTTTATGATCAGAAATCTTCAATCCTTTGCCATTTGTGAGGGCCTTGGTACAGGACAGAAGGCAGCAAGGGGTGACAGAGCCATGGTGAATTATTGAAGTATTGGAATTTGTAGTTTGATAGAAGGCACTTGTTTCCTGTGAGTCCCAGAAGGTTCTGCCCCAAACCAGGGGAGCCTCAAACACGTCAGGTATTATCAGAGAACATCTGCTGGAGCCACAATTTCCTGTTTGAAGCATTGTGTACCTCTCCTGGCACCCTCTGTGATCAGGGCAGATGGGAACCCATGTAATCCTAACTGGTGTGGCACAGACAATGGGATTACACAGCTCCTGCAGCCACGCTTCCCTGCTCTGCCTCCAATTACAAAAGAGCCCAGGGGCTAATCACTTATCAAACTCCTGTGGAAACTAAGGAGAGAGGAAAGATAAAATAACAAAAAGATTTGTGCTGCTGTCTGAGTGATAAGAATTAGTACAATACTACGTAAATTCTCCCCTAATAAAATATAGAACAGAATTTTCAAGGCTCTGAATTTTTCCTGCTAAGAACAACTGCAGCATTTAAATTAAAGGCACAATCCACAGCATTTTCAGTGGAAAATTTCAGCTGCCTCTCTTTTCCTGGGGAAAATCTGGTTTCTGGTTGTTTACTCCTCATGGTTAATTCGGAGTTCCATAGAATATCTATCAACCTGTACATCAGATAATCCACTACCTTCAATTATGTGCATCAATCACACCTGGTCAGGTGACATAAAGAGCACAGGAAAAGAACACAAACTGAAAAAAGCTTGGAAATTTATTAGGTAGGAGTGGGAGGAACTTGGTGCTGGAGGCTGCAGGAGAGATGAGGCAGATGAAAGTGAGTCCTTTTGAGATGCTGAGATTTCTTACAATGTGTTTAATGGGAGCTGAATACACAGAATTGGGCACTGAAAGATTTATTCACTGGGTTGTTTTCTAATGAGACAGAAGAAAAGATCGCAGATGAGAAAAGTAAAATATTCAATAGTTTTGTGATTGCTCTCCAGAAGATGATCCTCACAGTTAATAAAACATGGTGATTGCTCCCAATTTAGGGTAGGCTAATTTTTTAGGCTTTCAGTCATTTAGTATGAAAAAGTAAAAATTAAACATTAAAAACATTTTTTTAGTGAAAAAGTAAGATTCAAATTCAAGTTCATTAGGTTTTCTTATGGAGCAGAGAGGCTGTGAAACTTCTTTTAGTAGTCAATTTCTTATCTTTATTCCATTAGACTCAGGTGATAAAAAGAAAAAAAAAGTCTTAGGGAGAAAAAATCTTCAAGTAATCTTAATTTTTTTTTCCTCTCTGATAATGTCATAATACAGTTTTGAGATAAATATATATTGTTTTGGGATTATCTATGGGATAGAATTGATTAGCATTTTGCTAGACCCTTTTATAAAGCTCTCAATAAAAGGTGCTTGCACTTTTTGGGAGTTCCTTAATTCTAATGGGCCCCACTGGCAGCCCCCATTACCTCTGCCCCAGGTGGTCACCAAAGAAAACTGACACCACCCCTATTCTGTTTTGGGTTTTTTTCCTTCCAAGAGGTATTAATTTCAAAGGCCTTCCTGGTGGAAAACAGCACTAGAAAAACCAGATGGAAAAATTATGGAGGGTTTTATGATAATCAGATTAACAGAAACAGGGCTGCATATTTTTTCCTGAGCATTTATTGACAGATGGGTATAGATATTGAAATTTGTATCAGCCATTGCATTGCACTCTCATCCAAATCTTTTTATCAAGTCTTTAATAAAGTCATGTTACACTATAGAAGCTAAAGAGGCTCCCCCTGATTCTTGCAATAGGCAATGGAGATTTGATCACAGCCCTACTTGGAAAAATGATAGAAACAAGACTGGCTTTTACTAAAAGGCTCTTTTCCCCCCCTAAATTCCGTGTGCAATTTGCAGCTGTGGATGAAATGTGTACACAGATGAAGAACTGAAGAGAAGCAGCTGCACTGTTGCCCCAGTTAAATCACTGAACTTGTGCTTCAGAGAAGTTTTCCCTGACAGGAGTGAAGGCAGCAGCACCTCAGGAGCTCGTGCAGAACTGGAGAAGGTGCTTTCTCTGGCAGTCACACAGCAGCAGCAGAAATTCAAATTAACTGTGCATGCTGAATAACAAGTTTTATGAGAATCAATCAGATATCATCATAAATGCTGTTCTGCCTTGGTGCTGAAGAAGTTAAGCTCCACTGGAGAAGTGCAATATTAAACATGCCAGAGCTGAAGTGTGAGAAATTCAGGAAATGTTGGGCCAAAATACCTGATTAGAGTGTTTACATTTCATTCATCACCCTGCTCTGTCATTCTGAATGCCTTTTATATATCAATAAAGGGAAGAACAAACTTATCAGTATCTTTGTGAGGATTTACAAGCTTCCTCAGAATCCCCTCAGTTTTCTGAAATACCAGCCTGGTATTTGCACTGTGCACTGCCAATCATCCATCTGCATCCTGTCACTGAGGCCACTTCCCACAGAAGGAGTGTGGTGGCTGGGGGAGAAGAAAAGGAGGAAAACGTCTTTTCTGTCAGTCTTGTAGCTGTTACTGCTACAGCTTGTTCAGTCAAGTCATGCTCACTAATCTAGGCTGGAATTCCTGAAGGCTTTTAATGTCTCATTTTCTGGAACAACTCTTCTGGATCCTTCCCTTCAAAAGAGCATTTGCCAAATCCTTCACTGGCAAAGGTGATTGTGTTCTGTGTTAGATGCACGTGAATGTTCTAGAAGCACTGGGTTCATCCAAAATTTGGTGACACATTGAGGGGTGAAACCTTTGTGTCTGCTAACTTGCATTAAAGTTTCTTTACAGCAAAAGATTTGACAGATGACAAAGTAACAGTAGAAAACCTGAAGGTGTGTGAACACAGGAGATGTGTGTTGTGCATCCGTCATTTTCATTGCTGTTATTCCCCCATGCCTTCATTTCTGCTTCCCATAAAGGACATTTAAGCTGAGAGCTCAGGGCTGGGATGATGCTCTGGCTGACCATCAGCACGTGTAGCACCTGACACATCACATCTGTTATTCCTGCCCTGCTCCTCTTTCCCAGCTTGTCCTGACAGCTGTCCCCACCACAGCTGCTCTGCAGCATGGGCACGCCACAAAGGGGTTTGCCCTTTGGTAATGTTATCAGCTTCCTCAGAAGCAAATTGTGCATCAAAGTGTTTAAGCTAGTTGACAAAGGAATAAAATTCAGTACCTGTGACTGAGGAGCAGCTGAACAGGTGAGAGCACAGAAACGGGATTTTGTGAAATGTGGACTTGTCTCAGAGGCAGTTTCTGTTAACGACAGGACAGATCTAATAAAGGCAGCACCTTATCAAGTTACTGTCAATTTTGTGGGAAATTATTGACATCACAACCAAATTTTCAACTCGTCTGTGTCATTATGGAAGCCTCACAACTTCAGTGGATTTGATTTGCCGGGAACCAAAGCAGATGAATTGTCCTGGAAGACAAATCACTGTTTCATGTGGATAAGACCTGATTACTTCTGTTTTCCTAGCAAGCAACAGCAGAAGATTGTATGGGTGTATGACTGAAATGAAAATGTAGATTTCCAGAGCAAAGAGCAGTAAGAAAGACTGACAGCTGACTGATGCTGTGCTCTCCTAGAGCAGTAATTATTACTGCATTCAAGCTTTCATATTTTCCCTATTCTCTATTTCTCTTTCTTCTTTCATCATTTGTTGCAAACTTGGTTTTGTTTTCTTAATATTTCTCTGAGAAATTTCTGAGCCATCAATCTGGAGGCTGTGAGCATGATGGAGTTCTGTGCCTGGCCAGCCAGGAGGGTGCCCAGGCTTTGCTGACTTCTACTTCTTGTGCATCCCCCTGCTCTCATCTTCCCATGTTGCCTGCTGGGGAAAAGAACCATTTCCCTGAAAAACAGGTATTTACTGCCTTGAGGTACTGGTAATTGGTACCTTAGAGCAGCAAATTTGCAGCAGAAAAGTTTGTAAACAATATAAAAAATAAAAAGACACACTTTAAAAATCGTTTTTGCTGCCTCAGAAAATGTCTCGTGCACCTTGTGCCTTTTCAAGCTGCCGTGTCTGGCACCAATTTTTTTCTTCAGATGTGCATTGTTTGAATGCAAATATATCACTAAATTAAACTTAAAGACATTTCAAATGATCAGCAAATCCCATTTAATTTGAAACGTTTGGCAAGTCCTCACAGTGTCATTGAAGAAAAGGAGGATGCCCTTGGAGTAAGCCTGGTAGAAGATCCACAGATTCCCCATTTCCTTTTTGTACAGTGTGCAGGTCCATTTGGGGTTTTTCTTGTTTTCAGGTACCCATGTTGGATGTAATCCCTCAAAATGTCTGCTTGAATACTGTTTCATTTTAAATGAAAATAGATTTTTTCATTTTAAATGCAAAATTCTTAATTGTTGTACTTAAGATCACGGCCTATTTTAGGACAGCATCTGATTATTCTGATCATCAAATTATAGAAAGTATTTCACTCTCTCCCTTCATCCCTGCTCCTTCACTCAGCTGGATTTGCAGGAGATGCATTTAGCTAATAGAACAAGAAATTACAAGTGTATGAATAATTGTTTTTAAATGCTATTTAAAGTCCTATATATAGCATGAGTTTCCTGGAAATCTTTCCACATACTGTTTGGTAGGAAATAGTCTCCAAGCAGGTTACAATGTTAATTTGATAGCTAAACCTTTCCCAATAGTTGTGTTCTTGATTTGCTTATAAAAGAAATCCCATTTTAGGCTGAGTGATTACAATCAATTTGCTGTTACCAAGTTATCAGAGAAAGGAGCTGTACCACATCGTATGAAAAAAAATCCCAAGCAATTAATGTCAGCAAAAGCATTCTTAAAATTCCATCCTGAAATGTGTGATTCAGGCCAGTTTTTATCCCAGCTGCTCAGTAAAAATGCAAAGAGAGGTTAATATGATAAAATATGGGACTACTTAAGCTGTTAATTTTCTAGCCAAGTTTAGATGAATATCATGGACTGGGATGCTAAAAGCCATCTAACATAAATGTTTAATGAACAAATAAAGCTGTCAAAGGCAAATGTGCCCTGCACATTATGGATGTATTTGCTTTGGGTACATCCTGCAGTCAGAGTCATTGTCTCATCAAGGCCTAAAGTCTGTTTTCCACCACTTTAGTATTTTTTAATACTCTGCTCACAGGCTGGTTTTGTAGGGTTGTGTGGTTTGTTTTTCAGGCCAGAATTACAGGAGCAGTTGTATAATTCTTCAGGCTTTCCAGGCTTGCAAATATTTTTATTGACTTGACCAAACTTCAGCTGTGAGCCTTCTGCTCAACTTCTAAAAAACCACAGAAACGAGGACAAAAATCTCCTTTTGCATCAAAACACAGAATCTCAGGGCTGGAACTTCCCAGCCTGGAATACTTTAAAGGATTTAGCAGAAAGCAGCAAATTCTCTTGTAAAAGAAAATATTGTTTCTACTTCAAACAATTCTAACACAATCCACAGAACATCACCACCGCTGCAAAGATCCATTTTCTCTATTTAATAATAAACCTTGAAGGGGTTTCTACAATATGTTTTTACGACTCCCTGGAACCCATGTTTTCATTTCCATTTGGATATGTTTCATATAAGGCATTATTGATTTTCCAGCCAACATGGATCTTTGGGAAAAAAAAAAAAAATGTAATGATTTAGCCTTCACTATGGATTCTTCTCATTTAAAGGCCTGTAGAATGGTTTTGGAATGTTGACTCACTGAGGTTTTTTGCTTTTTATTTTTTTTTTTCCTAGGGAGGTCTATTGCCTACCAAAACCTTAATGTATGTAGTGAGAGAATTTCTTAAAAAAATTAAAAATTGTGCGCTGAGTGGAAACATTTTTTATAAGCTCTGGTGAAGGTGATTATATGCATTTTCTTTGACACATCAGTAGAAACCACAGTAATTTCAGCAATTCCTTGTGTGTAAAAGGGCATCACTTTTGTTGTAATCTTCCTACAAGTGTTTTAATCAAAAGAGTTACCTTTGAACCCAAGGACTTCATTTTACTAAGACCTGGAAAGAAAATGAACACTTCTTTGGATAAAAAAAGATAATGTGACATTAAAGTCTGAAAAGTTGATGTTCCACAGTGTAGAAATAAATGGCCCAAACCTGGCAAACAGCATGTTCTACAAGAAAATAAATTAGAGTGGCATAACTATAGTGACTGCTGAATTTGTACTAATCATTTGGAAATGAAATCCTCTTTTCATTAGCATTTCCATGCTCGCATGCATAATTTACAACAAAGGTTTGCAGGCACTAACACAGTTTTCATAAATGAGTCGTAATTTTGGTGTTGCTGGAACCTTGGAAACTTTTTAATGCAGTTGGATTTTTACATAGGAAGAAAAGCATAACCTTGATTTTCTAAAAGTCAGATTTAGTGTTTAAAATGTATGCATGCTGATTTCCATGCTGTATTTCTTTTTGTAGCAGCCTGAATGCAAAATAAGTATAAAAAATGACCACAGCTACCAGAGAAAAATAGTGGGTTTAGGGCCTGTTTCCTGCAAAATGCTGGAATTGTTTTCCAGGTGGGCACAGTCTCAGAATAATACAGGCTGTTGAATAGGGATTTAATACAGCTTTACCTAATAGGAGCAGGAAATTATATTAAGTCCCTGGATTTTAAATTATCTGACATCGAGAATGCTGATCATTTTCTATTATTCCTGTTGCAATTCTGGTGGGGGAAGTTCTTTTAGGGAATCTGGCTGACTTTGTATTTGGAGAAAATTTAACTGTGGCTCTAGTCTGGAAGTGTTCAATTATGCTTCTAGAAATAGGTTGAAAACCATAACTTTAACTAGCCATTTGACCACATTTTGCAAATTAACTGCATATTTTGTTTTCGTTTTTCATGGCTCCTTTGCTCTTGCTTTCACTTGCACAAATGTCTTTGAAACAACGGGGAAGCTTCTGGGAGCTGGGACACAGAACATGGGCAGGGTCAGTGGGTTCTTCTTCACCTCTTTCCACCTCAGGTCTCCCTGATCCCAGCATTCGTGCAAGGAAAGGAACAGAAGATCCATTTCTGTGCTCCCATCTTCCAGCAAAAACCCCTGCAGCAGGATGGAACTGGCTGGGACCAAGTGGCTGAGGAGAATGGGATGGGGCAGGATTGTGTCCAAACCCTCTGCAGTGGTGGGAAGAGCTGGTGTGCTCTGTGTGATCAGAGCCCTGCTCCATCACCTGCTGGGCACAGAGGGCAGGATGGATTATTTTTATGAAGCAAAGTCCATTCAGAATTTATAGGATGTTTGTGTTGTTGGCTTCAATGGATTTTGCTTGGTGGGAACAGCAAAATATCTCAGTTATTGTTGGTGTCCCACAGCTCTGCAGTGGCCCTGGGGCTGGCCCTGCCCCTCAGGAGGGGGAGCAGCCCTGGAATTGTGTGAGCATTGAACACAAGGAAATTAAAGACTGGAGAACCTTTAAAATTACATTGTTTTGTGTTTCATGAGTGAAGGCATTCTGGCTTGTGGAAGCAGCATCTTTGTGAAAAATGTGCTTGAGGGGTGAGCAGTGGGTGGTGCAGATGGAGGATGGCATGGCCCTGCACAATGGGCTCTGATGAGAGCAGGGTGAGACCCTTCTCTGCATCTCTGACCTTCATTCTTGGGGGTTTTGGTGGTGTAGATAAGATAATACAAATTACCAAAAATTAATACATTTATTCTGCGAAGACTAGAACGTTAATTTGGTGGGGAAAGCCAGAAGAAACCTTTCGACAGCTCTGCTTGGCAGTGGGGTGAGGGACAATTTTAATGTCCCTTTTTAATCAGCATCTGAGTGGGAACCAAATCTCCCTGCCCAGCCACGTCCTGCAGTGGTGGTGTCACCATCCTCTGCTCCTTGTGGATGTAAATTGAATTGTGACAAATACACAGAGCAGTGCATTGCCTGGAGACTGAAATCAATGCTTGCATGTGCTCAAACAAAATTATTTTTTCACTTGAACCTCTTTTAAGTGAAGTCATTTTGAAGGGGCTGTGTATTTCATACTTTGCATGCGTTGCTTTTTCCTTCCCGAAGAAAAATATCTGGACAATAAATCATCACTAGAGGAAGTTTTGCCATGTTTAGTGATTTCATGAGAGATATTTTTCTACCTGTATGATATGCAAATACTTCTCAGGCATATAGGAAACAGAAATTGGCTCGTTTTACACTGAAAATGTGAGTGTACAATTCTGTGGGTTTGGGGGATTTTCATTCTGGGCTAACTTTACAAACCAAATTGGTTAACAGAAATGTGTGCATCAAATTTTTTATAAGGTTCAGAGCTTGAATTTACAGCATCCATTACATCCAGTGAAAGATCTGCCTGTGTGTTTTGAACACCAAATTTCAAAGTGTTTTTTGGGCAGTTTTAGTATAGTGTTATAAGGAAGAATTTTAGTGTGGTAGTAAAATCTTACATCTGCTTTATGAGAGAGACAAATGTAGGTTTCTTAAGCAGAATATTATCATGTAGAATGCTTGTAAGATTTGTTAGAAAATCAAACTTAAAAGACTGTAATTTTCTTTTGAGACACTTTAGATGACAACATTACCTAAAAAAATCTTATAATTCTAGTTAAAAGCAGTAGAAAGAACTCCCTCTAAAATGCTCAAGCACTTTAAACTATTTTTTTAAAATTCCTTACTTAAGTAGAGATAAATTCATTCTTCTTTTTTGCCTTGAAAGGTGACCAAAGCCCAGCTTCCAAGGAGTTTAGAAATGGTTTAATTGGCCCCTGGGTGTTTTAAAGCTCAAAATATCTGTGTGAATATTTTATTATTGATTATATTATACATATTATAATATATTATATTGATTATTTTATCAGTGGTAATACAGCACCCAGTGAAGCTGCTGTTGGGGCAGACCAGTTTGACTCACTGGAATTTCCCATGGAGGAGCCCTGGAGAATTTATCCAAAGATCAGAGTAACATTTCTGTTACATGTGTAATACAAAAGAAGAATGAAATTGAGGAAAATATTTTCCTCAGATTTTTTTTTCCTCAGATGTTTGTCTCTCTTCACCCATTTTTGAGAAGTATTTTTGTTTACTGCATGGAATGGACACAGAATCTTCAGTTTTCATGGAAACAGAATTGTGTCGATGTGTGTATTGGCATTTCTGGATTCACTGAACCATAAATTCTTTAAATTTTTGCCCAAACCAACCTGATTTCACTGAAATGATGGAATTGCTGTACAATATTTGAGGTCAGCCTGGGTCAATCTGTCCCCAAGGCTCAAGGACAGGACGTGGGATCAGCAGAGGAGCTGTAAGTTCCTCTCCTGGCCACAGACAGCATCAAGGGCAGAGAGAAGCAGAAGTGATCCCTTGAAATGAACAATTCCACAGTAACAGCAATAATCATAATAATGATAATGAAATACCACTGAATGTGAGTACCCAGTTTTAGACTCCTTTAGAAGATCTGCATTTCAGTAGAAAGAACAATTCCTTCAAAATTCAAACCTTTTGGGGAGATCTCAAGATGCCCACATTAATCCAAAGTTTGTTTTTATGGTTTAGAGCCTATTAAATAGAAAACTGGTGTAATAGGCTTCAAAATGACTCTTTTTTTCTCCTTGCTGACCTTGTGTTTAAGTCAGAAGAGCTGAATGAAATTTATTGGCAGCTTTTATAATTGTTTTGAAAGCACTTTGCCTTCTCACTTTGTAAGTGAATGAGTTGGCAAAGCTTTCCAAAAGAGCCAAGAAGGTCACTGGAAAATCGCTGGCTTCAGCCTTACTTAAAACAACATTTGTTAACTTAAGTTACATTTACTCTCAAAAACAAATTAACAATTTAAAACACCGGTAAAACATGGATTTGCCAATTATAGTGAAAATTCTGTGAAGTATATAGAGCATTACCTCCTCATTAATAACACATTAGCTCTTCATTATTGCATCATTACAACAAACAGCAGCAGGATTAATAATATCTGGTCACAGTTACCAAAAATCATTCCCAGTTTGGGAAATGATTTGGCCCATGGAGACATTTTGTTTAAATGATCCAGTGTGCTCTTAATAAGAGCAATAAAATATAAAAAATAGTAAGAAAGAGAAAGAAAAATATAAAATGTTGCAGTCACACCTTTTGGTGCATCAGCTGCATTGTACCCAAGAAAAACAGAGATGAATACATGGAAAGTGAAATCTCTCAGCCTCTTTCCTTTGCTTTAGCTGAGGTCCAGCAGAGCTCTGTGATCAGAGTTTAAAGTGCCTTAGAAAGTGTTTGGCCTGCCTTTTTCTGGCAGAGTATTTTCATTGTTCTGTGAAAAACTGAAGGGCTTGGAGAGCTATTGAAATCAATTCAGTGCATTAAAAAAAATTCAAAAACAAAACCAACCAAACAAAACCAGCAATTGCTGCCATTTTTTTTTTTTTTTTTTTTTGGCTCACAGTTTTCCCTTCCAGCATATAACTTATTTGGATTTCTGGTGTCTACCTTTGATATCATGGAAATGCCAAGCAGTAAAGCTGCACCCTTATCAAATGCAGGGAATAAAATGTAAGATGCATAAATAAATCCTCTTACCTAAGTAAGCAACACAGAGATGGAGGATTTCTGCTTCAAAAACAAAACCCAAGCCAATGAATTGTTAATCCAAAGCAAAATACTCGTGGTTGTCAGCTGTATTCTCTGAAATGTTCCAAACAGACTTTGAAAGAGTTATAATTCATTAAGGCACACCTGACACAAATACTTTATGTTTGGGTTTTTGTTTCAAATAACAAAACATACTCTGGGGCTTTTTTCAGATCTTGGTTTTGGTTTGTTTTGATATAAATGATTTGAACTTGTTCATAAATAAGAAAATTGTCAGAACTGATGCATTAGTTGAAAAAAACCTTATATTTTCCCAGCTATAATGAGTTTGTATTGTTATTATTTTCCTTTTTTTTTTTTTTCAGAACATAGAGCAAAGATATATAAGAATATACTAACACCCAACATTTGGTGTGAATAGTATAGTGAAGCAATCCTAATGGAAATGATGCCTTTCTTGCCTAAAGATTCCCAGGAGAAGTATTAGAAGGAAAATTCTCACCCTGGAATGGAACAAATCAGACTAACTCCAGGCTAGATAGAACAATTCTGAGTGGTGTATGATACATAAGCCTAATTAGGTTTTGGGAAAGACAAACTGCAACAGCACTCCAAAATAATAAGAAAAAATGCAATTTATTGTCAATTTATTCCTAGGAAACCTAGTGACAGAAACACATCTAATACAATACTGCTATTTGTATGTGCCATGATTATAAGCTTTAAAGTTTTCATGCTGCTGCAACATTTTTGTTTGTTACCTGAGTTACACAGAGGAATTAGGGAATTATTCAGCTATCTGAAAGATTGATGCAGAGTTTTTCAGCTGAGTTTCCAAACTGAGGAGGGAGAATTTGCTAAATCTTGTTAAAATTGAACACAGCCGTGAACATCCTGAAATGCCAACAGTTAGTTTGCAATATTTCTGTTTTCAAGCATCTCCAGAGGAAAATGTAGTTGCAACTTTTAATGTCTCAGAGAATCCTTGTTTCCATTTGCCTAATTTCTCTGGATCTGGGGGTCTGATGCAGTGGGATAATTGGGATTATTTTGGACTAGAACGACATTGCCAGTGAAAATGAGAAGTATTTCCTCAGATGGACACTGAGTACTGATAAGGTCATAAAAGGTGGAAAATGTGGGGAGCACCTTGAGAAATAATCATAGATTTATAAAATCACAGGGATGGAACCACAGATTGGTTTGGGAAGGGGCCTTCAAGCTCATCCCATTCCACCCCTGCCAGGGCAGGGACACCTTCCACCATCCCAGCCCAGTCCAGCCTGGCCTTGGGCACTGCCAGGGATCCAGGGTGTGGGTTTAATAGGATTAATTGTCTTCCCTGCCTACTCTGGAGGGCCTCATTTCTCTTTACTTTTGTCCTAAATAATATGCACATTTCATCTTCCACACTGTCTTTTTAACAGCCTTTGTAAGGAAATTTTAAATCATCAGTGGTTTATGTTCCCCTTCTGTTGGTAATTTCCCTCAGGTCAGCTGAAGGAACAGGTGTTTCCTTTTAAGAACAAAAACTCTTTTGCCAGTTTAGGCGTTGCAGGTGAGAGCTTTTTAAACAGCTTCTGGTGGGGTGCTTTAGGGCAGTGGAGGAATAGGAAAGCTGAGTTGGTTCTTTGTGTCTCTTTTACCCCTTCAGAAACTGCTTGGTGATAAGAGGAACCTGCATTATACCCTGAAGGTATCACAGGTATGATCACACATGGGATTCTTTCTTAATAACTGTGGATTTAAATTCAGAAAGTGAGTTCTTTCTAGCTCTACTACTATAGACTTAAATACTAATAGTGTTCTGTTCAAAAGAGGTGGGGGTTTTTTTTAGAGCTTTCTGAAGTTTTTCATCAGAGTGCAATAGTTCAGCTTTTGTGCTGAGTCAGAAAAAATGCTGTGTTGCCAAATGAAACCACTTGTTCTTCAGAACTCCTCTCCTTGTAGCAGACTCTGAATATCTAAGCAGGGCAGAAAACTTGTGTTTTTCTTTATGTCCTGAGTGGTTACCCTACCTACAAGAAATATAGAATTGCCCCTACAATTAATAATTGCAGCATCTTCTTCTAAGGGGAGGCCTCTCCTTATCTGAGATAAAATTATGCTTGGAAATTGCATTATATCTGAACCAGAAGCTGGTCCTAGTGCCTTAGTATCAGTGGTATCTCTTAATCAAACCTCTGTCACTGAAATATAAATTAGTTCTAAATTGTGTAGTGTAAGTTTTTTTTATCCTTTAATGAATAAGAAATTACGTACACAAGGGAATTTCAAAACATATTGCGCTTTTCAATTTAGGTATAAATCATATGCAGATTTTATTTCTATTGCTGGACCTTTGTTGATGGTAGGAGTGTTTTTTCCTGAGTACTGGGGAAGTGTTGTAATGAAACAAGTATTTCATCCTGGGTTCTGGTGCGAGCAGCTGTCTCTTCTCCTCTAAGTCTCTCCTAAATAATCCCAAATTATCTGACTGCACTTAAATCATCTTTCAAGCTTGCCTTTCCCCTTGAAGTTTCCTGGCTAGTGTTCAGTGTCCTACCCAGAAAATGCTCAGTGGGAGAGGATCACAGACACCACAGTGGCATTGCCACAGGATCCCTGGATCCCTGGTTTTTGAGAAGGGCTTTGGGGCAGCTTTCCATGACACCCTGACGTGTCCATGGAGCCACAAAGATCCTCCCACACGTGGGAGAACCACAGAAGAGCCCAGGAGGAACCCCCAGCAGCAAACCTGGGGAGCTGGGAAGGTGCTGGAAAAACTTGGGAAGCTCGTTCAGTGTGAAGGAACCCAGCTGGGCTGCTTGGCTTTCCTTCATCCCAAAAGTCATGGAAAGCACAGACCTGCAGAAACTCAGTTATTGTGGTGTTTAGGTCCACCTGCCTCATCAGGAACAGGTTCCCCAGGGAAGTGGTCACAGCCCCAAGCCTGCCCAAAATTAGGAAGTGCTTGGACAATGTTTTCAGGCAGAGGGTGGGATCCTTGGGGGGTCCTGTGCAGGATGGGAGTTAGACTTTGATGGTTCTTATGGGTCTCTTCCAACTCAGGGTATTCTGTGATCTGAAAAAAATCATGGGTTTATTCTTTTTCCCTATGAAGTTCAGAAAATAATTGTAGAGAACATTGCTCTGGTGCACAGAATCCTGTGCCTGTCTGAGAAAACAATTTAAATTTGAATAGGAGATTTAAAAAGCCTGAATATTTAATGACATCAGAATTTAATGGACAGCAGTTTGAACCAAGTTTTCAAAGTCAGCATGACTGCAGTCTGTGATGGTGTGTCACAGGTTCTGAAAACCACCTCAGAGGGAGATTTGATGAGAATTGATTGTAGCCTTGTCACTGTGAATTTGTTATCAGATAGGAGCTAACTCGTGGCAGGTGTTTGTTTGTCTGGGTTAGATAAAGCTGCAGAGCCAAACCTGGCTGCAAAAATGAGGAGATCCCTCCGTGGCCAGAGTGTCAGGGGGGACAGGGAATGTGGCAGGGCTTGTCATGAGAGAAGGAAAAGTTGAATTTTGATGCATTTTGAAGCGTGGAAAAGAAAAATTGTCAGGAACACTCACATTGTTGGGTATGTTGGGGCTTTTTTCTATATGCTTTCAACTTAAATAGGTTTGCTCCGTGTTTGTACATAGTGCAAATTTCTGTGAATGAGCAAGAAATGTACTTGTAGAAGGGATTAATATTTGTACATTAATGCTGTGCTGACAATGGTAAAAACTCATTAATAGTCAGAAAAAATGGAAAGAGATGAGGAAAAAAGAAAAATACACAAGAAAATTATCATTTTATTTAACTTCTGTCCTAAAGGCTTTTATTCTCATGTCCCTTTTGTCACTATGATCTAATGAGGAGAAGGATGAGAGATTAGGAAGTGTTATCAGCATGGAGGTGGAAGTCAACCTTCAAATCCAGTTTCTGGCATTGTGGATTGTGAGATTGGAACTGGAATTTGGTGCCTGAATCACACAACAGCAGCTATTCTCACATGGGTGCTGGGATCTACCAGAGTTTAAACAACTGTTTGATAAACATAAATTAGGTAAAAGGTAAAACATAATTTAGCTAAAAACCATCCCTTAACTCCTTACAGATCACCACATTGCCTCAGAAGTCAAAATACAGTTTTATTCCAGAAAAAAAAAGTTATTTTCTTTTAAATAATAACATATTAAAAACTGAACCTGTAAAAACGCCAAGATCTATTTAGATTGTAAAACTTCCATGACTTTGTGTTTTAAAAGCATAAATGAAGAGAGCTGTTCTTTATTCTGCATGAATTGTAATGCTCACAGTTGCTCATTTAATAACCCCAGCCACTAACCAGAGATGTCTTTAAAAAAAAATAAAGTCTGAGTGTTTTAAAATATCCCATGTGCTCCATAAATGGAATTACAGAATTGTAAATTAGTTCTCTAAGCAGAGATTTCCCCCCATGTTTATGAAGTATAGAGGACTAAAATTTGGTTAAATTTTATTTACAAATATATAAAAGCATAGTGATGTGATTTCTGTAAATGCTTATATTTTTATAAAACACTTAATAAAGTAGAGGCTAAGCTGCTCTATGAATAATTGAGGCTAGAGGAATGACTCCCATCAGACTACTTATTATTTTTCTGAGAAAATATCTTTTATAAAATTTAATGATTCTTGAACCCACATTATTGGTGGAGCATTACCTATTCCTGCCTGCTTGTTCCGTCCCTTTCTTTCTCACACACATACAGGAAAAGTACTTTATTAATTAAACTACCACAACACATTTGTCCTGACATGTCAATCTCCTTTTCCAATCTCATTATATTCAGGTGGTGGATGATATCAGCTACAAATTCCTGACATTTCATTTTGTGTCCTGTCACCACCTATGGAAAGCAAAGGACAGCTTCTCTTGATCAATATCCCCAAAAATAAAGCAGAAGCGAATTTGTTTAACCATATGTTAACCACAGGTTTTCTCAGGCAGTTTGTAAAAATAAGGTGTAAAGGCATGCTGGGTTTTTTTTGTTTGTTTGTTTTCCTCTGAGAGCAATTGTACACAAATCTGATGTTTTGGAGTCCATGGAATGAAGTGCTGAGATTCCTACAGAATATTTCTTTGTGAGAACTGATGCCTTGACAAGGCTGGCCTAGAACAGAGGCTGGACAGAGTTACAGAATAAAGTAGCTAGGAATACATCAGAAGAATGCCCCAAACTGCTGTAACTCAGCAGAGCTCGATGGTGCTGCCTCATTGAGATGGGTTATCTTTTACAAGTCCTTCCAGCTTTGCTGTGGTCCTTTAACATAAAAACAAAATATAAAAAAATCCAGCTGTCTCTCCTCTCTTGGGCAGCACAGTTCCAGCCACCTCCCTCCTGGGAGCAGAGAGACATCTTGTGCTCATTCTCCCTTGGTGATTTGCATTTCAGGATGCCCTGACTTGGTGAGCCAATGTTTTGTTTGTTGAGCAGGGATGAATGCTGTGGATGCTTTGTTTAGGAAGTTGAATTATTAATTCACCGTACACAGAGTTATATCCCAAACAAAGCCTGGAGCTCAAAGCTGCCTAGTTCTGAGGAGGTTTATAAACAGGTTCTGCTAATCTGAAAAGATTAGCTGCCTTGTTATTAGAGGTAAATAAATACTTAACTTCAGAATTATTTTTTCTCCTTTCTAATCCAGAGGAAGGTTATAATGCCCTTTGTGACTAAGTTTTCCTTTGAGTATCTCCTCTGTGTATCTCTCCTGCCAGAATTACAAGAAGTTTTTGGACAATGCTGTCAGACACCTGGTGGGAGCCTTGGGCTGGTCAGGATCTGGAATTTGGGATCCCAGTGGGTCCCTCCCAGCTCAGAATTTTCTCTGTGCTTCCATTCAATTCCCATCAATTTGCTTTGCGTGCTTTCCTAGGCAGACTAAGAAAGCCAGGCCCAGTAAAGCCTGGATTTCCAGCAGCTCTGATTTGTGGCCTTGGAGACACTTTTGGAGCACCAGCAGTAAAAACCTCCCCCATATCATCCAGAGTGAAACATGGAAGTACTTGCAAAGACAGTGATGGAATTAGGAAATTTGCCTCTTTCCACAGTCAGCAGGGACTGAGAATTTCACAGAGATAAAATCTCTGCCATAGTCGTCCCAAAGGAGATGGTCTGTCATAGCTGCAGGATGCCCCTCAAATTTATATTTCTTTTTTTTTTTTTCCCTCAGATTGTTTCTGTAACTTATGAATATTATTCATTAATAAAAAGTGTGCTGGGCAAACTCAAGGATTTGTTTGGTCCCCAGGACCCTTTTTCTGTCCATGGTGACCAGGGAGGAGTGAGAACTTGCTGTGCCTGTCTCACACCTTCTGTTTTCATGGTGACTCAGAGAACTCCAACCCATGTCCTGTGCTGCAAGGCTGCAGGCCTTAGGATGGGTTTGAATCAAGTAGGGGTTAATTTTCCTGTTTATCCATCATGGAAATCCACGCTGCCATGGTTGTATGGCTTTAAAAATGACTAAAATTACATAAATCTCACTGTACCGAGATGTTCTCCCTGCTGTGTTTATTGTTTAGTTACTGGTTTAAGATTTTGCGTATTTTTAAGTCATTAAATTTGAGTAAGGCTTAAATGTACCTAATGGCTGGCTAAATTTGCTATAGGGTATTTGTGTCAATAAGGAACAAAATTATATTGCAGAACAGTACAAGTAGACTAAGACAACTCAAATTGTCAATATGATCAAAATGACTCAAAGAAACCAATTAAAACTCCAATCCATGCCTAAATTGCTATTGGTTGTGAGTACAGAGAATCATTTTACACATTTTATTTTTAGGATACTACATGATCGGGGTACTGTGGCATAGTGTCTTGTCAATAGATAATTATAAAAGCAAATATATCATCATGCTAAAATAAAATGCAAATCCCAATCAGCATTCTTCCAAGCTGCTCAATGGCCAGAAAAGATTGCGGGGGGAAAGCTGAAAACTGCAGATAAACTAATCTTACAGCCTGCAAGTTTCTGTGCATTTCTGTGATGAAGACTAAAGATATAAATTTATATACTGCAGTTTTTGGTTGCACCCTGCTGTAAATAGAAAGAAACCAAATGAGAATATTTGTGAGGAATTTTACAAAGATTCAAATTAGTTTAATATTAAACTCAGTATTTGAGCTTCAGAGTCTTGCAGAAGGATGCTTATATTGTTTTGTAGAACTACAATACTGACATACCTTTATTCATGACATGAGGTAAAAAATAATGGACTAAAATTACCATTTCTTACCTGATGATTTTTTAATGGATTTTGACATTAGGACTGGGAGGAGAGCAGAACTCCTTGAGTGAGCCCCCAATTAATTTAGAATTAATTTATTTATTTTCCTTAATGCAAGTTTAGTAGCATTCATGTTCTGAATGCATCTATTCAGACACAGAGTGTGAAAGGCTTGGACCTGCAGGAAAATCAGGCAGCGTCCAAACAAATGATGTATAAATTATGCATATCACAATAAGGCTTGTATCAATATTTCTTTAAATTGTGTTATAAGACACTGGAAAATCCAGGATGTGGGCTATGTGTGTAAGAACATGAATTTTTCACCAGCTCCTGAGCTGTGTGAAAACTGTGTGCAACACTTTGGGTCTTGTTAGGACAAGTTAAGAGTGGAGCAGAAAAAATCGCAGCCCTGTGAAAATTGAGAGGGTGGTTTCAAAGCAGAGACCAAAACGTGGAAATTTGTGTACCATGAGCCTCTGGGGAAGGAGCTGCTGCTGATAAATTAGCAAAACATATTTAGGAAACACAGACGCCTAATATTTTTGTTTGAACAGTAATGTGTTTTCTGAATCATTGCATTAATTTTAGAGTCTTGATTAAGATACTTCTACAGTAATGGAACAGATTATTTGCATTTTATGCCAAATAACTGATTATGCTTATTTGTAATTTATGTGTTGCGAGGTAAAAACTCTTTTGGTATCTGAGAGCAGTCTAGATTTTTTAGCCTGACTTGTTTGATGGTACCTGCTGATTTTAAGGTGCATGGAGCTGGAAATATGAGTAGAACTTTAAGAAATATTAAGGAACAGGAATGGCAAAATATACCCAACTGCATCAAGTAATTTGTGTTCTATTCTTCCTACACTTCAGCATATCACTGCTAAAAATATAGAAAATGCATCCATTTATGAAGAAAATTTACTCTATGAAATAAAACCAACAAAAAAAGTTGGACTTTGCATGCTGTTCTATTAAGACAGAAAATATAATCCACCAGAATAGAGATTACTGTTAAAATTCAATATTTTTGAGTGGTTAATGCTTTCAATTAATGGTATTAACTTGAACTCTAATCTTGGGAATATTGTGTTTTAGCTGTCCTTCAAATAATTTGTTCCACCACTGCTCTGGTTGTTCCTACACTGTGACCAGTCTGTGTTGGGTTGCAAGAAGAGTTTCTGCTCTCTGTTTAAATAAGGAATAATTCTGTACCTCTTAATTTATTTTTTATGCAGCATAAAATGCATTAAAAAATGCATATATATACGGCCATGGGGATTTATATTTCTTTGTACAAAATGTAGCATCTGAAGCTTTTTGGGGCCTTTTCAGGCAGGCCAGAGCCCAGCTGGTCCTTCTGGAAATCAGGATTTCTGTCGTGCACAGATTGTGTCTGGATGGCATTAGAGCAGTTCTCCAGGAAAGGGTTAAGACATTCCAGCCTGCCTGCTAGGAAAAAGAAGGAAGATATTTGGAATATTGCACTGACTTGCATTTGGAATAATAATTGGGTTTATATTTCCTGATTTGTTTGAGATGCAGTAGTTTCGGGTTTGAGTAGAATTGTAGGAGAAAGCTAATTAACCTTTATAAAATAATTCATTAGGGTGGAAGGCACAACAAACACTTAAGGAAAAACAAGCCACTGGTAGCATGCAAAGGCTGGCACCTTCCTTTTTGTGATCTGCAGAAGAGGACCAGCTTTGAAAGATGTCTTTACAGCTGTGGCAACAAAACGAGTCAAAGCTTTATTTTGATTATGTCTGCCAGTTTTTCATTATTTCTGTAAAAGCTTTTTGAATCTTGATTTTTGGCTGTGAATTTGATTTTTCTTCAGTATGGAAAAGTTGATTTATTTTAGAACAAATTTATTTTCTGTTCACCTGGTTTACACAATGATATCTGGGCAAATTGGATTTCACTCGTAGCTCAGTCACAGGAGCAAAATGATGTGCATCTCTCTTGATAATGGCCATGAATACATCTCCTGACATCTATTTCCTCTACACCTTTTTTATGGTTTTCTCCTCATTACCTGAGTTCTTCAGTGAAGTCCAGAAAAATAATATCAGTAGGTTTTATATTGTGCCATTAAAATTGAACTCCACAGGATGTGGATGACATAAGCAAGAATGTTGGAACAGCGTTTTGACTTCTGTGAATGAAGGTTTCCTCATTTTGGAAAACAGTTCCTTCTGTGTCCTTCTAATCCTGGTTCTTTCCCTGATTGCTCTTCTGACTTATGGAAATAATGGAGGCAGAGCTTCAGAGGATGCAGATGTTTTTACCCATTCTATGAATATTAAAACAAACTAATGTAGACTGACTCATCTGCACGACTGAAATGCTGATTTTATATTTCTTTAATGTGAAATTTCTCTTGGAATATTTTTTCTTGGCATTTAACTTTGCATCTGATGTTGCTGGAATTGAGTTTTCTTTGTTTGCATCCCCTAACATGAATGTAAATATGTCATGCTGCAGGTTTGAACATTGCATTTTGTGCAAAATGAGTACATGTTTTCTGAGCATTTAGTGCTTCTGGAGCTCTTGTGTGTCAGGTGAGAAGCCTTTTTAAAAGCACTGAGAGCAATAAAAATGAGGAAAGGCTTTTTCAGAGTATTTATTTTACTTATTAATGAAAATAGCAAGTCTCTCCTGTAGCTTTTTGTTTTGGCCTTTAACTTTTCATTAATTTCCTCTGTGAAACAAGCTTGTTCAAAGAATTAGTTCAAAACAGCCTAAAATTGCATTTAAAATTAATACATTTTACGTTTGATGTTTAATGTGCTGCTGCTATCCAAACCTTGACCTCTGCCAGGGGCGTTATCAGGCTGGCAGCTGTGTGATAATGAGGGGAGTTTGCTGGATTTACAAATAGTTTAGAGAGAGAGTAACAAGATTGGATTGCTACTCCCTGGAGCCCTCCAACCCAGTAAATATTTAGCTGGCAGTAGATGGCAAACTGAAGATTGAGAGAGTTTGCTGTCCTGAATTTGCTGGTGATCCAGGACCCAGTTCTGGTGTTGAGAACAGGAGGAGCTGTCACTGTTTGTCTGCCCAGTGATCTGTGTGAGGCTCCAACCATCAGTCCCAGCCCACCCAAAGTTCCTTTGTGCCTGTGACTGGACAAGCACAGCCACATTTAGGGCTTTGCTCTTGCCAGCTGACTTTTATCATACAAGACACTGCAGGGGCTGCTTGTCCTGAGTTCCCTGAGAAGAAGAGAAGCTTTGCTAAGTCCATTTCACCATTTTGTGTTCTCTCCTCTCTCTGCCACACACAAACTCTGCTGTGTGCCTGCAGCAGTTTGCTTCCCCTCATGTTCTTTTTTATTTTTTTTTTATGAACTTGTTTCCCCTGCTCCCACTTGAGAAATTTTATTTTCTGCAGTCAGAAGAAGATGCACAGCCGTGTGTGGCTCATACCCAGGATCCTTCCCAGCACCACTGGGCTGGGTTTCAAGTGGCTCCAAGGGGACTGTGGAAGGAGCCAGCAAACCCTTCTAAGTGAGGTTTGAGAGTGTTGTGCAGTGTCTGACACCCAAAACAGCCTCTGCTATCCCTGCAGCAGGGCATGGGCTCCCAAAGGTACCAGAGGTGAGAGGATGGAGCCTCACCTCTGCCTCACCCCTTTTAGTTAATATGAGATAGGCAAAAACTCTTCCTCAGGCTCTGCTTGAAGCCCTCTCTGTTTCATCCCTAAAATATAAGGAAATAATCTGATTTCATAGACTAAAGCTCACAGAAAACCTGTGCAGATGTTGTAGTTCCCCAGTGGTCAAAGCAGAAGGACAGTGCTTCTTTATGGCCATAAATAATTCAGCCTGGGTTAGTCTGGCCCATGCAATGGATGATCAGTTGGAAAGCACTTCTCTACCCTCTATAATCTGTTTTACATTGGATTAACTGCTTAAAAACTGTTCATTTTAATTTTATACTGATAGTGTCTGTATTCTGGTTCAGTCTCTCAGAAACTGACTTCATTTTGAGTGCAGCCTCTTCAATTTCAGAGGGTATGGGCAGCTCTCAAAGCACTAAAAAGCTGCTCTGATGTTGCACATTAGATTTTGGGAGAGGGTGAGTGAGTAGATTGTAAAAAAACCTGTTATTTTATGTTTTTTAAATTTTTTTGTTATTTTTTCTGTGTCATGCTCTACTTCTAGATGCCCATGAACAAATAAAAGGAATTAAATCAAAGGCACGAGATGCCAAATTCATTTTAATAAGAGTTCACTGAAAGCCCGAAGGTGACAAACTTCAGGAAGTGTTAGGGAACATGTGCAAGCAAAAGGAAACTTGTGACTTCAATAAAGAAATCTCAGCAATATGCCCTCTGAGGAATCTATAACAGCTTTTCCAAAAATTTACACCATCACATTTTTCCAGCAGGGCTGTGCCATGCAAATGGAAGAATATTTCTGCTCGTGCCCTGCCTGTGACCAAAGCATACAGTGTGCTGGCCACACAAACAGCCCTGAAATCAGATTTTTTCAGCCTGACCACTGCATGGTTGTTGTTTTGGCACTGCAGCTGGGTCATGCTGGGATGGAGCAAGTGGAAATCCCATCCTGCAGTTCTGCTGGTGTTGGATTGCATGGAAAGAGAGGGGTTTGGCACGTGGGGCTGCTGTCAGCTCAGCACGTGGGCAGCTCTCACGCCCTGGTGCCCACTGGATGGAGGTTAATGTCCAAACTCTGTGCTGAACAGCAAAGTTTAGGGCTGGTGGAAAAGCTCAGGGCTCGTTGGAGTTGGATACTGATGGGGATGGGAGACTGCACTGGGGTGGGGCTGAGGGTCATGGACAGTCCCTCTCCCCCTGTGCCACCTGGCAAAGCCAATTTCTGAAATCACCCAAAAAGATTTGGAGGAAAATAGCTGGAAATGAGAAATTAAGCACTCATTTCAAAGGAGTTTGTCTGTTATTAGGCATTCATCACAAAATGTATCTTATATTTTAAAAGACTTGTTTGGGAAGCAAGAACATCAGGGCTACTCAGAGATAACAGGGTTATACTCAGCCCCAGATGCTTTTATCTGCTCCAGCCCCAGCTCTGACTAAATGAAAGCCTTCACCTGCCTACCTTGCTTTCCATTTGAAAAACAGAATATTTATTAGATATCTATAAAAAAAAAAAGGCTCTATAGCCTCTTATATCTAACCAAGGCTTTCAACAGATCAAATGTATTTCCCAAAATAAAGATAAAGCAGAATGTTTGTGAATCATTCTGTATTTCAACCACTTAATGTACTTCAAGCATACATACACAATCAGGACAAGAAAGCTGGCTCAGAAATTATAAACAAATTGCAGCTCTTTGAGACATCCTATAAATTTTTTTCCCCAGCTGCATTTAAATAATAAGAGCTCGTCCTTGTTTTGGGCATCCTTGTTTTCATATCTGTTTTGAAACCATTTATGCTAAATAAGGAATTGAATAGACAGATAATTAGCAGATTGCAAAGCAGTGTCTTAACTTTCCTGGTACTCCTTAGCTGCAGAAGAGGCTTTGCAAAGATCTTTTCTGCATAAAACCAGTCCACCAAGTTGGGCATGTGCCATCTAGTGCTCCACACAGGAACTGGAACTTAAAATTAGATGTGCGCTCATGATATCCACTGAATGAGTACTTCTGAAATAAAATATTTGGGCTGTTAAAAAATATTTACAGTTTGAAACTTGAAATTCTGAATTTGAAATGAAATTTCTGTTATGTTTTCCTTCATGAATTTTGAGCTGTGCAAAGACCTTCTAATCATATGAAATGTTTGGTCATTTATGAGTTTTCTATAATGTATGGGTCATAGAAAATTCTTAAAAGCTCGTTGTCTGTACTTTCACAAATTTTTTCCTGCTCTTCTTAAAGTGCTAACTGCATTCTTTTAAAGGTAATGTACATTTTGCAACAGAAAAGCAATAAAATAAGTAGTTTATGGGGAAAAAAAAGCAGGTTTTGACCTGCTTTGTTTGCAGGAGTAGTTTGGAAACTCCTAAAACTCATTGAATCCCAGTTATAAATCTGTGTTTTCTCCTCTCAGACAATGTTTGAAGTAGATTTGGTGGGTTTGGTGTCGGGCAGGGGAGGTCAGTGTGCTCTGTGGTGGCAGAAATGGACATCCCACCGCCAAGAAGGAAGGTGAGCCTGCCTTGTACCTCTCACTCCTCTGGCTCTTGGATCTCCTGGCTTCTTTGCTGTCCTGCAAAATCACTGTCCTTGTCATTAAGTTTGGTCTCAGTAATCCCTAAGAAGGGATTGTACCAGTAGGAGAAACCTTTTCACATTGAGTTTCTCTCCACTGCCCGTGACCAACAACTTTTCACAATAAGATTTGTCTTGGAGGAAACTTCCAGGTGCCAATTAAAGCTGGATCAATTCAAGGCTTTCCTTGGGCATTAGGCTGCACACCTGCAGTAACAGAACCTGTGCTCAGGAAAGATCATTTTAACTTAGCCAATACAGTACCTTGGTGTTCAGGAGTTATTTTTTATTTTTATTTTAAAATATTTGAACATATATACTTGAAATATATACTCGGGTTGGACTATTCAGCTTGGAGACTTTCTGAAGCCTTGTGATATAAAAGTAATTTACATGGAGAGGCTATACAGCCTTTTGCTTCTGTACACTGTGAAATATTTAACTATACAACTGTGAATTCAGTGTGAGAGGTGTGAAAGGAGAGAGAATCATTACTTACTGCAGGAGGGTTTTATTAGGCAGGCTGCAGTTCTGCTGCTGGACAAAGTGCAGTAGATCCCTATTAACTATTTAACAGCTATCTACAACAGCAGACACCTTATAAATTAATAGATGGACTCAAAACACAAAGTGGCTGTAGAAGAAAAGCTCCGAAGAGGGTGTAGATGAACATCCAATTTAGTGGCTACAATTTAATATTGGATATCACAGTTCTGGGCTTTTCTCAGCAGCAGAGAACCACATTTCTGGGGGAAATGCTGGAGATGATGCACTTCTAGGGTCTGTTTAGTAGCTCATTTTACTAAATGATGAGTTCCTATTACAAAACAGATATAAATTATTCAAATGAAGAATCCACCAGGATTCTGCAGGGGAAGATGCTGCTGCAGTGTGACTGGATGGTGTGAGTGGCTGATGGAGTTGGGGTGACCTGACTGAAAACACCTGTGCTGCACCTGGCAGTGCTAAAGAAATGACAGCCAGCAATTCCTGCCTGTTATTTAAAAGTAGGGACATTAAATTGTCAATAATTTATTACAGCTTTATTGAGGAGTTAATTATTATAGCCTTTCTGGGTGCAGGAGGCTGCATGAATCTTCTATGCTGGGGTTTAGTAATTGAGATGCAGTTTGGCATTCCCATCCTGACACAAAGCAGAGTGGAGGAAACTGCTTTCTAAACAGATATGCTGATACCTTCCTGCATTAAAATAAATATCCTGCTCGGTTCCAGTGACTACTTCCTCAGGGAAAAGGAGAGGAGTGCTTTCATCAGAGAAAGTTGAAGTAGAGCGAAATACACTTCTGTCAGCACTAGCTGGAATGGTTCTCAGTGCAAGAAAAAGATTAAAATAATATGAATATTTGAGAAAACAGGAAATACTGAAATTTGGGCAATTTTTGTGGTGCCATCTCCAAAACATAGCTGATCCCTGGGGAGACAAGGACTGCCTGAGGGGAAGGTGGACCCAAGGCAATCCATATTCTGAGAATTATTCTTCTACAATCCAAAGGTTCAATTTCTTCTGCAAGGATGCTGCAGCTTTAGGAAGGTGATGATTAAAAACATTAAAGCAAATTAGTGGTCATGCACCTCCCATATGAATCAGAAAATGGCACAAACATGCTGTTGGGCCATGTGCTGGCTTGCCTGGAAGGGTTTAATTTGCATTTCTGTTGTTAAGCCACCAGAACCCACAAAGGTGAAAGTTCGGCCTGGCATCACTCATTGCCTAACATGAGTTTTACCCATTTTTAGTATGTGTTTTTTCCCTAACTTTGTTAGCAAGCTGGCAAATCTGTGACTTTATCACTTCACCAGTCCATCAATCACAACATTACCTGAGTTTCAAATATCACATAAATTAAAATTTTCTGTACAATGCTGAAAGGGTAATTGTGTAAAGGCAAGGAAAGTGAACTTGGAAGGGTGGTCATGCATCTCCCATTTGAAGCAGAAAATAGCACAAAGATGAAAGTTCAACTTGGCCTCAGTCATTGTCTAACATGAGTTTTACCCAATTTTAGTATGTTTTTTCCCTAACTTTATTATCAGCTGGCAAATCTGTGACTTTATCACTTCACCAGTCCATCAATCACAACATTACCTGAGTTTCAAATATCACATAAATTAAAATTTTCTGTACAATGCTGAAAGGGTAATTGTGTAAAGGCAAGGAAAGTGAACTTGGAAGTTTCTCCTTTGGGTTAGTTTCACTGATTTTTCATACATTTTGATGAGGCACTTGACTATTTCTGAATTTAGAAGCTGCTCTTAATATTTTGATTTCATGGGAATGATTGTGAGTGGTTAATTTAAGTTGTAGAGATTGCTACTTTAGACTCCCACCTGAGCTCACTTATGTCCATGGAAAGGCCCCTAATGACTTCATCATTCTGCCTAGGGTCTTCTTTTCCCCTTTCCAGCTCAATTCTCAAGCTAGAATGTTCTTTCCATGACTCTTTCTAAAGTAGAATTTATTTATATAAAATTTTAAAATTATAAAAGATTAATTTAATCAATCTTTTAAAAGAGCAAATGTGAACTTTTTAAGGACATCAGCAATCATCCTGCCTTAGGAGGCTGAATACCTGAGCCCTGAATAAAGAAACCATTGGACAAAATTCATCAGCTGTTGGAATTTATTCTGCAAAATAGAAAACGCTGGAGAATTTGTTCCTTTCTGAATGACAAAAAGAAGCTGAATAGACATTTGTTCATTTACTAGAATTTCAAGAGAAAACTTGATAAGTTACATTTTGGAAAGCTCTCTTTCAGAAGGAAAGCTAAAGTTCTGTTAGAGTCAGTTTTCCTGAGGGAGAATCTGTCCTCTAAACACACTGAAGCACCTGCACTTGCTTGGAGAATAAAGCTGGTTTAGAGGTGCTAGACTAATTTAGCAGGGAAATGTAGCTAATTTTGTTTGTAGTGAAGCATAAAATTAGATGAGACTAAGTACAAGCAAAGCTTGTTTGTTCCTTATCTCTTTTTTGCCTTGGTGATTCTTCCGACCTCTGAATAAAAGCACTTGGCTTTAGTAAAACCAGTGAGTTTTGTGACCACAGGATTCCAAAAAGGGCAAAAATCCCCCGGGGATTGGTAAGGGAGGGTTCCATGCTGGCCTAAAAATACATTGATTTTGCTGATCTGCCCCCAAAACAAGGACGTGGGAGGAGGAAGTCACCAGGCATTGGTCATGGGTGGGCCAGGAGCTCTGAAATACCTCTGGGCTGTGCTGAGGAGCACTCTGAAAGATGTTTGCTGGCAAAGAAAGTTTGGATGTGGAGTTTTGGTGAGTGTGTCACTCACAGATGGAGGTCGTGCTGTCTAGACAGGAGGAAAATTCCAGCTGTCAATTCCTCTGCTCCTTATTTTTCTGGGTTTGATGTTTTAAAATGAGCAGGAGATGCCAGAAGGACAGAGATTTCAGCCTGGCCAGACAGACACAGGGCTAAATCAGAGAATTAGATCAGCAGATTGTAATTGTTGAGATTAAAGTTGAAATGATATTTATGAAGAAGATCATTGGAGACAAGATTTAGAGCAAAGGAATCAGGGAGCCTGGAGCCAGCAGAGCCCCAACGAGTGCAGTCATTCTGAGGGCCCTGAGGGTTCAATTAACCTTGACAGCCTGGAGTCTCTTAAAAGGAGCAGAGCTTACGAATGAAATGCAATGAAAAATTACTACTTTTAAACTATTGGCAGTTTAAAACCTTGTCTCGACAGCAAAACCTACTCGACAGACACCTCTAAAATGCTGTGCTCTAAATGTGCTGTAAATTTATTCTTGTGGCAGGTTTATTTCTTCATTAAATATTAATGTTGGATGGGGTTTAGCATATGCATGACGTTGCTGTAAATTGAGTTAGAAATTTATCAGGTTAAGTCATGTTTGAGTCTAAAGGTCTCACTCTTGAATGTTCAGTCATGCAGCAAAGAAGAGGGGACCTACAAATAACAGTCCTCAAAGACAAATGTAATAAACTTGAAGAAGCTGCTCTATTTTTCAGTCAAATCATGTAGGTGTCTGTTTTGCAATTTTATATATATTTTTTTCTTTCTTTTTTCCCAATTCCTATACGTGGTGCCTGGATACAATTTTCTCACCATTTTCTGGGAGATGATTTGTAAGAATTCTTACAGCTGTGCAATTTAGTACACAAAAAGAGAGTCTAAATTTTCAGCTCTATCTCTCTTCTGGTAGGTGGTAAGGAAGGAGCAAGTTGTTCACAAATAACTCTTTTCTTGTATGTTGAATGGAGAATTTTCCAGCATTTTGACAAATGAGCTCTTTGGCTTGCTATGATATATACAGAGAATTACCAAATATTGACCAGCTAAATGGTTCTCTGTCACTGGGAGGAGGTTTCCTTGCCATTGGATCTATTTCTGTGCCATCCAGCTGCCATCAAATCGATGGCCCTGCGCTGCTTGTTTTTAATGATTGGAGAGAGAAATGGATCAAATCCTGCAGTAAGAAACAGGAGGAATAGTGTAGGGCAAAATCTCAGATTGAGATCCCAGAAAACCTTTGGAATATATAAAAATCTCCTCTGTGGATATGAATATTTGCCAGTAGCAAGTGCCATGGCCTCATGAGCTGTAGCACAATTTCTGGTTTTGTTTGGGAAGGGGAAGGGGACATTCCCAAATCCGCGCATTTGCTACTTGACCAGCTCTAGCTGACATTTTACTGAATAATCTTTGCAGCTGGGAAATGCCCTAAAGGATGTTTGCAGAAGGAAAGGCTTTTGTAACATCTTCTAGAAATCCCATCTGTGTCTCTGATAATATTCTGGAACAACTTCAGTGGCAATCTCGGGATCCATATGGATCTTATTAAAGTCCTCTTGCTTGCTGTGGGACACTCTGGGACCTGAAGTGAGTTGTAAAAGCTAAAATTAGCTAAACTCCATGTGATTAATTAAATCTTCAGATTTCTAGCTTTGTGTCCTAATGTATCTTTTTAATTAAAAGGGGTGGGAAAAAGGTTATTTGAATTCTCACATTTTTTTTAAATAAATGTGTTCTTCATAAGTGGCATCTTTTTCTTTCATTTTCCTGGTGTCTGGATAAAAGACAACTAGAATACAATAATAAGGCATTTGTGTTTATTCATTTTGTTTTACATTTGCTTGAACAAACCTTCTACCTCTATTTTCATTAAATATCGGAGTTGTTAATTATCAATATAATGGCTGGCATTGCAGGAAGAAAAACTCTGACAGGATTAGGTTTTTACCAAGGTGATTTCTACCTGCCTAGGGTTTAAAAAATCAGTAATGTTAAGGATGAACCAAAACACAAACAGGAGGAAATGTCTGTAGAGATAAAGGGTTTTGTATAAAATTTGTTGTAAGCTGTACATTTTGATTGCCTTAATTAAATTTAGAATATAATTATTTGCAGCTAACCTGACCAGTAGCTTGCAAAATATTCCTGTTATCTTCTACTCTCCCTAGTCAACCTCTTCCCTGTTAGATCCCCCCAGAGTTCTGTGTCACAGGAGAAGGAATGCAGGAATTATCATTGTGATGTTCATGGCAGTGATTCCCTCCCTGAAACCTCCAAACTCGTTTTCTGATGGGTATCTTGATTTGTGGCATTTGCAGTTACATGGAGGCTGAAAAGCTGAATGTGTGTCTTGACTTGTCTGTCTTGGGTTTTTTGTGTCATGTGAGATGTCACAGAGCATTTATCAGCCAACAGCTTTTAAGGGAAAAGGGACAAATGTTGTAGAGACATTGGGCAGTTTAAATGCATAGTTCCTTTTCTGGATGTGCAGTTACCCCATAAAATGTGATTTCCACCCAAACACAGCCTTAATCTGCAGGTAGGAGGTGAAAGAGGGAGCACCAATTACAGCCCCCTGTTCCCAGTTCCTGGTGGAAATGGCACAGAGAATACCTCTTTCCACAGTTTAATAAAGCTTCTGTGCATGGTTAGTCTAAATTTAAACTTATACTCTTTAGCTGCTATAAAATTCACCATTAGTTGCTGAACCAGAGTACTTCCACTGAAAAGACCCCTAATTTTTAATTCCAACAATTTACAAGATAAAGACTCTTAAATCTTGATGTGTAACTCCAGTAAGAGCAGGAGAATAGCCCCAGAATTCTGCCTCTGACAGTGACCAGGGAGATTAGAAAGAATATTTTTGATACATCCCACAGTACATTCACAGCTTAAATCTATTTGAGGTTTGGGAATATTTGGAAGCCAAATGGGAATATTTTTGTATATGTGAACCCCAGGGGTTTTATGTGATCTCCCCAGGCATTGTTCATCTCCTTGGGATTTAGATGTCTTAGTTCCTGTATGAATCAATCATGATAAATAGCAGGTTCTGCTTTTGATGTTGGAAGATTTTCAGTCCTCAATTATTGAAAATCTTAATACTCTATCATCTGAAAAATGCTGCATTGCTCTTCCTTTTGTTATATAAAGCCAAGAAAAGCTTATTTGATTCTTGAGAAGATTAGGAGGGTAGACAAAGTCACAGATAACAACAACTCTCCCAGACAGAAAGCAGGGAAGAGACACTTAGATGAGTCTCTTCTTTTTTGTAGAATGTTTGAAAAAGAGGCAGAAGGACCATGAGAAGAGTGAAATAATCACTGTTTTTATAACTTCTGTTGTAATTACACTCTGTATGTGGCTTGTGTAAATACCACCTGCATTTATACCTCGTGTCTGTGTGCACTTACTCCACACCTTGTTTTTCAAAAATGACCAGAGAACAATAGATATTGGAGCAACATAATAGGCCAGAAATGTCAGATTGGAAGAAAAGGAAGTAAGAAACAGATAATTAGTAATAAAATTAAAAAAATAATCTTTCAGGCATTTAACATTTTGATACTCTCCTCACAATGAGCATTTCAATTCTGTGAAGCAATTGTTTTCCAGCTCATCTGAATGACAGGTGCTAATAAAGAAAAATAAACATAACAATGATCTAATATGTGCATCTGAGGAGGTCTTGCATGCATTATTTGCTCCTAATTCCTGTTGAGAAGATACTTGTTATTAGGATCTCACGTCAATCATGTTTTACTCTAACCTGTGAGCATTAAATTGGCCTCAGGCAGGAGGTGGAGGTGTGTGACACAAACCAAATCCACAGTCACGGCTGGGAGGAAGGAAAAGACAAAGATTTGTCAGTGTGAATTCCTCCAAACAGACCCAGCATTTAAAAATCTCTGTCATTTCTCATGAGTGCTCTCCTTACAGCATGAGTGACAGGGAGGGACATTTGGTGTCCTTCTGACCAGCTGATATTGAGCTCATGGCATTTATGGTCTGGACATCCTCTGATTTCAGGGATGGCATTTATTATCATCTGGACATCCTCTGATTTCAGGGATGGCATTTATTATCATCTGGACATCCTCTGATTTCAGTGGCTTCCTGCTTTTGGTGCCAGCAATGATATAGGAAAACTGGGCATAGTCCTACACAGGAAACTCATATAAATACATGTCTATTTTTTTTTTTTCATTTAAGTAGGGGTTTGAACACATCACAGAGAATCTGGGCCAGACATTGTGAGTCCATAAAACATTGTGTAAATTTGTGCCACTAGAAGATGCTTGATTTTGCTCTGCTTCACTTTTATAGGAGATGACTGATAGGAAGACTTACCTTGATATTTGTACTAAATTCCATGAGAAGGAATGTCCTGATAGGCAAAGGGTCTTGGAGGGGGAGGAAATCAGGGGCTGATGCTCTGCTCTGTACCAGTGATTTGCCATTCATTTAGTCTTTGACTATTTGATTTATCTCTATCTATTGCTGTGTTGCCACCTCATTTTTTTTGTGTCTGCTATCAAGTCCAGCCTTTCAGCAAGAGTGTTGTTATTGGTACATACCTGTTCAGAGGGAGCAGGTGACAAATGGAGCTTTGAGCTCAGTTACCCTCGCTGTTATTGTGCAGCCAAAGCCATTAAAAGAACAGGAAGGCCCTGTATGAATGGTAGAGAATAGCATTTGCCACACACAATAGCTGTTATTCATCTCTTTCTTTCCTCAGCCTGTTTCTCCTGACGGTGGCACAGTGAAGAAGTGTTTTCCTATTGAGCTTTTCCTCATCATGGTTATCTTTGCCATCCCTGTGGAGTCAGTTCACTTTCAGAAAGTCCTCTGCACCTTTCAGTGCCTGTCTGAGCAGCGTTGCTTCATTTGGAGACTATACTTAGAACTAGTTCATTGTATGAAACAGTCATGATAGTAATTCGTTCAGGGGAAATTGCTTTTCCAAAGGTGGAAAAGTTAATTAAGTGTGTAACAGGAGGAAGCTAAACCTTACTAATTAGTGAGAAGGGTAACGATTATGGGAGAGAACAGATGACACTTGGCTGAAGATGAACTCAAGAAATTGCTTTAGCCAAAAGCAAGTTAGAAGAGTGAATAGAAGATGAGCTTTAAGAAAGCAAAGGCTCTGTCACTGTGTCCTGATAAATTACACCACATTTATAGTGTGTCTGCTAGGTATTAATCAATAATTTGTCGGGGTGATCCTTCACGGGGATGCACAGAGTGCTGTGAGTTAGAGAGAACTTCACTCCAACCCTTTAGGTGCTCCCCAGGAGGATGTGCTGGGTAAAAGGGTGGCAGCTCTTACAGACAGTGCAGGAATGTGGTGAGGAAACTGCAGCTCCACTGCTCTGCTCTGCAGGATTGGGCTGCTCCTCCTCAGCTCTGTCCATCACTCCCACCCTGTTCCTTCACATCAGTCAGGAAGATTGTTTGAAATGTTGGGTTTATGTTTGGTCCAGAGGAAATCTTTTCTTTGTGGTGTGTGCTCAGAAGCAGTGAGCACTCACCTTGCTTTGGACAGGGTTGTTCTAGTCAGTATTTTTGCTCATTGTAGCAGTAATGTAAATATTGGCTTGTCCAGAGGAAATCTTTTCCTTGTGGTGTGTGCTCAGAAGCAGTCAGCACTCACACCTTGCTTTTGACAGGGTTGTTCTGGTCAGTATTTTTGCTCATTGTAGCAGTAATGTAAATATTGGCTGGGTAAATTATTGAGTTGCCAGATTCCCGATGAAGTGACATGCTCTACCTACAGCAAAGTCAAACCACAGTCCAAGATTTCTAATCTGTTTCAATAACAGCTATTTTATAAAAATAATAACAATATACTTATTATACTGAAGAATGATAAATATATTTCAGCATATTCTCTCCATCCTTTGCCCAAAGGAGCTCCAGTGCAAAGCCCTGTCTCAAAGTCTACACCCACAGTGCATTCCTATTTGTAAATCAGATGAGACAATTATAACATTGACCTACATTGTTAGAATGATAAATCCATCTCAAACTGATCACAAATGCTATTTTATCTTGTCAGTGTGGAGCACCAAGGCTGTGCTGCAAGAAACTTGTGGCCTGATATTTTTAGCCATGTGACTTAAGCCTTCTTTAAGGCCAGTGCTCAAAATCCAGTGTACTGTAGGCAAATACCATCACATGTTTGTGACCTTTTCTGGTTTCATTCTGTAGCCAAGGACAAATAAGTGCAGTTCACCTTTGGTTTCAATATTTTTTGTTTCCTTTGAAGCAATAGGTCTGGCTTTTCATCAATCTAGTAACTGGTACCTGCATAGTGCAACAAGTTCTTTGGTCTTTTATTTGGAATTAATTGATTGTCAGTGTTCTGGAATGAATCAAAATAGAAGGGAGAAAAATCTTGTTTTCTTTGCTCAGTATTTAGACTCTGATGGGAAACAGTAACACTATAGGATGGAAAAAGCAGATAAAATGTTTTAAACCATTAAATTTCAGTCCCCCTTGTTCAGCAGGTGTTTTAGAAAGTGCTCTTTTAAAGCATTGTCTGGTCTGGATATAGTAAATTGTTGATCTCTTCTAGATAAGTAGTTTTACTTTTTAAGAGAGTTATTAATAAATGCTGAAGATGGCTCAGTCCTGCAAAGGAGAAAGAACAGCCTTAGAGTCCTCAGCATTTCAATTGCCTTGCGGAGGTGAAAATAACTTTTAGGGCCAAGTGTATAATTTAAATCTAAACCAGTTTTTTTTTTATTAGGAGAATTCCTAATGGAAGGTGTTGTAAAAAAAAAAATGGAAAAGGTAATCAGAGTATATTAATCATTTAAACTTCCTTGGAGTCTGGGGCACTATAACTTTAATTAGTGATGCCAAATAAGATAAAAAAGGTCCTCTGTTGGGTAGACATAAAGGATGAGGAAACTTCTGCATTCTGCCAAACATTACATATTGTCCATATGATGCTTACTATGCCAAGGCAGGGAACTTAATATGGTATATTTGGTGCCAACCAATATGTTTTTATAAGAAATGACAGTTGAAAGAGATTTTTAAGCAGAGAAGGTTATGTAAGTTTTTCTCATTCACCGGGTGTTCTTGACAACTTATATTTACTCACATTCGTTTCTGTGGGCTGCTATTTGTTTGCATTTTTGTATTTCTTACTGTGTAGACCATATATTTTTGTGCTAGATGGTTTATAAATGATGATTGTATATAGAGGAAAGGTTTGAGTGCATATATATGTGTGTATGTACATTTTTCTGGGAAATATCTGCCATCAGTGTCCTCACTGTGTGGCTCTGAAATAAGTGGGGGATGGGATCATTTGTATTACTCCTCTTACATTCCTGTAGTTTGCTTTTGAAAATTTCTCAGACAGTTTTGCGTGAAGTGTTAAACAATAAACATGTTTAATAAACCAGTTTGGTGGGATTAATAATATACAGATACAAAATACTGTTGGCAAAATTCCATGGGACATCATCTCTAAAAAGGCTTATCAGATTTAGCAAAGGAGTCCATGGAAAAAGGGGTGCAAATACAGAAAGGATCCTAGAAAGAGCCACCTGCAAAAATGGACAGAGGTGTCTGTTGTCTTACGGAGAACTTGAGATTGATTGGGGTTCAGCTCTGTTCCAGATGAAGGAGAAAGAGAAGCTGAATTCCAGATAGGAATTGGAATGAAAGTAGAAAATACATTCCCTCTGATTTGCCACAAGCCTTTAAAAGCCTTGTCACAAAGGCCTGTCATAGGAGAGTTCAAAATATGAAACTGATCCTTTACCTCTCTGCATACAAGGAATTAATGCTTAGAGAATTGCACCCTATTTTAAAATCCTTTGCATCCATGTCCATCAAGAAAATAAGATCTAAAACGTTTCTATTGCATGTTCCTTATTGCTAAGGAACAGCAACACTGATTACTTTAGAATTTATTTAGGGAGGAAAAAAAGGCAGAGGTAAGAATAAGATTAAAAAAATAGCCTAAATTCATCTGCAGATAATAGGATTGCACCAGGGATAAATTTGTCTCCTTTTGTTTCCCTGGCCTTTTTTTGTTTCAGAAACTTGAGCTCAGGTCAATCAGAGAAGATACAAGATGCCCATGAATGAGTTATTGGAGTTTGCAATGCTAAATGAAATAATGCATTTAGGTTCTTTTAAATTTTGAGATGTTGTTAGACTGTAGAACATCCTCTCAGCCTCTCCTACTCAGAGCTTCTGAAGGTTACAGACATTGCTTTCAATGAAGCTGTAGGACATAACTGAAGCTCTGTTCATTGCACCACACAAGTTCTCTGTGCTGGCCAGATAAATCCCTCTTTACCTGAGGCGTTTGAGACCCATCATTGTAACTGCAAAACTCAGAAATTTGAATACAAAAGGTATTCCTGTAACTGTAGCTGCTTTCATGTTGATTTTTCAAAATACCATTTATCAGCAGTGAACTTGTCAGCCTGTCATTTTTATTTGAAAAAGTTTGGTTTTTTCTTCATTTAAATAATCAGTACAGTCACTGACACTGTAATGACTTAAAAGCAGGCATATTACCTTAGGAAATGTGTCTAGAAAATAAGACATTGATGCTTTAGATGCAGAGAATTAGATTAAATAAAATGTCTCGGTTCTTCAGTTGTTGGTATTTATATCCTTGGGGAGAAATCTGCAGTCCTTTGCCAGCTGGCCAGTGAAAAGTCATGCCACAGAATTATAATCCAGAAATCCAGTGCTGGGAAAGGTATTTGAAGACACTTGTATCCATTTGATACGTGGAGATCAGAACTTTCTCTTGAGAAAATGCAGTAAAGTAATTTCTGTGAGGTGATTCAGGGAGGTTTAGTGCTGTCCTCTGAGCCATGACCACAAAGGACAGTGAAAAAGACGTCACTGCACCCTGTTCTCTGGGGAGCAGGATCTGCAAGCCCCACCATAATCCCTCCTCTGCCTGCAGGGGTTGGCATTTTCTGCTGGCAGCTTCTAAAACCATCCCACAAAAGCTGTGTGCAAGGATTCACTGCACAAGAGAGGAAAAAATACCAGAGCATCTTTGCTGTTTCCTGCTCTGTCCTGCAGCCTGGAGGCAAAGAAACTGAGTGAATAAAAGGAATCCTGGCTCCTCTCTCCAGCCCTTGGTTAACTGGAGTGTGAAGATTGCAGGAAAACACCACACAGCTTGGTCGTGAGGAGATGGATATGATATCTTCCTGCACACTTTGTACTTTCAAATAGATTTCTTCCAAAATGGTCGAGTGGTTGGGAAGTATTTCATGTCTTATAGGTAATCCTCAGACTCTGAACACATTTGATTCTTTCCACTCCTTTGAAAGGCATTGTGATGCTCCTGTTGTCTTCTTGCAGCTCAGCCTCAGGTCCTGGTTGAACTGATGTGAGGCTGTGCTTGAAAAGGCACAAAAAAACCAGGCAAAGAACAACTTTGCAGCTTACTTTGATGATACTGTGTCATGTTTAATCAGGGAAGATTGAACCAGTCACCTTGAGATTCTGAGAGCATTGTTCAATACCATTTAAAACATTGATTTTCTGTAACTATGAATCCTCTCAAGTAGTCATTAGACAGGAAGCAAGTTACCTGGGGGGTTTTTAATACAGAAAATGTTAGGAAGAGAGAAATCTAGCCTGGAGGAGGCAAGCTGGATACTGAGGAGCAGTTTGTCAGACCTGAAGCAAAGGTGTCTCCCAGGACTGACAGGGGTGATGGTGCTCAATTGATTCTCAGAAAGAGCCAGAGCAACTTTCTGACCTTACCTCACCTGACAGCAGTACTTTTTGAAGGAGTAAAAATGGACAGAATGGTTAAATAAAGAAAAAAAAATCTTGGTGGATATGAAGAGCTAAAGCATGGATCTCTTTTTGAGAGCCAGCATTAGTCGTGGGTGCTGCTGCCAACAGATGTTTCAGTGTTAAGGAAACTACTTGAAAACATTGCCCAAGACTATGGGAACCTTTACTGCAGCAAAAAGTTATTTTCCATAATCTCTCTTGGTGCCTGAAAATGTTGAGCTGAAAAAGGATGGTTGTTACAGGTGTTTATTGTAGTCACTTATCCTGTGGGTGAGAATCGCACAGAGCACAAGCAACAGAGTTGTCAGATGGTTTTTAAATTAAAACAGAGGCCAAGAAAAGCAGCCATACGTGCAAAAATATCAGCAGTAAAGAAAAAAAAAAAATCCATGTATATTTTGACTTGTAATAGCTGTCTGCTCCTGACAAGCACTACCTACCCAAATTACAGCATACCAGAATTACAACATACTGGGATCCTGCTAATCTGAAAACAGCCCTGAAATGGAATGGTTCAGAATTAGAATTAATTTAGAATTAATAATGTTAGAATTAGAAGTAATTTATAGGGATATCCATGCATGTATATCTGAGCTATTGGGATTTTGTATTGATCTCATCCCTGTGGTGTGAATTTGGTATTCTGGAGTGCAAAGTCATTGACAGAAACTGCCCTGGGCTGGCAGCTTGTGCTGTGCCATGGGAAAATGGTGGAAATCACTAAAATAATACAGTGCTGCACAGTGAAAGGGGGGGTTTGGACACTGTTTGGGTGTACTTCAACTTTGTCTTTTACACCAAAGATGAGCCAGTCTGAAACTTATCTTGCCACCATTTTAGAGATGAAAAATGTGAACAGTTTGAGGAGCAGCAGTTTAGTTTCCATTTGGCTGTGGAAATATGATGCTCTAGGGACATTTCTGTTGGGCTGGACTGGAAGAACAGTTCTGGTGAACAACTTCCCAGAATCATGGAATCCTAGGATGCTTTGGGTTGGAATTCACAGAATCACTGGGTTGGAAGAGACCTTCAAGATCATTGAGTCCAGCCCAGCCCCAACACCTGAACTCAACCCTGGCCCCCAGTGCCACATCCAGGCTTTGTTAAACACACCCAGGGATGGGGACTGCACCACCTCCCTGGGCAGCCATTCCAGAACTGTATCACCTTTCTATGAAAACTTTTTCCTGCTCTCCAGCCTGCATTTCCCTTGGCACAGCTGGAGGCTGTGTGCTCTGGTTGTGTCAGTTCCTGGAGACAGAGCCCAGCCCAGCTGAGCACAGGCACCTTTCAGGAGCTGTGCAGGGTGAGGAGGGCACCCCTGAGTCTCCTTTTCTCCAGGTGAGCACCCCCAGCTCCCTCAGGGGTTCCTCTCAGGGTTTGTGCTCCCAGCCCCTCTCCAGCCTCGTTGCCTCCTCTGGACATGCAAAAAGAAGGGACCTCAAAACCTTCCTTGTCCCAACCCTACCATGGGCAGGGACATCCCCCACCAGCCCAGGCTGCTCAGAACTCCTTCCAGCCTGCTCTTGACCTTCTGGGTGTTTTGTGGGAGTCTCAGCAGGAATTTCCTAAGCAGAATTAGCAAAAATTGTGCATTAATAGATCTGAACACTTCTGTCTCTGCAGTCAATACTAAAATATTTCTTATTACTTCACTATTGAGATGCAGCAAATGGAACCAGTTAATCAGTGTTTCTTGTGTAAGATTTGTCATTAATAGTTTTTTCTGTCCTGCTCACTCTCCTGTGAAATCTACAGACCTTGGTAAAGATTATGCATCATAATTGATTTCTGGATTGTTGCAAATGGCATAAATTAACCTCAAGCAATTAATATGTCAAAGTTTCCAAATATTTTTTTCCCTTATCCAACACGGTTCTGGTTGTTTTACATTTCTCTTTGAAAAGATGCTTTTCTGCAACATCTTTTGTTTTAGTGTGGCAGAAAGCATTTGGGAAAAAAAAAAAAAAAAAAAAACCCTCCAAAAAAACTCAAAAAGGGGCATTGAAAAGGACTTTTTATTCCTTTAGTTAATTTAGACAACTAAAAAAAAAAAAAAAAAAAAAAAAAAAAACTCCAAAAAAACTCAAAAAGGGGCATTAGAAAGGACTTTATTCCTTTAGTTAATTTAGACAACTTTGGTTGTCTAAACCAAACCTGGTTTTGAGTACAAACAGGATTCTGAGGTACACTGAGATTTGACAGTGGACAAGCAAGTGTGTCTAATTGCCTCTCTGTGATTAAGAAGCTTGAAAAGGAAGTTTATAAAAGCTACTGGTGGGGAAGGGTCTTTGCTTGTTGTGTACAGTGATTCCTCTGGCACCAGCATGGGAAAATGCTTATTTCAACATCATTTTATCTGACAATGACCCTCTCTCTGTACCTGCTTCAGAACATGCTAGAAAACTCTCTGCAAACAACTCTAACTGACCTCAGCAGGGTCTAATTGCTTCATTAGGAAAAAAAAATCAAGGGATTACAAAAAAAAAAAAAAAGGTGAAAGAGTGCTGCAATTAAAATTGACAGCTTTTAAAAAAATTCTGTTGCAGTCTGATGAGAACTTTGGCAGTGGAAAAAAGGGGCAAGTTGAAAAATGGAAATAGTCTGTTTAGAAAATATTAGAATGAAAGGCACTGCGTGTTCTTTCCATCAAAATGAACAGCTTGGTGACAGTTGCATGATTTCATATAAACATTTCAGGTTTGTCATAGCCTTAGCTTAAACAGACATATTACAAGAAAATTGTACTCCACTATGAGGTGTCAATCTGATTTATTTTTCCCCTTGTCACAGTAGGCCTTTGGTTTTTATTTACTTTGGACAGGGATCAAATTTTTTTTTTTCCCCTTGTCTTTTTTACCTGCTTTGATATATCTCACCTTGGTTGCTGTAGTAGAGGTTGCTTTGCTGGAATATCAACTCAATAGCTCATTTTGAGTAGCTGGGAAGGAAGGGCCAGTCATTTTTCACCTGTAAATGTATCTTAGGCAGCACATGATTAATCTATCATTAACTTTGATCAGCTGCTCTCAGAGATATGGATATGCAGAAACCCAGAAGAGGCTGCACCAATCTCTCCATGAAGCACAAATTTATTTTTCTTTTCTTCTGGAATGCTTTTGAGGCAGCCATCAAGCATGTCTTCTTATTTTGAATAATGTTCATGGAACACTGCTGAAGCTCAGGTGATGAAATCCATGTGTCTGGCATCTGACTCACTGTTTATGTTCTTGTGGTTTTTCCCCCTACATGCATGTATCCATGAATAATACAAAAAAAAATTCCCCTCCCCTACAAAAATAAGCTTTCATTTAAACTATTAAAAAAAAGTATTTACTATGTATGAGTCAAAAGTTGTTACTAAAAAAATCAGAATTCCATCAGTTGCTAATACTAAATATTCACTATGAAATGAAATATTCACTTGAACTTAGATGTGTGCACAGAGGATGAGCTTTCCATTTCTCCTGTGTTATTCTTTTTGTTTTTTTTTTTTAATGACCCACTACTCTTGTGTGCACGGAATAACCGTGGCTGTTGAGTTCTTGCATTGTTTGTGTGCCTGGACTCTTCGTTGGGTGATTCTGATCTAACATCAGTGCAGCCTGGAGAGAGCCCAGGTGTCCAGACTGCACTGCCTGGGTGGAAGGAGAATGTGGGGAGAATGTGTGGGTCAGGTAACACTTCAAGCCTTCTTTGCCAACACATGTCTGCTTTTTGTTTGTTTGTTTCTTAAAGCTGGCCAAATGCTCCATAATCATGTTAAATCTCTCTTGTGGTTCTTTTTTTTCTATAGAAAAAAAGCTCATTTTCAGACTATACCTATTTATCTTAAGGAGAGGTGACAAAATCTGGCCTAGGTAGGAAGTGAGGCTGGTGCTCACTTTGAAGAGGCAAATGGTTTTGTCTCAAATATTAATTAGATGTAAAATTATCTATTATAATAAAATAAAATGTGCACATTGGCCTCTGTTCTGTTAGAACACAGAAGTTTTAGCCATACTATGAACATATTGCTCTGTCATCAGCTCTTCAACTGTTTCAAACATAAAGGTAATTAATAAACTTAAAGGCAATTAATTCTACTTTAGATTGTTTTTAAAAAATGTGCTGTAGCTGTGGCAGACACTGTAGGAGAGTCACAGAGCTACACAACCACTTCATAATTCTCATCTGCCAATTGTTTCAGTTTTTCATCGTTACTTAAATCTGTTGCAAACAACAGTGCTGATTTTGGTGCTGTATCTGCCACAGGGTGAGTCACTGGGAAAGCAAAGAGAATCATTTGGTTCTGCTTCATTTCCTGCAGGGTTTCTGAGTCCATTTCCAAGCAGGCTCTAAAATGTTGTGTGACATTAACTGTGTCACAGCTCCCAAGCACGTTGAGCTGAGGACACAGCTGAACAATCCATAGGTACCAAGAGATGAATGTTGACACCCAGCTGTGGGATACCCAAACGTGAGGGTGCACCCTTCAGCCCACCCACAAATATGGACAAGGCTGGGGAAAAGTCGGCCCAGGAGTCTGAGCTGGTAGGGAAGGCCCTGACACAGGTGTCCAGAAGAGCTGTGGCTGCCCCTGGATCCCTGGAAGTGCCCAAGGCCAGGCTTGGAGCAGCCTGGGACAGTGGAAGGTGTCCCTGCCATGGCAGGGGTGGCACTGGATGGGCTTTAAGGTCCCTCCAACCCAAACCGGTCTGTAATTCTCTGTTTTTGCTGGTGATATGAAAGGATATAAACCATTTCATCACTTGTTTGGCCACGTTTGGAGCCAGGTGTGCACGACAAGCAGCCCCTGGGCTGTGCCCTGTGTGCCAGGGCGCTGCTGCTCTGCAGGGCTGGCACAGCTCTCAGCAGGCTCAGGCAGAGCTGGCTCTGCCCTGGCAGCAGGAACAGCTCTGTGCCTGTCTGCCCGAGGAGCTCAGGTACTCTGGGCACAACCACACTTCATTACACTGCTCTGCCAGGACTTTTTAGTGGAGAGCTTGCCTGGGGCTCGCTGTGTCCCAAAGCTATTTCTGGGCTGCTGCAGTTTACACAGTGGCTTTTGTTCAAGGCTCTGCCTGAAACCACAGTGCAGCCCTTGCTTCTAATTCTGAGTCCATTTCCAAGCAGGCTCTAAAATGTTGTGTGACATTAACTGTGTCACAGCTCCCAAGCACGTTGAGCTGAGGACACAGCTGAACAATCCATAGGTACCAAGAGATGGACGTTGACACCCAGCTGTGGGATACCCAAACGTGAGGGTGCACCCTTCAGCCCACCCACAAATATGGACAAGGCTGGGGAAAAGTCGGCCCAGGAGTCTGAGCTGGTAGGGAAGGCCCTGACACAGGTGTCCAGAGGAGCTGTGGCTGCCCCTGGATCCCTGGAAGTGTCCAAGGCCAGGCTTGGAGCAGCCTGGGACAGTGGAAGGTGTCCCTGCCATGGCAGGGGTGGCACTGGATGGGCTTTAAGGTCCCTCCAACCCAAACCGGTCTGTAATTCTCTGTTTTTGCTGGTGATATGAAAGGATATAAACCATTCCATCCCTTTTGCCACTTGTTTGGCCACGTTTGGAGCCAGGTGTGCACGACAAGCAGCCCCTGGGCTGTGCCCTGTGTGCCAGGGCGCTGCTGCTCTGCAGGGCTGGCACAGCTCTCAGCAGGCTCAGGCAGAGCTGGCTCTGCCCTGGCAGCAGGAACAGCTCTGTGCCTGTCTGCCCGAGGAGCTCGGGTACTCTGGGCACAACCACACTTCATTACACTGCTCTGCCAGGACTTTTTAGTGGAGAGCTTGCCTGGGGCTCGCTGTGTCCCAAAGCTATTTCTGGGCTGCTGCAGTTTACACAGTGGCTTTTGTTCAAGGCTCTGCCTGAAACCACAGTGCAGCCCTTGCTTCTAAACAAGACAACACCTCCTTTCTTTTTTTAACATTTCCACTTTCAGCTCTGACATTAGTACATTTTGTGGCTTCTCAGAATTAATATTTAAGTTCTAATGTTGTTAATAGCTCAGCCTTTAATTTACCTGTGTTGCTAGAAGCAATTAATAATACCTTACTGATTCTCCATGAATAGCATAAAATATTGATGTAAGAGCAGAAGGACTATTTATACTCCTGGAATTATATCCCCTCATTTCACTTGTCTATAACAGACAACTTTAATACGACTGTAGGAGGAGAGTTATGTTGGCTTCTCATATATTCTTAGCCATATCTACTAAAGTATTTGGTTTTATTCCAAAGTGTTTCATCATTAGCTGTTTGGTATGTTTTTCTATTGGGTTTACAAGGAGCAAATGGGTAATATTTTTTATCCCTGTTCTGCAGCAGGTGACACCAGGTGATCCTAACATGTCACATCCACAGGCAGACAGTGAAGCAGGACAACTGCCTGTCTCTCAGTTCAGTAAAAAGCTAAAAATTCTGAAGGAGCAATGGTTCTAAGTCTATTCTGAATAGAATTTTGAGGGGGCAAATTTGTCAAATGCTCTAAGTCTGGAGATTAAATACAACTTTTTGTCCACAGAATAAAGCCCAAGTCTGTCAGAGCTTTGCAGGTAAAGACTAATTGAGAATGAGGAGAGGTGGGGTTCCCATTCTGCCAGCACTGCTGGTGAATAATGAATGCCCATTTGACAAGCAATGCTCACAGATCATCCTGCAGAACAGAATGTGACTGTGGTGTGATTATTACTCAGGAAAGGAGAAGACAGATCACCCCATCATGCTGAATAAGTTATCAGAGAGGGCAAAGGGAAAGGATTACATCCCAGAGATTAGTCCCTGTTGTTCCATGGCAATGAGAAATATTGTTTGTGTGACTCTGAGTTTGAGAAGCCCTAAGAGCCTTTACATCTGTTCCCCAAGTATTTGTCACTAATTCTGGTTCCTTCAAATCTTTTTGGTGAATATTTGCTATTAACACCTTTCCATATGTATATGTGCACTTATTTCCCCCATCCCTATCTAAATTATAACTAGAGTCAAAACCTCATGCTTGCCTGTACTAAGATTACTTTAGATATGAATCTGGAGCTGAGCTAAAACTGGGAAGCTGAGAAGACACATTTAAGGCACAAAGAAGAAACAAGGCCCTGTTATTAAACCTCTTATTGCAATGTCTGTTTGCTAAAGTACTGAGGCATAATTGCATCTCACAAACATCAATGAACATGTGACACCTGTTCAAACACTTTATTATGGTCCTCAAAACATTACTATACTGTGAAATTAATTCAAATAAAAATATCCAAAGGAATAAGAAATAGGGGAAAGGAACTCTCCTGATTCATATTCTTTCATGCCAGCCTTGCATAAGAATTCTGAAAAGCCAACAGTACATTTTGAAGTGTATTTCAAATTTCCATAATCTCAGTGGCAGGTCTGTGAGAAAGGGTGGTCAGTGAGGGTGGAACCAACCTGAGGCTTCTGCTTGCCTCTTCTGCACCTTCGCTGGGAAATAACTTTGGGTGTGAAATTGGAAAGTGAATTATTCTCCACGTCCTTCAGTCCTCCCAGTGGGAATGGGTTTAAGAGAGTTTTTGTGTCTCACAGAGAATTTAAATTATAAATGACTTTATAAGGTGCTAAGATTCTCCAGTAAATGTGTGTGAAGTGTGAAATACACCCAGGAAAGGATAGTTAATGTTATTTTAATAATATCAAAGCAGGAACCTTCCCTATCAAAGCAAGATGATGCTGCATATAATAATGGTCATTGATTGTAACTGGTGTAATTGTCATTCCTTTACATTGTGCTTTACATTACCAACACACTTAAAAGGGTTTTCTTTTGCCAGAAAAACAGTATATATACTGAATTATAGCAGGCTGAGTAACTTATGATTTTGGTAAACATTGAAAGTTTTTGTGCTTTTTGAGCTTAAGGACAATGGAAAAGAACACCACTTTTATATATATAAGTTTTGTGACATTTTAAGCAATAGAGAAGGGTTTCTCAATAAAGCCTTTCCAAGGAGCTCCAGGGATCCAGGAATTACATGTTATCTCATTGAATGGTGCAGGTCTTACATACATTGTTCAAAATAGAATTTCTTTCCTCTACCTCCCCCAGGAGCAGATGGTTTCATTGTTTTCTTTCTTTGTTTTCTTGTGGATTTATGATTATTTCACTCAGTTGCCAAGACTCGTGTGAAGATTGGAACTTGACCTTTTCTTTTAATCAGGCTTTTTTTGTTGTCTAAAAGGCAAGAAGGTACCAAACTAAATGTGACCTCGGAAAAATACTCATTTTTTCAACAGAGAACGATGGAGTTAATTCTCTTATGAGTTCTACAACCCAAAAATTGCGTGCTAGAGTGCCCAGCTCCAGCATCCATGGGCTGCAATCAGGGAGCCAAGCAGAAGCGGGAGGAGGGCATGCAGAAGAAGCTGTGAAAGTGTAAATGGCAAAGAGAAGCACAACATATTCCCTTGGCAGGTGATTCCTGTGTCTCACCCAATATATTTCATTTCTCAGCCCCATGTTTCAGGGAGTTAACAGGCCAGAGCCCTGTGAACAGCACAACTCCGGCGGGAGGGAAGGGTGGCACGTCCCATGGATGTGGATTTATGGCCCTTGCAGTCAAAGCTTTATTTTCTGCTGTCAGTGTGGCAAATCTGCTCCCTCTGCAGAGGTGTTTCAGCAGTGTCTGGGGAGGCTGGAGGGGTTTGGGATGATCCCTCCCGAAGGCACCTTGAAAGCTGTAAAGCAGTAGTTGGGATCCCCTTCTCCTTACAAATCCACCAGTAGAAATTCACCATCCTAAACATTTGTGTGAAAAACAAGGCCTGACTTTAGAAAAATTGCTGCACTCTGACATCCACGTGGTGACACACGTGGCAAACTGGTACCATTTTAAAATTCCCTATAAAATATTATTTATGGTACTTGAGTCAAGTATCAGGGCACACTTGGTACTTCCAAGCCCCAGTAAATTAATTCACCTTGTCATCCCTTTTGGGCAGAAAAGCAAGAAGTGATATTTAAGTAGATTTGAAAACAGCAGCAGTATTTTTCTTCCTATTTTTCTTCCTATTCTTGCCTAGCATTGTGTGTCAGATGTGATAAAGAGAGAAACATGTTGTCTGTTTGGGATGTGGCAATATCTGTGAACAAATCCAGATAACTTCTGAGCTGACAAGGGAGATAGACAAGTGTCAAAGCCTAATTCACATTAGACCAGCAGGTAAATGTCATCTTCTGCTCATTTTCACATCACAGCTTTTGCTCTGTGCTTAGTTATTAGGAAAAAAACAGGTATATTTTTGGGGGTTTTGACAGAAAAGTTTAGAACAGATGGATGGATTAAATTTGTCAAGTGAAAATCTCCCATTTTAATTTGCTGCTATTGAGGCTCGGATACAGGCAAGGTGAATTTATTTTGATTTTTCTATGAGGAAGAAAATTAAAGGCTAAGACAAAGGTTATTTAATTAGCTGCATAATTCTTAGCAATAAAACAAATGCTAAATAAGATAGCACCAAAAAGGTGCTAAGTCTCAAGAATAATCCAAATGAAAAATTCACTTTTTTTAACATTTGAGAATATATAACAACATCTATTGAAAGTAACACAGTTACCTTATAGCCCAGTTAGAAAGGCAACACCACAATATTTATTAAAAATAAATAAAATTCCTTACACAAGTAGTGTATTCATAGTCACAAAGAAGTGTAGGTTTTAACCCAGGAATATTCTTAATTGTATTCATTCTTTGATTTTTCCAGATCAGCCATACATCTGTCAGGTCACTGTTCCCCAAACCTCTATGGTGGTTTCCAGTTAATATTTGTATATCCAAAGCAAGAAAATAATTAGTTTTGAAACCCAGAGAACAGCTTTGTAACAGAATTCTGGTGTTCTCTTTTAGGTTTATGAGACAGCTCTGTAATGAAACATGCAAATCACACCAATGTGTTCTGCTTTCTTTTTGGAAAATATTTCTCTTTTCCATATAATATCTGGAAAAACTTACTAAGCTTCAGTCAAGATTATGACTGTTTTCAATCAAACTCAGTTTCTCCTTGAAACAGTGATAGATTTGAAATTTTGACGCTGATGTGATCATGATTGCACACTGAGGCTCCAAGCAGGTGTTTTCCTGAATTTGTGTATTTATATATATACATATAATTTTTTTTTCAGCATGCAGTTGTTTTCTGTGATTGTTTCAAGCCATTTGTTAAGATCACACCAAACACGATGGTCACATTTTTTTGACCTATTTGCATTTCACAGCACTGCACACATGAAGCTTTTAAAAAAGACCCCGGCTTCGTTTTGATTGTGAAATGGCTTTTTTTCATTAGTACTCACTTATGTAACCTGTTTAATGCAGAATGGATTTCACAAGCAAAATGAAATAAAGAGAGCAGCTCAGAGTTTTATTAGTTCATATACAGTTTGAACAGCATTTGCTTGATAAACCCTCGGCTGCAGATTGAATGTTTGTTTCTTTACGGATTACCATTTTGTTTAGAAAGCCATATAATTTAAATTGAATTTCATGACCCAGTCATCTGTGCTCACGAAGAGGAAGGTCTGCAAGCCAGACTAAGAACACCAGGCCAGAGCATTTTGTGCTGGGGCTGACAAAGAAACCACTTAACAGAGCCACTCCTGCAAGAGTGTGCTCAGAGACTTCCCCAAGGTTATCCCTGCTTGCAGGCATCACAGAACAATGCAGCCCTTAAAAAAATACACCTCTGATTGCTTTTATTGCAAAATTAAAGATGATGGATTAGAAAGAGAAGAATTAGGTGTGTTATAGGTTATAACAGATCCCCTCATTTCCCTTGAGCCATTAAGAGGGTGCAGAGAAGCATTTGGTTAAATTAAAGCCTAATAAAAGTCACAAAATACTGAACTTTTCATGACTTATTGGAAACCTTTCATTGGGGAAAACACCATAACTGCATATGGAAAATAGATCTCAGAAAGCAAATTAGGTGTTTACTTGTGAAACAAAAGCCTGTGTGTAGCTCTCATCCATTTTTTTTCCTATGGAATTGAATTTATTTTCCATCATGTCCTGCAGTCTTCTCTAATCTGCCTTTGCCAGTCCCTGTGCTGTCACTGTGCTCCTCATGGATGCCCCTGCACCCTACGCAAGGTCTGGAAATGCCCTTCTACTTTTTCAGGGCTGAGCTGAAGGGCACAAAGACAAACTGAGCCAGTTTGGGATCCTTGGATCCGTGGCTCTGCTCATGGACAAAGCTTGCCAGAACGTTCTGACAAAAGCTGTCCTTAATCTTCATTGTATGCCCAGGAGGATTTGAAGTTTTAAGGAATTCCTGCCGCCATGAGCATGTCCAGGTTAAGGGTAGCCTCAGGCTGCTCTGGGCTCTTCCCCACCCAAATTTGCTGCTGCACAGTAAACTGTGCCTGTGGGTGAACAACCACACAGAGATTGGTTTGGGCTGATCAGGGCTGAGGGAAAAAATGTGTGAGGGGGGAAAAACTGGGGTTGTTTTCTTGTGGCAATGTGTCTGCTTGAAGGAGCTCTGGCCAGAAGTATGTGACTAAATTTCTGACAACAGTGGAGTATTCTGGAGTCCTGGCAAGGATATAGACAGTTACAATGATGATATTATTACATAAAAATAGGTTTGTGAGAGCAGAAATCACCCTCCAAAATTTGAAATATGGAGTTGTAGCTGCTCAAGGTGAATATTTTTTGACCCATTGCAGCACACTGCAAGGCATGTAAGATTGTATAATGGGATATGCTGCAAGTGCAATGGGCAAATATAAATTTTGTGTGTTTGTTAGGGATGTGGTGAATCCAGCTGTGACTGAGCTTTTAGATTTAAAGGTCAGTGGGAAGAGAGACATTCTTTGATGTCAGACCATCAACAGTGGCTGGGTTCATGCAGGGCACATCTAATATTAAATATTTCTCCCTTCCTGCTCTGTGTTGTTTTTGGGATTTCCCTTCTGTTACACCCTGAGGAAGACTTTTTCAGGCAACTTGGGAGGTTCCCCAGTCTGAACAGAAAATTGCTGCTCATCTGTTTGATGGTGGGGGATGTGAGAGGAGATAAAAGTTTCCAAGGAGTGACAGCAGATTGTGCCTGGCCTGGGTGCTGGAGACACAGGGAAAAGGTGCAAAGTCAAATAAATTTCCTGCTTATTTCATTGGTCACTTCTGCTTATTTGGATGGTCACTTCTGCAAAATAGAGCAGATTGGAAGCATAAATTGGTGAGTGACAGCTCTTTAACCACACTGAACAGTAAACCAAGCAGGCATTAGTCCTTGGGACTGGCTCTAATAAATTCCCTCTCCGACTAAAAGCTTTTGTTTGTTCGTTTTAGTTTGTTTTGTAAAGAGAGAAGCAGATTTGACCATTAGCCTTTCCATCTTTGGCTGAAAATTTCAATGAAATTAAGTTGATGTTTCCAGCTGGACCATCAGTTCTAAACAGCTCAGTGTTTTTAAACAACTCTACACCAGTTTTAAAGGCAGGAAATTCTGCTCCTTAGTGAATTTCGATGGGTCGGCTTTGTTTTTAAATTAGAGGTGCTAATTTCGATTTGGATCACATTTTGGTATTGATTCTCCTTAACAACGAAGGAAGATTTCCTGTGAGTACCTCGGGAAGGTAAAGGATTACTTGTCTGCTGCAACTGTGCCAGTGTGTAATGCAGCATTTTTAATGTTAAAATGAGGAGTGATAATCCCTTCCAGAGATTCCTTAATCTCCTTGAGAGGCAGCGGTTTCCCCTTAGAATTTGCTGTAATTTTTAACTGTGTGGAGCACTGGTTTGAGCCTCTGTTAGATGCTTGTCATATCCTTGCCCAAGGACGTTGTTTTGAGAGAGTTACTGGAGAATCCACAGCAGTTTTAAGTTGGAATTGTCCTGAAAAATGTAACTAATCTGTCAGAGACAGAGGGCAGGAAGATCTATTATATTTAATATTTTTGAAAGATGTCAAAACATGCTGTTTTGCAAAAAAAAATTAATTAGATGTTGTAATTTTGGGGTTTGTTTTTTGGGGGTTTTTTTGTTGTTTGTCTGGTTTGGTTTTTGTTTGTTTGTTTTTTTTCTTCTGTGTAACTTATTCCAAGGCTTACCAACCTTCAGAACCACCAAGGTTTCCCCACCACATAACCCTGGTGCAAATAAGGCTGGGTATGTGTAATTTAATCAGGCTGATACACGGTACAGTCACTCACAGACCTGCTACCGGGGGCATTTTATATACTGGAACATTTTCTTAATGTTTATATGTTCTTGATCAAAGACCCTAGAATTCTTTCCACATTTTCATAGTGGCTACAGCTGCAACTTCTCCAGTGCTCAGCTGTCCTTCTTAAAGTGCCCTCAGTTTGGTGACACTAAGAGTTAATCTAAGAATATAAGAACCCATTTATCCACAGATAAACCCAAAGTTGTGCATAGACGTTATTTTTTTTTCTCGTTAAAACCTTGCCAAGGTGTGTTCCAAGTGCTCAGCAGATCATTCTGGTGGCTGCCCAGCTGGCCTCTGTGGGTTGGATTGCAGTTTGCTGATTCCCCTCTGCCCTCACTCGATAGCAGGCTCGACCTTCTGCAGTCTCCTGTGAGCAGATTTCCTTTCCCCACCCTGAGAGCCATCGATCTGCTCTCTGCACCATGGACACCTCTTTCTGTCTGATGGACTTGCTCACTTCTTAAGAACTTGTTTATTGTTAGTTCTGAATGTGTTCAGTGATTTGGCTTCACCTGCCTTGTTGAAATCATCGTATGTTATTGTTTGCAATCACATCTGTGTTCAGTTGAGTCCCAAGCAACGTTAAGAGTGAGTTTGCATGAATGTTGTGTGTCAGAAAAACGTGATTCTGCTCTTTTGGCACAGAGAAGAGCAAAGTTTAATGCTGCCTCGTTACACAAATCCCAGGCCCCATAATTCTTTTGTCAACCTGCTTTATAAAATAGATAGGGCATTTGCCAGCATGGCAAATCAAAGGATTAAATATTTAATCTTTTAGAGGCTTTGCTGCTTAGGATCTACAATCAAATGATAAAGTCACTTACTTTTGCTTTGAATGGAGAGTTCCTTAATCGTGAGTGTCAGGAGATGGAGTCTGGAGAAGAGATGAGAAGGAGTCATCAGGAATAAAGCAAGGACAGGCTTAATATATGGCAACTTGATGAAGGTGGCATGCAGAAATATGAGGGACAGCTTTGCTTCTCTCTGTGATACACAAAAATGAAATTAAAATGCACTTATATGCAGGTTATTAATTACTCGCCCAGCAAGGGTGAAAACAAAATTCTGCATATTCTCTTGATGTCTGTGCTTTCCTGAAAAACTCAGTTTTGTCATTCCTAATTCCCACTGATATGGTAATAAAAGCAGGTCTCAAAAGGCTACTTAGTGCCTGTTCTACAGCCTGTGCGTTTTTGTGTGTGGATGTTGTGTATGGCTGAATACACACGAGGTGAACATTTTTATTTTTAATGTTTGCATAACAAAGCTGGTCAGTCCCCCTGTTCTTCCTGGGGAAGAACACTTGTTTGGACTGAGAGGAAAAACAGAGTGGAAGAAAACAGCTCCAGGTATCACAGTTTGCATCCCCAAATGCTCATGAATCCCCTGCTGAAGCTTCTGTGGGGCAGGAATCACATCTGGGCAGGGAAGGGCATGAGGGTCCAAGCAGAGTGTGGACAAAGTAGGGAGTTTCCATGTGCCTTACAGCAGGAGATAATACCAAAAAATGCTAAATAAACTCCTCCTTCCAGGCTAATAAGGGCAGAAGGATCTCCCAGTCTCAGGTGAAGGGATCCTGCTCACAGCTGGGGTGTGATGCACTCCTGGACTCAGTGCTCCATTCCCCAGGGAGGTACCAGCAATAAAAACATCTCACCCTGCAGAGCTCCTGGATCCAATTTTCCTGAAGAAATCTGATCAGTAAACAGAGAGATTCCTTGGCATTTAGCTAACCAAGTTAATTTATGAAGGGGAGGAGCAGTGTGTGTGGAACACAAAAGCAGAGTTCATTTAAAGATATCTCTCCTAGCACTGAGTATTTGCACATGGGCAGATGTTATGGGAGCCTACCAAAGCACTGCTGAGAATCAGTTCAGCTCCTGAAAATCTCCACCTCGTTAAATTTCTATGTATGGAAAGCAATTTCTTCACTGTAGATAATAATTTTATTAACACAGCTATTAGCACTACAGACTCTGACAATGAACCCAGCGTATTAAAGGACATTTTCTAAAAATAAGCAAATTTACATATGTTATAATAAACTCATGACTAACTCTTCCTAAGCATTAGAGAAAGGAAAAAGAACTCCAAAACACAAAAAAATCAAACTGAAATAAAGAAATAAAAGATCTAACTAGAAAAAGCCCAAGCTTATTGATGGCAATAAGATCTTCATGCAACTATTTTGGCAGAAAACTGTAGGTACATGTAGAACTGTAAAACTGGTGACTGGGAGCAGGTTTCAAACAGACTGGGTGGTGTAAATAGAATAAATACTAGTGAGCAGTTATTACAGGGGGAAAGCTTGAGGACCCAAACTTCCAGAGATAAAATTTAAATAATGAAAGAAAATTAAATTACCCTATTAATCTCAACACAGGAAGAGCAGGTAAGTCTTAATATATTGAATTTCTCTCATACTTATTCTCTGCTACCACTCCTGTTAGATGTTTTCAAATATAAGTCCAGCAAAGCAAACCAGATGTTGGCAATATGACCTAGGACTTGTGCACCTATTTTTATTTGTAGAGGAAATGCTTTCAAATGTCTGCCTTTACATTTTTAATGCAATACAAAATTTTCTTCCACTTTAAAATTCCTGCGAGCCTCTGTTCCCTACTCCTGTATATACTGCCAAATCAAAAGTAGTGCAGTTAGCCAATGCATTTCCCGTTTACTCTCATTAACACTTTGCAGCAGTGCATTTTCAACTTATAAAACAATGGCCAGATATTCTGGTTGTAGGTGTTGACATTTGTTATTAAAACTCAAGAGCTCCACAAAGAAGCAAGACAGAGTAGGGATGGTAAGAGGACACAGAAGCTGAAAAAGCAAGCATAATGTGGGGATTTTTTTTCCATTTCCGACCAAAATAAACAATGCCTTTTGTTTTTTCTGAGAAATTTTAGGAACTCAAAGCTGGTGGCTCAGAAAGTATTTTTTTCTGATGTGTGAGAAATCCAGTGAAATGACTCTGTGTGTTTGTTTATACCTATATATTCACACATATGCACACAAACACAGAGACTCCCAAATATACATTCACATGGTGCTAACAACCTAGACTAAATAAAAAGCAAGGAAATACAAAATTCAAGCTGTTTGCTTTGCCTTATCTATTTCCATTATGCATGGTAAATATTGCAGATCATATGGTCTATAAAATCACACGCTGTTTGGAGACTCCTTCAGAGCTCTGCCACAACAGGGGCTCTGAGGATGGATGCAGTAGCAGCTCTGAGTTTTCTAGACTTTTTTTATTTAGTTGGACTTTTCATAATATCTGAATTTATTTTTTGCATGTGAAGTTCCTTTATTTCCTGTGGTTTTCAATTTAAAAAAAAACCCAAACAATCACACCCAAAAATATGTTGAGGGAGGGCAGGCAGCACATGGGAGCCTTGAAATTTTTCTTTTAGGATGTCTGAGTTTTGAAGGAAATAGAATGCAGCAGTGAATAATAGTGGGTGATTAATAAAGAGGTTTGATATTGCTCTTGCTGGGAGCTGCTGCCTGCTCAGAGTCTGGGTCCCAGAGTGAATATTTGAGTTTCTCTGAGCCCAGGCCAGCCCAAGTCCAGGGGCAGTTCGAGGTTTACCTCATTAAAATATTTAGGCTTTAACTAATCATCCAAAATTTCAAAAGAGAACTGTGTTAAAAAAGGAAAAATAACTTTTCAGAAATTAAATATATAAACCTATTCCCTGAAATCCTGTTTGTGTGTTTGCTGAATAGATGGATAGCCATAGGTAAGGTAGGAGTAAGATCTTTCCTTTGGTGAATATTTAAAATTCCCAAACCAACACAACCAGTCACCTTCTCTGCCCAAGATGAAATTGTTGTCTTGGTTCCTGGAGAAATGTTGATGTAATTGTGAGGAATCTATGCACAGGGTTTTAAAATTATTTTATGGTCAAGTTTTAATTTAAAGCCAGAAGTTATTGTAAATTCTGGCGAGTTAATGCCAGCATTCATCCACAGGAGAGAACTGTTAAAAAAGGAGAGCTCATTTGCTCTCTAGACATGTTAGTATTAATTCTAATACTAACTAGATATGTTAGTATTAATTCTCTCTGATAATGGGATAATATTTTTAGGCAGAGTTAATAAGATTATGATGCAAAAGTAGGAATCTCCTTTGGTTGGTTAATTACCTTCTGCTATTATTTTAATTTTATTATCGTAAATTCAGACTGAAATTAGCACTGAGCGTTACAATTAGATATTTCAGGCTATTTTCTGGGGTTCTGTGTGAATGGGATGAGTGCTTCTGCACCCAGAGCAGAGCACAGAACTCTGTGGGCAGCCAGATCAGCTCCTCTGGCTGCAGTGTGGGGTTAGGGAAGGAATTCTGTCCTCAGCTGGTTCCTCAGCTCTCTGGGGAGCTGGGTCCTGGTGATTTTACTGTTTGTTTGACCATTGCCTGACTCCTCTCAAACTGGCCCAGTTTGTAAATTCCCCTCTGGAAGTAAATTGACATTTTCCCTGTGGTTCATTTGCACAACCAGGGCAGTGCCTGTTGAGGTCTGAAACTCAACCTGCAGCACTGAGATTCCATCTCTGCAGCCCCAGGAGGGCTCAGCTAATGAGTGCATTCCATTTCAGGTGGCGTTGGCTTTGACTTTGCATTTGGGGTTCCTGTAGATGTATTTGAAATGCTGAATTTGATGCTTTGTTTGCAGCCTGTGAGCTGGGCCAGAGGACAGTTCATTTTCAGATGAACACGTGCCAGATAGACACCTAAAGAAGTTCTTCTCTCCTTGTTTGTTGAACATTCATTTTCCATAAAATATAAATATTTAGCATGTTACTATGCTATATTCAACAGAAGAGAAAAAGAAACTTTTAAAATTATGCCTACATAAATTCAGAGAAATAAAAAAGAGATCATAGCCTTACAGAGCAGTGAAAGTCACTTCTCAATATGTGTCTAAGGCTGGCAATCTCAATAGAGGGTTTTTAAATTAAAATAATTATGTTTTATTTTAATGAATCAATACTAAATGTTCCCACAATTATATTTAATGTTATGGATTACAGGAGAAGGAGACATCTATTTTTTTATGGTTGAATTCAGCTTATCACTACCACACACCTTTTAAAAATTCCTGTGGCTCCCCCTCAATCTGTAAGGTTCTCTTCTATTAGTTATAAAAATACAGAAACTCTTATACATAAATTAGGAAATAGTTTGATTTCCTCTGTCTTATGAGAACATTCTCTCCTTTTACTAGTAAAAATATCTGCATATTCAATTTTCTTCTGAACTTTCCAGCACTGCACAGGCGAACCCAACAAAGGGATTTTTCACTGTGTTAGTTTCAGTGACTTCAAAAGCATTATGTCAAATATGCACTGAGCCCTTTACCAACAGCTAAGCACAGAAAACCTTTATTTCAGGGCTGCTTTGAGGCTGAAAGTAATGAGCTCTGCTCCTCCTGCAGCAGTGCCTGCTGTGCTGAGGGGTGACAATGGCACTGGCTGCACACTCCATGGAGGAGCATTGCCACAGTGCCAGGATGGGAGCAAATTCTGCACAATTTGAACCGGAGCAGAGCTGCTTCTGCAAGGTGCTGTGTGTTCTGTTTACATTGCCTTTGCAGCAGACTTCGTGGGGGCTCAAGAACGGCTAGGAAATGTTATAATTCATTTTTCAGACTTCATCTGGTTCAAGAGGTGAAGTGATCGTCCTGTAATTTTAGTATTTCAAATATTTCAAGAGCAGCCTTGCTGAGAAGGACTTGGGAGAGAGGACCTGGGAGAGAGGCTGGACATGTCCTGGCCCAAAAAAACACCCGTGCCTGGGCTGTGTCAAAAAAGTGTGGGATGGGGGATTGTGCCCCTCTTTTACAAAGGTGTGTAGTGACAGGATAAGGGGAAATGGTTTTAAATTGAAAGACAGCAGGTTCAGATGAGATATTAGGAAGAAATTCTTCCCTGTGAGGGTGGGCAGACCCTGGCACAGGGTGCCCTGAGTAGCTGTGGCTGTCCCTGGATCCCTGGAAATGCCCAAGGCCAGGCTGGACAGAGCTTGGAAGGTCGTGGCAGGGGATTGGAACGAGAAGATGTTGAAGGTCTCTTTCAAACCAGGCCATCCCATGGTTCATTCTGTTGTTCTGTATTTCAGCAAATGCTAAAAATAGGACATTTCCCATCATGTTCCCCTACAGGCAAACCAGCAGTGGTGGTTCACAGCTCAGATCAGCAGCCTTCATGCAAATCTTGGACAAGTTGTGCTCGGAAGCATCAACAGCTGCTTTCAGAGCAGAGTTAAAAGCCAGTTCAGAAGAACAGCACTGAATGTTCACACTGAAAGTAGGAAAAGAAGAGTCTCTCTTTGCAGCAGGTTCCTGCAGTTCATCCAACACAGGGTTCATCAAGTCTTTTGATCTGCGGCAATAATGACATCTACAGTGGTATGAGATCAGAGATAAGTTATCCTGAGATTAAAAGTTGGTGCTGCTGATCAGGACATCCTTTTAAATACATAATTGCAGCAGATGCAGCTTAAAAGGAAAGCCAGGCAAATGTTTGTATTTTGTATTAGGACAATGGTGCTGAAGGCTGGAGGCTCAGCTGCCAATCCCAGTTCTGCTTCTGGGTGAGTGGTGGAGAGGACAATGTGATCTCAAGCACTGGTATTGTATTTGCCTACATTCCAATTTCTGTTAATGCCACTTATGATAAGACTGCAGCTTCTGCTCAGCCTTCATTAAATTGATAAAAGCCTGTTCTTGCTTTGATGGTGCCACTAGAAACAAAGATCATCTCACCTTCCCTTGGAGAAAAATGTGAATCACATCTCTCGAGGTTTTATTACAATGAGGCAGAAATAAAAGTCAGCAATTTCCTCTTGTGTCAGAGAGGAACTAGTTTTCTGAGTTTTGGTCCTATTTTAGAGTGGCCTCCTAAGAAAGGGCAGCTTCTTGTAAAAGAGAGAAAGGATGGTGGGTGTCACTGTGAGCATCTGCTGAAGATTTGGGCTCCAGTCAAACCCAGCAGCACTGCTGTGTGCTCCAGCACAGTATGTGGGTGAGAGCGTTTGGAGTGGAGCTTTGATCTTGAGCAGAATTTGACCTCAATGGGAGCAGAAACAGGAACTCTTATCTTGGAGACAATTCTGGGCATGAAAATTCCTGATGTGAGAAATCCAGGGATCCAGATGCTGACTTTGGAATATTACCCTGTAAGGATACCTTTTAGCCACTACAAGTCAAACCCTAAATTACTTTTAATCTCTTCACTTGGAGAGATAGAATCTACTCCAAGGGAAGCAAGTAGACAGATTTTTTAGACACAATTTTTAAAAAGTGTCTAAACCTAGTGGTGTGCAAGTGGAAATGAGGTCAGTGCAGCATCTTCTATGAACAAATTTTATGGAAGTTGGATATTTTACCGGCCTATTTAGAAGGAAAAATTAACTCTTTTTATCCGTGTTTCCTACTTGCTCAAAGCTGTAAGTATCATCCTGCCAATATGAAAATCCAATTTTAAAAGGAGGGAAAATATTTATAGTGAATAAACTAGCTCAGGAAAGGAAAAAGAGGGTTAAGATTTATTTATGTCTTTATACTGTTTTACACAAATTTCAATTTAATGTTTTAAGTAATATAGCAACAGCCAGTGAAGTCACAGAATTGTCTTACTTGTGTCCTCTGAACTACAGCATGAAATTAGCAAAGATAGGAAAAAAGTGGGGTTTTCATCTTAAAATTATTGTCTCAACTGAGCGCTTTTAGAAAAACACAGAATGAAAATTGCAGGTCCTTGGAGAGGTGTTTGAGTTACGGCTGAGCCCCAGGGCTGCTGAACAAACAGCATCCTGCCAGAACCTCCTGTATGTGTTACAAGCACCTCTTAAAATGAGGTGCAATAGGAAAATTTTCAGTTTTTCTCATATTTCTGGAAACTGTTTTTTAGAGGCCTTTATATCCTTTTGTGCTTCCTGGGGTGGAGGAATGGTTCAGGTTAAGACCATCCTCCACAGGGCAGAGGGCAAGGGATAAACTTCCTGAATATTTGTGCTGATAAAGCAGTCACTAATAAAAAACCCAACAAATAAATCCCCTGTATTTTTCTGCATTGAGGCTGCTGGTATTTAATAGTCTAATTATTAACATTAGAACACATTCTGAACTTTAGAGTGCTCCTGCTTCCCTCAGGCAGAGAAATCAACCTGTGGCTTTTCATCCTCCTTTTTCTGAGGTATCTGTGCAGTTTCTTTATTTTTTTTTTTTTTTAGTTTACAAAGAAATGGATTGCAGAATGTGTGACTAAAAATAGACATTTCTGAGAACACTTCTGTCAAAACATTGTGAGAAAACTGCTACCCAGATAAATCAGTTACTTGTACTGACTCTCCTGTAAAACTTCCCCTCTCTGCATGTTTAGCTGATAGACTCAGGAGTGAAGTGGTTTTTATTCAAATAACACAGAACAAGGCTGGCACCTCCACAGGCCTTTCCAAGGCATCCAGCTCATTCAGGAAAAAACCCTGTGAAGACTAAACATCTCTAAGGTAAAATCCAAAGCAGCAATTTTTCATTATATTTCAGGAAATTGGTCCCTAAATAAGTTAATTATGGAGATTAATAATTTTAGCTCTGTAAGTTAAATTCAGTAAGTAGCTGCAGTCAAAATCCTTACTATTTAGCTGAAATATGGAGTAATTTAGGATTTTAAAAAGGTTAATTATCAAAGGAACAGTGGATCTTTCATTATTTAATTAAGACATTTTGTGTTGTTTATTTCTGTCAGCAGAAAAAAAATCTGGTTTTCTTTGGCTCAAATATATACATATATATATATATATATATATATATATATATGTTTCATTTTTTTCCTTTCTGGCCTGTCTGCAAACTAAGAAAAATGTTATTTTCCTGACTTTACTCTGGAGTTAAGAGACTTGTTTTATTCCCATGGCTTCTCCCTAATCCATTGTCTTTGCCTGACAGTGCCAAACACAGGCCCCAGCTCCCACCCAGACTTTTTGGCAGTGCAGACACCGCTCATTGGAAATTGGATGATGCCATCAACCCAACTTCCAGGCCATCAGGAGGGATTTATCAGGGCTAATCACAGGCTCCTTTATGGGGCCCTGGCTCCTGTTTCAGTTCTTCCCAAGGAGGGAGCGGCTCCATCAGTCTGGTCGATACCATAATCCCCTGTAAGGAAATACAGCTGCAGAAAAGGGTCTCTCTGTGTTTAGCAGGTGTTTATTTTTCCCCTCGGTGACAGCAGCTCATTAATAGCTCTGGAGTCAATGAAATTAGAGCACTGTCAGTGCAGCAGAGCTAAATGGGGTTTGTCTCTAATGCTGGGGCACTGAAAGCCTTTATCCTACAGAGCTCCTTCAGCTGGCCAGCAAAGCTGGTTCCTTTGTTTGAGGTGTTATCCTGGAGATCCAAGGGGCATATTACAGAAATATGCTATGTAAAAGTGATGTTAATGGGGCCCAAGAGTTGGCAACAGCAGTACAGACTTTCTTAATTACTGTAAAAAACTGAGGAGTATGTTTGGTTTATTTTTGTAGCTTAATGGTCAGGAAAATAATTGTTTGAGGGTGACATCACTCATTGCTGCTGGATAACTCTCCTCACCTCTGTTACTCATTCCTGTTTAAATTGTTTCTACACCAGTCTGCTCTTATTTCTGCAAAAGGCTTTAGAACTACTTGTTATAGCAGGTTATTTAAGGGAAAAGAATATTTGCCAGTTCTAAATATGTTTTTTCATTCTTTATTCTCACAATGAACAGGTAAAGTACAGCGAGTGCTCATAATTTTCATACTAGATTTGTAATTAACTTTTGGAGGTCATCACTAAAACGTGGTTAAATTGCTATTTCCATTGAGTGCTGTGTCAGAATTTTGGCTGCTGCTGCAACTCGAGGCTCAGTTTCTGTGCGCATTGTGCAGTGGCAAATAGCAAATTAAGGCTGGAATGCTGTTGAGAGTACTGCTAGAACTTCTTTTGACTTTCAAAAGAGCAGTATCAGAACTCCACTACACTTTGTGTATGATTAGGAACTGCAGTGTCAATGCTAAAGGATAAACTGTTAGACAAAATTCCTCAGTTGCCCTCGATTACGTGCGTCAGGAATCTAAAAAAGGCTCCCAAATAGAACGTGTCATTTAGCTGTGAATGACAGCTTCCATGCCCAGTACAGCTCAGTATCTGGCTGGAATGATTACTTAATGTGACTTTGTGCTCTATTCTGAAAGATCCCCTGGACAGAATTTGCAAATATTTTAAGAAGCTGCTGTTGCCAGTGTCAGTACTGAGCAGTGCTGCAGATTGGATTCGGGATTATTTCAATTCCATTTCCTAACTCCCATTTTGGATCAAGTTGGAAATAAAAGTGGAATGTTTCCCTGCACTGCCTTCAGCTCCTTCACTCTGGCCTCTGCTATTCCAGTTACTCCTCCTTGCACAAGGGAGAAAGTGTAGTAGAGAATCACAGAATCACAGAAGAGTTTGGGTTGGAAGGGACCTTAAAGATCATCTCAACTGGATTGAAACAAATCAGAAGAAAGTTCATTCACTACCTGCTCAAATTAATGTAATTGGGTAAATTGACACAAAGTGAGCAGAATTTGCAAAGGGCAGAAAGAGAGCCACTGATAAAAAGCAGAAGACACTGAGAGCCTATTTTGTGTATTTTGCTTTTCCAGATGCATTATAATTGTCTGTTCCCACATGATATGAATTATTCACTTCTATTATTGTGCCAGACCTGTGGGAACACACTCATTTACTATTGGTGCATACTTTGTTACCAACCTACAAGTTCTGCTTGACTTAGCCAGAACCTGCAGCTGAGTTTGATTCAGCAGTTCCTCTGTCAGAGCTCCTAACAAACCTGTAGACCATCAGTGTATTAAAACAATTCCTGGTTTTGGTCGGCTGCTTCAAAGTGAATCCTGGAAAATCTGACTGTGCATATTACAGAGAAAGAAAGTGGGAAAAGAAAGAAATCTTTCAAAAATCAGAGGAAATTATTAGCAGTGTAGGAATGCCAGAATGGTTTGGGTTGGAAGGGACCTTAAAGCCCTTCCAGTTCCACCTCTGCCATGGGCAGGGACCCCTTCCACTGTCCCAGGCTGCTCCAAGCCCTGTCCAACCTGGCCTTGGACACTTCTAGGGATGGGACAGCCACAGCTTTCTGGGAAAACTCTGCTCCTCACCCTCCCAGGGGAGAATTTCCTCCTGACATCCCATCCAGACCTGCTCTGTGTGAGAATGAAGCCATCCCTCCCTGTCCTGTCACTGCAGCTGCTGCTGAGGAGCAGCGTGGTGGCTGGCCTGGTGATGCTATCATAATGAGTTATTTACTGTGCACATAAATCAATGCCTTCCAGGAAGAATTAGCATAAAGTAGAAAGCAGTGACTTTTCAGGCCTTGTTTTATACCTCTAACCTACTTCTGTTTCTTTGTATTGTGTGTCTTCCCTTTTTAAAATGAAAAGCCTCCTGCTGTTGTGGAGGTGAATTAGTACTGTACCATATTTGTTAAGTAAAAAAAAAAAACAGTGAGTTAATTTGTGTATAAAAAGTCTGTGAAGATAGTTATAGGATTTCTTCGTGGGCAGCAATGAACTTTTTGCTGAATGACTATTGCAAACATTCAGCAATCTAGTAATGACAATGTATCTGCACACTCACAAATTAGCAAACCAAACCACAGAGTAAACAGTTAAAACCAAAAATATAACTAGGAGTACAGGGTAAAAAAAAAAAAAACCTTTAGAAAACCCCCTGTAATTTCTTCAGGTTGCAGCATGCAACTTGTTTAAAAGCATTTAAAATGGTGGTACTACTTTTTTTTTAGATTAGGTTGAGAATGGTCTCTGTGTGTATGACACATGTGAAGTTTTTTTGAATTAACTGGTGCATTATTACTGGCAGAAATAGAATTTAAAATTATCAATATTTTTAAATAGGTGATAAAACCCTGCTAATAAAAACAATTTAAATTCCCTGGGAAACCTCTGCCTCTTTTGTAAATGTTTCAGTTTGTCTTTGAACTCTGTGAACTAAAAGGTTTACAAAGTTATAAATATTTTGTGGAAATGGTAACGTCAGAGGTGATTAACGTTGGGATTTCACTTGTGTCTATCCTAAGAAAAAGTTACTGATATTACAGCTTGGAGATGTGGGAGTGTAGGGCTGGTGAGAGAAGGAGTAGTTTCAGATTTTAGGATGATGATGAGCAGCAGTTGATGGTATTTTACCTCCTAATCCGGGCTGGACTCTGAGCTGGATGCTCTTTAAGGAGTGAGTAAACATTGGTACTTCATGCTCTGCACACGTGCTCTGTGGCAGTAGCCTGCCCCAAAACCTTCTCTAGACACCCCAAAAAGTGCCAGGTCAGCCTGGGAGTTAGCAGCTCACAGCAGCACCCAGAACCAGGCACTCCCTGGAAGTAGAGTCAGATCTATTCCAATTAAATACGTGTATAATAACTTAGGGTTTAGAGGAAGGGAATTAGTGAGTCCTGGGTGTGCACGTAGACATCCTTTTAGTCAAGACACCTTCTGTGAATTAGCATAAGAATTATGCAGATAAGCTCTTTATCTCGCTTCTCTGTAGTTCTTTGAAGTCCTTAGAAGTTTAGGAATTTAGCTAAAGGAAACTGAATAAGCAAGCAGCATTTTGTTTGTACAAGAGATTAACTTTGCTTAAATACAGGTATGGCTTCACATTGCTATCTACTGACAATCATTTTTCTGTATGCCCATGTAAAATTAATTTTTATATCTAAGATGAGTTTTGCAATTCACAGCGTGTTGCTGTGAGTTGAATTCAAATTAATTTCTTAAGGAATAAGGGTATTATCATGATGAATTTGGAACAGTGTTAGTCTTTGTGGGACTCCCAGAGAGAAGAAAATAAAAGGCAGGTTGCAGCAGACAAACTTTAGATGTACTTATATAGATTTGCAGACAGGGAGGGAAGTCAGATACCAGCCAAGAAAGGAGAGTGGAAATCTAAATTCCTCAAGAGGAATACTAAAAGACCTTAGTCCCAACAGGAGAATGTTGCCACTGTTCCCATGTCTCTTACAGTCTTTTATCCTGTGCCAGAAGGGTTTAGCAAGACCAGAATGGGAAGAGTTGGGTGGGAATGGGAAGAAGGGGAGGAAGAATGGTGTCCTGTTTTGGGCTGGGGCAGAGCCAGTCTCCTCTCAGCAGCTGGCACAGAGCTGTGTTGGGGTGCAGTGTGAGAATGGTGCTGATAACACTCTGGTGTTTTGGTTGTTGCTAAGCTGTGTTTATCCTAAATCAAGTACTTTTCTCGTGTTCTGCCAGAGAGGAGGTACCAAAGCAGGATGCGAGGGAGCAGAGCTGGGACAGGTGACCTGGCCAAAAGGATATTCCAGACCACAAAACCAGTGCCCAGTGCATAAGCTGGGGAGTTCTCAGGAGTGGGGCTGATGCCTCAGGTTTTAGCTTTTATGTTTTTCAGATTCTGTGCTGCTTTAGTGTGCAGTTCTGAGCTTCATATCAGGGGATATCACTTCACAGAGAAGGGAGACAAAACAATTCCTGCTCCAGCTGGGCACCAAGGACAAATGATCCAAATCTCAGCCCAAGAGCACAAACCCCGTGGGCTGCAGAGAGAAAAACAAGCAGGATGGGAGTGCAGGGGCTGAGCTGGAATTGGACACTGAACTGCAATGTGCACATGGAGCAGAGCTGATCCCAGGGAGAGACCCCGTGAGCACTCGTGCATTTTGGGACCATTTGGGTTCATCTTGGGGGCAGCCCTGGCTGGGCTCTTGTGCTGCCCAAGGTGGATCCATGGAGGCCTTTTAATAAATCCCTGCTTTATTCTTTAGCTCTGTCCGGCCTCTGTTCTAGGCCAGCCTTGATAAGGTGTCAGGGCCACTCAGGGTCCAGGGACAGGGCCTGGCATCTGTCAGTGTATGGTGAGCAATTGTGTTTTGCAATGCTTCTTTGTTTTCCTTCTTCTTTTCATTAGCCTTAATAATAATTACTACCATTATAATATTCTACTTTGTTTCACTTATTGAACTGTTCTTATCTCAACCCACAAGTTTTAGTTTTTACCATCCTCCCCACCTCTCTGGGGTGGAGTGAGGAGAGTGAGTGAGGAGCTCTGTGGTGCTCAGTTGCCACCTGGGCTTAAACCAGAGTAAGACAAATCTTACTCTGAACTTGGCTTCCCCTGTTCTGCAGGCAAAGGATTTATCCCAACAGGTAGCAGGTAACTGCCTTAAAAAATCAAAAGCAAAACAAACTTAATACGATTCTGTTCTAGGAACACAAATTTTCCACTGAACTAAATTTATCAAAACAGATTATCAAAGTTTTATAATTAACTTCCTAGCAAATAGGAATTAGCATATATTATATGAGTGCTGTGTGTTAATCAAAGGATATTTAGTGAGGCACCCACCTATGCATGCCCAGGAATTACAAAGTTAATGAGAGACAGCAGCACATGTAACTGTAACTAATTAAGCAAGACACAAAAAATTCCGTAGATGTTTGACTGAATATGTTAGAATTTACTCATTATCATATTTACATGGTGAGTTTATTCCAGTATTAAGTTTGGCAAAGTAAGATATTTAAAGTTTACTTTCTGTCTGCTGTACAGGTGCACCCCCAATGTATTGCTTTGGTTTGCAATCCCTGTATTTTAAATTCAAAAAAGCCCTAAAGGGCTTTGACCCTGGGTAGGTTGAATTAGCACAAGAGGTTGTTTTTATTTCTTGCAGATGGAAACTCACAGGCCATAAGTGCTTAAAGCCCAGGCATCAAGAGGCTGCCACAAGGTAGGTGGACTAAAACAAGGGTTCAAAGAGGAACCACTGGGACTAAAGCATGTTAGAAATAACTAGGCTACACTTAGAAATATTTTTAACAAAAGTTCAGTAATTTCATGTCACTTCTGTGATTCTACATTAAGCTTTTTCTACTTGTTCATGCATAGATGTGTACTTAAAATTAATTTAAAGGTACAAAAAATGATTCCTTTTTGTAGAGGAATGAACAATGACAGTATAAACACCCAGACAGCTTTCTACACCATTTTCCAAGGGAAGAAAAGTGGTTGTTTTAAAGGTATGTAAAATAAAAATGTCTAATATATCTCTGTAATAACAGTCTAGGTTGCAAAGTGTTGTGTAGACACTTAGGTATGAATATGAGGAGTCACCTAAATTTGTACCTCTCACAAATAATGTTTTCTCTTTAGACTGAGTTGTATTTTACCCTCCAACATTAAATCAGAAATAATGTGTAACCCTAGATTATATAGGGGTATTTTTGTATGATCCTTTGTGTAGACATTAAGAAAATGATGTGAAATTATTGACAAGATGTTTATTTGTTTTCAGATAAAGAAGGGCTGCTGTAACTCCATTTTAGACAATGCATAAGGGAAAGAAAAAGTAAAATGTGTAGAAAATAATCGGTGATTATAAAACAGAAAGAGAGCAGTTTAGATGAGAAACTAGCACTGTTTTAGTCCTTAATTTATTTTCATGATTTTCTGTATCAGAATGTGAAATGCTCTGGCTGGTTTTAATTAAACCTGTAAACTCTTTGCTTCTTTTTTACAAAAAATATTGCTGGTTACAGAGCATATGTCGTTTATCTAGACTGCAAGCCCTCACTGTTCAGATGTGTTTGAGTTTCCTTTGTATCCACTTTGAGCTTCTGAGGGAGCTGTTGGTCGCTTTTTTCCCACTAAAGTGTCTTTGGGAAGTGGAACCTGTTGGTTGAAATGCATCTTCACTGTTAATGAGCAGAACTCTGTGAGTGGCAGGCTCATGTGCTGTCACTGAGAAGGATTGAATATCACAGTTGCTTCATCCACAGAAAAAAACCCTGATTTTTGGTCTTGTCAAAGATCTGGAGGAGTTGAAGCAATTGGCTTTCAGCTTTGCTTCTCATGGAAACAAAGGTTATGAGATTTCTGCTGTCTCCCCCCTGATAACATTTCTAATCTCTTGGGCAGTTTAAACTATTTTGACTCAAAGTCACTATGCTTCCACAGATTTGCTGAATCTGTGTTTGGATTGATATCAAAATAGTGCTGTTGAGGAAAATCTGTAGTCTGAGCTCAGCCTTAGTGCAGAACATTACAAAATCCACTTGACAAAGCCATCAGGGTTTGCTTTGGGATCATATTTTAGGGAGTGTTTACTGCTTTTTTATATTAAATTATAGTGTTTCTCTGAGAGGTTAAAAATGAGGCCCTGAAAGAAAAAAATGTTGTTAACTACATCAGTAGAGTAGAAAATGTGTTCTGTAGTGTGGTGATGAGGTATTTAAAGTAACGTCTATGGTAGGAATATTGATTATATATAGACTGTTGTATCAAAAGAGGGTTTTTTTAATGCCACAAGCCTTTCAATTTTTTGTGTCATCCATTTCCTTTTCTGTTTGAATCTTTGTGATCAAAGGCTTTAATAATGTCACACATGGTAGATGTGATGAGGATCTGTTTGGGCCAGCCGGTAGATGTGGGTTTGTACCAAAAACACAAGCAGGGAATGGATTCATTCTTCCATTGCTGAACAGTGGAAGGGCCTTGCATATCTATTTTGCAAATGCAGGATTTTAACTTCTCTTTGAAAGAATTAATGCATATAATTTTTCTTATTTTCTGAAGAAAAATAAGTTTGGACTATTCTGGAAAGAAATTACCTTTCTCTGAGAAATCAAAGAATAAAAGCTGACATTTCAAAGGTCTTCCTCTTCCATTAGATTGAACAAAGATGGTACAGAAGATCAGTGGAAGAGAGATCTAGGAAAGGTGGTTGGAAGTGATTAGGCTGATAATTAAAGTGTTTTATTTGGGGATGATGTCATTTGCAATCTCCGCTCTGCTGTCCTCTGGGTGGTGCCCTGACAGTGCATTATAAAGGCAAGTCCACAGCTGGAGTTTGAATGTTTAATAAACTGGGGAGAGCAGCTCTGAGGTAGAAGAGCTTGAACTCTATGGTTCTGATCCTTGAGGTCTTGTTCATGTTGTAAGATTACAATATTTTACGCAGCAAGGTCAGATCTTCCACTACTGAGGGTCATCACAGGGGGCAAAGGCAGAACTGGACTTGGATCTGAGCAGGTCACAGCTCCAGCAAATCCATTGCTCTTACTGCCATCACCGTTTTAAAATACTAGCAGCAAGGATGTGTTAATATCCAATTTTTAAATCTGAATCTTAATTAAGTTATTTTATGGAGAGGAGTGTAAGGGATGGCAGAGGAAGGTAATACTTACTAGAGAAGTTTTAAGTTACTTCATGGTTTTGCTGTGGGTTTTTTTTTTTTTTTCTTTTTTTAGAGATCAGATCTGTCTTATTTATAAAATGTCTAATTTCAGTCTAAAATAAATAGAAAATTCATTAAGACACTGAATGGTGGGTGATAAGTGTGAGTGATCCCCAAAGAAATGCATGAAAATTTATCATCCAGTTGAAAGTTGGGTTCAGGGAATGAAGTGTTAAATGCAAAGAGGAACTGAAGGCTGTGTTCATCACTAAGTGTATTTTTTCCTGGATTTTTCATTTCTTTTTTTTCTTTTTGCTGTACTTAATTTACAAGTGAAACCTTCCAAATGCTTGTCTTTCCATGGCTGTTCCATGAGTAGATCTTTCATCTCTATGGACAATCAAGTATTCCACAGGAGAAGTCTGAGCACACAGCTGATTCCTGTGACTTGCTGCTGTATTTTTAAAATACTTGTGCATGTTAGTGTGTACAGAAATATCACTAAACTCTTAAGAAAACCAAGTGTGACTGAAAATGGCATAGAAGGGCTAGAAGGGGTTTCTTATGTGCAAAGGTGACGCTGGTGGCTGAAAAATGGATGTGAAAGACTGTCAGAGAATGTGCTGTTGAATTGTGGAGAAACAGGTCATAGTGATGTTAATAAAATGAGTTCATTATGATCATATTTAAATGTTGTCCATGTAATGTGTGCTAGTCCTTTCATTTTTTTTTTCTTTTTGGAGCCCCCTTGTATGTTATTTAAAAAAGAAGGTGAAACGTTTGGGATTTGTGGGCAGTACTGGGCAGTGGACGCCAGGCAGAGCCACTGGGCAGTAATGCCACCTGAATAACCACTGGGCAGTCTTGAAATTCAAGAATTCAGATTCTCCTCTGTTTCCTACAGATGCACAGAGGTTATTCCTTCCACATTTAATTTGAAACCCATTCTGTATTTTTCTCTGTGCCTCTGAATTCTCTGTCAGCACGCAGCAAGGTACAAGTGACTTTCTTTAAAATATCTTTGTTCTGAACTTAGAGATGAAGACCAGATCAGCCTTTTTTTTCCCCTGTATACTTTTTTCTGGTGCTTTTGGAGGGGTGAAGCAAAGGCCTTTCAAAGCAGATTGGCTTCATTCCAGCACCAGACAATGCATTTGATTATGAGGCCCCAAGATCAAGGCGGCTTCTTGAAACCAGCCTCAACTTCAAATAAAGCACGGCTGAGACGTGCAGATTGGTTTGATCTGCATCTTTGTGTGCATCCTTCTTATGGAGGGGTTTTCTCCTCCAGTGGAACATTACAGGACTTTTTCCAAAGTTCACTTTTCCAAGATGACAATAGAATTAACGCTCCATTTTGTACTTCCTGTTAATCCCTGTTTCTTGACTAATTTTTTGCTGTTCCACAGGAGTTAACAAATTTCTCCGTTTTATATAGAGGCAGCAGGAATGGCCAGTGATCATCAGTTCCTAAAATCTCATTTGTTGAAGATGTTAGACCAGTGAATACAAACCCTTAATTTTTTTTTTTTTTTTCAGTAAGGGTCAAAATTTTTACATCTCTTGCCAATTCTCTCTCTCTTTTTTTTTTTCTCATGCCCCAAGTGGGAGGTGGTGTGATACTTCACACACCTGATTTGTGGAGGCACTCGATTAAGAATCTCAGCTCTTACATTTTTTACATGTAAGAGGCAATGAGAAAAGAAGTGTACTTATCTTGCTACTGCAGTTTACCATTGCCATTGTGCTGCCACAAATGTATATAGTATATCATATTTTGATTTTTGAATATCACTTCTTGCATATTTCCATTCTGTTTTAGTGAACTGGAGGAAAGGTGATGAAATAGAAAATGCATCTGAATGAGAAAACAGGCAGAGAGACTGAGAGGTAAATCTGTGACACAAATTGTTATTTCCTCAAGCTGTTAGATAAGACAGAACCAAGAAAGCAGGCAATAAAAACAGACCAAAATGGAAAAACTGGAGGTTATTGACATATGATCTAAATTAAAACACTTTGTGTTTACTGAAAACAGCCTTTCATTTTTTAAGCATTTAGTTTCTGCCACTTTCAGAAATTAATAAACTGTCCACTGTCTCCAAAAGAATTTAACACTTCAGTGCCTGTCTATTATTGTACACATTGTCTTTTTTAAACGGAGAAGCATGGCAGAAATTTTATGCTTTCAATATCTCTATTGCCTAATTCTGTTCTTTGAGTCAGAATACTGCTTATTACCCTTTTTTTCAAACTTGGATTTTTTTTTCTTTATGTAATGGTAATAGCAAAAAGACTGAAAAATGTTAAAGTAATAATGTCAGTTAAAGTATTACAAATAAAGCCCTATCCCACCTTCCATCCACAGCCCACAGCCCCATTCTCATGGGATTTAACACAATGACTCTCAGACCTCAGTGTGTCTGCTTTGGATACAATCTCTGCAGATTAATAAAAATCAATGGAATATTTACCTTAATTGCACTCCAGCCTCTTTCTTTTAATCATGTTTAATAGATCTAACAGCAAGTGCTGCTTCCCACTAGTGGTTTTCTCATTAGCACTCAATTGGAAATAAAACTTGAGGATGAAGGTTGGCCCCTGAAGCAGCAGAGGATTTAAGGTAATGTTTCCTGGGCTTTGCACAGGACATTCCTAAAATAAAAATGTCAATAAAATCTCTATCAGAGTCACTGAGGCTGGCACAGGGTTCAGGCTGTCCCCTCTCCCTGCTCAGCGCAGGAGCACCCAGAGCACATCCCTGGACTTTGTCCAGGTGGATTTTGAATATCTTTAAGGAGCCTCCACAACTTCTTTGGGCAATTTGCTCCACTGCTTGACCACTCTGGTCTTTAAAAAATAGATTTTTTTTCTTATGTTTAAATAGAATTTTTTGTATTTCACCTGCTTGTAGTGGAGGAGCTCTTGTATGAGAGATGCTTTAAGCCCCTGATCATGCTGGCTGCAGCAGGCAGAGCTTCCCCAGCAGCTCAGGGAGGGCATCCTGCTCCTCTGCTCAGCCCTTTGGGGCACACCTGGGCTGCTGTGCCCAGTTCTGGGCTCCCCAGAACAAGGGGACGTGGAGAGGATCCAGAGAATGTTGAAAAAAAGGATGAAGGGACTGGAACACCTCCCTAATGAGGAAGGACTGATGGAGCTGGGAAAGGAAATTAAACCCAGTACCTGGGTTTGATTCAGTTGTCTCCCAAGTGAAGTTGTAAACAAATGTGGAATTTAAAGGAGGATTAAAACATTTTGATTTCATTCTGCATGTTCAATATCAATAGTTTCATTCCAGAGAGAATAATGTGAATAAAGTGGAGAGATCAGGATTAGATCGGGATCAATGCTCAGTTCAGGATAACAACAGTATTCACTTGGGCTGACTGCTTGCATCCACTTTTCTATGGCTCCACAGAAGTAATTTTTAATTTTCTTTCAGTGTCTGCAGACGGTGTTAGAAACTCACTACTTTCATTGGGAGGTAAGAATGAACATCAAAGATGGTTCTGTCTAATTCTGTGTTTATGTGTATACATAAGGAAGGGTATGCATATATATATATATATAAAATATGTGAGGAGTCTCTATGCATCAAACTCAAAACTTTCAGGCAAATTCAGGACTCCTTTATTGACTGTTCATGTAGGTACAAAGAAAAGGCTCTTAGCTGCACTCAATAATCTCCTGATATTTTTCCTCCTAATGGCAAAATTTTTATCTTTAATGTAGATTTTGAAACTTAGCTTACTTATCAGCCAATTCTCTGGCTTCATCTTGTATTTCAAGTAAGAAAAGTCACCAAGGAATTTTGTAAAAGTTGTGGTAGTTCAGAAAGATAAACATCAGGCCAGGTTCATCTCTTGTTCTCAAATCTTCCCAGCATTAAAATTGATGAATAGAGGATTTATCAGGATGAGAAGTATTCAGCCATGACATGCAGGAATCCAGAGCCCCATGCATGTCCTCATTTGTCTTTGTCTTTAGTCATTTGTCATTTATGGTCATTCCAGCTTTGTGCAGCCATGGTTCGAGTTCTGTTTAGAAAGAGCTCTGACTGCACATTTGTAGAACCCCCTCTGAAATCTCTGAAACTTAATGAGCCTTTGCAGTCTCAAATTCACACTTAAATTTATGCAGGCCAGAGCATGCTAATATGGACTGTCTTAATCCTTTCTTTCAGTGAAAACAATTTTTTCCTAAGTAGGAAAGCAAAATTTTGTCCTATTTATTTGTTTGTTTGTTAGTTTCCCAGAGAACAAAGTACTTGAAAATATCTTGAATTGTCAACTGCAGTCTTGTGAATTTTCATAGTATTTATATGAGGGTTAATCTGCTATAAGAATCAATGCAGCTGATCATCTGATTAATTGAACTAAACTGTAATTAGGTGCTAATGAAGATCATTTGTAAGCATGTGGAATGCATGTAATTCTTAGTTTGATTTCTAAAGCTTGACAGTTTTCTGTTCTACTGATTTTTAGTTTTCTCTTTGTTTTGTTCAGGTAGGTTTCAATGCTGCATTTCCTGTTTGGAAAGAAATAGAGAGAGTAGAAAGTGAAAATTGTTTTGTAAGGAGGTTGAAACACGGCTGTGAACATCTAAAAGTGAGTTGGAAATTTGTTTTACTCTCTGATGGATGAGGAGGACAGAAAATTATCAGGACCAAGGGTTATGCCAGGAGTGCACCCTTCAGCTGCCAGCTGTTCCTTGTAAGAATTCCCACAGGGACCAGCTCTCCTCAATGTGAAGGTGTTGGAGCCGAGTCCCCTTCCAGCAGCTGGGTGGGAAACATCCCCTCAGAGGGAGGGGAGGAGAAGGCAAGGTGCTCTTGATGCCTTGTGCAGGCTGACCTAGAACAGAGACTAGACAGAGTTAAAGAATAAAGTAAGGATTGATTGAAAGGCCTCAATGGATCCACCTTGGGAGCCCAGCCAGGGCTGCACCCCAGAGGAGCCAAAATGGTCACAAAATGCACAACTGGTCATGGGGTCTTTCACTTTTATAAGTTCTGGTCTATTAGTATATTGGTCAATTTTCTAATCAATATTTGTATAATTATTATATAGCTAATTGTCTAATTATAGCTTTAGGTTATGAAGTCCCATCCTTCTTCTTTTTCTCTCTTTAGTCCACACTATTTGTGCTCTTGGGCCTGAGATTTGGATCATTTGTCCTCGGGAGCCAAAATGGTCACAAAATGCACAACTGGTCATGGGGTCTTTCACTTTTATAAGTTCTGGTCTATTAGTATATTGGTCAATTTTCTAATCAATATTTGTATAATTATTATATAGCTAATTGTCTAATTATAGCTTTAGGTTATGAAGTCCCATCCTTCTTCTTTTTCTCTCTTTAGTCCACACTATTTGTGCTCTTGGGCCTGAGATTTGGATCATTTGTCCTCGGCCCCCAGCTGGAGAAGGAATTGCTTTGTCTCCCTGCTCTGTGCAGAGAGCTCACCATCCCCTCATATGACACTCAGAACTGCACACCAAAGCAGTACAGAACATGAAAAATATAAAAGCTAGAACCTGAGGCATCACTCTCCAGGCTCTGCTGGTTGGCTTTGGTCAACCTTTAAAGGAGAAGCCAAAAAGAACATCCAAACCAGCATAATTTAGGTATTTTGCTCTTTTGTAGCATCTGGTTCAAAATAAGGAGCAGAGATTTGTGAACAGAAAACTATAACTAGTCTTCAGGCAGCTTGATGTCTGTTAGAAGCAAAAATAATAACCCATACTTAAAAAATGATAAAACCAAATCAAGCCTAAAGAGAGAAAATACTCAAATGCATTAAAAATCAACGGGCTCTGATTTTATTCACAGAAACAAGGTTTCTTGTTCTTGAAATTCAAGGTAATTGACATTTGTTTTCTTGTTTGGTTTCAATTTAAAATAATGATGCAGAGTTATTTCTCTGCCGTCTAATATCTGAGTCTTACACACACACAAAACCACAAAAATCTCATTTGCACCAGGATTGCCAGTTAATGATTTTGATCAGAGAATTGCATTGTGGTTTCATTAACTCCAACTAAAACTTTTGGTTCTTGTGCTTATGCCAATTATCATTTGTTTTGATAAAGGCAGTAGTTGTTGCACCAATCTTAGGGCCATTTCTCATTGGAGAAACAAGATATTGAGTAGTTCTGTTCAGCACAGTTACTGTTCCAAAAAGTTAGAGTTAAGCATAGTTCTGTGCTTTTAATATCTAGAAACTGCTTGAAAATACACATAATTACAGAGGACTCAACCTTTCTTTAGTATGGGTTAGCATCCTGCTCTGTCAATAAGGCAATAATAATAATAATAATAATAACTTGGAAAAGTAGCAAAACCATTTCGATACCATGATAAATGTTTCAGATAAATTGCTGGCTTGTGCATTGACCCTCATGGCAGTGTTTGATGATTATATCCAACTTGTCAAGCAAAACAACAGCTTATGATCTCAAAAAAAATTAAATTACCTCAGCATAATTTTTTTAAAATGGTGGGGGGGCAGGGGGGGAAGAAAAGACAATAAATACAAGTTGCTGTTCAGGTCATGTCTTTATTAATAGCATGTCATTAAGCAAACTAAAAAAGCATGAACTGTGCCATATTTAGAGATTAAGTGGGAGCAGAACCTCATTAGCTGTACCAGGAAATCTCAGTCAGATGGTGGCAGGGCTGGGAGCACTTCACTGAGTACATCTGTACAGTCCATCCTGATTAAAGGCTTGCACAGCGAAAACGGCACCTCGAGCACTACAATATATTGGGCTTGTGGAGGGATTAAGGAGCTCCAGATCTCCTCCAAAATGCCCTCAAGCTCCAGCGGTGAAAAGAAATAAAACATAGGGAAGGGTAGGCACAACTGCAAAGGAAAGCCTTGATTTTCAAATGATTGATATTTTAGCCTAATTTATTTTGAGATATAAGTGCTGGCATCACTGCAACTGGACTAAATCTTTGGACCTAGACTTTGGATAAAATAGGACTAATTTCTTGGCTTTGCATATCAGGTGTGTTCCTTTTGCTCATATCAAGACTTTGAGAGCAAGGAACACAATTTTAAGCAACACACCACAAACTGGTGGGAATTTGTGCAACTTCTGCTGTATTTGGATGAAATAAATTTTTGATGGCTCCAAGATGTGCCTCCCACAGTTAGAAAAATACCCAAGGTAAAATCCTTGGGAAGGATTACCCAAGTCCTTCCCTTAGCAGGAGTTCAGGAGATTAGGTTTTTGAACAAGAAACACCTATGAGTAGGAGAGATTAAATCTATTTCTAGAACTAGAAACTTTGTTAATTGACCACATGGAGTCAAGCTCTCCATAAGAGCTGGCAGGTTAGCAGCCAGGTTTTATTAGAAGGGAATCCAGTATGAGCCACCATTGCCTGTCTATAATCTAGAAATACTGCAGTCTATTTTACAGCTGAAATTTTTCTACATTTAAGTAGCTGATGCGTTTTATAATCAGTAAAGATGGCCCAATCCTCTAAAATGTAAACTCTTTTCAATAACTAAATTCACTGCATGTATATACTGTCCATAAAGACAAATAAAATGTAAATATTTCTCAGCTGAAAGGCAGAACTGCTTAATCTCTCTCCTGGTGCCATATTTTACTTCAGCTGTGTCTGACTGCACATTGTCCTACCTATAAATAAAGTCATTAGATTGTCCACAGAGCCTTGCAGACGTGTCTATAATCAGCAGTGTTATAATCCGAGCACTTTCTGCATTGGGAGTTTGATCTATACAAACACGAATACAATAGTAGAGGGATTTTAAAAGTCAAATAAATGTCACTGGAGTGCAGTAGTAAATGTGTCCAAGGAATGTGCTACCTTAATTGAAAATTCAAATTACTGAGCATTGCTCCTTTTCAATAAAACATTCAGTGCTGTTGAATGAAAAATCAATAGCTGCTTTATAGTGCATTTTTCTTAAGCAGTAGGCAAGAACTCAATTCCCCTTCAAAGGATTTTTATTCTTCTATCTTTAGTATTTACTTCTCTCCCTCTTTTTCTCTCTCTCCACAGCAGAATGGTCTTCAGATTCTTTTGTAAGCCAAAACATACTTCACTGGCAAAATAAAACCAGAGCATGTGGTATTCAAATTTGTTAGCTATTGTTGTAGTTAAAGTCATTATAAAGTCAGGTGCTTGGGTACCTCTCTTTTTCCTGAGTGAACATTTAATTTAGACTGTGTCTACTGAGGTTTCAGGAAATACTCTAGTTCACATTGGGATAGGATAGGATTTAATTTTAAGGCAGGAGCTTTGACATCCTTGTAGGGTAATTTGAGGTTTGTCCTTGATATTCAGAGGAAAAAAAAAGATAGAACAAATTTGTAAAAGCTCAACAGGAAATGGTAAAAACGCACTGGAGATTTGTAAGGAAAATCAAAAGGAAATTGTAAATGCCTGCTAAAGCAGAGATCTTTGTGGAATGTGAAGTTCTTGGGGAAGATTCTCCATGATGCTTGATAGAGGCTGAGTCCTTTTGTTGTTTTTGGTGCTAGCCCTGAGCATTGGCAACTTCCATGGGGGCAGGCTCTGCATGAAGGGCCCAGCTCCTGGTGTCCCCTTCTGCTGTCACTGGGTTCCTTGGGAGGGAGCACAGGGAGTTTTTGTGCTCTGCTGTTGGTACCTGCCCCTTCTCCCCTCCTTTTCCTGCACACCTGGGAGCCAGTGAGGCTTTCCAGCAACTCAGCCTGCAGCTTTGTGCCTCTGGGAGAGGACACACCACACCTCTGGGATTCCTGCCCCAGCTGTGTCCCAGCAAAACCATCACCTCCAGTGTGGAAACTGGTGCAATAATCTGCGCCACAGTGATTAGAAACGTTTCAGATTTGCCATATAACTTATGGCAAGAAAAGCCCTCGTGTTGCAAACTGCTGTGCACAGAGGCTGTCGGGAGTTTGGAGTCAAAATTATATTAATCTTTGAGGGTAAGTATGGACGAGGTCATTAAATTCCAGCATATAAATCACAAATATTGATTATGCTGGTGCTTGAATACATAGTGTCACTACATATGCCATAGCCTGAAGTTGTGAATATATTGCACATTCCCAGAGCTTTGTGAATTAATTCTGAACATCCGTTGTTTTCTAAGAGAGGAGAGAGCAATGACAGTAAATGTTATTTAGAGCATAAGCTCCCAGGGAAATGTGCCTTGCTAAAAGACCAGGAATGAGCTTTAATTTAAGTTTGGAGATCAAAATAATTCCTTGGAACTTAGATGAAAACTGTGTGTGCCAGTATAGACTCGTTCATTTAAATGGAACTTCTCCTTTCCTAGTGTTGCACTGATGTCACTTAGTAACAAGGATCATTAGTCTCTGAGCTAAAAATGAGACCAGCAAAAGAGCCAGTTCAAAGTATGCATTACAGCAGGAAAACCACTGCTGCTGCATGTGATGGAAGTATCACTGCCTTTCCCCAAGATGAAGATTGCTTCTTCAGCTCAGCCTTGTTGTTGTTCCCAGTGCCATAAGCAGTTGATATTTTTTCCCCTTTCCTTTTTGTTTTGTTTTGTTTTATATTCTGCAGCTTTTCAAATTAACAGGTGCTTGTGGAGAAGCATGAGCAGGCTTAGAGACCTAAAAATTCAAAACTGCTTTAGAGACTGGGTGTGTGGGCTGATGCTGAAATTCTCCCATGTGTAGCAAATCATGAAGAACTTATGGCTGGCCACCCAGAGGCAGAATCTAATCTGTGTTTGTGGTAACAGATGTAAATTCTGGAAGCTTTTTCAGTATCTTATACAGTTTGTTTTCAACCAGCTCAAAATCAGAGCTTGATTTTTGACTCATCAGTGAAGCCAAAGAGTGATGAAAGAACCAAGTCTGTTATTTTGTTCACTGCACAAAGTCAGTGTCCTTAAGTGACTTCTGACTTTTTCAGTCAACATATGATGCTTTTCTCTCTGTGCTGAGCATACCCACGAGTGGCAAATAGAGTTCAGAGCAAGTTTGCTCTGCCTCCCTCCTCACCTCCCTGGCCTCCACACCAGAGACTGCTTCCAGCACGGGGTGTATTGCCCAGGATATCCTGGGGAGGTTGGCTCTGGGGACACCTCTGTGCTCTGATCCTGTTCTGGTTCACCTCTCAGAGTCAGAACAAGCCCCTGGCTTTCCTGCAGCCCTGCTAGGTGTGCTCCCCATCTGAGCATCTTGCTTTAGGCTGGTGTTTAAAGCAAAGGCAGGCACAGAATGAACCATCCTGCAGCTCTGCTCCAGCCCTGCCCAGATTGGGGACATCTGGCTCCATCCGAGTCCCTCTGCTTGGTGGTGGGAAGAGGAATTTGGGATGGGGAGGCTGAGGGAGGGAGGGAAATGATGAAAGGTCATTCTTTCTGTGACATGGAGACATGACTGCAGCATCACGCTCTCATAGTGCAGACAGACACAGCGTTGCTCCCCTGTAACACAGAGTTTGTTTAATTTCTTTCAGGACAATTCCCAAGCTCTAAATTCTGTCCTGAATCATTGTGAAAAATAGTTATTTGTAACAGCAGCGTGTGAATGGAAGAGTTTCTAGCTGACACAGGTTCCTAATATTTAATGATTTGGATGTTGAAATATTTTTTTTCAGTTTTATTTTTACCTGAGGAAAATCTATTTACTTTCACATGAAAAAAAAAAAAATAGAACATGGAAGACAATCTACCACCAATTGCAATGGGCCAGAAGAGATGAGCAATGGGAAAAAAATGACAAAAGGAAGAAATATGTGATAAATGATTGATAACAGTGAGGTCAGGTACCAGTGAAAGATGGGTAAAATCCCAGTTTGATTCTGAGCCGGTCTTGTTAACAAAACAGTTCATAGAATATGATGTCTGGAGGGCTATGGGATTATAGGTCATCTTTAAACTTGTCTTCACCTTGAGGAATTTAAGTCAGTGACTTTGTAAATAAGTTTAATCAAAATACCTTTAGTGTTTTTCAAATGTAAGTCAGAGATATATTCCTGAAAAATAGCAAGAGAAGTGAACATAGTAATAATGGCAACTCTTCTTAGGGAAAGATGTGCAAGTTCTGAGAAGTAGTAAAATAATGTAAAAAAGAGCTTAAATTTTAAATTTTATTGCCTTTACTTTTAAGACAAAAAAAAAAAAATCTTTAAATTTCCCTACATTTATTCTAACCTCCTAAAACTTAGATTTATTTATTTTTACTCTGCTGAGCTGTAGACTCTCACCCTTTGTGATGCCTGTATCAAACAGGATAACTGAGAAGTGTTAAAAAAAATCAAATTGCTCAGAACATGTTTCTCCAGAGTGACATAAATCCTGGCATTTGAATGTTGCATTCCGTTACCTTACCCTGAGCAGGAAAATGAATGGCTACAGCTAATACAGAATCTTATTGTTGAGCAATGCTGAACAGCTTCCTCAAAATTAATTTCAGACAAGACAAATGATGTGGAGGAGCCAAGCCAATCCCCCCATGACCTCCCCTGGAGGCTTTTCCAAACTGCCACTGCTCCTGCTTGTAAAGCAAGTGCTGGGAGCTGTCAGGGACAGAGCCAGGCAGCCGGGGCAGGCAGCCAGGTCCCGGGGCTGGAGGCGCTCCAGATCCCGCTGCCTCTGCCAGATGTTGGCTGATCCTCTTCCATGTGTGGGGATGAGGCTTTGGGAAAGAATTCCTGCCACAGCAAATGTCTCTGAATAGCATGGTTGGGAATATGGTCTGGTATCAGGTGCCTCTCAGATCCCTGGGGCGTGTGAAAGGCTCCCAGGGATGGCAGAGGGACAAAGCAGGAGCACCACGGTGAGAATTGTCCTGAGTGGGTTCTGTGGGAGGTGTAAACTCAGATATGGCTGCACTGCTTGTTGATATTGTGGTACTTTCTAAGCCTTGTGGAACAGATTCGTATCTCTTTATATCCTGTAAGAAATGTGGATAGAAAGGGAATCTAAGTGGTTTTGTGTCAATGTGAAAACCATTCCAGAAGCTCCTTTTCCACATTCCTACAAATCCCACAATGTGAATACCAGAGAACAAGGAACAGTAGCCAATAAACATTTTGCATCGCAGGGGAAGGAATTAATCTATAACACCAAAATGTTTCTTCTTTCTGTTAATTCTTTTCTTTCTCTTAAACAATTATTTTTTTTTCCTGTTCAAGCATATGGGGCATTTTAGCTGATTTTAGACCCTATACATGGCTTTGTTCTGCCTGACTTCAACATAGCCAGAACAAAATGTGCTAAAACTGCATTAAGTATTAACATCAGAGGGTGGCCCAGCAGACCACATGCAGCTTTCAATTAGACACATGCAATTGTGTGTGAGCTGGTTGGCTCGCACAGAGTTAAATGAGAGCAGTTTGACCTTCTGGCTGCAGAGTGCTAAATGCTGTGGCACTCAAGCCATGGTCACACAAGCCACACTGCTCACCTTCCCATCCAACCCAGCCCAGCGTGGCTCTTGCCAGCTGGGCCAGGTGAACATTTGGAAAGGTGTGTTCAATAGTAGCCAGACCCCATTCTCTTAATTATGCAGCTTTCACCAGCGTGCTGCACTAAATCATCCCTGCCCAGGGGTGGTATAATTACTGCTGAATAGCCTAGTGCTGAATAACTGAATATACTGGAGGCAATAATTATTCCCAGAATGCGGCTGTTCCACTTTGCCTGTTTACTCATGTTCTTCAGAAAAATTATCCCCTGACTTCAATGCTCTTCAGGGCACTTCTAGTCCTTGCTTTGAATATTTTGGTCACAAGCTCAACCCTTTGAGAGTAAGCTAAAAGACTTCCTTAGAAGACTGAAATGGTAATGGAATAAATATCTTCAGTAGCTCTATAGAACATATTTTTAATTCTGTCATGGTCATGCTATTCATTTTAATGTAATCTCTACTGCCAACCCATTTCTTTTGAATTGCTCAAAATTCTTTTTTCCTGATTTGAAAAAAAAAAAAAAAAAAAAAAAAAAAACAAAATTATTTTCTTCTTGAACATTTCTAACCTGAATTTGAGGGTTTAACAGGAAATTCTCATTATCAAGTTCTGTCTTCAAGGGAAAAAGATAAAGGTGCACACGTAGAAAAAAATGAGGAATATGTTCCTGTTGGGTTAAAAATTGAAGTTGATGAGCAGCCACCTAATATGGCATGGATTCCTTATTTTATGGAGGTATGTTTTTTATGGATATCTTTAATTGCAGAATTCCTCCATGTGGGCTGTCTGAACACGCAGGAAGAGTCCAGTAAACTCCAGCAAACTCTTCACAGGCAGTAGAGCTGAGTTGCTGACTCATCCTAATCTATATTTTATCTTTCTTTATCTCTAGTAAAGTCTGTGTCAATGTGGAGTGTGATAACACATCCAAATCATCCCAGGTGCATAAGCAGAGAGATTATTAATTCCTTTAGGAAACCCAAAGAATAGCCAGGACTTTTTTTGAATAAAAGAATTGATTGTTTTCACCAAATAATGGAAAAAGCCAAAGTAGATTTGAATAATTTATAAATAAATACTACATCCGGTGCTAACCACTAGATAGTTAATCTCAATAGTTACAAGTGTTTTGCTTTTGGGTTCAGGTGGTAAATGTCAAAAATATTTCAGTTAAGAAAATGGAAAAAAAGAAAAAAAACCAAAACAACTAACCAAAGAAAAGGATAAGTAGCTTAAAAGAAAAATCTAACACTTAAAAATACTACATATTTTCCCTGAAAATCATATAAAAATTCTCACTGATTGTGTTTTGGATGCATAGATATTTGTTGAGTCTTGAAGTTAACGTCATGTAAAACCAGGCAAGAAAACAAAGATGAATAGTGCGTCTTAATACAAATTATCCATTAGATTTCAGAGATGTGCTTGAAATAGGCTTGTGCATCAATGCCTACTAAATCTGTATAATCATTTTCGTTCCTTTGTAGAATCATTTTTGTTCTTTCAGATTTATTTCCTATAAGAGAAGTATGACTTGTCCATTCTGAGCATGAGAAACAAATCTTTTTTGTTATACAAAGCACAAATTGGTAATCTGGAAGAAGCAAATATCTATATACATTTCTGATTTATGTCTGAAGACAAATATGAAGAAAATATTTCATTTAGCATAACCTTGTCAGTGTTTTCCAGGCTGCCTTGAGTCACAGAGGCACATGTACCAGTATGGTCTAGTCTGTCTCTAATGATTTTTGATGTGGTTATCCTTAAGAAGCTATTTTTCTATGAACTGCTAAAAGATTTTATACCCTGAAGTACCTCTACTTTCACCATTCATAACTAAATTGGAACACTCAATTTTGAAGTAATAGTTAGTGTGATTTATTATTTACCAAGGCAGCAATGAAGAAATGTATTTGAAAAGAAGCCAGTAGCAAATTACAATCGATTTGCACAATATAACAAATAAAATGTTTTAGGGAGGCAGAGTTGCTGCTTGAAATGATAGGTGATCCATAATGATATTTCCAAGATGTCTACTTCTTTATTACTGTCAACAATTCATTAATCATCTTCCTACAAAGAAGGCAGCTCACCCTTCCCCCTGATTCAAGCACCTAAGAAAGTGCAGATTTTGGCTCTGGGATTTGGACCCATGTTGTACAAAATGCTGTTGTTTCAGTAAAATAAACATGCAGAACTTCTAGGTGGCCATTTATATGCCTTTGGGGTGGAGGCAGGGAAAATGACTTATCCTGTGATAGAATCACAATATGATTATGGATATATATATGGTGATATAGGGTTGTTTTCCAATAAGGTAAAAGAGTTTTATATATATATATAACTTTTATAACCAAGAAAAGAGGAAAGATTCAAATCACAGAATCAGAGATTTGGGTTTGGAGGGACCTTAAGATCACTCAGTTCCAGCCTCCTTCCCATGTTTTACTGAACATTTTCCTGCTTGTTTTCTTCCTGAGCAAGAAAAGGAATCAGAAGCCCAAGATGCCAGAGTTAAAAAAAAAAAAAAAAAAAAAAAAAACCTGTTCTAAGCCAGTCATAGTAATGTGCCTAAATGAGGTACAGAGTAAGGTTTGTTGAATTCTCTGCTGCTTGCTATGTGTGTTTCTCAGATTATGTTGGACATTTCACTGCATCCTTGAGATAATATAGAAGAGTTGCAGAGGAATGAATTTTCTGCTTCTAATAAAGCCTAATAAAAGATTAGATCAACAGAGATGTTTAGGCATGCAAAGATAGAGATAAATGCTGACAGGATCATCAGAAATCCCATGTTTAGGCCAGTGAGTTTATTCAGAATTAAGTGCATTATCCATGTAATTCACTTTTGAAGATACCATCCATCACCAAGCTGGATGCTTAAATGCCACTGTAAATCTGGACCAAGTTATTCTTGTTGGTAACCAAGACTGGGGGGGGAAAACAACTGCAAAACTGAAAGAATGCAATGATACAAATAGAGCTACTGCTTTATTTTACCCTTGAACAAAACAGAGGCTACTTTCTAAACACAGCTCATTACTGTAGGAGAGATCATTCTGCCAAGAACACAGAGTAGTGCACTAAGTTATCTAAAAAGCCTCAGGAACTCCTTGGCCAGACAGCACAATCTGTTCAGGCAGCCCTTTGATATGCTATCAGCAGACACAGAGCAATCTAGCTGTGCCTGTTCCCTCTATCACTCTCCCAGACTGTTGCTGCTCCCTGGGTTCTATTTCTGTGCATATCCATGCATTTAGGAACCCTTAATGGATTTCCCTTACATGAATTCATGCAATCCATCCTCAGCCAGTGCACAGGCATGGTGAAAAGGTGGGGCTAGAGCCCTTCAATCAATCAAACTGAGCTGGAAACTGCAAAATGTGACATTAGGAGCAATTAATTTAACCATCAGCAGAAGGGTTAACTACTGTTCTTGTATGTTGTGCTCCTTGCAGAATAAAAATAACAACTGGGCACTACATCAGGACTGCTGAAGAACAAAAGGATAGAACCTCTTCATTCAAGTAAAACAAGTTGCTTTCCAGCTGATGGAGTGAATAAAAATCTGTCAAAATCTGTAAGAATGTTTGCTGAGGCAGCTGTGGCTGAGCAGCCTTTTTTTATAGCTCTAAATGAGCACAATACTTATACATTAATATAATTGCTGCTATTCATTGCCTTCATTCAAGGTGCTTCAGGGGAGGCAATGTGAAGATAAACAGTATGAAAGAGCAGAGCATCACCAGAGCAATGTCTTCCAAAATTCTCTTAATCATTGAATTTTGATTTGCACAAGAAATCTTTCATAGGAGAAAGGGCTGCACTGAGTTTTTTATTTTTGTTTGAATGCAAGTCATTTGCTTTTGGAGGTCTTTTTCATGGGTTTTTCCAGTCTTTAATTTTGGAATTAAACTCTGCCACTTGGATAAGGCAGACAGGCAGCTAATTAGCCAAGAAATGGGCATTGAGAGCTCTTGGAAAAAAAAAAAAAACCCACGCTTTTGTAAGTAAAATGATTGCTGAGGATATGGTATTGATTTGATAGTTTTGCAGCTGAAAATGTTTGCTAATTGGAGAACCAATTCTGCATTTTTATTCTCAGCACAGAATCAAGAAGCTTCTGAATTAAGCATCAAGAGCAAATACTTGCTGAAGGAAAAATGAATCCAATAAAAGCCCAGGATGTGATACTGGGTGACACAAGAACCTGGCAGATGTGCTCTGGGCATTCTAAAACTCTCCTGGACATGAACAGGTAGAAATAATCATAAATATGAATCCAAAATTAATATCAATGGATGCTAGTAGGCAATTATTGCTGGCCAAGCTAATAACATTTTTCAGCTCTGGTTTTCATCAAAATGCTCCCTGGGTTTATAAGTCCATCTGTCAGAGTGATTAACAAGGAGATATAAAACCTTCAGATGTGCTGCCCTTGCTTTCACAGAATTTTCCTTTTTTCTGACAAATCATTCTGATAGAAAGAAAGTGGTAAAAGGATAAGGGGTAAAAGGGAGAATTAAAAATGTTAGATGTTTCTTCAGAGCCTTAAACAAAATATCTGAACAATATGAGAATTAGCTAAGATTATTTTTAAAAGGATACCTTTTTTCATTTCCCTCTCTATGTATTTCATCAGGCAGTTTTAATCAGGTGTTAATGCAATATTCAGGAAAGAGAACTCACACCCCTGTCCTGCTTCACATGTCATTCAAACAGCAAAAAGTGCTTGGTGATCTACAGGAGCTGAATATTTGCAGTCTGTTGGCAAGGGCTGACAAATGACACCAGTCCCTTCCTCACATCTCTTTGAATTTTCTCAGGTTTGTCTGGTTTCGGTTTCTTTGGGGGCTTTTAATAAATTTTCTTTTCTATTCCACATAAGGTATTGATATTTCTGAAAAAATGCCAGCCACTACCTTGAGTAATTTCAATAAATATATGTCCAGCAATTCAAGAAGAAAGGGCTGAAGTAAATCCACCACCACCACCACCCTGCTGCCAGCCCGTTCCCTGCTTCACACCCCTCCACCAAAAAAAAAAAAAAGTTATCTATGGAGCTCTGGAATGCTTGCTAGAAAGGTATCATAAAATATAGAGGTATGAATAAATAAGAGAGTGCTTGTTTCTTCCAGTGTGTGTGCCTTGTGCTGGTTTATGTTGCTTTCCCATCCCTCCCTTCACCCCTACTGTCTCATTCCTTTTATTAATTGTTCTGCTTTTCCTCCCCTTCTTCTTTTCTGGCCTTTCTTCTGCAAAAGCATAACTTCTGTTCTACTCATTCATTTTTCTTTTCTTCATTGTCTGTTCACTGTGTAAGTCTCCTTCACTCCAGTGAGATTTTTTTCCATTCTCTCATTTCACTCCTTGTGATTTTTCTGCCCCTCCTTCTGAGTCTAATTCTTCCAATTTCTTTGGCATATGAGCTCTGTCTCAGTGACCGCTTTGCTCTGCATCCTTCCTCTACTCACATAACTGATTTAAATCATTTCTCTCCTCCACAGTGCACAGCTGGGACCTCCAGCTCTATCCTCTGATCTTCACAGAATATCCTGTGGTGGAAGGGTCCAGTGGAAGGGTCCATCAGGACCATGGAGTCCAGCTGCTGGCACAGGACACTCCAGGAGTGCCAACATGTGAGAGCATTGTTCAAATGTTCCTGGAGCTTTGGCAGGTTTGGTGCTGTGCCCATTCTCTGTGGAGCCTGGTCAGTGCCCCACCACCCTCTGGAGGCAGAACCTTCTAATACCCAACCTAAACCTCCCTGACACAACTTCGGGCTGTTCCCTCAGGTCCTGTCCCTGGTCACAGAGAGCAGAGATTGGTGTCTGCCCTTCCTCTTCCCCTCACGAGGGAGTTGTAATTATGGTGAGTTGTCTCAGTTTCTTCTTTTCCAGCCAAACAAGCCCAGTGCCCTCAGCTGCTCCTCACACACTTCCTCTCACAGCCCCTTCACCACCCTCATTGCCCTCCTTTGGATGCCTTTTAAGTCCTTTATATCTTTTTTATAATTTGGTGCCCAAAACTGCCCCCAGCACTCGAGGTGAGGCCTCCCCAGTTCAGAACCATCCCGTGCTGCTGTTCCTGATGGAACAGGACATGGATACCCCTCCTGGCCTGCAGGGCACACAGGTGGCACATCCCAGGTGCCACCTTCCTCAGCTGTGTTACATCAATGGCAGCTTCTGCGCTTCTTCTTGCCCCTTCCATCACCTCCCTACAACTACCTTGGGTTGTTCTAGTTGGGCATAAAGCAGACAGAGCAGCCTAAAAGCAGAATTTCTTTCAGAGAAGGCAGAGGAGCTGCTGCACTGCTGCTCCAGGGTGCTCTCCCATCCGTCGGAGCGTGCTGTGGGAGGAGATCCTGAGATCTGTGCTCTGAATGTGCTGCACTTCCCAGAGCTCTGAGAAGCAGAGCATAACTAGATCAGCAATGAAGCTTTCTTGCAGTTTGGAAGCATTTGTAAACCCCACTGATGATTTTGTATGGTTTTATGTAGAAAGGAAGTTATTGAATTATGAGATGTCAGTCATAATAATTAGCAAGGCCTGTGCTTGCTGCAGCAGGACAATGGGCTTTGTTTTTTCCCTCTAGGCCTATCAAATTTAGATGATAGATATTTGAAGTTTCACCTTCACATCTAAAACCCTCTTCTGGAGGGTCTAAAACCCTCTCTCAGCTGGAGATCCATACTGGATCCAAGGCCTGGAGGAAAAGCTGAGTGTCCCTAAAATCTGTGCCTCTGTGCCTCTGCTGGCCTGTTGGGTGTGATGGCTGCATTCACTGCTGCTGTTCACGTTTTGCCTTTTTTTCTTTTATATCTTCTCTGTATTCTTCACACATATTTTTGTAGCTCTGTAGTCTATTGTACTAGTTTTCCCAATTCTTTTCCATGGCCTTTCCTTAAGCAGAAAGTCAAAACAAATGCCAGAGCTCCAAGTCCTGGAAGTAGAAGGCCCCAGTCCTATCTTTGTTTTTCCTGGGAACCAAGGCCAAGAACAGCTCTTTGAGGTGCATTCTCATGGACAAAGCACAGCTGGTGCTGAGGGGGGACTCCAGAGAAGGGGCTTGACCTGGAGGGGAACTGCACTTGTCCTACTAACTGGTGTTTTTTATCAATTATGCTAATTTCCTAAAATCTATAAAATGTACTCACCCCTGGGGGGGTGGGCTTTTGTGGACACCTTTCCATAACTGCCTCTGAAGGCCTTCAAATAAAAATCCCTTTTTATATTGCCTCCTTACTAAGATTATCTCGAGTTTCATTTCCAGGCTGGGAAAAAGACAATACCACAGAAGCCCATGAGCTTTCCATTCCTGCTGCTCAATTGTTAAATTCTGGCAGGTTTTCCACTCATCAGAGTGGAAAGCCACTGTGTGGCAGCCACTCAACCACACTTGGGCAGTTTGGGGATTAATCCAGGCCAGGAACCCTCCTCCACCATGCAGTCGTGGTGGGACTGCCCAGCTTTGGCACAGAAGGGCTCAGCTGAATGGAAATGAGCTGTGCCTGTTGGTCCAAGGGCCCCAAAATGGTTCCTGGATTGCTTGGTTGTGAAAACTGATGTTATTTTTAATCTGTTCAAAAGCAGTTCTGCAGCATCCTATGGAGCTGAATGCAGGAAATCACTCACAATGGTCATTTTGTGTCTGCAGTGCCAGACTTGCAGAGAGATGGATTTAGATATGCCAATAGCAGCAGAATTTTCCAAGAGTAAAATCAATTCCTCAATTCCTTCCCTGAATCACGATGTGCATCTATTGCTTAACTTTATTTGTGAGCTTAAATGGTAAAATGAATAGTCCTAAACCTGTATTTTTTTTTTAACATATCAAATAGTTTTGTCTTTTCTTCCTAGGAAAGGTGAAAATATAAAGATTTCTACTGGTTTTTTGTTTGTGCTAGTTCACTTTGACCATTCTTACACCAGTGGAACTCTATGAAATGCTGCTAATTTATATCAGCCCAGGCAAAAAAAAAAAAAAAGACATAGACAACTCAAAAGTTTCTTTTTTTTTTAATAATATTCAATATTTTTTGTGTAAGAATTCTTTTCTGTCCACTCTTTCTTCCATGTGCCTTGAAACAGGAAAGGTCTGCTGTTTTCAAAGTGGTTTCCCATGCTCTTGTACAGGTAGGTTATAAATCACTGAAATAGCTACTGAAATCACCAAGTCCCTTTTTTTTTCCTCCCAGGATAATAGTAAGGAACTTAGTCTAGGATGGGTTTTGGCTTCATTTTTCTTACCACTTTTGTTACCAAATTTGAAGATGCTTTTACCAATCCTATTACTAAAAACATTTCCAGTTAACCCTGAAGTCCAACAAATGTTCCTTCTCTATCAGAAATGTGTGTGTGGAAAGTGTGCTCGGCATTGACCCATTTATTTCACCTTTCCCTGCAGGAAGAAATTATTTATTTTATTCAGAAATTAATATTGGATGTTCTTGCTAAACCTGAAGCTCTACATGTCTGAGGAGTTAAAAGTTCAAGATGACAATGTAAATCTCAGCATTGATTCCAGCCCTCCTTACTCTGTAAGTACTGTTTATTCTTGGAGACAGGTTCCCCTGTGATCTTGCTTTACAAGTAATTACTGGGTTGGTGTTTAAGGCAGAAAGCACTTGTGGAGAGCTAACACACAAGCTGACAGAAAAATTCTCAGCAGATCTTAACTCATTTTCAGTTCTGCAAGATTTTTCCAGAGTGTTCTGATCACAAATTGTTGTTGAGATGTCTTAATTCTGATCTCACCTGTCTCTGTTTGCTACCAGAACCAAGTTTTTAACTCTCCCCACCCACCCAGGCCCATTTTCTCAGCTCCAGGTGCTCTCTCACAGTGCCTCCCACATTGCCTGGCAGTGATGATCAGCTCCTAAAAGAGTGGCTTGCATTCCAACTGGGCAATTAGAGACAAAGGTGGAAACTTTGTTTAAAGTTTTATATCTAAAAAAATCTTCAAAGTGTCTTATGAGCTCTAATGACAGGGTTATCAACAAACACAAAGGAAACACAATGTGAATTATTTATTCCTTCATCTACTTCCCAACTGAAAGGAAGTCAGCTTCTTATTTAGAGTCAAATCCCAGCTCTGCTAGAGACATGCATTGTGCTGAAGGAGGCAAAGATGTGATGACAAAGCTATTTTAGCAAAACTCCTTCAGGGCAAATGTTAAATAATATATTTAAGTTTAAGTATGTTTGCATATAAGTAAATATAAGTGTATTTATAGACATGTCTATATAAATAGTATTTGTGTATGTGGCACATTTTTATATATACAGTTTTATAACAAACACGTAAAGAGTTTATCTAAATATATTTATAATCTCCTTTTTTATGACTGAAAAATAAAAAAGTCTGGCTTTTTTTCTGTAACAGACTCCAGCATTTGACACACTTGATAGTACTTTGTCTCCGCTGAGATTTACAGAATACCAGAACTTCCTCCCTTTAATTGGGATGAATTGGTCAAAAGAACATCAGAATATCTACTGTTCCATTTTAAAATCTGGTTAATTAAATTTTAGAAGTTTTAGTCTTGGAACTTCTATCTGGATAAAAGACTTTGAAACTGAACTGAAAATTCTGAAATTTATTAACTCCCCTGCTACCAAAACCATGCAAACCCAATGCAGTAGAGATTGTGGAGATTCCACATTCCATTGGTTGCCAAATTTATGGCACTTTATTTTACACAGATGTATTGACAGCTTCATCTAGGAAGTAAATGGAGTAAAACATTAATTTTCAATAAGTTAATTCTGTTATTGATTTTAGATTTCATACCTATACATACATACCTTGTAATTGTCCCTTCAGTACTTTTGGAATCCATGATGATGAGCTGGTTGACTGAGGTTCTTAGGTTTATATCGCTTTTTAAGTTATGAAGCAATTCTTAGAAGTGATTAAAAAGAGTAATTGCCTAACTTAGAAACTCATGTAGAGTCTCTAAGACCATGTCTAAGCTATCCATCATAAAACAAGCAGAATTCACTGCATTCATATTTTAAAGCACCTGTCACCATTTGTAATCTCAGTTTGCACTCCCCAACGCAGAAACCAGATAATGTCTATGGTTAGATAATGTTCTGGATGCAATGGAAATGGAAGAAAAGGAGACAAATAAGGTTACCACATTCTTTTTGATCTGTTTAACAGTAATTTCCATCAGGATGTCAGATCAGCTTATATTTCCAAATGAGCTGTGGAATCAGTGCATGGAAAATGAGCTAAAGAAGAGGCTGATATTAACTCTGATTTTTTTTATTTTGTCAGTTTAACTAGAACTTCAATAAAGGATGGGTGGGTCTTTTTTAACTCATAGAGACCAAATATTTTCTTATAAAATTCTGTTGTATTGATTTTGATGTGCACACCGGGCACATTTAAGGCCTGTCTTCTCTTAGGGGCAATTAAAATGTTGGTCAGCATTCACAAGAAACACTGACCAAGGAGTCCAAATGCCAGATGGGCTCTTCTCCACGACAGAGACAACTCTTTTTCTGTTCAAGAACTGCTGCTGCCTTCTGATCCTCGAGTTCAGTTACTCATTTTCTTTTTCGTATTCTTGAGTCCAGCTCAGCAGAATTTATTTTCTCTTGAACACAATGACCCCCAGCTCCAACTGTGCTGTCTAAGAAAGATTCAGCAGAACATTTTATACTTTCTTTTCTGAAGTAGCTCAGACTTCTTAATTATCCAAGTCATAATTTTCTGATCCAAAGTCACAGGAAAAGGACGAGCAAGGACTAGGTCTTGGAAATTATTCACATCAGCTTCATCCAAATATCATAAACTTTTAATATACATTTTATTTTAAGTCTTTTTAGATATTTTACCTAAATTAAAATGAAAATTACTAAATTACTTCTTCATAAAATAGGAGTAATTTAGTCATTAAAGCTGACTTTATTCACTTCCATTTAAGAATCCAGGAAAAGTACCCAAACAAAAAATGGAGAGACTCCTTTTATTTCCAGCACATCATAAGGCAGTGGAGATTATCCTCATGGTCTGAAACCCAAAATTCACTTTCCAGATCATCCTTAAGGAGTCAGGGAAAGACTAGAACCGTCGAAGACAGATGCATGGCAGAGAAGACCAATAATTTTTTGAAACAGGATGAACCCTGCAGAGCCTGGTCCCCATCAGATCCCAGTTATCTCTAGTTAGTGGCTCTGACACACAATTTTTTTTCCACAATGCTTTTCAGAATTTTTATCTAATTTTTGTCCATCTCCTAGGCTTTTTTTGGTAAGAGTTTGAATTTTCAGGCTTGAGTATCCCTTGTACAGCAAAGGAATGAGGAGACATATGTACCCACATAAAATCAGGGGGCCTAATTTTTCTTTTGTGCTGAATAGCTGCCACTTAGCCAGCACCAGATGGACAAGAACCATAAATCATGTCCTGGCTCACTCAAAAAATATTTCAGCCACACTTTATTTGAAATTCCAGGTCCTTGCCTTAGTCCTAAAAACCCTCTTGATCCTTGTCCAGGTTACTGAAGATTTAAGAGGGTTCAGCTAAAATAACTTGTTCTTAGGCAGCTTTTCCTTACCAGCTCCAAAACCTGCTGGATTATTTTTGCAATTGGCAATTTGGCAATTTCTCATGTCTAAAGATGCCACAGATGCTGCAAACTCATTTAATCACTATTGAAGATTTATTTTCTTTGTGCTTTGAACTGTTAATGTGCCATTTCTGTCCTTTGCTCATTATGAGGATATCACCACACAATAACAAGCACCAATATGTGTTTAGGCTGTATATTCCTTTATTTCTTGCTTTAAAATGTGGACAGGTAGCAGACAATTAATTTTTCATTGTTTTTTCTTTATTTTCCCCCATTGAAATCTTCATGCTCCCCATGATCTTCTAAAGGAAGCATTTAAAATCAGGTTTTTAATAGTTAAATTCTTAATTGCTTTTAAAAGTAATGTACAGGATTTAAATCTTGTAACAAGTAATCTCCAAAGTATTTGCTTCCTGGTTTTAAGAATTATTCACTGAAACCAAGCAGAGCTGTCAAAGTCCCAGAGGCACAAGGAAGCACTGATGGCATTGCTACCAAAATTGTTTTGGAGATTTGGCTGTCACTGTTCACCTTGTCTGTGAACCACCAGGTAATACAGAAAAAAATCCACCTAAAGCACCGTGGCTTCCCTTCTCACTGCATCCTTGTTTCATAATCAGGCCTTGATACTGTGAGCAGTTCAGAATGTCTATATTGATTAAACCTTAGGAGTCTTCACTTGGAATTCTAGCTGGTGCTCTGCAGACTATAATGAACATTACAGAATGCATGGTGTCTTCTGGGAAACACCTCGAGATTATCAAGTTTAATTTCCCCTAGGAAGTTCTTTCAGCAGTGCAATCAAGCTAACTTTTACTCTCTGTAATGGAATAAGATTTAATCTGCAATTTTTAAACCACCAACATTACCTAATTTTCTTCTTTTAAAAAAGGAGGTTCGCTGTGGTTTTAGGCTCCTGCTAGACTTTTTCCCATAGTGAAAGTCATGAATATTCCATCCCTTTTTAGTATGCTGGATGTGTGCAAGCAGCTTTAAGCCTATGGTTCATAAGGAATTTATGTCAATATTGCAATTAAATCCTGTCTGTCATAATAGGTGACCTTTAATCTAGTGTATATTGAGTCCCTAATCTCTCAGATTGTAACTCAGTGATGGAGATGCAAGACTTCATGAAAGAAAGGCAGATCATAAGAAAATAATTATTTTTTTGTGTAAACTGTGATTTTCCAATTACTACTCTCAGCTGGGACAGAAAATATCTAACTCATGATATGTTCTGATTCAAAATTAATCCTTTTGTAACTGTGCTTTTTTGATTAAAGACTAGTTTTTCTTTCTTCCAGACAAAATCCTCAACCCCTGTGGTAATTTTATGCAATTTTTTTTCTTTCCCAGTATATCATTACAGTACAAGCACATTGATAAATACAGGTTTAAACAATATAGAGAGGTATTCAGATGAACGATCATTTGATTTATATTATTACCTATAAATATTGCTTTGATGGCAAAGCATATCTGGTGAAAATATCCAAAACTTGTGGAAAAGATTTCTTTTTTCCAATTTATGAAGTAAATATCTAATTTTTAAAATTAGTACTTTGAGATATGTAAAAATGGTTGTAGATGCTGAATAGAGGGTTTAAGATTTTGGTGACATGGCATGCGAACAATAAAATAGGGCTAAACCTGAGTGGCCAGAAATTTTTGGCAAATACTGGTGGAAACATTTGCATCACAGAAGAGACATTTTTAAAGATTGACTGTGCTCCCAGGTCTGTGCTTGTGCCAACAGAACCGTGCAAGAAAATTGTCAACTGTCGCATGGATCTTGTTTGTAAAGCAATTTAAAATGTAATGACCAAAATGCAGTGTCAGAATGAGGTGTTTAGGGTAGGGGTTTTTTAACTTAAATTACTGTTTTCTCCAAGTTATATTTTTGTTTCTGATTTCTGAATTTCATTATATTTCCCAGCCTTGAGAATAGTGGGAAAATATGTTCCCAAATTATCTTCCTTGAAGAAATACATAATTTTCAGATGCTAAAGTACAGCAATATTACTTAGGGCTATTACTGGATTTTTTAAGCTTCCAATGTCTTCTGTTTGATGATGGAGAGCAGACATGGCTTTGATGTAAACCATTTAATTTAAATGCCTCTCAAGAGGACAGTTCAGCAGTGCTTTGGTCACTCCTATTACAGCAGTGGTGTCACGATTCCCTCCAGGGAAAACAACACAAATAAAACCAAATCAGGGCAAACCACGGACAGTTTCTTAAGTAGTTCATTCCAGTTTATTCTTTTCATTCTGCACTTCACTGATATTTTTAAAATGTAAATAAATGAGCCTCCTGCTCAGGGCATTTCCTGCCATGGCATAGATCACTGTTCCTTTGCTCAGGAGGGACCAAGACTGGGGTGCAAACAAAGCAAATTTAAATTGGCATCAAGCACAGATTAAAAATCCATATTTTGGAATTTGCTTTTTACAATCTTTACTTTATAAAACTAGATTAATAAAAAGACAGTAATTTATACTTAAACCTCAAAACATTTGGTTAACTTGTGCTGTACTGTGGAACTTAAAATCCAAAAACTACAGATTCAATTATGTGAAGTTTTTTAACCCCTGAAACAGAACATTTGTATGGATATGGTCACACTGAGCATAAAAATTGCAATGATTTATTTACATTATATTCTTTTTAAATTCCAGTGGGGTGGACTTGAGCTCAGAAAATGCTAAACAACCCTTTGTGTTTCCTTTAAATCTACTCTAAGAAACTATAGTTAAGACATGAACATCCTTTGTAAATTGTGAGGGAGATCAGCTCACTTCATGCACTTAAAATTGTAAGAAAATCCTTGTTAAGGTTGAAGTATTCAAGTTTTCAACCTTCTTGGTATGGGCTATGTCAAGAGAGGGCCCCAGAGGAACTTGAAAGAAATCCATGCAGTTGCCACCCATAAATGAAAGAAGTCTGATAAATAACATCTGAAGGATAAATTAGAGGCTTTTCAGGAGAATCAAGGGAGACAGAGACAAAAACAAAAGAAGGAAATATTTCAATAACTGGTGTGTCAGTAGCCATGGAAGGGGGCTGATAGGTGAACAGGCAGGAGGAAGGAGGATTCCTGATCTGTTTCTACTTCAAAGAGACCATTAGAGACTTAGATTGGTTCTGGTGGAGTGGGAGGGATGGGTCACTGGTCTGAGAGAGATCTGAAGGTGCATCATAAATGAGAAGCTTTAATCAGTATAGGAACGAGACAAAGCCAAGAACTGTAAAAAACAACTGGAAACACACAGGGAGCAAAGTTTCTTTTACAGATGAGTGAAGTTCTGTTTTCTTTTATGGCAAATGGCAGAGAGCTAAAAAGGCAAAGAAAGGTTCTTTTGCCCAGTTTCTCCATGTTGACATACACAGGCACAAATGGCAGCATAAATATCACACCAACAGAGAAGACAATCAAAAGCAGTGGGAAAGTAGCTGGGTTTGCAAGCACGAGACCAAAAATGAGAGCTCTGAGTTGTTAATGTCCATTTAGAGATATGAAAAAGAGGCAATCCTTGATTCTGGGGCTGCACTGTGACATGGTCACAGGTTGTCATGGCAAGTGAGTGGCAGCTTGGTGCAATTTGTCAGCATGAGCTGAATGACACCAAGACTGCCCCAGAAGGAGCAGCAGAAGGACACTTACCTGTAGGAGAGGGCAAATCAAGACACAGATCATCTCTGTTTTGTGAATGGTTAAGACTTTTTTCCCCTCAAACCAAACAAAAATTGTTCACCAGGAAATCTCCATTATTCAAAATGGGAGCCTCTGTGTGAATGCACTCCAGAAGATGTCAGTTATATATTTACACTCCTTAAGTAATTTTTTGCTGAAAATTGTCTCCTTGCTCTCCAATCCTTGTAACTCTTCTAACTAAAAAAAGTTTCCGGTAGGGGATACAAGTTTCATAAAAGCCAAGACAATTTTGCAGTATGAATTTAAAATGTGTCCTGAATGAATATAATTGATATTTTGTAGGTTGTTCATGTTGTTCGTGTAGGTCCCTAATCACTTGAGGTATGTTTAAGTTTTTTAACTGATACTTAGTTCTTTCAAATGAGTAAATTAATCTCCTGGGTGCACAGCAGCTCCTCATACCTGGGGTCGCAGTGCAGAAAGTTATTTTTGTTGCTATCTACAGATTGTCTTGACATGCAGCATATACCCACAGGGTCAGAAGAATTGCCCTCTGATTACATGTACAATAATCTGGATCTCCCAAGGTATTCAAGTGGTTAATTAAATATCAAGTAATTGCTAAAACTACTAAGTGACATTTAATTAGTATGTTAATTGATATCAAATTTGTTCTCACTATCTTGTTTTATGTTAATAAAATCCCCAAACATTTCTTGGGAGTAGATTAGGAAACAATGTGCTCCTAATGTACTAATGCAAAACAGCCTTAAGCACCATTCTGCTTGTGGAATGTAACTTCTGACTTCAGTTTTTATCCCAGCTGTGACACTTTCCCTATCTTTAAATTTACTTTGTGCCCAGGGTATATTAAATTCAGGAGTATATTCCTCTCTTGGTATGGATTTTGACTTTTTCAATGCTGTAATCTCTTGGAAATCTATCAAAAGAGGGGTAACTTAAAACAGTCTAAGGTTGCCTCTGCCCCCTTGGGCAGTGGCAGGCAGGATGTGGGGAATGGGGAGAGCCTCCATCCATGGCTGTCAGGGATGAGTTTCAGCACAGCCTCCCGTGTGGAGTGGGGAAATCTGTGCTTCACACAGAGCTCAGAGCTGCCAGGATCTCAGCTTTAACTGGCTGGTGACTCTACAGCAGCAAAGTGCTGCCTCGGTGCTGCTGGTGTACACAAGGAAGGGTGTTCCCCTGCTCCTCTCCCTCTCTGCCTCTCAGCTTGAGTCCTCCAAACAGTTCTAACACAGAAAAGAGATGTCTTTAGGCTTGGGGCCAGAAAAAGGCTGACTGAGCTCCAGAATGACAAGGGCCCTGAACTTGTCCTTCTTTTCAACCACTAAAATGTTCCTAGTGGCCTCATCAGGAACAGGTGAACTGTCCAAAGTTGAATCCACTAAGAGAAAAAGTTGTTTTCCTACCATCTAATTGGAGAACACACTGGAAAAAAAATCCTATGAATATTCATATGAATTTTTTAATTCATTCCTTTCAGCTGTGCTCATGCCTTTTGTGTGTCAGCTTTTTGTGGAGTTTCTTCTGCATTTTATTGGTGCCAATGCACAGAGAGAGTTGGTTTTACATTCAGGCTCACAAAAAAAAGCTGTCTAATTTATTCTCCATGAACATTCACACCCAATTACTTCAGAAGAGTCCAACTGGGGAGTAGAAACAATGGGGTACAACCACGCACAGGGAAACTACAGAGCTCTGATGCCAACCCTCCTCAAATTCAAAATCTGGAATGTACATGGAAGCACTGTAAAAGGAAGCTGGTAAAGGGGGCACTGTCAGAGAACTTTGAATTAGGAATGAAGAAAACTGTGATCTGTTTATTCATGGATATGTCACATGGAAAAAAGGGGAAAAAAGAGGAAAAATTGGTGAAATAAATTATTTATTACGAAGTAATCAGCTCTAGTTTTATGTCACTGAAATACTTCCATAGAACTAAGAATCAGCAGAATGTGATAGGCAAAGTATGACTGATTCTAAACTACTTTTGTATCAATTGATTTGAACTTCTGTGGTTTCTTTTGGATGACATTGATTTAAATTTCAGAAACAGTTTCACACAATATATTCTTTTAAGTTTCTCTTCGATATATTGTGATAATCCCCATTCACTAATAGAATGGTTTTTAGCAAGTGAAATATTTGAAATCTTCTATAACGTAAAATGGATTTTTTTTCTGAATTTGTGAGTAGCCCTTTGATCAGTTCTGAATGTCCTCTTCAAAGTTAATACTGGTTGTGCAACTCGTATACACGGAGGTAATGACACACAAAACTGTAAACATGAATAATACATATGAAGAGGAGCCTATTTAGATGTTGTGTAGACTTAAATTCTTGAAAAATAATGTACAAAAAAAATCAGAAATTACATATTTATCTATAAAAAAATCTTCAAACAAACTTGTCACAGGAGAGAAAAGCATTGCTGCTATTTGAGTCCCTTTCTGCCTTGTCCATCAGCCCTCACAGACAGCTGGCACAGGGTGCCCAGAGCAGCTGGGGCTGTCCCTGGGTCCCTGAAGTGCCCGAGGCCAGGTTGGACAGGGCTTGGAGCACCTGGGACAATGGGAGGTGTCCCTGCCGTGGCAGGGGTGGGATGGGATGATCTTTAAGGTCCCTTTCAACCCAAACCTTTCTGGGATTCTGTGAGTAACCCACTGCCTTCCGCCGTGAGTGTGAAGCCTGAACCTGTGCAATATGAAATAACACAATTACTCATATGTCTTCAGATTATCTTTTTTAAGTCATGATAGTTTTTTCTCTAGAAAAGATTAATGCTTGATTACTATATTTGTATTCCAAAGTCTTCTGGTAAGAAATGTCTGAGATGAGAAGTGTCTCTCAGTTATGATTGCTGTTTGCTTTGAGTATGATTTCGGGCCTGTCTTCTAGGAAATGACAGAGCTGGAACAGAATAGTACTTTGGGCTGAAAATCCACCAACACTGATGTTAATGCTTTACAGCACTGCTGGTGTTCCATTTCTGTTGCAGTATCAGAAAGGTGACCAGGGTTTACCAAGAGTTAAGCCAGTGGTTTGATTATTTTCTGCGTTGCTAATATGATTTCAATTGTTCCAATTATATTTGTTCAGGCATGAAATGCAATATGGATCATTCAGTTAATTAAGAGATGCAATTTGCTTTAAGTTCTTTGTCCAGCAATGTAAATCTAAGCCCATCAGTTAAAACCTGCCAATGTTAAATAAAAGGTGAAGCACCCACCTGTATAATAAAAGTGGCTTTACAGCCCTGCCTGCAGCAATGCAGTTGCAACAAGTCATAGTTTGCAGGTAGATAATAATATATTTGAGTTACATAAAGCTTTCAGAAATCTGTAGTTTAGAAGATCTGATATTTAGCTTATAAATGTGTATATTTATACATAAATGTGTATATATCTATGTATATGTTTGCATAATATTCTAATCACTATATTTTTAAAATTTGCTTGCTACCAACCACAAAAAAAACCTTTTCACATCGACCCACCTAAATAACAGTGACCTTTCCATGTGTATAAATAGAGGCACAAAAACTGAGGCCTGACAAGTTCCTGCTCAGAGGTGGTGGCCTGGGTGCCTTCAGATGAAATCTGTCACGTGGAGCCCCCTGAGCCACCAAGAGGCTCCCAGGGATTTGTTTGGGGTCCCATGAGTGAAAATACACCCAGTTTTGCACCCAGGGAGAGCAGAGCCCCCACTGTGGCTGCAGCAGGGCCATGGGGCAGGGCAGGGCCCCATTCTCCACCAGCCACAGAGGCTGCTGGGGTAAAGCTGCACAGGGAAAAGGGTTATTTCTTGTTTCCTTCTGCACAGCCTGGCTGATTAACCATGTTAAAGGAACTGCCAAGCAAAGGCTGTGAGCAGCTCTGGCCACGAGGAGTTGTGTTTTCTCTGAACCAGCTGGCTGGGGAGCCCAGCTCCGCACCTCTGAGTACTTTTATGTCTTTTCCATAAATTCATCTGACTTTAATCTTATTTAAAGAATCACCTGAAGTGTTGGAGGTGAATTTTCACCAAAATGTCATTCTAAAGCAGAGCCTTGTATGGGGTATTTCAGATTAGCAGGTCTGGGAAAAGATGAAACCAATGTTATAAAGAATGTGCTGAGTGCTCTTAAAAAGGATAGAGCTCTGCCAACAGAATCCCTAGCTTAAAATTGCTGAAAAAACACATTCCTGAAGAATATTCAGTTTGATTAGAAAGTTTGCTGTGTTGTGAAACTGTTCTAAATAGATTTTATACATTTTAGCCCCTTTTTTAGCATAGAATTTAAGAATCATTGCAGCACTCCCTGTAATGTAGTTTTGAAAGATTTTTTTTGTCATGTCTTTAATGAAATAAATCCAACAGGTTTTGTTTAAGATTCTTAGTTTTCAGAACATGATTGAATATACATTCCATTATGGTGAATCTTGCACAAAAAGAGACTGAATTTGTTGTTGTTGCCCATAGAAAAAAAATATTGTCTTCATAGAGTCCATTGCATAAGACTGTAAAAGCAGGTTTTGAAATATCCAGATGAGGTGGTTTTTTTTAAGGAATTAATTCAAGCACCCAGTTCCTAATGACCATATTACTCAAGTTCAGTTGCAAATTCTGACCTGAAACTCTGGTGAATAAAATAAAAGCAATAGGTGTGGTGCCTAAGTACATGGCAGAGGTAAACAGATTTTGAGTCTTGCCCTGTGGGTAAGCTTAGGCTTAGGGAGAGTTCATGAGAGTTTCCTTCATTGATTTAAGGGGGGTACAGGTTCTCTTAGAAATGCAGACTTTCCCCAAACTGATAAATCATTATTTGAAGGAACTTACCATCAAAATCCTCATGAAGCCAAATGTAAAACAAAATCTAAGGGAGTCCCATCTCGGAGTATTTATGAACCATTCTCCTCCAACACTTCAATTACAAAAGGAGCAGATTCCTGATATTTGGTCTGATAATAAGGATATTTCTCTCTACTTCTAAAAGAACCTGCAAAGTACCTCGGTTTCTCCTGCTGTTTTTTAGCTGTTTAAAGACAGGATTTTCTGGTCTCTAGGGCTGCTGCTCTGGGTTGTTTCATGGGCATCAGAATCCCATTACAGAAAAAAGAACCATAGAGCTTGGAGCTGAGCTCATCCGAGGTCCCCTCGAAACTACTGAGCAAAGGGATGTTATCTTGTACTGCTCCTTCACGTCTGAAAGCATTTCTGCTTTAATTCATTCTCTTTACTTCTGCTGTGCTGGGTATTATTATAGTCTAGTGAGTTCCTGAAAGTGGGAAATGCCAAACAAACAGGTGTCAGACTTCAAAAGAAGCATTTGTCAGGACTTAATGTTCTGAAGCTAAAGGCAACAGCTCAACCTAAACAAGCTCTTCTCAACAGGATTTAAGTTTTGCTAATACAAAAATAATAATAGAAAGTAAAGTGCAAATCCAACAGCCTAGAGAGTGAAAGGCTTAGAAAAATGAGCACCACCTGACATGATATCTTGATTTAAAGCCAGTTTGTACTGTAGCTCTCAAAGTCCAAGGGGTCCATCACTCTCACATCTTTTCTCATCTTGCTGTCTGTTTCAGGTTCAGTTTTGAAGGATGTACTTACCTGTAACTTCCATGCAGGCCCAGTTAGGGATGTCAATCAGCACAGTATTCAGCAGGATATTTTTCTCATCTCAGAACTGCAGCCTTGTCTGCAGGTGGGTTGGAGCCAAGGCTGAACTAAACTGAGGAGTCCAGATCAGCAAAGGCAGCAGCAGCAGCTGAGCTGTGGGCTCAGGAGGTCCCACTCCACTTCTCCTTCTCTCCGTGAAGCAGAGATTGTGGCAGTCATAATTCCATCTTCCAGCTGAGTGCAGGGACAGAGAGACACTGGGATGTTTGCTTTTCACTAATATTACTCGATGCACTATTGTACTTTAGGTAGAGCCATCTTTTCTATCAGCTCCAGCAAACATTGCTGTGTTTGTTCAGGCATCCGCTAATTAAAAGGCACCAACTCTGATGGAAACAGTCAAATGAAACGTGCTCACAGTGTGCGTTTTCACAATATATGTGGATTTATCCCTCAAACAAATGTCTATTGTGATTCCTCATGACCAGCAGCTCAGGAATCAGATGTGAATGCCTGGATCAGTCTGCAGCCTGTGCTGTTCTCAGCATGACAATTTTGGTGAGGAAAAATAAAATCTGACCCTCGCAGCATTGCTAGGCAATGTCTGATCTGGGCTGAAGCACAGATGTACAGAAAGGCACAGGAGAACACTCACATGTATTAATGAGATTATTTGTGGGCTTCTGGCATGCCTCTGAATTGTCTTTTGGCTGGAACAGATGCACTGAAAGAGGAGTGAGTGTGTGTCTGTGTAACAATGCCATGTTAAGGAGCCTCTAAAAATCAGGTTTGAAGGCATGGGGATAAGGAGCTATAGATTATTATCATTATAATGAAAGGGAAAAAAAAAACAAAAATAGCTGTGTGCATGGAAAAAAATTCATGTGCTGTGCTGGAACACACAGTTCCATTTTCTGTCTTTGCAGCATTTGTCTATGACTGATGGTGGGACTCAAAGTCCTCCACAAACTTGGGTGGCAAAGCCCCAGGCACAACAAAAATAGCTGAATTTTACTGATCTTCACCCTTGAGTGAGCTCTTTCCTCATGGCTGCATTCTGTACATGTCCACCTTAGTAGAGGCAAGAGGTTCTATGAGGATGAGCAAAGGATCCATTTTTCTGCACATGTTGTGTTGATACATCCTCAACATGTTCTGGGTGTTCAGTGGACAATGTACCAAAAATATCTTCAGAAAATTTTGCTCTTATCAGAAAAACTCATGTCTCTCAGGATGACAAAGTAATACGAGGATTTTTTTTGATACTTGTGCTTAATTTGTCAGTGATTTTGTTTGCTGGTGCCTTTTGATACCTGGAATAAATATTATTTTCTGACTCTATCTTATTTCTTTTAAGTTCTTGCACCAAAACAACAGGTATGCTTTCTTTTCTTCCTAGGTTTTACTTTTTCCTGTTGATATGATTCATTGATACACTTGGTTTTCTAACATCATTGCAGGAAAATTAAGATATTTATTTATTTGTTTGTGTACATTATTCCTTCAGTGTATGTGTATATCCATTTCTCTTCTGCCTTGCATGTCTCATGGGCCTGTGATGGCTTCTGGCTCCTGCTCAGTGCAGACAGAGTTTGAAATGTTACCAGGAAATCCAAAGGAAAGATTAGTAATTTGGTGATTTTTAGGAGTTTACCCATGAATGTCTTCTTATAAGGACAAATTCAGGAATCTCTTCCAGTTCTGTTTCAAATCAAGGGCCAAAGGAAAACCTTGCATGGGTCCTGACACAATCACTTCAGTGTTAGTATTTCCTTTTCCTTGCTGGAGAAAGGATCAGCCCAGAATTCCAAAAATCATGGGAGAGATTTCTGGAAGATAATTCCATCTGCAACAATTAAAATTTAACCATTACAAGGAATCCAAAAGAAGCCACACAAATAACTGTACAGCCCCAACCCCAGCAGGCTGTTGGGTCCATTTGTGTTACTTCATAAAATCAATACATTTAAAGAGAAGAAAAGCAGAATTCAGAAATGTAGAATTCCAGTGAAATAGTTCCATGCATAATTGCTGCCCTATAAATGAACAATAGCATCTCATATTCTACCTTTTTTTGATACAAGTCAGTGTCAGAAGTTGTGTTCTCTGGGCTTGCAAAGATTGAAATTGGATCTAAATTATGGATGTTTTCCACTGACCTGTATGGTAAATGATCAAGGATTATAGAGGTCTCATGCAATAATCTGCTCTGCATATATATTTAAAGAGAGCTGCATGAATATTCAAAAGTGATTGTTTCTCCCGTTTCAAAGAATAAAAGAAATAGAGCTGTTCTGCTGTCTCTACATAAAACATTTCTCCCAAGGTCAGAGGGAGCGGTCAGAGCCACAATAAAAGTCACTCCTGAGAGTGATTTGCCACGTGATCTTTTCTGTGTTTTGAAAGGTCAGAGTCTATGTGGGACAAATTTAATAAACTGATCCCAGAAGTATTGTATCCAATTTCTGAGGAAACATTCCAGAATGCCAGAACTGGGATTTTGCTACACTGAAATGCCAATTGGTTTGTGATGTTTTGTCTTATAATTATGAAGGTGGCTCAGCTCCAGCTGAACCAATGATTGTTATGTCCCTTCTCAAAGAGAAAATAAAGTTTATCTAAAACGTCTGAACACTGATATTAGAAATGGTTCAAAGTGGTAACTTGGATCTGCTTTCTTCTTTTCTGAACAGAACTTGAAGGAGTGAATGGTACCAATAAGGAGCCATTAACCAGCTGCTGGACAATCAGCATCTGAAGGACTCTGCACCTTTTGAGAATCACTGGATGGACATTACTGCTGCATGCAGAAAATGACCTGATAAAAGCTGAGAGTCTCAGGTCCTTTCTGCTGTTCCTATCACAATAAGGATCTTTGAAAAAGGAAAAGGAAGACCTGAGCTATAATAAAGGTAGTATACACAGAAATAGCCATCAAAGGCTTTCATTTTATGAATTGCTTTAAATAATTTTTAGTTTAATTTATATTTATAATATTATTTATGTAGTTGTATAAGATCACTTAAGAAAGATGACTTTTCATCTTTATTTATCTTACACCTACAAGTGATTTTACACTTGATTTTACACTTTATACAGTATTACCTATGAATGCAATGCACTTACTCTGTGGGCACAAGCTGGACTGTAATTGTGGATGTAGATTATTGGTGACAGAACAAAACTCTGACTACTGGTGGATATATATTTTTTTTCAATATGTGATAGCAGAATGAAGATGCTGTAGCTCTGTGCACAGAGGCAAATCTCAGTTTCAGCCTGCGTGGATATAATCATTATTTCCTTCTTGCTGATTCTGCTTCACTATTGATCATGCCACGCATTTCAGCAGGCTGGGCTGTGATTTCAGCTGGTAAATGTAATATCAGCCTCCATGACAATTACAGCTGAACACCATTTGTTTTCTATGAAATACAGTAAATTTTTCTATTACATTTGCTTCTGGCATTCCCAACACAACTCAACCACTGGTTTTGTGTCTCTGCTTATCACAGATTATTTTTTACCTTACAGGTATTTGTGGGCATTTGTCACAAGAGCCTCAGTGTGGGTGATCCTGCTGTGGTGAGAAGAATAAAGCAAAAGGAGATGCTTGACATGATGTTTCCTGTCCATGTCTGATGAAGTGTGTTCTACCAGGGGCCATCCAGCCCAAACCTCACCAGCTATTTGTGCTGTATCTAGTACAGATCCTTGGGGGGTGGGAAAATCAGAACAGAGCAAATATAGCCTCAGAGAAGGAGCAGTTGGAGCTTGCAGACAATGTGGAGCATTTCTTCAGAGCAGCAAAGCTTGGGCTTGGGACTGAAACCTAAAGGTAACAACTGAAATTATTTTAGTGTTGTTTTTTCACAGAAACTTCCCTGAGGCCCCAAACACTTTTTATTTCTTCCCCTGTGCCAGAAGCACCGACTCATTCCTACACAGGATTCAAATTCTGCAGCTGTTACCTCAATAACTTTCACAATGCAGTTAGTTATTGCTAATACAAAAAATCTATAGCACACTATAAAGTGGAAATATAATACAATAGATTTAGAGCCTGGGTTCCTCTCTGAAGACTTAAGGAAGCCATACAGGAACTGTGCAGGGTTTGTATGGCAAATTTAAAATTTCCTGATGGAAAAGCATCAACATAAATTGTTTTATGACATCTTCTTCCTCTCCACAGAGGGAGCAAACTGAATTGGTGGGAGAAGGAAAATGAGAGGCAGGAAAAGGGCCCAGTTTGCCCCTGGAGACCCACTGGGCTCTGCACTGCTCACAATGGGAGGATGCTCCTGGATCTGGGCTCCTCCTCAGCTCCTGCAGCAGCAACGTCTTTAGATCACCCTGAATATTGAAATGGAAAATATGGATGATGTGCAGTGTCTGTTACTGAGCTTCAAAATTTCCTTTAACTGCTACCAAATTGCTGCTTCACTGGGAACTTTAATAGGCAGAGCCAGCCCCAGCTATGATGAAGTGTGACAGGTTCTCTTTCTTTGCCTATAAAATTCTTAATGGTAGATAATCAGGAACTTTTTACTGAGAAATCTTTTTCAGTGTTACCTTCCATTTCAGTTATTTAAAGTAGGATTCTTCTTTCTCATTTAACTCTGGGTTATGTAATTTACCCTGATGGAACACAGAACAGAACTTCATCTTATGGAGGATGGGAAAAAATGTACATCTGCACTTACAAGTTATCCTCCTAATTATTGCAACAGTGCAAGGACCTGTTGTTTAAACAATTTCTTACATAACATATTGAAGTAATCTCACTCAAAATACCTGGTTCTGCCATTTATTTTCTATTTGTTAGACTGATGTCAGTTCCAAAAGCAAACCCAGGAATTTTTAGATTTTTATTTTAAAAGACTTTTACTTGTGGCTGTTCAATCAATGCGCATCTTCTGTTGTCACATTTAGTTATAAAACCACAGTATTTTGATACAAAATCACAAAATATTGTGCTATTTTCAAAATGCAGCTTGTCTTAATTTATTAAATGTTATTTATTAATTATTTATTTATTAAGCAGTTAAATATGGGCTGTGTTTAATGGTGTCATGGTTTCAGCCCAGCAGCTGCTCAGTCAGGAGCCACTGGAGTTCCATGAGTTTCTTAAACATCCTGGACCCATCAGGCCATAAAAAACCACCCCAATAGAAATAAAAGTTCTGACTCCAGAACCTTGATGTATTTGAAATTATATGCCTGTTGTCAACCTGGGTTTTTTTGCTCCTTAATGAGTCCATATATTGTTGTCTATTGTTCTTCATCTTCCCGTAAGGGAAAAACAGAGGCAATTATAACTTAATAACATTCTCTGTGCTAAGAATGTGTGGTGACAGATAATGAAGTCCAATATCCCGATCTGATTACAAGTTGCTCTTTAGATGGGGGACAAATAACTACAAGATGGCAATGTCAGAGCAAGGAACACTTACACGATGAAATATTAATGAAAATACATTGCACTTATGTCTCAATGACATCTAAATGGGAATCAGTTATCAGATCTTGAGTGTTTGCTACAAATTTCTACTCTGCAAAAGAAAAAAAAAATCCAATGAACTTTAAAAATGTCAGCCAGCAGGGCTTTCAAATACATAATTTACTAGTTTGTTGGCTTCCTATAAATGGATAATAATAAACTCGTAGCTAAAAGCAAGCTCATAAATGCTGAATCAAAAATGGGAAGAACACCATGAAATGATAGATGCAGCGTTGCACGGTGGTAATTTTCTTCTAAGGAGAAATTGTAGCTGTGCTGTTAAAGCTGTGAATGGAAACCTTGACAGAGCAATGTTTCCTTCCACACAGAAGGATCTGTGCCACTGTTTCTGCATTGTGCAGAAATGCAGGAGCAGCAGTGCTGGAATTGCAGCTGAAGTTTGATGGACTTATATTTTCATAGCCTGCCTAGTTAGGCTCGCCTCATTGATACACTCTCATACTTATTTATTTAAACATATGAAAAATAGACTCTTCTATTAATCAGGGGGCAGAATGAGGTCATTTCTCATGGAGAAGTTTTAATCTTAATCAAAAATTGACCTATGTGTTCTATGTTAAAAAGGCATATATTATTGAATGGTATTAATAGAACCTTTAATGTTAAAATATTTGATACCAGCCAAAATTAGATTCTATTTTAAGCCAGTACTCTGGGCTGAATGGTGATGAAAGCCTCTCATTTTTTTGGTTTGATTTCAGTAGCAGCCAGACTGCAGTTGAGAGGCTCAGTTCTGCTGCTCAGGCTGGTCGTGGTGCCTGACACTACAGCCACATCTCCACGGAGCACCTTCTCCCTTGCTGGTCTGTTCCGCCAGGAGGGGAGACTTGACCTGGGCAGAGCAGTGAAAGGAAGAAAGCTTCAAAGTGCTCAGGTCGTGGGGACTGTTCAGTCTTTCATTTGGATGTTTTCATTTGTGATACCATCACAAGGCCCTGCCACAGTGGGTTTGGGCTGTGAGCTCCAGCTACAACTTCAGCAAAGCCCTGCGGAGGTTGGAGGGTTGGGAGCAGCCACACAGGCTCTGCTCAGCTCCTGTGGAAGGAATCCTGGGTTTGGGTGGGGAGATTCCCAGCCTCATCCCTTCTGTAAATGTTTCAGGAAATTACTTAGTATGGATACTCAGAGCGAGGCTGGGACATTTTGGTACAGCACGGATTCAGTTAGAAAAAGTTAAGAAATTCTTTCTTCAAATGTTTATACTGCATCATAACAAGGAAAAAAAAAAAACCTTCAACTAAATGTTTGTCACAGAACCATTCAAGTAAATTGCATTTATGTAGTATAAATCCAGGAAGTGGAAAACTAATTGATAATTAGACCAATTTTTACAGGTTTATTAAAAAAAAAAAATTAAATCCTAAAGCTCAGACATTTAGTCTTAAAAAAAGGAACTGACTTAATTAAAGCACTGTTATAACAATGATTTAATTGGATTTCTTTTCTGTTCACATTAAAATCTTTGTCATAAGAACGAGCCCCAGCATTGTGGAATATTAATATGGGATATATTCTTACTCACACTACCTAATCTCATGGTAGATCTTACACCTGAAAAATAATGTTTAATTTAAGCACTACACCCCTTCAACTTACTTATCCTAGCTTTTTAAAAAATTATTCAAGTATCTAGCAGTGTGCTAAATATCTTACCTGTGGTCTAGCACCTAAATGAGCCTGGCTGGGAGAAGATGATCTCCACAGGTTCCTTCCAACCTCAACATTTATGGGATTCTGTGCCATCCATCCTGCAGTGCTGGATGAAGTGATCCAGGTAAAAGCCATGCAGGGTGAAGGGGAGCAAGCTGGCCAGAGGGTTTCCAAGCTGAACCGTATTTTTGGAGAACCCTGAGCACAGCACCCAGTGCTTTCTGAGCTTTTTGGAACCATTAACAGACTTCAAAATAAATTCCTTAAGCGCCCATTTTGCTGTGTGAAATGATGAACTGTCAAATATCTGTTTCTGATGTGGTACAAGTGAGTTTGCAGGAGGCGCCTCGATCTGCTCGTGTCCCATGATTCATTTATTTCCAAGTGGAAAACAGAACAGAAGTGTTTTTGTAGGGATCATTAGGCAATTCCTCCTGCTCCCCACCAGGATCCCCACAGATTCCCCAGGGCTCCACAGATCCTTCTGACTCTCATACCCTGAACCCAGCCAGGCAACAGGGGGATGATGGCAATCCATAGAAAGTACAATAAATTAATAAACTTGGCTGGGAGCAGCAGAGGTACAGTTGGACCTTGGAATCTAACCTGTGAACTACATTTACATTCAACAGGACCTTTCTCTGTTAAAGCTTGACTGCACTGAGTTTGGACTGGGTTTGTAGTTTTGCCTGGAAGAAGCAAGGCACACAATCAATCTTGTGCAAAACCTGTTAGTGGAACAGCACTGTGAAACCAGAGATTCCTGGGATTTGCATGCTGCAGTGCCTTTGCTGAGCTCTAACCAGTGGCTCTAAAATCTGAACATTTAAATCCCATTAAAGAATTATCTGTGTGGAAGATGTTTTATGTGATAATATACACAACAACACATCTTAGACTTCATTAGGTCTTTGCTCTTGTATAACGTAGGTTGGCTCAATTAGTCTTTGCCAAATGACTCACTAAAATTAATTCTTGCAGGTGGACACATGACCAAATTTGAAACAAAATCTGCATCTCTTTTCATGCACTGTAAAGCCCTGTAAAAGAGAATTTCCATTAGATAAAGTAATAACTCTTCTCTACAGTAGTATTTAGATTTATGGAATCACAGAATGGCCTTGGCTGGAAGAGACCTCAAAGCTCATCCAGTTCCACCCCCTGCCATGGGCAGGGACACCTTCCACTGTCCCAGGCTGCTCCAGCCTGGCCTGGGACACTTCCAGGGATCCAGGGGCAGCCACAGCTGCTCTGGGCACCCTGTGCCAGGGCCTCACCTCCCTCACAGGGAGCAATTTCATCCTAACATCTAATCTTAACCTACTGTCTTTCTGTTTTAAGTCATTTGCCAGCCAATAATAATATTTCAGATGTTTTAATGGGATTTATACACTTAAAAGTGCTGTGCAGCCTCTCAGGGAGGGACTGCTGTGTGTTGCAAAGATGTAAAAAATGCAACAGCACTGCTTCCAGTCTCCTCAGCACAGGGAATGGGCAAGGAGCACCAGAGTTGGGGTTTTAAGGAGTAACACATTGTGCAACTAATTCTATAATGTTAAAGATGCTTTATTCTTGTATTGTATCCCTCATTTCTCTTCCCCACTTCTGCCACCTGAACTCCAGCAGCAGGAACACTTCCCAACACCTGACTAAATTTTCAACTGCATTCCGACATTGCCGTGGGAGCACACCCAACTTTAGGACAAATTTCAGACTTTGAACACATGTTGGGTTTTTTTAGCATGAAGCACAATCTCATGGGCTCAGAGGAAAGGGGAGGGGGCTGCAGCTGCCCCCAGGTGTTCCAGGGTCAGAGGGTATTCCTGGGAGCTTGGTGCCTCTTTAAATGCAGGGAAGGTGTGGGAGCAGCTGCTCTCAGCTCCCAGGATCTGCAGCAGCCTGTGAAGGTGAGGCAGCAGTGAGGAAAGGTCAGTGCAGCTATTATGTTTCTATGGATTAAATAGCTTTTCCTCACATATATATGAATCTATAGTGAATTCCCCTGTAGCCTTAGATGTTAGTAATTATTGGCTGTGGTGTGGTACAGCTGTTGTTTTACTGCATCATTAGAGGAACTTCTTCCACTCTGCTGCTTCCAGAGACGTCTCCAGTCGTGTCCCAGGATGCTTGAGATGTGCACTGGAAGACACATTGTGTGATTGCTCATTTTCGTAGAAGGAAAATACTTTCTGTCTCTTGAATATTTTCATTCTTGTGTTACTTACAGGCAGCTTAACATTCAGTGTTTAGGGGGTCCTGCTCTGTGTGGGTGGAGAGTGTTAATGGAGCTAGCTCATCATCTGGGCAGAATTCTCTGCTTCAGCAGCCCTGGGGGTGTGGGTGCGTCTGTACCTGGGGATAAACACCCACCAACCAGCAGGAATCACTCCAGGGAAGTGCAGCCAGCTCCTGGTGAGGCGTGGTCACTCCTGGGTAGAGCACAGAAATGCTGGATGAGTGGAGAGTGGAAGGAAAAGGAGAACCAGCAATGCACAGAAGGCTTTAGCTGGGATATATAGCAGTGACCTGTATTGGCTTCGCCTGAAATACACGAGCTCCATATCCCAGTTCTGGCAGCAATGGCAGTGAATATTTAACACAAGTCACAACTTTTACACTTCCATGTTTCATATTCAATATATCTTTCTAAGTGTGTTATTCATCGTAGCCAAAGTGATATAAACAAATCCTGCTCTGCAGGCTGCTGTTTACTCTCCAAGTGGCATTTTAAGAGCAAACCTTCCCTCCCTGACATAACGCAGTGACAAATTGCAGCTAATACTTCTACATCCACCAGGAAAGGAGCACAGCAGTGCTGAGGATTTATTTAGTAGGGAGCTGTGGAGCATATGTAACTGGCTGGCATTTTTAGTGCCCTGCCTTGATTTTGAGACAGCTTTGGTTAAACATAGCTTCTCTTCTTTGTCCTTGACTATTTAAAGAATTAATTTTTTTTCCCATTTGCTGTTTTTCTTTCATAAACCCAAGAAAATCGCCAAAAGTGTATTGGTAAAAAATCATCTGACAACTTTATACAAGCTCAAAGAACATGTTTAGCTAAAGGGGGAAAGGAACTGGGAAATATGAATGGGAAGAAAGACAATAAAAGATATTTGATAGTACTCAGATCTATTTTTTTCAAAAGCTATCAAAATCTCTATATTAATATAAGACTTTTCACTCATTTGGCATTTTTTGTCTTCCTCTGAGAATGCCTTTCAAAGGCTTTGAAATGTGCTAATTTAATTTTTCTGTTGCTCCCCATGAAAATTGTTCTTCATCCCAGCATAATAGCAGCAGATGCTTAAAAAAGAAAAACCATATTACATAAAATCAAGAGAAATTATGATTATTAGATCATTTTTAAAAGAGTTTGGTTCTACTCAAGTCTTTCTGATCAGCCTGCTAATGTCAGCTGAGGAGGGCTCAGATAACAATCTCTTTCAGCCTATCTAGGGTACAGGACTATCAAAATCTGACAAAACAGAAGTAAATTTGCCTTGTTCTGGCTTCCCCCACCACTGGCTTGAAACTTGCAACGCTTAAGAGGGAATAACAAACTTTTAATGGTGTAATTATATTTCAAACATGTCTATCCTCAGCAGTATGTGCTTCTTGTCCCTCAAATGCACAGGGTAATGCCAGTGGGCATCCTGAGTGTTTGGGCAGAGCCAGGCTGCCAGTCTGAACCAGCCAGGAGTTCTGAGCAGTGTCTTTTATGTATCATGTGTAATTTTGAGGATTTCCTTCCAATATTTTGATATGGATGAAATCCAGAGTTTTGATGACTGGTATTATTTATGTTTCCATACTGGATTATGAGCATTACTCTCCTTTCTCTGTCCTTGTTGTTTGTAAGATATTTGGTTTGGTTTCAGTCACTTAGAAAACAAAATTGAGTTATTCTTGAATTTGTGAATAATTTGTCATCCTGGATCTTAACTGATAAATATTTTGCTTTTCTGAACACTAATGTTTACAGCTGGCACTGAATCAAGGGCTCATTCACAACCTCAGTGTCTCAGTCAAAGGTGGGATGCTAGCTGTGCTTCTCCTAGTCACAAATGCTTGTGCTGTTGCTGTTTCCTGTTGATTTGGATTTTGTTTTTTTTTTTTTTTTTGTTTTGTTTTGTTTTTTTTTTTTGAAGGGAAAAAAAGTGATTGGTAAACACCATCTGTCAAACTCAGTTTAAATTTTGCTGTTAGGTAAGTGCAAGTGCCCTCAAGGATGATGTAGTCAATACTTTACTGTGGAAAGGCTTTAAGAATGCACTTTTTTCCAGTGGTTGTTATGGTTTGGAGCACGTTAGTTATGAAGTGTCCATCACCCAGCATTCCTGCCTGTGTGACTCGGAATTCAGGTGCCTTTCTCTGCATTTCTTTGCATGAGCTGGAAATGACTTTCAGAAAAAGAACACCTTGCCTTCGAAACTGTCCTGTGTTGTCCTGATAGGCAAACTCATCTCCAAAGCTCTTTTTGCCTGCTTGACACAAAACAACAAACAAAACCCACAGGAAATGGAAAGGAAAAAAACAACACGAGTGTTTCTGCTCATTAAAATTAACTTTTAGCTGAAGATATTGGAAAAAGGTAATTAAAACACATTTCTGCTTATGATTCCTGCCTAGATACAGCCTGTTTCAGCAATAAGCTTTTTTCATGTTTAACAAGCTATTTTAGGAGATAAGAATGATTATGAGTTTTCTCTGTTGATAGAAATTACAATTAAGTATTGAAATTCTCTTCCAGTGAGGCAATGCCCTGGAACAGTTACCTGCTTTGACTTGAAACAGTAATTTTTCTTTTTTCCCCCCTTCCTTATTACTTAAAGGCAGGAAAGCTTTAGAAATCTGTGGGGTTTTCCCTTTTTTCTCCCCCCAGAAGCCATTCCTTTAATGATATGTTTGAAAACACAGAGTGAGTTTATCCAGTGCTTTACAGTTAATCTGTTATTTGAATGTCTAACAGGCTTTTATGCCTGGCAAACACCACATCGAATTGGGAGGAGACTTTGAATAGTCAAAATATGCTCTTAAATTTATAGAAAGATTTCTTTCAAGGCTGAAAGCAAACAAATGAATACATAACACAGAAAATAAGTCTTCCTTGAATGAGGAAGTTACCCTTTCTCTGCATTTTTTACTAAATTCATCCTTGTTTAAATTTGCCCGCAGAGTTTCTAGAAGCTTTATTCTCTTCTGGAAACATTTGTTTTAGAAAGCTGCTAAACTGTATGTTAAAGCAAACTGAGCTTCCTTAAGTGAAAGAAGCTTTCTTTTTACAAATCAAGGGTTGTTAACATAAGGAATGTGGAGAACTGTACAGAAACTGCTTCTGGAATGATCTTTCCTTAGGAAGAAACATAAAAATTCATTGTTCCAATAGTGCTAGCCTGCTCCCATCTCATAGAAATGATGGCATCTTAGGAGGAAATCCTACTTTGATTTTGAAGTTCTAAATAGTTTCATTTAAATTTTGCTGTTGTGAGTCTGTTATTTGAAAAAGCCAAATATCAACTGAAAGACGATATTGGAGCAATTTTACATCAAAACGGAAAGTGAGGGGAAATCTGATTTAATTCAATACACCTCTGCATGAATTCCCAATTCATGGTTTTGTTCCAAGAAATTCTTGATTTGATTGCCTGTGGATTATCAGCTGCTGATTTCCTTTCTCACATCACTTTAACTTTGGCAGGATTGTCTAAAAAACAGAAAAAGGAGGAATTGATGTGGAAACCAGACTAGAACTTTTGATAATTCCTGTTAGGGTGTAAAATATTTTACTTCAAAGCTCAATGAGCAGGAGTTAGCATCACAAAAGCAAATACCCGCATCATTTCTGTGAAACATAGAACCTGTTTTACTGGCAAAATATTGATTGATGCAACTCAACATGAACCCTTCCTGCTCAGGCCTATGAATATTGAAGCACTGTTAAAATCATGCTTAGTCACTGGATTCCACATTAAAGCTTTTGAAAAGGCTTTATTATTTCAACTGGAATAAGAATGCAACTTTGCTGATATTTGAGGCGTTGAAAAAAAAAAAAAAGTAGTTTAGAAAAATCAGGAAATAACAACAAGCTCTGTGAGCCTTTATTTTTTTTTTTTTGTAAAGAACCGCTCAGAAGAGAGTTTTCAATTAAGCTGAAAACACGTTTGTGTACATCTCCTGTTGAAGCTGAATATCCTCCAGGTCACTGAGGATTTCCAGCGCTCTGCAGCACCTGCTGATGCTGATTGCTCCTGAAGATGTTGGCTAAACAAAGCTGCACCAGGAGCACTCTGACAGGAGACAGTGGGAGCTCCCACTCTGGGCTCTAATGAGTGATTTATTTGTTCCCTTCTCCCCGGGCTCACCCATCATTACGTGTTCATTAAGTAATAATTGCCATTGATCGACAGGCTGCTGTATGGATGATGGTAAAAGAAACAGGGCTATTAAACCTTCACTGCCTAGAACAAGTGCATGCCACAACCAATAAGGCAGATTAATGAGAAGAATTAGACTAAGAATTGTTATATCATGGACCGCTTCCTTCCTTTTCTTTTTATTTATGATTGGAGACAAGTGTAGGGCATTTTAGACATTCAGAAATAAAAGAAAAACCATATGAAATCAAACTTATGTTATTCAAGTGCTTCTGACCCTCAACAGCAGCTGGTCATAACCTGTGCTAATAATTAAATTGGTTTGGTGGTTTTCAGCTGGGCTTCATAAAGAGCATGTAGATCAGCTGGAGTAAAGGACAAGAGGGTATCACAAATAAGATTCAAAGTCAAATCATGCTTCTCATAGATCGGTTGTGAGTAAGTCCTTGTATAAATAAATATTTAAAAGCTCTGAAAGGCCTAACCTTGTATCATTTGGGGAGAGTGGCCAATTTATGATGACTCAAATTATTATTTTATCATACTCATTCCAGTGTATTATTTTCAGAATCAGGGGTAGGAATAAGTTTTGGGATCTTCTCACTTGATCAGTGGCATCCCATGAGAGGAGATTGCCATAAAGCCTTGACCAGAGCTGTGCCTCTGGAGTCAAGGTGCTGTTCCTTTGAAAATACTTTTGGATTTAGGTCTTTTGGTGCCCTTAATTCTATACATTGAAACATTTTTGCCTCTCAGTAGGACTATAACAGCTCCCTATAATCTTTCCTTTAGTAGCTGTTTCCAGCTGGGTGTTCGTGTCTAAACAGAATTATTGAAAATTTTCTCTCACAGTGCATGGATTTGTTTCTGAGTTATAGCATCATATGTTAATGTTTCTTTGGCTTGTTTTGCTTTGTTGCATCTGCAGATCAGGTCAGCATTGCCATTGCTATTGGGCCAAATGGCAGTGGCTGTCTAACAAACTTGAGCACAGGTAATTTCTCCTTTCCATTGTGGTCTCAGGCCTCCTGCAATCAATCTTTTAATAAAAAAGGAAATGCCTTTTGTTGATTTTTACAGACTGAAAGGTCAGGACAGCACTTAATGAGAACAAAAGATGGAACAAAGTGGGAGACAGGAGAGGGTTAATTAAGTACACTGATTGCAGTAATTTTATAATTCCAGAAACCATTGTGTTGGTGCTTTATAAATACAGCTTTAATTATTATGCTGGGTAAGAAAAGTACCTTAGGGTAGATTCTGCCAGTGCTGTGCCATTGATTGCTGCAGAAATCTGATACTGCAGTATTTCCTCTGCCACTGCTGCCAGGACTGGCTCAGAATATCCACTGGAACTGCTTGAAATTCAGCAGCAGTGGGAACTCAGAGGCAAAAGTTTCCAGCCTGCATCTCAGTCCCACAGCAGCCTTGATGAAAAGCTGGATAATTGCTTTTAAATATGGCAAATAAAAAGAATTGTTTAAATTTTTAACATATTCCTGTTTAGTTTTATTCACTTTAAAACCAAAAAGGCAAAACTATTAATGGTACCACACTTAGAAAAGGAGTTCAGCCCTGCCAGCCCTCCTGAATTTGTCTGAACATAGCTGAGCGTAAGAAAAAAAAGAGGAATATTATTTAAAATACTGAGTGAGGTGTTCCCTGTCTCAAGAAATACTATTCTTGGCTTACTGTGAGTTACAGCAATAAATCATAACAGGGGAACATGATGGACTAGAATGGCCAAAATAATAAAAAACATAATTTGGATACATTTCTTCTGCCCTTAACTCCATTTTAAGAACATATCCTGTATTTTCTTTAATGAATTCTAACCTGTGCTCACTTGGAAGAAATAAGAGGGACAACATTACCTGAGAATATCCAGGGATAAATTGGTTTCTAATCTGTTGTGGAAAATACAATTAGCTATAAAATATTTCTCCTTGTCTTGGCTGTTACTGCACTATACAGTTTTCTAATATGAGAATAGGGGTATTAAATTATGGATATTTAAAACTGGTAGCTTAATCATTTTTTAGAAAAATTCAAATCATGTGCAGAAGCAGGGATGAGGCAATTATCAGAATATCAGAGAGAAGGAAAATAGAATAATATCTGCTTTGTGTATATGAACTTCAGGGAACAATATTTAAAGTTTCAGATAGCTAAAAAATTGAATTTTTTTTTTTTTCAGAATTTGCCTTCATTAATTTAGAAACTAAATCCTGGGAACTGAAATGGAGAGAAACTTCTACCCACACATTTTTGTAACTATGACATTAGTTATAAATACTAAAAGCAAATATAAAAGCCACCCAAATGCTGTTACTGGATTTGAGTGAGCAAAAGAAGCAAATTCTATTCTTTCATTTCCATTATCACATCTGCAAAAGTTTATAAACTCAACTTCTTTGGATTTAATTATTTATGAACCTTTAATGAGCATTTTATAGAAGGTAAAAATCCTCCCTTTGTTTTCATTTTCAATGAAGAGATTAAAATAATTAAGTAGTGATTAGACTTGCGTTGACCTTTGCTAACAAACTTGCTGCTGGCAAACCTTAAAACTTTTTCCCTTTCCTGGAAACAACTTCATGTGCTGCTGAAGAGCACCAAAGGCCTCTGCTGGAATCACCCCAGAGAAAAAGGAGATTTTTTTTAACTCTCTTTTGACCTGGGACAAGTCAAAATCTTCTCTGCAGACTTCTTGGCCCTAAATAGTAACTAATGGATTCCAAGGGCACAAGCAATAAGTTATTCCCATCTAGGACAATGCTGTCCTTGGACTGTGGCAATACCTCATTTTCCCTGAAAGCCTCAAACAACGGCTCTAATAGAATTCATCTTTTAATTTTGGCAGCTTGCTGGAAGGTTTTAATACAGAATGTTGTGTTAAAAATTCTTGAAACATCTTCTAAACCATATTTTACCTATTTGTGCCAGGATAGGAAAAAGCTCTGCATTTAATCATTACTTAGAAGCCATACTTCCTTTTTTGTTTGCATATTTACTGTAAAAACATTTAATCTATTAGTATTTAATTGGTTTGGTTGTTACCCAGTGATTGCCAATGTTAAGGTGAAAAATTCTTTAGGATTGGACTTTTTAAATGTTGCCTTGAGAAGTATTAGGTGATCCTGAGTCTGTCCAGTACTGATATTGTTGTTAATTCAGATTTTGGAGTGCCTTTCTCCAAAACAGTGCTTCATTTTCCTTTACAGATTGTTGAACTTTCTCTCTGTGCTCAGTGGTATTGGCCCCACATGGTGACTTGTTTCTTTATTTAAGTTAAATAAGAGCAGATCCATATCCCTGACCTCAGGAGGGGAAAGCCTTGGAACACTCAGGAGAAGAGAGAAGCCTTTTTAAAGTTATGTTTTAAATTAATTGTCAGGCAAACATGGAAATAAATCTGATGGTCACACATGTAAGACCCAGAGCTGATGTAAAGGCTCCATCCCTGGAAGCTTCACCTCTCCTGTGCAAAGGATCATTCCAGGAGCCTTCCCAAGGAAAGGTTTATTTCCAAAAATGACTTAATTTGAGCACTGAGCTGACTTCAGTTGTTGTTTGGGTATTTCCTGCTTTTTACACCTCTAGGAGTGGCCAGAGAATAACACAAACTGAGCTGAATTTCTGTGTCTGTGGTATGAGCTGTGCTCTCTCTCCTCTGGATCACCAGAAACGTGGCAGCACTTTGCATCTGTTGCTGCACTTGTTTTATTTTGAATTGCCTGTACTGAAGGCACATGTGTATAAATATGATTATTCAAAACAAAACCCCTGAACTTTAGATGTTTTGGATCAAGCATGATTTTATCTATTTTTGACACTGTTTCCTTGGTTACATGATATCAAAGTCAATTCATTTTAAACACAGATATGTTGCTGCATATCCTTGAAAAAATGTGTTGGTGTGGTAAGTCCACTAAACCCTGCTGCAGATAATGAGGTTACTCCTTGGTGATCCTGTTATTATCCCATTTGGGAAAGTGCAGAGGGGAGGTGCAGTCAGGGGTGAGTGCAGCTCAGTGCCCAGTTCCTTGGCTGCAAGTGTTGAGGGTAAAAAAGATGGGAAGATATTGAGGGAACAGCCCAGAGACTCTCCAGCTGTGAGAGGGGTTTTGTTCTGTTCTTTCTGGAGATTTTAATCCAGCTCTTCCTCCTGAAATCTTCTCTGGGGAGGTGCTGAGGTGGTGCAGACTCCTGGCTGGAGACTGTGGCTGGAGCTGCTCTAAATTCTTCAGAATTCCTAAATTGTGGAATCTAGTTCTACAGGAGGAGACAGAAGTGCTGAAGCTCTCAGTGGATGCAGACAGAACCAAGCAGAATTATTTGGCAATATCCTCCATCAACAGAACTGTGGGTGACTCCCTGTGACTCAGGATAGCCAGGGAGAGCTCTGAGCAGGAGGAATCAGGGTAAAGCACATCCTGTGGGAACTTGTGGTGCCTTTTTACAGGATTTGGGAAGTGCTTTCTTCATCTCAGCCTGTGCTGAATTATTGCTTTTCTATTATTTATGCCCCAAAATATTACTGTAACTATACCATATGCATATTAATAACCTAGTCTAGGATTTGATCTGTAATTGAGAATAGATTTTATATTTGATTCATATTTAATACAGAACCAAACTTTTCTGTTTCAACGAAATGATTACTTGCTCTTTATTTTATGCTAGCAGCTCTTCCTGGAGTCTGAGCTCTGTCATGTCACGCATTATTAGATGGTTCTTTGTGCTCAAAACAATGAGAAAAATGTTGGGCAGAATTTGTGGCCAGAGAAAAGAGACACAGAATTGGACTTTTTAATTTAAAAAATATTTTTTTTAATGCTTGGATCCCTTCTGAAAGCCTGGTCAGCATTGTCCCTGCCTGTCCAACCTTTTCCTTCTCCCCTGTTTTCAGAAGAGACAAATTATCTCTCTGAGCTGGCAAAGGTGGTGCAAGACTTGTCCTGAAGGATGCAAACCCCACATTTGTGAGGAAATATTGGTGTTGACATGGCCACAGTTCACATGTTGCTATTTCAGGGTTATATTGTATTTTTGTACCTCTCCTTTCTCATTCATATATTTTCATTTATTATCACGTTCTCAGCAATGCACTAAAAAAAAAAAATCATTCTATAATACAGAAGTAAAAAAATTAAACTTGACTTTCCCATAGCAAGAGTAAGTGTCAGATGAGATGGTGGAGCTCAGAATCTCTTATTCTCAAAGACAAATTCTTATTTTGCATCCTGTTAGGGAAGCAGACAGCTCCTTTGAAAGATCATTTTAATTCAATGCATGCACTTTATAAGAATTGATTTTAATTTCACATATAAGAATGTCATTCACTGATGCCAAAGCACTAAGCTTTGGGGACTGTTTTCATGGAAACTAAGTTGTAGTTGATTTTTTTTTTTTTTTAACCTGCAAATGAACACATTTTCTTACTTCATGGATGGAAAGATGAGCCACTCTATTCCAACTTTTAACTAAAAACCCCAGAGGTGCATCTGTGGCTACACTGCAGTGCCTCTCTGAGAGAATATCAGGAGATATCAGGAGAAAAGGATCTGGACCAGAGCTTCATCCACCCTATGAAAGGAAAATGCAGATTCCTCAAAAATTCCACAAACACAGGAAAAATCATGGTTTTTATCATTCTTGAGTCTGACTCAAAAAAGCTGAGGCAATTCATAATACCTTTAGGAGATAATTTGACTTAAATAACAAACAAAAATCAAACCCAGACTTCCCAGCTGAGAGACTCAGACGCTCCTGTGTGAGATCTGCAGACAGCAACAGGGAAAGGCAAAATGGGGAGGGATGGAGCTGTGAGGGGGACATTGACACCCAAAGACTGGGAAATACTCCCCAGGAGAGCCAGAACCTGCTTCCAAGAGGAATGAGAATGTCTGTCTGTGATTCCAGGTGGGACAGGAAGGAGCTCCTCTCCCTCTGTGGTACTGACCCTGCATGGTGATTTCTTTCTTTATTTATGCTAAACTAGAGCAGATCCATATCTGGATCTCAGGAGGTGGAAAGCCTTCAGGACATTCAGGAAAAGAGAGAAGCCTTTTTAAAGTTACATTTTAAGTTCATTTTCATGCAAACATTTTAGAAAAATCTGATAAAATATATCTGATATAGTAAAATAAGTTCTCCCTCACTGCTGCACTCCAGTGAGAGAAAACATTAAATGCTAGGAGTACCTGAATTTTCAGGGTAGTTTACTGGAATTGTAACAAACAAAGACCATTTCTGCAGGCTCTCACATGCCCTTGTGTTTTTGGAATTGCTGCTATGAAATAGCCAACACATTGCTATGCCACATTTTTAAGAATTTAGGCTAAACCCTTCTCACTCAAATGTGAATTTGACCTGTATTTAGAGTGCTACACGTTCCTTAAAGCTGTTGTTACTATTGAAGTTACCTTTATGACAGTTTTGCACGTTTTTGTCCAATAGCTTTTACATCGAAATACAGGATTTGTCCCCTAAGTCTGTGCATTAATGAAAAGATTATTTTAATTAGTGTAAGGTCAATTTAGCTTAATTTTTCTTCACTTAATATCTCTGCTAATAGTTACTGGGGAAAAAGAAGAGTGAAGAAAATGATGAAATCATAGGAAATAGTGAAAATTGGTTAATTATGAGCAGAGGCTGATGCTCTCTACAGCAGAGGGGCATCCAGCTTTTCCATGCTTTAATTCCCTGGGTGATTTTAGCTCCTGGCTGCACAAGGTGCTGGTGCCAAGCTGAGTGGGCAGCAATTACACAGGGCCATGAGAGAGCAGCTCAGACCACACAGCCTCCTCTCAGTGGGAATCTCCATTTGCCTCTTGTCTCTCTAATTTTCAAGAACTTTGTGGCTGACAGATTAACAGATAACGCCCCTTTTCCTGAAAAAGATAGGAAAAACATTTGAGAAAAACCTCACTGAAAATTCACCAATTATTTATATTCTAAGGATGCTTTTTGGCCCAGCTGGTCATGAATTTTATTGGTAAGAGCAATAAAAGAGAAGAATTATTTTCATACATCTTCAATAATACAAACCAGCATATCTGGTTGTGGAGTTTTAGTCTTTTGGTTTTGTGCTGTTAATATCAACACAACCTCTGCCCAGAAGGAACTTCCAGAACCTTCCATGGTGCTTAGAGTATGAAAAGCTGCTTGGAGAAGGCCCTAGTTTGGATGCTGGAGCTTGATTGCAGTGATCAAAACTGTTCTAAAATTGGGAATTTCCCCCCACAGATGGTGCTGAAAAATGGCATTGTGAGCCTGAAATTCCTCCACACTTCCTCTGAAATCCCAAATAAATGCAGGGCACTTGTTCACCCTCCCAACAGCCAGGTTTGGGTGTTGCTCGTAGGTGGATTTTCTCTACTGCTTTATCTCTGTGTTCCTTCCCAACCCACAAAGCCTTTTGTGTTGGAGTCACTGCTTTTCCTACTTCTCACCAGTGTGTTTTCAGAACAGTTCTTGCAATCCTTCCAATCTTCCTCACCTTCTGCAGCATTCTGTGCTAGAATTGGGTTTTCTTGCTGCCTGAGCAGGGTACAGGCAGTTTTGCCCCCAGCATTGCCCTGCTGAAGTGTCCACCCGATCCCCTTAAATCCCTGCACCAGACACACGCCCTTCCTTCTATAATCCTTATTACTGCTGAATTCCTGCAGAATTGCATTTCTTTCAGCCTTTCTGAGCCATGGTTTGGTTCAGGCTTCTCCCAGTCCAGATCTCTGATTTGCAGTCATGGAGCACTTCTGAATTTCCTCCTGAGGACGTCAGAATTTTTCTTTGGCACTAAAGGGAATTCTGAATTCTTAGATTTGTGAACTCTTAGGTACCACGTGCCCAGGTAGTCACTCATGGTATTGTACCTCAGGAATTTTAAACTGTGGGTTCATTGCCAGATAAATTATTGGGTACAGGTAACAATTTATGGAGACACTTGGCATTCAGCAGAAGGGTCTGAAAACACAGCAGGCTGTTTTCACGTGGTGAGTAAACCTTTGGTATGCTAATCTGAGATACACAAGTGACAAAATTGTGAGCTACTTTCTCCCCACGGGATAGAATGATAATATATAATTCTGTCAGAACAAGATGTGTGTAAATGAGGTCATTTAAACTTCAAGGGTGCTCAGGCACTTTGATATGAGTGTTCACACTACACCAAGTGAAATTTTATTTTTTTAAGTACTGGGAGCAAATTTAATAGCAATTTCAATTGGAGCTGCCACCAAGAGTATCTGAAATTTTGGACTGCAGGTGAAAAATCGGAGTAGGGGAGAAAATTTTTTTCACAGACCAGATCTTTTCTGGAATGATTCAAAATTTTTGTTAAATTGTAATATAAATATAATAGCAATGATTCCAAATGTGGGTCTTTCTAATGCTTTTTGTCCAAGTTTTACTCTAGAATCTGCATACTTAGATCTCATCTTAAATAAGGTGATCCCTGTCTTAATTTATTATTACATTAAATAGCCTTTAGTCCAATAGCAAGTAAAAGCAAGCATAAAAACCAGCACAAAGTCTACTAGGCCAGAAATATTCAATATTTTTCTAAGCATAAAATTGTGAGATTTCACTCTGAAGTCAGCTAAGGACATTTTTATAATTTTGCTTTTAGAATGCTCTTTGTAAACTAATAAGGATAGAATTTTTTTTTTCCCTGGTTTTTGGTTATGGTTTTGTTTTTTTGGGGGGAAAGGGGGGGTGTCACTGTTGACTCATTACCTGAGGCTCTGCTAGAAAATCCCAAGCAGTTAATATTTCTGTCAGATGCCTGACAGAATTCAGATTTTTAACAGCTCTGACTGTAAAGAATCCATTCTGCCAGAACAGGTAACCTGCAGCAAATAGGCTCTGACAGCTTGATCAGTGATTAAAAACAAAAAGGGGAGGGGAATATGATGATGATGATAATGAAGGTTAGTTTACTATTGTCAGTGTCCTTCACAGATCTGTGACAAACCAGGTTTAACACTCAAATAATAGGAAAATCCAGTGGAAAGCTTCATTGCAATTTGCATTAGTGTGATATGATTTGATCCTGCAGCTGCACTCTGCAAACACCTGAGCCATGCCACTGCTGGCTGCATCCCTGTCTGGTGCTGCTGATGTGGGTATTAGCCAGGCTCCTTTCTCTGAAAGGAATAAAGGAAGGATAGCATGTTTCCAGGCCTGGCATCATTTGAAAAGAGTGAAATTGCATACAAAATCTGGTGATGGATTTATATTTTTGTACCAGCCATATGTCTCGGTATCTAACACAAATGCCCTTGTGTATTTTGTAATAAGACCATATTTAGAAGGAAGAGTTACATATAAAATGTGTTAATGCAATTTTGCTTTTGTTTCTATCATCCATATGTCTTGGCAGCAAACATCTGTAGCCTTTGACATTTATATTGTGTATTTCATGTTTAGAATTTCTTTTTCTTGGAGCTCAGATGTGAGCCTGTCCTTAATCAGTGCAAAAAAGAAAGAAAGAAAAAGAAAAGTAAAACAAGCTAAAAGGGAAACCAAATAAATAAAAATTACACTTTGAACTTTTGCTCTTTGTGATGCATAGGGAGGAGACTGCCAGCCTGCCTCAGAAAAGGCCAAAGACTGCATAAGCTCCGTGATAAAAATGTCTATCACATTCAGCTCAGGTGGTCATTTAAGATGAAGAGGGAAGCTCCATCAGCAGAGCGGTGTGAGGAAGCCCACCCGTGGTTTGTGTGTCTGCACTGCACTGATTGAGGCACTGGGGAGCTGAAAGTCATTCAGCCACACACCCTGGGATTCATCAATTAAATATAAACCATTCAAACAAACGCCAGGAAAACAAAGCTTTACACGGCTGGGTTCACATTTTGCTGTGTGTTTTCTCCATGATTGCCTCTCTTCACAGGGAGGAATAAGTGCTCATGGCTGGGAAAACTTGGAGCTAGGGAAAAAAAAATTTTTTTTGAAGAGCTTTATAAGAAGGGTTAAGATTAGCATAGAATGATTTGGGATGGAAGACACCTTAAAGATCATCCCATTCCATGGGCAGGCACACCTTCCACTATTTCAGGGAGCTCCAAGCCTCTTTCTTGGGTACTTCCAGGGATCCAGGAGCAGCGCCAGCTTCTCTGGGCACCCTGTGCCAGGGTCTCACCACCCTCACAGGGAACAATTCCCCCCCAAAATCCCATCCATCCCTGCCCTCTGTCAGCTTAAAGCCATTCCCTGTGTCCTGTCCCTCCATCCCTTGTGCCCAGTCCCTCTCCAGCTCTCTTGGAGCCCCCTGAGGCCCTGGAAGAGGCTCCAGGATCTCCCCAGCGCTTTCCCTGCTCCAGGTGTGCACCCCCAGCTGTCCCAGAGCACAGCAGAGAGGCTGCAGCCCTGGAGCAGCTTTGTGACATCCTCCAGAGCTGCTCCATCCGTCCTGGACACAACTGCAGGTGGGCTCTGAGGAGAGCAGGGCTGGGAGGAGCATCCCCTTCCTCACCCTGCTTTGGGGGCTCCTGGATCCTTTGGCTTTCTGGGCTGCCCCTTGCTGGCTCTCTGTGCTCAGTTTAGACACAATTTGCCATGAGGGAGGGTGGCAAATTTGCACAAATCCAGGTAGAATTTGTGCTCCAGCAGCACAGAAAAAGCAAAAAACCAGACTGGACTCATATCTACTGTAATTCCTTCCTAATGCTGCACTTGGAGGGGCTAAGGCAGGGTTAAAAAGCTAAGTAGTATTTAAGAGATGATAGGATGAATAAATGATCATAACCAGCCAGAATATTTTTAATGTATTCATTGTCCTAATAATATGACTTACTCCATATTTATATCACTTATTATTGCCTTACATTTCAGAAATGTGAAAATATATTTCAGGCTTATTCTCACCTTTCAGAAATGTCTGAGCATTGTCTGGCAGATATTTTTGTAATCATTACTTATGGAATATTTAGGCAATTACTAATATGAATCTGGATGTGACTGCAGCCTTTTGGAATCCAGACCGTTTTGCCAAAATGGTGTTTTTAAAAGTGTTTTTCCTGACATAAAACAACGTAATTCTTCTGTATATTAAATAAATGGCTTTTTTTTTTTTTCTTTTAATATTGCCTGAGCTGGTTTCCCACCTCTGCAGTACTTTTATTAGTTTGTAACACGCTGCTCCCAGGATAGCACCAGATGGATCTGAATATATGATGGCTTTTTAACAATAGTCTGTCATCAGTGACTGCTCCTCTAAGTGCTCTTCCCTTCATTCAACAGCTAAATGGACTCTTAAAGCATGAAAAAGAATAGATATGCATCTGTTATTATACGAGCTTTATTAAGATAGGACTTGCTAAAGATCAGGTAAATTACAGTAAATCATGTAAATACAGTTGTTTCCTTAAATCTAAGAGGACAGAAATTTCTTTTTAATGCACTGTGGGCTCCTGCCCACACTGTGTGTGTTTCCTCACTGCGCCTCTGCCACAGACACATTTGCTGATATATTTAGCAGCAAGGAATAGCCACAGTGGTTGTTTCACTGTGCATTAAATGATCTGTCAGACATGAAAGTTGACAATTTATCCACCTGAACCGAAGAACTCCTTGCCTCCCTCCACAGATGTGCATGCAAAATAAGCTATCTGTGCTCCCCAAGCTTGGTCTCCTACCAGAAGGAAGTGGGGGTTTTGCCAAGATGGAATGGAAAAAGAATTTCAAGGCTGCAGTAGGGATAACTTTGCATCCCTTTTGTCTTAATTATATTAACAGAAATACCTGCTAATTTATTTGAAGAAGCTTTTTGAACTGAAGCCCAGAAAGATCACCTGCTCAACATGAATTTTGATACAACTAAATTTGTTTCTGCGTTTGGAAGATACTGAGATGGCACAAAGAAGCTGCTGTTAGTTGAACATGTTGCTTGCCTCCTCCTATTTTCCTACCACCAGAAATAGTAAATATTCCTGCCCACACATGCAATGCTAAACAGTTTATCAAGATGCAAGGAGCAGGTGCAGTACCTGGTGGCATCATATTTCAGGAGAAATAAATAGGACTCTGAACTGATGAAACTCGTCCCATCAGGCCCCACTATCTCATATCTAAAGCTGACTTCATTTCCAAAGGATATATTGCCTTGTGCTAAAGAATCCTCTTATTTCAAGAAACCTACAGAGATGCAAGGAATATTTTAGGATGTGCTTTTACTGCAATGACTGCCGGGGCAGGGATAGAACGAGAGACTCTTCTCTACACAAGAATAAACTAACTCCCTCATGATTTAAAAAGATGCTCCTTCTCAAGCTGTGCCTTTATGGTACCACAGAGATATCTCAGATAAATATACACAATTCTCATTTGTTGTTTCACTGGTATGTGACAGATGCAAATCTGCAGTGGACGTGCACCCGGAGTGGGGCCGGCAGCATCATTCCCCACCCAGCTCTGCTGCTGCAGTGGACAAATGTGATTTGGGTCAGGTTTGGGTTCTTTTTCTCCCCTAAATTACAGTTTTACTGGACAACAAAATAGTTCTCACTTGTTTTCTGCAGATTCTCACTAGTTTCATTAAAAAATCATAACACAAAGCCAGTCCATTCTGGGGATTCTGGCTGCAGGAACGAACTCAAAGCCATAAAACATTCTTCTAACCCTCACAAGCTCTCACCAGAGGTTCCCTCTAAAGCAGTCTGGGAAATCAGGTGAACCCCACAGTGTGGCCTGGCATTGGAAATCTTTTTCTGTTCACTACCCCAGAATCCAAATCAGCTTATACAAACCCATTTATAGTCTGGTAAGAGCTGAGAGAGGTGATCTGCCAACCTACACAGTTCATTCTCATCTAATACTTTCTAACAAAACATTTCCTATTCTACCAAGAGAAACTCTCCTGGCTAAAGAGGTGACCCACCTGGATGGCATTTGGCAGTTTTAGTGTACTCTGTATTCTTCTCTCTTTAGTCTCACACTTGTGGAATATTTACGAAAATAATTACTGAGATTCATCCAACAGACACATGAAATGTCATAGGAAAAGGGGACTTGACTAGGAATGCATTTTGATCTGATTTATAGCAAACTGCTTGAAGAATTATGAGAGTTTGAAGTGGCTTGATGTAAATATCTATTGAAAAGTATTGACAGCTGGACTTGATTTTCTGGTGGATTTTTTTTCATCACTGCATTTGACTTCCACTGCCCTGGTGCCTTGGATCCAAGGTGTACAGCACTGAATGTCTCTGAATATGTCATTTAAATTTTAAAATAATAGGACCATGAAGCCGGAAAGAATTCATTTACAGAGCATCTTAAATTTGACTTTTTGTGCGAATTCCAGTCAAATGACAGCCCATAAATTACTAGTGCTGTATTTTTATTACGCTTAAACACCTGAAACGTAGTCTAGTTTAAAGTATTTCTGAAAAATAGAGGATGAGCAGGTCCTCTGAGCTGTGCTGGGAGTGCCCTTTGTTATCCCAGCTGGGAGAGCTGGGCAGTGACCCTGGGATTGTCCCTCAGCTCCTCTCTGAGCCAGTCCTGGGCTGCCCTTGGTGTTAGAGCAGATTCATGGGCAGCTGACAGAAAGTGAGCACTCCTGGTGGGATGTGCTGGGGGAATATTGCATTTGTGGGGAGCCTGGATGAAAGAAGGAATGATCAATCTGACTCCGTGTTCTCAGAAGGCTAATTTATCATTTTATGATACTATATTTTATTGAACAATCCTATACTATACTAAAGAATACAGAAAAGATACTTACAGAAGGCTAAGTTGAACAATCCTATACTATAGTAAAGAATACAGAAAGGATACTTACAGAAGGCTAAAAAGATAATAATGAAACTCTTGACTCTTTCCAGAGCCCTGACACAGCCTGGCCCTGACTGGCCAATGAGTCAAAACAATTCACAGTAGAAACAATAAAACAATCACCTGGGGGTAAACAATCTCCAAACACATTCAAAGCAGCAAAACACAGGAGAAGAAAATCAGATAATTATTGTTTTCCTTTTTCTCTGAGGCTGCTCAGCTTCCCAGGAGAAGAATCCTGGGTGAAGGGATTTTTCAGAAGATGTGAATGAGACAGGATGAAGGGAAAGCCACGGTGATCCCTGGAAGCCTTTTCTGCCATGGGTGAGGGGGATCAGGTCCATCTGTAGGGTCAGAGAGCTTTCTGCACTGTTTGCAAGGGGCTTCTCACATGATATTTTTGACTTTTACCACTAAAGTTGCTGTGGTCAAAAATACAAAGGAGAGCCTGTGGTATTTTCATTAGGAAGCAGTTAAATAGGAGTTTTGTGACTTTTTTGAAAAAGTTTTCCTCTGTTACTTATTAGGTGGCTTTGTGTTGTAAATTCACAGATTCTCGTCAACTTATACATTTTTGTTGCTTTGATACATTTGACTCAGTAATTCTAAGGAGAATGATAAATATAAAAAAGAAAGATGCCTGTTTGTTCCAAAAGTAAAAGAATGAACTGGTGAGAGAGAACCAGACAGCAGAAACAAAAAAAATTTTGGTGTTTAAACTTGCATCCCTTTTACATTGTGTAGCTCTTACCAAAATAATAACTCCTCTGTTTATTTCTGGCACTGCTTTACTCAGTATTTGTCTTTTATTTTCTAAAAATCATATTTCTGAGAATCTCTTCACTCCTCAGCAACTTCTCATGCCAAAGGGCTGTCAGACAGGAGCCCTGCTTCCTTTGGGGTCCTTCCAAGGCTCCCCTCCACACTTCCCTCACTGCTTCAATTCCCTGCCACCACCAGCATTACTGAAACAGGAGGAAAGAAAACACAACAGCAGATTTAGGGTTTTCCCCTGCTACATTTCTCTTGATAATTCCTATATCTTTCTCACAAATGTCCTCACCCTGTGTTTGAACAGACAGAAGGCTGAAGTAATTGTCTTTTAAAAATAAATGGGAATTAATAGACACTGAAATAGCCATGGGGCAGGTGAGAGAGGTTCGTGCTAGAGAGGATTTGCACAATATTTTTATTGTAGTGACTCCTCTTTCAGGGATTTTACTGCTTGTTTAAAAGGACAGGAACGCATTCCCTTCCTTGGTGAATACAAGTCGGCTTATGCATTAAATAAAAACTCTTGCATAATAAATTTACCAGCCTGATGTTCCTCAACTGAAATTTCTTGTAAAGGGAATAATCTCTCGGAGCAGCAGGTGACGAGGGGAGCACAGCTGTGATCTCGTGTGTGTGAACAGATCCTGCTCTGTGTAAGTCTGCTCCTACCCCTGTGTGACACCAATCCCTGCAGGACAATTTTCCCTGTGGCTTTTCTCTCCTTGGATAGTCTTCTGGGTTATTTAATTTATTTCTTCTAACTTTTATAGAGTGCAGAATGTATCCACTTAATAGCTTTTTATTTTTCCTCTCATTCCTCATCTGTTTTTCTGGCTATCTTATTTAAGAGAGTTAAGGAGGGTTTTTTTTTTTCCCCTGAAAGCAAGAAGAATGGTGTTTTTAGCAAGAAATTTCAGACTCAAAAATGAAAGTCCAATGAGTTACTAAATCTCTCACCTCTTTGCTTTTTTTATATAGACTTTTACCTTATAGCAATAAATTCTCTGAAAAGTTCTCTGCACTCCACAAATAATATTGTGTAACTGCATATTAGCAATTGTTCACTGAGATCTACATCTCCAAAATGCCTTCTCAGTTCTCACTTTGTATAGAACAAGTTCAGTGTGTGCCCAGGTGTTGGGTTGTAACTCATATTTTATTTAAATCTGAAGTAAATGGTCTGGAAGTTATCACAGGAGTGATATCACAGGAATCTGCCAGACCATGGAAACTCCCCCAGTTTGTAATTTGCAAAGCTCCATCCACCTTTTAATTGCTGCAAAAAGGGTGGATTGGATTTTCTACCACTGCAAACAGTACTTGGGAACAATGTGGGTTTTCCTTAGAGAGAATTCACTGCTTTTTTTGTTCTGGAGGATATTAAAGGTCTCTAATGATCTCCTAAAAGTAATACAGGGCAACTAATTATCTCCTTGAAATAGTCTCATTTCAGCTTTGCTCAAGTACATGGATCTCTCACTATTACCAGGAGAGGGCAGGGAAAAGGCATGGGAGATCTTGTCCCTAGGAAATGCACATTTACTGCTGCTCATCAGTCAGGAGCTTTGATTGTGGGAAGACATTTTCCCTGCAGGTGAATATGTATTGTTATGGAGGAAAAAATGAATTTTTGTACTGTCCTGTAAATCAGGAAAGAGATCTAAAAAAAAAAAAAAAAAAACCAAAAAAAAAAAAAAAACCAAAAAAAAAAAAAAAACCAAAAAAAAAAAAAAAACCAAAAAAAAAAAAAAAACCAAAAAAAAAAAAAAAACACCAAAAAAAACCACTCAAAAAATAGGGTTGAAAATTTAAGAGAAATGTGAAATGTGTACTTATGGAACTCATTCACTCTTACTTTCCTCTAGCTCTTTACCTCACCTTTCTGTGCCAAAATCAGCAAATCTGCCATTTCTCTGCTCCATTCTGACATCTCACACAAATCATCCAAATGACTCCCAAAAGCCAAACCTTTCCTTGATCTTGTCCAACAGAAACCCATCAAGTACCATGTAAATACTGTTACCAAAAAGTAGTTCTTTACTTGCCAGCTTTTGTCTCATGCCTTTAGCATTAATATATTAATATTATATTTATTTTAATATTTCCTTTGCTTTATTGCCTCAGTTTAGAGCAAAATCCCCAGCAGAGCTAACCTGTACAGATCTTTTACACACTCAAGAGAGATGAATAAGTGGAAGGCAGTTGTGTCATTGGATAAAAAAGTCCACATTGCAGGCCACGGGTAGTTAGTTATTGGGTTAAAAGTAAAAATAATTTAAGTATTATTTCTTAATTAAGTAGTTTATCCTTAAAAACCTTATTTAAAAAAGAGATAATACTCAATTTTTAATTTATTAAAATAATGTGCTATAGAACTCACAATTTGTGAGACTGTAATATAAATAAAAACTAATAAACATCTAAATCCAAACAAAAAATACCATCTCACATTTAATCCCAACCCTAACAACAACAACAAAAAAATAAATTCAACAAGTGAAGGCTGTTGGGATTTGGCTCTGGTGCACCTTGCAGGATCTCACCAAGCCACCACAGTGCACATAAAATGAAGACAAATTTCCCTTCAGTTTCTCTGCCATTTTTCATTCCTTGTGTCTTTAGGAAGAGACAGGGAGAGAAAGCGAGAGGACAGTTCTCCTGACAGAGAAGAATTTAGGAGAGCACCACCAAGATGCAATTTTTTGTTCTACTCTTTGAGTAAACTTGGCTGCTTTATAAGTGAAAACTTGGGATTCTCTGTCCTTTCACAGCTGTTGACTGCAGCATCAGGTAACAGATTTATTCTGAAATTTTTTTTTCTTTAAAACAAAACATCTTTTTTAATTGCAGCAGAGTCATAATGAACCAAGGCTTATTCTGTACATGACAGCAACAGCTAATACTGCTGTTACACAGAAATTTACCCAGATTTAACACCTACTACCTGATACTACCTGATTATTCTAGAACCAGAAGCATGTTACTTAACGTGAATAAATTATTATTATTATTATTATTATTACTATTATTGCTAGTATTATCTTGCTGGCATTATGCAAAGTAACTGCATGAGGTGTTTAGTCACCAGGGATAGGAGCAGAAACGACTCTAATAAATGGAACTGCCAGGAACACGATTTTTCTTTTATTCTTTTCCTTTTTCTCAAGCTGAATCTCATTATAATAAGCTGGAGTTTGATAATGCTCTTGGAGATGCCATCAGGAATACATCCCAATTTGTCCTGTAAAACTGGCTAATATACATTTGTATGTGAAATGCAGCAGCAGATCTTACAAGATACACACATCCAGGCGCAGTAGTTAGTGTTGCATGCATTATTTATGGCCTCATTTGGCTTTTAATGGGAGTAGATTGTGGGAATTGTCTGGACTGATATCTCTGGAGCATCCTGCAGAAAACAAAAGAGCTGCAGAGTAGCTGTGGGGAGGAACGCTCTGAACTTTTCCAGGATCAGGGGGAAAATAAGGAATAAAATGAAGCGTTCGACCTCTGAGTAACAGGAGCCAATTTGGTCCAAATCAGGTGGAAATTCCTCAGCAAGCTGAGATTGTCTTTCTGCACAAAAATTAAGCTTTGTGCATCAGAGACCTGATCCAGTCAGGCTTCCCAGGGGTTTGTGGTGGGTTGGGATTTTGGGGATGGTCTCGGTGGGTTTGGGCTCTGTTGCCACTATAGGACACGACACACGGTGCAGACTCACGGCTCTTTCCAAGGTAAAAAGGCACTTTTAATTTCTGACTCCAACTTTTATAGATTTCCAAAAGTGACAGTGGATTGGAGGGTGACCGTGCCACCTCTCCAATGACACTGGGCAAACCAACAGTCCAACAAATTTCTCCTCCTCCATAAAAGAATGCAAAACAATAAGTTATTTACATAAAGTGCGTGAGAAAGTTTGTTACAAAAATGTAAACATCAGAAGGCTTTAAAAATCTTCAAAAAATCGAGGTGACACTCTGTGGCACCTGGTGAGGGGTGGTCAAGCTCCAGAGCTGCTCCCAGCTGAGCTTTGCTGGCCTTTGTCCCACCTGAGCTCTCACAGGTCATAAAGGCACAACCTTTAAAAAGTCCAAACACGTCTGTTCTTATCCAGGAGTGTCCTCAGCAACCTGGTCTTGTAATTAAGTTATTTAATGACCCTAAAGACTATTTGAAAGCCCGAAATAATAGGTATGCCCTTGATTTAACATAATTAAAAAATAAAAGTAAATTAGTTTCCCTCAAAATCTCATGCCTTATTTTGAAGCTGGCCTTAAATACTGTTTAGAGGTAAGGAAATGAAATGGAAAATTCTGCAATCCTTTTTACTGTCTCTGGCAGCCCTCCAAACACAGAGCCCAAAGCCAAATACTCATTTTAACCATATTTTGTTTGGAAAAGATGCTTTAAGCAAATTAATTCAGTTTAAATCTGGAACACTTTAATAATGTGTGGCTGCTGATGTTGATTAGAATAAATATTGTGCATTTGAAACATAATAGTCTTGTCTGTAGCAAGACACAGTTACTACAGTTCTGAAAGGATGGAGCAGACTGACTGCAGTGCTGAGAAACTCCCATAAATGTTGGGATTGCAGCATTAATGTACAGCTTTCCATCTCTAGCTGGGTCTGATCATTCTCCTTTCTTGTTTTCTTCACTTCTGAGAAATTCAAACAATTTATTTAAATTCACCAAGGACCATGTCCAGAAGTTAAATTTGAGAAGCAAAACTACCCTGTCTTATCCCCACTGTACAGATCTTTTTGATTTTTAGTTTGTTCTTGCACAGCTGCCTCTGACACAGGCATATTTGGGACATGCAATTAATCACAACTAATGTCATCTGCTGGGAGAATCTTGCATTGTGAGGACCCTTCATGTGATTTTGAAGACCCTTAATGTGATTTTGAGATGATTTTTAACACAAAAGGGTTTAGAAAGTTGCAGGAAATCTTTGTTACCACTGTGTATCTCTATTTTGAAGTTAAGCTGAAGCCTGGCTTAGCCAGTGGTGACCTTGGTGGCACAGGGATGGATCAGCCAGACCTTCACCTAACTCAGGAGCCACCTATAAAGTGAATTCCTCCTTTTACAGCTCAGTCTGTGCCTCTCTCCTCAGCCTTTCTTGGTCCATTTGGGTATGAAATCACCATCCTGATTTGCCTCAGACATGGCTCTGTGTAAATCCTGCTGTAAAATATCAAATTACTCACTGAGGTCAACCCCTTTTGCCCCAGACAGGGTCAAACTCTTCCCTCTCCTGAAGCTCAAACAGTGAAATAAAGACAGTAATGTGAATTCCTCCTACCTCCAGCAGGTAATTAATACCCAGCTCCAAAAAAAAGGCTGAAAGGAAGGTTTCCTCCTTTTTTTTTGTTTTTATTTTTAAAACTTCCATTAAACTTTCAGCTATGAATATCAGTGAGATGAACTCCATTTCCAGCAGCAGCTATCCCAAACAAACCTGCAGCTCTAAGAGCAGAGCTGAGACCCTGGCAAAGCCCTTTTCCCTGCTCTGCAGAGCATCCTGTTGGATTTTCCTGCCTGCTCCAGCCCTTCCTGAGGATCACTCCATGAACTCTTCCCATGCCCTCACCACCACCTTGGCCAGCTGGGACCCAGCGGTGCTTCTGTGGAAATTCATAATTGGTGTCTAAATAACATGAGGGCAGTTTTCTTCCATTCCACAGGAATCTGTAACTGGAAAGACAAATTAAATAATCTGTTGTGGTAAGGTACAGAGCCCAGTTTGGTTTTTCTTTTAATATTGTATCCAGACTTTATCTGTAAAGATTCCATTTTAAGGATTTTCTGGAAATTAGGTTATTTGTGATCTCTCAAAGCAGAAGATGCTGGTGTAATGTTAATAATTCGGAGCAGACCTTTGTGTGAAGGCTTTATTTGTGTAAATATGCTTATGAATAAAATCAGACACGTGAAAACCACTCTTTGAACACGGTGCCTTTTGAAGATGCCAGAGTACTGAAAGTATTGGTTTGAAAAGGTTTTTCCACAAGTGACCAACAGCTCTTTAAGGAAACAAAGTCAGCCGAGGATGCCACAAACCCAGAAATGCTATCAGGACAAAGTAGGGCTCTGATCTCCCAGGGACTGATTGATTGATAGTCATTTCATGGAAACAGTTATTTTTAGAAATTCAAATTAGTTTCCATTAAAGCTACTGCTTTTAATTATTAAAAAAAAATAGATTTACTGAAATTGAACTCTTAATGTGAGATTTAATAAGGTGAGTATTGAAACTCAGAGAGAGTTTGAAAAATTCCTTTTGCTTCAAAACTTTTATGTTGTTCTTCTCTAAATAGACTCTTCCCATTGAAATTCAATATAATATTTTGACCAATAACAGTTTCTCTATTAAAATGACCCATGTAATTTCAACAATAATTTTAAAAGGTGTTTACGTGATTATGTTTGGTGTTCTGGAATTTTCTTAAATGCTTTCTCTAAAAAATTTGGTCTTAGAAAAATGTGTGAAATGTTAAGATGATAAAATTCTTTCCTGAATCACTCAACACACACCAAAAAATGAGAACTGAGTAATAAAATGTTTTGACTTTATTGCTCATGAAAACATCTTTGAAGAACTAATTCATGCTGCTCTTATGTATGAGTGTCTGACACTCAGTTTAGTCAGTTTTCAGCTATTTATGTTTCTGTGTAAAATGGGAAGAAAATAAAACACTTTGTTGCACTCTGGTCTTCTCAAGGATATTGTGCATGAGCTTTTTAGTTTCTGCTTTCTAAAAAACAAATTTTCAAAGTGGTGTCTGTAGATAAATGAAACACACGATTATACAGGATATCTAAAAGTTGATTCTGTGCTTGCCCATAAATCACTTTTTGGGATTAAGTATCCAGTGCCAAGCAGGAACACAGTGTGAAACTCAGTACAATTCTGTATTAAGATTTCAGTTTTAAGATTTGATGTATTAAATTTAAATTTTCATTCATAACATAGATTTTCAAACCACCAAAAAAGCTTATCATTATATTCAGGGGACTTAAAAAACTGTGAGATCATTCAGACCTCAGTTAGAATTTGAGATGCTGAATATCACTAAAAAATTCTGGATTTTAGAGGAAGCTATAGACAGTTTTTGATTAAATTTGGGGGACAAAAATGAGAAACAGATTATAAATAAGGTGGTTTAAATGTTTCTCTTCACAGCATGGATTGAAAATCTGGACCAAACCATAAATCTTTCAGAGCCCAGTTACATTTTATGTTGTCTTTTCCAGCAAAATTCAATTTAAGGAGTTTTCACTTCCTTATATCTTTGCCTACTTCAGTGTCTGCTTCCTGACTTATCATTATTTTATTAAACTTTTTTTTCCACTAGGTCTCCATACAAGTGCAGGATATTACACAGATCTATCTCATGTTCTAGAGACACTGAGCCTTATAAAAATAGCTGAGTGGTGTGAAAGAAAGGTAGAAGATAAGAATGATCCAATAACCAATTGTCAAGCAATTTTGAGTTCCTATATTTGTAACAAATAAAATAAAACACAAAGACCAGTTGGATTTGATTTGCATTTTTGTCCTAACATTGATACACTGAGGAATGTGGGGGTTGGTTTGGTTTGTTTAGTTGTATTTCCCAATTTCTAAGCTTGCAATAAAGTCTCGTCCCTTCAGTTTCTCCAGGCATTGATCCTTTTAATCCTTCTGTCTGCCACCACCAAGGCCAAAATCCAGGGGAACCTCAGCAAACCCCAAGGAGCTGAGGTCACAGAGCAAGGGATCAGGATTTTACGGGTAGATATCCCTGTGAAAGGTATGGGTGAATTTTATGGGTAAATATTCCCTAAAAGCTGATTTTGGCTGATCTCTGCGGATGATCTCTCCGTGGCTGAGTTCCTGCGGTCTCTGCCACTCCAGATTTACCAGGGGTAGCAGTGAGTGCAAACAGAATTTACTCCTGATGCAGCAGGCGTTGGCAGACTGGGAGGCAGCAGGTCAGGGCTGAGGGAAGCACAAACAGGGAATTTCTCTGGCCTCGTGGCAGGAAATGCTGGAATCAAGGCCAGTTCAAGGTGGAATTCCAGACCCCAAGGGCCGGTGGTGAAACAGCAGCCCCAGAGAGGAGGGGGTGGAGATGCTGCTCACAGCGAGGAAATGATTCAGGAGAGAACCACAGCAAGCCTGTGGAACTATTTAAGAGGAGTGGAAAGTGTGTAGTAGGTGTAAAGAGCAGTTTATTTTAGCAACAGAGAAGGTGAGAAAATTCATTTAGCGGATCCCAAAAAGAATATTGTGCTGTCAAGCAGGAAGAACTGATAAACATACTTACAGACTTTTTAATTTATAAAATGTCTGTATGCGGTGCCCCAGGCACACTTATAATCCTCTTCTTTAGCACATATAAAAATATAAGCTGACCCAGTGTCACCATCTCCCAGTTGGTTGGAAATGGGAGAAGAGATCAGCACTTCAGGCTTGGGCAGTGCAGCATTTCTGTTCCGTGGGCTTTCCTGGTAAAAATCCATGTATAATGCCCCTTTCTGGTACACTGCACTGCCCTGAGGAGTGGCCTCCCTTCCTGGAAAACTTCAGTTGAACCATCAGCAATTTTAAGAATGCCCTCAAAATATTTTTTCTTTTTCCATACAATTGGAATTACTGATCACTGAACAGAATTCCAGAAAAATAGTCATGGGAGAGTGTAAACTCCTCGTTTTTTATTCTCAACACAAGACGTGGGCAAAAAAAAAATAGCAATGACCATAGCTCAACTGGGGTGTCATAAATATTCTGACAAAACAGTTGGGAAGGATACACACTGCAGTTTAGGGAGATTTTAATGAAAAATAATGTACCAAGAGCAATTCCTCTTCTATAATGAGGGAACTTTCAATTCCCATTGATCTCAGCTATGGATGTATCACACAAAAATCTTGTAAGTAATGAGATTTAAAGCATTTAAGCTTAAGTTGACATTTTCTCCCTTAAATTTAGCTGTAACCTGTCACCCTATTTATGCACTTCACAAAGCACTGGGCAGCTTTGCATGGGACTATTCCCAGTAGGAGATCCCATAAAACTCCATCTTCCACACACTCTGTCTTACTCAAATCACAAAAAAAAAATGCAGTGTTTAAAAATAATTTTGGTCATATTTTCATCTCAAATGCCTTTCAGTTCCCTTTTGTCGTAGCTACCAAGCTATGGTAGTTTTTTTCTTATTTTTCATCATCTGAGGTGATTCTCTTACACCTGACAGCTTTCTTTCAAGCCCTGGTTTCTACAAGATATATTAAAATATATAATTAAATGCATGCCCTTTTCCTAAGATGCTGTGTGATGGCCATAAAAAAAAAATAGAGAACAAAAGATTTTTGTCTCACTAGTAAATATTGTGAAGATTTCTATTTTGTTTCTTGTATTTAACTTTTAATGGTTTATTGAAAGGGGTGATAGTGACATGTTCTTGTTAATCAAGAGTTAGAAGGTGTGGAGTGACTAATCAGGGAAAAATAACAGCTGGAAGCAAATCCCTTACCACTGCTGGGAGTATGGGGAAATACTGAGAATTCTGGAAAAAGACTAAAATACACTTTATATTCTTTCTTTATATAAAGAAAGAAACCTGGGCAAATGGAGAATGAGCTCTGCACACAGAATGATGGCAGAATCTGCCTGTGTAATACTGAACAGATTTCCTGAAGATAGCAGGGGAAAGGAACCCCCTGAGAAGGAGTGAAAATGAGAAACCTTAGGACAGGGTGGGGAAAGGAATTATCAAATTTATGCACATGAGAATAACACAGAATGAAGCAGCAGCAAGGAGATTTGGTGTAGACTCTTAACTGGTGACTTGTCATTCCAGAGGGAATTCTGCAGGTAAAAGATAATGTCAGAGATCTGTGGGAACCAAAGGGAAAAAATCAGGCAGTTAATTAACTTTGTAGTAAACACAGCCATTGTACTAAAACTTTAAAGAATTCAAGAAAATATGGGGGATTTCTGTGTAAAATATATAATTTCTGGCACCTCAGACTAGAGTGGTGAGGGGGTTATTTGTAGAGAGCAGCTCTGTTCTTGAACATCAGCGAAGATGGAGGAATTCAGTACAGAATTAACAACCTCAGACTGAATGAGACCAAATTTAGCATTTTATTTTGGCAATCCATTAACCTCAAAGATGTTAATGTACTGAAATCTGAAGATATGAACAAAGTTCAAAGCTGTTAGAAACACTGAACTCTGTCAGCAGGTTCTGTTGGTGTTGTAGTAAAACATGAATTTCCTTAAAACACCTCCAGACGGTCACCCTTGTGACAGGGAAGCCAAAGAATGAAATTCAATGTTTTCAAACATACTCCTGCTGGTTCCACCACAAACTCTTTTTTAACCCATTGGTGGCACTCAGTTATATCCTCCAAACCTAACTAGGAGTCTCTGAGATAGAGTATTGCAGAAATAAGTATTGCACTACCTGTTATTTGCCATTTTTGTACATCAAAAATTCTGCCAGTCATAGAGAAAATAATGCAAAATAAGGATTAAAAAACTAACAAGGATATAAATGAGCACGATTTCAGAATTCCATTTTGAACCAGAAACTGACCACATGTGGTCTTCTAATACTGGGTAAATATTGGAGTTTTTAACATACAAAATGCCCTGTCTTTTGTGTGCTGAAAGGACATTTCCACTACAATTTCTGAGATACTTTTAGAGGTTTGTCAAAATATGTTTTATTTCTACTAAAGCAATTTGCAGAGTTACTGAATCAGGTATTTGTAGCAGTCATAGATTGTTCCTATCATACTATTTTCATCAAGAACCTCAACAGGGTTCCCACAGACCTTTTAGAGGAGTCATTCAAGAGTAAAATTTCCATGAGGTGTGGTGATTTCTGCAATGCTAACATCTTCATCAGTCTTTATAGCAACTTCTCCTTAACTTACTGAGTTGGTTGAGTTACTCAATATTGAAATCAGGGTTGCTTAAAAAAAAATAAAAATCTATTTTTACAGAGCCGTGCCATCTGGCAAAGCACTATTGATAGCTGTGAACAAAGGGTGTGCAGTGCTGTGATTTATCAGGTGATTGGTTTGCTGCACCTGGTGAATGCAACAGAACACTCTCAGGAGCCCACAGGCTCCCCAGAGCTCAGCACTGCATTTCTGCTTTGCTGTTGCAGATTTCAGAGGCAACAGGAGAAATTATTCCCTTTATTCATACAGGTTAGGAATTTCAATTCTCATTAAAGTGAAGCCAAGGAAAACTCTGATTTGCTTCTGTGACCTGAGGTTTTATGTGTGCGCTCTTCCCCTACTCCTGCCCATGGAGTGAAATGTGTGCTGAAGTGCAGAGATTTAATCTCTGTCACTCACATGCCAACCTCAGCTGGCTCTGACGTGCACAGAGCCAGGATCTGCCTCTAATAGCACCCAGGAGTTGGGGAATTAATCTCAGCTGATGAAGTGTGTCTCCTCAGTGCATAAATCAGCTGGAACAATGGCACTGATGGGGAAGGAGGGTGTGGAGAAAAAGAAGTTTGAGATGAGCCACAGTTGAGGAACCCACTAATGGAATGGGCCTTAATGTCAGGTAACTGTGGGAGTCAGTTCTGACTCTTTGATTTCCTCAAGCTTCTGTAATATAGATTTTTTTATTTAAAAATAATGACCATATACTGAAGTATAAGATTGTTTTCATCCTTGTTTTCCTTGTTTGTAACATGCATATTTATATACATATTTCTAATACTTCAGTATTTTGAATCATGCCCATCCTGACTTGCAACTTTGGTATAATTTGACCTGATCTTAGAAGAACTGGAAGAATTCAAACTAGTGAATAGAAAACAAAGGTTAAACCCTTGGTATTCAAAGAAATTAAGTACAAATTATGTAGCACATAATTTTTAGTAATTTAACAAACTTGGCTAATTCTGAACCATAATAGTCTTCCTATAGGAAGTTTAGAACATTTAGTCCACTTGTATTACTGCAAGGAGTTCTCATAAAAAACAGGAATTGCAGAAACCACCAGTCAGTTTTTCTATTATGTCTTGGTACTTTAAATAGTTAATGCCTTCCAGCAAATTTACTGTACTACCAAGCCTGGATAATTTGGATAATTTTCTAATTCAGGCAATCATTAGGTGTTTATTAGTAAAAAGTCATTATTGCTAAGTATTACTTTAAGAATGAATGACCACATAGGATATGTGGTAATTTAATAAGTGTAAAATTTGAGACTACTTTATTCCCAACAGACAAAAATTGGTATTTTCTCTGTGGCTCACAACAAGTTTAATGGATACTGAGAGAAGACAGTGTGCAATAAAGTATGAAGCAAGAAATTAACTGCAAATAAACAATAAAATTTCTCCTCAGTTATTACAATTTCAAGCTTTCAAATGGCATGGCAAGCTGAATTCATATTATAATAACAGTTAAGGGTGCAAGATTCTTCAAAACTCACCCTAAATCTGGGGTGTTAAACACATGTATTCATGATTTTCATAAGATTTAAACAGGAGATATTTGGTTTTTGTGTAGTGAGTGACAAAGCAGAATTGGAGCTGTGGTCCTGGCTTCTCTCTCAGCTTCAGTAGATAAAAGATTCTCCTTATGGTCTGAGGATCTGCAAGCCCTAAACAAGAGTTTATTGGGATCTAGCAATTAAAAAATAAGGTCATGATTGGAAAGCAATGTGAATTTATCAAGACGAAACATTTTGCCAGGGCATTCAAGAAAGGGAAGGTGTGGTGGGCTGACCTTGGGCAGCTGCCAGTCTTCCTCCCCAACAGGACAGGGGCAGAAAAGGGAAAATCAGAATCCCATGGGCTGAGACAGAGGCAGGGAGACTCTTCACCCGTTGCCATCCCAGGCAGAACGGGCTCCGCGGGCTGCAGGGAAATCACTGCTCCTCTGCTCTCTCTCCATGGGCTCCAGGTGAATCCCTGATCCAAAAAAAAGGAAATAAGCTTAAAATTCTTCTATTATAATATCTCCTAGACCAGCATCTGTCATGCTGAAATGACTGGGAGAAGTTCAGTCTGTAAAGAGGCATAAAGTGTAAAATGGTTTCAAAACAACCGAAACTTTTCCGTACTTAACTAAATCCTTGTGCCTTTTCCACCCCAATTCAGTGCCAGCTCTGCTCCACATCCGAAACAGTCAAGCCACTGGCAGGTTTTCTTGTAGAACATTAATAAAAGCTAAGCTGACAATCAGAAACAATAATTTACAGTGAGTGTAAGAGGAAGAGGTGGGCAAATATGGCACCAGAATATCTGTTTGAAATGCGAGATGAAAGGGGAAGTGTTCCATCCACTGGAACTGCCCCCACCTCTGCAGCCTTTGTAGTAGAGATTTCCCCAACTATAAAAAGAAGCAAAAGAAGTTGTAGGTTATCACGCCTCATCACTTCTTCTTTAATCTCCATATAAAGGTGATTAATTCCAAACTCTTTCAACTACAGAGCGTTCACCATGCAGGGGAGCAGAAAATCAAGACCATCTCGAGAAGTAGTTTCTTACATATTGCAGAACTTTACTATTTTTTTCTTTCCCTTTCCCCCATAGGTTTGCAGCAAAATCAGCCAAATGACATTAGCTATGCTTTAAATTTCAATTTCCACACTTCTTTCGTTCTGTATCTCACTCCTTTTTTCATCTCACCACCTAACTTCCTCAGATTTCAAGTGTAACGAATCTCAAACTCTGTGCATAAAGGCAAAGAGAAAAAAGGGGAAACTATCAGGAACTTATGGATTTGTGCTTGGCAGGTTCAGAAAGTTTTCTGGGGTTTGATGCTATCCAGCCATTTGTACAGTTATTACTGATTTTGGTACCCTACACGATCTTTCTGGCTGTCCATCAATAGTTGTTGACCCTGGAGGATTCAGCAGCAGAAGTGGAAAATCACCAACCCTATAAATTGATAACAAGTACTGGTTCTGCTTTCCCAAAAGGATTTGTAAAATCGTTGCCACCACCTGGGTTCAAAGTGCTTTCACTCCACAGAGGTGGAATCAGATGATACCAGTTGTATTTCTGTTTAATTTGAGTCCAAATGTTGGCATCAATCTCATGGACCTTGTTTAGTGTCTCTAGGCTGAGACAGGCTTATTTTTGATTAATTGCTTAGGATGCCCTTGAAACTTTAGTCTGTTCTAAGGGATGATGGTGGCTACCAGGGAAAGATTATGTTTAATATCTCTATGCCATACAAAAGCACTGCTTATTTATAAAAAAATAATTGGAAAATTTTCTGGGCACAAAGGCTTTCCTTTCCCTGGACAAAAATGCTTTCCTTTCCCTGGAGAACTTTCTCCAAGATGTTATATTTGAAAGTCAGAAATTGCATTCTTTCATATCTATACCCATTTGTTTTAACCTGAAGTGTCTTTTTATCTTCATCTTAAAATAGAAAGACACAACCTCCAAAAAATTTGGCTTCTCAGTTTCACTGGAATGTATTTCCACAATGATAGATGAAAGAAGCACAGCTTGTCGTCTGGGTAATCAAATATTGTATTTTTCTACCCTATGAGTTCTGTATACATGCTTGAAGTTTATAATCAGTGAACAATACCCAAAATCTTCTTACAATTACACCATTTTAAATACAGTCTCAATGCCAGATCTTTTGTAGATTAATATGGGGTTATTTGTCTTTTGCAACACTTGATATTAAATACTAATGAAAAAAAGCATGGAATTATTTTAGATGTGTTAGAAAAGTTTGGTGGTGGTGTTCATGGAGGATTCCACCTGCATAAGGAATCAAAATAGCAGAAAAACTGTAAATAATCTGGTCTGATGTGTAATTAATATGGAATTGTAATGCTGTTTGTGTACAGTAAGCTTCATTTGAAATGAGTTACACCAGCCATTACCTGTGAGACATCAAAATTCTTTATTAGATATAGGGAAAATATTTTTTTTTTTTCCTCTGGGGGTCACCTGAATGAAGAGTTTTTACACACTGTATTTTCTGTTCCCTTTGTTTCCAAAGATCTGCATGGTTACTTTTGCAAATTTAGGGAGCATAACATAAATTTGCAATCATTTTTTGGACCAGAAGAACATCATAAAAATGATCTCACTTTGCTTCATTACAACACCTGCTGCAAAAAGATGGGATCTTATCTATTTCTGTACTAAAATGCCATGGTAGAGCTGTGCTCTTAATTATCCTGCTAAATAATGGGACACATTTAAAGCCTTTCCACTCCATCTCCCAGCACTCATTAGTGTCACTTATGAGTTATTTGTCTGCCAGGTTTTGCTTTTTGACCAAAAAATAGTGTTAAATGCATATTCTGATATTAAATGAATGCATAATTAATAGTCCCTCCTGTTTCAGAAATTAATAACAGAAGAAATACCAAGTGTGTCACTGAAAGCCAATCCACTGAGAGGTAACAAAGATATCAATATTTCAGTGTTTCCTATTGTTGGGAATTAAACTACCTTGACACAGCAGGTTTAATAGATTAAACAATAACAATTAGAGAATGGTTTCATAAAGCTTCTTGTTCACCTGACAGGTTGAACAAATGAGGTATTTTTCGGTTATGACAGATTTGCATGTGCTCTGTCTGAGAGCTGATATGGGCTGAATTCCTTATTGTGGAAACGTAGGGTAATAATATTGTAGTTATTATTCTGAATTCTTAAACCTGTAGTGGTTTAATGGTTTCAACAGGGGGAGTTGAAACCACTAAATATTTTCCTACTAAATACTTTTTCTGTTGCAGCAACTTATTTAACACCTAAAACGTCCTTTGGAAGTGTTTTCAGTACTAAATGTGAGTTGGGGGTGAGCGGTTAAAGCTTTATGGATAGAATGTTAATATCAATAAAAGTTTATAAATTGACAATAGAGAATAATTAGGAGATGCTGAAGTAAAAGTATAAATTTATTTAACACACTTGAACTGTCTTATGGTAACTGGTGGGGGGAAATTGTTCCATGGAATTCTGTAAAGAAAATATTTAATTCCCTTTAGTATCTGCTTTCAGCATTAAGATTTGCTGAATAAAAGCTGCCTTCGGTGTGTTGTTTAACCAAGTGTTGTAATTGCCTGGCTATGTGCATTTCACTAGAGCAGGAAGAGATTTCAGGTATTTATTCCTTCAGAAGCAGGGAGTGGGGAATTGCCCTAGAAATGGCTTTGAGTTGTTCCCAGGTATGGGAGTTGCTGTCGTGTCCAGAGGGGAAAGGAACAGGAGCTTTGTCTGATCAGGAGCCAGTGTTTGCTCAGAGAACACTAAAAATATTCCTCTGCCATCTCAGTGAAGGGCAGAGACAGCTCCCACAGCAGGGGGAACCCCACACCCCTGGATCCAGCACAAATCTGGGACACAAACCCTGGAAGCTGAGGAGAAGCCACCCATGAAAAACCCCACAAGCCCAGAGGCACTGAGTTTGTGATGGCTGTCACAGCAGGGGGAACCCCTGGATCCAGCACAAATCTGGGACACAAACCCTGGAAGCTGAGGAGAAGCCACCCATGAAAAACCCCACAAGCCCAGAGGCACTGAGTTTGTGATAGCTGTGAAGGGGCTAAAGGAAATTCAAAATAATAGCTCAAAAAAAAAAAAAGATTAAATGTGATGTCACCACTTAATCCCAGTATCTAACATTCTATCCATAAAATAGTGATAAAAACAATACTGAGAACACCCAGGTGAAAGCCCAAATTCTGTTCTGCTGAGGCCCTGTGACATTTCTGCTCTGCTCAGGATAAAAGTGGTGAGGAGTGCAGGCTTTGGATCCCATAATCTTTGGAGGAAAGGAGAAAGAAAGTTAAAGAGACTTCCCTGGTTTATCTAAATCAAGAAGCATGGCAGTCCTGTGATTAATTAATTAATTAATGATGGCAGTGATAGGAAAGGAGAGTGGGAAAAGAATAACTATGTCCTCCTGGATTAGCATGAATGGGAATCTAATCAGTGACCTTATTACCACAGAGCAATCAGAGAATTGCTAGAATTAAATAGAATTAAATTTGGAAAAGACCTCTAGGAGCACTGGGTCCAGCTGTTAAGCCAGCACCTCTGTGGCTGCTGGGGGGCACAGAGCAGACCTGGCTGGCAGGTCCTGGCTGCTGCATCCCCTCTGTGTCCCACGCCAGGGAGGGCAGCAGCCCCTGTGTCCCCTTCCCCAGTTTAGGGAGCAGTGATGCCCTCACCAAGGGGAAGGTGACTGGCAGGACACCAAACCAGATAATGCCACTGCTCAAGGAAAGGATGTTTAAGGAGTGTCAGATTTTAGGCTGTTCACCTCCTTGTTGTGGTTCAAACAGGAGAAAAAAGCAGCAGCCTTTGCACCGACAGCACTGCTACAAAATTCAATTTCCTGTAAGCGCTCCAAGGGCTCTGGTACATAATACAATTCCTATGATTTTAGTCTGTGTAAACCAAAGATTTGTATTTTACAAGAGCCAGAGAACCTTGTATAAGCATGCTGGGTTTCTTTTCTTTCTTTTTTTTTTTTTTTAACCCAAACAATGGACAGGAAAAGAGTTAAAAAATCAAGAGAGGAAACCACACAAAAGAGAGAATAGAGAGAAATAAGGAAGAGCAATAAATGATGGAATTGCCAGAGGGTGATTGGCCTTTAAGAATTAATGACTTTTTCTTCATCTCTGGTCATTCAGCCTTCTTCCAAAGGTGAGAAAAAATAATCCTTCATGACATGCTAAATCAGTGCTGGTGGAAAGAAAATGGGAACCTTATTTATTTTCCTTCTTTTCTTTTCTTTTCTTTTCTTTTCTTTTCTTTTCTTTTCTTTTCTTTTCTTTTCTTTTCTTTTTTTCTTTTAATTCTTTTTTCTTTTTAAACAAGAGGTTTGGACATTGCAGAGAGAAGACAAAGTGGTGTCCAAAAGACAAAACCAACAAAGCAAGAATGGCGTACAAAGCAAAACTGCAGAGTTGGAAGGCACAATCCCAGCAATCCCAGGATGGAATTTGACAGGGAGAGGCACAGATCCCAGAAGCAGAGCTGTGTGACCTGCCCATCATCTCCCTCTGCCTCTCCCCACAAGGAGAGGTGACTCAGGCCTTGAAGAGTGTCTGCACAGCCAAAATTGAAAGGAAAAGAGATGGGACCTTGCAAACCAAGCAACTTTTCACCATCCTTGATAGGTCTTAATGCACCAGGTTTCCTGGGAGAAAGTGACTTTGCATCGATTTTTGACTTTTTCTTACTTTACACAGGAGTATTCAAAGGGGGCCAAAGACAATTTAACTGCACAGGGACAAATGTGGGGTGAGAAACAAAAAATAAAAATGGAACTTCTCAATTTTCTGGAAAATACAAGCAGCTGTATCATCCTTAGGGCTGGACCAGAATGAACTCGGTGGAATTCCGTATATGTAGTTTATAGGCTATTTCTGAAATGTTTACATTGAATATTTACATTGATAAGCCAAGCTGCCAGGCCAGGTTCAGCCAGCTGGAGCTCACTGCCTGCTCTGTGCTGACCTGCACCAACAGGAAACCTCAAAAAAACCTCATGTGAACAATTTGGTGAATGGGCACAGGCCAGAGGTTGATCCTAAAAAGCAGTTTGAATATGATCATGCATAGAGGAGTGATGGGGAGAAAGACTTTTATCAACAGCCCTCTTGACCTCAGGGCTGGCCAGCTTTTCCTGGCACTGGATAATTTACAGGAACAGACATCACAGAGGGGATCTTCTCCTGAAGACACTGAAAGCTCATTAATTACACTCAGCATAACTAATATTGAACAATAAAGTGAGCAATGGTGGTATTCTAAAATAGGGGAGATGATTTCACATCTCTTTAGTTCAAAGAAATATCTATCATTTTATTTCAAATGTGGGAGTTGAGATAGTGATGTAGATTAAGGAATAAATTCCTGATCTTGGTCTCCTGAATTAATGCTGGGAACATCAGTGATGCAACCTGGTGTAAAACTGACAAATGTTAGATTAGCATCGGGCTATGAATTCTTATAATTATCACTTGTCTACTTACTGAAAGTAGGATAACTGCAAGATGTATGAAAGAAAAGAAAGATAAGTGTGTACAAACATCACAACAGAGATTAAAAGTCTATTTACATGCTGTTATTTTTAGGGCAGAATTTCTATACAAAACATAAATACAAAGCTTTTTCTCGTAAGCAGCAGATCTGCTCTGATTATGTTTCTAAAAAGATACAGTAAATAAAGGCAATCAGCAAACAAAATGCCATAGCCTCAGAGGCTCAGACTGATAGAGAACAGAGTGCAGAAGCATTTGTGTGTTATTAGAATTTACCCCTCAGCCCTGTGCTCTCAGGTTGCTAATTCAGTGAAGCACTAATGTTTGAAAGATGATACGATGTGGAATTGCTTAAGAAATTGATTTAGATGCTTTAATATCTCCAGTGATCTAGTAACAGGTATGCCTAATGAAACAAATTGTTTATGTGAATTCAGCCCATTAGGAAATACAGTTTTGAGGTGGTTTATTTTCTTTGATACCAAGTGATTATTTTAATGAGACGAATGAACGCAACAAAAATCTTTTCACCTTAAAGCAATAAAAACAGAGATGCTGAAAACACTTGAAGAGTGATTTTTCTCTCATGCAAATGAGAAGCACATATCTGAAATCAGCCCTGGATGCATTAAATAATCCTTGCAATATTTATATATGTATTAATAATACAGAGCCTAATATTGATATGTGAAGAAGTAACACCATTGATGCCAATGAAATAAATTGTACTAAAATTAGAGTAAAATGAATAAAAAATGAGGCCCCAACTTGCTAATTATGCAATATATGAAAGCTATAAATAAATCTAGACCCATGGAAACACCAATTAGATGGCATTACATAGTGCACAAAGGCTAAAATGTGAGAATTGTCTGTATCTGATGCTTCTGCTTCAGAGTTTAGGGTCTGCTCCAGCATTGAAACTTTGTTGCTTTCTGAAAAAACAAAGTAATTAAAAAATTGTTCAATTTGACTAATAAGCAGTCCAAGAAGGAACTACAGCGCTATAATCTGAAAGGAAGAAGTGAAAACAGAGCTGCATAAATACCAAAAATGTAGAGTGGGATTATACAAAAAAAAAAGCTGGTTAAAAATAGTGGTATGAGAACAGTATTGACTGTATTGTACCTGCAAACTAAGTCAGAATAAGCAAACTAAATATTACAATCACAGACTTGGAAGCCTCTAGATAATTTTTCTTCCATCTGTTCCTCTGGAATTTATCCCCCTCTTTAAACATTCTTATTCTACTCTAAGTCGCTTAAACTGGAAAGTCATTATGAAGCTTTTTTAGTTTTAAAACAAAAACATAGTGCATTGAGCTGTGAAGCCTTGGGTAAATAAGTTTCCAATTGCCACAGTGAGGAGTGATTTTCACTGCTGCTCCAACAGCCCAAGTGACAGGGCCGGGCTGAAAGAAATGAGTTTTTGTCAGCATTTGGTTTTAGCTAGAAAATTCAGCTACAGGGAAAGTGCTGCAGGTCTGTCAGCTGTCCCAGGACAAACAAAAACTGCTGCTCTTGTCCAGTTTGATCATTCAGTTCTTCACCAATTGTTCCATTTTCCATAATATTTTTAATACTCTGCCCTGTACACCTGAATTCAGCAGCAGGAAGGAAATTTTGGGGACTGAGTTCAGCGAGTGAGGACTTTGCCTCCCTCATCTCAGGGACATAAATAGCCCAAAAATTAGCCTGCAATAATTTATCCAAGTGTCATATCAGAGTCAGCTATTTATTTTCTGCTGGTCCTGTGTTATTTGATTTCCAGCCAAGCGTAAGTGGCCAGCTGTAACACATTTTCAGAACGAGGCACTTAATGAACATGGTTAGTGTTAATATAGTTATTTATGTGTTATCTCTCACTGTTTTATTGCAGATGATAGGAAAATAGCACTGTATATTGTTGAAAGGGGGTAACTGGGACATGGCTTTGTGTTTCTAGAAAACAATATTAAATTCAGCAAGTGAGAGCTCCTGGTTTAGAAAAATGAACTCTATGTGAAGTAAAAACTGGAGGGGAAAAAAAAACAGAAAAACAGAAAAACTGGAGGGAAAAAAAAAAAAAGCTGACAATTAAAGCTTCAAAGAGATATCAAGCACAGTTTGATGTCAAATATACAGAATTATACATAACAAAATATCAACAAATAAAAGCAAAAAGCAATAAAAAGAAAATTCTGCAAGTCTGCTTGTTTATTTATTTCACATTTAGAATATATACATCAACTCGCCCCAGATACTGCAAAATAAAACATTAAGAACATCTGAATGCAAAACGGGAATAATCAACATCTTTAATTTCAAAGTGCTGTATTATCTGTAAACAAAAGCATATGAATGTGGCTGTAAAAAGAGGATAATTCATTTCTAGATAAAAATGTCTCCATTTTGTAGGGTGAACACTCATCTTGCTGCAATTCCCTCCATTCTGAGGGTCTAAGAATTGAGCAGCCAGATCCTCTTTGCTTTACTCAGGTGAGCAGATCTCTTTAAAAATCAAACTTAATAAGCCCAAAATATCTTTGAAGCCATTAAAAATATAAGTTATATTTGAATATATAAGCAACTACCCACTAGCTTTCCATTAGACTACAGTCAAAATAATTTCTGTGCTGACACACTTTTTATTCAAGTTGTTAAAACAACTTCTAAAAATAAGTCTACTCTTATGGTTTTTTGGCTGGGTGTTGTGTGCAGCAGCTCAGCCTGGAGATGCAGGCAGTCCCTGCACGCCGTGTGTGAGTGTGCCAGCTCAGATTCAGCTCAGGTTCAGCTCAGGTTCAGCTCAGATTCAGCTCAGATTCAGGCTCTGTGGCCTCTCAGAGCCATTTCCAGCTCAGGAAATCCATCATTTACCTGCAGTGGGCTCTGGGATTGCATCCTGAATTATCCATTCCATTGTTTGTGATGGGCACAACTCATCCTGAGCCTTTTGAGCCTCACAGAAAGAGAACTGAGGAAGGGCAAGGTGTGGGGAATGGAAAGATGAGCCAGGAGGGCTGTGCATCACTGGGGTAACAAAACTGAAAACAGGCTTGGCTTTGAGACTCAGATCAGAGAACATCCAGAGCCACCAGAGGAAGTGATGGAGAGAGAACATTTGGGCTTCTAGAAGACTAATTCCAGTGTGATTTAGGGAGGTGATAATATTTGCTGACATCATTCCGTTGCTTTCATCTTGCAATTGTTTCAATTGAGATGTTGCAGTGATGTTCTAAATTAAAAGATTTTTTTTTTTTTGGTGAAGCAAGAGGAAATTTAATCAATATAGATTAATTTAGAGCAGCTGCTATTCACTAAGTAGGAACAGTTTCATCTCTGAAGAATTTTAAATCCAGCTTTTATAATGTAACCTGCAGTACATTTAAATATATTCCCCTGGTCTCTGCAGTGCTGTAACTCTGCTCAGCTCAATGAAATTTATCTCGTCCCAGACAATGTGCTGTAGATCTTCCCTTGTTTATTTCTCAGAAGCTCCTTTTTTCCTGCTGAAACATGGGTGGTGGTGTAAAGCCATTAAACCTTGGGGTGGGAGGGAGCTGGAGTGTGGGAGATGCTGCTCTGGGGAGGGTCAGGAGAGGGGCTCCTGTCCCTGGGGCTCCCAGGGGGGTTCAGTGTCCCCACCCCTCACCTGCCCCTGGCCCAGGCCACCTGCAGTTCCCCCCTGCCAAAACACTTCACAGAGATGTGAAATTCAGAATAATCCACCTTCTCCAAGGGGTGGAAGTCGCTCACCAGCCAGTAAATTTTGCCAGGCTGCTCTGGTGTAGCTGGGAGCCCCCAGCAGTGAAGGATGTCTCCAGCTGAGTTATACAAGGCGTTTGGGCATCTTGTTTCCATCCCAAACATGGTCTGCACAGCTCCCTGAGTGCCACTCTGGAAATGTGTCCAAGCCACAGCTCCCGTTTAACTCAGTGATTCCCAAAGCCTGCTCAGCAGCTTAGAACCACTGAGACAGTATTTTAAACTCTGCTGCAGTCAAAAATCAGAAGGCAAATACAGAGGTGAAGCTGAATGTAGTTTAATATGGCATTAAACAGTGCTGGGCTGTCTGTAAATCCAAGAAGGAGCTAAACACTCCAGAGCTGTAAATTATATCAGTGGTGGTGCCTTAATTGCCCCTGCCATGGACTAATTCTGGAGATATCAGGCCCATGACAGCAGTGCCATGTCCCTCTTTATTTCATTTCCTGTCCCTGATGAGTTTCTCCTCTGGCAGCACTTGTGCCAGGAGTGGCTTTTATCAGGATGGAGTTTTTTTGGGTTTCAAGCAAAGCAGCTTCTAAAAATACGGCTTGTGATTAGTTTCAATGCAGGTGTAAGTGAGAAGCATGTTGATGGAGAGTTTGAGGTCAGGGTAAACTGGTTTTCCTCTGAGAATTCAGAATCAGAACTGTCCTGAGCAGCACCAGGACGCTGTGGTTTCCCTCTATACATGGAATTATTGGTGCTGACAGGGCTGGGGTGGCAAAGGTGTGGCCTGACATTCCCTGTCAGCCTCGTGCCCTCACTCACACATCAAAAAAGGACAGTAGAAATGACAGCACCACTTTCAAAGTATTTTGAAAACTTACCATGTAACTTTCTCCTCTCTGTGTGGCTCTTGTCATGCTCCATTATTCTCCTTTTAACCTCATAACTCTAACTTTGGTTAAAGCAATAAATCTTTATTTTTCCTGCTTGCTCATCTGCTCCAGACTTGTGTTTCTCCAGTACTGTCAACTTTGGTACTGTTATGAAATGACAGCACAATAAATTAAACATTTATATTTTACCTACCTAGATGGATATTCTGAAGATAAATAGAATTTGAATAACCTTTGAGACTTGAAAAATGAAGAACAAAAAGTCAAATTATTCAGGCAAGGATGTTTGCTTTCCTTATACATAGCCCAGCTGAGAATGGAAATTTTGGCTTACCTTTTAGGAGGTGTTGAGTTGACTGAATTCCTTAATAAAAGTGCTAGATATAACCTGCAGATAAAGGTATTGCACTTGTCTCAAGCTGCAAATCCTAAATTAAGTCAGAAGTTAATCTTGGTCAGATGTAGTTCACCAGGATGATGGATCTCACTCTTAAAACATCTTTCATTTTACTACTGAAAATTTGCTTCCCCTGTAAGAAAAAAAAAAAAAATCCAATTTGAAGAATTAAAATTGCTAGACTGGGTTTTTGTGTAGAATTCCCTGCACAGAGAAAATGTGTGCTGGTGCTGAGAATATGTGGTGGGTGCTCTGGGTACAAAGCAAATAAAATAAACAAAAATTTGTTTATTACACAGAATTTTGAAGATACTCAAAGGTGAACAATTTAATCATTTAACAATTTAAGGAGAACTGAGTTGAAGAGGAGGTCAGGGTTCCTGCACCCCAAGCCTTTGGTACCTTGGGTGCAAAATTGCTAGGCTGGGTTTTTGTGCAGAATTCCCTGCACACAGAAAATGTGTGCTGGTGCTGAGAACTTGTGGTGGGTGCTGTGGGTACAAAGCAAATAAAATAAACAAAAATTTGTTTATTACACAGAATTTTGAAGATACTCAAAGGTGAACAATTTAATCATTTAACAATTTAAGGAGAACTGAGTTGAAGAGGAGGTCAGGGTTCCTGCACCCCAAGCCTTTGGTACCTTGGGTGCTTGTGACTGCACAGCCATTGAATCCTGTTTATTATTAGAAATTTTCATATCATATGGACAAGGCCATAAAATCTTCTTTCTGTCCTTCACAAATTTTATCCAGTTATTTCTCTTTGAAGACATTTTTGTCAAGTTAAAAATCCACATTTAAAAATGTGACTAAACTGCTATTGCAGCCTAATTAGCCACTGCTATTTCTAAAATAATCCAATGACTCTTGCTATTACTGCCTTGTCTGTCTTCCAAAGGCTGCACACAGAGCAGGAAGTTTCAGCTGTCAAATAAGCACAAACATCTTGCCTTTAATCACTGGGCTATATTTATAAAAAAATCTTCCTATATGCATGTTCTAAATATTTATTATTTTCATTAAAGTCTCATCAGCTGAGAAATGCTTTCAGGAATTCAAGCTCCTCTGAAATGCTGAGTATTCCACGTTCACAGTCACAAGATCCTGTGAATTCTGGTAGCTCAGCAGAAGTCCACTTGATATCTTACTAAACACCCACATTTTTTCTGTAGTGGCAATTTGAATATCAAAACAACCCTTCAAAGTAGATTAAGAAACAATTCGACTTCATAGTATTAATAGGCATGAAATTGGATAATTTGGATTTAATTACATTGCTAAGTTTTCTTTCACAGTTTATAATTCAAAAAACACCTGTTTAGATTAAAAATCTGTCCTTTTTTTAGTTCAGACTGTTACTCAGATCTTTTTTTAATTTTTATTTTTTTTTTTTAATTGCAAGGGAAAACCACAGATATAGTTGGTTGGGATGTTTAGGGAGAGTTTAAAGACATAGAAAATGGCTTGGACAAAACCAATTTATTGCAGCTGTGGAAATATAAGATCCACTTTACCACAAATGCAATCTGTGGGAGGATATTGGCCAGCAGCAGATTGGCATGAAATTCCCAGCTGAAGCAGACAGGGAAAAGTAATTTTATGTATCTCCCTTATATTTATGTGCAATGTTTTGACCATTTTAGACTTAGCTCTACAAATGAGTTATTATAAAATAAAAAAGAAGCTGCACTGTGCTCACACAGAAGAAAGCAACCTGTGCCATGGAGATGGGGAAATGCTGCAGCTTCTTTTCTTGTGGAAAATATCTGCTAAAAGCAGTGGTTTCACTGCATTTCAGGGGTAGGGACCTGCAGGCCCCCCTGAATACAATCCCTAATTCCTGTTACACTCTCAGACAGTGGGATTATTCCAATTTTAGTTCCAGCAGCACCTAAGGAGAGCTGAAGGGGAGTCAAGGTCCATTATGACCCCAAGAAAGAGCAGCTGGATTATTCTTGAATAACTCCTGAATTATTCAAGCAGATGGATAAAATTTAGAGGGAAGAGCAGTGACAAGATGAACTTTCAGTAGAGCTGGATGGGAATCAAGGAGCCAGTTGCAGTTTAATAAAATCTGAGTGGAGTCAGTGAGATAACCACACTGAAACCTGGAGGGATGGGCTGGGAATTGAGGTGAGGAATGAGAATTTCAGGACGCCTGAGCTGTGCCTTGGTCACCCTGGCCATGAGCAGGGCTGGGGTCACCAGGAGAGGCTGCATCACTCAGGCGCAGCCAGGCACCATCCTGAGGGCTCCATGGCCTTTTCTCATATTCAGGATGTTTTATTCACACTGTTGTTTTTCCCCCCAGAACATATTCCATTGCTTTGCCCTGGCATCCAAAAATATTACATATGAGACAAAATTATACTTTTTTTTTTGTGATTTTTATAAACATTTTTAATATTAATTTTACTTTATGTTGGTTTTTTATGAACTTGTCTGTTTGGATAAAAGATTTGGAAATTTGAATTTTTGATAGAATTAAATTAAAGAAAGAAATATACAGAGAAAACTTTGTCTGTGATAACATGTGATACCATGTTCTGTGCCTGGGATGTTTGTTCCTTGTCAAAAGGGATCCACATTATTTCTCTCATAACAAATTTTACCACGAGATCTGCTGCTTGACAGTACAAACCCTAAAACCGAATATTTCAGTTGAGAGGGGAAAACTCACTGCAGCTTCTGAGATATCTACTTACAGCAATGCAGAGATGGCTGGCAAGGCATTTATTTTATTTTATTTTATTTTATTTCTAGGATATTGATCTGTTTCACTTAGATATATTGTGAAAGAAATGAAAAACATTCTACCATCTAAATTCATTTGTAGAGCCAAACAATTCTAGATTTTAAAAGAGAGCAAGAAAAAAAGAAAAGAGAAAGACCATCTAAAGTGCTTTAGACTATCTAAAGTGCTCACTTTTCTTTTTTCTAATAACATTTCTCCACATCTGCTCCAATAATTGAGTTAGTGAAGGGGGCTAGATGGCTTAGGGAAGTTTTTGGAGAAATCTCTTTTATTATTGGCTTTATTCACAGTAGTTCCATGTAGGTTTTTTTATTTCACTTGGTCACCTGTTTGCAGTGTAATATTATTTTAATACTTCTTAATTTTCAATAACGATGTGAATTTTAATAATTATTAGTTTGCAGTTTCTGGGAGCTCCAGACTCTCACAATCTCCATGATTGCACAGCAGTACCAGAATATTCCCCTCACCTGAGTGTCCCCAGCCCAACCCCAAACACCTGCTCAAATCCCATAAAACCCCCATGGAGGGGGAGAGGGCTGGGAAATGCCTTCTACAGCTCCAGCATAGGCAGGTGAGTTTTTGATGGTCCTTTTTCCAGACATTTCTTTATTCCATATCCAAATAGCAATGTCTTATTCCTGTTTAAAGTTAATAGAAGTCTGCCCTGCTGTAGAAATCCTGTTTTATAAGAGAATGGGCATTTCCTCAGCTTTTAGGGCTCTGATTTCATCAAACTGTATTTTTTACTAAAAACTTCTTAAGTCTGAGTGAGTGTTCTTTGCTAGGGCTGACTGACCAGGACCTGGCTGTGTTTATCTGATAATGTCTCAGTTCAGGATAGACTAAGTTCTAGAGGAAAATGGAAAGCTAATTTTTCAATTTGGTTTTTTTTTGTCTTTTAAACCTGAAATTCCAGTTGGGTGAACTTGTAAGTTAAGATGTATGTTTTGTCTTGTGTATTTTTCTGGATTAACAACTTTTAGGGGAAGTTCACTAGTTGGGATCATGAGGAAAATAGAAGTGGGTGAAGAAAGATAAATTAGGGGAGAAATAGAATTTGGATTCAAAATGGATGGGACTTTTTCATAGAAATGAATACTTTAGAAAATCTGTTAAAAAACCTTAGCATTTGTTTGGAGAAGGATGTTTTGAAACTATATGAGAGTTTTACATGTAGGAGTCATACAGTAAATTTCAATTTTAATTTTGTTAGAAGACTGAGTAAATATGTTGCTTAGCTGTGTATTCTTAAAAACATGCTGCATGAGTAGTCTGTGGCACTGATTTTGCTATTTATATTTTACTATAGACTTTGAAATTTTGGTTTGTTAAGCATGTATATTTATATATATCAGCCCCTCTAGAGAATCCTGCTGCTCCTGTGAGATCCCCCAACCCTTCTCACTGCTGCACTGGGAAGGGAAGCTCTGAGTGTCAGGGGGAAGTGTCTGATGAAATTGGGAACATCTGCTCCTGCAGCTCGTGGCTCCTCCCTGGAGGGGCCAAAGGGAGCAGGATGAGTGAAGGAACAAAGGAAATGTGGAGCAGGGAGCTCGGGGAGGGAGCAAGGAGCTCTCTGAAGCCTCCTGCTCTCCTTCAACGTGTCCTCCTGCCAGAGAGCAGGGAAAGAAAAAGGATAATAAATGGTCCCCCGGCACAGGCAGCCCTTGAAAAGGACTTTCTTCCTGTGGGGTACAGCCCTAAACCCTCGTAAATGGATGTGAAGGACAGGCTCTGCCAGGCTGCAGAAGTTGTTGTTCACATCTTATAAAATATCCTTTCATGGGAGTTTACTTCCAGCCTTTTAGATTTTAGCTCCTGCTTCCTTTATCTTGGAGTTCTGATTACACAGGGAATTTCCCAACAGACTCATGAGGACTCCTCTTACTAAATCAAATGTTCTGAAAACATTTCTTTTTAAAATGAGGTTTAACACACAATGTGACTGTGTTCACTTGTACTGATTAACAAACGCCACTTAGTGTTTGCGAAAGGGGATTAACAAATGAATTTGATTAATAAGAAGCAATTCCATAAAAATGCTATAATTTCTTTTAAAATGTAATTTATACTAAATGTAAAGTGCAGTTCATCATACATTATGTATGGAGATGGGAAAAAGTGATAAAGCCCACTTTTGCAACTGTCCTATGAAGAAAAATATTTGATTTTTCTGGGTTTCTCATTACTGCAATGTGACAAAATAGTTCAAACCAGACTCATCAGAAAACATAAAGGTGTTTGTACAAGGTGTTTTCCCCCATTTAGCATAAGTTCAAATAGTATTTATTAGCCAATTTTGTGTGTCATGTGGCTATTTGAAAATTGGGAAACAAGTAGTAAATGCCAATTTAGCTAGAAAAAAACACAAAATTTCTGAGAGAAATTGAAAGGCTCTGGAGTGACTTAGTTGATTTAGTGATGAGTTGATTTCAGTAGAGGAGGACTAAGAAGATCTGGTCAGATGGAATTTTTGGCTTGTGGGATCAATGCTTTTGATTGAATTGCAGGGACAATGGGAGGCAGAAACATTGAGGGTATTTATGGACTTGTGTGGTTGGAAGGGTGAAAGCAACAATGTGCAATGAAGAGCTGTGATTGACACAGGACATGGGGAAATCAAAATAATGCTGGGGGAAAGAGAGGGTGTTGTAGGGAAAGAGATGGAGGAAGGCAAGGCTTTATATCTGTCAGGATTGCTTGTGTATGATCAGAGTTCCACCCTTGTGTGGATTCCCTCCCTGCCAGAAAACCATCACAAAGAAAATTTTTGGTGAATGAAGGACAGGAGAGGGTAAATCTCATTTTTGGGTGGGTTTTTTTTTTCAATCTTCTCTCTGTTGTTTTGAAAGTCCAAGTACTCATTGCAAATCCCGATGTATAATATCTAAGATTTTACAAGACAGAAAGCATGGATTCCTATTTAATTTGAGTGACATTTAAAAAAATATGGATTTAAAGAAGCTATTGATACATTATCTAATCCTATATACCTCTTTTGGTCTTGGTATTCTGCTATTTCATTTGCAGCTGTGAAAAGTTTGCGAAGATTCTCTGTAAAAAAAAAAAAAGTAATCATTTTTAGTCTAGTCACTCATTTTGCTTCTTGAATAGTTGTATAAAAATTTGCCTCTTTAGATTTCCAGAATGTACTTGTTCTTCTGTCAGTCATATTTCTAGCAGCAGCTTGGGAAATTTATTCTTTTACGTGTTGAATAGCTCTTCAACACAGGTAGTACTGTTTTCTTTGAAAATGCAAACATCTTTCAAATAGCAGGATATAAATGTGGGGAAAACTCTGAATATGAGCTATAAATATTTCAGACTGTAGCTACAGAGAACTTGAACTGAACCTAGTCTCGGGTATCTAAGTGTTTATTAAACCTGAGTTAGCTGCTTCTAGTGAATTGAAGTGAGTCTTTTGCATTTGAAAAAGCCTGGGAGATTCTGTTTCTGCAAGAAACACGGACTTGTGCATGCAAACCTTCTGCAGCAGTGCTGGAGAAATGTGTTAGTCAGGCTGTATAATCAGAAATGTTTGTGAAGAGATAATGAAGGCTTGCTGTACACAAAAGATAAAACATCATTATGCACATATTTCTACTGTGGCTGTTGATATTCCATTATTCTGTGCCCATGAAACAGAAATTTCTGTGGATCTTGGGGTGTTGTTCTGTGATTGGAAGCTGTGTATGACCTGCTGGGGGGTTGCTTTATTTCTACAGGCAGGTGATAACACTTTATTATAAATGTGAACTGCGTCGTGGGGTGTGTGATAATCACCCTGGAGCTGCTGTGGGGCAGCAGGGAGGAGCTCCAGGTGTGAGAGTTAAAACCAGTATTAGTGAAGAGTCCCGTGTCCTTCAAGGCTGTTAGCTCCAGGAGAATTGTACCTCTCTAGAAATGTCAGGGCTCAGCCCCCAGTAGCTCAACATGTGAGACAAGCCCTGCCCTTGGGACCCCAGGGACTCCCCTCCTGCCCTCCTGTGACCAAACGCAGTCTGTGAAAAGCAAACCAGCCCTGGTGGTGCCAGCATCCCTCATTCAGGTGTGCTCACCTTTTCCTGCCTCCCCTGGACTTCCAGCCTAGGAGGGACAGCCAGGAGTGCTCCTGCCTTCCTCAGCCAGCCTTTGGGCCATGGAACAAATGGTACAAAAGCTATTTGGGCCAGCAGCAGCAGCTCTGTCCTGAGGTGAGGCACATTCTTCAAAATGTGCTTTCAGTGGTGTTGACAACAACCTTGGCACTGCCACCTTCCCAAGCTGCACCTCCCAGCCTTCAGAAGACAATTGAATTTCTCAGCAGCTTTCCAAGTGATGATTTACATTAATGAAAGCTGAGTGGTGCTGGCAGACAGCTCAACATTCACTGGAGTCATACAAATGTCATTTATTTAGCATCTGAAGTACCAAGCAACTTCAGTTTTTAGCTCATATTAATGTTATCCACTTTCAGGAAGATGCAGCAGCTTTCACTTTAACACAATAAATCTGTAAGGAGTGAAGAGCAAATTAAAAACTAAAAATAATAAACCTTCTCCATTTCCATACCAAAAAAAACCCCAAAGTCCAACAGACTACAACTGCAAAAATTGGTCAAGTGGTGAAATTATCACTTCACTGTGGTAAAGAATATGGAGTGTAGGATTTTGTTAAGCCTTTCCTGAACTAAATTCATCCAATCAACTAAACCTGACAGAGAGCTGAAGGTCAATATTCTGTGGTATTTTTGTTCCATGATTATTTCGTTTTTCTGTCCTCAAAGAAAATTGCTTCCATTTGAGGAGATGTCTGGACTGGTAGCAGCTCAGCATCCCCCAGTCCTTGTCTGCTAAACTTGTCTGTTAGACAAGGATCCTGACACCTTTGAATCATCTAATTTTAGAGCACTTTTTTTAATAACCATCACTCTTTCCCAAAGAGTACTTGTATGGCATTAGAAATATCTTAATCCTCCTTCAATAACAGGATGGAAGATAAAAATTGCCACAGTTATCATTATTGGAAGAAATAGCATTATATTGAAAGGATAAAATGGACTTATTCTGTCTAACCTGAAAAACCACTTACAGGATGTATTTTCTGACAGTCTGTGACTGTTTGAGGAACTTTCTCCAAGGCAGTGCTTAAATCAAGACCAGTTCTCTTATTGTCTCAGGTGTTTTATTTTTACCTCCTCTTTTTCAAATGCTTGATGTTCATAAAGGACTCTGAAAAGGGAGAGGAAAAACCCCTGAAATTATCCAATTAATAATGCATGAAAATTGTGGGATTTATAGTGAATGCAGTTTATTTTTAGAATTAAAGTGTGAGAAAAGGTTTTGTTTAAAACTTCTTGATGAATTATATTTGTTTCAGATGTCTAACACTCTGCTGTTGTATTATCTCACCTCATACAAATCACCTGCACTAGTCTGAGACAGTTGTCTAAGCTCCTTCTTAATATCTCATGTAGAACAGAAGAAAATCTAAAGGATAACCCATTCCAGAGGGTCCAAAATGAATAATCCAATGCAGGGAGAAAACCTATCTTCTGTAGACGTTTGCTTCTCTTCAGTAACTAGAGAAAACACCTAAAAACATCTAAAAATGTCTTTCTAATAGTTGATTGGGATTGGGTCAGCTGAATGTCCCAATTGAGTGGAAAACCCGAACTGCACATCAAAGTGATCTGTGCCCATCCAGATATTGGTTGCCTTTCACTGGAGTCAGGCAAATTTGATTAATTATAATTAATTCAATAACTGATTGAGTCCTGCAGCTCATTAATAATTTCAGAACCTGCAGCAGAGCAGGGTTCCTGTGCTCAGTGCTGCCCATTCCCATCCTATGTGTTTAAACCCAAAGGTTTATCATGGAAGAGCATAAACACTTTTCCTTCCAGTGTGGGATTCCAGTTCCTTTTAACTCTGCTTCTGGGCTGGCTGCTTTCTCACTTTATCTGAACTCTAAGGCTAAAATCTTTGCAGTACTTGTGGGTTATGTTTTAAGTGAACACATTTTACATCTTCAAGGGTGTGAAGCAGTACTCATGGAGGAGGAACTTCATGTATTATTCACCTTTTTTGCATTCTATCAGTTTTGAATCAGATGTTGAATTTTGCATTAGTATTGATCATAATTTTAATATCCATTATAAATACTCTTTCTGTTAGTTCACACTCCTTGGACAGGGTTATGGAGAGGGGTGAGAAATGGACATTAAATTAGGTTGACTAATTTTGTGTTGTTTGAAAGGGGTAGAGGATGTGCTCAGTTCCCTCAGTCTCTTAAAGTGCTGGAAAATGGTATCACACCCTCACTCTTCAGGCCTGATCCCAAGATAAAAAGATGATATCCCACTCCAGAAAGAAGTTTATTTGCATTTATAAAGGAAAAAACAAGCACTCCCTTAAAAGTTAGAAGTGTTTCATTATTAATGTTTGTCTATTTTTTTTCCTTAAGAACTGTGTTCTTCTGTCTTGGTGACCCATACATGTTCAATCACACTAGGGTCATGAGTTTATCTGTGGTAGTTCAAATAATATGGCTGAAATATGACTGACAAAATTATCCAAACAGCCACTGCTATTTTGGGGGAAATGCAAGGTTCTTGATTGTACATGAAAGTCACTTATCAAATCTACTCAATGATTGTAAATGAATGTAAATAGTTTTTCAGGATATATATAGCAAGCCCATTTTGCAGAAAACTGAAGTCCTATCGCAGCAGAGTAATTTTTGAAGTAGTGAAGAGGGAAAAAAAAAAGCAGTGAAACAATAAAGCTAAGTCAAAAAAGATGGAAAGATTCTTTGTCTTTTGATGAACTTGGGAGAAAATTATAATCCTGAGTTTTATCCAGTTTTAGCAGTAAAGGTATTTTGTATCAGACATTGCAGGGTTCAGAGTGAGATAACATTCTCTCTATTGAATTTGAACATCAGATGAAACAAATCTGAGTGTGGTTTGTAAGATATTAAGCAACTCAAACAGCAACAACTCTAAAGAAAAAGGTTATATTTTCAAGAATAAAGTATTAGGAGAATGTCAAATCAATTCCAAAATAACAAAAAAAGAGAACCAAACAAAACCTACATTAGAATAAGCACACCTGCAACAACGTTTTTCTCCACAGGGATTTCTATTTCCTGTGTTCAGTATGTGACCTTATAAAAATGATAACAAGATTCAGCTTCTGAAAAATTTACATGCATCTTCTCTGTTGTTTTCTGAAGGCAAACACCAGAGTTGAGATATGTTAAAGAAGTCAGAGTGTGGTTTTGTTTGGTTGGTAACTTGAGGCAACAGGAAAATGTTCTGTTCTTACTGAATTGTTTATGAGAAGTGATTTTATTTTCTTTAGCTTCTGAAAAGCACAGAAACTCAGTTTGCGCGGTGATGTCTTAGTCACTAGACTGTGGACTAGCTAACTTTTGTATAAACTAATGGCTCCTTATGAAATTTTCTGTTAATTTATGAAAGCAAGAGTTAACAGATTATAACAGTTAAGGGAATTCTCCATTTCACTCATCCCATGAGTTTCTAATTCCTTTCTGCTAACCAAATAACCCCAAAACATGTGCAGGATACCACGAATCTGTGCTTGAATTCTTCCAATATTTCCAAAGCCACGTGTGGAACAGAACGTCTTACGCTGTGTCATAGCACAGCCTCTTCCTTTTCTGCTTCTCTTTAGCCTGAGATAAGAACACTCATCAGCTGAGATGAAAACACCTCTCTCATGTCTCCAGATACTGTACACGTGGTTTGTGGCAGCGGTGTTTTGCTCCCTGTGGCTGCAGGAGGGTTTTCCAGCTCGGCGGGAGGCGTGTGCGCGAGAGCAGGAATAGCGAGCGCCTTTCGCGCTTTCCTCTTGCTCTGAGATCTTCGCGTTTGGCTCCTCCCAGGCTGGAGCAGGGATGGAGATTCAGCTCAAACTCAGCTGGAGGACAGTTCTAGCAAAGTCAGACCCAAAATCTGTGGCAGGATTGCAGCCACTGCCCCTTCACTGAATCAGGACAAGCCGTGCCAAGGATTTGGCGCAAACTGAGGAGCCAAGTGCGCTCCAGACTCGGATATTTTAGGCATTTGCAGGGGCAAAACTGTGATTTCATAGAGAAATGACTTCTGAACTTCAGATGTGTAGAAAGCTGCTGAGCAAGGCTTTAAGGATTACAATTAAAATACCTAAAAGCAGACTAAGTCACATTTTTCCATGCTTTAAGCTCTCTTATGATTTTTTTCCCCCTCATGGGGAGTTGGGATGAACAAGGATTTCAGCTTGGGTTTTTTGCAACCTACATTATCTACCCTAAAACAGAATAAGGGTAACTTAGTTTTGGTGGTTGGTTTTGGTTTTGTTGAAGGGACAAATAGTTTTAAAATTTTCACTATTTCTGTGAGTATTTCACAACCAGTAAGAAATCCTTTTTAAAAACTATGGGTCTGCTTCATTTTTGTGAAATCCCTAGCACGTGTAGATAAAGGTTTCAAACGTAGTTCTGTTGCTCTGGTTGCAGGCTGTGGATTTTTCTGTATTACAGCTGTAATGTGTATTATTCAAGGGTAGCAGAGTGAATTTTCCATGCTGAAGTGGGTGGGATTTAGGAGTTTGCTGGCACAAAGAATTGTTTCAGCTTCTTCCCCTTCCATTCTCTTCCTCAATTCAAGAAAAATTTACAAAATTTGCCCTTATATATCTTGCATCAGAGGGAAAGAATTCTTTGGCCATTCAGTTTTTTGCATTTTATCAGCACCTTGCATTCAGTTTTTCCCTTTATTCTTTAGTTATATTCAGCCTTATCCAGCAGATCCCAAGTTCTGAATAATTTGGGAATGTTACTCAGAACATCACTGCCCAACAGAAATTGCTTGATTTCAAATAACAATTTTTTTTATATGGGTTTTCCCTGGAATTTTTGGCCAACATGGAAAAGAAATCAAGATACAATTATACTCCTAATTACCTCTACCTGACTCCAAATAAAATAGGAAACTATTAAAAGCCTTCCTGGGGATTAGATGATATTAAACAGAAGATAATTAGTGCAAAGGTGAGAAGAGATGATCCCATTTTCCCATTTGCTAAACTTGGTGCAGAATGGTGCTGAGTTTGAGAGGTGTGACTCAAATATAGTAAAATGCTATACTGAATTTCAGCAACAACTAATTAACAAAGCATTTACAATTTTTATTATGTTTTTATTAATGATGAAATACAAGCTGTCATATGGAGAGGTACCAAATATAACTACACAGGAATATTCAGGCATAAAAATACACCTTTGATATGAGTGGCTTTTCTGACAAGACTGAGAAAGACAGAGCTCCTAAAATAATAGAAAAATAGGAGAAAAAACAGCAAGAGAAGAAAGAAACTGTCAGGGTAAGCACATACTTCTTTAGATTAAGTTTTGCTCTACTGAACCTTATCTGTCTACAGGCTTGTTCTGATTTTTATTGTAGTTCTGGGTTTTAGTTTGGATTTGTTCAGACAGGAAATCTTGTATGCTATAACTTGGTTTTCAAGATGCTTTTAAAAATAATTTTGAAGTGATTGAGGGCACACCTGTGGGTTTATATTTTAGGTGAATCCAGTTTCCAAAGAGATGAATCTGGGATAAAGATGAGGTGTTGTGTACAAGAATTCAATCTGGTTTTAAAATCACTGTGCTAGCCTTTGAGAAGTCTAAACCATCACATTGATGATAATAATAGGAAAAAACCCAATTTTTTCCTCTGAGTTTTGTACATTTTAGGCAGGATAACTGCAGTAATTAATAGTTAGTCATGTTTTACATTGATTGACCAGGGGTATTTGAGGCCCTCCGTGGTGCTGATGGCAGCTCCAGGTTCTGATGCAGAACATTAAGCAGCTGATCAGCTGGAATGAGAGCCTGGGACCTTCTGTCAGGGAACGAAGGACAAAATTAATTGGGGACACTCATCCTTCTAGCTCATACAGAGCTCAGCAGGAAAAAAATATTGGTTGTTTTTGTCAGTGTGGTTCAATGAATTCCTACCCTCCCTTTCCCCGTGCAGGAGGGACACAACTCTGGCTTATCCGGAGCATCCTGGAGTTCTGAATGCTGCTGGAATTTTAAACACTAATTTTATATTTCCTTTTAGACACAAATTCATACAACAACTTTCTCTTATATGTAGCACTTCAGTGCCAGGTGTTATTTTCATCTATTATTTAATATTTTACCTGTATATTTGCATGTACAGCAGTGTGCATCTACAATAGACATAGTTTTTTATTAACTCACAGTAAGCCTTAGGTGATTTTCATTAAAAGCACTGTGGGGATTTTGTGACCTTCCTTGTGCTCGGGCATTGCTTTCCTCAGTCGCTCACTCTGCCAGAAACTCCCCAACACAATGAAAGAGAAGAAGCTGTCAATAGGTCAGCTTTAAATTTTATGCTATTTTGCAAATATCTGTGTAGGCAATTTTTGCTTTTGAAAGAGAAATTAAAAATCCATACAGCAATATAGCTGAAGTTGATAACCTCTGACTTAAAAAAAAGGTATTGGCTGAAGGTGAAGGTACATCAGAGAAGCTCAAGCTAATGATCTGCACATGGACTTCAATCTAGAAAGTTATTTTCTCAATTATTTATTATTTATTTACTTATTTTCTCAATTTATTTTCTCAAAATATCCCAGTTACCCAGTTTGAGATTTTAAAGAAATAATATAGAGTTTTGTATAATATATTTCTGCAACAAATTACCATACTTTTTTGTTATCTACTTTTAAATTCTGATTCCCATTTCTGTTCTTCTAAATATCATTTATTCAACAAAAGCAGCTCACATAATGATCTTGGTTTCATCTTTGAAGCTGACATATCTTCTTACCATCTAATGAAACATAACATTTTCTTTATCACCTATTCTCTTTTTCCCAGCACAGCTCGCTCTGGTTTTATCAGAAATCAGCCAGCAATAGCACTTGCAGTACATTCAGGAGACCTTCCAGTGATCATAACAAAAAATCAGGAGATCAATGGGCAGCCCTAGGGATTCCCCTGAAGGAGCCATGGGTGTGCAAAGCCAGCCTGGAAAAGCTGAGCCTCCTCAAACCACAGGGTTTGAATAAAACAAAACCAATCCCTCCCCTGACCTCAGCCCTGGTTGAGTTAAACCCCCTTGAGCCCCTTCAAAGAGGGCTGGGCAGGCACTGTTCTGTGGGAAGCGACAAACTGATCTTGCTGGGGCTTCCCAGGAGATGTTCAAGGCAATGTCTTGGATTAAGAGCAGAAGTCCCCAGAAAATAGAGTTCAGAGAGAGATTGTCATCAGAAATGGTTCTGATTGGGAATGAATGTAGGATCTGGGTTTAGGTTTTCCATAAGACATCAATGGTGACACCACATTTAACATCTAAGAAGCCAACTCTTTGATACTCTTTTAAAAGAGCATTGTGACAGGTTTTCAGGAAACTTTGCTAATTATAGGTCACTCACTGTCTTTGGATGAGGCAAAAAATGAGATTTGAATACAGAACTCAAAATAGGGATGGATGTATCCTATCAGCTGGTACAAGTTGCTTATGATACAAATTCATGCAAAATAATAACTTAGTGGGCAATAAAAGCAGAAGAAAATGCTGGACTTTCTGAAAGTCTCATTGTCTATTTGATATAACTTTTTTATCTCAAAAGTACGAGAGGAAGCTTTTAATTTTTGTTATCTAAGTGTCATGCATTTTTTATAATTTCATTAAATTGCAGTCTCAGTCTCACCACCATTATATGAACTCACTTTGATGGAGATGCACAAATAATGTTGCAACCTCCTTAAATCCAATGGGTCTGTTGATGTGCTTTAGAAGATTCAAGGGAGGATGGGTAGAGGAGAAAAAGGAGGATTTGTGCACAGAGAAACATTCTGGTTTGGGTCAAAGGTGCCTAAGTGCTGTGGTTGGTGTGTCTGTGCCTCAGTGTCCATAATTTGTGGTGATGAACAACTGGAAGAGAACAGATGGTGCCCCTGTTTGTCTGGATTTTCTTCCAAGATTTTTTACTCTTGTAACAGATTCTGTTGTTCATCTTTCCATCTTGAATCACATTCAACAACTCTAAAACTTGCATTGCATTTAATTCAGGGAAACATCATCAGTATAAAAGTAAAAAAAAAAAAACTGCAATCAATTATCTCTACAATCTGTTGCATTCTTCTTACAGATTTACATGAGTATTTTAATATTTTATTCATCTACAGAATTCTCACTTCTATCTCTAGGTGAACAGCATGCAACTCACAGCATCATCATTCCTTTGCTTAGTTTTGCCTGCTGTTCCAGAACTTTATGTTCAACTGGATTGTAAATGTAGCTGAAATAAAAATGCTGGAAACATTTTAGTTCAAAAGAGCAGCTCTGCAGTCTGATTATTTAAAAATCTCCCCAGTCTCCTAAGTTTCAAGAACATATGGCAATTCACCCATGATTATTTTTGCTAAAAATGATTTTAATTTAATGAGTCAATGAAATTAAAGATTTCTTTTTCTGGCAGCTGGCTCTCTCAAAATTCAAGGTCACTGCACAGTGTTGACATAATTGCACAGCCAGCCTGTCCATGTTCTACAGGTGTCAGTCACATTGGAAATAAACACTAATTAAGTATTTTAATGTGTAGCAGAAGTCCTATTCAAAAGCAAAATCAGTGGAAACAATGACTAGCTTATTCAAAGTCACTTTTGGGATATCAAGTCCTCCTACTCTGAGGAAAGCACATTTTTCTTATCATTACTGTGTGCATCTATTCAAATGTTGTGCTGTATCTTTTTGTTCATTAATTGCTTGACATCATTAAGACTTAAGTGATTCCTAATGATTCATAACTGAGCTTTCAGCTGGAATGCATCAACAAGATTCAGAACTGAAATCCCAAACTCTCCAAATAGCATTTAATTTGATAAATCCAGCGGTTATAGTGTGAAAGGAAAACTCTAATAGCTCTAATACAATCAAAAGAAGGGAAAGAAACTAATACAGAGAAATGAGAAAACCAAAAGATTCAAACTTTACTTAGTTTAGAGTCTAAAGGTCAGGAAATGGTGCGATTTCTGGAGCTACTATGCTGCCTAGTGCCTGAGAGGAAGAAAAAAGAAATCCCTAAGCAACCCAGACCCTGAGATTAAAGAAAAAAAATATTTTTTAAAAATCCAGCAGTCCTGAAGGATGGAACAGTTCTGCCCTGAGGTAGCTCTGCCACACTCAGAAGGAATTTATGGCATGAAAATGTCCTTGTAGTGCAAGCCAGCTCTGTTCTGTGCCACATCCCTCTAATCACATCAACAGCACCGAATTCTCCAGCAGCAGAAATCGAGGGCAGGAGCAGGGTGTGAAATTACAGCCAGGGGCTAAACTCTGGGATGGTCTGGATTTCACTGACCTGCATCTAGGAGATATCCACAATGAGACAGGAATGGTCCTGCTCTCCCCCGTGCCACTCCCCAGGAAGGTTTTGATGGATTGAATACTCACTAGGAGGCACCTACACAAAGATCCTGGGCAGCACCAACAGCTGGGTTCCCTCCTGGGCTGGTTTCAATAGCACAGAGTCATCTGAGAAAAAACCATAGAGCTGGATTCGAGTGCACCCATTGACCTTTTTAGGTACAGTGACACAGAAATCCTGGCAAACACATGAGCCTGGAAAGAACTTATGTGGAAATTAAAACAAAAGAAAGTGATCTGGGACCAGTAAAAACAAAGAATCTGAAATTGAAATAAGATTTTCCTACAATATTTATTTTAAAGAAAAAAAATATTTATCTGGAAAGAAAAAAAAAAGCAGTTGCTTATTTTTTAACTTCAGATGGTGAGATAGTTTTGTTTGTAAATAAATTCTCATTTTCAACCAGGAAAACATAAATATTGAATTTAATTGTAGCAGCTGTCATTTTCATCTGATATTCATCTTGTGAGCCATTCTGCTCTCTACTATAGTTGTCTATGTTTAGCTAACATGTTTCTCTTTCGTGCATGCAAAATACATTATGCCAGAAAGGATTGATGAATATGTTTTTCACATCTGTTGCTGTAATTTTATTTTTGGGGGGGTTAGAGAGTCTCAGCTCTTTGAGTGCAGGGGGAGAGTTTATTCTTTATTCTCCTATTTGAAGTCCAAGATCTTGACTATGATGTTTTTCATCTTTGGGCCTCAGAGTGGCTGAACTGAGATTAGAATTTAATTCCACAATATTCTGTGCTGAAAAATGAGTATATTAAATACTGGAACATTAATTAATTGGCCTTTGCTGCTCTTTCCATAGTTAAAATTCTGAGCCTTTGTAATAAAAAGATAATGCACAATAAGGACCTGGTATTGAATTTGGCTCCAGTTTCCAAACTACTTTCAATGTTGTTTTTTTAAAATTATATAATCTAATGTATATTTTATTAATGTAGGCTTTATTTGAAAACTGGGTTTTTCAAAGGGATGATATGATGTTGAGCTTCAGAGGTACTTAGAGGTCTCAGATAAATAGTGAATTATCTCTGTAGTAACACATTGAGCCTTTCCCTTGCAGACAGTCTTTGATCCCAGCCACATTTTTCTTTTTTTATTTCATTTTTTTGTAACACGAAATAACCATCTGAATTTCCTGAGTCCCACAATCTAATAAGTACTAAATTCTCTGGTTAGAGTTTTGTTGGCAAAGAGATTCCATTACAATTCACTGCCCTTTCATATTTGTATGAATTCTCTTCCTTCAGCTATTGTACAATAGTTTATATTTTGATGAGGAGGTCTGGGATAACATTTGTATTGGCAACATTTCCTGCTCTGCAATCTCTGTCAGAACTGGAGAGGTTTCACAATGAAAGGCATTTCAGGTTTAGGCAGGAGGTGTTCTCTTTTTCCAGACCACTGCAATGACAGTTTATATTTTAAGTACAGACATAACTGGATCTATCCCTGAAGCCTGGCTCTCTGTTGTTGCTGCTGGGGCTTTGTGTGGTGTTTCTTTGGTTTTTTAATTGGTATTACTCACCTTTCTGGGTACAAGAAACTTTGATGTGAGTGGTGTTCCCAAAATATCCATTTGACTCATACAAAATGTCTTTCCTAAGATTTCTTAGAGGATGGAAGTTGAGAACACTGAGCCTGGCAGAGCTCCAGAAGAGTTTGGGCAGTGCTCTGGAAACTCCTGGGGCTGCCCTGTGAGGATCAGGGATGGACTTTGATCCCAGTGGGCTCCTTCCAGCCTGGGGTGTTCTGTGAAAATAAATACCCTGTGGTTCTGGCTGCTGTGGCAGGAGTTGCCTCTCCTGGGTTTGTGATGTGCTGTAGGGAGTGAGGGTTTAACCCCAGTGATGCAGGAGCCAGGCTCTGCCTGTGGTGCTCAGTTCCTCAGTGCTTTGTGCCTGGTGACTCCAGGGCAGTTTGAGTACAGGCTGCCACGTTTGCAGAGTGATTGATCAGAGGATGAGGATCAGCAGCAAAATGAATCAGCTTGGTGGAATATGCACAGATGGCACCACAGGTCTGAGGTTCACCTTAATCTACCTGGAGCATCCACTGCCCTCAGACATGCCATCATTGGGATCGACAGACCAGCTCCTCCTGGCTCATTCTTACCCTGGCAGGGTCAAGCAGACTTTATTCTCTCATTTAAAAAAAACCCTCCTAGTAAAACATGGGAGAGTAATTAAATATATAGAGCAGATTGCATAAATCTCTTTTCTTCAGGAAGTACAAACTTTATTTATTAGGAGCCCAGCTCTCCGTTCCGTATGTGCACCCAGCAGGAGCCTGTACCACATCAGGGGCTGGAGTGTAATTTTGTATTGCGAAGTAATTTAAGCAGGGACACAGAATTTGGTAGTTTCACACTTACAAAGGCAGCTAACAGCCTTGCAAAAGAATCTCATTGGCAAAACAATTGATTTCTAACTTCTGGAGCAGAGAACCTTCACTGCCTAGATCATGTACAATAAAACTGACATCTGAGGGTAGAGCAAAAATATGCTCAGCTTTCCTAATCCCTTGGAGGCTTGTGAAATTACTGTCTGAAAACTATAATGAGAATGAGATAATTTGTGACATTTCCCTCTGCTGTTAGAAGGTATTGATTTTATGACATTTTCATTTCTTATTATGTATTACGAGCATAAGACATCCGAATGTTAATATCAGATGCACAGAATAAACAAGGATGGTGCCAGGTAGCACTTTATTTATTTCAATTATTTTTCAGTTTTATGCTGTAGCTATTTTCCCAAGTCCCTGCAGGCTGTTAGCAGATAAACAATCATTCCTAAGCTCTGAGAATTCAGAATTAGAGGAGGCAGACCATACATAAACTTAATTCTTCCATGAAGTCTACCAGCCAAATAAGATAAGTTATCATCACCATGCTGAGTTTTGACCTCCCCTGTTTTATGTAAGAGATTCCATTTTTCAGCCACATTGTCTGTCTAATTTAGGCTGTTAATGGCTTGGGATTGTTGTCATCTTCCTCCTCACATAGGAGAGACCTGCTGGAAATACTAATGCACTCACAATAGATCCAACAGTGTCACTTGTGTTCAGCCCTGCTGCATCTTGTTGTCAAGGCTTTGTGAAGGGTAAATCCCCTCTCCTAGTGGTAAAACCAGCAGGATGAGGTTATGGAGAAGCCATCTCATCAAGGCTCTCTTGGAGTTCTTTGAGCTTTGTTTGAACTCTTAGCTGTAGAATAATGCAGTCCTATAAGCAGCTTTGCTCACAGCTGTCTGGGATCACTGAAAATATACATTTTGGGTTTCTGGAGAGATTTCTGTATCTCCCCTCTGGTTTTAGTGCATTCATCCCCCTCTGTCCACCACATCATGTTGATGAGTTGCACCCAAGGAGTGACAAAGCAAGATGTGCAGATCAAGGAGTTCTGGCAAAATCCTTGGGAGTTTGAGCCGACTCTTGCCAAAAAGAGACAGGGAACAAATTAAATTCCCCAGAGAAGTGCACTGCCCAGACTCAGCCATGGCACTGCGCTCACCCTGCCCCAGGGGCTGCAGAACCCTGGTTTTGTGCCAGCAATCTGCTCGTGAGAGAAGCATTTCCAATATTTGTGTTGAAGGCCAGCTTGAATGGAGCTCTGAGCACCCTGCTCTGGTGGAAGGGGTATCTGCCCACAGCACCTTTGGGCACTGTTGTGCCCTTGGCAAAGAAGGAACCTGCCCAGGGTCCCACTTGGCACATCCATCTCAGCACCCTGGGCACACGAGCAGTTTGAGGGGAAATATATTTTCTCCTTGACCATCTGCATTTAAATTGATACATGATATGAAAGAGCACAAGCCAACCCAGGAAACAAAAAAATTATCCTATAGTTGGTGTGGGTAGAATGGATTTTAGGGGCGTATTTGTTGTTACAATTTGGTTTGGTTGGGTTTTTCAAGTTTGCTGTAGGGGAATTCATAGCAAATGGATAATGCGTTACAAAAAAAAAAAAAAGAGCTGAGGAGTAAAAAAAAAATTGCTATTTTTTTATGCCTTGTGAAGTTGACTAAGTTATAGATATTGTACATGGACTATATTTATATCAAATTTATAGAGAGCTTTCTCACAGAACAGGGTAGTGAAGAGAAGGGAAAAACAATATCATAATAAGGTCAGAGCATGAGAGAGTAACTGAATTGTCCAGAAAATAAAGCCACACAGGGATCTCAAAAACTGGGATATCAAAACTATTCAAAATGCCATTGACAAAGTACCAGTCCCTTGTGGGGACTTTTAAGTGATCCAAGCTCACTTTGTCTGCCATACAGCTCTTATAAAGAAAATACTAGAACCAGGAAAAAACTTTCCTTGCATCCTTTAACAATAAGGTCTAAAAATACAAAGTTATTGAAATTCTTTTTATGTGTACTTCAGAAACAAAATCATTTTGGGTTTCTTTAAAAAAAAAAGGATTGTATAGATTTTATCTGACTTACACAGTGTAATCATATTTATATCATAATTTTCTGGTCTGTAACAATATCTTTGTAAATATTCAGTTATCTTTCAATATAAATGCCTTCTGTTTCTGGGGGTCACATTTTGATCTGAGTGCAAATTACTTTAAGCAGCAGGGGGCCAAGCCATAGATATGTATTCAGATTTGGACCCAGCTACCAATGTGGAATATTTAAATGTTCAGAGAGTTTTCATGTTGTCATGGAGCTGGAGATCAAAAATCATCAAACATGCACAAATTTCACATTGCACTTTCAGAAGGAGATACCAAGAGAGAAAAAGGAGGAAAGAGAAAGAAAGCAAGAAAAAGAAGAAATAATGTTTATGTGCATTTCTTAGCTGGAATTTCTCTCCAACACCACAGTGCTCAGTTCGAGCTTGTCTTGCACATGCTCAGCAAGGAATGTTTGATTTTTATAATTTTAGCCTAATGTTGTTTTCTTCGTAAACGGGGAATGCAAATATCCACTCTTTGGGCTGGGCCCAGCCCCTGTGTGTTCAAGGGGTTTGCCTGCACATCCCTCTGGAATCTCTCCACTGACCTTTGCAGAAATCTCAAAGAATTGCTGAGAGTCACATCAGGAAAAGTTACCAGGGCTGGAGGGGATGAGGGAAGAACAGATGAGTTAGGTGTCATTCCAGTGGGGAAAAACCTAATGGGAATTCCTGGTCCTTGGCCAGTGGGGAATCCACAGAGGAAACATGCAGCTGCCTGGTGATGGGAAAAACATTGACTAATTAATGCCCTTTTGCATTAATTGATATTGCAGCAATCCAGGCATCAATCATTTATATCTCCCTTCTACGATATCTTTCTGTATCAGAGCTGTGATATCTGTCTTCTGATATTGATCAGAAGCACAGGAATTCTGTGCTGGAAAATCCTTATATGCCCCCAAAATTAAGTGTAATTTACACTCTTTAAAGATATTTAGTTCTGTGTGTCTGGTTCTTGGAAAAATTACCAGAAGAGTCCCAGAGAATCCCCCTTTAGTGGTAGGTGATTGACCAGCTCTTTTCACTTATTGTGAGACTCTAATGTGGAATTTAAAATTTTCAAATGCAGAGATATAAAACAAAACTCAAGCTTATGGAAAGCAGTGCTTAATATAGGATGAACCCCAAATTCAGAGGTATTATCAAATTAACTAATCCTGCTAAAACATGATTGCTATTCCTCTCCTCAAGAAAGAAAGGAAGTAAATCCTGCAACAGGAGCAGCCTGGGGTCTGTGGGTATGGATCTCTAATTCCATGGTGGAACTCAGAGGTGGCAAAGAGGAAGCAAAGACAAAGGTTTTTATGAAAATAACTCCTATTAAGAAGATCAATATGGTAACATAGAAAAAGAGAATTGTTTCCTCCAACAGTAAAAGAAAAAAAGCTTTGCCTAAAAAAGTGTGAGAGAAAAGCACCATGAGGTAGAAGAGAGTGGATTTGGAAGTTATTCACCACTTTAGATGATTTGAGCAAACCAGCCTTTTAGCTTGATCTGTCATGAGTGTTTGAAGCTAAATGTTTTGTGCAGGAAATGAAAACAGGTTGATTAAACAGATTCTCATCCTCCCACCGTGCATCCCGCACATCCCTGTGACACCCTGTGAGGGAGAGCTGCTGCAATGCCCAGGTAATAAATGGGAAATTGCTCCAGGCCCTGGTGCTGCTGGTGTCTGATTATGATCCAGGTTAGCAATCACAGAAATTGCTGCTGAGAGTCCTCTGCAGCTCACCCATTCCCCAAGCTGCTCGCTGAATTTGGGGATTTGTGTGCTCCAGCAAGGCATAGCTTATACAGGAGTCGTTTATAATGAACTGCTGCAGATGAGGCTTATTTCTCTGACTCTTTCATGAGGATTGTGGCTTGTGAGGACAGGGAGGAAGAGTGATGCTGGAGTGTTCTGTAAGTCACTGTCTGCCCCTGACACGTGGCACAATTTCCTGTTGGGAGCAGATGCCATCAGAGCAGCCCGGTGCTGACAAACACAGCACAGCACAGTTGTGTGCTTACACCACAGGCAGGGCACAATTACTCACTTTACATCTACTTACACTTTATTTTGACAATTGGGGAGCTGAACAAGAGAAGGCTATGGAGGAAGTGTGGCTTTACTGCTCCAGAGTTGAGGATTGAGGAGGGTGTGCTTCTTTCCTCACACCTCTCCCGAGCTGATTTAAACTGAACTGGCACTGAGCTAACAGCCTTGCTGGAGGTTTTCATCACAGATGTGCTCAAGTGTCTGCTGTAAATTGAAGAAGGTTAAATGTATTAGAAATTAAGTAGCTGTTTCCTCGGGAATGCCTATGTTCTTTCTGCAAAGTTTCATTTCAATAATTTAGAAAATATAGTATTATCATTTTTTTGTGCAATATTTATGGTAGTGTGTCATGTGAATGAAGAAAGGAGAGACAGAGAATCCAAACCCTGAGAAGATTATGGAAATTATTCTTTGCAGTTATTATGGTCTTTGCCTTCCATAACAAACTCTATTTGCATGACCTAATATTATTATAATAATCAAATTATTATTAATGCTTATTAATTATTATGTTTAAATGTTACATGGCTCAGCCTCTTGCTGAGTAGACTGGTAACTGAGAGCATTCATTGGACATATTTCACATGTAAACATCCCAAATCCCAGCTCCTAATCAGCCATCCTTTTCATCAAGTGAGTTTCTCATTGTGCCTATGTAGTATTTAATATCTTTATTTCCTATTTGTCTTCTCACTGAAATGAAAGTTACCCAGCAACTTAGAGGCTGATTCTCAACCTCCCTGACAGATGCAGTGACTAAATAAAGGGACTTGGTCTCCTTCTGTGCTGAGGGATATCCTTATCAAACAAACCAGTCCAGCAAAATGAAATGTGCCTTGAACCCTGTCAAAAGCTGAGTCTAAACCAAAGACTGCAGGTTTAGAACTTCAATTTTTTCCATCTTTTAAGCTGTGGTATCACAGGGAATGGAAATATGGCAGTGCTATTACCAGGGCAATCATCCTGGGCTCCAGAACCAGATTCTGCTGTGAAGTATTCAGGTTGAATTCTAGACCAGGCAAGGAGAGAAGTAAACATCTGCATGAAATCTGAGTTGTACTTTGGCTATTTAATATTTTTCTGCAAATATTTAAATTATCTGAGTTTTGACTTCATCTAGAGAAAAAATTCTATAATTTTCATTCATGCTTGCAGAACAATTTTAAAAAACCCAACAAATCATTTAAATTTAAATATATTTCCCTTTAAGTAATTGGTAGAAAAAGAGCAAAGAAAGCCAAGCTTTCTCCTGGAAGATAACAATGTGCTGTGCAAATACTGTCAAATTTAGAGGTCAAGTGTTTAAAGTGCTGTGCCCTGTGGGAAAATATGCTTGGTGGTGTTGGTAGGTGGAAGTAATTTGTTTGGGCTGGAATGCAGCCACAGTGGTATAAATCAAAGATAACCTGGTAGACCATAAACACCCTTATGTAGCTGTAGAGTGTATTTTTAATTTGACACTGGTGTGCTGTGAATAGGCAGCTTAATTGTCCTTTCGGGTGTTCCCAAAGGTAAGGGGGGGAAAATGTGGGATTAAGTGGTTTTTTTTCTCTGTTCAGGAAAATAAACTTGTTTATCCACAACAAAGGTGCACTGGAAGTGTAGGAATGTAGGAACCAGAATACTTCTAGGTTTTTAACTTGTCACTATTTTAAAGTGCAGCTGCACAATCTCAGAACAGTTTGTACTGTTTATTTATTCATTTAATACCCCAAATGAACTGGGGGCTGGATGAGAGCAGCCTCTTTGCTTTGGATCTAGTGGAGAAGAAAGTTAGGCAAGCAATTAGTCACAGCCGCAATGTTTTGACTCTACCTGGTTTTTGCTGCAAGAGGAGCAGCAATTGTCCATACAGAGATTCTGCTCTTGGTGTGAGCTCAGCTTGCAGCTGGTTTTAACAAATTATAGTTAATAAGTCAACTTAAGCAAGATTCACAGTCATAAAACCAGTCAGCTGAACAATTGCTTTCTCATGTCCCGTCTTTCTTGGTTCTTCATCTAAATGCTGAAACACTTTTTTTTAGAAGAACTTCTGTACACAAAATCTATTTTAACAAATTGTCCTTTGTGTTAATATGTTTTAAAATAAACCTGTTTATGTGATTTGGGTGTGAAGTGGCTTTTGAATAAGATGTGTTTTATTGATTTCATAGAGTGTGTGTTTGGTTTTGGTTTCATGAGGCAAAATAGTTCAGTTATCAATAGAAGAATGAAACTTGGCTGGTGAAGAACAGCTTCTCATTATGTTCATATATTTCACAATAGCCATAAATGAAATTTAACTCGCCAAAGGTCAGAAAGGGCAGTAAATAGTTAATTAGTCACAGATCTGAACATTTGAGGAGGTCTAGGTTTCTACTGCCACAGACCCGAAAATCAGGAAAAAGTGGAAGAACTGTAATTCTTTGACAAATTTGAAATATTCTTTGACTAATTTATAGTGGATGATTTGGCAAGATTTGTTCAAGTTTTTTAAGAAACTTGAAAATTCTGTTAGGTTTCTGGAATGCAGAGTGATTCACAAAGAATCAGGAGTTCCATGAGTGTGTGATGCGCACTTTGCTTTCAAAGCAATATGGAAAGTCTTGGGTTGTGCTTGGCCTCCTGAAATTCCAGCCCATCCAATAATCCCATCTTCTTTAAAATGCTGGAACATTGCTGAAATACCTGAAATATCGGATATTTTAACTGCTCAAAATTATGGCATCTTAGATCAAGGACTTTTGGATGGCCTTAACAATCTGACTTTTTTTAATGAATTTTTCCCCTTTCCCCTAATCCTTAGGATTTGTCTTCAGAGGTGCTGCCAGCAGCTGGGTGGGAGCCAGCTCTTGCTCAGGAGCCCTGGGGCAGAACTTCTGTGTCCAAAACCCGAGGAGGCTGTGTCCACATCCTGGCCCAGGTAAGGCAGAGCTGTCTGTGGGCATTCATTTGTTGTTTTATTCTGGCACACAAAGAGCTTGAATTGGTTTTGAAAGTGAAGTCCTTCAAAAGTGGTGCCACACGAGATATAAATGAAGTACTGTTGGAAATGAGACTTGGTTTTTTGGTGCCTTTTTTTTTTTTAAAGCAATATTTTCCTGGAATTTTAAGAATGCTGCTTTATTTAAAAAAAAAAATTTTACAGATGTTGTGTAAAATGTAGGTTTTAGTGTGGTGCTGTTGCCAGAGGAATGTGTTTGTCCAGCAGGTTCAGTCCAAGGTGGATGGAGAGTTTGGACTGAGGTTGTGTGAATAGAAATTCTCTGTGCTGGTGGTGTAAAGACAGACTTTGGTTCTTCCAACTATTTGGGATAGCAAATTGTCTTATGGCAATGATGAGGCTAATGAAGTCTGATGTCATATTATGGTGTGTTAAATTAGAAATGTAAAGCACAAAGGGCTGTGTGAAAAGAAAATCAGTGAATAATAGAACTAGCTGAATTGAAAAGACCAATTACTCTTAATTTCTATTATATTTAAGTTTAGATTCTTTAGAATGCATTAGGATAGGGTTCCTAAGTATGATAAATTTGGAAAAGAAATTTACTTGGGTGTGGTGTGAGGCTTTTGGTCATTTGACAGAATTCTTTTTTTGGACCTTGAAAATTGTGTTTCCAATTACTCTTTAAGTAACTAGAAATTATGACTGTACAGGAAAAAGTGTGACTGTGGAGGTGAGAGATCAGAAATAACATTGACTTGTACATAGAGATCTTTAGATTTGATTAAGAAATGAGCAATGGCATGGGGGGTGGAAATCACTTTATTGAATCCATTTTTGTCATTAATTCAATAATGAAACTTATTCTAACTTCAAATACATTCATATTTTTGGCTATCTAGTTTTGATGACATAATTTTCCTCTAAGTACTGATGAGTTCTGAATCTGGATTGTGACTGGAATCAACTTGTTAGGGGAAATAATATTGTTCAGTAATGATGTAATAATACATTAATAAATTAGACATTATATAGTCTGTACTGCTAGTGTGGGTCAAATAAGAATATTTGCACGTTATTTAGATGAAAAAAAGGAAAGGAAAAGAACTTAGAATTTGATTGCTCCTTCTGTCAGTGAGTTGGCAATACCTCTGGAACAGTGTACTGTTAAATATATATTTATACATATATATAAAGTTATAGAAGTGAGAATAAAACAGCTTATAAGTGGAGTCATCCTTTAAGTAGAAGAACAATAGAGACACAGAGAAAATTAACTAGAAGAAAATAATTTCCTACATAAAAGACAATATCCTGTACTTTTTGTTGTACCAAAATCAAATGCTTTCAAGAAATGAGCATTCAAGAAATGAAATATTCTAGTAGCAAGATGTTGATCTTCACTGATAATTAGTTTTTAATTTGAAATGGTATCTCAAATTTTCATCATAATGGTTTGTCTAGTGCAAGCTTATGAAGGTGGTGGAAAATATCAGTGTGAGAAGGGAGGATGTTTAGATACCTTTTTTCAATAAAAACTCATTTTAGTTGAGTTACTTGCAGTCTTTAACTTCAGAGAGAATGGTGAATGATGATTTTCTTTGAAAAAGAGACCACTTTTAAGTCTTTAAAATTTTCCTCTGAAATCAGATCTATGTAGGAAGAGTCATATCAACACCAAATTTCATTATGCAACTAGAGCAGAAAATCACATAAAAGGATCATTATCATTAAGTAAGAATGGCTTGGCAAAAAAATTCACTCAGATAATCACAGAAATGGGTCAATTGTGCCTTGTAGATTTGTTGATTTCCTTTACTCCTTCTGGTCCCAAAGAGAAAAAAGGGAAAAAATGCAGTTTGCTGTTTAGTACAATCCACATTGACTGTCAGCAGAGAAAGTCTGTGCCGTATGAAAACAAACAGCTCTTAATCAAAAAACAAAACATAAGCTATATTCTCTTTGGAGAGGTCTAAGTAATGCTCTCCTGATTCCATGGAATAATGAGCTTTTGGCTTCTCTGTTTGCAAGTAATTAAGGTATTTGCTTCTTTTTTGAGATGTGGACATGCAGAATGGGGAAAGCCAGATGCTGTTATAGGAATATTTACTATTGATTAAAACACAGTGTGAGATCCCAGGTTTTTAGCAGGGCTGTGTCCCTTCAGATAAGATCATATCATCTCTTTTTGTCTCTTCATATTTAAATGTCTGCATATATAGCACCTACAGGTCTGTGTGTCTATAAATATACACTACCTAAATAGCACATTCTTCTAATTTCTTTCTTGCTGATGTATGTATCACTTCTCACATTTCCTATGATATTGCAGAAATTCTTACTAATAGTGGAACATAGAGCAATCAGCTGAGAACTGTTTCATACTCTACAGAATTAATTAATTCCTTCTGCAAGCACCATGTCCTGCACCCCTGCAGGACTTTCTGCCTTCTCATGCGCACCACGCAAGTCCATATTTTGTTTTTGTGGTAATTCTCCTTGCTCTGGTTCAGTTTTGAGATGGAATAACTAAAAGCTCTCTGTTTGCCTTCCTGAACATGACCTGAGCACTTCATCAGAAACTTGAAAATATCTTGTGTGTGCTGGTGAGTGAAAGTTGCCTCTGCAATAGAAAGAGAATTAACTCATTGGAGCTACCAAGAAGGAAATCTTTTGGTTTCTGGGCTTTTTTTTATCAGCGGTAATCTGTCACTTAGGCTTGTTCCAGAATTCTTGAGATGTTCAAAGCTCTGGCTCTGGGGATGCCTTCAGCCACGGGCAGAAGCACCAGAACTGGCTTTGTGGTTCTATTTGATATTTTCTTTATGGTTGTGCTCTGCTCGTGTGTATCCCCTGAGCTCCTCATCCTGCTGACTGCTTCTGTGGTGATGGATGTTTGCAACCTGTCATCAGTGTGCTGTGAGAAGCTATTTTAGTGTTATATATCATTAGGGACCCTTCTCTCAAGACAGGTTACTATTATATATCATTAAAATGATGGCCAGTAGGAACAGGCATCCCAGAGAGGGAATCTTAGGGTTTTATGTGGGGAAAAAAATCCTAGTTTACAGGTGAGTTGGGACCAAAAAATACAATAGGTGGGAGCTGTAATATAAATAACATTAAAAGTAACTGCTATTTTTTATATAAATTGTGTCTAAAAGGAGTCTAGATCATAAAACCAAACTCCTGCACAGCAGAAAATGTCTATAACTGAGATTTTTATGCATAAGACCTATTGTGCTGTAACTCACTGAATTGTGACAGGTATGGCCAGAATGTGCACAGCCAAGTCTGAGAATCCTTTGGAAATGAAAGGGCACTGCAGAATGTTTCACAGTCTAAAGAACTCCAGGACTCCCATTATGAATCTGCCTGTGATGTTATGTTCTAGCTGCAGAACTGCCCCTGCGTCTCAGAAATAAACAATTTAAGTGATGACAATCTTGCTGGGTACTGAGAGGAAGCTGTGGCTCCTGCTCATCAGAGTTCCCAGCCATATGGAAACTGAAAGAGCTGTGCACACGCCTACAACTCCCGTGGAAATTGCCAGGAATCAGCTGAAGTTCCCCAGGAGCAGAGTTGGACGCGGTGTGTTTGCTGTAACCTTGTTACTACAGCAGTCTCTCAGCTTTTTCTGCCAGGGAGGGTTTTGTAATTACAGAACCACCATCACCTTCCTGATGCAGACATATCTCCTGCTGTGCATCCAGAAAATGGGGCAGACCTCAAAAAAACCTCAAAAAAACCTCAAAAAAACCTCAAAAAAACCTCAAAAAAACCTCAAAAAAACCTCAAAAAAACCTCAAAAAAACCAATAAAAATGTGGCTGCAGGTGTGGGGGGGATGAGTCCCTCCCCACAGCACTGGTGATGTGCTGCAGGGGCTGAGGCTGCTGGGAGCTCCTGTCCTCTCCTGCTCCCCTTCTCCTCTGTATCTGCAGCAGAAATATTTTCCTACAAACCAAATGGTTAAAAACCAAGCCAGCAATGCTATTTCCGTCCATGGAGATTGTTGGTTTATATCTACTGAAACCATTAAGCTTCATTGCTTTCTTATTATCTCTATCAGAATTAGATATTGGTAGATCTCCTGCATCCTTAGTGTGCTGTGATTCTGAAGTGCATAATGCAGGCATTAGAGAAGTGAGATTTCTTTTTGTTTGCTTCTGTACATTCTCTTGAGATGATGATGATGATAGCCTTTTAAATCTAAAACCAAATAAACATTTGTCATTACATAATGCTGCTGAAAATGTTTAGAACATAAGAGTTTACATTTTTTCAGATGAATTTTAGATTTTTTTCAGCTGTCTTGTGTAGTTTTTCCTTTATTTAGTTTTACATATTGCTCAAATATTAATGTTCTTGCTCAAAATTACCCAAACCACACAACTAATTCTTGGGACTTTTTTGAATACTACTTTTACTTGTGTGGTTCACTTGCTGTAGGGCAGCTGTTCTAAATTTACAGAACTCCTGCTAAGATTAGGAGGGGGAAAACTTGCCAAGGTAAAGGAACAACAGGAAGAAAAGTTGTGATATTTCCAATTAGACTTATCAAAATATCCGAAATACCTTTAATAAAAAAACACCTGTTTCACATCTCTGAAGAGTGCAAGATATGGGTACAAAAACACTGTTTTTTTTCTGGATATGAATGCTGAGTTTTAAGCAGTTTGTAGACTTTGGAGTAACATACAGAGGAGGAAGGGGATGGCAGAAAATCCTGCTCAGGGGTGGCATCTGCTCTGGCTGTGTGAGCATCTTCCCATGATGTGGTGTGTCAACACCATCTGCTGAGCAGGGACTGGGTGAGTCTGGCCTGTGCTGTCTCCACACAGAACTCAAATTTCTGCCTCCACATCAAACCCAAAATGTTTCCAGTAGTGCCAGGGTGTCCCAGGCAGCTCAGCTCAGGTGCATTCCCAGGGCAGGGAGGCTCTTGGGTCTTCACATTCCCCTGCACCCATGAGAGTTCTTGGAGGAATGGACAGGCTGCAATTATTTCTGTCAGTGGTCTTACTAATAATTAAAGATGAATATATCACACCTTCATATACAATAGCCAGGTTGGCTAATATATATGAAATTGTAATATATAGATATATATGTTGTATATAATATATGTTATATTGTATATATATATATATTGCGTAATATATTGTATATATGTATAATATATAATATAGATATTATCTATAATATATATTATATTTTTTATATATATTATACTGTACCAACTCCAGATTTTAAGAATTACAGCTTTTAGAAAAATTCTGTTTATTCTGAATTCTGTTCTGTGTCTATAATACACAAATAAGGTTCCTATTGCTTGCTGGTTTTTTGGGCCATTTACAAATTTGTCATTTCCAGCTTAGTGAAATATTTCTTGTTTTTGTGGCTCAGGCTACCTGCAGCTTGTGCAGTAATCTTCATATTAACGTTGAGCTGAATTATTCTTGAAAGGATATTTTCATTGTGAATGAGATCATAGTATTTACTAAAACATAATATTTCCTGTGCCATTTTCACTTTGTCCAAAGATTGCTTTGCCCAGGGAAATTAAAAAATTACTTTTATCAATCAAAGCCTTTTCCCTGGGGCCATGCAAGTTCTGAATGGAACAAAAGGCAAGGTGAAGAGTAAAACAATACAATAATACTGATTGTAGATAAAATGTTATTTACATGGGCTTTACACCAGGCTGACATGAAAGCTTCCATGTCAAACCTTCATGAGAGTCTATAAATCAAAACCTGGTCCTTAGAAAGCACCAAGCCTTCTCAATACATTTCTTAATTATTTAATTTCACAATCTCTGAAGATAGAACAATGTTTCAAAATGTGGAAAGATGACCATGAGTTCCCTCAAAAGAAAGGAGTATTTTTACAAGCTTCTGCCAGGGGTATAACCTTATGAGTACTTAAAATACCACGGAGGGTTGGACACTATGTCCATAAAGGAGATTGTCTGGTGGTTTGTATGAGCCTTGACAATTATAAAGTGCAAATAATTATGGGATAAGAGAGTCCTTTCATTACTGCTGTCTAATTTATTTAACATACACTGAACTGCATCTTTTTTTGCTAGATCTAATATGATGGTGTTTTGCTTTTGAAAATCACTGATAGTGGCAAAGATAAATATTTTTGAATAGTAGTTGGCAGTTTGGACGATGGGTATCTTTAATTTACTGCTGTTTGTGGTGAATATTCTTGTGTTCCACTTGAGTGTCTCATGTGTAAGTCTGTCTCACTTCTCCACCCCGAACTTGGGCATTTCCCAGGAGGATTTCACAAACAATTTATTTTTGCCTATTTCAGGATTGACAGGGATTCTTGCTAATAGCTTCCCATGTTAGAGTTGCTCTGTTCCTCATAAATGATTAAACACTTTTTTAGCCCTGACTTAGGAACAGAAGACTGTTTAGGAAACTGAGCCTTGTGCATTGCCAATGTGGGTCTGATTCACAGCACACGTGGAATTTGCAATAGAAAAACAGAGTGAATGAAGTCAGCAATGATATTTGTCACTTCACTGCTGTTGGACCTTTAGTGCTTGAGTTCTATGCATTTGTGGCTGTATTTCCTTTTAAATGATGACACATTAAACATCCTGTTGGAAATTTGCAGCACCCACCTGACAGTAAAATCCACGTGCTCCATGCTCTTCACAGGCAGGAGTGTTCCAAAGGAGCACAAAACTGCTACAGCTGAGCAGCCAGAGCTCATCCGAGGGTGCCTGTGCCCTGAGCATCAGTTTAGGTTTATTCTTATCTTCTGTGTTGTTTGCCATCTGGATTAAAATTGATATTAAATATTTGGATGTAATCTCAAATCCTCTTACATTTTCTAAACACCATATTACATGAGCTATTAATGCCACCCCTGAATGCAATTACCCTTGGATTCAGACAATCTCATTGGCTTTATTTGCCTGTGCAAGTGCAGTCAGGTTTTGGCCTTTTGGCTGCTGACTTTATGAACCTGTGTCAATTTAGAACTTAGACTCCAGTCAGGATTGAATAAAGGGAACAAGTTTTTGTATTTATATTTATTTACATTTTTCTCTTGCCACTCAGACACAGCATCCTAAAAAAGTAAAATATTTTGTAAATGATGGTGTGTGGCTACAGTGGATTGTCATCTCTGCCTGGCACTGTTTATATCTAGTACGTTTGTCAAGAAAATAATTTCTGTGGGGTTTAGGGTTAAATGCAGCAGAATTCCTGCCTTTCTTGTCTCTTAGTTTGTCTCTCTCTCAACATCGAGACCAGGAAGCAGAGCTGAAGAGCAGTACAAGTACAGAAGCCAAAGGGAAGAAAGCTGTGAATGTATTATTTGCACAGCAGTGTTGTGTGTGCTTGTAGCTGAAAAGGCTTCAGGTTTGGCTGGTGTGATCCAGAAGGATGGGAACACTGATGAAATTCTTCTTAGGAGGGGGAAAGAGGGAGAAAAAGGAATAAACAGCTCCCTTGGGTGGGGTTGGAGCAATCTGGTCCAGTGGAAGTGGAAGGTGTCCCTGTCCATGGCAGGGCTGAAACCTGCCTGATGATCTTTAAGATCTCTTCTAATCCAAACAATTCTGTGAAACTTCCCTTTAACAAATGAAGTATCAGGTAGTTACAAAAATAAGACACATAATTTCCCTAAAACTACCAGTTCTACCAGTTATGTATATTGATTTTTTTTTTTTCCCATGCCACAGCAATTCTACTTCCCTTTAACAAGTGAAGTATCAGGTAGTTGCAAAAATAAGACATAATTTCCCTAAAACTGTTCTACCAGTTATGTATATTGATTTTTTTTTTTTCCATGCCACAGCAATTCAGTGTGAGTTTGAAGTAAGTAAAAATTAGGATGTGAATGCTGTAATCTTGCTGGAACCTGTGATATTGAAGTCAGGTCACTTTTGAACTCAGTTCAGTGTCAGACAGAGTGGGGTATGCTGGTACTGTCAATACCCTCCAGTTTGATCCTGGTTTGAAGTACTTTCAGAGATGCACCAGGGTTTATTAATAAAGATTCACTTGTTCTTTTATTGATCAGTGGTACAGATCACACCAGCACCATGAATTTACTTGTTAAGCACTAAGCCACCTACATCTAAGCACTGCTTAATGAAAGGACTCTCCTGAGTCACAGATCTGGAGGGAAAAAAAAAAAGATTAAAAGAGTGAGACAGAGGATACAGATAAAACTGGTTGTACCTCCTACAACTAGGAGTACTTGGATACTGAAATCCTGACATTCAGTGTCTGAAGAGAAGGAAAATCAAGGAGGGGACCATGGTTTAGGGGGAGAAAGTTTGGCTGACCTCTGTGCTGTGCCTTGGACATCATGTTAGGACAGTGATGTAAAAGTGGAATGCATAAATTGAAATGCAGGTGTCTCTCTGAACTCCTTCTTTGACCCCATGTACATCTGTGACCTTAAAGTAATCTCTGTGAGCTTGGTACTTGTGCAGGAACTAAATCCGAGAGAATCTATGCTGGGGGAGTGATAAAAATTGCTTTACACTCAGAGGGAAGGCAAACTCCTCAGTCTGTGCCCTTCAGGGTGTGAGAGGCTCCCAAGGAGGGGAAAGCAGCAAGGCAGAAGTTCTTTTCCTGAGCTGTACAGCTGCAGCCGTTTGTTGTGGTTCTCTTCACTTGCAGAGTAAATGATGTTTTATTTTTCTCTTGGAGGAGTGCCAGAATTGAGCTGTTTGAGTCCTGAGTGGTGTTCATTGTGGGCTCCAGGTCCCAGCTTGCCCACAGGCCGTGGCTGCTGCTGGTGCCTCAGCACAGCTCTGCTGTTTTAGAGCTCACACAGCACTCCTGAGCAGTTGTAGTTAAAACAAAAAATGTCCTGAGTTTGAAGCTGCAGTTAGTGATTTTAATTTCTTTTTTTTTAATTTAAGTGTTATATCCTGATTTTTTTTTTTTTTTCCTGGTGGTGTAAAAATAAGTAGGTTTTGGGACAGAATTGAAATTTCAAGTTGGGAATTTGCAAATATGAGTATTTTGTCATTAATATTGAACCATCTTGCCTGAAAGACAAGGCAGGAATTAGTGTCTCTTGAAGGGAAAGAAGCATTTCCACCTGTTGATCTTGCTTTAAGCTATATCTGTTAATAGACAATTTTAATAATTTGGGGTTTCTAGAAGTGTTGCCCATTTTTAGGTATCATCTTTGTGGAGCACTGGAAACTTGCCTGACAGTGCATTCTGCTAAAACTCCAATCTGACCATTACAGGCCAGGAGGTGGTGAGAACATGAACTCTTGAATTTGCACAGACCTGCTGAAGCAGGCAGAGGAATTCTTGTGACTCTGTTGTTTTACAGACACCAGATTTACTAACTGTGCAAATTTAGATACAGCAGCAGCTCTTCTCATAGTCAGTGATTCCATGGCAATGTCCAGAGAAAATCTAATCAAGGTTCAAACAAGGGTCCAACACTGCTTGTGGGAGCTGGCAAAGCATCCATCTAGAGGTTTTTGGATCCAGGAAGGGCACTGGCATCATAAAGAAATTTATTTTCTTTTTTTTGGAGTGTAGCCTCTGATCAAAGAACCCCCATGATGGAACAGATCCAGCAATTTTCATCCCCTGTGTCAATGCTTTGATCTCCAATGAGTAAATGCAAAAGAGAATCTGATGACACATCAAAAGTGCATCTGCTTGGCATCTTGGGCTGCAGGGCTCTGTGGCAGAGATCTGTCAGCCCCTGCTCTGGGGCTCTCTGGCACTTCAGAACAGAATTCAGCTTGGAAGAGACCTTTAAGATCATTGAGTCCAACTCAGCCTGAACACCTCAACTAAACCGTGGCACCGAGTGCCACATCCAGGCTTTTTTTAAACACATCCAAGGATGGTGACTCCACTGATGCCTCAGGTTTTAGCTTTTGTATTTTTCAGATTCTGTGCTGCTTTAGTGTGTGGGTCTGAGCTTCATATCAGGGGATGGTGAGCTCTCTGCACAGAGCAGGGAGACAAAACAATTCCTGCTCCAGCTGGGCACCAAGGACAAATGATCCAAATCTCAGCCCAAGAGCACAAACCCCGTGGGCTGGAGAGAGAAAAACAAGCAGGATGGGACTGCATGGGGTAAACCTGTAACTGCAAATGGAGCAGAGCTGATCCCAGGGAGAGACCCCGTGAGCGCTCATGCATTTTGGGACCATTTGGGTTCATCTTGGGTGCAGCCCTGGCTGGGCTCTTGCACTGCCCAAGGTGGATCCATTGAGGCCTTTTAATAAATCCCTACTTTATTCTTTAACTCCATCTAGCCTCTATTCTTGGTCAGCCTTCACAAGGCATCACCACCACCTCCTGAGGCATAAAATTCAAGTATTTTATTAGTCTTGCAGTAAAAACTTCCCTTGCAACAGCCCCTGCTGGCCAGCTCCTGCCCCCAACACCCAAACAACAACACCCCAACACCCAAACAACAACACCCCAACAGCTGCCCACACACAGCCCCTCCACAGCTCCTTGCCTTCCATCACTCCTGGAAGCAGTTATTCTGGATAATTCTGCATGGCTGTTCTGCTTCCCCTCATACAAACTCTGTGTAGTGGAATTTATGGCTGGTTGTTTCCTTAGTGTGCCCTCCCAGCTTGAGGGCATGTGGGTGATGTGCTCTGTAAGTAAATATTTGAGAAGTGGAGCAGCCAAAGGAGGTCAGATTTAAACACACATATGCTTTCACTGAGCTTTCAGTCAGTTTCTGTGGTGAAAATAAAGGCAGAATTTCCTCAGGATCTAGTTCTCCATGGCCTAACAAACTGGAAGCAGACGTTCTCACATCTTTATGAACCAAAGTAGTACTTAAATGGTTGGATATTCAGACCATGGTCTCTAGATAAATCACTGATGTGTAATTCATTTAGATTTCCTCTCCAGTCAGTATAGAGAGAAGGACAATTTAGCAATCCTACATTATTCATATAATCTGACTTAGACATTTAAACTCCCTGAAAAGTTAAAAAATGCAATAGAATTTCTAAGAAATGTTAATATGCAGGAACCAAGAGTTCTACACTGCTGTGGTTTGAAAGGAGGTGTAGTTTCTCTGTTGTAATTGGTACTTTCTAGGGGAGAAACTTTCATTGAGAGTGGCTTTTAGTTAGCTGGTGAGTAAAAATAACATAGAAGGCCCCATGTCTTTTGTCTGTTTTTTTTTTTTTCCTTTTCCCTCCAAGGAAATTTTGCTCAAGAGTGCTCTTTCTTCAGTATTTACATTTAAGACAGTAAAAAGTAATACAGATTAAGCATCTGAATGCAGCTTCCCTTTATTTTATGTTCTGTTTCTGGGTGTAAAAATATCAGTTCTCAAAATTAGAAAAGTGTGGTTAGACAGGGTTGGGACTTGAATTTCACTGGTGGTTTGGCTTCTAGTGCCTCTTACCACCTCACATTTCCAGAGGTCATGACTTTTACTTTGATTTGGACTTGAATTTTTGGGCAGAGAAATCAGAGATTTACTTCCTCATTACTTATTTGCAGTGTGTTGAGTCTATTTTCATTTCAGTTCTGAGGCAGAAAGATTGTTGCAGAAATGGATGGAGGATGTCAAAATCCTCTTGAAGACATGGAAGATTCTGGGTTTATTTTATTTACCTTAATGGTATTTCTCTGATTCACCTTGCATATTGGGAAATACTTAATCCACAGACGTGACAGGCTGCAAATTCCTACAAAGTACAGGGAAATAATGATGTTCAAGAAAGCACTCTTTGATAATTGTATTTTAAAATTCAAGCCACAGACTGTGATTCTGATATTTTTGATCATTAGTGGAGCAGATTAAAAACAAAACAAAAACATGCATCTGGGAAAGGTAATGAAATATTCTGTTTGATCTGACAATTTCCTGTTTAACACCTCCACTTTGTGGTATTGATTTCTGTACATCACTGCCCAGATAATAATGTTGTTGACTAAAACAATACTAACAAAAGTATCAAACCAGTATTTGATGTTTCTATAAATGTTAAAAGGACAGCACCTCTCAAAAAAAAAAAAAAAAAAAAAAAGGAAAAAAAAATCAAGTCATTGATAAGAAAGATTAAAAGCTGGTTTGATGTGTGCTCTGGGCTTTCCAGCACATTCTGTATTTCATATTGAAAATTGGTAGAACTTAGGAAAAAAGGTAATTTTTATAGAGCTTTACATTTCACCAAAAGTTCTGAGCCAAAAAGGTCTCTCTAAACTCCCAACCAACTCCAAATGCTGCTTTTCCAGCATATTGTTCTGCTCCCATAGAAACCCCCAATTAAAACCAAGCCCAGGAAGTCAATGTTGCTGCTGCCTTTTGGACCTTCCAGGGTTTCCCTGGGGTGTTCTGGTAGCTGAAAATGAAATTGCTGGGATGCATGCCTTTCTTACATTTGTGTTAATCACAGGGGGAAAACAGCTGCTTTCAATAAGACAGTCTTTAGTATTTTCAGAGGATAAAAGAAGACATTGTGTGAATGAGACACTCCTTGATGTTCCTCACCCAGTCTCTCTTCCAGTGCTGAATTCTCTGCTTGGGTCACATTTCTCCACTCAGCCACGTGCTGTTGCTTGGATTTCCTGTATTAAGAGGTGGTTGGTGGGTTTTTTTTGGTTTTTTTTTCATCATAAAGGACTATTTTGTCTTGTGTGTCCCTTTCCTAAGGTGTGGGTGTTCTCCTGGAGTTCCCTGCCATTCAGGCAGAGCTGTGGAAGTTTCACAGGAAATGTGAATGTGTTCCCTGCACTGCCCTGTCTCTGTCAGGCCATGTGCTGCCCCCAGAGAGCTGCATTTTGGACAGACCAAAGCTGACTTTATCACTGGGACTTTGGGGATGAAGACAACTTTCATTTCTTCTTCTTTATTTTTGTCCTTTTCCTTTTTTTTCCCTTTCTTGCTTGAGGTCTCTCAGAGATCACAGGTTTTACTGGAAACTCTCCTCTCCCAGCTGGATGTTTTCTCCATTGATCAGTAGCATGAAGGGAAAAATTCACCTTTGAGTCACCTCTGTACATGTGGAGCTAAGATGAACTCTTTTTAACCAAATAGCAATGAGGGTCATCGTTTCTCTACCAACAAGTAACAGAATTATTTACCAAATCCTAAGGTGCTGAACACATTAAATATTAATTTAAAAAGTTGCAGTAGGAATCTGGAAGTGGAACCTGGGCAGGGGTTTTGTTACAGAGCCTGGCCTTGTCTTGGACCACAGTTTTTCCCAATACTTGAGGTCTGATGTGCCACAGGTTGTGTGCATGGAAACCTTCCCTGCTACAGGGGCGAGGCTCCAAAAGCCAACTTCAGACTTCTGTACATGCATAAGATACATTTAGTAAGAATTAATATATTACTGAAGCAAATCATCATTAAATATTAGTTATAAACATGGATTTTTAAAACAAATACACTTTTTAACAACATCATATATTCTGGTATTGTGGCCTTTCAATCACCTCGTGAGAGGGGACACAAGGACATGAGGATTTTACTCTCCAGGCTTCTTTCTTGAACCAGAATTTTCTTGTTCTCCTGCCAGAACTGAGGTCTGGTTTGCCCAAAAGAACTATCACCTTTGGGAAGACTCATCCTTTGTTTAGTCTTGCTGTAAATTCAGCTGTAGCCAAATTTACTGCTGGTCCAGGGACTGGGAGATACTAAAATATCTTGTTGATAATCAGAAGGGGATATTTTTGTAGTTTATGTCTTAGAAGAAAACAAAAATGTAAAGATGTTACTTGTACTAGAGCACAGTATTTGCATATTATGGGACAAGTCCAAATCTGTCAAGAACAACAAAAAAATGCAACTTTTCTTGTCTGCCTAGACCACAGACTGTTCTTAGAATTATTAAAATTAAATTAATGGAATGTCTATTCCTCTTCTTCCAGCTGCTCTGCATTATGGGCATTTCTGAATGCTAGAAATGTTAACAAATTCAGGCATGGAAACAAGTCTATAAAATCTTTAGCCAAAAGACAGACAGAGATACTGATTGCTCCAGAAAATCTCAAATATGTACTGCTTAAGATATTTTCCACAGGTTTTTATTGCTGATTGTTAAGAAGGGATGGGGCAAAGTGAAATAGGGAAATGAGGTGAATGAGAGGTAAATTTTATGCATGGCAGATTCACAGATATTCCTCATCTCACAGAGGTGAAGGTACAAAGAATAATCAAAGCTGATTTTCATACTGGGTTCTTTCTATAGTAAATGAGACTTTAAGGGGAACAAGATCAGGGTTCTACATTTTGAAATATTGTAGCAGATACTGGATGACTGTATTTTGAATCTCTATGTTAGATGAAACAGTTTGTAATAATGCTACGAAATTTACAATAGAATTAGAGTAGAATCTAGCTAATTAAGATGTTTGTCTTGATATAATTTCTTATTCTTCACAGTGTCTTTTTCCCATTAGACTGCAATAGAACAGCTCTGCAGCATTTCATCAATAGGATGTAATTCTTTGTAATAGCTTAAGTGTTGCTAGATTTATCACTGAAATAAAAAAATACCACACTTCCAAACTGAAGGCATTACAAAAGGAAATGAATGGGGATCCTTTCCCCTGCATCTTTCCTTTCTCAAATCCGCATTGTTATTAATGCTGTGCATTAATTCCACATGACTACATCTTTTCTTCAATGAGGATGAGATGTTAAAAACTGTTGTGGGGTGGCTCTATAACCAGCATTTCCAATTTCCTCTGGTCTCTGTCCTCACTAAATAAATTTAATTTCAAAGAAAGGGTGCAGTGGTGCTTCAGTCTGTCTCTGTGCTATCAATGCAGTGTTAGACACAGCAATTCTAAAATCAAAGTATTCTAACACAGACATTGCATAGAACAAAGAAAAGATCTTTGAGCCCTTAGCATGGGTCACATCTTTGGAGAGTTTGCAAGTGCTCATGCCCACCATGAGAAACCAGTATAATGTGGAGGGAAAAGGTGCAATTTAGCCTTGTCCTCTGGCTGTTGGGCCAATAATCCCATTGTGTGAGTTTTTTGAAGTCAGAGAAGGTGCTCAGCTCTTAAGCAGACTAACTCGGAAAGCTCTGTGATGTCTAGGCAACAGGAGGCACACAATTTGTGCTACTGATATACCTCAAGGCAATCCATTCTGACCTTTTGTGCCTTCTGCACAGCATAAAAATCAGACTAAACCTTCACAAAGCCTTGCTTATTGCTGCACTTCATCAGTAGCAGCACTCTTTTACCAATTCTACTGTCTTTGTATTGCTTTTAAATTCATCTCAATAGGTGTAGAAAGCTTTAAATACCTTAATGGAATAAACACCTTCAAGGAAAAAAAAATACAGGAATAATGAAACCTGTGAGTCCTGTGGTTACTTCAGAAACACAATCCCCACTCCCCTCCAGCCACTGCAGTGCACTGGTGCTTGCCCAGGAAACTTTTTCTTGGCTCTTCAGCTGTCAAACAGCTTAAACCACAAATAATTTGGAAGGTTATATCTCAGATAGTAAGAAAATGTGTCACTTGTCACTGCTTTTCCAGTTTTGCTGGACTATTGGCAAAAAGCACAAGTTTTACCAATTCTTTTGCGTGTGTTTTGTTGGGCTTTGCTTTTTCTTGAAGTTTTAATTATGTTTCTTTGTTTTGTTGGATATGTTTTAAGCTTCATTTGGAGCTGCAATCAGAACCCAAAATACACTGATTCTGCTTTAAAGGTTGCAATGGGGTGATGTTCTGCTGGGGAGAGCCAGCTCACGTTACCAAAGGTACATAATTCCTCCATTTTTGCAATCTCTTATCAGCATAAATGAAAAGAAAGAGGCTTATAATATGGTCAAATATCAGAGTTAATGCTAAAATAATAATAGAATAAGGCATGATTCTAAAAAGATAAAAGGCAAATATGGCAGCTCTACATAGTGAATATGAAGGGGGAGAAGGGTGGATTTGCCTCAGAATTACATTAAGCCAGACCCATTGAAAATGGTCTTTTTTTCTTTTTTTTTTCTGTTGATCCATTTGAGCCAAAGAAGAATGGGTGATACTTGGCCCATGATTTCACTGCATTTTACCTCCAACAATGGGGTAAGGACTTGATTGTGCATTTGCTCTACAAAGTGCCTTAAACTTCTTGGTTTTTTTTAAACCCAAGTCTGTCTGGTGATGGCTTACACTAAACAATGCAATTTTTAATTAATACCAGAGTGCAATCAATGCACTCTCCACAATCAACTTAATGTTTAAATTAGAAAAAGGTTTATTTCTTTATTTATTTCACACATACCTGAGGTTAAAGACCAGGGAAACGAGGAATTCAATATTTGTCAACTGAGATAACCATACAAAGAACTTCCTGTTTTAATTATTCCAGTTCCTGAGACAAAATTCCTAACTGTTTGTTTGGTGCACGAACTGAATAGTTTGGTCTCTTAATGAGCAGATTGTGTGGAACCTTTTCTTTAAATGTATTTAGTGAGGACAGAGACCAGATGAGCAGATTGTGAGTATGTGATAAAAGGGTCTTGAGAAGGAGAACCACAGGTACCCAGGTCCTACAGCAGTTTGTGGGGCGGGTGACGTGTGGCCACTGGCACCAGAACAGGGGCAACGAGCTGTAACTGAATGCCACAGCTGGGCAACGCTTTATTTCTAGGATGCAATCATGTTTTAAGGACAAAAACCCAAGTGAAGCCCAAGCCAAAGCGTGCCTGATGACCTGGCCCAGCTGCTGGCTGTGGGGAGTGTCCCCCAGGCACCTCATTACCAGAGAGGGGCAGAGGCTCAGGAGTGGGGCACTGGCAGAGAGGAGCTGCTTAAATCTCCATTAGTGCTGCCATAAAACCCCTGCTCCTCAGAGGGCACCCATCCACTGCTAACCACAACAAATTTATGGGGCCTTAACCCTGGCAGTCCTAGCCTGGCTGTTTGCAAATGTTGGCACTTTTGTCCCGTCCCTTTTTTGGGTTTATTTGAAGTGTGGATTTGCTTTCTTCCCATGACCTCAAGTCTGAAAAGTTGCTGGAACACACAGTCCTGTAACCAAAGAATTAGCACTGGTGTCTCGCTTAAAATTGTTTCTGTGCTCGTAAATAAAGTTATTTAGGTGGTCCAGCTTACTCTTTAGTGGCAGTAGTAAATATTATAAAATACCCACCAACAATTTTATGTGGCTTTAGCAAAGTCTGCGCAAGCAGAGCGAAGAATGAAAAACCTGGAATCGTTCAAACTGGAGCAATTTTTGTATACTTCAATAAATTCAACAATTTGGAAGCAAAATGTGAAATAACAGGGAGGTTTTCTTGAAAGTAATTTTGTTTTTAAACTGTGCCTTTGAAATAGAAGTACTTTTTCAGCCTTGATTCTCAGTGATGTTCTTTCCTGGGTGTGGAAGATGGAAAAGCATCTAATTAAAGGCAGGGATGGCTCTGGCTGTGAGTGCAGAACTGCAGCCAGAGTGAGCAATCCCCAGAGCAGTGTCGGGGTGCCTGAGGCTGGGGATGCCTCCCCTGCCTCTCAAACAAAGCATTTCTCTGCTTGGCAAAAAAAGACCTTTTTCTCCAACACTTGTACCTGAAAGAACACAACATTGTCCTTCTGTAGCCTGGAAATTGCTGCTCTGAAAGCCCCAGCAATTTACTGCAACAAATGTTTACCTCTATCTCAGCAACTTGTATTTTTTGCTCTCTTTTGTTCCCGTTTTCTATTGAAATTATACATTGTGGAAGTTTATTTTTGTTGTTTTAGGTGTTTGTTCTAGTCCCCAGCTCCAGGCATTGCTGGGCAGTGTTCAGTGTCAGGACTTATGACAAGATTGAAATCAAAAGCAAAGCAAATACATAATTCTTATCTCTATTAGCATTCTCAGTTATTTTAGCCTGGCCTATTTGCAGTTCCTAGGACCTGTTACATCTCCTGGAACGGGGAGTTCAAAGCAACTCTTTGCTTCTTGGTGTTATCCTGAATTGAAACTTGGTTTTCTGAATCTGGGGTTAATTCATTTGGGGCAGAGTGCTCTGTTTTCATTTCCCTTTCTTCATACCTGTGCTCATTTTACTGGATTTTTCTTTTGGATTATGACAAGCAAATGTGTTTGATAGCTTCCAGTGGAGTTAAATACTAAAAAGTCCTAATGAATGCAGATTTGGTGGTGATGAGTGACTCGTGTTTCCTTTGTATCCAGTCAGTGTTCAACTTTTAGCTGCTCTTCTTCCCAGAGGAAGATTTATTTTTTTTTTTTAAGCATTGCTAATACATTTATTGCAAAAATATTTTACAAATATATTTGGTCCTTTGGTCTGGCACAGAGTGATTTTTTTTTTGGAGAGACAAGGACACAGGTAACAGAATTTGTTATTTTGTCTTTCTGCCTTTACGGGAACAAACTGTTCTTCCTAACTTTTGGTACCACAAGGAATATAAATAACAGAGAGAAAATCAGTTTTTTAATGAGATGTGGACAAAACCTTACAGATATTTTATATTTCACATTGGAACAATTTGGGTTTCATCATCTCTAGTTTCAATTCTTTATTACCTCAGGAGCATTTGTTTTAAATATACATTTTCAGCTCAGAATTTTCTCCATCTTCTACTGATGATCAGAAAATACAATTGGGGGGCATTATATTTGTGTTTAGAAATAAACAGCTGACACATATTGCAAGAATGATTTGTGGCTTTCTGAAATGGAGTGTGGAACCCCAGTGAATATTCTGAGACCAAGCATTATTGTCTCTATGCCTAAAAAAAAAACTCTTTTGAAATAAAAGTTACTGATCCTGATTTATACAATATGCTGACTAGAATAAGCTATTTCTGGGCTATTACAGATGTACAGCCACTGAGGAATTGACTGGATAAATGTAGGTTTATATCTTTTATCTGTTAAATCAAAGATCAAAATGCAAGATTTAAAGCTCAAGGACATTCTGTGGATTCGTGACATTTCCTAAAGGAACCGTAGATAATAAACCTGTGACTGGATTAGTACAATGAGACCCATTGTAAATGCGGTAAAGAATTTTCATGTGTGACACAGATAAAACCTTGCCCTCAGTATTTTTAATGATACTTAAAAGAAACACCTTTGTTCAGTCTCCTTGTTTGAAAGCTCAGAAGGAATAAAACCCATTCCCAGCCATAATTCTTTGTAAAGGGTGTTTGAAAGAGCTTGTCATGATATTGTTTAAAGAATATCACAAATATCTGCATGCACACATAAATACATGTAGTGGTGTACATAAAATTCCCTTCTGTCTCAAGGTGTTTTATGTAGTAACACTTATTTATTGCTTACCATAAAAACTATCTGTAAACACTTGTTGCAGTTATTAACTGGAAAGTTTGTAAGAATCTACCTTTTCTAGCGTTAGAAAAGCTATTTTTGGGAGGATAAGCCTATAAAACTCATGGAAGAATATCTGTGAAATAGGTAAAAACCCATTAAAAATACAGGTGGATATTGCAGTGACTTAATGACTTGGAGGGGAAAAAAAAATCTATTTGCATATTCTGCAAGTGAATTAGGAGTAAACTTTGAAAATGTCACAAAGCAGACTGTTATCAATATATATCAACATCCTCGAGCTACTGGCTGGCAATAAATGTCAGGAGGAATTTTTATGGCTTTTACAGCTTATCTGCAATTTGTAATAAGCTTTGTGCACAGCCCATTATTTTATGAAGGGGAACAACTGTCAGCTGGGTGGATCTGGAAATTCAGGAGCTCCATCAGCTCGGGGGCTGAGCCCCAGCAGCTCCTGCCTCTGGACAGCTCCCTGGAACTTGCTGCTCTCATTACTGATTCTTTACCTTTTTGAATTAATTATTTAACTTGCATTTTTGATAGCCTCATTATCACCCCACCATTTCATTAACTAATCATTGCAGCATGGCAGTTTATGGCTTTGCAGGCAAGGAGACTGAGGAGGAAGCAGAGCTGTGGGTGACGTAGCAAGCAGAGCCTGCAGCACTGTGAATTTTGTCATTAGAAATCTTTTCATCTCTCTCTCTTATTTTATTTTATTGTTTTATTTTAAACAGAAAAGAAAAAATTTAATTCTTTCTCAGAATGATTCATACCCTGTGGATTTTTCCTATTAGGCAATGAAGCTGTGATATTAAGATTGAGTATATAAATAATTCTCATAATTCACACAGAAGAAAGAGAAATAATTACCTCTGAACATTTCATTATGAATGGAATTCTGTCAAAAACTTTAAGAAGGGAGCATTAATACAAATTAAGGTTTTAGGGACTCATATTTTAAATACTTAATTCTGGATTTTATTTAACTTTTACCAGACCAATAAGATTTTTTTTTTAATCAGCAAAATGAATTGCTGAGCTAGAAAAACATTAACCATAGAATGTAAAATTCCTATGATGAACAAATATTTTATATTTTATGATTTCTGTCATTGCAGAATGGCTGAACTTGTATGAGTTACCAGCTTTGTAGAGCTGACCATAAACTCAAATGTCATAAATAAGTGCTTTGGAGTACAAAACACCTAATTTCAAGTGATTCTGTTTGTGGGGCTGTTACATTCCAGTCAGGGAACGCTGGAAGATGCAATTAGGCTGCATTTTTTTATTCTTGAAAAACTGGAAATCCAATGACATCTGCTGGGAAAATGGGAATGGTCATTTTTGGAGGTGCTGATTCTTTATCTCGAACAGAAATCAAGAGGAGTGGAAGGTTCTGTGCACAGCAAATTCCAGTTCTCACCGATAAGGACATGAGATAAGGATAATCACACACATTGTGGGATATTAATGCCCCTGAGGAAACTTGTGCATGCAATCAGGGACCTGAGTATTATTTCAGGAAAAGTCAAGATGTTCCCTAATTTTTTTAATTGCCTGTTCTAATCCTCAGCTTTGAGGTTCCTTTGTGGTAATTGCTGCTGACTGGGGGAGCCTGAGCTGCTTTTCTGCTCTTCAGAAGCATTTCTGCAGTCCTACAGAAGCCTCTGCTCACATACAAATTCCTAAGCCAAAGAGAGATGAAGAGAAATGTTTCTGCTATTTACCGTGTGATTTTTATCTCAAGGCATAGCATAAAATTCCACCTTATCCTACCAATGAATTTGTTTAGCACAGCTAGAATTCCTGAAATAACTGTGAGATTCCTGTGGAAATTTTTCAGATATTTTTCTGAAATTCCTAATAATTTGAAGAAGTCAGCATCTCACCATTTGCTCACAAAAATAATATCCTTGTGTTTAGTAATTAGTATTGACTGAGAGGCAGAGTTATTCACTTGTTAAAAAAAAAAATTAGAATTAAATAATCCTTAAATATCCTTGATTTCTTTATGGAAATGCTGCAGTCAGTCACAGCTTAGGAGCACAACCTTAAAAAGAGCAGGTGGCATTTGCAGAGCCGTGGAGAAAAGCCAGCCCTGGGGTCTCCTGCGCATCCTGCTCCTCTCTCTCACCTGATGAGGACAAATTTCCTGCTGGTGTTCCCACACCTGGTGAAGGACTTTGCTGCTGCCTTGTTTGTGTGTGCGTTGGAGGCAGAGCAAGGCTCCTGTGGGGTTGGAAGGACTCTGGGACCCCAGGGTTTGAAGCCAGGGCTTGCAGCACTGCCTGAAGAAAACGCTCAGGTCAGAGATGCTGCAGCCTGGAAGATGAGGAGGAATTATCAGGTTTTGGCAAGGTTTCTTTCCTGTCTGGTCTTTATTTAAAGGCAGGATTTAGAGGTGGCTTTTAGTTTTACTTGAGTTCTGAGCTCCTAAGAGTTTCTGTCTGAGGCTGTGTGGGCACATCCCAAATGCCGACTGAAGCTGCATTATCGTGGCCAGTCTTTCCTTCTGCCTCAGAGTACTTGTGGTCTAATATCTCATTTTTTAGTAACTTCCACTGAAATATGTGTATTTTTTGCTTTCATTCCTTCTGGTGTGGTGATTATTTACAAAAGATCATCAGACGCATGGTTGTAGTGGAATAATTTGTATGGATATTTGAATTTGAATGGATAAAACTTTATTTATTCCTCTTCCTTTTTCTACTGATCCATTGTGCATTCCCCACAATGTGGCATGTGACTCTCCAAGCTTAAAACCCACTGCTTGTGTAAAACTCTGTAAAACCTTGTCAGTCCTCAATTTTCAGCACTGTGCAGTTTGATTTCCTTAATTTCAAGAACGTATAATCAAATTAGAAAACGCATGGATGAAAGCAATTAAAACACTTAAGGAGGTGCTGCAGCAACTTTCCATGGAGAGTCTAAAAAATCCAGGCTGATTTGTGGAAAGTCATGGAACCAAAGGCTAGAATTGAGATGCATGCATGGAGCAAGCAGGAGTTTGTTTATAGAATAAATAAAATAATTTTCAGTCAGTGAAAATCTCCGTTCTAAGCTCACAGATCTTGCTTTTTCCATAATTATATTTGTAATTTTTCAGCAGTTTCAGGTATTTTGAACAAATTGCATAGAATCAATCTCTTTCTCCCAGATAACCAAAATAGTGAGATTTTCATATCCATATTGCACCTGAAGTGGGTGTGATTTTATTTGAAAAGTAAATTAGTGTTAGTAATTAACTGTATTACTAGACGTTCAAAATTGTAACCTAGGTTCTGCAGAATTGTGGTGTTTAGTCTTCCCAATGAAATTGAAATTAGTAAATCAATGTGGGTAATGATTAGAATACTTTAAAAAAACCCCACAAACTTATTTTAACTGTCAAAAAATTATAACATTTGTTATAAACAAATGTTTTCATTTTGAAGATCTGAAGGAAAAAAGGCACGATGAAAATACTGAGATATGAATATAATTTCAGCCTGAACCAAGTTCCTGGGGCACCCAGGTTTCAAGTAACTTTGAAGATCAGTTGTATTTTTCAACAACAAATTGGTCTGGACTTTGAGGAATCGCAATATCTGCAAAAATCAGGATGTGGAAATCAATGTATTGTGTCAATGACCTATTCAACTTCCAGCTGTGGCCGTGGGTAATTTGTGCTGCCAGGCTGCTTCAAATTATCCCTGTGAAGGGAAAAGTACTGGATATTTTCAGTTTGATGCCTCCTCCTGTGAGCATCAGAACAGTCATGAAATTTTGTGCGAATTTAAGAGCGTGGAAGGGAGGCACAGGAGGTATTGACAACTGAGAGCTTTTATTTTTGCAAAATTAAAGCAGTGCTGGACACAATCCTAAAATAAGGGGATTTTGCCACCTGCAAAACTCCACTGTGCTTATCTGGGTGCCACCCTTACAGGAGAGGGTTCGATGCAAGCCCTTTGCTCTTTTCAGCATGACTGAACTCTAATTGGGAAGGGGAGCCCTGATGGTCTGTCAATACAAAACCCTCTCGTGCAGTTTTGAGAAAGGTGCGATGAAAAGCAAATTTATGATAAACTTTAATAGAGAAAGTTTTTGTAATCACCTGCCGTAGTTTTTTTGCTGATTTTTTTTTAATCTCTTTCTGGTGTTCTCTTAAATAAATGAAATCAAGGCATTCAGGGAGGCATTTTAAAGGTGGCAGTAAAACAAAAATTAAGTGCTCTGAGGTGCAGTTGGTTTGAACACATTTTAGCTGTTAATATATTTCTGAGATTTACACAGAACAATGGAACTCCAGTATCTTACCAGAAATTTTTAATGCTGTATTTAAGAACTCAGCAGCTGTTTGTAGCTGTATACAAAATCATGGCTTACTTATGATCTTTTTTTAATTAAAGTGGAACCATTTTAGAAGAAAATAACAGTTTTAAATATCTCATGAAAACATCCTCTATTTATTAATTTGTTTTTACAGTTTGGAATGTGATGGGAGGAATCTCCAAGGATTTTGTTATTAGATTTTATACAAAATAATTCTGACCTGTCTCAGGCTAAGCATTTCCCTGAGAGCGTGGACACAATTGAATTCAACAGGAGATCTCTACAAGTTCAAAGCACTTCAAGTATATTCAGCATAACTTTATATTTGTACTGCCTTCTGGTTTCCACTTTTAGGGATGCAGCTTTTCCTGCTTCATCAGAGAATGTCCCATTACACAGTGCTATGCAAAATAAAGAAGAAATGGCTTTTAATTCTTTTTGGTTTTGTTGTGGGTGTTCCTATTGAGGTATTCTCAGTCTAAGCATCTATTTTTGTCCTTCACCTTTTTCCAGATTCCAGCTGAAATATTGGGAATGGTGGAAATATTCACCACTGGGATTGAAATGTTGCCATTTTTCTGTGTTGTTGGATAGTTATTACAAACATTTGTGGCTGTGAGGAACTCCTGTATTGCTTGGGTTTAGTGTCTCTTGTATCATGAGTGGCAAAGGCAAACATACAAAAAATAATGATACAACAAGTTAGAATAAAACCAAGAGGGTGACCTCTCACACAAAATAATGATAAAACAAATTAAAATAAAACCAAGAGGGTGACTTGTCTCAGTCTGGCAGAGGAAAGGCCAAGAGTGGCAAACTGCAACTACTTGGAGTGGATTGGAAATGGACTCGAGCTCTACTTATTAATAGAGTTATTGATTAATGTTTGAGGCTATGGCTTTTAAATTCCTCTCGTGTGCTTCAAAATGCAGCTTTGGATGACAAGAGTTTGTTTGCTTTCTTTGCATTCGCATCTCTCTATTTTGCTCAAAAAAGCAAAGCTGGAAAAAAACCCCAGACTGAAAAGGATGGCAGAGTGCCAGCATGGCACGCAGGGGAAAAACAAACCTAAAGTCATTGGGAAGCTTTAGGACTAATTCCACCACAGAACAGACTTTTGAAGATATTCCAGATAAAATCTTGGAACAGATCATGATATTTTCATCTTTTTAATATGCATAATAAAATAAAAATACAGACATCCATTTCCATGCTGCAAAGATTTACTCCAGCTCTAAATTAACAATAACTGAATAAGGCTGGGGAGCATTATTCCCTTTCCCTAAGAAACAAGAGCATCATTTTGAAGTTATTAAAATGAATGTCAGTGTTTGACAATGAAACCCCCATATCTGCAGGGTTTCAGATTGATCTGAAGTAAATACGGTGGGAAATGGATGATCTAAAAACTTGGATTTGATGTGGGTCACAGAAGGGTTTATTCTACAAATGTCTCTTATTTAATACTGCCCCAGTCCTGGAGGTGGCCTGAAATATCTGAAACCCAGCCCGAAGGCAGCTGCATATAAGAAATCTGCCTGGTATTTTGTGAAAATATCTCGTTTATTGATAGCAGCTGCCAGGTTTTGCAAAAGTGGGAGAAAAGTTGAACAAGCCAACTCCGAGCAATGCTTGTTATTTCAAGTAAGGGGGGCTATACAGAGATATTGATGTTATTTTGAAACCCAAATTTATTTTCAAACCACACAGAATCATCTCATGTTAATCTGGGTGGGAAAATGCAGACAAATATATACAAATATATATATACACAGTCTTAAACCACAAATGTTTCATAAACTTTCAGCATTTAAGTGCCATGGGAACTGTAAGGGAAAAGAGCATTGGGGTTTTTTTGGTTTGGGGTCTTTTAAAAAATTATCTCACTTGTGTGAACTTTGTTGTGCAGTAAAATAAGCTCTTTGATGAATATTAACTTTCAGTTTGCTAGAAACTTTACCTGATTTCCTGATAGTCTGAATCTTTCCATTTATGATGGCACCTCAGTTTTTGGGCTGCTGAAACTTCTATAATCAAAGTGTCTGAATCCAAATTTGAAGAACAGAGGAAAACCAAATTGATAGAATGGTGACCATCATTTAATCTATTGAGCATTTTGGTTTAAAAAAAAAATTACATAACTCCCTTGATTTAAAATTTATCTCAGGGGTTATATTTGCCATATGAAAAGAAAACGTGTTGAACAAGCAAACCAGTAATTTCTGAAAAAATGCTCATTGTATGCTGTGACTATTTTATAAAGCTGAAATCTCATTAAGCTTGGGATTTGAAGCCTCACAGCTGGGTAAATCCAGAGTAGATTTTTTTGCACTGTTTGTCTCTACAGACGTTCAGGAAAACAGAACAACCTGCTGCAGCTCATGTGGGCTCTCCTGCTCTGCCCTGGCTTTCTACTTTTCTCCTGCCTGGAAGCAGCTCATAACAGAAGCAGCTGCCATACCAGAAGAATTAAATTCTGCACCTCTGGGAGCTTTTCATGAGCAGCTCAGAGAAATCCCAGGCCCATTTGCACTCCATTGAGAGACCCCTCAAGCTGCACTTTCTGTCCAAGTGAATGAAATTTGGAACATGCTGAGGTTGGGAACACAAGCAGCAGATGTGAGCTGTGCTTTCAAAATTCAGCCTGCTCATAAAGTTGTTTCCTTGAAGTGTTGGTGATGTATCATGGTTAGTGAAAAGTCAGAAATATGTATTTTGTTCTACAACATGCTGGACCTTGTTTAAAGCATCACAGGGCCATGGAATAAACTTGATTTCTCAGCTGTAGTCAGAGGAAAAAGCTGCAGCTGGTATCTCATGAGCAGTGGTGTGAATTAGTAATAGAGGTTTTCTCAGTCAGTCTTTGAGAGGACCATTCTGGAATATTTTCTTACTGTTGGAACTCTTATAGGGAAGTCACTTGTGTGTGCTGTATTTGTAATCCAAGAGAAATAGTTTAATAAATTAAAGGCTTCATAAGTCTTCCTTAGTCTTTAATAATTAAAAGAATTTTTAATTTTCTTAGGAAGTAATGGGAATAGACAAAGCAGGCAATGGATGGAATAAATCAACATGATGAATTAATTAATGGTTCACAAGGGATCTTAAATTAGGTCACCTCTTAAAATATGTCAGCTGGTTATTTGCTTAAAGCTCATATTGGACATACCTGGGAGAACTTTTCAAGCCTCAAAATCTCTCCAGCAAAGGCCACCCAGAAACAGCTCAGGGGCATTATCTGGAAATAAGATTAATAAAAAGGCAAAGCTTGCTTAGGTTTCCTTCAGAGAATTCACAATAAAGCTGAAGCTACCACCAGTATTTGACTCTTGGTTCATCTCGCTTGAAGAAAAAAGTTCTCTCTAATCTTACCCCTTAACTTTCCAAGTGCACATCCGTCATGGTTTTCCTGAACTTCTGAGCTGTTTCACATCAAAAATGTGACTGGGAAGTGTTACAACTGGTATTTATGAAGCTTTTAGCTGTTGTCAGCATGTGACTCCCTCTGGAGTAACTACATGAAACCAGTTCTTATTTGCACGATGTAGGCATGAAAGGCTCCTTAATTATTAATTTAATAGGATTCTCTTCCACAGGAAAACTTGACTTAGCCTATTTTTCAGTACTCTGGATCCATCCATAAATGAACTCCAAGAGGATTGTATTGTTATCTTTTAATTGGACTTCTCAGGGGTTTTTATGTTTTTCTGTTCAGTTTCCAAATGTATTTTGAATGCCAGTTGTCTCAGACAAGTGGAATGATCAGCATTGTCCTGAGCATGTTCCTAGGAGCGCAGCGGAGAAGCACAAATTCCATTTTGGTTCTTGGTTATTTGGGTCAGGAGGTTCTTGGTATTACCTATAATTCCTCCCACTGAAATGGAAAGGGGTTTTTTGTGTCTCTGTCCTGTAGTATTCCAGTCTTATTCCAGGTGTTCCAGGAAGGGATTTTATGTAGGTGTGTGGTTTTATTAGGTTGGCTATTATAAAGTGCCAACCTAATTTCTAAAGGAAACTTTATATTTGTCTCTCAAGGGTGAAACAACTTTGTTCTAGAAGAATTTTCTTGAAAACCTTGTGTATTTTATAACCATAGCTTTCCTAGGAATTGTTTCCTTTGCTGAAACTTGATCTATTTCTTGCTGCATATATAAAAGTACATGGTATTTTTGGTCCCTCAACAGATGTTAGTTTTCTTCTGATCTCTTTCAGACATCTGGAAATAATGTCATTATGAAATGTAACTAATTCTCTATACCCAAAGTCTGGTCTGAAATCCTGCAGAGATACATCTGCTACATCTGCACTGTATTAGAAGTGATTCATTGAAACTCTTCTAAAATTGGGCTGAGTTCTCAGCCGGTGTGAATTGCCACAGCTTCCCTGGAAGTAAAGTGAGAGTCTGCTCTGTGCTGTCAAACCTGCTCCAGCACAAGGCTGCGGAGACGTGGGCAGCTCCAGTGCTGCAATATGTTACAAAGGAGTCCTCTGTGACTGAAATTTCTGGCAATGCCTCCTTTGTTCCAGCCAGCAGAATCAGAAAGATCTTCATCTAAAGCCATTGATTCCTCATTCTTTCCTTTTTACGCTTTTATAATACTTTTTTTTTTTTTTTTAATCAGGGGCTGTTTTACTGCTTGTTGAGGGATCAGCCCTGCACAGAGGAGTCGTGGGGCCTAGGCTGACTCAGTTCTTCCCCTCTCTATTTAAAGCAGAACCCTCTCAGAACTTTCTTGTAGACATCAAAGCCCCTTCACTGATGGAGATGCAAATGAAAGGAGAACAAGAGCTTTGGGGCCAGAACAAAGTTCCAATCCAGCCCGTGCCTGGCAGAGCTCTCCTGCTGCTCACTGCAGGGAGATGTCTGCTGGCATCATTGTTCCTGCTCCATTATTCCAAACAATTGTTCTTTTTCCTGCCAGTTTTGGGGTGGTTCTTTGGGAACTGCTCTGTGCCAGTGCAGCGTGACCTTGGGGTGTAGTGTGGAGTTAGGGAGGAGTGTGCTGCTGCCTTTTTGGAGTTACCAAGAGGTCCCAGGAGCAGCAGGAGCCAAAGGGATCAAATCTTCAACAGATAAATTTGTAATGCCTCTGAAATTAAGAATTGCAGTGAATTTTGGGGACCTTTGCCTCTACTCTTGTTTCATTCCTCAGATCTTTCCTGAAGATGGTGTTTTCAGTTAATTATGTGAAATTTGGAAAGCTTTTTATTTGTTCTTTTTGTAAATCAATGGTAGTATAAACTGGTTCAATTATTTGATTTTAAAAAATCACTTAAATACACTTAAAAATTAATGTAAACCAACTTCTTCTGTTAATCTTAAGCAGCAATAATGGGAGAGTGCACAAAATAATGTGGTTTAGTGGTTTTTTGGGGTTTTTTTGCATCTATTTTCCTAGATTCTCATAAAAGCTTAAGTAAACACAGAAATAAAGCAGTAACAATTTACATCCAGGAAGATGGAATGAAGGAAATCTGAAGGCAGTGGACACAGAGCTTTGCAGGGCACAGGTGAGCTGTGTATATCCCATTTTTTAGGGGAACTTCCAAAGGCAGGTCTGTGCATGTGCCTCACAAGATGGTTGTAAGGCTGAAAATAGTGTTTCACAGATAGAGTGTGGACTTGTTTGTAGGATTAGTACGTCCCCTTGGGCTTCTTGAATGTAAGGTAGGGCTGCTGGGGTTTTTTTTAATGGCATGTCTTGGTCATACTTCAGAGTGGATGGAATTAGTTGGAATATCACGAGTGTGTTGGCATAATTCATGCAAAAGTGCATTTTTTCTAAAGTGTACTTTCACTTTCTAGCAAATATGTCCGACTGCTATTCCAAAAGGCATTTTTTGTCAGCAGTACTGATGGCAAATGTAGGAGTCTGCTCCACTGAATACGCCATTTACAGTATATTTAAATTCAAAAGTAGAGAGGAATTTATATGCAAAACGATCGCATTCAATAACTTATAATCAGAACAAAACCGCCGCTGATTACCAAGTTCCTGGAAAGTCATTCAAGGGCGGAAAGAGCAGAAATTTCTGCTGTTTGCAGATTTATTTAGTACTTAATCACTTGGGATTCGTTTGTAAACAGATTGTTTAAAAAAGCAGTCGGTGGATTAGCTCTCCTTGTTTGATGCAAACCCACAAATGTCACCCTCTCCCTCGCAGCCGCGGAAGGCGGAGGGAGCGCGGAGGGAGAGGCGTCAAGGGCGTTGTTTGATATCTGACATCAAGCACAGCTCTGACAAGGAGCTGGCAGGAAATTGGGTTTGACAGCTCATCACCAGTGCAAACCAAGACAGAATGAGGCCTTGCCAAGGATGGGGTGGAAGCCGCTCACCGTCGTGCTTCTGAAGGTGACATCACTCACGGTGACACCCAAACGCGATTTAGGGGATGAATTATTAATGGTTGTCAGCTCCTAAGGAAAACAGAAATAGGAACCTGGGGACTACCTGTTGTCTGTGTCGCCTCCAGCTGAAGCAGGAATCTGGAATTAAATACAGATTTTGCTCTCTCGTGTTTCTGTCACTCCTCCTGGAGACAGCAGAGGTGTAGAGGTTTGCAGGGCAGTCGCTTGGTTGTGCAGGGATTGCTCTGGCACAGGTGTCTTTGTCACAGAAAATATTTGTGGGGGTTTGTTGCTTTGTTTTGTTTTTTGTGTTTTTGGGATTTTTTTTTAGGTTTTAAAAATTTGCATAGAAACTCTTCCAAAAACGTGCTTTCTTTTGTAGTGCAGTATAGTTCTTCAAGCTGCAGTCTGCCCATCTGTCAAATCAGTAGTGAAAAAGAGCTGAGGAAGCAAAAATAATGACTTTAAACCGAAGGAATGAGAGTGCAGAGACTACAAGGGAGGGAAGATTTTCTGGCAATTTCAGATTTAATAATTCATATTTTAGAAGTCAGGGATGACTAAGCATACATGATTTGTGTGATATGTACTGCTCAAAAAGCCATCAATGACAAATCTGGGATAACTCTGGATCATGTAGGACATCACAGAGTTCCAGTTCAGGGCTGGAGTTCTGTTTCTTGTCTCTTTTCTTCCTCCCGTGCCCTGAGATAAATGACTAATGCACATAGAGAGGTTGCTTCATTTTATGTTGCCAAATATTATAAGTGATCTCTCTACTTAAAATTTGGTTTTTATTCCATTCACTAATGAAAAATAATGAGCAGTTTTATGGAAATGAGCAGGAAATACATACATTATAATAACTAGATGTGAAGTTCTGTGGATATTTCTGAACAAGAAAGGGTTTAGAAAATAAAACTGGAGAAATTTTATAAAATTGCTTTTTTTGTGTGTAAGCCTGGCTCTGGAAGGGATACTCCACTCCCAGGTTATCTTCTCTTCATTTATTTAAAGCATCTGGTTTGTGGCCGTTGCCCAGATTGCTGGCACCAGCTTTGCCTGGCAGCACCATAAGGGCAGGAACTAAAGGGATTAAGTGACCAATTAAGGATTTCCTGAGTGCATCAGGAGCTAGTAGACAACTCTTCACCTGTGTTGAGAGATCTCTCTTATCGTGCTACCTTCAGCAGATATTTTACCTTGAACTTGGCTCAGGATCTCTGGATCACAATGTCTTAAGGCCACCTAATGCTGTACCATAATTTTTCTTTTTTTTCTGGTGCACACTGAAAATGAAGCAGAATTATTTCTGCATGTATTTGACTTCACGTGGTTGAGATGTCACACCTCTCTGTAAAAATTGAAAGCTTGGGAGAAAAATAAAGAATTCAATTTCTTTGCCAAGTGATTGGATGGATCTTAATCAGAAAGCTGATAGGTCAGGCAGTATGAATTTTGTAAATGGTAATTACTGCTTGATTAGGAAGCAGGAGAGAGAAGGAGTGGATCTGTCCAAATTAAAAGTAGTCCATTGGTGTAGGCTTTATTTGAGGGCTCATATTCTATATAGAAAGGACTGTAGAAGCCTGTGCTTTAAATGCTCAGCAGTGAACCATTTTATTATATATGGGGTGTACATATTTACATAAAAATAAAATTACAGGGATCCTGTTAAATTTATCTAAGAGCATAAAAAGCGGTCTTCCTGCAATAAAATGTTTTGAGAATGAGTAATAGCACTGTTTAGATGAGATTCTAAAAGCCTTTAGGATTATCCAACTTCCATTTAAATTATGTAGTAACTGATGAGGCTGCTATCAGAATCAGATTTTTCTCTGCTTACTGATGCTAAGACAGTTCTCCTCAGCATGGTGTCTTCAAGCTCTCACTTATTTAATGATTCATTGTTCCAGTCAAGAAGGAAAAAAACCCAAAGCACAAAATAATTACCTGACAGCTTTTTAAAATTAACTCACTTGGGATCTAAAGATTGCAGCAATAAATTACATATTGTAGATTCATTCCTCTCCATTTCTACTTGTGCCTTTCTGTTGTGATGTTGATGTCATGAGTGATATAACCTAAAGGACTGTAGGTTGCCAGCAAAATTCCTTTGGATGAAGTCTTGATGAGATCCAACCCTGCACTTCATCTTCTGAACCTGAACTGCTGTTGAACAGGGTAGGAGTTCTCAAGCAGCAAAGAACTGAGCTTTATCTTGTGAGGAAAATTGTGCTGGGTTCTGATTTAGCCAGAAGGAAATTCCTTTTTGTTCCAAAATAAAGCTCATTTGACTGACACATCAAACACAGGGGACACTAGGCCAGACCTCAGAGAATCACAGAATCAGAATCACAGAATATTCTGAGTTAGAAGGGACCCAAAAAGATCCTCAGGTCCAACTCTTTACAGAATAGGCCTTACAAGGACTGAACCTGCAACCTTGGAATTTAGCACCAGAATTTAGAACCAAACTGAGCTGACCTCAGAGAGGCTGGATGGGGTTGATTGAAACTCTACCCTAAGTGCTGACTAATCATGGAATTAGAGCAGCTTTGCCAGGGCCTTGAGTGCACCAACTGAGGGCACAGCCCTGCCAGCCTTCCTGACTCCATGTGAATTGGCTCCATTCCCCTGCAGAATGGGCTGTGGGGGGAAAAAAAAAAAAAAAAACAAAAAAAACACTGTGGAGGCTTCCTCAACATGCTCTAGTTTAGACTTCAGAGGTCACTCTTTTTAAGAATCCACCTTGGGAAAGTGTCAGAAAAGGGAAGTTCAGAGGAAATGTTTCCATTTGGAGCTCTCCCATCCAGAGGAAAGCAGATGCTCCCAGAACTGCGTCAGCGCCACCGCTGAGTATCAATAATGCATTGCAGCAGGTGCTGCAGGCTATGAGACTTTCAATATATTTGAACAGTCAGCTCCTGCCTTTTCTGAAGGAAACTCTGAATTATGGATGGGAACAAATGATGCTTTCTGATGGCAACATTTCAATAAAAGAACACATACAGTTCTTCAGGAACACAGAGGCCATTGTGCAATGTTTTCTGAGGAAATATTGGAAGACAAAAATTTGGATAATTAAGTGATCTTTTATAATGAGCTGTGTTCCCCTAGATTTCCTGTTTTGGCAGAAATACATGTCAATATTAATCTTCAGTTAGGAACACTTTTGCTCCCAACTTGATCTGCAGAATTGAGGCTGCCCACTTTATAAAACGGTCAGCAGCCAGTGAATCAATGCTGAGAAGCAATTCATAGCAGTCAGGATGGATTTGTGTTACTCTTTGGCTGGGGGATGAGCTCCTTTAGAGGAAAAAGCTGCTCTTATTCTCTCCAGTGAGCTTCAGCCTTTACTAAAATAAACCTTTTCTCAAAGGAGAGGGTAGAGAAGATTCTTTAGAGAATCACTAATTCTGATCTACCTCAAGTCACTTCCATTTTCTTCCTGGAGCACGGAGTGCATCGTGCTATGTGTGAGTCCTGTGACTGCAGCATTCCAGGGCAAGCTGCCTGGGAATTGAGAGTAGTGTCTGCCTTTTATTCTGCACTTGTAGTTCTGAGGCTCTGTAATATTTTAGAAAAAGAAATTTTTCACAGCTGAAGAATTGCAAGAACCAAAGACGAAAAGCAGCACTTCAGAGTGTTATTAGGGGCAGCATCAATAAATAGGTTTTTTTCTTCCCAGACATTTCTAAATCACATGTTATGATATTTCAAATTAATGAGGAAAAAAAGACTGAATTAAGGGAATTTCTTTTAAGGGCTTTACATCAGGACTGAGTATGAAGCATTTCTACAATCAGGCATAAATAGGAATCAGGGTGGGAGGGAGAAAGATTGGAAAAGGGCAGCTATAAACTCCACTGGGCTGTAGCTCTTGAAATATGGAAGATATCACAAAGATTAAAAGAGCTACTTAATTTCTGTCAGCAACTGTTGCCTTCAGCATGTTGAAAGGAGCCCTATTTTTGGTAATAGCCAGCAATGCATTTGATGTATGCTAATTATCAGGCTGTCTTGGAGGCATTTGGAGAAAACAGTGCTACATGTAAAAAGATTAAACAGGAAAAATTCCAATTTTCATTACTGCCGGTGATTTTGAATACTGGACAAACTGGCTGGTTAGTACAACAGAGAAAAATACCAACCTCTCTAATGCAGAGCCATTGCTTGGGGACCTGGAAAATTTATCACATAAAATTCTAAGTATCTCCCAAATCCAAAGGGTTTTGACCTATGAAATTGCTAATCCCATATCAAATTGGAGTACTAACAACTGGGAGATGGAAATACATAATGCAAATGCACAAATGAGGAAAAGCACAAAATCGATGGGTTTACAAAGTCAACATGTCCAGTTGATGTTACATTTCTTGAATAAGAGAGTGCATTTTTTAAGCAAATACAGAGATATTATTTGTCTGATTTTCTGAAATATATCTCAAGGTTATGGGTGGAAAGTGATTTGTTAAACTGAAGAAGTAAAAGTTTAAAACTAGGATTGATTATATGGTAGAAAAAATGGCTTGCATTAAAGTGCAGAGTCTTGGACTGAAAGAAAGATCCTTTTTAAAGATCTGTGTGTAATGTCTTCTTTCTTCCCTTGGATTGACTTAAATGAAAATGTACAAAATCATGTTTTAAAGCATAAAGTACCAAGAGAGTCCAGAATAAATGTTGGTAGCATTGAGGTAAAATTTAAAACCATTAATTGTGACCCCTCCTGTTCCATAACAACGCCATAATATCACTGCTGAAACTTTTGTTACCCAGTGAAATTTAAACCACAAGCTTGCTTTTTTTTTATTTGTTTTTTAATTCCAAAATAATCTGCAAATTAATTGAATCGAAACGATCTCACGCAGCTTGAATATTGGAATTTTTACTGTTATCCTGGTTCCTCATTGTAACTTTACACAGGTCTCTTGGTTATCATTTTCATTAGCAGCAACTGCTGAGAGGAGTGAGGGTGAAAAATGGCTGAGTTCTTTGTGTCAGGAGTGCCAAAGCTGCCCCCTGAGCAGGCAGGTGCTGCTCTGTTGGTGCAGCAAAGTCCTTCAAGCCCTTCTGATAGAAAGGCAAAGGTTTATAATTATCAATTGTCACGAAAATACCAGCTGGGGTTCCAGCTTCTGCTGCCTGAGTATTTTTAAAAATTATTGATTATTTCATTTCTGATAGAGAATAGATGGTGTGGGCTGAAATTTCCTTTGCAAAGGTGTTGTTTGCAGTCAGAATCACTCCCTTGCACACAATTTGCATTTAGAATATTAGTCCCAAATTGAAAAAATTGACAAATTGAAAGACAGCAGAATTGGCAGAAACTCACTGGGTTTTCTTTCATAGAACGATGTTTCAGTCTTTGATGGTGTGGATTTGATTTTTTCCTTTTGGTTTATGCAAGTGAATATTTACCAAGTTTTGGTAAGAATGTCTGACAGTTTTTGATTCACAAGATTGCACTTGTCCATGAGCCCTAAAGCACAGGAAATTCATGATCCCTACAAGTGCAGTGAACAGCCGTGACACACAGCTGGAGGCCAATCAGATGGATCAAAAAGCTGGTCCCAGTCAGTGTGCTCACTAAATCAAACATATTTACCCTTGGAACTTCCTACCCTTGGCCATTGCCTGATAATGGCCACAGGAGAAACCTAAAGCACATGGAGAAATGGATCAGATTGGGTAAAGAGAGTATTTTCTGTCTAACTCAGACTGTGAGTTACACAGGCAGAGATATTTTTATTTTTTTAGTTGCCAATCAAAGTCTAACAATTAAATGAAAATACTGGACTCCTGAAGAGTCTTTCTATCTAGGTGGTTTATGAAATGTTATACCTTACCCTTTCCCCACCCCCAGACAAAAAGAATGGGTGGGGGGGGATAGCTTTTCAGATGTCTTGGAAGAATTGGGCTCACCACAGCCTAATCCTAAAAGGAATGTAACAAAAAGTGAAGGTATTTGATAAATACAGCCAGAATTCAACATCTGATAGTATATTTTAAAAAAACCCCAAACACTGCCTTCACATGACTGTCATTTGTTTGAGCAGTGCTGATATGCTTTATTTTGACCTATTTTCTGATGTTCTTTATATCTCAGAGTGCTGATAGTGAGTATTTGCATTCATGCTTTGGCTGTATGACTAATTGAAGAAATTTGTAATCTTCTCATCTCATGTTGGCATTACATTACATTGTTTCATATTAAATATGCTGCCTCTTTTAATCTGCGGGTTACAGATGCTTATTTCTCTCCACATTCATGGTAGTATTATCCTATTAAGGGCATTTGTGATTTATTATTGCCTTGGTAAAGGCCATCTCACAGCAATATGCGCTGCCACGTTTGGCTGCAAACAGGAATTTGTTTTACTAATATGAAACATGTTTATGGACTGCTGTGCTAACTTATCAAAGTGCCTGTTGGGGAAGCAGTTTTTTTGAGGTTTTTCTGCCTGATGGAGATTTAATGGTGTCAGACTTAGGGAGGGGATCCTGCCCCCCTGCTCAGGCACCTCTGGGGTGTGTGTCCAGCTCTGGCTCCTCAGGACTGCAGAGAGATCTGGAGTGGGGCCAGGGGAGGCTGTGGGGATGAGGAAGGGCCTGGAGGAAAGGCTGAGGACCAGGGGGGTTGGAAAGAAACACCAAACCAAGCATCAGGGTAGTGACAGCCTGAAATTGAGTGAAAAGGCTCAGCAGTGGCCTCAGCTCTTCATTTAACTCTTTGTATTTATCTCGTTGTCTCAAAACTTAACTAGAAGTAAAAACAAATGCAAAACCTTACCAAAGTCCAGAAGCCAATTAAAAAATAACAAGGGTTTTTATAATGGTTGGCCACAGAGGATTATAAGTTTAGTAAGATCAGAATTGTTTCTTTTACTTCTAAGTTAGTTCTTGATGGATCATGGTACTCTGGGATCTAATCAATATAAGCAGAAATGGAAAAAATAATTTAGAAGTTGCTTATTTTTTAAAAGTCTTTAAAGCTCGTTTATTCTTGTGAATAAGGTGAAGTTTTGGCATCGAAAAATACTTTCTTTAAAATTTAGAAACCTCCTTTCCCCCCCCCCCCCCCCCCCCCCCAGCAACCCCCCCCCCCCTTAAATCACCTTCAGAGTATAGAAAAAGATAATAGATATAAAGCCAAGAGACTGAAACAATCTTAAATCCAGTCAAGCAACAAGCCACGAGGGCCTGGCCATTCTAGCTCTTTCTGAGCAGAGAAAAGCAAGCAGTGTAAGTCAGGATAAATAATTTACAGCACAGACTGTCCCCTAAGATGCAGTCAGATTTCAGGAGGTGTCAGATAGCAGATAGTTGCACTGATTTAGAATAGAGCACAGTAGGATCCAGGCAGGCGTTTGCTGCTGAATAATAATCACAACAGGAGGCTACACAGCCCCAGGAGCTTTCTTGTGTTATCTTCAACAAAGCACGTTTAAAGCCACGTGAGACACGGGCTGGTGCCATCCTCAGAGCTTCAGAGGCTGCTGCAGCTTCACTGGGGAGGGAAAGCTGAGCCCCCTGGGCAGGATCCCTGGGGTTCTCCTCTGTCTGTGCTGCTGCCTCCTGGGACAGGCCCTGGAGCTGGAGCTGGACCAGGTGTGTCCCCTCCTCTGGCCTGGGCTTGGGTGCCTGGAGAGGCTGCCTGGAGCAGAGGCTGGGCAGAGTTAGGGAATAAAGTGGGGATTTGTTAAAAGGAGTTCACAGCACACACCTTGGGCAGTGCAAGAACCCAGCCAGGGCTACACCTATGATGGACTCCAGCTCACGAGTTTTCCCCCTTTTATCAGTTTTGCTCCATTTCCATGTTGGGGTTCATTGTCCAATTCCAGCTCCAGGTGATGCAGTCCCACCCTCCCAGTTTGCTCCCCTCCATTCCCTGCTGTTTGCACTTTTTGGGCTGAAGCTGCCATGGTGTCCTTGGTTCTGGGCTGGAAAAGGATTGTTCTGTGTGCCTGAGCTGTGAGGAGAGCTGCTCAGTGTATGGAGCTCAGAGTTATACACCAACACAGTACACAATCTGGAAAATATAAAAGCTGAAACTTAAGGCATCACATGGCCCTGAATCTTCATCCACAAGCCCCTGCATCTTTGCTAGGCCTGCAGGTAAAAACTCCCCTGTTAATTTCCTGTCAAAAATCACAATATTGGCTACTTCAGACTTCTGCCTGTACGATGGACTCCAGCTCACGAGTTTTCCCCCTTTTATCAGTTTTGCTCCATTTCCATGTTGGGGTTCATTGTCCAATTCCAGCTCCAGGTGATGCAGTCCCACCCTCCCAGTTTGCTCCCCTCCATTCCCTGCTGTTTGCACTTTTTGGGCTGAAGCTGCAGCGGTGTCCTTGGTTCTGGGGCTGGAAAAGGATTGTTCTGTATGCCTGAGCTGTGAGGAGAGCTGCTCAGTGTATGGAGCTCAGAGTTATACACCAACACAGTACACAATCTGGAAAATATAAAAGCTGAAACTTAAGGCATCACATGGCCCTGAATCTTCATCCACAAGCCCCTGCATCTTTGCTAGGCCTGCAGGTAAAAACTCCCCTGTTAATTTCCTGTCAAAAATCACAATATTGGCTACTTCAGACTTCTGCCTGGGGGTTGGCAGTGTAGATCTGAAACAGTGAAATAAGGATGCAAATAATTAACTTCATAATTTCCTGTTCATATATAAATAGTATCCAAAAATTCCCACTCTTTTAGCACAGATAAGTAAAACTGTATAAAAAGATAATTCAGCATTTTGGTATCTTTAGCTTTAAGGATAACCTAGCAGAAAAATTTTCACTTCTGTATTTCTCTGGATGTTAGGCAGGATTTTGAATATTATAAATTGGACTATTTCAACAGAAGAACAACAGGCATTGAAATATTTAGTGTTTGAAGAGTCAGTGGGTAACAGATGCTTTGCAAAATTAAGTATTTGGGCATATTTCAGAATTGATCAAAATACTGTTAGTTTTTCACTAAATCTGAAGTTTCAACAGACTGTGATGCCAAGCATTTGTCAGTGAAATTAGTTCAGTGCAACCATTGGCTCTGTGTTTTTTCTGTCAGAAGACAGTGAAGACCAACAAAATTTTAATTAGCATTCATACTTAAATTTAGTCTGAATTAATGATCAGCAAGAGAAACAAATGCGCTTGTAGTCTATTTTGGTATGTTACAGAGAAGACTTTTATTCCTAATTTGTCATCTAAAATATACTTTATCTGTTGCTTGGACTACTTGAGGACTCAGCCACATCATGGTTAATCTTGTTCATGAAGAGATTAGAGAGTCTGAAAATACATTTTGGAAATAATTGTGACACAAGTGTGCTATTAAATAAATAAATAAATAAAGCTTGTCATGTCAAGTGAATTGTAGTTTGTTGGTCTTAGATAAATAAACATATAGAAAATGTTATAGTCAGGCCTTTTAGTAATTCTATGGCCCATTCATTCCTCCTAAAGGCAATTTTAATTTCTTCTCACACAGAAGTTAAGTGTTGTAACTAATAGTTTTCATAAGCTCTTGTACAGCAATATCGTGAATATTGAACACTAGAAGTAGTCTCAAACCACGCAGGAATTACTCTGAAGCCATCACTCTTTGCAAAGCTGGTGGGTGGGTTTCCAAGCTGCAGTTTGAAGCCCTGGTGCAGGTACAGAACAGCTCAGCAGGGCTTGCCAGGAGCTGAGGTTTTGCTGCCATGGGCATCCTGAAGCACAGAATCAAAGAGAGGAAAGGCTGTGGAGATAAACAGCTGAGTGCTGATTATCAGAGCAGGACTTGGCTTCATCATGGACAGAGAAACACAAGGATGGGCAGCAGCAGCAGTGGGGCTCTGCTCAGGAAGAAACCCTGATCCTGCAAACCTGGACTGGGAAGTTTTGGTGATGCCCAGTTTTCTTACCCTGCTAAGGATACTTGGAAAAGTTGTTTGACCTTCATTTGTCAATAGCTTGGGCATATCAAAACAGATGAGAAAGGTCATGGGGGTTTGTCTCTGCAGCAGGATTCCCACCGTAGGAGTCTTGACTCCTAATTATCTGCAAATTGAGCTGCAGTTCACTCCGTGGATGGCTTTGTGGCTTCATTCCTCTCGTTTGTGTTGTTTTGTTCATCATATGCTGAAATAATTCTCTCCTGGCACTTAATATGCTGTGACATTTGAGGAGAAAACAGGCTTATTTAGACTGAGGAACAACTGGGAATATCCTCCTCAGAATAACTTGCTTTGCAGCCTAGCCTTTTGCTTATTCTTTAATTAGGAGGCTAATTGTCATTGTCTCCCTGATTTTTATCTCTTGTTTTTCCTTAGGAGGTACTGAGGGGTGGAGGAGGGATAGGGCACACACACCACCTGCATCTCTCCTATTTAGATAACTTTTAGACCTTCAAATAAGGTAATTATAGTCTTTACATGTCTTTACTCTTCATTTAAATCATGAACTTGCATAGATTCTGTCTTCATGAGATGTCAGACTGTCCTGGTGTCCCATATCTGAACAGAAATGTATTTAGGGCTCTGAGATCTCATATTTTTCAGCTAGAGCCATGTTAGACAGACAGCTCCCTGTTGACTAAACATCTAGGAGGCTCATGTTTAATTGTTCTCTCCAGCTGTGATGAACAGCTCTGAGCAGGATTTCTGTTTCATCAAACTCCACTTAAAGGAAAATCAGAGCACTCAGGGCCGGGGGCTCTCAGTTGCTGCTCCTCTGCTGTGAAGCTCCCCCTTTTTCCATCCCAGGCTGATGCATTTCCTTCTTTCCCAGTGCAAAGCACCAAGTATTTTTCATTGCACACAACTTTCCTCTGCTGCAGCTGCCAAATGGCCAAGAGGAGTAAATTGTGAAGGAAAAGGATGTAATATATTATAGTGAGAGATGCAGGCTGGCCTGGCTTCAGCTGGGAGAGAGTGAATTCTCTTCCTAGCACCTCTTACCATGTTGTATTTTGGATTTAGAATAGGAATAACATGGTAGGACATTGATATTTTATTTATTGCTGAGTTGTTTTAGCTTTGTAGTTGCAGCCTTTCAGTTTGCCATGCTCTGTCTGTGAGAAGGTGCACGAGGAGCCCAGAAGGAGCCTGGCCAGGACAATGATCCAGCCTGGCCAGAGGGATATTCCAGGCCATGGAATGAAATGTCCAGTGTAGAACTGGGGGGAGTTGGCTAGGAAGGGCCAATTGCTGCCCAGGGACTGGCTGGGCATCAATAAACAGGTGGTGAGCCCATAAGGAATATTACTTTGTGCCAAAGAGATTTTAATTTTGTGTACATGTTTTCTAGGCAATACCAGGATGGATGTGTCAGAAATGATCAAATTATTCTAAAATCCCTGTTTGTTCTAGTACAGAGGAGACAGGTTCTCCAAACTCTGGGAGAGAATTTATGTTCCACCAAAAATCAGAACGCTGCAAAAGTATGTGGAACTGTAGATATCAAACATAAATTGCAAAATGTGTCCATTATAACCAAAACTCATTGTTTTATCTGTTATTATCTGCTGGTACTGTGTGTTAATGTAAACATTTACATACATTAAGAATTTTTTTTTTCCATATAATTTTGAAGTAGCTTGCTTCAGGTAGATAAGAAGTTGTGTTGTCACCCTGCCATCTTCATCCTAATTCAGGCTGATTTGTCTTGCTTCCTTCCCGCTTGGGTGGGAATATTTTAAATAGAGTATTTATACAACCTGTCTATCTAGATAGGATAAGCCTGAATATCTGTCAGAATCTCCTATTGCACTTGTGATCAGAGGTGCACTTAAATAGTTCTGAAATCAGGCCTAAGGAATTCATTAGAATGCCAGTTCCCTTGAAGTATTTTCTAGGAAAGAGAGTTTAGAGAAGGGCTTGAAAATATGACATTTAAAACCAGTCTCCCACTGAGCCATATTAGCATTAGCTTTGAACACAATTGTGGTTTATTACACGTGTGCCTGACAGTTCCCTGAAAGACAGGAGCTTGCCTATGAAGCTGCACTTTGGCATGCACTGGGTACTCCTCTGCATTTTTATATCCTCTCCCTGCTCTGCCTGTGCAGCCATCCCAAATACAAATCCACCACTCATCACTGGCAATAAAAATAATGGCTGACATCACCTCGGAGCTCCTGACCGGGATCATCTCTCCCAGCACCCTCTGCATGGGGGAACTGAGATGGAAAGGGAGACTTGGTGAGAAGTCAGGGGGAACAGTCAGCACCCATGCAGCACTTGCAATGTGCAGATCTGTGCCAAAATAAAAAGCACATTCAATCAGGAAATCAATGGCTCCCCTTCGCTGTGTTGGTACCTCAGTGATGCTGACCCTCGGCACTTGTGCCAGGAGCAGAGTTCCCTTGCTGGAGAACATTCACATCCAGCAGCCTGGAATGCACCTTGGGATGTGTGTAGGAGGGCTGGATCCAGGAGTGACAGTGTGAAAAAAGCTGAACTTTTCTGCATTCCCTGATAAATCCAGTCTGGTCTCATGGTCTGAGCAGCTGTACCTAAATCAGCTCTCAGAGGGATTGACAGGGTCCTGAGTGAGCCTCCTGGTCCTTCCCACTTACCTGGGCTGCTCCTCGAGCTGCAAAGTGCTCTGATTCCAACAGCTGTGGGGTTTTGGATGCACCTAAAACAAGGGGTGTGCTGCAGGAATGGACTTAGTGCCTAAGAGTCAGTGACAATGAAAACAAGCCTGTGTTATAAAGGCTGTTCCCAGCACAAACCCAGAGCACAGCCCCACAGCAGCTACTGGGAAGGAAGTTTCTAGCCCAAACCAGCACAGATAGTAAAGACAACAGAAATAATTTATGGCTGGTATAACAGGAAGGTGTTGTGGGCGAATGACAGAGTTTCTGAAAAATGCTAATCAGCAGCATTGTGCTAAAACAATCAAAAAATCTGGATTGTGATTGACTAATCAGTTGTAATTGGGGGGGAAAGGGACATTTTTTAGTGAAAAAATCTGTGTATTCAGTTTTCATTTCCCACACACTGAAATCTTGTTAAACTCCCTATATGCCTAAATAGACTCATCAGATAGATAAATTGCAGAGATGGGTTAATTGGAATCCCAGGTCATTTGCTCTATTTGGTTAGTTAGAAGTGATATCATGGCTATAATTTTGTTCTGCAGTTGTTTTTCCCTCTCTTAAGATACCTCCTTTTGGCCAGGATTAACAAAAAATGATATCTGGTTATATTTCTCTCAGTTATTTTTTCCTTACCTTTCTGCACATAATTATACATTTCTCTCTTCTCCCACGGCCTTAACCTGTGTTTCCAACTAACATCAAATACAGAATTTAAAACAGTGGAAAAAAAGTAACAATTGAATACAGAGCACTTTTGGAGAGTGGAGTCTTCCACGTCACTAAAGGGAGAGGTAAAGCTTAGAGCAGACATTAAAGACCCTTTGCATTGTCAGAAATGTCCCTTCTTTTGTCCATAACCAGAGAAGAAGAGCTGCAGAATGTTATAATGACTCAAATGAAGAGCATAAATTACTTGTTGAAGAGAAAAACTGGATTTTGTTTTGATGAATCATTTTATTCTCTATGTACAAACTTGGTTTTAGTTGAATGCAGTGGAAAAAAACAAACAAACAAACAAAAAAACCAAACCTGTTTATCAGTAGGAGATTGACCCTTTGGCATTATTTACAGGTATGGATTAATCTCAGAACCCTGACATTTAACCCTGTCATGTAGGGACCATCTCAAAATTGAAAATGCAGAAGTAGGAGATGCTTTTTAAAGAATTTCTCCTGTTAAGGCATTGACAATGTTGTAGCATCTCTTGTATTTAGTGCTTTTGAATAAAAGTAAATCGCCCCCAAAACACAAGAAGCTGTTACTGAAAGCTGGTAGAACTCTGGAATAGTGATATAGTATGTCTTGTTTCCTTAAAATATAAATATTTAAAAATTTTATTCCAGTTTGGGATTAATGATTGCATGGCAAATATTTTATTTTTAGCCACAGAACCTGATGTGGGAGCCTGGAGTGTCTGCACTGAATGGTTGTTGGAAGGGATCTCATTTTGCATGCTGACTTTAGGGTTTTTCCTCTCTTTCCTTGCATTGAACAAGGAGCATTTCCCCATACTGGTTCTTAATATGCAAAGAATGAAGCAACCTCTTAGAGAACCTGATGTTTTATGACCTGTCTCTAAGCTTTTAAACTCTGGGAGGGTTGGCTAGAACAGGAAATAAGTATGAGACAGGATTAGCAACCATAGAGAAGAAAAGGAATCTGATTGAGGAATTCAAAAGGTGGAATAGCTGCAGGGTCAGTTACTGTCAAACAGAATGAGAATTATGCCAAGGAACGAGTTTCTTAAGATTGGGGGAATTAGTGAAAAGCTATAGACCTTCAGGTACCTTTCTGCTCCTATCAGTTTTAAAGCCCAGTTAATTCAGCATTCTCTTCTGATCCTGACAGCTCCACCACGGGCAGACTTCATAGGTGTTCACAAAGCATCGTGAGGAAGGCTGTAGGAGCACAGAATTAAATGGATGGGACTTGTAACCAGCCTCCAAAGCCCCTAGAGATCAGATTCTGTCTCAGCAAGGCTGCCCTGTGGCCAGGGTGTCCCTAGGCCAGGCGAAGTGCCACGAGAAACGTTGTCTTTAATTTATCGCGGTTTCCCAAAAAATCAGTGTCTGGTGCTCTCAGCACCAGCTGCTGTTTGTCTGCTCCTGCCAGAGTGAGGAACAGCCTCACCCACGGTGCTGTGACATCCTGGGCACCCCAGAGCTCCTGCTGCTCTGCTCCTCTCGCTGCCAAGCTTGTGCTCCTGACAGGAAAACGTGAATTTGTCAGGGAATCACCTGGACAACCAAACCAGCCTCGGTCCGTGGCACCCTCTGCACTCTCCCTGTGTGCACTGGGTGGTTTGTATTTCCTTCCCTTACTTAACTCCGTGTGAAAAAAGAATTTTTGGGAAGCTTAGAGGTTTTTTGGCTAAATATGGGTCTATCTTTTCTGGCAACATATGGGAAAAGAACACCTAGGGGTTTTTCTGTCAGCATGATACCAGGATTGTGTCAAAATTCCATCCTTGAAAGGAGAATGTTTACCTTCCCTCAGTTTAAAAAATATTTTTAAGCAATTGTTGTGACACAGATGAAGAAATGAATTCTTGTTGATTAATGATACTAAAGTTATGAACTTGGAGAATTAATAAAGCTCACTAATGCTGTGAATGTAGGCACAATTCTTCTGGGCTCCACTGCTGGCTGACTATTTGCTACTTTACTTAAATTTCCTGTGCCATGGATAGTGTGAATAAACCTGTTCTTATCAGACCAAAAAAAATCTGTATTCTCAAAATCCCTTTGACTTAGCTAGTTGGAGCACTCTTGCCTTGAAAATGTTGTTATTCTATTCTAAAAAATATCCAAGTTCTTGTTTGTGTTCTCATCTAGTTCAAACCTACAACAAATGTGGTTTATTTGGTGTGATAAACTCAAAGTATCTCTGATTTTCTCTGTAAACCACTGATGGAAACAATTATTTTACTGACAACCAGCACTCCTCAAAAGAATCATAATTTTCCCAGTTTTCAAACACTGTTATCCTATTTTCCCTTTGTTTTTATATTCTTTTGTAGACTTTATTTTCAGGTTATCTATAAATCCATTGGTAAATATTATTAGGCAAACATCAATTTCTGTAGTATTCACAAAATGAAACACAAAACAGATGGAATTTGTATCTATTGAAATCAGCATTACTGTTCCGTTCCACTGGGAGAAATATCCAGCATCTCGAGAGTTTTCTGGAAAATTTTCTTCCATGGAAAATTTCTCAGTAGATGATGGTAGAGTGCTGTAGCTGCTGCCTGGGGTTAATCATGGTGCTCTCCATAGCTGTGGACTGGGGCCCAGATGAAAATATTCCCCACTGCTGAAAAATCCAAATATTTGCAGTGTTGACCATTCGTCACCAGCAGCAGAACCCACACTAATCAGTAATTTCAAATGTGCCTCACCTGGGGATTTCTACAGGTCTTTGGTGCTATGTACCAATCAAACTCCTGCCAGTAAATTAGAATTAATGACTTGTGGCCACAGCTCTAAACTCAATGACTGCAATGACATTTCCTACTGCAGTGGCCTCGTGACGAGGTAATCACAATTGCTTTTAGAAATTTGTATTTTTTGCTACATCTAGAGTTATCCTGCTGCTGCCAGCCCCCTCACCTCTGGGATTTTTGTTCTGAATGGCACTGTCTGCCCTGACTCGTTCAGGGATCTCCCCTAAGCTGGTTTTGTACAGCTGCAAATGTCACAAATGGCAGCAAGGCTCGGGGAAGTTGGCACATCATTTTCTCTTCGGATGCTAACTATCTCAGGGATCTTTGCCACAGTGACTTCAATTTCCTCTGCTTGACAGACCTTATCAACAGCTTAAAACGTGTTTACAAACACAATACAATCAGAGTTCTGTGCTTTAGATGCCAAATTATGCTGTAAGCCATTGATCTTTATTACAGATTTGCAGGGTGTTTCTAAATACATTAGTAATTATACATCTGGGCTGTCAGAGCCTCTACTCTGGGGCAATCTCCTTTTATGTTGGGTTTGACTGATAGTTAGTTATAGACTTGATTCAAAATGAATTTAAAAATCACAGTGCTGGAATACAAACCAGCTCGGGTTACTTTAACTTTTCAGCTTAAACCTAAGGTGGGAGGATTGCTGATCTAACAAGGATTATTTAGTCACGTGCAAAATGCAGCATTAGCATTCATTTTTCTGTCCAAGGCAAGAAAAAACATCTGTATCTCCAGTAGATGGCCATTTCTCTGCTTCCAGGAGCACAGTGTCAAGGAACAGCTGTCTAACTGTCGATTAGCATTCATTTATCTGTCCAAGGCAAGAAAAAACATCTCCAGTAGATGGCCATTTCTCTGCTTCCAGGAGCACAGTGTCAAGGAACAGCTGTCTAACTGTCAGAAAGTAGAAATCATTTTGTTGTTTGTGTTTCCACTCTGGAAAAAGGGGAGAAATACCTATATTCTCCTCCAAAATATTAATAAACAATAGTTTTTTTAATATAAAATGATTAATCATATCAAATAACGAGGTCAACTATCAAAATCAACCCATCTTCAGTTTAAAAAAAAATCCTTTTACGTGTGAATGTATTTTTTGCCTTCTTGGTGGTGGTGAGGCAGAACAGCTTTTAATGTGCACAAGGCATGGAGCTCCAGATTTTCTTTATATTAGGAGGGAGCAAGAACAACCCAGACAGGAGTTATTGCTTGCATGTGAGGCAAAGATCTGAGCACCTTTAGACAGCCCAGATTGGAAATATCACATCTGTGATCAGCAAGGTCATGAATTGGCAGCTGGAGTGTCCAACCCCCCCTGCCCAGGGTGCTCCTGTTTGCAGGAGGGTTCTCAATCAATTAACAGAATTAAGTGAAGCTCACCCCCTCCCAGGCTGCAGGTGAATTCTGTTTCTAACATTTTGCACCAAGTCCCTGGATGAGCAGATTTGTTTACTCAAAGGCCCCTTTGAAATCAAAATGTGTAAGACAAAGATAACTGGGATGAAAACTTTCTTTTTTCTTTTTGTGCTCCATATTAGGATAAATTTTGTACAATTAAGTAAAGCTTATACTGAAATGGAATTGTACACTCTATTTTTAATAGTAAAGCTGCACATCCACCTGCCCTTTATAAAAAGTCTACATGAATTCCTGTACTCCTGTTTATGTTTAGATGTAACTCATGTCCTTCTTTCATGAAGCTGCTGAAGGAAATTGTTTCTCAATTGAATTTGAAACCTGAGTTTAAATGCTTTTATATTTTCCTTTCATCCACGTAGTAGATTTATTATCAGAAAACTCTAAACGCAGCACCTTTTGTTTCTCTGAAGACAGGAGACCATTAAAATTTTAACAGTTTAGAAACTAAATTCACCTGTAGAGAAGCACTGAATTGTTTTACAGAAAGGTACAAACCCTGTTAAAAGAGAGGATTCAAAAAGGTTATATTACTAAAAACTTAAAACTTTAATGCATAGGTTTACTTCTTTTATTAAAGTAGCAAAATTGTCTGTTTCAGGTCTGGAAAAGAAATTAATGTCTTTTCAATGTAAGAAGTTTGCCAAAATTTTCCAACACACAAGTGCTCTAAAAGTTAGGGCTTTATAGCAGAAGAATATTGAAGTTTATTTTATGGGAATCTAATGTTTGTTTAGCAGTGGGAGTCCACTAAGGAATTCTTTTGGGTTTGCATCAACAAGGTAATTTTTGCTGCTAAACTAATTAAATAGTTGATAATTAGGGTCAGGCATTAGTAATTTACTTGATTTATTTATGCTTATTTTATGACTATTTTAGCAACATGGGTGATGAAGTAAAGAAGTTGAAATGGAAATGGCAAAATAAACATTTTTAGGTTCTTTGAGGTAATTTCCAGTAAGTAAAATAAATCACTGCTCAGTCATGTTATAGAGGAATGGGTGATTTCACCTAATTTCAGGTGAATTAAACAGATCACAAGGGACTTGAAGAATTCCCTCAATCTGAGAAAGGCAACAGAGACAGGGAAGGGTCTGGAAAGTCAGGCCTATATATGACTCTGTATCCAATAAAGTGAACAAATAGATTTTTTTTGACCATTTTCCTTGGTTCACAACAAAAGATGTCTGCAGAATCTGAAGCTCAGGCTTGTCTCACACAAGTCAGTGTTATCACCAGTAGTATTTTACTGCTTTGGAAACAGTGTTGGTGTGAATTCTCTTGATTTTAATGTTTTCCAAATTTCAAAGTCATAATGCTGTCAATATTTATAACTACGAGAGGAAGCAGGAATTTTGGGATATCACAGCTCGAAAAGTAGTGGGTTTTGCTCATGAAATGTGTAAATATTGATAACCAAAACTGTCACTAAAAGATATCACCGATAAACCTCTTCTTCCATTTTCTCTCCTCTTTAGTCTGTGTTTTCTTGGTGATAAAAAACGTTTCTGACACTTTTCAGTTTCAAACTGTACCTTAAGCGCATGTGTTCCTATGCTGGAATTCTTTGTTTTATTTAATAGACTGGGTGTTTTACGAAAATTCCTAGAGGTTTTATGAGTTTGAATTTAGATCTCATCCTGCCATTCTGCAGCATCAGTGGAGGAAAACCATGGAATGAGAACTCAGGAACACAAGTGTCTTCTAAAGACCAGCTTCTGCCTCAGCTGCACAGAAATCCAAAGGAAGATGTTGCTCTGAGGGTTTAGATCCAGGGAAAAATTTCAAAGCCAGACAGTTTGGAATTTTTCACATTTTTCTGATCTCCATCCCAAAGTGGAGAAAATCCCTACGTGGTGCTTCCCTGTGGGTTTGTCTCTCGCTTCCTTTTTACATTATTGATACTTATTTTTCAGGATCTGACATTTATGTTCACATCAAGGCTTATGTGTATGCTTAAACCACGAGAATCTCTTCTGTGCTTTGAGACCTTAAAGAGTTTGAAATCTTGGGGTTTAACTGTGTTTATTCATTCTGGCAAACTGAGCTTCAAAGAGAACACATTATTGGCGTGGAGATTTCCCATCTTGATGGGGTTTTGAGCCCCATTCTTCAGCTGAATCATCCAGTAAGAACAAAAAAGTGCAAGTGAGTTTAATTCTTATCTGTTAAACAGTCATATATACATTCCAGAATGTAAATGCAGGAGTGGAACTGTGTTCCCTCAAGAAAGGTCTGTGTAAGCAATGTAAAACTCGCTGGCTTTGTTTTGCCTTAGAAAAGAGGATGGTTTTAAACCTTTCTTTCCTCTCTTGAAAGCACAAACAGTTCACAGGCACGTTCTGCAGGAATCTTAGCAGGCCTAGGGCAATGTAGTGAAGTCTTTGACAGCCAGCAGTATAATGAAGGAGCAAATAACACAGACGAATAAGTTTTTCTTTTGTGACTTCTTGTTGTTGTTTGCGGATTACAGAAAAACGGTAGACGAGCACGATGACCTTCCTACTTAAAAAGTCTCAGTTTTGTAATTTTGTTTCGTTCTAGAGCCGTGCTTTTTCTCTTTTGTACACACACAAATCAAAGCTCACCAGAGGCAATCTTGCATAAAGTGACAGCTGTTTATTTAAATTATCTGAGCCTCATTCTATTTCCATCTTTCTCTGACAGACATATGTTCAATGGGTGCATTAGAAATAGATGCACATATTGCTTGCCATCCTGTAGGAGCTGGGGACTGGACAATACCAGTTGCTCAGACAGTTGTATAATATTTGAGATCTATTTAACAAGGGTTGTTCTTAGTTTTTATTTTAATCAATTCAGTGGCACGTATGCTTGAGTAAACATTTTGACTGTTTTGTATTGGGAGATATGATTAATTGATCATAATAACACCAGAAAAACGTCAAGAGAATGCACAGCCTCAGGTTTAAAACTGCCCTGAATTTACTGTAAGTGCAGCTTGCAGGGTATATGAAGGTGCAGTAATTTGCTTCCATTTGGAATGTAATTTGGATTTTATGGGAAAACAGTTAATATAAGTCTGCCATCTTTTTTTACTCTGTCAGAAAAACACTTTTAGAACCACATCAACCTAAAGGGTTAATTTGTCACAGGAGGTTTGAAAAGGTGCATCTTTATTTTTCCTGATGGACTGTAAAGTGAATATACTTGAAGGACAAAAGGGGAATATACAATTATTTTTACCCACGGATAAGAAATACAGGCGGCTCTTCTACAACCAGTCCAGTGCAGGCACAGGGCAGAAGGACTGACCCTGAGAGGAGAAAGTTCTCATTTTCAGTGTAGTTTAATTAATCTGTGTTACTCAGTCACTGCTCTGTTTGACCTTCTTCCCAGTATATCTGTTAGATTTCTTCCATTTTTGTAATTCTGTTGAAGGTGGCATCAGAAATGTCCTGAGACTGCCACCTCCACAAGTGCAGTCTCATGGTGAGCTCCCCAAGGATGGCACCCATGGTTTGGGCATCCTTAAAGCCTGTAAAAGATAATTGCTTTCCCAATTCTAGATATCTAGAAATCCAGATTTCAAAAAGAGTATTGAATGTTTTTAATGTAGTTTTGATGTCCAAATCAGTACTATTATTTAATGAATATTTGCCTTTTCATTACATGGTGTTATAGCATTCTGGCGATCAGTGAAATGCAGTTTTGCTTGGGGGCAAAGGACAAACCAAGCTGACCTCAAACCTGTCACTCTGAATTTAGCAAAATTCTTAATTTATATTTGGATTTTTATTAAAATATATGTGGGTTAAAAATATCTTCAAATATCACAGTTTCAAAGTCAATTTTGGAAAAAAATCACTTCCAATAAGGAAATAAAACTTTTTCAAGTTCCTGAAAAGAAAACTCAATCCTTGTTGGGTAGCAGGAGGTATCTTAGGAGCATGGAAAACTCCTCTGGGGAACTCCAGTGGCACAGAGTGTGGAAATGCAAGCACAGAGAGCTCCCAAGGCCTTGAGCATACAAGCTCAGAGATGGAGATGGATACAGGGTTTGACCTAAGACCTTGGAGAAGGCTTGGAGCTTTAGAACAGAATAGTGAAACAGACACAAAATAAGAATAAAAAATTTGTAGTTTAAGCAGAAATATGTTTTAAGTACGTAGAAATAGGCCTCATATAAGTGAACAAAAATGCTAAGCAAGATACAAAACAATAAAAGTTTAGTAATAGAACTTTTTTTGATAAAACTAAAAATAGAACTTTTATATGACAAAAAGTGGAAGATACAGTAATAAGTTTCTGTAGAGTTCTATGATTGGATAAGAAAAGATTCATTTGCATTGCATTTCCTTTCACACATTTGCATTGTGGTAAATTGTGTGAAACCTAGCAATTAGCAATTGGTTATGAAGACATTAGCGAGCTTTGTGGAAGTAGCTGATTGGATAAGACATTTATAAAAGACATTGTAACTAGAATTATAACGGATTCTGATGCAAGGCTTCTAAAGTGATGGTTTTGGATGGAAAACCTAACAGTCCCACCTTCCATGAGACTGATTTTGCAATCAACCATCCTTTAAACGCCTCTTCAGCCGACCCCGTTGTCTTTCTGTATCCCACCCGAAGAGAAGCTCTGGGAGAATGGTTATTTCTGGAATCAAACCAACTGTTCCAGACTGCTCATGGATAACCTGATCCACAGCCCTGCCACACTGCACACACTTGAGGTTCTGTGCTCTAGAAGTGCTCCAAGTGCTCGGTGCTAATTGCTCATCCAGAACAGGCGTTAATTGCCAGCGTCTTCCCTTCCTTGCTCACAACTCGTAAAGAACGTTGTTCCCCAGCAATTAGATTTAATTTTTGTTTGTTCTTCCCTACTTAGGGCCTAAAATCCTTCTCATGGCTGTCTAGGGATAGTCCAGGAAGCTTGTGGAGGAAAGGCCCGGGGGGAGTGCAGTAAGGAGTTCTGGGAAGTTTGCCCAGTAACATCAGTGCTCAGCAGTTTCTCATTCGGCTTCGTAGCTTCCAATAAGAAAAGATGTTTTCTGAACAGCGAAATGAATTCTGTGTACATCTGTCATTTTCCTTGGTTTCTTTATACTCCGTTGTCTTGAATATTTATTGATTCTTGTATTACCAGTTTGAAACCCTTTCATGCCTATTATCTATACCCCCTACAATCTGATTTCCAAAAATCAATATACTGTAACTAAATAGATGTTTCTGCTTATGAAACAAAAGCAGGACCCCAGCAAGGTTAGCAGGCTCAAATGAGAAAATACAGAAAAAATACTCAAGTGCACATTGATGTGAATATTTGCTTACAATATCTTTAAAGGTCAAGGTAGTGAATTGGCTCTATAATAAATACAAAACTGCAAAGTTTTTAGAATTCCGTTTTTGGCCATGCAGTTTATCTTTCAAAGTTAAAATATTATAAAGTAGAATAAAACTATACTGATTTTTTTTCCCCAAAGAAAAATTTGTAAAGAAAAAATTGAAATACCAGCACTCAAAATACTTCAGAAATGAACCATTTTGCTATTTTACTTGGTTTTTTTTTTTAGCACTACATGCTTGATTGTTATAAAGTGAACCAAAATCATTCATTTGGAATGACTTTCTCTAATTTTCCACATTTACTCCTATGTAGAGCCTGAGGGAGTTGCTCTGGTTTCGGTTCTTTCCCACTTTTAACCTTGAATGACGGAAGGAAAAAGTAAACTTCCCAAATCTGTGGATGACAATGACCCCCAAGAGCCTGCAAATAATTTGGAGGACAAGGTTACAATTTAAATTAACCTTCCTAAATTGGAGGAACGATGTGGATGGCACAGATAACGTTCAGTAAATACAAGTGTGAAGTGCCACGTGGGGTAGGAGAAGTGAAAATCAGAAATACAGCATGGGTGGGTGGGCACTGCTGGGGTAGGGATGGGTGCAGGAGTCAGGGAGTTGTGAAATGAGTGGGTCAGGAAGGAATTCTGTGTTCTGCTGTACCTCTAGAAGGTACAGAGATCTGCAAGTAGAAGCTTGTGAAACTCAGTTTATTTAGTGTAGGAAGAACAAGGCAGAAGTAGGCCGGCAAGTCTTCCAGAAAATAAGGGTTTTAATGAAGAGGGAAAGTCAAATATGGATCATGATGTTCAAGGCTAGGATTAATTTATGGTTTCACACTTTTAGAAGAGCAGTTCTGGAAGTCAGAGGCCATGAGTGTCAACATTCCCTCAGAAATCATGGTGGTAGAGTTAGAGAAGTTTTGGGTTTGCTGCAACTTTGTTTTTAAGAATAAATATAGAATAATAGCAGGAAAACAGGAAAATTGCATTTTTATTCCTTTCTCAACATATATGTCTTCTCATAGACTTTTAAAATCTTGGAGCAGGTTCAGAATATGGAAAATTTTGAGCATTTTGTTATTATGCACCTGTTTGGTCCTCAGTGGCTGTAAGAATGCTTAGAAATTGTATTGATAATTTGAAATAACTTCTCTCATTTATAAAAACTGCCATGTGTTCAATGTTAAAACACTACAGTCAAAATGAGGCTTAGTTCAGCAGAGAATAAAATCTCAAAATTGTCCCACCCAAATCTCCTTATATTATTTGTTCTATTTAATTGATTAGAGTCAATGAAAGTAAATTAAACTAAAGAAATTCCCACTCAGTTGTGATAGGTACAAGCTGTACTCATTAATCAGATTTTTACAGAGGAAAATAAATAAATATAATTAAACGAAAATGAATTTTCATATTAATATTAAAACATATGGCTCTTAATTATAAATTTAACTGATTCTCTGATACTGTAAACAGGGAAAATGGGATCAGTCTTTTTAAGGGGTGGTAGAGAGAAAATAAAAAAGCTTTTACAGGAACTGTTATGGCTCTGAGAGCATTTCCTGCTATGTTCTTTAATTCTGCCTTTTGCTGGAGGCTCAGGCTCGTAGGAGGAAACAGATTCTCAATTTTTAAGTCAATGGGCAAATTCTTTTTTCCTGCTGAAAGCAAGGAGTAACGGGACTGCACAGAGATTTGTAACTCCAGGAAACTGATTTCAGCTTTTAACCACAGAATTTTCAGATACTGTGTTTGTAAGTAGGAATCTTTAAGCAGAATTTTGGTCTAAAACTGTCTCGTATCTTACAGGTTCTGTTTGGGGTTTGTTTGTTTTGTTTTAAGGAACAGCCTCACAAATGTGACTTTTTGAAGGTCTTGAGAGTTGCAAAAATGATTATTTAAAAGAGAGAGAGAATACTTTTTTCCCTAGGAGTTATTTATCAATATGATACCATCTGAAATGTGGAAATGGCAATTATAAAGGTCATTTTAATTAAATTTAGCACTATCTTCAGGCTTGCATCTATTTAATTCCCTGGTGACTCAGATTAAGCACAGAGCAATCCAGGCCAGTATTTTATACACAGCCTATGAAGATAAGAATCATTAATGTGTGCTGCTGTCTGGGCTCTCTTGATGCAAGGGCGGAGTTTCAAGTTTAACTCACTTGTTTTATTTCTGATTTTGACTTTTTTCCTCTTGTTTTCACCCAGTACCTTAGGAGCTCCTCCCAGCAGATATCCTGGGTTCTTACCCCAAGCAGATGTATCTGTACAAAGAGAAACTCTCACAAACCCAGAGGCTCCTGAATTTGATACTTTTCTGTCTTATTCCTTTCCCTAAAGCTTTGATTTGTTGGATGTGCTCTTCAAGGCAAAGAGTTTCAGAATTAGCACAGCTACCAGGTTCAAGTTCTGCACAGCCTGGACATTTCCTTTTTAACAAAGCTCAGAGCATTCCCCCCATAAATTATGAGCAAATAAACTATTTCACCATCTATAATAGCTATATATTTCTGAGATACTGTTGGCATTCCATGACTTCCATTAAATTAGTATTTTTGATGAGTTTGTGCACATTGCAGAAGCCTCCATCTGAAAAAATGCAGCCAGAACTAGTTGCAGTTATTATAATAATTATTATTTTTACTACTACTACTATTATTATAAAATAATTGAGGATTTTTTTGTATGCTAAGAGTTTAATAGCACCAAGAAGACTTTCCTTTATACCCCTGCCACTCTCTCTCTTTTTTGAGCTGAAGCTTCTGAACAGATTGCAGACAAGTGACTGCACTGTTGAGCAGGGCAGGTTTGGATCATTTAATTCCTATTCCTTGTGACCTTCTCAGGCTCACTTGGAGAAAGATAACACTCTGCACTGATAAGACCTTGCCTTCAGGAATACATTCTCCAAGAGTATTTGTCACCCCAAGCCCGGTGGCAATGGGATTTTGCTTTTCCTGAGCAGGCCCAGTTGCACACGTGTGGTGTGTTAATGAGATAATTACAGGGGCTCTGCAGCCCTTCCACAAACCCAGCAGCTGCTCAGGGACAAGCAGCGTGGTGCCACACAAAGCTTCACTTTGCAATTTTAACAAATGAAATTCCACTTTAAGAAAATAAAATAGTTCGTGTTTAGCTTAAGCAGCCAGTCTTTCATGTTTTTCCATCTCCTTATTTTCTGAGTCACACAGGTTTTTTTTTAATTTAGCTGCTAAGTTTTTCTGCCAACTTATTCTTGTGGTTTCTTTAAAACCACACTGGTTAATTTTCAAACTTTTTCACTAGTTTTCCTTACTTCTGAGAATGGAAATAGAAACCCATGATGCTGATGGTTTCAAACATAAAGGCTTCCAGTACTGAATCAAATACTCAATGAGACCAAAATCAGCCAGTAGAGGACCAGGAGGAAGGATTGGTGGGGTTTAGTTCTCATTAAGGTAGAAAGTAACATTAGATAGATTGATGAGAAAGAATTATAATGTATGGAAGTAGAGAAGTCTCAATCTAGGCTCTAGAGCAAACTCACAAGGCAAGCAAGAATATTAAACCAAAATCAACTCAGTAAAAATTAGGAAAGGAAAAGACATAATTAGGTAATTTCCAATGACCTGTACTACCCTTGCTCCCTCTTTCTTAATGAACACAAACCTGTCAGGTGGTGTGGAATTGCTTTTTACCCAATATATCATCCATCTGTTTCAGAGTTTTCCATGTCATAAAGATAAACTCATCATTGGAGTAAGGCAGGAAATCATCCAGAAGTTACTTCAAGTATTGTAGTCTTCACTATTTTATTTCAAGCTCAAATGATCAGCTGTATTTCTCATCCTTAAATATTAACATAAATAAACACATTTTATTCCCAATATTACCATTATGTTTATGTGATCTCTCTAGCTGTGTCCAATCCTCCTTTGATGGCACAGCAAACCTTCAGCCCTGTAAGATTATTCTTAGGTTTTATTCTCTATTTGACTTAGTTGGTCATACCCTGGTTATATTCTAGTTTATAAATAAGCAGCACCAATAATCAGAGGCTTAAACAATCCCATAAAGCATTTATGTGTAACCTTGAGAATATCTGGCTGATGTTAATGAGTTGTGGGGAAAATTAGTGGATTTGGTGATATTTTTTCCATTGCCACAGCAAACCTGCTGTGCAAGGACTTGGAGCAGCCACTTCTGAGTGAGGTCTGAGTCAACCCAGCCCTTTGGGCCCTGCAGAAATTCTCATTGAAGTAACATCAGATCAAAGGCTACTGCAGCAAAAATATTCACTTCTGTAAACAAGTCTAGGTTCAAAAATTTCTACAGGCTTCAAACCTATAATTGAAAAAGTTTTAAAAGGAACTTTAAAGAAATATTTCTCTTTGTGGTCTTTTGTCTTCTGTATAAAGCTTGTAGTTTGCTAATACACCAAATGGAACTTTAGGTGCACCTGCCTGGCTTTGGGAAACACAATATTTCAAGGGATTTTAGCCCCTAAATTATCAGTTATTCAACCACAGTTAATAGGAATTGAAAAATAAGGGCTATTGAATTAGCATAGCACTGTTTGGCACACATTGGATTGCATATTGAATGATATGCTCTGTAAATTAACTTATCCTTTACATTAATTGGTGCTAATTACTGCAGATCTCTTTAATATTAATGTGTTAATCTGTACATCAGTGACTGGAATTGCACATTAAATTCAGAATGTCAGTGGCACATTCAATTCAGAAAGTCACTGATAATGTAATTTGTAGTTTATGTTATCATTAGAGTGAGAAAACATGAAAAAAGTTGGGTATTACACATGGCTGATTATCCTGTGTGCATGTGTGAGGGGAAAGGGGGAATGTTCTTTAATCTGCTTGAGGAGTGAGCAAATTTATCAGAGTTTGGCTGTTTGTTTCCGATTTCTGTTCCTTTGAAATAGGCCAATGCCACAATGAACATCTCAAAACTTATAACATTTCCCTTTAAGACCAAAAATATAGATTTTCAGTTTTTCTGCCAGAAAGCCAAATGACTTTAAAGTTAGTTTTGAGTTTGTATCAATGAATTCTCGAAGGAGATTTGCCATAAAAACAAGCAAATTTGAAAAGAACATGGTAAAAATGGTTATTTGACCTGCCCTAGTTTTGACAGAGTGTGAATTTTGGGTGGGTGTATTTGTCAGTTCCTCAGATATCTACAAGTTCCCATACTTTAAAATGTGTACTTGAGCAGGGCTTAAACTGCTCATCTACCTTATCTCATGTGTTTAGTTAAACCCTGAAGATCCATCAGTTGGGAGCATCCAGAATTCCTCATTTATGTGTGCTACAGGCTTTCCAATTTATTCAAATGTATTCTTAGTGAAGTTGAACACATTCAAAAACCTGTTGGTACAGAAACATGTAAAATGATGCTAAAACACCCATTTTATAAAGAGATTTTAGGTGACCATATAGAACTGTATAACATTTATATTCCCTTCCCCTCCACCCCAAGTGATTTGAGAGGAGCAAACATTTGAAACTCCATTTTTAGAGGTATTTTACCAGAGATGGTGCTTGTAATGCAACTGTAAATTATGGCATACAATGTTCAAGAAATATTAAAATAACAGTTTGTATAATTACACTGTATGCCCTGCATTCTATTATCTAATTTTTCTACTTTTCTCCAAAACCTCATAAAATAAGCTGTTAAAGTTAACTGAGGCAATAAAATAACTGTGATAAATTTACATTTATAGCACTGTTGCAAAGACATTTAAATCATGATGCATAAACCAAGGGACAATCAATAAACATCCATGGAAAAATTTGCATTTAAAATTTTAAAGTGCAGTCTTTATGGACTGCTCAAAAAAGGTGTTTCTGTCATTTGAATTCTGTCTCAGTTCTGAGGTTATGTCTTACTATAATATTATAAAGCACTGGTCAGTCACATATTGGAAAAAAGCAACCAGGATATTATTTGGTTTAATATTTATTTGTTTATTTATTAATATACACTAAAAATAATCAGAGTTATTACCAAGTAAGTTGTTATTTTTATATTTAGGTGTTTTTCCCTTTATAAAGCAACTTTAAAATAGACAGGAAATTTCATTGCACCTTGAAATCTACTATATTTTTGCACTGGAGTCAGGTTGTATTTTGTACCTGTGGATGTTGTGTGTGCTCATCATTTCTGAATGTCTGCCCAGGATTTATTTTACATTCCATTCTTGCCCTCCAGGTTGTAACTGCATAAACACACAGAGGAAAATTCCAGCCTTAGCATGTCAAATTTATTACAGGTATCACTTTTAGATATTTCAGATATGAAACCCCTTTTTTCTCTTCTGTTTTTCTCAAAAATATGAATAAACCTTAAGCTGAAATAATGAAACAAGAAAATATATAAAGTCAGAGTTTAAAAATAACTTTTTTCATAGGGCTTTTCTTCTGAGTGAAGGCACAAAAAAAGTATGAGAGTTTCTTTGTGTATTCTTCAGTGAGATTTGTGTGCTTGGTAATAGAAAATTATTCATAGCAAGTCATTGGTCTGAAGGTCTGGCCTGATTTTTAAAAGAATGTTTTTCTACATAAAGGAAACCTACTCTATAAAGTGACAATTTGCATTCCACTGAAAAGTAGAAACTATCTTCTGGGCTAACACAGTTTATAGAGAAATATTATAAATCTTCTAGAAAAAAGTGAGGGTTGGAGTAAAGTAAATGCAAAACTTAGTGTGGTGTCAGTAAAAAACTGCATCTCCTGAAAATGGGAGATTAATTTGTTGATTTAATTTTTAAGATATTTTTACTTGCTGTAAAGTGATCTGGTTTGTGGGTTAGAAAGCTGTTTATGGGTTAAAAGCTGTTTTATGGGTTAGACACAGTCTTCAGTTTAACTCTATAAAAGTGATATGCTAAAAAACCAAGAAAGATCTTATTTGGGCAATTTTGCTTGAAAGCAAAATCAATAAAGAAAAGTGAATTGTCAACAATGGCTGACAATTCATAAATCTTTTTTTATTATTTATTATTGAAAACATCATGCTGCTCAAACAAGTCTGTGATGTCAACCTTCCCTTTGTTTAGCTGGAATACAGAATTGCTTTGGTCAGAAAAAGAACACCAGGGTTTTGTTAAGAGGGGCAGGTTTAGCCTTGAAGATTAATTCCAAATCAAGGTTTTTAGAGCTCTGCTTTAGCATCTGAAATAAAATGGTTGTAGGACTTCGTGATGAATTGGAAATTAAATGCTTACTCCTTTTTTAATAAGTAGTAAAACCATAAATTCTGTGCCAGCAGTTTGATGGTTGTATTTGTCCTACTATTTTCCTACAGACGCAGCACCTGAATGAATTGTAGCATGCAGAATAAATATTCATAAGCTCCTGGTTTATCACAGAAGTCTGCCCAAAAGTCACTTTTTTTTTTCCTTTAAAGTAGAGAAAGGAATAAACACTTGCACATTGCCACTTTGAGACAAACAGAATGTGTCAGCTTTTTCAGATGTGGCAAGAGCTGTGGAATTGGAGCTGTAAATGTGATATGAGGCAGAAAATCAGGTTGGTTCTCTGGTTATAATTGTGGTGCAAGGGGTGCCAGGACTGTTAAAGAGCAGCAGCAGCAGCAATCACAAACATTTATCTGCACCTTTAATCCAAGGCTGGTTTTCTTCTTGTAGAAGCATCATCCTGGTGTAGGCAAAGCACCTGCCCCTGCTCTGCCTTTGACAGAAATATGTGGCAGTGGTTCACAGGTTTCTTACACAAAGAGTTGAATGTATTTGTCATCTCAGTCTTCCTTTTGATTTTTTTTGCCTTTGAAATAGTTCCAGTTCTAGTGCCATTTTACTCTGACAGTACCAATTCCAGTGGCATGGCAATTACACAAATATTGTGTACATACACATTAATAATAATATACATAAATATTGGTATGAGAATGACAGGAATTGATGATATATCTAACGGCACATAACATCAACATCATCAAATAATTCTGAATTAGCTCATCAACTGAATTCCTTCATACTTGCATCTTCCTCCCTTGGAACTTTTCTGTAGTGGATCTGTCTTTTGGAAAAAAATGTGTGTTCCATGGCCTGGTCCCACACACAGCCTTGTGCTGGGAATCTTTTCATCTTTGCAGGCAATAGATTAATTCTGAAAGTCCTAAAGGTGAAAAAAAAATTTTAAAAATTGCAATTTAGCATTTCAAGCATATGAAGATTTCAGGGGTGTCAGCATCACTGAAAAACTCAGGAGTGCATAAATCCAAGTGCTGTGCAAACCCCTGCCTTAGCTGGACAACTGCAGGGTGATTTAAATGAACCTGTGCTTGGACAAAACCCAAATAAGGCCAAAGTTTACAGTTCATTGTTTGCCTTGGACTAAAATAGTTGGCTGTTACAGAAGGTTAAATGTGCTTGGCTGATATATTATGGCTTTTTTTAAAGTAAGCCAAGCAACAAGATATTAAAAATCCAAATGTGGTGGTGTGCTGGTGGCACTGCTAACAGGCCACAGAGGTAGATCTGCCAGCCTGCTGCACCCCTGATTTCAGATCAGGGCACCTCTTGGGATTAAACACAGTCTAGACTACATCAGTAATGCATTAGGCAACATTTCTGATGGAACAAATGTAACAGCCCTGCTGGTTTTGATAACTGCTGCTTTTGCTAGAATTTTATTCATTGTCTTTTCCTAGGAACTTACATTTGATGAATTTTTCTTGTCAAAATATAGGAACTATACTTGTATTTCTACATACCCTATTGTAACAGAGTTGTCTTTAATGCAGATGAGGTTCAAGTCCCATTTAATTCTCTCAGGTTTGACTGTGGCCAAAGTGGCTATCAGGGGACTGGTGAGGTTTTATGGATCAGAGGCTTCCTGAGGCAGTTTTGGTCTGCCCAGGGGTTTGGGGTTTCCCCCATGCCCAGGGCTCAGTCAGAGCAGGGAGGCTGATTTGGGGTGTCCATCCTGCGCTGTGACAGGGCACAGCCAGGCCATCCATCACAGGAATTCTGTCTGCTCAGGACTTGCCAGCCCCTGACATCTTTGCCAACACAATATTCTGCTGTCTGAGGATGAGCAATCGCTCCTGGCTCAGCCCCAGACAGTCATGTGTGATGTGATCTGGATATGGGAGCCACAAGGGAGGTTATGGGGCAGCACATGCTGATGGTCCTGCAGATCCCATCTTTCACCAGTGCCCAGCTCTCCCCTAAAACTGCTCCTCATCCTCCTCTTACACTGCAGGGAATTCCTTTTGTGGGTAACTCATCTTTTTTCTAACAGGAATATCTCAAATTTATTTCTTCTTTATCATTACACTTATATGGTAAAGGTACACTAAAAAATAAACAACCATTTTTGCTTTCAAACTGATCCATAATTTCCAGGCCAAAGGGGAAACATGTATGGCCAGCTGGAAATTAGGATTAATTACATTTAAACTAATCATAAATTGAAGGCTCTTTATGAAGAATTCTTGTGCTTCACCAATTCTTGTCTGTTTGAAAACAAAAGCAGACACAAAAAACTACAGTCACAAAACCCAAAGATGACTATGAAATATCTATTAACGACTGATCACAAGATATAAATAGTCCACAGACATTTATACAGAGACCTCCACAGGCTGTAGGTACTCATCCTGAAGCATTATTAGGTTGTTATTCTGGCCTAGAAGACAGCAGATATTTCCATGAAAAAGAGAAAAGAGCATCATTGCATGAGCTAAAAAGAACATATTTGTCAGTTGTAGGGTTGAGTTGCAGGATTTTTTACAGGAAATACAGGCAAGAAGGAGCATTAAGGGTCTGTAAAGTTTCTCATAAACAACAGTTAACCCCCTGATCTATGGTGCTTGCATGTAAAAGGAGAGAATTAAATTAGCTAGATTTCATTTTTTCCACTGTCACTGAAGAGCAATATTTTACTTTCTCTGCAGACAGCAGTAGGGCTGATGCATCTTTCCTTAGTGAGAAAACACCTATTTTTTATTTTTATTTTCAGCTCAGTTCTGAAAGTTTGTTGACCTTGTTTCTTATCTAACATGGCAGAAGCTGCTGATCAGGACTGCTGCTGCTGCTTTCCCAAACTAGGTGTGTTATCTCCTTTGATCTTTTTGTATAAAGCCAGTCAGATAATTGATCTTCTGGGCTTGATAAGCTGAAGAAGACTAACAATGAAACACAGACCAGAAAAGATATTTCGCGGTAACATGAAATATTTATTTGAAACACAACAGTTTGTGTTTACTTTTCAAGACCTTAGTTTTCTAAACCAATCTAAATACAAGTTTCTTCTTGTAGTCAGAGAATGAAAACATAGATAAATATATACAGAGAATAAGTGATTAATCAAAATCGCCTTAATTTTGCAAAGGTGATTATTTCTAAAGCTGTACATTTATTTCACTTGCTATTTCATCAATACTGTGCCACTTTTTTGAATGATGAATTAGGGGTTTTTGGGGAGCCCAGGTTTTTGGCACTAACGTTGGTCTCTCTTCTCACTAATTTACAATTAGAGGCTGAGACAGTCTCCAGGAGAGTGAGAAGCGAATTTGATGTGGAGAGTTCTTTCTCACCTCTGCCTGGGTAAGGGTGAACCTGCAGCCAGTGTGAACAAAGGGATTTTCACCCTCCTGTGTTAATGGGCTGAGGAATTCCTCATGTGCACTTAGCTGGGAAGTAAAAGTGAAGCCCTTGAGGACACACCTCGTGGCTACACCTGAGGCAGATGTCTAATTTTCTCCTTATTACGTTGTTTTCATGCTATTAACTGATCCACTCCAAGAAGTCAGAGAAAACTTGGCCTCACGCCCTGAATTCTTGTCAGCAGACTTTGAAGCTTTTGTGTTTTATCTGGCAAACCTAAATCTTTATTGATTTTCTTATTTAATCACATTTCCCAGAGAAAGCACGGGGAATAAGCCACTAGACTAGGGCTTAAGAAATTTCAGCTTAAGCCTTTTTTTCACCAGTTTTTCTCTAAGTCATTTAGGTTTTAGTACCTCAGTTACTCCAGTGGAATTGAATAACACTTCACAGTTTTACAGGATGTTTGTAAGGGTAATTTCATTAAAGATTTAAAAACTGATGCTACAGTAAAAAGCCATCTGACTACAATTTCCTGCCATGGAAAATTGGTGGGGAAAAGAACATTTTTTTTGCCATACTGATATCAGAGTCCCTTGTTAACTTACCTGAAATTAAATTCATGCAGACAGAGGCAGTGCTGACTCTGCTTGATGAAGTTCCTGCATTACCCTGCAAAGAAAATTTGACATTTTTGTGATGTTTGGGCAAAGTTCTTGAAGATGGGAGGACTCATTTTATATGGCTTTATAAACAGGAAATTAGAACAGCATTTATGGTCTGGAATATTTTTCACATGAGATGAGCTTTCATTGACTTTTTGATGCCTTTTCTATTTTCTTCATCTCCTTTTTTTTGGGGTGCCCTTTGACCAGTGAAATGAGGCAACATAAAATGGTTCAAATCTGTTTAAATCTCTTAATTTGGGTTTTGTGATAATTCTTGTGTTCCAGAAGTGTCCCATTCTTTGGGCTAAGCAATGATTTAATGAAAAAGCCCTGAACTGAGGATGTAAATCATGTTCTTGTAGTTTCCTGTGGGGTGGCTGTGCCTCTTACTTCATTGCAGAGCCAGAGGGCCACGATCAGTAGACTTATAACTCCAACCAAGACCTTAGAGCACATGTAATTACCACTTGTATCATAATTTATAAACCTGCTGGAATTTATAATCATCTTAAGATACTGTTTTCTTGCCTTTATTTTTAATTAAGCCAGTCCTTGCTTAACTTTTTGTTTTGTTTTGTTTTTAAATTCTACCCATGAAAATCTACCAGACATGGCAGACGCAAAATAAATAAATATAATATAGAGGGAAAAATACATGTGCTGCCTCTGGCAAGAGGGGTGTTAAAAACTAAAGTGCCCCTATTATAATTGCAGTCATTAAGCCATGACAAATGCATGAACATGATGCAATCAACTTGAAACAAAGTAAAATATTAAATAAATTTAAAACAAAACAACAGGGGGAAAAAACCAACAAAATAAAACAAAAAAAAAAAAACCAGGAAATAGAAGAGGTTGCTCAGAGCTCCATCCAGCCTGACTTGAATATAATTTTAAATATGTTGACAGCAGCCCAGAGTATTTGATATTCCTCAAAGCTCTGGGGCATATTCATGTGTAGCCATCAGATGAAGAGGTCTGGGAGCTCACTCGTGTTCTCTGTACATCTGTTTTACACACAAAAAACAGCACACACCTTCCTTCCTAAGTGAAACAGGAGAGAATTTTATTGTTAGCAGAAATTTAGGCTGCAAGGATACCACAAACAAGCAAATGATCCTTGTAAGCATTTTGGCATGGAATAAATGAATAATAGATAATAAGGTAGTTCCTTATGGAAACCACCTGTTTCTACCTTGCTTGATCTCATGTATGGAATTTTAAGATAATTTCATATCTCCCAAGACCACCTTTCTGTAGAGATCAATGTTTTCCATTACAAAGGGGTTGTTAACACCACTTTTTACTGCAATTGAAGTATCTGGTGGTTGTTTCTCAGTAAGAATCACTCAGAACTCGCAAAAAATAATGAAAAGGATGTCACATCTTCCTTACTTTTAATTTTTTCCTTCTTGATGCTATTAATCAATTATTCCTTAGTGAGTGTAAATGCATGCCTTAAATGCTAAAAGAAATTCTACACTAGACAGGTTTATTCCATCAAGAATTTAGTCCTTTTTTGTGGGTGTAGGGAAATAAAAGTTCATATTATTTACACTTTATAAATGTTATTTCATTTTATTTGTTTTTCAAGCAAATTAAGTCTTTCTACCTGAAATATTTGTGTCCTTATTGATCATGTGTTCAGGGGAGAAGTACATAAAGATGAAATCTGGGAGAAAGAAAAATAATTCACACTGGGTGGCTTGGATGTATAAATTGTAGAAAAGTTCCAAACAACATAAATAATGTATTGGAATTCCCTTAAAATTACATAAATATGAAGTCTGCAAAGAGAGCCCAAGGCAAGCTGTTGCAGGGTCCATGTGTTCTCCCGAGAAAATTGCATTGCCCATGAAGGTTTGAATATTAAAATTGTGGCTATGGTCTTAACATGTTCTTCATTTCTGATTCCAAACAATTGTGTAAGTAGTGGAGGGAGCTGTGTGATAAAAGCCTGCAGTGTTCAGGGCTGGTGCTTTCTTCAGGCTCTGTTTTGGAGCTGGAGCATTATTGCTGCTCCTTCCATTTAGAAATTTCATTTTTATCAGAGTGAAATGGGAGCTGTGCTTGGGTGCTCAAATGGAAGCTACTGTGGCAAATGTTATCAGCTGCTATTGGCAATTAGCTTACAGAGGATTATTGGGGGTTTTAAATGCTTAACTAGAAAGGTGATATATTGTGTGCTAATGAAAGGGAAAATTTTAACGAATGTAGGTCATCTTTGAGCAAAATTAGCATTCAACAGAAGTTGCCTGTTATGGCTCAACTTGAGAAAGCCGAGCCTATAGACTTTAAACCGTGGTAGGATGCTGCCCTCTTCTGCTGATTCTAAACTCAGTTTTTCCTTTACAGCACCTGCAGGTTTTGAACAACGTTTGTTCTCTGATAGACACTGTGGTAGCTGTTTAAAACAGAAAATAAGTGAAGTTGGCAAGTACACTCAAACTATATATTTAATGCTGGTAATGTATGTAAGAAAAACACATAGGATATTGTAGAAAGTGTCCCAGGTGTTTGATGTATTATTTTAATTAGGTTAAATCAAGAAAAATTCCTGCCTCTCAACACTTTTCTCTTTTCCAAACATAATATATGGGAATTAAATGGTGAAGCTGGACTTTGAGCTGTGTAAGGACACTTTTCAGTTTGCCAGGTGATGAATTCATTACCCATGGCCTGTCTGTCCTCCTGGCAAACCTGTTCCTTGTGGAGCAGCCAGATCTGCAAACAGCTGCTGAAATGGAGCAGGTCTGTGCTAGAAGTTGTGGCTTCTCTGGTAGGGACAGTGCTTGAATTCATGGCAGACACAGGGAGCTCTAAGAATCCTGGTTCAGATTCTTCTCATTTAGGGAAGAAAGAACTACTTTCATTTCTGTAGGGGAAATAATGGATTTGTGCCTTAACACTGCCCCTTAGCAGGGGGGATCCTGACTAGGAATGTGCTCATGCATTAGTTCCTCTCTTGTGATTACACATGGAAAATTATGGGAATGAAGGCAAGGGAAGTGTTGAAATAAATTCATTTTTTACTTTGTCCCTGCATTGCAAATGTAGGTATTTGAATATCTTAGCACTTGTGCAATTCAGATATAGCTCTAATAAGGATTTCTGTGATGTAGGGGACGTGGAAACGTAGGGCTTCATGAAAGTGTGTTTTCAGGCACTCCAGTTATCAGATACACCCTTTCATAAGAAGAAAACCTTTTTCACAACAAATTTCAAAATAAAAACCTGGCCTTGATGAAGACTCTTTCACTACCTGCTTTCAGAGACCCTCCACACTGCAAAGATAAGAATGCTTCACCAGGAGATGGAATCTGCTTTTATTATTTTTTTTGCTATTTCTTGCCAAATTGCAAGACAGGTGTAATTCTCATGGCTTGGTTGAAATTTAGTCATAAAAGCTTTCTTCAGTGACTCTCCTGTGATAGCACTGCCTCTCTGACTGCAGTTAGGATGTCCATACCAGTTTTCAACACTACTTAAAAGCTGACACACCCTCAATTTTCCATCAAGTTGCCCCTTTCAGAGTAACAGAAGTGTTTTGGCAGCCCTAGCTGCCAGCACTGAGTTACAAGTATGGGAGAAGTGGGAAAGGACAAGAGCTCACAATGAAATTCTTTTGGGAAAGAATAAAAACACTTCTCAACTCCTTTGCTCAGCACTGAAGTGTTGTGTCTTCATATCTATGATTTAATGAGCAGTTACCTTAAAAATGACTGACCTTTGGATGGTTGTTTGGTGTTCCAGTAGTTGGGGTTTAAGTGATCAATTTACAACCAACTTAGTTGGACTTAAGTACGATTGTGGATTGTGAATTGCTACAGAGGAATGTCATGAGATTGATAGAATAGTCCTTGTTTATCAGGATGGAAACAGAGCCCTGCCTTTTGTAGAGCTGTAAGTTAAAATTGAAAGATGTCCTGATTCAAAAGCTGAAATAACAAGCAGATTGGTTATAGGATTAGGTATGTACTCAACAATTGCTCAGTGGGAAATTACTGAACTGGAACATGAAGAGGAATGAGATGCAGCACAGAGCAAGAGGCTGAGTGTGGATCACTAATTAGCTCAACAATAGGAAGTTATTTTTATTGGTAACTCCAGGATATCAGGTATTTAGTTGTGTCCAGAGCAGGTAAGAGAGCTTCCATCATACACGTAATAAATAGGCAGATGTTTCTTAAACTTGCTGCTGGCTCTGAATCCCTTTCAACTGTATTCTCTGCTGCCCTGCAAGGGAGCACAGAGAATACTAAACTCAGCAGGAACATTTAACTTTGGTTCTCGGTGTATACTGACGAAAACCTCTGAACTTATTTCCTGCAGGAGTTAATTCTGATTATCTATTAACAGGCAGCCACGTTTCACTCAAACCGAGATTTTTATCAACTCTTTTCAGCCCTGGTGACTATCCTGCATTCAGACCAGCTATCAGAAAGGATTCTGTCTTCAGGTGGTTTAAATATTTTCATTTATTTACAAAGAAGCAGTTATGGCAAAGAGGAAAAAACCTCTCAGTTTTTGGTGTCTGCAGAGGCACCTCAGGCAGGCAGGGGAGGTTTTACCTTTCTCATGCAGAAGTGACTCAGAACTCCCTGAGCTCTCAGCTGAGCCCTTCCCTTTCCAGGTGGCAGCCAGGGATGCCCAGGATTTCACTGCTGGGACACTCCTGTGCCTGCTGGGTTAATAGCAGTTAATAACACTCCTCCCTCAGCTATTGCCTAAAGCCCACTTATGATTTAAAATTATATATAAATCTAAAGTAATTTTAGATAAATGTGCTGGTAATTCAGGGTGTAAGTCTGCATCAACTTATGATCACCACTAGAAGTGGAACATGGTTTTGCTTTAGGGCTGGTGGAAAATCCATCTCAAGCAGCTCTTTACCTGCCAGTGAGGATCACAGGGGTGACTTTTTGGGTTCTGGAGCTGAATTCAGGGGTGAAATGTTCAAGGAAAGGAAAGCACCAGAGTTGTGACTGATGATGCTGTTATTGAGTGTCTGATGGGACAGGGTTGTCTTTCCAAGGCCTCCAAGGGAAGCAAAGAAAATATTTCAGTGTTGTTTGTTCCTGTGGCTACTTTATATTTCAAACACTCAGGACACCAGCACAGAAAACACAGAGGCAAAAAAAAAGCTGTGCTAATGATCTGCAGAGAATGTGCACCCCCAGATACACTGGTGACAGTCAAAGGAGGCTGATATTTGTGATTAATGAAAATACAAGAGTTTTAATAACCACATTGAGGCTTACTATCTCTGGGGCTTTATCACATCCAGTGTATTTTTCACTGCTGTTTTGTGTTATTGTTGCTAAGGTCAAATACATCACTGTATAATTACTGTGCAAAGCTGAAAAATTGCTCACATGGGTAAAATTTAAGATAAAGTATTTGCAAATAAGAAAAAACCTGTTTATTTTATTCAAAGTAAATGTAAAGTGTTATCTATCCCAACATCATTTCCTTGAATTTATTACTGTAGAACAGATAAATATATGTGGAAATGATGCTCTAAGAGCAGAGCAAATATGTACATTGATATGTACATTTTCCTTTCAGGCAACTGACTTGTCATTTAATCTTAATTTTAGCCTGTTAGTATGAAATACATAATTTCATACACAGTGAGTCACAATGGCACTGAACTTTCCAGGCTGCCCCAAGAGTGCTGGCTCCTCCTCTCTGTTGGTGAAAACACTGAACAGGTTTAATCACATCTCCTGATAAATCAAATCACTGAAATGGCACCATAAATATATGAATTATAAATATATTTTACCTTTTGATGTTGGGAGACTTGAGTTTGGTTGGGACTTTGTGCATGTGTTTTAAAGTGAGTTGAAAGATGCCAAGGATTAGAGAGAAAAAAAAATTTCTGCCACCTTCTTTAGCCCAGAAAACTGCCAAGTTTAGTGCTACCCTTTTGCCAGTGTTTTCAATTCCATAAAGCTGGGAAGCAATAATTTCATTTTAGTGTTTAACTCATTGTAATGAAGTTCTCACAAAACACATTATTAGACATAACTCCGAACATAAGATACAAACTTTCATTTTGAATGGTAATTAAAGATACTTGAAAATTGTGAAAGTCGGACACAATAATTGGAAAGAAATGTCAGCAAGGGAAGGTACACTGGGCCTAAGAAATTCTTCATGTGATGCAGGGAAAAATTTGCAAGCCCAGATTACAATTTACTTTTTTTTTTTGGCAAAGAAACCCCTTAAATAGGACAAATATTTTGGGGCAAGAGGACGTAGCTGGTAAGAAAGGTGGGTGATAAAAAATTGTAGAGAGTAGATTGCTGGGACAGATTCCCTTCCAGATGTGGGCAGGAGTCTCTCTCCTGATGTGTTCCTCTGTTCTGGTTTTTTTGTTTGTTTGTTTGCTTGTTTGTGTTTTTTGTGTTTTGACTTTTAATGGAGAATTATCCTTGAAAATTTCTTCAGGTTTCTATAGAAATTTTGACAGAACTTGGAAAGTGAGCAGCATTTAAAGTGAGCAAATTGGCATGAATTCATGGCTCTGCTGTTCAGAATTTTTTACATAATTAGTAGCAATGTTTGAACATTTTGGTTTGCCTATAAACAGTGGGGAAAACATCAAGGAGCTGTATCGAATAGCAGTGTGCAGTTGTAAAATCTCCTTAAATAACCAAGTAAGCATCATTTGTTTGACAAACTGTTCAAATATTATTCCGTCTTCCTTGAAATATATCTGTTCAGTGGTGTTCCAAGAAAATGCGAAAAAATAAGGCTGAAAGTGCAGATTTAACTCTTTGGGTGGGGAGAGAGGATCCGAGGGCAGAGGAGCAGCTGAACCTTTCTGTGGGTTGGGGTTTGTGGCTTGTTCTGAAACCTGGCAAGGGAAAGGGGACAGTGACAACATCACTGAGGTTGTTTCCTTACCCTCGTGTCCTCTGACAGGTGTCTGTGAAGTTCCAAAATCAAAGGGAAGTTCGCCTGACCCCTTTGACTCCCCACCCTTTAACCTGACTGTCACAGTCATGTTTTCTGGAAAAATCCCTTTGCTCCGTCTTCCTTGAAATATATCTGTTCAGTGGTGTTCCAAGAAAATGCGAAAAAATAAGGCTGAAAGTGCAGATTTAACTCTTTGGGTGGGGAGAGAGGATCCGAGGGCAGAGGAGCAGCTGAACCTTTCTGTGGGTTGGGGTTTGTGACTTGTTCTGAAACCTGGCAAGGGAAAGGGGACAGTGACAACATCACTGAGGTTGTTTCCTTACCCTTGTGTCCTCTGACAGGTGTCTGTGAAGTTCCAAAATCAAAGGGAAGTTCGTCTGACCCCTTTGACTCCCCACCCTTTAACCTGACTGTCACAGTCATGTTTTCTGGAAAAATCCCTTTGCCCAGGATTCTTCTCCTGGGAAGCTGAGAAGCCTCAGAGAAAAAAGAAAACCATATTATCTCCTTTGCTTCTCCTGTGTTTTGCTGCTTTGGAATGGGGTTTGGAGATTGTTTACCCCCAGGTGATTTTTTCAGTGGTTTCTGCTGTGAATTGTTTTGGCTCATTGGCCAGTCAGGGTCAGGCTGTGTCAGGACTATGTAAAGAGTCACAAGTTTTCATTATTATCTTTTTAGCCTTCTGTAAGTATCCTTTCTGTAAGTATCATTTCTGCAGAATAATTCTGAAGATAAGTTGAATTTAGCAGTATAAGTTTATAAATTGTTTAGCTTTACAAACTTTAGTAGGTCATTTAAAGAACAATGTCTACTACATTTCTTTAGTATAGTTTAGTTTAGTATTCTTTAATATAGTATAGTATAATAAAATAATAAATTAGTCTTCTGAGAACATGGAGTCAGATTCATCATTCCTTCCTTCGTCCACAAACACAATACCTGACCCTGAGCTTCTTGAGCAGCAAAGTGCCTCAAGTGTCTTCTGTTTACTCTGGTGATTGGCACGAGGTGGGATCCCAGGCTGGAACAGCTCAGGTTTGCCCATGTTTCAGCAGCAGAGCCCCGAATGGAGCAGCAGTGCTGTGATGTGGCACAGAACAAGCAGGGATGGCTGCACTTGGCTTTTGGCTTTTTTCCAGCAGCTTCCTCTGATGAACGAGCTTCTCCTTCTTCTTGCAAGCCCTGTGGCTAGAGCAGCAAGCTCCAAGCTTGGGTTGGATGATCTGTCTTGCTTTACATTCCTCAATAAACACTGGTAAAAAGGCTTAAGAACAAAGGGAAGGTTGCAGGAAATTATCCAGGCCACCTCCTTTGCCTTTCTCTCCTCTGCTCAGAGGGTGAGAGAATACAAAGCATTATTATGTTATCTCTCTGCTCATTATGAGCCTATGAATAGAGCAATTTCCTTATTCACACATCTTTACAAATTGCTGGCTTGACTTCCTGTCATTTAAAACTACAAATGTGTTTAACAAAGAAGGTAATAGAATCATAACAATTATTACAGGCACGAGGGTAATGTGAAAAACTCATTGGCTTAATTAAAAGCTGATTACAAAAGCAAAGGTCTAGGTTGCATCCACTGGAAAGTGTGAGGAGAAAGTAACAGCAGCCTCACAATATTAATTATAATTTTAGAAAGGTAAGAAAGCTGTTATTACTCTTAGTTTTCTCTTAATGTTATGATGTTTTTTTCTTTCCTTTATTTTCCTTATTAACAACAAAACACCAAGCAGAAAAAATAATGCACCCCTAGGAAAGGGTGGCTTTTCACATCACTCAGCACTCTCCATGTAAATCCTGCACCACACTGAAGCAGACACCTGATGTTAACACTTACACTGGCCCATCAAAGTCAGTAGAATTGAGTGCTCAAAAATAAAGCATCTGTTTAAGTGCTTGGCTGAATTAAAGATTTAGCTCAGCAAGCATAGGTATAAACTTAAAAGTTATATATATGTATTATATTAGTCTTCTAGGAGCTATAAAATTAATGAAAATTTGCCTTAGACTGGAATTTTATTAGGCTGTAGTCAAATGATGACAGATCCCAGTGGCACAGTTGCTTGAGGTCATTTCCCAACAATTCTTTGCCAGGGGCAATTCAGCCCAGAAAGGATTATACAGATTTTATAGAGACAGAATGTCTTACAGGACATATTTGCTGAGCAGAACCATTCTACCTATAAAAGATAATGTCAGGGGGATCAAGACCTCTTTGAGGTGACTTTGTTTATTTACTTTCCTGCAGAGGAGGTGCCATTAAGAATTCATATTCAGTTGGAGTGTACCAGTAGTTCTGGATTATGAGCACAGATTGCACAGAATTCTAGATGGTTTCCCCTCACAGGTTCAGTTCTAGAGGCTGGTCTTTGAGTCATTTCTCTTGCTGAAGATGGAATTCTGAGTTTGGCAGTAGCTTTTCTTGCAAATGAAGGATGAGGTGGGTCAGTTTGTGCAGCTGCAACTGTACAACTTGTGTGTTACTTTTCTAGAAACATGAGTGTTTCTGCTTCTTCTTAAAATAAGCTGAAACAGGTTAAATTACCTTCAGTAGTGGATTGTTACATATCCTGTGTCTCATTAATGTGGACTAGGAACGTTCACAGCATTAATTTGGAAGGGTCTCAGCGAGAGAGTCAGAGGATGAGAATTTGAAAGGTTTCAGCTTTTTTTGGCAAGGCGTGGGTTTTATGGCAAGAAAATGTTCACAGTGGGGGGGACTGGATCAGGAGGAATGCTTACAGCTCCTGTCTGAAGCACAGAGTTGCTCTCTGTAATTATTGCATGCTCAGATCACAACTCATTCCTGGGACCTCTGGAGGAGCCTTTCACAGCAGCAATAGTGAGGAATGAAAAGGATGAGCAAAGTCGAAGCCCGGCCGGAAATAATCACATCACAGGAAATAATCTCTGGAGGCACTTAGGGAGGAGCACTCCAACACTGGTCACTGGGACAGCCCGGCCGGGCTAGTGCTGCCACTCTCACATCACAGGAAATAATCTCTGGAGGCACTTAGGGAGGAGCACTCCAACACTGGTCACTGGGCTGAGAGCTCCCCCAGGTTCTGCAGGAAAGAAGGGTCAAACGTGCTTGGTGAGGTTTTGTCTCCTGAGTGCCCATCCCAGTGACACAAAGGCCGTTCCCGTGTCCTTGCTTTCCAGAAATTATCATTTCATGGCTGTTCAGTAAGAGAAAAATCTTTCAGCGCCTCAAATCTTTCTCTTTCAAGATAAGATTGAGGGTGTTCTTTCTTTTCTTTAGGTAATCTTTCCTTATAAACAATTTTATTTGGAAAGGAGAACAAAGGCTTTCAGTCAAAAAGTACAACAAGCTTTCAGGTGAAGCCTTCCTTCAGATCTTGAATAAAAGAGGCAAACTTCAAAGATGAAGATAAGTTGAATTTAGCTGTATAAGTTTATAAATTGTTTAGCTTTATGGTTATTTTTATTTTGGTGGAAAATAATTGCATTTTTGTGTGTACATTTTGTGGAGAGATGAAGCAGCACGGTCCCCAGCAGATATTCTTGATTCACCAAAGGAATCCAATACTGAAAAAGAGATTTGCAGCTATCTTAGCTGTATGAATAGAAGCAAAAGGCTAGAAATCAGAAATTCATAAGAAGGAACATGAAACAATTCCCTCTCCCTGCAATAATTTCCTATGTTTTGTTTCAGTAAATCCTTAATTCTTTGTGTGAACTGATGTAGATAAACTTCCAGCCTATATGGCAATAAGGATAAGGTGTGTGAGGAATGCGGAGCTCAGGTAGTGAAAATCCATCTCCAGAAAAACCTGAGCTTTGTTTTTTTTTGCCAGCCCACTTCTGGAGCTTTGGGGGGGAAGTAAAAGAATGTATGGTGTAATTTTGCAAGGCTACATGAGCAATACTCTGCCAGCTGGGAAATAAAACAGGCCCACGACACAGCAAGTGTGCCTGCAGCAAGTGGTCACCCATCAGAGGCACCACTGCAAAAACAAAGAGGGAAATGGGAAAAATCACACATTTCCTGCTTTGAAAAGAGCCCCGATGGTAAAGATTTCTCCTCACAGTCCCCCGTGTGTTCTGTTCCCTGAGACATGAAAGGGTGGGCTTGCAGGGATTGGTGCTGGCAAGAGGGATTTCTGAGGTCTGCCGAGTGGGGAGCGCGGGTGGATGCTCTGGGGCCCTGGGGTGCAGGAGCTGAGTGCTGGGGGATCCTTTGGGCTACCTAAAAACAGAGGCCAGACAGAATTAAGGGAATAAAAGCAGTTCTATTTATTGAAGGGCCTTCAGGTACATTTCAGGCAGGCAAAGCTCCCCAGGGGCTACACCCAAAAATGGACAATGGGTCATGGGTTTTCCAGCTTTGATAAGTTTGGTCCTATTGCATTTTGGGGGTTAATCTTCTAATTACAGCTTCAGGTAATGAAGTAATTTACCCCAAGTTTGCTCCCCATAAACTCCCTTTTGTTTCCATCTCTCAGGGCCTGAGGCAGTGAGGTGTCCTTATAAACTCCCTTTTGTTTCCATTTCTCAGGCCTGAGGCAGTGAGGTGTCCTTGGTTCCCAGGCCTGGAGAGGAATTGTTGTGTCTGCCCAAAATGGGGAAGCAGCAGCTCACACTGTGTATGGAGCTTAGAGTTGTTCACTAAAGAACTGCAGGATCACGAAGACATGAAAATATAAAAGCTCCAATCCTAAGGCGTCAGGGGCAGGACTGTGTGTGGAAGGGGTCACACAGAGCTGGCCTGTCCCCAGGCCACACTCCCTTTGGGGTCAGGAGGGCACAAACTGCCCCAAGGTTGGTGTTAGGTGGGTATTTCCCAGTGAAGTTTGCTGCTGCTGCTCCCAGGGAGGTTTATTAGCTGGGTGAAATGCTGTAAATCATTCAGTGCCTCTCAGCCCAGCCTGAACCTTTCCCGGGTGATGTTACAACTCCTTGCTGTGGACCCGATCTGTGTTTGTCAGGAACACAGTTCTATAAAACACACAGTTGAAAATAAATAATCCCAAACAGCAAAACACGCTCCTAGGAAAACAAAGAAACAAACCCAACTCCCCTCCCTATGGAAAAATCAGGAAAAGACTCAGGACAACTTGGAGTTCATGTGGGTAGGACAAGATTGAGAACAGAATGTCCTGGGGAAGATCCCTTCCCCTGCCTCCAAATGGAATTGGGTTATATCCCATTATATTATCCCATTTCTTCAGAGTAATAGTCTGGAGATATATTGGATATACTTTTTGTTACTGATGCCTCATTGTTTCCATGGAAAATAAGTGCTGGATTGAAAGATGCAGACTGTCAATATAGATAATAGGGTGGTTTGGGTTGGAAAAGCCCTTAAAGCCCTTCCCGTTCCACCCCTGCCATGGACAGGGACAACTTCCACTATCCCAGGTATCTGATCTGAACTTATTCTCTTCCAGTTTGAAGACATTCCCCCTTGTCCTGTCACTGCAAGCTCCTGTAGCTATAATATATAAATATAAATAAATAAATAAATATATATATGGTTTTCCTACTCTCTGAGGTATTACTTTTCTTTTCTTACAAGAATTGTATGTTTTATTAATCTGTTGCTTTCTTTGTAGCACCAATATCATTAGAATAAGAATTCTGTCTATTAATTATAATTATTTGCCATGATGCCAAATAATATGTGATATGGATAAGCCATACTTTGGGACTTGCTTCCTCTGGGCTTTTCATGACAACTTTTATAAAACTTTGACAAAATTTGGAGTTAAGAGAAGGAGTTCTGAACTGTAGGGAGTCTTTCAGTTCAGTACTTAGTGTGAAGAGAAGTGCACATTTTGTACTGGTTTTTACAGCAGAGATGTCAAAATGTCTTAAAATGTACAGTATTTAATTTTCAAGGTTGGTAGTGCACTAACAATAGCTTATTAAAAATTCACACTCTGTATTTTACAAAAATATTTTAATTATACTGAGAAAGGCGTTCTCTCATGAATTTTAAGTCACTCTTGCATGCCTTTGTAACATTGTGCATTCTTATTTTAAGAGAGATGATTATTAAAAAAAATATGACTCCTGTTTCTTAATAAGTGCTAACGACATGTGTTTCAATCACATTTTGATTATTTTTATTTTTGGAGGAAAATAATTGCATTTTTATGTGTACAATTTGTAGAGAGATGAAGCAGCACAGTCCCCAGCAGATATTCTTGATTCACCAAAGGAATCCAATACTGAAAAAGAGATTTGCAGCTATCTTAGCTGTATGAATAGAAGCAAAAGGCTAGAAATCAGAAATTCATAAGAAGGAACATGAAACAATTCCCTCTTCCTGCAATAATTTCCTATGTTTTGTTTCAGTAAATCCTTAATTCTTTGTGTGACCCATGTAGATAAACATCCAGCCTATGTGGCAAAAAAACATGTTAGAAGAAAACCATGTCAGTGGTTTCTCAATTTTGTAACTAGTGAAATAGCATTATTTTATGAAATAGCATAAAATAATTGTGCGGAGCATTTTCAACTAAAGTTCTATAAATAATACCTTGATGGCCTCAGTTCACATGTAGCACTACATGAAAGACCCTTTAGATTTCATGTAAAGTACATGGCCTAGGAGAAAGCAATCTGGGTGTTCTAGGAAGAATAAAACAGAGGAGGTTTAATGTGAAATTCTGCTCTCACAAGGACAAAAAAAAAGGAAAAAAACCGCATTTTCCTTACCAAATCTTAATTTTTGTTGGCCAATTTTGATTTTGTGACAAGTCAAAACTGTTCTATCTACGAAACATATTGAGAGACAATAAAATGGCAGGTTAATGTTTGAGGGAAAATGTCATCCTTATAAAACAGGGTGTGCAAATGGGAACTATCACATCTGAGGCTTTAGTAAATCAAATTCATGAAAGGTCATATTGCAGAAATTCAGAATACAGATCTGTATCTCATCAGATCCTCAGCATAAAATTAGGAGTGAATATGAAATAAAAGGGAACACTTTCCTGATATGAGTTATCCACATGGAGTTCACTGAAAATCCACAATATGAAAGGCAATTTTTTTCACCACTTGGGGAGGGGTCCAGAGTGTAATTTCAAAAGTCAAAGCTTGTATAAACCAGGTTGTTCAAGACCAGTTAAGTTCTTAGTTTGTGAAGTTGGTACATGCCAATTCTTCTGTCTGTATTTAAGATTTGGTCTGCATTTTCTGGAAGTGCAATCTCAACATATTAAATATTTGGATAGGAGAAATCACTGTACCTTGGCATGAGGTGGAGAAGAGAGACACTTGAGCTGGTTTATGGGCACTCCTTTAAAGCCCAAAGGGAGAAGCTTGAAAATGCAGGGCTTCAGAATTTTAATCACCTACTGAAGGAACTTCTGAAATTGAGATTTTATTTAAAAAATAAAATCCTCATTTGAAATATTTCTTTCTACAGGAAAGGCTATTTATTTACTATTCTGTTATTCACTGCCTTCATTTTTTAATCTACAGGAAATGAAAGTTAAGTGGAGGAGGAAAAATAAAGCAAGAATGAAAAAATAAAAGCATTAACCACAAGCTGAAACAATGTAATTAATTCTTTACTTTCTCAATTAAAATAAATCCAGTAATGTAAAATACCAAAGTCATCATTTTAGTTAATTGTATAGCTGTAGAAAGACTTCACTTCCATGGTTTTTTTTTTCATTGTGAATTGGCAATCATTTAAGGAATAAGTGGCACTTAAGATATGAACAGCTGGAGCTGTCACCACCTCCTTCCCCTCCTTAGCTGTCAGCTGGTCAAAGCCTTATTCCTGCTTCTCCATTTTCCCTGCTCATACTGCACAGTGTTCACTTTCCATTGTACTGTTCAAAAAACCACAAATTATATCAATTTATGAATCAAAGCATGGCACTGCAAAAGGTATTAATGGATTTAGGACTTTGGAGTGGTTGAGGGAAAGTGTCCTGAGCGTGGATGAATTATAAAATGCTGGGGCCTTCAGGCCAGGTCTGTTCATTGCCCTCTCCATGAAAAGGGTGCAGAATTTGCTGAATTACACCAGATAATATTATTGAGGGGATGATTGTGAATTTGTCAATTTGTCTCCTGCATATGAGTTACTCCTGCAGAACTTTGGTGGACGTTGAAGGTTTTATTTGCTGAGGGTTTTTATTTTTCCCTTTCCCAGTTGTAATCAGGTTAGTTTTCTGTGACTTGTGAGATTTTGCATATTCTGTAGCTGTGGCATTTCAATTTGAAATCTGCTGTGAATTAAAACCTTTTTTTTTTCATTAATTCAAAAAATATTTATTGAACAAAAAAGGACCTCAGGAATAATTAGCTGACTCTTAGTGGGAGGAGAGCTTCCTGTTACTGGTTTCAGGTTTTTTAAGTAAACAAAAATGTAAATAGAGTAGAGGAGCAGTTTTGTAATGCCAGAGTAAACAAACTGATATGTAAGTGAATCTATTCAGTGTCAATTCTGACAACTGCATTAAAATTCATTGTTAATCCTGTTGCTTCTCCCAACCCTGGATCTGTTTATTGCTCAAAAAGCCTCAGAGCACTGCAGAGCACCTGAGGGAATGATGGGATTGGTTTTGTTGGAGGTTGTGAGGACCTTTTCAAGCTCAAAATATGGTGTCTTTTTAAAATCGGTTTAATTATCATTAATCCATTCACATTCTTTCCCTACCTTCTACATTGTGAATTTATTTCTTGCTATAAAAGCTGAATGAGACAGTGCAAGCAGTAACAGTTTTTGGGTCAATTTAAATGATGTTGAATGGACAAGAAAGAGGCAGAAAAGGGATCTGGATTAATTCCTACACTATTCCAGTGAGCACAGGTTGATGTTCAGGACCCACTGCCAAAATTTGTGGTGGATGAGTGGGGGTACAGTTGGCAATCCCTGACTGTGCTGTAGGTGAGCCTATTCTCTCTGTGTGTGTACACATATTTTTAAATGGATATTCACCTAGAAATCAGCTTAAGGGCAAACAAGTTTGGATGGCAGTGGCATTGCTGAAATAGATCCACCAAAATTCCACAGCTTTAACATCTACTCTGTAAAGGGTAAAAATGATGCTGTGGCTGAGACTGCAATAAAATCCTACCCAGGACAGTCCTTTAGTCATTTCTCATCCATGTGAGGAACTGACTGGACTGAAAATGTCTGAAATTTATGTGGAGGCCTTAAACTCACCATGGTGTATATTTCAGCACCACGTAAAACCAGCCTGCACATCCACGTGCTGCTCCAGGTTTGTCTGCAGCCAGCTCAGGAAGGACCCAGGGCAGGCTGAGTGTTCCAGTTCCTCTGGAAAGGTTAGCTACTTATTAAAGACCTGAGTTACATTTTTAACACATTCCATGTAATTATCCTGTTCATATTGCATCAGGATGCATAATCACAGAAACCACAGAGAAATGCAAAACGTGCATTTTTGGTACCACCTGAAGCTGTCTGGAGTTGCAGAAAAGCTGTTTAAAATGAAATGGTTGTATTTTTAAACTTATAAAGAACTACAGCTGTGATTTCCCTAGATGCCCATAAACTACATAGATTTCCATTACTTTTTTTTAACCTTCCTTTGGGCCTTTTGTACTACTCCACTTTCAGTTTGTTGATGCTCAGCTCCTTTAAAGGGCTATATCCGAATAAATACAAGTTAATAAAGGACAGAGGGTGCAGTGGGACTTGCTGGGTCATAGAACTCACTTCCCTGCAATTGAGGCAGCCAGATCACAAAAATACATTCGTAAATTGTGCTTGTTTTCAAGTATTGGCTGTTATTTTTGCCACTGCTGCTTGTGTTAGGAAGCTGTTAACGTTCTTATGATCTTTACTGCTTGGAACTGTTTAGCAATTTCCATTAAGAGCCAGCCAGTTTCTGTACCTGAGTCTTTCTTTTTCCATTTAGTTGAAGTTAAGCTAAAAGTCAAGTCAACATATTAGCTTTTTTTGGAGGGGGGGAAGAAGATGCATTTCTAAAAACCAAAAAAATATTTAAGATACAAAACCACATCTGTACCTATGTGCTGTGATTAAAAATCACTTCATTTAGAGGCTGTAATCGTCCTTTTCCAAAAGGGGATTGGATTTTGGAGTCCAAAAGGACTCCAAAAGAGTCCTTTTCCAAGAGGGGATTAGAATTCATTGTCACTGGGATAGTTCTTAGGATTGCCTCTGTGAGGTCCAGTGAACTTCCCAGGATAATGGGAAAGATACCAGAGGAGAACAGGGATGGGTTGGAGCCCTGAAATCAGCTGAAGCTCATCTTGCTTTATGGATTAACAACAATCATGATGGAAAAGGGAGCTCAAGGAACAAGGGAAAAATGGAACCACCATATTTCCAATTAAAGTTGTGCTGATTTAAGAGTCATATCTCAGGAAGAATTTCCATTTTTTCCCTCCAGTCCCCCCATGTACATCCCTACAAGACTGAGGAAAGAGGAACTGGGTTTGTCACAACTCTGGGACAGCCAAATCCCAGCACAGCAGAGTTTTGGTTCCACCCATGAGTTTTGGAACATTCCCTCTTCACCCCATGGGTCACACATTCAAGTTTCTGTAAATTAGTGATAAAAATTGAGAATTTACTCAGTTATGGCTCTTGACTTAGCTGAAGTCCTTTGGTTTAACCAGGAACTCCTTTTTTTTTCCAGGCTGTACCTTTCAGATCCCTTTTTTTTGTATCACATAAGTGACTTATAGGCCATACACTAATTTATTCAGTGTTAAAGGCACATTTGGGTGCAACATGGGTGATTTCAACTTCCCTCTTTAGCCCACAGAAGAAAACAAAACTCTGAAATAACAGTAGAATGGGAATATAATGTGAAATCAGATGAGTTTCATATCTGGCTAGAAAGCTTAGCAGTATGTTTTTCTTAACTATTATACAGCTCTAATAATTGCATGAGAAAAGAGGAATATAAAAAACACTTTCAAGATTGTAAACCTTCAGGGATTCAATATTTCCACCTCAAAACTTCATTTCTCTAAAGACATTAACTTTGTAAAGAGTTTGCTGAATAAAAGAGTTACCATTCTGACAAAGAACCTTGAAACACTTGCAAGAATTTCTGATGAAAGCATGCTAAACCATTTGATGTAGATAAATAACACACATGCATATTCATGTTTAAAGTTATTTCAGAAGTTTGATAAGACAGCAGTGAAAACAAATAATTAATTCAAGCTAAGATTAATTTTTCAAAAGAAAAGTAAACTTCAAGATGAAATAAATACAGTAACAGATAATAATATTAAAAATCAAGTTTACTGGGTTAGTGGCATAAATACTTATTTCTTAATCTCCCCAAGGGAATTTATTGGGGTGTTTGACCATTGTTAAGTTGAAGTAAAGCTTTTACCTGCATTTTGCCATCGTGGCTGTGAAGGTGCTGTCTTTGAACAGAAACAATCCGTGTCAAAGTGGAAGGTGCCAACTTTTGTTGTCATGATCCTCTTGACTGCCTTGTCATCTTGCCCTCTCTAAAGACATTTTTTTTATCCCCTCATCTTAATTACAGTCAGGATGCAAATTCTGCATAAACTTTCAGAGTGAAAATCTTTTCCAGAAAGAATCAATGTGATTTTATGTGTATGTAGTCAACTGTGGGTATTTCATCTGCATATTCTGACTAGAAATCACAAACATTTCCTTATCCTCTAAAGACAGACTTACCTGCTGATGATTCAGTAGGCTCTAGAGTAATATTTCTCCTACCTTCACTTCATATTCTTATAATCTGTATTATTAGTTTAAGACATAACCTTAAAAATGCTTTTAGAAGATGCAATGTGTCCTTAGGGAGCAGTGGATGAAGTGGAAAAGGTCAATATTACTAAATTTTTCAGTTGACAAGTTCTACAATATACTCCCTCCATTCCTTTAAGTCTGTCTCATCTGTTCTTGCTACCTGTAAATAAAAGCACCTTCTGATGGGCAACAGTCATTTAAAGTAGTCATTAATCAAATAATTACTTTTAAAATAAATCACCAGCTTTAAGGGGATGTTTTTAAATAATGAAGTCCTGGATAGTTTTTTTACAGAAGGAATTTTAAATGTGAGATGCAGCAGAAGGAGTTAAACCTAAGAGGGGGATTAGCATGAATCCAAATCTTTGCACGGCCTATTACTGCTTTGAATATTAGTCCTGCATTTGTAAATACAGTTCATAACTGGTGAAAAAAAAACCCCAAGTAAATACATGGAGGATGTCCTGACCACAAAGATGGCAAATCCCAGAGACCTTCCTATGCATGGAACTGAGCACGTTCCAGAACCTGTTTGGCACATGGCACAAAACACTGCATTTGGTCGGGAGTCTCTGATGCAGCTTTTGAATATGGAATGTCTGGCTGATCTCAGTCCTTAGAAGTAATTTTCTTTGTTCAATATTTGCATTTGATTCAAAGGAGCCATTCCCTGTAAATTAGCCTTTTACTGCTTGCCTAAAGAGGTACCCCCAAGCTGGCATAAAAACCCAGCCGCTCTTTATGCTCCTGTATATGTGATTTTTAGACTTGAAGTTGGGAGGGGAAAGACAATTAAAGCACAATTTTCAAAACTCAATGGTTTCATATAAAACCATTGACATTTTTCAAATGTATCTATTTTTTGGTTAAAAATTCCCCTCCAATAATCTGTTATCTTAGCATGGATGCAACATCAGACAGGGCTATGAGTGTTGGGTGCCATCCAGTTCTGCTGAAGAAATATGCAAACTGCTATTGCACAGTTTTTACATAAAGGTGGGCTTTATTACAAGCCCAGTTTTAAACAGAGGAAAAGCTGTGCTTTATCACTCTTCATGGGAATCAGAATTGTTCAGCTGTAAGAACAGGTGTAATAGGCACACAGATTTTGTGATTTTGGTAATTGAAAAACACAAAACTCTCTAGTCCTCATTTTCCCTTACATAAATGCACAGACACATTAGTACACATAGAAACATATTTAGTAAAACTTAATCTGATTCCTCTGTCTAGATGAATATAAAACAGATTATCTAGAACACGTTAAGATTGTCAAGATATTTGTTATGTTGCATAGGATATTTGTAAAATGTACCCTTAGGCTGGTTTTGAATTTTCAGTTCACTTGAACTCAGCCCCACAGCTGATAAACAGCATTTGAGAGCAAAAACTGCCTCCCACTTTATTATATTGTGATGGAATTGGCAAAATCATGTATGAGAGTGGTATGGAAGCAGATATTTTCTCTTGGGAAAAGAGGTTCCTAAATTCCTTTTAATAGGTTTTACCCAGCTGTGGAATGACACCAGAGGGCAATTCCAGAGGTGTCTCCATCATGAAGAACTTGTTTAAATAGGAATATTGTCCTTTTTTGCACAATGCTCCTGTGATTTGCTTCTAAGGACTCTTGGACTGAGTGTTTCACATCCCACTGCAAAACCTGCTCTCTGTCGCCAATCCTTTTATAATGAAAAGGTGCAAGATGGTTTTGGCAAAGATTCCTGTATGGATTGGGTTTGTTCCAATGTATATCATGTGTCTTGTATAAGAGGGAATTTAGGAAAGTAAGACTCACACAACTCTGCAAGTGTGCTTATGTAATTATGGACTATACTGCCAAAGCTTTTTTTTTCCCTTCCTTTGGCATTTCTTCAGGTTAGTGTCTGAACAGTAAAATTTCTCAAGTAGAATTTACTCTGAAAAAATAACCTGTCAAGAGCTGCTCTGTGCACTATTTTCTCTCTTGCATTTCTTTACCTTTAGAGAAGGAAAACAAAATGTTGTCTGTAAGTATTTGAGAAAGGAAAAGGTTATGAATTAATTCAGTCTAGCAAGACTTAATTTTATCATTTTCTGCCTTTTTCAGTGAGCCATTTGTTGGACAATCAAAATCACTCTGGTATTTAGCACATAGACTGCTTTTCTCCTTGTCATGGCTAAATTAAATTATACTTCCTGCAGCTGAGATTTTTTTTGTCTATATTTTCCATTCATGTTAAGGATTAGTATATTTGGTTACAAGGATTCTAGCTCTTCAATTTTGTGATGTATGATCTAGATTACAAATAGAACTCATTGATTTATAGAGTCTGAGTCACTATGAAGATATTCTTGTGTTCTATTCTCTATTTTAAACAAACACATCTTGTCCATCACCCTGCTGTCCCACTTTTTCCACTCTTAAAGGTTTAAAAATTCAAATTACCTTCTAATTTGTAACCATAAAAAGCATTTTACTGTTTCACTTACCTACCCTAGGAAAAATTATCCCAATATTGGATTATGGCCAATATATTGGTGGCCTTTAGATTCGATCAGAAATAGTGAAGTGAATCATTATTTAATTCAGGTTTTAGTCTGTATTTAGCCTTATTGCTGATTGGACGTGGTGCTGTTACTGATTTAACAATGTAAATCTTAAAAAGAAACTACACTTAATTAAAGAAAAATTATAATGTATTTTCAATTCCAAAAATGTGCTGCCTTTACTCAAATTGTGCACCTTAGTTCAGCAAAAATCTGACTTCTGTCATCTGCTGTCTGTGACATTTCATCCACAGCTTTTCTCAGAAAAAGCCCCACCAGCACAGTTTTGCACCGGTGTTTACATTCATATTTCCTATATCAAATTTGATTAGTTCATGGAATTTCTGCATGCAGTAGTGGGGTTGAGCTCAGCTGTGCTGCCTGAATCTGTCCCTAAGTATTCATGTTTTCCATGCAATTTCCCTCACTTTGGAAGGGAAAACAAAACTGTGCTGTGCATGTAATGCAGGAAAAAGGTTCTTACCTGGTGTAGTAATGCTGAGGACTTGAGTGACTGCACAGGTAAAGTGAAATTCACCTCTTGCAGACAACTTTCAGGATGTGGCTGGAGAATTTCTTTCTAAGGAAGTTCATTTTCTGAATGTTTCTTGACATTTCTCTCATTCCCAACCCTGTATTTTTAAAATATTGGTAATATTTCAATGGTGTGTTGCACATGTTTATCTTCTGATTAGAGTAGATACTTTTTCCTTTTTAAAAAAGTCTGTGTGTTTCAAAATTTAAGTATCAAAATATCAATATAATTCTCTTTTTTTTTAATATAACTTTTGTTATTATATGTTTTCTTGTGAAGTTTCTAAATCACCTGTAAACATCACCATGTTTCCTCTCTTTCCTTCTCTTCTCCCACCTTCCAATTAGGTAGTAAATTTTTAATTAAACTTGCCTTGACATTTTAAGGACACTGACTATCTTTGTCATTTACACAACAGATAACAAAGTAATCCAATTTTCTGGCCTCCCACAAGTTATCCCTTCAAAGAATACAGCTCTTGCTTCCCATGTTTAAAATAAGCATTACCCTTAGCCTGGCAACCACTGTCAATTACTAATCTTTTATTATTGGCTCCAGGGAAGATTAAAGGAAAATCTGAAACGTAGCTGACAGTTTGGTTATCACATCTGGAGTAAATGAAAAGCATGGCCTGAATCCATCAGGGGAGATTAGGAAAATGTGAGAAAATTACTGATGTCCTTTTACACGTGGAAATTCAAACTCATTCAGAAATTGAGGTCTCTAACTTGTGACAGATCTCTCCCATGGCTGCTTTCACTGAGGGGTGATGCAGAGATAAAGAGGAAATGTGTTCTCCTCTGGGACACGCACTGCAGGGCAGCTCTGCTGTGTCCCAGGAGGGAGGGGAACGTGCCAAGAGCACCAAAACCATCCCAGCACACCTGACAGCAGGAACGGTTTGTCTCTGCCCTTAACCAAACTCACTAATTAAATATTAATTGTTCACAGCAAAACAAACCAATATAGAATCTTGATGAAAGTGATCAGCTATCTGCAAAGGTTTAATAGAATTGCAAAGCTTATTGTTAATAGGTGGGATAAAATTATTGTGTCAGAATATGCTGAGCTCAAATTGATTATCTATAAGTTAAATGGTAATTTTTTCCAGATTATGGCATAAATATTAACTGATTCTGTGCCTGTATATCCTCTAAAGTGATGGGACACTACTCCTGACCTGAGCCTGGGTGCATCTGCAGCACTGGAATAATCCTTTGGGAGGAATTGTTGCTCTGTAAAGTGGATAGCATCTGCTCAAGTGCAACAGTGGATGGAAAGCTAAATGCTTTCTTTTGGACTTCAGGTTTTCTGTCTTATCAAATGGATCTTTCTCTCTTTAATGGATTGAACTGTAGGTTTGTCTCCTGCAATCTGTATCTAAAGCCCCACGCTGCTATTGAGTGAGCAAAGCACTTTCAGTGGATGTTCTGGGTGAGGTGGGCACAACCCAAACCACCCAAGGAACCCAGATAAATACAGAAAGAAGAAGAAATCCGTTCCTCTGTAGCACATAGATTTTATGGGTAGTAGAACAGAAAAGTTTTATTTCAAATCTGATGTGCTTTAGGTAATAATCTTAGGCTGTCTCCCTATTTAATATACTTTAAGAGTTTAAATGTTATTATTTTAGTCATGCTTGCACAGGGACACACTAGTTCAGTGGTGAGTCTCAGCCTGAGCACTGGAGCTGGCTTGGAATGAAAACTGAATACAAGAACCTTTGATCTTGGCAGATTCAGAGTCCAGAAACTTCCAAATGGAAGTTTAGTCCCTTGGGAAAGCTTACCTTGCTGACTCTTTTCCAAGAACTTGAAGGAACTCTGAGATGATAATAAGACCTGGATTAAATCTGTCAGGGATAAATGCAGCTCAGAAACCCTGCCCAACCTCAGCTCAGAGGTTACTTTAACAGGCCTTAGCATCAGAATTCATCACAATCTAAGCAAATTCCAAATTCTATGCATTCATCATAAATCAAAGAAAGCTCTGGTGCAGTTGTGGGTCATTCTTAGGATTTTAGTAAATACTGATCCTTTCACTGCAGAGGGTTTTTTTATTTTATTTAATTTTTTAAGTGTTCAATTCATGTTTCTGAAATATTTCAGAAACATCTTCATCTCCTGGGGACATAATAAACCCTTAAACCAGCATTCTGCTGTCCTTGAAGTTTTCTAGTAGTCTGAATTTTCTAGTAGTCTGAATTTCACAGAAAACTAAAACTGCAAAACTTGTCTTTATTACCTGGAGGTCTCAGGAGGTCCTCATACAGGAATACTCACTGATGTTTCAGTTTTCTTGATCCTAGCCCTAACATAAAGATGACAGATACAAGACTTTAAAAGAAGCCACAGTTGTGAGCAGAAATTGATTAACTCTGATATAAAGAATTCCTTATTCCTTTGAGGAAACCTGTCTGACAAAAGGACTGAGTAAAAATAATGGGAATTAGACACTCTTCAGTCCTTGCATTTTCAAAACACAGCAGATGTGTCTTGTATTCATTCCTGGCCAGGCTGCTGACAGGGGCTAGAAAATTCCCAGAAAACCAGGAGTTTCCACACTAACAGCAAAGTGCTCTCTTTACTTTACAAATGTAGATATACATATGAACTATGTGTAACTTTCATAGTTAATCCTTTTAAAATTTGGCTATAGTATCCTTTGGCTATAGTATCACAACCCAAACTAGATGTAGTTATAAAATTCATATTATTAAAAAGAAATCAGAGTATAATTAAGGGGATAATTTTAATAACCATAGAAAGTCTTGCAAATTCTATGATCCAATAGAAAATCCAATTGAAAGTCTTAGAAACATTAAAATTTTCCCTCTGTTATCTTTGTTAACAAGACTTGGGGATCTTTTGGAATAAATTCACAGGAAACTAAATTTCCTCACACAATTTCAGTAGTTCAATTGAAAAGGGGGTACACAGATTTATTTGGTTTCTATTTATAAGGATCTCTTTTCTTACTAGGCATGGACCTCTCAATCACCTTTAAGGAAAGTGAACCAATTCTCCCACACTTAAATGTGCTCATTTGGAGCAGCCTGTGCTGTTGAATCTGTAAAATCCCAGTTTCTTTTTAATTCAAATTTTACTACATTTAACAGCATTGATATAAATTTCAGAAACCTTCTGGGAAGCTTTCCAATCTCTGCACTGTCTCTCTCTCAGATGTGTTGAAGGTCTGAAAGTTGACAGAATAATGGTTTATTCACATCTCAGACTACTGATTCAAGGCAGTTCTTCAAGGGATGAAAACTGATCCCTGGCTGACTTTCATTGCAAGCACGCACATTTTGAATTGAGTTGGTAATTAGGCACTCAGATTTTATTTGCCAAATTTAAATACTCACCTACCATTTACTTCTGTTGAAGAAGATACCGACATCTTAATTTATTAATTCTTTGCTTTAAAATGTTTCTGAATATTTTGCAATGTAAGATGATGAATACAGAAGTCACAACAGCTCTGCGTATATCTTTTCCATCTTCCTGAGTGCTTCTCTTTCCTGTTTCTCTCTTCCTAATGGGTTCACTTCTTCCTAGTTTGTGTCTGAGGACTCCATGCTGAATGTTTCAGAGGCCAGACCCCTCTATTTGTTCTGGCTTCTCCTACTGCCTGTTATTTCATGTTCAGCAGTTAAAATGATCTTTCACAGCCTGTCCCAGTGCTGGGGCCCTCAGCTGCACAATTCCAAATGTATTATTATAGGAGGGTCAGCTGACTTCCATGGGACATGGGGCAAGTCTGATGAGGAGGGGCTGAGGGAGCTGGAAAGGAGCTGGGAAGGGGCTCAGCCTGGAGAAAAGGAGGCTCAGGGGGGACCTTGTGGCTCTGCACAAGTCCCTGACAGGAGGGGACAGACAGGGGGGTCGGGCTCTGGTCCCAGGGAAAGGGACAGGAGAAGGAACGGGCTCAGTGTGGAGAGCAGCAGGAATTTCTTCATGGAAAAGATAGAAGGTGTTGGAAGGGGCTGCACAGGGAGGTTTGGAGTGCCCATCCCTGCAGGTATCCAAGGAATGCCTGGATGTGGCACTCAGTGCCCTGGGCTGGGGACAAGGTGGGGTCAGCCACAGCTTGGTCCTGGAGGTCTTTTCCAACCTCAAGAAGAAATGAGTTCTGTGTAGAAGAATAAATGTCAGTGCCTGAATCCTCCCCAGAGCCACCACCAGGACTGGCTCCATGCATGGCTCCCAGTGTTAGGTTTGCCTAGGCCAGGACTAAGTGTGACTCCATTTGTGAGCAGAGGCTGTGCCCTGCACTGCTGATCTGACCAGCAGTGGTGAAATCACCCTGCTGGGGGCTTTGGCCAGCTGAGGAGCTTTGCCTGTTGGGAAGCAGGAGGAATGCTTGTTTCTCTGGTCCTTCACCCCTCCCCTCAGCATTTTGTCACAGAGATTCTCATAAACCTCTCTGAATCTCTGAGTTGTCCTCTGGGGCAGTTTGTCATGAGAAGATTGTCACCCCAACAGGAGCCACTTAGCAACTCTCACTCTCAGTGCCTTGTATCCCCTGCCTGAAAGAGTTCCTTAAATACCCAAATTTCCTTTGGCTTGGCTGAAACATTATATGACAGCTTTGCAAGCAGAATGCATGGTTTTCTTTCTCACAGAAGGGAAATAAAAGCTTCTGTTAAGAAATATCTATTTAAGTGGCTCTGCCTATGAATAAATGATATTTCTTAAAAAAAAAGAAAAAGAAATATTTAATATTCTGCCTGAGGGCATCATGTTTCTGACTTCTACACTGCATATTTCTTCTCTGGGTCTTTGCTTGTGGCTTTTAAAGAGATCTCCACAGCAGTGACATTAAAACAGAGGAGGTAGTGGCTGAACTGGGAGATGTTCAGAGAAATAAAAGAACACATATTTCATTACTTCTTCACCTCTGGTTTCACTTTGCCTTAATTTCACATTTATTGAGGTTTACATTTTGAAAACTAAAGATCAATCAGTAAATAATAGTGCATAGTCTGAGGAGAGAAAAGCAAGAGCAATTATAGCAAGAGAGCAGGACAAGAAACCAGAAAATTCAAAAAAGGGCAGGCAAAGGGGCATTAAAATACAAAGACAAATCTGAATATGCTACAGAATCACCATGCCTTGTAACTGCAGTCCCAGAGCAATTACTCTGTGTTCTAGTTCCTATAAGATTTATTGAAAAGAACAGTATTTTTGAACTCTGATTTCCCTGGATACGAACGGTGCCTGTTTGCTGAGCAGAGTTTGTGCTGCAGGGAGGATGTTACTCCACTGATTGTGTGCATCCTGCACTCGGGGTAGGGAGGGCAACACCTGGAGCAGGGATGGCAACACCTGGAGCAGCAAGGGCAACACCTGGAGTAAGGATGGCAACACTTGGAGTAGGGATGGTAACACTCGGGTAGGGATGGCAACACTCGGAGTAGGGATGGCAACACTCGGAGTAGGGATAACGCTCCGGTGGGAATGGCAGCACCCAGAGTAGGGATGTCAGGCAGCACTTATAGTAGGGATGACAGCACCTGGAGTAGGGATGGCAACACTTGGAGTAGGATACAACACTCAGATTAGGGATACAACACTCGGAACAGGGATAACACTCGGAGTAGGAATGGCAGCACTCAGAGTAGGGATGGCAGCTCTTCACTGATCCGAGTCTCTGGGCTCCCATCACATTTTAATCTGTGAAAAGTGAGGGGCTCTGTCATGAGGCACTTCTGAGACAGAAATCTGACAGAAAATCTGTTTCAATCACTCTTTGATTCCAAAATTACTTCAGCCCTGTGTCACACAGCCCCCTGCCAGACTGATATGTGCGGATGGAGCCTCCCTGCCCCGGGGGATTCCTGTTCCCTGCAGGGATCCAGAGCTTCACCCTTGCTAAAAACCCTTTATCTGACACATGGCTGGGGAAGATGCTGCCAAGCTACCAGAGTTATCAACAGCTCCATTTCCCTTTGTTCCTTTGCTCTGTGTGAAATGATCTTCAGGAAGTTTGCAGGATGTCAGAAGAACTTGGAGAATTCCCCTCCAAGTTTTTTTTTCTGCTTGGTTTCTTTCTGATAGAAGTTGGTGTCAAACATCACAATCAGAGAATATGATCAGGGCATCTTGTTTCAGTGCTTTAATTTGGGTAAGCAAAAGCCAAGAGGTGTTTCCTGGCATTAATCTTACCTAAAAATTTCCAGAGTCTCCAGGATTTATATTGTCCTGTATCTTTGGCAGAATAAATGCTGGCTGTGTGTCTGAAATAGGGGGTTTGAGCAGTTTATTTCGATTTTTTCTTTCAGAAAGCAATTTAAAATAATTTCTGTGTTAATGGCCTGAGACCAGACATGCAGTTAACACTTTTTAACTGGGAAAAAACCAAAAAACAAAACATCTTTTCCTCATCTTTAATAATAAATAAAAGTGGGCAGGTATCTTAGAAGTGAAAGGATGGATGTCCCTTATCTATTACCCTTCTCAGCATGTTCCCTGCTAATTAATTGCTGCAACACTCTTGGGAATTCTGACTACATAAATAATCATAATTTTGGTTTAGACAAAACTTTTTCTCTTTATATCTGATATACCTGAAAAGTATTTGGAGGCTCAGGATTTAGCTGAAAAAGTTTGAAGGATAGAAGGGCTGTCACATATTCTATTTAAAGCTGTGATAAAAACCAGCTTAAAATAAGGTATTCAGTAGCTGATGAAATATCCCATGGCCTAAAGAAAGGAAATTATAGAAATTGAAACTTCATTCTCCTTTATCTTACTGAGGTAGGAATTGATCTGTGAATAATACGACACAGTGCTGATAAATAAGCTGTGGGACATTGAGTTTTTCTGCCATGTGAATAAAGCATATATATAATATATAGTGTGGGATGCCAACCACTGCTTATGCACACCTTAATTAGCAGCTTTCAGCATCCCCATGTGCTTTGCTGTCATTCTTTAGGTAAATAATATTAATGAAAAAAGCTTCTAACTTGGAGGATTTTTTTGTAGTTTTATAGTTGTCTTATTCCTTAATAGAATTAATTGAATATATGAGGGAGGTTTCATATAAAACATTAATAAAAATTCCACTGGGTTGTGGAATTAATATTTATATCTTGCTGATGTAAATACAAAGGGTTTTTAAATTTATTTATAATTTGAGGATAGCAGTAGTAGTGAGCATTATTCAGGAAACAAAAATAACGTTCTTTTGACTAGTTACCTTGAAATTTAATGCTGCTTCAGTTATAAAACATTATCAGAAAGACAAAAAAGAAGCACCAAAAAATAACAAAGCAAAATGTGTCTCCTGTCACATTTTTATGAGAATATTGCAATTACAAAAGGGACATTATCTATCTTTTGCTGGACTGTACTCCAGACCTACCAGTGCAATGCTGCTGCAGAACTTTTGTTCAGGAGAGATGTGGAAGTTCCAAAATTAACTCCATGTGAGGGTTTGGGATCTGAAGAGCAGAAACTCTGATCAATTTTCCAAAGGAGCTGCGTTCCTCCTTTAACAGAAGCAGGTCCATGCCATGTAAACCTCAAAGCCTTTAATGAGAGGGTTGTTCAGACAGGTTTGAGCAGCAGTGGGGAGCCTCTCCAGTGATGCTTTTTTTATGGAGAAGGAGACCTGGGAAGCATCAAAGTAGGAAGAGCAGCTCTGCACATGATTTGCCTTGATTTTTCAGAAACAGAAATTGATTTTCATAACTTTTCAAACTATGCTTGTAAGAAGACAGTTCATTTCTCTTTTTCCTGTACAAAAGGGCATGGAAACAAATAACATCTGAAGTATGCTACTTTTTTTTTTTTTTTCTTTGCAAAATTGACACATCTGAAGGAGGCAGCTACTTTTCTTTTTTTTCTTTGTAAAATTGACATATTGTAATATAAATTTTGAGTTTGATTTTTATGAAAAGGAAATAGCTGTAACTTAACCCACTGCAAGGTAATAGGGGTAGCCAATGAAAAGCTGTGCTGGTGGATTTATTTCATGTTTGCAGTTTGCATTGCTGGCTGTAGCAGTGGACCAATGGTAGAGCTTTCAGAGCAGGTTTGTATTCAGAGCTTTCACCAAAATCAGATCTATTTCCTGAGTTAGCAATTATGTTCTGATATTATCAGGGGATTTGCTGTGTTTGTTCATTTTTCTCTCCAGCATGACTGACAGATTTATGACATTACAGATGGAGAAATTAGATACCAGGAAAACACTGCTAAAAAATAGGCTATGAAAAAATCCAAGGGACTTTCACAGTGATAAAAAAATTTCCTCTCTAATAAATTTTATAAAAGTAAAGGCAGGAAGATTTTTTTTTTTCCTTCAGCCTTTTGCCCTTTACCTTCTAGTTGTATTTTACATACTCACTACAATAAATTGTTGATAATTTGTCTCAATTTCCCCCCCAAAATCACCAATATTTGCACTGGGGCCTCTTGTGTCACAGCTGGGCTTGGTCTGACGTGGGGCTGATCTGTTCTGCCATGGGCAGGGACATCATTTTGAGGTGACCTGAAAAGTTTGTGCTTTAAATACCTGTGAAGTGACAGAATGTGGCTCTTTAATATCCAGCCTTTTCAAAAATATCTCAAATGGAGGAGGGGAGGTGAGGAACAGCCAGAAGTTCTTTCTGCTGGAGAAAGTGTGTCCTTAATCGCCTCTAGAAAATGTAAGAGACTTAAAGATGGTGACATGTGAAGTATTAATTTCTACCTTTTAAAAAATATTTGGAAGCACAGACAGGCCTGTACAGACAGTTTTATTAAAGTCCCTGAGATAAAATCTCATTTTTACTCTTGACACTCTGAATTACCACCCACAGTCTGCACTAAGAAATTAGTGCAAGGAAAACCTTTTGAAAATTCCTCTTCCCATCCTTTTGTTTTCTACAATAAGAAAAGTTAAAGCATAAAGGTATGGCTTCAGATTTTCTCAGAAAATTAAAAAGTCTTTTAAAAGATGTGGGAAAAAAAGCTGGGCCAGGGGAGGTGGAGATTGGATATCAAGGAAAATTCCTTCCTGGAAAGGTTGTCAAACACTGGCACAGCTGCCAGGGCACTGACGGAGTCACCAGCCCTGGAAGTGTCCCAGAACACGTGGATGTGGCACTTGAGGACAGGATTAATGGTGAACACGGAGGTGGGGCTGGGTGGATCCTGAGATTTTCCGCTCATGCATTTGTGGAAATCCTCAAGCAACAAAGGAAGAAAAATGAAAACCCAGCATTTTCTCAGTTTAGTTCAGCAGCTTCAAGGAAATGATGTTCATAAGGAATTTGTACCCCATTGCTGGGCAGCAGCAGGATCAGGATCCTCTGTGAAATGAAGGATAAACTGGCATGGAAGCACAAAGGGGCTCGGTGGGCTTTGTGTGCTGCTGACTTTGGAGCAGAATCAGCCTTTTTCAGACACATGATATATTTGCTTTCTAAAGTTGCTTGCATTGTCTGGGGATGAGGATTAAGGCTTAGACTTTTTATGTTTGATCTGTCTGTGTCCAGGAGGTATTATTTATATGGCATGGGATTTAGTACACGATTCACATTTCCAGAAGGAATAAAATCATTTGTTTTCAGGAGGAAGGTTCAGCCTGTGAAGCGGCAGACTATAAAATTTTGATACAATTCTTTTGAAGGGAAAAAAAATAAATGTAAGGACTTATAGTTAGGCTTGACAAGCTAATTAAATGCTGCCCAACTCTTAATTGCTGGTGTTCTGGTACAAAAGGAATGTACAGGTATTTTGTAAATGCATATTTGGGCAAGCAATTTTATTTTTAAAGTTCTACATATCGGGGTTTTTTTTTTTTGTTTTCATTACTAGAAATCTCTTAAAAGCAAAGCAAAATTTGTGTTCACAAAAGGGAAGAATACTTTTCAGTGATGAAATCAAGAGGCAAAATATTTGAAGCCAAGTAATGTAATGAAGTATGACTCAGTTAATCTTAGCACTATTAAAAGCTTAAAATATTAGAAAAATTCTATAAAATGAAATTATTGCCTTGCAGTAACATTCTTTTTACCCAGCACTATTTCTCATTTATCAGGTTTCTACTAATGGCCTTAGAGATTTAGAGAAAATAATCTGAGTGGTGTGCTTCCAAGGGAACTCAGTTAAGTCTGCCTTTTGGATTATTGTTTTGGGATCTGTATGATTTAAAATGAATAAAACCTCCCTGTACAGCCGTGATAAAGATTACATGGCTGGCACGGTATCTTTCAACATCCAGCATTTAGGGGAATCTCAGAGTGTAAATTCCTCCAACATTTGTCATGAAATGAAATAAGGATTTAGATCTGGTCATAATGGAAAAAAAAAATCAGCTTCTATAACATTTTTAATAAAGAAAAGTATTTTGTCCTCTTGCCCATACCCTAAATCTGTTGCGTTGAGCATTTCTGTCAACACAACGTGCTCACGTTTGTCCTGAGAAAAAGGAAATATTACACTGAAAAAAAATACTTCTGCTTTTCATCTTCCAAATTTCAATGTAGAAAAAGGCAACGATTTTCTATCTAGCTCCAAATTGCTTTACCAGTTAGTGGCAATTTTTGGGGACCACTCTCCTGTTGGTCATGGCAGAGCCATGAGAACAGCCTGGCCAAGAAGTGCTGAGTTAAAGGAGGCACTGGGCAGTGGGGAAAATGCAGCAATCGCTGGGAAATTCACTGTTCTGTACTGAGCAGGCAGATACATAAATAACTTCCTTAACCAGGTTATTGTTGGCAATATGTATTCTTTTTATATGGTGCTACCTCCCTTGAGGTCAGCCTGGGCTTTGTCTGTGATACTTTATGACATGTGACTTATTTTAGAGGCCTCCAACTTATTTTGGATGCGTACTTTAATGTCAGCAAATGAGATATAGTGATATATTTTACTTACAGACGGTTTACTGCAGTGTGCTGAGGATAATGAGTATCAGCTTTTCCCCCCCAGGTTATTTATCAGAGGAAATTACTAGGTTTGTGCAGTCTAACACTTGCATATTTTCAAATATTTAACAAGTCACACATTCTTGGGACTGAGAGAATTCAATCATTTTCTCCAGGATAGTAAGAGAACTAAAAGCAATAAAACAGGAAATTCAGCAGTAACTTTAATCAATGTGGCTGTTGTTGTACAATACGCTTTACAGAATCATTCCACTATTTTGCTGTTTACATAAATGTTTCTACCCACTGTAAGTGTTGTAAACTATTTTCAGTATATAATGTTATTTTTGTTAGGTAACATAACTAACAGCTTTCTTTTTGAAGTGCTTCGAGTGCCATTGTTTGTGATACAAAGCAATTTCTAAATATATTTACAAACCACAAAGCAACTTGAAAGTTTTCTTTTGATCCATTTGAAGTTTTTATTCAAAACTGTGTGAAAATTATCATATATGACAGGTTCTTTGGCTGCAATGACAATATATTATGGAAAAGCTTGAAATGCTATGAAAGGCTGTCTCATCGTGTTTTTGTACTACAAAAGGCTCTCATTTCAAGCTCAGTCTCTGAAAGTTTGCCTCATCCTGTGCTTCAACAAATTAAAGCCTAACTTGCTTTCCCTGCAATTATTTTATAACTCTTTAGGCATACAGCCTCTTGTAAAAATATATAATCTAATTTCAAGTTTAGCTTGCTTCTAATTATCTGTTTATCAGCAATTGAGGATTTTTTTTCTCTTTACTTATAAATTTTAAACTTTCAGAAGAAAAGAACATCTGGTATTGAGAACAGAATACATTAATTATCTAATCTCTAATTTACTGTTTAATGTAATTTTGTCTTTTTTTTAATTATTAACTTTTAATTTTGCCCAATTTTAATGGCGGTCAGAAGACAGTTTGCTTGAAGGTTGCTGTTTCCAGCATTCAACTTGCCCTCAAAAAGTAGGCTCTGAAATGAGTGGAAGCTTTATGTGTTTGTTTGTGTATCATAAATCAATTTCTTGATAGAAGCTATGACTAAATCTTTTCTTAGTGAGCTAAGCCTCTTGGTGTTGTGTGGAGGGTTTTATTTCATCCTGATGTGCTGCTCACAGTCAATGTTGCTGAATCCAGAAGGTGTTGGGATTTTGAGGATTTTTTTTAATTGCTTTTTGGTGAGTGAATGGCACAGTGTGAAGAAAAATGTAGTAATTTATTGCAATATTTTCCAGTGTTATTTGAGATGTGGAGTTCGCTATCCCCTAATTGATACTAAATTTTCCCACTTAAAGCGAGCCATGAAAGAGTTGAGTGACCAAATTTTACACCAGTCTGCTCCACGTCTCTGAAGTGCAATTACAAAAATCAAATCAGTTCTTTCTCAAAGATTTCCATTGTGAAAGAAGAGCCAGAACGCAGAGGTTAATCTCTGCTTTCACCTTCCCAGTTGTAAATTTCCTGCTGTGTGGGACGTCAGGACAAACTGGTGAACAATGGCTTTGGTGAACAGAGGGAATTGGTAGAATTTCCAATCTGTGAACAAAATGTGTTGTATAATTATTTAAAAAAAAAACAAACAAACAAACAAAAAAACCTCACCAAAAAAACCTGTTAAGATAAAAACCCTGAATAACTTGGTAGACCAAGCAGAGAAAAACCTTCTGGAATGGGTGATAGGGTGGAGAGGTGTGTCCAAGAAGGGTATGGAATAAGACAGAGGTAGGGGACAGGGTAATTTCAGCTGTAAGACAAATTTCTGTGCTGTTTCACACAGATATCAGGAAATGCTGAAGGAAAACCAGAATCCAGGAGTTTGAGTGTCTTTGTATTCAACAGAATGATTTGGAGAATGGTGAATATTTTAACAGGAAAAATTAATTAAGGGATGAACTCTGGATGACTCTGTATGTAAAAATATAGGTTTGTAAGTTAAACGTTTTGCAAAGATTAAGTTGTTTCTCCTGCCAAATCTTCATCATTAGCTATGCTTTGGAAGAAGGGTAAAAAGTCTATGCTCAAATATTCTCTCCTTTTTTTAGGCTTGGCAGCACTAAAGGAAATTGCTTTACATATTTGTGAGAAATTATATCAATCTTTTACATGATTTTGGAAAGTAAATTCAATCTACTTCCAAGGAAGAAAAGAGAACAAGATGTAGTTAAAAAATTCAAAATATGAGAGTGAAAATCATATAATCAGGTCCTCAAAAAGACTAGGTCAGTTTTAAGGCTGTAGGGTCAGTTTTACTGAAATAAAAACACATTGGTTCTAAATATCTTGAGATTCCAGACTTTATCACTTTACTTGTTTTTAGTGGCCACAGTTAAAAATTAAGATATCTTTTCTATTTTAGCCTAAACTCAATTAAATAGAGAGACTTGAAGTTCAAGAGGCCAATATTTAAACAAGATTTGAATGTCAATTAAAGTTACAAACCCATTATCACCAATAGACTTCTTGGATTTTCTGCCATTATCCAGTGTATATTTTATGATCCATTACACCAAATATTACCTCCAGTTTACTATTTTTAACATAACTTAGAAAAAGTGGATTATTTTTATTTTCAAGCACTGAAATAATTTCATTTATCTTTAACTGATACGCTTGTCTTTGTCAAAATTTAATGATCCTTTCCCCTCTGCCTTTAAAGAACTCTGAAAAACAAAGCAACAAACTCACCTGGACAAGGAGTTAGCACTTCCAGCAATAAATTCCCTCTGAACAAAACTTTATTTCATGTCTGCATGAACAATAATGCCTTCACGACCTGTTTTGGGTAAGAGGGGCTGATGAAGGAGAGCAGGGTTTGAGTGGCACTTGAGCTAAGATGTGCCAGGCAATTTCAGTTTACTCAGAACTGCATTAGTTGAGACAGAAATCAGATTAGAAGAAACATGTTAAATGCATTAAAATGGCTGTATGGGAAGAGAGGAAACAAACAGAAATAAGAGCTTGCAGAAGCAAAGGGGGTGACACCAGTTGTGATTTTTGATGCATTGCTGGAATCTGATGTGCTGGATCATATAAATGGAATATTAATGAAAATTAGTAACTCAAGGAGCCGTGTAAAGGCGAAATTTGGAGAGGCAGTATTATGTCAAAGGAATCTTGGTTTTTGGCATGCAAAATGAACCTGCAGGGAAAACAGCAGTGAAATCTTTGGGAAGAGGGAAAGAATGCACTGGAAAAAAACCCAAAAAACTGGGGTATCTTTTACCTGTGGCTGCTAATGCTGAAGGGCACAGAAAATGAAATCGGAGGAGGTGCCTGAAAATTTATGAAGTTGTGCTTAGAACTGACCTTGTAAAATAACTAGGATCAAAGGAGGGAATATAGTGAAAAGAAATTAATACTCATTTCTGAAAGTCCAGATTATGAGCATCCTTTGGGTATTGAGGAAATTAGCTAGAAATACCCTGCTGTACAGTGGAGAATTTCATTCTGAAAAGTCACGTTTAACTGGGAAGGTAAGCAAATATTAGAACAAAGAAAATGAAGTGACAATTTTCTGAGGACGGAGGAGTGAACCTGGTAATTAAAGATAATTAATTTTAAAAGACCCAGGCTTAGTTTGTAAAAGACATTTAAAATATAACTGGGGCAGAATACAGACATTTAGTGTCAGGAAGTGTAATCCTTCCAATTTCTGCCTGAATGTGAAGAGACAGCAATCAGCCAGGGCTTCCAAGTGCTCCAGGAAGGTTTATCTAAATCCTGGTCTCTTTTCATACACAACGTTGCTTCTCCTACATCCCAGCTTGGCCTCAGTTTCACCCCTTGCCCTGGGTGAGATCTCTCCAGTTATTCCAGGTCTCTCCTGCTCCAAGGGAAAGAGCATTTGTGCTCACACCATGCCTGATAACAAGATCCTTGTCCCCTGCATCCATAAATAGATATGAATCTGTGGATGACCAAAGTATCAACACTCCTAAGAGAATTCAGCATACTCTGAGTGTAGGGGGAAAAAATGCTACGCACAGAAAACTGTAGAAGAACCTAAGAAAAGCATGTTGTTTTATTCCTCCTGGGGAAGTTGGTCAGGATGAAAGAATTTAGATGATTCAGTGGTTTCGAAAGAATTGGGATTGAATAGGGGGATGAGTAAAGGAGCATGGAGCACAGTAAAATTCAGGGTTGATTGTGGTAACCAGACAGTGAAAGGAAAACCATAATCAGGTGAGGGCATTCTCAACTAGGGAATGAAAGCCAGCAGACAGTGAAGGGAATGAGCTCTGTTCAGAGCCACAGGCATCTGCTTTGCTGCTCTCTGTGCTTCCCTAGTAATGAAGGCTGTGACTACAAGAATGAAAATTATGCATATGTTCATGTGATTCTGACAGCAGTGACTTCTCCACGAGCTCCTGACTGCAATGACTGATTTTGCCTGTGAGAAAAGCTGCCTGTGTGCCCAGGTTTCAGAGCTGTCATGTGTGACACACAGCTATTCCCTGGCGAGGAAAGGGTGAGCAGCCAGCAGAGCCAGCACTCCTCACTCCCCCATCTCCACTCAGTTTCAGAAATAATTATCATACTTCTGCCTAATTGTGATTTCTGAGATCTTCATTGTCTTGTGTCATTCTTCCAACAGGAAGATTTTTAGGGTGGTATAAAGTGGTGGCAGAAATGTACATTTAAATCAGCTTTGAACCTGACTACTCTATCTAATGTGTTATGACTAGAACATTCTATATGGAAAGAAAACACCATTATCATACTTAGAATCTCTCAGGTATATTACCATAATCATTTTTTCTAAATAAAGAGAGGGAAAATTACTCTAGTGCTGGTTATAAATTGTGAATCCTGACAGGAATTCCTTGAAGGCCTCAGCAGTACAGACCTGCTTCCCCTCATCCCGGTGGAGAATTTCCATTTTGTGTTTTTTCCTAGTCAATACACAAGAAGCTGTAAATACCATCTTGGAGCTATGTCACCCCTCTAGGCACTGTCATTGACATTGAAGATGTGGATTTCAGTGAGAAATAAATTTCAGTAAAAAAAAAAAAAATCATACATTAGACTCCAGTGAAGTTGTGGTTATGGCCAAAGTCAGGAATTTTCCTCTGTCCTGGTGATTCTGGGGTTAATCTAAGATTAATTAGGACCTTTAATCATGTGATAACCTTCACTTTCACTGAAATAGTATTGTAAATGCAGTTTGAATTATCCGTGTATAACAAATTGAGAACAGCAAATAGCCATCATGCAAAAGCAGATGAATCCAGCCTTGAACCAACCTGGCAAGGGATTCCGAGAGCATAATTTCAATATACCAGATTTGCATACTCAGGACCTAAACTGTTCTGTCTGTATGGATGTGCAAAGGCAAGCTGACAAGTGTTCCTAAAGTATATTCAAATTATAGCATTTCAGGAGCAAAAGAACAAACTGATTACAGTGTCTGAACAAGGTTCAGAGCATGGAGATTGGGAGAAATGTCATTCAGGAACTTGAATAAAACAGGATGTTTATTTTCTGAATAGTAAATGACAGCATGATTTCCTTAACAAAATATTCATGATTTCTTGGAATTACTCATAAAGGGTAGCTCCAAAGAGTATAGACTGCAAAATTATGTCTCATTCATGCCAATTTCCCAGATATTTTATTTAGGTCGGAAAGTGCAATGCCAGAATAAAATATAATAGCAGTAAATATCAGAGGCATTTGTTAGACCATCTCGATAATTAGAGAATGTATTCCCATGGGAGCAGAATCCCAGTAATGTATGCAAGCAGGATGTTTGAAAACAACCCTCTTAATAAATGGAGTTGACAGAAAATACACTGCAAAAGGATTATTGGCAGAGGCATGGAAAGTAAGAGATTTGGCAGTAACTTTAAGAACACAAATATGAATCACTAGAGGGAGAAGATTTCTATCTGGGGAACAAGCTGTCTTTGTAAACAGGATTATACCCAGAACAAGCATCCGAAAAACATAGATCAATGCCATCAAAGAAAAAAAAATGCATCCAACAGAAATGAGGGGCAGAAGGGGTATTTCAGTGGCAGTTTCTTCAGCTTGTTGCTCTAAACAGTTAAATTTGTAAAATCGGGTTTTTATAATTTTTGAGTGTAATTGTTTATTTAATTGTTGCATTAACCAGTCATTTTGCCTCTCTCTGCCCATAACAGATGTTCATTATAAAAACTGAATACATTAAGATGATTACATTATTCAAACTCTTTGATAATTCATTTGTATTAAAACCATAAGACTCTGTTGACATTTCCCTAGGGTACATTTGGTGAGGTTAAGCAGGATAAATGTCACAGTTAGTAATGCTGTTAAGATAAAAACCTTGCAAAGAAACTACATATTATTTTTCTGCTTCATGGTCCTTAACAGCAACTTTTAGAGCTATATTTCCTTTTTAAATGATGCATTACACCTTGAAAAGTAAAATAAAAAGACCTGAAATTATGATTCTTGCTCATTTCCTCAAGAATAAATGAATAGAGGAGGAGAAATCTTAAAGAAGTAGGCTTGATTTCTTTAAAAAAGTTTGGAAATAAAGTGCTCTGTTAGAGCATAATGGCCCTGGTGAGACGTGGTGTGGAAGAATGTATCTCAAAAAGAATGTAAGATGTGCATTAATTTCAGTGAAAATGCCCCCAAAAAAGGAAGTGAGCCATAAAATCTCAAGTAGAGCACAGGCATCAATATTTGAGAATTACCTCAATACAGAGCATCGTGTAGCTGCAACTGGAGGAAAAATGAGGTTGGGGTGACTTGTAGAGGTCCCTTGTTTCATCCTCCTCCTCAAGCCAGGGCTAAGTACTGAGGTTAACTCAGCTAAAAATATGCTCAGTCAATTTATATTAATACAATTTTGGAGGTAATTTTGGGCTGGCCATGGCTCCTCCAGGCAAGTGAAGAGCTGCTGGTGCACAGGCCCCCGAGGCTGGGGGCTGATCCATGATTTCCATCCATCCCAACTCTCCAGCTCTCTCATGAACCCTTTCCATGATGCTTGAGTGGTTTCCTCACTTTGGACCATCTCTTTTACCCTGGAACCCAGCACAGGACAGCATTTGCCTCTCCCAGTTTCCCCACTAGAGAATGGCAGTGCCTGTGAGTATTCTCAAATATTAACTTGGTTTACACCTTTCTGTTAATCTCAAGGCTGTTACTCAACCTTCAGTGAAATGTGATCATTGTAACACTAAATTGTTTATGTTTCAGGTACTGAAAGTTTTTCTTCAGTCTTTGTTCAAAAACATAAAAAGATAATTAAGTATAACTTATGAAAAGAATAATTGGAACAGCTCCAGTTGGCAATAATATTAGATGGATGTAGAGGAATATGAAATGTTTTGCTTATTTTTTAATTCAGGAAAATTAATGAAATCTGCCTAATAATGAAAGTTAATTTGATACTGTTCAGCTGTTACGTAGGGGTTTTAGATTTGATTTGGTTTTTGTGTCTGGATCATGTCTAATAACAGAATTAAAAATTAATTATAAATATCACTGATTATAAAATAAATGACAATTCTGTAGTTGTCTTTGATTGCAATATCTTTTACTACACTGAGGAGAAAAAAATTCGGGCCTGAAAAATAATTATAATCATTAATAAAAATTGCTCATAATGTATTCTTTTTTTGTGAAAAGAGAGTCACAATGTCAGAGGCTACAAAATGATCAACCAGAACATCAAGAAACGAAGTAGAGTAGTTGAATACTAAAGGATCCCTGGAGGTCTAGTCCAACATCAAGGTGATCTCACCCAGAGCAGGTTGTTTAGGCTTGCGTCCACTTAGGTTGTGTAGATCTTAAAGGATGGCAACTCCACAGGTTTCCAGGCTCACAGAAAACAAAACACACCAAAACAAAAAACTCTTTTCCTTACATGCAATTTGCTGTTTAAATTTGCACCTACTTCCTCTTGTCCTGTTTCTGGGCACCACTGGGAAGAGTTTGGTCTGAGCTGCTCTCACCAGGTGTTTTTGCACACTCCCATGACCCACCCCAGGCCCTGACTCCTTGGGGATGAGCAGTTCTGAGACCTTGGGATTTGAGCATTTATATTTTTCATGTATTTGTAATCTTGCAGCTCTTTAATGAATAACTCTAAACTCCATGCACAGTGTGAGCTGCTGCTTTCCCATTTTTTTGAGCACTCTTTAGTGAATAACTAAACTCCATGCACAGTGTGAGCTGCTGCTTTCCCATTTTTTTGGGCAGACACAACAATTCCTCTCCTGGGCTGGTAGCCAAGGTCTCCTCACTGCCTCAGGCCCCAAGAGATGTGAACAAAAGGGAGTTGAGGGGAGCAAACTTGGGGTAAATTACTTCATTACCTGAAGCTGTAATTGGAACATTAACCCCCAATAGGCAAATGGGCCAAACTTATCAAAGTGTGAAAACGCGTGACCCATCGTCCATTTTTGGGTGCAGTCCCTGGGGGGCTTCATCTGCCTGAAATGTACCTGAAGGCCCTTAAATAAATATAACAGCTTTTTATTCCCTTAATTTCATCTGGCCTCTGTGTTTAGGCAGCCCCAAAAGGCATCAGTACCAGCTGTCTTAACTTCTTGTATGGGAAGAAGTTTATCCCCTTAATCCCTTCCTGGTCCCAGTATGTCCCTGTCTCTCCTTTACTGGGGACCCCACAACTGCAGAGACAACTCCAGCAGAGACTGAAACTTTGAGAAGCTTTAGGAAACTTTGGTGGCTCCAGATACGTTCTCTTAAATTACTACTTTGTACTTTTAAAATTGCTACTTGCAAATTTTAGCTGAAAAGCGCCGGTAATGTAAACCCAAATTATTCTCTGCTGTAAAAATGCACTTTGCTGATATTTGGCAGTTTTATTCCTGCTCTGTCAGTTTTGGAAATTGATTTCTTTTTTATGTTTAGAGCATGCAGATGTTCAGGGATACTGGGGAAACCAAACACACTGCAAAGTTAGTGTAGGAAGAAACTTATGATAAAAGATCTTTCACACATGACTTTTTCAAGGATATGGAGAATGCTTTAAGGATTATTTTGATATTTTCAGGGTCTTAAAAGTACTTGACAATTTTTTTAAATAATCATGATCAGAAGCAAAGAACTAAGTAATTTAGGTCAGAGACAGGGAAACAACTGAAGCATCTGTTCCTGCAGCAAGTGTTCAAATTGGGAGGAACAACTTATTCAGTATCATTGTGAAAAACTCCTCAATATTGGGGAAAAAGTTCAATTTTTTCATATATAAATCTTTCTTTATAGGAAGTGGTAAAAGCAAGTATTTATTGCTCTTCAAACACTTTACAGCACATTTTCAAAAAATAAGCAGGAAGGTTTTAAAAACAGCTCCCGAATGTAGATTTTCAGGTCTGTACATATTTTCAAAAGAGAGAAGGAACAAGAAGATGCACATGGCAGAGAACTGCTCATGGAAAAATAGAACTCCTAGTTCTGGGGGAGGTGGTGATGTGTTAACTCAGTCTTCCCCAAAAGATTTCCCTTCCTGGATTACAGAAACATGTCCAGAGGTAAGAGCTGTTCCTGTTGTCCCACACAAGTGGTTCCAGATCCTGGTTCCTCCCATTCACACCTGAGCCCTTTGCTCACCCCTTTCTAGCAAATGCTGCCTGTGGAGTTGTCATGGAATGGTTTGGGTCAGAAGAGACCTTAAAAATCATCTCATTCCAAATTCCTCACCATGGAAAAGAGCACCTTCCACTAGAGCAGAGTGCTTCAAGCCTCGTCCAACCTGGCTTTGAGCACTTCCAGGGTTAAATGAATTTATTTCCATATGACTTCATTGGGGTTACACTGCACGTGGCAAAAATCATCAGCAGTAATGATCCATGCCAGATCCCTAAATCCCCAGAGTTCATTCTGCTGTGCAGACTGCTTTTGTTGTAGATCAGTAGTAGATCCCTTAATGTCAAGTAGGAAGTTTTGCAGATTATTTTAATTACAGAATGAGCTTTCATGGTGAGCAAAACGAGCATTGCCTTTGAAATACTTTGAAATACTCATGCTTTGTTGCTGTTAATAACAACGGTGGTCGGACATTTATCTGCCAAAGAATGAAGCACTTCCCAGTCTGTATTACGCAGCTTTTTATCAAAATCCCTTAGCCCACAGACAAACCTGGGCTAATGTCTTTGATGTCTAGCTTGGATTTAATAGTAGGTTACAGCAGAAAAAAAAATACAATAACTACTCCATCCCCCCAACTCTACATATAACTTCTGCCTACAGGTTATTTAATTTTACATCTTCTTTCAGCATAAAAGCACTACAAGTTTATCACTAACTTCTGCCTCTCTTAATAATTCATCTGCTATGCAGTTGTGTGGGTTTAATTAGCTGCTTCTGCTTCGTTGTTCTGGTGTCATGTTGTCTTTTTCATTAGATCTCTCTCCTTCATCCGTGTTAGATGTTTGCACATTTCCTGGCTTTAAGCAATGTGGGCTATAATTGGAATCTAAAGTTGGAACATGTCTTCAGTTACCATTTTGTTAATTCCTTTTATTTTCCTGTCAAAACCGTATGCTATCATGTACTGCCAATGAAGTGAAAGAGAAGTCAAAGGTAATCTACATCAGCTTTCTTGCTTCTAGCAAAGGTTTTTGTCTTTAGCTTTGTTTTCTATTATAAATGTTCTGTGGAAGTATCCACACTATTTTGAGTTGAGACTTTTCATAGAGACTATACACAAGCAAATTTCAGAATGCTGGAGGCTTTTAATGTAAAATCCAATGTATCAATGACAGTTTTATCAAATTCTCTTCAACTCTTTTATCACTCTTTCCCCTGTCACATATAAATGTAATTTCAAATTTTTAAAAGAATATTAAGGTGGGCTTTTATTAGTGTGAACAACTGAGTTGAAGTCCGGTTAAAATTGTTATGTTGAAAGGAGGAAAAGAGAAAACAGAAGGCAGAAGTTGCAGTCTGGAAGAAGGAGAACGTGGTCAGACACAGGAAGGGCAGTCCCAGCATACAGGGAGTTTATCAGTGGCATGGAATGGGCTTTGTTTTCCCATATGGCTTTTGCAAGGGCTGTGGGGCCTGCTTTAATTTTGAACAGTGATTTTTTGGGGTGAGATGATGTGGAGACAGCAGTCGTCTGCAAAGCTCTGGCCTTAAGGAGCTGAAATTTTGGGAGATTTAAATTAAAAAGTAATGGAGATGACACTTGTTTCATAAGTTAAGGGCAAAATGGCATTCTGCTCTGAAATGATTGGTTTCATCAGCCTTTCAGGTATGGGTTGGACTCCTGTAAGTATTCTTGAGGTTGGACATAGCTACAGATGATTTTTCTGCTGATCCAAAATCATGCATCTTGCAGAAGTAAACTAGAAATATTTTAATATCCTTATTACATTTTTTACCATTTTTCATCTGAAAACAAATTTTCAAGCATATGGTTCATTGTTCTGTGTAACAGATTTTGTGTATGATGCTTATTTTTTATGTGTTGTAGACTGTAATTAAATAAAAAAACATTCAAAATATGGAAAGACTTGTAAAAATCTCTGCTCCTGTCATCAGGATGACATGATCTTATAGTTGAGAACAGAGAATGAAATGGCTGCTGTGGTGGAAGACATTTTTGGTTTTGTGAAGGTTTGCATAGATTTGATACAATAAATGAACGACCAGCTGATGTTCTGCAGTGCTGCTTAAAAGGGCTGGGTTTGATTTTTAAAAAGTGTTTGGGTTGTGGTGGTTTTTTTTTTGGTTTTTTGTTTGTTTGGGGTTTATTTTTTTTTTCCTTTGTTTTTTGTTTTTTTGGGTTTTTTTTGTCGGAGACAGGCATTAAAATGAAATTAATTGCAATGACATGCTTGCCATTGGATGGGAGCTTAATCTCAGCAAGTGTTTGAGAATTCATTTGGAGTTGAAAAGGAGCTGAGCCATCAATGTCAGGTCCAGGTCCCCAGTGTCTGTGTCTGTGCAGTCCCAATCCCACTCCAGGACTTGCTCATTCTGACCAGAGCTCATTGCAGGATAATTCTTTTTCCATGGTTCCCAACTTTGTCTTCTTCCACAGCTCTGACAATTCCTACACTTTATTTGATTCTAAATTATCTCAATAACAAATCCTATTTTGCCAAAAAAAATCACCCTGAAGGGTGAATTCCTTGTGTGTTTTTGTGGTTTGCTTCAGCTCTGTGTCCCTTTGATGTTCTGCACAGAGTCTTTCACTCTGTTTCAGGATCAATATTGTTGTATAATTGAATTAATGAAGGTAGTTTCACCATCAGTTTATGCTGCCAAAATGTGGATTTGCACAAGGCTCGATTTCTAATTTTTTTTTTTTTTAAAAACAAAAAGTTACTTGAATTAAGAGTATAGGAAAGATAGTTTAAGGAGGTTGTGCATTAATGAAGGATATTTTAATTTCTTAAAAAGAAAATCTTGAATAGATGCCAGTTGAATTGACTGTTTCATCCTGAGATATTTATAGATCAATTACATGAGGTAAGTTTTTGGGTCAATATTACAAAGCAAAAGGATAAGGTAGGCTGAAATGTATATATTTTAAACTGTGATGTGCATGCTAAGCTCTCTTTATTAATAGTTTATTTCAGCTGGATAGCAACCTATCCTGGAGCCAGCATGGAGGTCTAAGATAAAAAGAATCTTGCTACAGAAATAAGTCAGTATGCCAAAAATAATTCTTTGCAAATGGTTTTTCATTATTTAATCAGTTGCTACCTAGATTTAAAACCCCAACAGGAAACAAATGTAAAATAAGTTATGTTAATATATATTGCCCCATTAATGGGCTTTAAATAACACCAAGACAACTTTTATATGGGCTATCTATGAATAAAATTAATATGAGATTTTATTTAGAAGGAAGAATAATTCCTGTGGTAAATCAAACAAAAGACTATGGGAAAAAAACACAGTTGTGTGTTGAATATAAATACAAAAAAAATTATGTGAGAAATAGCTAAAACTTATTCTTATTGTTATATATTAAAGCAGAACACCAGTTTAAATAAGATTTTCACTTCTCAAAGCATAAACTTGTAAAAAATATAAATAGGTGGAGTAGAAGATGGAGCTTTGAAACATAGATAATTAATATTATAGTTTAAATGAGGCTTTAAAAAACACATTTAATGGTTGGGCAGTTTGGAGGATTCATTCTCCTTTCTGTTCATAAACCAGAAAAAATCTAAATGCATTTAAATTATACTTTTTACAAGTTCCTCAGACATATGCACACACATACATATATAACAAAGCACCTCAAATATATCTACAGAGCATGGTACATGCCATAAATTTATCTGTGATGTGGAGTGAGGTGCACACACACCCTTCTTCTGTTCATACTGTGAGAGGAAACTTGAACAAGTCCTTTAAAACAGGTTTCAAATTTAAACTTTTTGGGGAATATTTTTACAAATATTTAAAAATTCAAGCCACAACACTGTCTGAATGCCCTACTAAATATCATAGATACAGCCAGGGCTCAAGTTTCAGTGAGTGAATGAAAATGAATTAATGTTCCTGGGCAGCAATATCTGAATCAAACAACTTTGGGGTGTTATTTTTTCCAATGAAAAATAATTTTTTGTTTTAAAAAAATCTGGAAAATAATAGAAGAATTGTTTAAGAGGTATCAAAACTAGAACAGAGGGATTGAAGAGTCCTTTCATTTTAAGCCGTTGGGTTCTAAAGGAAGAAAAAGAGGCAGCAGCAGACTGGTTTAGAAAAAACTCAGCCCAACAGAGGTAAGAATCAGAAAACCAATGGTGGGGAAAGATTGCAAAGAGCATTCTCTGAGCCAGTGTTTTGTTCTGCTCCACTTTCTGTGGACAGATTTAAATGGATTGTTAATGTTATGGAGGGAGGAATTGTACCACGCTCTGTGTCATTACAGCAACGTCGGCATCTGCACGTCCCGGCTGGAGCCAGGGCTGCCAGCAATGCCAGAAATTCGGGAATTCTGGAGGCATCACATTCCCCCACTGGGCAGCCACTGGACCTACAGGAGGGTGAAATATCAGCTGAAATATCAGAGAGAATAACCTTGGAGAAGAACCCAATAACCTTGGCACGAACCGCTGCATTCCCAGTTAAATAGAATAAACAAAACCAGGCTGGTGGCTCAAGGTTTCTAATTCCGAAAGAGCAGACTGAGAAATTACAGAAATTACAGAAACTAATTAGTGGAGTCAACGTGATTGAAGTGCCAGGGGACTAAGTGTGAAGGGGTTTTGGAATCTGGAGTCAAGGCTTCAAAATCTGTTTGAAGTGCACCACAAACAAGGAGGCAGCAATTTACAGAAAATGGAAGTGGCTCTTCAACATTTGCTTAAAACCCAAATGATCTAGAAGATAGCAGACAGCCAAAAGGTGAGATGGAGCTAATTTTCAGAGAGGCCTTTATTGGAATGGTAAAGGTGTAATGGTTCTCCCACAAAATCAGGCCAAATTATGCTATACAAAGGACATTTCGGTTAGGGGAAATCAGCCACAAAAAGTACAATGTAAGAAATCAGTTTGATGAATCGGATTTTTTCATAAATATGATTTTCCAAATGCAGCACCCAAATTTTTATGTTTTGAACCTAATTTTAATACAAATAATGAGGTTATTCAAGGCATGTTAGTGGCAGGTTTGAGTGGTCTGTCCCTTTTTGGTCTCAGAACAGCACTAAATCTGTCTTTCTGTCTCCCATAAATGTAGAGATGAAACATTCAGACAAAAATACTCCTGGGTAGTCAGAGCAAACAAAACAAATTCAGATAATTCTACAGATTATTTTTACAGTAAAAGAACAGCTGTTGGAGAGATTCGTGATGTGCTTCATATGTCCATAATGACAATAAGGTGATTTGTTTTGTTTGCCACTCTATCATTTATAAAGAGTTTTAAAATTTGATTACTAACATTTTAACAAGTCTTTCCTTCAGAGGGTCCCATTCCTTAAATTTCTCTCTGGTATCTCCATAAATGTAAAACTTGATGGATTTGGAAGTTACCATGTTGGAAAGAAGGCAGCTTAACCATAAATTCTTTATTTTAACGTAGGATGGGAATTCAGATCCCACTTACCTTGTCTTTACAACATGTAATGAGTAATATATATTTTGGCATATGTATGTTAATCATAAAACTAAGCTTTTAGGATCTGTTTTAGTATCTTTTACAGTTTTGTGGATTCCCCCTTAAGTAACCAGCTGGTTTTTAGGGGTGCATTTTCTCCAGATTTACAGCCAGTGCAGTGGAGCTGTCAGGAGCAGCTGTCACTGCAGCCCTAATGGAAGCTGTGAAACATCCTCGGATACCAGGTATGAGAGGAATCGTTGATAATTTGAAATTTTAATATTTTAAAGCAGTATATTAGATCACACATTATTTAAAGCACTCAGATTTATCACATTTGTGCCTTTTCTTCTGCTGCTTCCGAGCTCCCAAATCCTGCAGCAGCAGCTGCTGCTGGCAAACCCTTTCCTGCTCCACAGCACCCTGGGCTTGGCTGCTCCACCTGCAGCTCAGAGATCACCAAAAGCCGTGATTCCCTCCAGAGAATCTTCTATTTAAAGACAGAAAAAAAAAAAAAAAAGAAAAAGAAAAATCAGCCCAGTGACTAGCTGGAGAAACCATAATGTGGTTAAATCCAAGGAATTCTCCAGCAAGGTAAAAGAAGACACTGATATTTCAGTTCAGACTGAGACACAACCATTCCTCTCCAATTCTGGCACAGATGCTCTTTCTAGCCTTAATAACAATGTTTATTATCATATTCAGGCAGTAATTATTATCTGAATTATAATTATTATTATATAGTCCAGACATGATGGGAGATTTTATTTAAAATTTAAGCAAATGTAAAAGTCTGAATTACAAGGGGCACCTGTAACTGACTTTTCCACAGTGGAAATGATGAGTAAATTAGTTTCTGATCCTGAAACTTTGTAAGGATGTGTTGCCTCTATAGAGACTTGGTTTACTTGAGGTGTTGTCAGTCCTCTGTGCTCCACAGAAATCTTTTAAAGCCTCAAAGGGATCTTACCTTGACATCTTCAGTGGTCCCAAATTCTCCAGGCACCAGATAACTGCAAAGAAATCCTTCCTTGTTTGTTTCTTTTCCTACTTCTCAAGAATAAATAAAATAACTCTGGCATTTTGCTCCCCAAATGGAATTTGGAAGAAATTTTTCGTGCTTGATTTTCTTAATTAGGATTGGCTTCTTTTTAAAAAGATATTTTTTGCTAAACAGTTATGATAATTCTGTTACTGAAGATAGACACTGAATTTAAGAAATGTGCTAATGATGCTGATAAAAATTAAAAGATAATGGTTTTAATGCATTCCATGACAAGAAAATGTATTCCACTAATTGAAGGCTTTCAAGAAATTTGAAGAATTCTTTTTACTATTGCAGAAGATTTTTAAAATTGTTTATACACAAGAATAAAAGATGTCATTAAGGTACACTTTTTAAGTGGGAAACCACAGTTTAGAATGCAGCAAATTATTCAGCAAAATCACTCCCATTTCAGTGAAGTGTTTGTTGCATGGGCAAAATAAGCAGAAAATTATTGAACAATCCCTTTTTTTGTTTGGGGAAGTGCTTTGGGATGACGAGTTAAAGACAACCAAGAACTTCCATTTATTTTAGCAGCATTCTTTTTAACTGTTTCTTATTATTCTCCCAGTTCTGTTTGAGCAGGACCCTGTGGATCCCTTCCCAAACAGAGCCTTTTCCCTGCTGTGATGGATGAAAAAATATTCAGGTAAATATTCAGCTGTGGACAAATCAGGCACAGATCCCAACAACGACATGGGGATTATTTTTGTCATTTCAACTCATGAAGTAAAAATTCCTCTGAAAGGAATTAATGTTTCATCTAGAAAATTACCTTGAATCCTCACACAAGCCAACAGCCCAGGGCCTCCAAATTTAGTGCAAATATTTCCAGCCAGGTGAATATTTTTGTTAGAATATTGATTGAGCTCTTCTTCTGTAAAAGGTTGATTTATTAAGGATTATCTGTCTTCTCAGATTTCTTAACACATAAAATTTAAAATGTAGGATATCCTGGTTCATGTTTGCAGAATAATAATTGCATATATTTGGTTACTTTTCAGTCTTTCTGTCCTAGTCTAACAAAAAACCTTTAATTAACATTTCATTAGTATTTGAAAAAATATTGGTCTGTGGGGGAAAAAAAATCAAGGTCGGGCAGTGGCTTTAGCCATTATTAATCAAATGATTATTTATTACTTTAATTAGGAGAGAATAAGAAGGTCTAGAACTGTAGTTTTAAAAAATGGGTTTATTCTCCCACTTCCTGCTGGGGCAGGAGTCAAACACCCCAGGACTGTGGCACTGCTGCTGTTCTGACTGTGGCTTTTGTCTTAATGGTAGCACTGAGTGCTTTATGGGCTGCAGTGCAATCTCCCCGTGAATAATAAATCTCTGTTCTTCCAGTGCCAGCTCTGACCTTTTCTGACTGAGATTGTAGCACATCATCGTAAAATAACGTCCATGGGAAGGAGAATCACCTGCCCTGGGAAGAGTGGTTCTACACAGGGATCCTTAAGGAGCTGCCTGGCTCTGAGCAGCTACAAATGGGTGACACCAAGCTGACAAAGTGTCCTGGAAAAGCAGCAATAAATCCCTGTTTTCAACAGTGCTGCTTCTGGAAATCTCTCAAGTTACAAAGGAGCAAGGGTGTGATGAGCACTGCCACGTGTGGTGAGCGTTCTCTAAGGTAAACCCACGAGGTTCTCCTCAAGGAAATGCTGATGCTGTTGATATTAGTCAGTATAAATATTTAAATGAGGCCTGTCGTTAAAGATATCGATATTTTTTCAGATTAACCAGTTTGGAAAACTCTCTACTCACAGCATTTTTTTTTAATGTAATTAAATGTATTCTGGACACTTCCTGATTTCATTCTTTGCTCTGAAAAATTATTAGATTTTCGTACAAGTTCAATCCCCTTTAGAACTGAGTATGTGAAGAAGTTCTTTGGATTGGGTTTCTTACTGTGGAATAGTTTATTCTCGTCATGAAATCTTTTGGTGTATGGATTTTCTGCAAGGTAGTGACTGTAGTTGTTTAATTTATTGCAAATTCCAGTTAACTATAGAAGTTCAAAGAAAGTACTTGAATTTAAAAAAAAAAAAAAGGAATTATTACATATCTCTGTTGGACTCCCAAACTTATTCTACGATATTTCCATTTACCCTTCTACCCATGTGTCTATATATGCATAGATTAAAAAATATTGTATAGAGTATGAAAAAATAATTCTGCCTTTCTTCCACATGTGTTTATTAGTAGTTTCTGTCATTTAAAGCACAGTCATTTAGTTCTCTGAGCAAGCTGATAGATATGATTTTTATAAAATATCTATGACTTGGAGAACTCACATGTATGAGTTATGAAAAGAAGCACAGGGAAATTTTTCCTTTCCTTTTCCCCCTGCTCCATCATGTCATGCTTGCAGTTAACCTTTACTTATTTAATCCTACTTTAACCATAATTGCATATTCTCTACTCCATTCATTTGGCATCACTCAATTTTTGTGTGATCTTCCCATTTTTGCAGTATTGGAAAGTAATCTAACCAAAGTTTCAAATGTTTCTTCTGCTCGCATTATGACACAAGAATAAAAAATATCACCAAGGAAACGGTGAGACTTCAGAGACAATTTATTCTTTTAAGTCAGACCAAAGTTTAATTTAGATGAAAATCCTGGAAGACATAATTCCTCACAAAGTCAGTAATGTTCTTCTCATTACCTGGTAATGATAGTCTAATTCTATCAAAAAGAATTTTTAATAATATAGCTGCATGTCTGAAACTTAACAATTAAGAATGAAGATGACACTATCCAAAAGCTTAAGAAAACACATTAACTGAAGCTAGAATAAATCACCAACAAAGAACATTGTCATTTTCTCAGCTAATATTTCACCCTTCTAGCCTCATCCCAATATAGCTTTTACATTTTTAGGTAGTGGCATATAAGTGATGGGCACATCCAAGCACACAGAAGGGCACTGGAGGTCACACTTAAAAGTTTCCTTCAACTTTTGATGTTCTTCCTTGTGTTCTTTGTAGCCATCAAGTGCCATTCAGCTTTTCTGTGTAGCTTGGCCATGTTAAATCCTGTGGTATTAAGAATAAGATCCAATTTCTGGATTTGTACACTGTCCATCCTGCTGTGTCTCCAGCTGGTTGGTGACTGATTAAACCACACAAGGACGGTCACAGCTCACCTTCTGCAGAGGACACTTCAGGGGCCACAATTTAAAAACCTCTACTCTGAATTTGTGTTTAGAATATGGATCTTTATCTGTATTCTAATACTTAAAAAAGGAGCCCAAAGTTTAGTCTTGAAAATTCCCTTGCAGCTCAAACGTGACCAGATTTCAAAAATTTTGGTTTCTACTTCACCTTATTAATTTCTATCATTAACTACATTCCTAGGGTATGAAGTTTCAGCCTGACTTATAAAAAATTTGTTACTCTCTTCTACGTGCTAAAACACACTTGCAGAAACAGGGAAATATATTAAATCTTTCATCTTCAGACTATTAAAAGAGTATTTGTATTTTAGCATTTTACCTCTTACTATTATTTTTCCCTTCTTGCCAGCAAAATATGGCAAGGAAGTTCTTGTTCTTATATGCTTTTTGATTGTTCTTCCGTACATTGAGTTAATAGGAAAAAGGCTGAAAGTTAACTTTTCATTTTACATTCTTTTAATAAAGAAAATAAATTTTGTGATTCATTTTATGGGCCCTTAATAGTGTTATGCATATTGGCTGCAGCTCAGAATCAGATGAATTTTCTGTAGAATCACAGAAATTTAACCTTAGACTTTAAGCCATGATAAGAAGATTCTAACAATATTCATTCTAAAGACTGACTTTTCATCTTAATTTTGCACAATACCATGCCAGCAAAATTAAACATAAATTTCTACCAACTCATTTAACTTTTTTGTTGTGTTATCCTGATGATATAAATCTAAATTTTGTTTGCCAGTAATGCAGTCTCCATCCATCCATCCATCCATCCATCCATCCATCCATCCATCCATCCATCCATCCATCCATCCATCCATCCATCCATCCATCCATCCATCCATCCATCCATCCATCCATCCATCCATCCATCCCCTGCATGATTTAAACAACTCACAGACATCTTTTCACAAAGTGTCTGTATCCTCCTGCAAGTGGAATACTCAGCCTGTTGAGAATGTCTGTCCCTTGCTTTCGAATTGCAATAATCAGAAGTGAGAAGAAAAAGAGTTTTTTGTAATAATGACAGCACTTCTTAATGAGTGTTTTGCAGATTTGTAGATTTCTGTGATTGTGATAGCTCTTCTCATATTCCTGTCTCAAGAAGTCTTTGCCTGATCACAGAATAATTCATGAAAGAACTCATGAGAGACAAACCACACTTCTGTGAAAGGTTGCAGCCTAAACATCTGCTGGAGCCTGTAAATTCAAGTAAAACCTGCAGGACTGATGCTGCAATCCTTTCCCTTAATAAATTCTTATTTTTCAACAAGTTTCTGGATCATGACTGAAACATTGCATCTGTACTTACACAGAAAATACCGTGGGTGCTTGGCAGGTTTCCAAGCTGTTTATGAGAGCAATGCTCAGAGGAAAATGTAAAAAATCATCCAACGGAAGGAATGATGCTTGATTGCAGTTTATACATAAACTTTCAAGAGGTGAAATTCTAAACCAAATATTGTATGGTGAAGCATGACCTGCCTGTGTGTTGATTGTAGTGTTATTTCACTGTATATATTAGTTACTTTGCAGTGTTAGTTCCCATATGTATTTATGAAACAGTTAGCCATGACTGAATATTTGTAAGAACATAAGAAATCAAGAAAATGTAATAAGAAAAAAACCCTGAAATTTATTGGAAAATCAAACATGACATAATTTGGGGGTTTTTACATACTGTTCACCCTAATATTGAGTGATCTATTTCTAGGTTAGGAACAGTGGGTGAGATTTACCAATTAGTGTCTTTTTTGTTCTTTTCACAGGAAAATTGTGCTTTGATCTTGGAGTGTATATCTCAGTGTCTCACATTTGTAGCTGGGGGTTGATTTTATACAACCTGGAGTTCCTCGTAAGTTCATTACCCTGTCTTAAATCAGCTTTAAGAGAGGTGCCTTGGTGAAGGAGCTTTTGCAGTTCCTACACTAGAGATCTGTTTCCTCACGTATAAAAACAAATGCCATGTAGTTTTGACACCCTTTGCTGTCATACACAGTGCAAGGACCTTTTGTGCTATAAAATATTCATTCTGGTTAACTTCTGACAAATAATACACGGACAAAAATATCCAGCTACGGAAATAATTCAAGCAGTGACCTGGAAGGAGGCTTTGTTCTCAATCTCTCTGTCCTTTGCTTGAACAGAAGTGATGCTAACTCAAAAAAATACCACTTGTTTAAAGCTGTAGAATTAGGAGTAGAATTAGGAGTGTGCAGACTTTTTGTGGCAAAACTGGGACATATTTCTTCCTGCAACATTATGGATGTCTGAGCCAGCTGAACTAAAGAGGGTTATCTGAGGGGACAGTGGAGATGATGATCATGGGGAAAGCAATCAGAGAGATTTCCAAACATCCTTGATTAGTGGAGGGCAATACATTTTAAAGGACATAAATCTAAGAGGAAGTTGTTGTGAAATGGAAAACTGCCTCAGTAGCAAGAGGCTTGGAAAATCAACTTTGGATTTGTTATAGTTAAAAGCCCTGAGGCTCTCTGCCTAACACACATATGATGTGGAGAAACGTAACAGATGCTTCACTGAGGGACTGGAATGTAAATCAGGGTAGGAACATTAATCTGTGCAGAGCTGAGCGTGGTTTTATTCTGAAGAAAAACTTCTGAATTAGAGAAGTTAAACAAATGTGATTTTCCACTCATTCCACAGTGAATTGCATAAGGTTTTATAACAGAAACAGCTCCAGGAGGAAGTTATTTTTGTTATCATTATATCTGTGTGTGGATGGCATTGATTCAGCTCATTCCAACTGGATACAACTAGTTTTTGTAAATACTTCTTATTCTTCATTATTTGCTTAATCAGCCAAACTTTTCTCTTTCTGTGAATGTAAGAAATAGAAATATATTTTTATGTGATGATTGACATCACATCAGCAAAAGTTAGCCTTCACTGCCTCAGAAACCTCTGTGTTCACAGGGCCACAAGTGCAATTTCAGAGGTTCTAATTAAATATTAACACCCTTAAAAAAACATTTCTTCTAAATTGTAGAGAAATAACAATTTTAGTTAGAATATCTCCATCATTAGATTCCAAAAGTCTATATAAAGAAACAAATTATGCATTTCTAGTTTTTCACACTTCAGCCATGTTACAAACCCTACCTGTTGTCTTCTTTCACTCTGCTTTCTATTTTAGTTTCTAGCAAAATAACTACAACTGTCACTGTCCCAGCACTTGAAGTCCAAAAGTGTGACAAAAACTTCCATCTGGTATATTTTGAGGCCTGTTAGTGGTTTTGGTACCATCTCTAAGAAATTTTGCTTTTCTTTTCACCTATTGCTGGGAACTCTATATTTATTCTCAGCATCATCAGTTCAGTGTCTCCTCCTTTTCATTTAGGTTAGTTTCTCTTCCTTAAGTTAGTCTTTTCAATTAGATTATAAAAAGCAATATGTGTGTTTTAGCCTTGCTTTCAGAAATGTGTTTTAATTCCAAAATGGGGGTAAGGTTTGTAGGTTTAAAAAAGGTGCTGTTTGGCTTTTTTTTCTTTTGCTTTGTTCCAAAATTTTTCACATAAGTAGAAAAGAGCGGGTTGATTGAATTGCTTGTTGAGCATGGTATTATGCTGCACAAAATATTTAAGAATTGGCTACAGTGAGTCATTTTGAGCTATAGAAGCACTAGAAATGGGAAATTAATGGCTAAAATAATATACATTCAACACTTTTGCTAAAGGGTGCAATGACAAGAGGAAAGGTTAAGATGGAAGCATCTAAATGAAAATGCATGAGTTCCACAGCTTCCTGGAAAAGAATGCCAACAGAATACTAAAAAGCTTCCTTTCTAAAAGTTTTTAAAAGACTGTGTGTATTTCTATCCAATTTTATATCATTAGTTTAGAATTAGGGAAAACCTTCATAAAAATACCACTGGGGTTTTTTTCTTGCTTGAGGTTAGAATTGGAATCTTTTGCTCTGACCTTTTAAAATATGTTTCTCTTTATGTTTCTGTTTAGATTTAATATTCCCTCGAGCAATAACTAAAATATATCCATTCATCTAAAATATATCCATCAAAATCCACACCTCATTAGCACTTCTTGTGTTTGTCATATCTTAATCAGTAGAATTAGCTATAAAATGTTTGACTGAGGGCTGAAGAGTTTTCATTTGTTCAATTTGGAAAAAGGTGGTTTCTTTTAATAATCATATTAACGGCATGATACAAGATTGTGAAATTGAGTATAATTTCAGACAAGAATTTGTGTTTTATAAAAGGCTGGGTAGGAAGAAATGTCATAGCAGAACACCAGGCATTTTTAGAATGAGAGGAAAATGTAGGTTGGGAGGCATCTCTGGAGCCCATCTGGTCCAACCTTCTGTTGAAAGGTTATCCCTGTCAGGGTGAGCAGGAATATTTCCAGCAAGGAACACTCCACCACTTCTCTGGAACTTATTGCAGGATTGTTGTTGGTACTTGCAATGAACTGGTTTCTTATTCCAGACCAATATTTCCCCTGAAGCAGCTGAAGTCCATTTCCTCTTGTCCTCCATCACTTCTGGAGTTCCCTCTTAGGCACTGGGAGTTTGGGATTGGTTTTTCCCTGAGCCTTCTCTGCTCTTGGATGAACAAAAATTCCTTTGTGTTCCTTTCACCTGCCAAGCTCTCCTAAAGTCTGATTATCTTGGTGTGTCTCTGCTGCACCTTTTCCATGGTTTATTGTCTCCCTGAAACTGGGGCATCAGAGCTGGACAAATTATTCCAGGTGTGGCCTGGCAAGTGTCAAATGGGTTGGAATGATCACATTCCCTGATCTTTGGGGCTTGTCTCTTGCTGACGTAACCCAAGGTCCTGTGAACAGCCCTGCCTGACAGGGTTTATTTCTGGTCATGTTCATCATTCCAAAAAATCCCAAACTAAAACCAAATTCCCAGCAGCAATGACATCTTGCTTTCTCATATCCTACAAGGTACCTCCAGGCCTGCCTTTGAGACGTAACATTTTCTTCTCTATGAAAAAAAAATCCAATTTATCATTGTAAACCCACCTGAAGGCTCTAATTGAAAAAAAGCAATACATCTCAGAATATGGTATTTTTATAGTCCCTTTACTTACACTTGATAATTAATACTACATGCCATTGTATTTTTTTTTTTTTTTTTGGTGAGGGTTTTAAATCTCCTTTAGCAGTTGGCCAAAGAAAATGAAGATTTATTGATATAGTCTATTTACCCCCTATTGTATGTAACCTTCACACAATAATCAATCCTGTTAGGACTATGGATCCTGAGTCTACCTCTCAAAGGTCAAAAGTGAGAAAAATTGATCATCTGTTGTATACCTGTATATCAAGATATATAGTCTTTCTTCAAGATGCCTCTCATTAACATTTCTAGAATAACATTCTTCTAATAGGGTTTTGTCAGCTGAAGTTTAACACCCAAACTTTTGCACCAGAATCATACCAGAATGTAAAAATTACAGTTGGAAATCACAGCAAGCTATTTTTACTATGAGAGGAACCTGTTAGTTACAGAAAGAGAAATCAACCATTATGTCATTTGGAAGTTTTTACAATTAAAAGTTTTATTCCTAGAGGAACTGAAAGACAATTAAATGAAATGCTAACAACAAATTAAATGCTTTATAGGTCAGTCATCCCATTAGGTCTCTTTAGGGAAGCTGTTCTCATATAAAGCATGCCATAACCTATTTGCATAATGATTCTATCTTAACTGTGCCTTCTGCTCTTTTATGGTGTGTTGTTTATCCTAGTGCAGGGCTGATATAGTGGAATTGCAAAGAAAGTAAAAGCTGCTATTTATGGCAGGCAAAACACTGCACCATCCAGATATATTATGCAGGACAGTACCCAAACTGCAAATATGATTTAACACACAGAGACATTATTCTGCCCTCATTGCAGTGGCTTAATTGTTTGAATTATATATACACTGTTACCATCATTGTTTTTATAAGATTATCCACACAAAAGCAGTTCCAGCCAGTGTGGGGAAGCTTGGGAAAGAAAACACAAGGTTGCTGAAGACAACCTTGGTCTGGGCTTCTTGGAAAAAGCAGACCCTTTTCCTAGGGGGAAAAAATCACTTCTGAGAAATGTCCATCTCTGAATCACACTGAGACAAACATTCTTTCAAAATTTTGAGGGAAAGAAATGTAATAAAATGAGTCTTGATTTCTGGCTTTGGATTATCGTCCAGCTGTTTACAACTGGCTTTGTCTCCATGGGCAGAAAGTGAATTGCTAAAAATCTTGGTATGGAGTTGGAAAGCTCTGTCTGGTTTTTTTTTTTTTTTTCATTTTTGACTATACTGTTTTCAAAATGTAGGGAAGAAACATAAACAATTCTATTAGTAACATTTGAACTCGCAACAGTCTCAATTTACTTGGTCTGCTGCAGGGAGTTTCTACAGCTTATTTTCCTGAGACCTGATTTTGTCCCTCTGGTTTTGTACATCCTCAGAAAATTCATCCAGAGTCTGAAAGTGCAAAGTGTCTTTGTTTCACTGTCTGAACAGGACTTCTTGGATCTCAGCAATATCAGTTGCAGTGGCAGGCACTGGAGGCCTATTTTGCAGGCTGCAGGAGGAATTGCTGTGATAAAGCCATGGGATCAAAAGCCCTTAGGGACACAGACAACAGCTCCTTGCAGTTTGCCAACTTTAACCAATTAACTGCAGAGTCAGTCAATTGTCAGCTCCAGCCAGGACTGAAGAGCAGGGCTGAACCTCTGCTGTCAGTGGCAGATAACCACCAGACAGGTTTATTTATCATCAAGGCACACACCCTTTGTGCAGGCTGTCCTAACAAGCTCTCACAGTGCTATGGACTGCTTGCAGCATAACTTCCATTCCAGTTTTCACCCATGTTCAAACTCTTTAAGTATCTGACTAATTTCTGAGAAAGTGCTGCCTTGCTGTTTGAGGGCTCAAAGAGAGTGGTGGAGTTTTTTCAAAAAGACCAGGTACTCAAGAGTTCAGAGCAGTTTCAAAAGTAGATGTCAGGTGAAAACTGTTTCTGGGTGTCTTTACTCTGGAGAAGACTCTCAGATTGCTAAAAAAGGGAATATTAATTCTTCTTCATGCATCTTACTGCGGTTAGCTTTTCTGCTCTTGTGCTGATGCAATGGAATTTAGACTCGATAAGAAAGGCAGTCTTAAACTCTATTCTGGCATGTGCTGCAAAATTTTATCTCAAGTATCTTGGCCCTGCTGTTGGTAGAACGGAGACATGTCACTTTTTGTCACCCTGCCCTGCATTCTGTGCCAGGACCAGTGCTGATCACATGATTAAACTGATCCTGATGCTTTTACTAATGCAGACTCTGGATTTTGTTCCTTAGGGAAGTCTTTCCCTGGATATGAACCTCTCCTGCTGCTGGCATGAAGCCGTGTTTCTCTTTTCCAGGCCTTCTTGAGATTATGTTGTCCACACTACAGCCAAGCACAAGTCAGTTTCAATTCCAGTTGGAAAACTCCAAGACTGGATGCAGAAGTACCAGGCACAGCCAATGTCTCTGTTGCTGTTAGCCAAAACACAAATCTATATATATTTTGCCTGAGAAGTACCAGGATTTGGATTTGTCTCTGTACAAAACTCTGGAAGTTGAGAATTACATTTTACACTTTGCTTTAATGAATTATTTCCTTCCAACGAAATGTGTATTTCTCAGCAGGAGTATGACACTAAATGTCATGAAAATGAATTAAGCAATTTCCTCCAGAGACCTGAAATAACTTCCTTCTGCTACTAAGAAATTTCAAGGAACATCCTCTGGTGGACCTCAGCAAATTAAAAAGATCACATCTGCTGTTCTGGTGTCTCAGACCTTCTTCCTCTCAACATTTATTCAGTATTTACTTTTCCTTCTCATAGCATGCAGACGTTTGCTCTCATTTTAGCTTTGGAAGAAAGTAAATCAGGACTTTTTGTAGAATTAAAGACTGGATCTGTGCATGAGGGTAGTGGATATATCTAAGGTGAAATGAGTGGGGATTCAATCTCCTGTAGGTAGTGAACTTTGCTTCAAGTGCATCAAAATGAGGTTTTCCTTACTTCTTTATCTTGGCATTCCTGAAATAGGTCTTGTGGCTTTATAGGTACCTCCCTGCCGTGGTCCAAACTGTTAAGCACTGAAAGGAGCATCTCATTTGCTTTTAAATGTCCCCAGAGATGGAAAGTCCTGCAACCTGTAACCCTTCCCTCTGCCAGGGCTGAGCTAGGCATTGTCTTCCCCTTTTTCTCTAAAATTCTAGAACATGACCCTTTATGGTCATGTTCTCTTTTCCTGGCTGGTGCTGAGTGTCCAGATGTTTAAATAATTTCAGAAATTTATAAGTTCTAGGACATACTCAATGTTACATTTGATCCACTTTCTGTCAGGGGATTTCACATGGGGTTATTTAGGAAATAAAATTGTGGGAAATGGGGAAGGTCTCACCACAGCAGGAGATAAAGTTGTATTTATTGGACTGCCATGTTTCATCATCACCCTGCCTCAAAAAGCCTTAAGCTTCTGATGCAACATTTTCTCTCTGCACATCATGGAAAGTTGTGGAGAAAACTCTCATTTCAGTCTGACAAATTATGAACAGTGAGGGAAGAGTGCTTTTTGTGGTCACCTACTTGTGCTATTCAAGATAGATGGGAAATATCAAAGAGAAAATATTAAGAAGTAAATTAGAAGCAGAGTTTCAAGAAAATCTCTTTTACTTACCCAATATCTAATTGTTCAGCATTCTTTTATCTTCCCTAAATCCAGCATCCTTTATGCCACTGAATTGTTGCATATTTATTGAACTTCTTTTGATTTTATTTTTTTCCTGTGTGAGTTCTCATACATAAAACACTTGATTTTACTGCGGTAAGAAATAAAGGGCAAAAGGGGAAGACAAATTTACATATAAAGCACAGTCTGGGGCACATTCTGCTGGATTATGTGTCTTCAAAGCTTTCTCTGGAGGTATATTACAATCAAGATTTCTTCCAAGTTAGAGTGATCCAAAGTACTATGTACATAAATTTTCTACAGCCAGTTTAAAACAAGTGATGCTGCTTGAAGCTGTATTTTATCTACAATAATATTTTAGAGAATTATTATTGCAAAAACATATCAGGATTGGTATAAACAGCCAATAGGTTTAAAAATGGATTGTGTAGTAATTAATTATTTCCAGACCATCTCTGTAACAGTACATGGCACCAAATAAAGTTCATGCATGAGGTACCAGTATAGAATTATGTGTAAATGCTTGAATTTACTTATTTTGAAGCCAGAAATTTGTGTTGACACCTTAAAAGTTTGTTACATTACGGCTGGTACTACAAAAGGAACCTTCTGCCAGGTTTTGATTCATTGTTATTAACACTTAGCACTCAAAGCAGCACATAAAAACACCAGGCCAAATGTTCCAGATTCTCAACGTTTTCCTCTGTTGATATCAGCAATGTCTTCCCAGTTTTAACACACTTCATTAATGAACACCCCATGCCAGATGTGTCCCTGTTTAAATGCCTAAAAATAACTCTTAAGTTGTTCCCTGGCAAATGCTAAGCTGACATAAAGATGAGCTTATGGCAATAATTATATGGCTGCCTTTAAGGTTTATGTTGCACTTGCAATTGAACACACAATTTGGGATTTTTACACTGAGAATGGTCTTGAGGCTACTACTTAGGAATGGGAGAGAAAAGTTACGATAGAAAGGCAAAGGCATATAATTAATTTTGTCTAGGAGTTATACTTAAAGCAGTGAACAGACGGACAGATTTTAAATCTGAAAATCCTATCACTTGCCAGCTGTAGCATGTCACATATAACATGTCTCCCTCAAACAGAGAAAAATTCCACTTGAAATGTTGGCTGGTACCAGGAATACTTTGCCAGTTCTTTTACTGTTACAGAAAGAGTAATTGCTGTTTCTCACAAAATAATATGTAGGATGAGGGAGAAGTTGATATTTAATATTTTAGTCAGAGGAAGAGAGAGAAATATGACAAGGATTAAAACAGAAACTTTGTCCTGATGATTCGTTTAACACATGATGTCCTGCTGCTTATTTCTACTCTTCATGTCCCTTTCTTTGTGGCCAAGGAGGTGTAATTGGAGCATATTCAATCCTTAAAAATATTTGGGATGGAAATATAATTCTGGATGTCATCTTGTGGCACTAACACTGATGTTGGTAGTGGTTACATTGAGTTACTTCTTACAGCCTATAACTCATTTCAATGTTAATTTTTCAAGGTATTTTATATGGTCTGTTGCCCAAAAACTCTCCTTGCACATGCTTCCTATAAGCTTCCATAGAAGAGAAGGTCAATCCGTTTGTTCATCCTCTGAAGGAAATATTACTGTAAGTGCCAGAGATCTTAATTCATTGTTGAATAATTGTAAAGATTCATTATGTCAAGCGTAGTTGTAGAGATATTCCAGGCTGTTATCTCTTCCAAATAAGAATGAGAAAAAAAGTGTTAAAAAAAAAACCAAAAAAAAAACCAAAAAAAAACTTCCATGTCTTTCATTAGATGAGAAAATGGGAAGAAACATCTGGAGCCAAGTGTGAATTTGAAGGTACAACCTGAAAATTCCCCCGTTGGCTCATTACACCCATTTTCTGTCTTCATTTGCTGCCCTTTCTCAGCTGCATCATCCACTATTTCCTTCTGGACTGCTGTTATTCTCTGCTTCATTGGCTGCTAATGAGTTGAGATACAGAACAGCATGTCTTTTTTCCTTTGTTCTTTCCTAACGTTTACTGAGGGGCTGGAGGTTTGATTAATTTATTTATTTCATTTATTTATTTATTTATTTTCCCTTCATTATTGGAGGGGGAGAACCAGAGAGAGGAAGATGGATGACATCCAGCTCAACACTCGTGGATTTGACTGTGCTTCCAGTAGAACTTTTGGTGGCAATTAACATTACCTCGATTCTTTTAAATCTTAAAATCTATTTGCTTCTCCCCCCAATGAATCTTTTTTGTGCAGAGCTGTATTGTATACATGATTTAAGAATGATAATGAAGGTAAATGGAACTGTTCACTTTCAATCCCTGTTCTGATCTTGACTAGAATGGAGAATAATGATTCCCAACTTCTCTGTGTGTCCATTTCCAGGCTGGCATTTTAGTTATTCATAAAAAAAGCTATTTGGGGGAGGATTCTATGTAAGTGTATGTCTTAATGTTCTGGTGGTTTGGATTTTATTCTTTGCTCTTTGTTTTCATTTGCATTTTTTTTTCCTTCCCAATTTGCTTCTCAAGGCAGAAAACAAGGAAGAAAGCAATTTTGAAGTGTGTCCCCTCTTCTAGTCTCTCCAAAACTAAAATCTCAATAAGGAAATAAACTCTTACTAAGTTGATTGGACTCTTTCTGCAGTTCAGTAGGTTCCTGTAGGTTCTACCAAAATGATTCCTTAGCTGGAAGCCTTGGTAATTCCCAACAATGACAAAATCATCAATGTGTAAAGGTAATTATTTTTTTAAACTATATAATTATATGATTGACCCTTCAAATAATCTGCAATTAACACTGACATTTCCTGGCTGGCATTGCAATTTGTGAAGTGTGTTTGAAGGTACCCCCATCACAGGTTATGAACCACACCAGCCTTTCAAAATTCATCAACAAAATAGACTTTTTCTGTCAATGCTTTTATTCTCTTCATGTAGTTTTGGAAATACTTGCAAATTTCTTCTCAGGTAAATAATTTATCAGCACATTTTTCCCTTCTATCCTTAAACTTCATGATGGGATTAAATGATTTTCAAAACTCAGGCTTTCTCATGAAAGTTAATATTTATTACTTTCTATTCCCTGCATAGGAAGTGATGACATGTAGAGTCTATGGGGATTATTTATCCACATATTTTAATTTATATTTTGCTTTCCAGTAGTTATGCATAGATAGATGTGAATGTAAACCCAAACTTTGAAGGTGCCATATAATTGCATAAAATAACAATTTCTGAGTCTGAGTGTGTTTTACTTCAAGCTTTTGGCAACTCCCAATGCTACATGTAAATATATTTATGCAAATCTCTCTGCCATCAAGCCTAGGAAGCCAGAGAGAATCTGTGATGTAAAATTCACCTTTAGGTAGAAAAACAGGATTTCTATTCACACCTGAAATTGGTCTTTTTTATAGGTTCTATAGCCAATGAAGTACTGTAGTGTGTTTACATCTTCTAAAAAAATAATGTGAGAAGGACTTGTCTAAGGTATGACAGCCTTGGCCTAAACTTTGTGACACGTGGTCACAATGAGATTTCTGCTCTCCTTTCTTTTGAGGTGCATTAAAAAAAAATAAAAATACAAGTAGAATGTTGCAGCAGAATCCAGATGGCAAAGGAGCAGAACTTGGACTTGGAGAGGAACTTTGGGAAACTTCTTCTTCCCCAGGTAGCAGCAAAATTTCTTTTATGAAAGACAAAAGAAATGAGGCAGAGAAGTCACTAACTAGAACAGATTTGACAGAGGTGTGAAATTGAGTTAAAATAAATTGAATAAAATCTGAACATGAATACTAAGAAATAGGAAATTGTTATCATGGTGTCTGCTTAATTTACAGACTGGGGTATAGATGTGCAGCAGATCAGAAAAGGAGTTGTCTGGAAAAAATATGAAAGGCCAGGCTCAATAAAATATTTCAGAGGTAAAGTTTGAAGTAATCATATTAAACCAAGTTGAAATGGCTTTAAATCTCTAAATAAAATGTATTTGCATAAAAATATGAGGAATAGTGTGCCGTGCTTCCATGGGCTTATCTAAATCTAACACATGTAAGCCCAGTTCAGAACCATGTGCTTTTGACATCTGCACTTTTTATATCTCATCAGATTACTGGGAATGCAAATAAATAAATCCATGTGCTTCTCAGAACAGAAGAATCAGGGAATTCAAAGATCACTGATTTGCCATTAATTCGTAATGACTCCACAGAGTGCAGTGCAGGATTTATCAGGGACACATCCTGCACTGGTGGTGAGCTCTGGATGCCTCACAGAGAAGGAAAACAATGAAAATGATTGCCTTGGGAAAATTATTCCTTTATTCTCTGCTTTCCTTTTCAGGACTAAGCACAAAGCTATTTACTCAATAACAGTGGAACACAGTCTGGAATGTTCTGATGTTCCTATGAAAATTAGAAGGTTAAATAAGAGGAAGGAAAAAAAAATCATTGTAGGCCTTCCTTTAAGTAGAATTTATGTTTCATTTTACTTTAATTCTGCCAGTTGCAATTTGTAACCAGCCTGTGGCTGTGCTGACAGGTCATGGCTGGATGCTTTCTCCAGAGCAGGGGGAAGAAAAATATGGGACATGCTACAGCTAAAACAATGAAAATCCTCTCCAGGTCAGTCTGAGACAACTTTCAGAAATATCTAAAAGAAACTCATTACTCATTATCCAACAACAGACAGCACTGAGCTTAAAATATTATAGCTGAATACTAAAACTTAGCAGAATTTCAGTAATACAGTGTGATAATTTTCCATCCCATTTGCCATCAATTTTCCTTTATTTAATAAACAGTGCTACAATTCTGGCTTATGTTTAGGATTTATGAGCTGGCTGTTTTTTTCTAAGAGGACATCTAACAAATTTTGACACAGCCTTTTGACGCCCACTGGTGAGAATGAAGATTAAAGTGGCTTTACAGGAAAGATTTAATTTGAATTTATGCACTACAGTACATGCATGGAAGTAGCTAAAAATGTCTTTGACTGTCCATAAATATGAAGTGAAATTGAGGCTAATTTTTATTATTTTTTTTTAAAGAAAGGTCCATCAAGTATCCTTTATTTCTATAGAAAAGTCTCTAAAAAAGAAGGAATGAGCCTCATAAGCTGTTTGGAAAGAGGAGAGTGCATCGAAACTTTGGGAGGATTATTAAAGCCATTGTGGTTAATTTGTTAAGTGAGAACATGAGTGGAAGGAAGCAATTTAAAGTAGGGATGATTGCCACTGTGTTATTTCAGGGCTCCTCAGAAGAGGGCACACAGGTTTAGGGATTCCCCCCAGTTCATCTGTGTCTGACTCTCTTATGGCTGGGATTGGCACCAAAATCCCACCCAAATCTGTTTGGAAGGTGGAAATGAAGGGAAAAGGAGCTAATGAAGGGTATTTGGGCTGCTAGCAAGCACCAGGAGATGCAGATGAGAGGAGGGGATGTGTTTCATGTTCAAAGCAGCACAGATCTCTGCTCAGATGGGAGAGCCTCAGCTCTGCTTCCTGCCCTTGATAAGAGAGGAGCTCTTTGCTCCCATGAAAATTTAATTAAAAAGCCCCTCTCAGTCTGAAAGGAAAAGTTTTCACATGAAGTTCCTTGCCTTCTCCAGTGCTGGGTTTGTGGCCATGAGAGATAAGTCATTGCTCAAGATCGGCTCCACCGTCATGGTTCTGCTCACGGAGATAAAATTAAAAGTCCAATTAAACACAGGCAGGAGGCAGGAAAGAAGTGAAATAATTATCTTAGACTTCCCGTGCTTTCTAACTGAAATAAAAGAATGCACTGAGATTATCAATAATCTACCTAAAGTCAGTATATTAACAAAAGGAAGGAGATGTAACCCCTTAGAAAGCAAACTCACAGGGAAAAAAAAATACCCAAAGGCATTAATGATAAGTTTTTCTACAGGAGAAAAAGGAGCAGTTTAACTTCTCTGCACATTATTTTATCTCTCAGTCAAAGAACAGGTAATTAAATCAGAGTCTTCCACTCTGTTCAGATTTCCTTCAGCAAAGTGTATTATATGTTAAAAACAGTACTTTGCCTTGTCTCACTTAGAGAATGAGTAGATAGTTTCAAATAGATAGTTTCAAACTTAAAGAAGAATGGAATATAAAATTCTGAAGAAAAAATATAAATGCATTTTAACCTGGCTTACCAATGTGTTTGGAAACATTCATTTCAATGAGAAATATATATCACACACTGAGAGAGAGCTGCAGGTAATAATAAAAGTTAATACATCATAACTATAATAGTAGTCAAAAAAAGAAATCTCTTTTTTTTTCCCAATCATAGAATCACTGCAGGTAACTTCTTCAAATCTGATTGTATATTTTAAAGAATTAATTGTCTTAGATTTTTCATTTGGTCAAAAAAATTTTGTAACTTTTATTTCCCTGGCTATGTGTAAAGCAACTTTCTTCAAAAACATGTCTGCCTTAATTTTAAAACTTTCCTGACTTTCTTGAATGCTATTCATATCTGCTAGGCTTACCTAGATAAATCAAATAAATAAGAATTCTATTTCCTTTCCAGATAAACTTGCTTTTGAATGGAAGAAGTTTTCATGGTTTTTTATGTGTAAGTCTCTTAAAATTCTCTCATCTTAACTAGATCTCTGCAATGATTGTTTGTATACAGACAAGACTCTATTTAAAACCCATTCAAGCTGTTCTGAAGGAAACTTTCATAATTTAATGTACTTTAGAAACACTGCATTTTGCAACACGGTAGAAAAATGCAATAGGGAGGCAGATTAAAGCTCAGACATTAAAGATAAGAAACTACTGTAAATTAATATTGAATAAATAAATACTTGACATTGGAGAAGTTCAATATTTTTAGGGTTTTTCTCTTTGTATTTAAAGTTAATTAATTGTCACTTAGAAAACTGGATTTATTTCCTAGTCTGCTGCTCATTGCCTAGCTTCCTTGTAAGAAAAAAACCCTTTTATTCATGCTATTCTTTAAAAAATTTGAACCAGATTTCTTCTGTTGCAAGTTCACTTCTGTATTCAGAGTCAGTTTTCTCCTGTGGAATTTTTGTGTTGGTTTCCCAACAGCCACAAAAAGCTGGAAGTTTCTTCTTCTGTTCTAAAAAGGTCGTGGTTCATTTGTTTAAAAATGTCATCAGTCTAAAGTAGTAAAGGAGTTTAAGCTGCTAAAAATGCAGCACTGCTTAAAAGCAAGTGGCCTTAGAGAAAGCTTTGGATGGTCTTTTGGAAGCTCAACCTCCTGAAGTTTTTTATTAAAACAGTCATTTTACATTCATTCAGCCACAGTTAATGGAATTTGTTTATCTGGTTTTGCTTTTGCCACTTAACTATATGATCTGTGAGCTTTTAAATACTTACAGAAACACTTTTATTTTGTTTTTCCACATTATCTCACTCTGTATTTTATTATCTCTGGACCTCAGCATTGTCACCTCTGTGTCAGTTAAAGGCTTCCACTGAGTCCAGGTCAGGTTCTTGACCCAGCCCTGGATCTTCCTGCTTCCCATGGAGTTGTCATCACGAGACTCATTTCAATTTTCACAGATCTACTCGCTGTTAATTAACTCAGAAATTCAGAGCACTGAATCCTTGTATTTTCATATGCAGAAGGCAACGTTCTCGTCACTATTTATCCTGCAAAATGAACAACTCTGAAAAAAAAGCCTAAGCAGCCAAAAATAATCTATATAAAATATGTATTGAGTCAGGAGAGGGAAGGAAATCAATAGAGTTCTTATAAATTCTGCTAGCCCAAGGGCATCAGTGACTTGCAGTGTAAGCCAACGTATTAAGTGCTTTGTTTTGACAATTTACTTATAAATAAATTTCTATTTTCTCATCCCTAGTGAAAGAGAGCTGAACACTCCAGCTTGGGCATGTGGATCTCCCCTTTAACCTCTGCCTGTTGTAGAGGTCCAAACCTGTGGCTGTTTCAGGAATGTCTTCTATCAGCATCTCTGATTTGCTGCAAATGTGAAGGTACTTCTGTGCAGGTGACATCAAAGTTCTGGTAAATTGGGGTATAAGAAATAGAATATAAAATAATTAAAAATCAAATATAGTTTGTTCCCAAAAAATGGCACTAACAGATTTTGCACTTGAAATCAAGATTTCAAGCCTGAAGTGAGCTGTTTTATAACCACTAAAGAATGTATTCCTAGTTAGTATACAGAAACATGGTTAAAAACCACTGATTAAACTGTGTTTTCAGAGCAATTAATTCAGTGTTTATGTCTACAAAAAGATGTGAATTTGATGGTTTTTCATAAGCTCCAGGAAACACATTTTATTTTTTTTCAAGAAAAGTTACAGTTATGCCTTTCAAATCAGGAAATTTCCTTCTGTCTTTTGGTCCCATTTATCTGTTTGTCAGCCATAGTTTCTAAACTATAAAACACAGTTTTAGGAAGGAAGAAAACGATGTTTGCTCATATTTGCAGACAATTTTCAAAGCAGCCACAGCTTCAGCTTTTCATATGGAGTGGCTGTACTTCAGTGGAATAAAACAGCAAATAGCCATAAAAAAAAATAGCTATAAAAGCAAATAGCCCACACAATCAAATAGGAAGTGGGGCTGGCAGTTGTGTTGATGGCTTTTGGATAGCTTTGTTTGATCAGCCAGCCCCTGCCTTCAGCGAGGCAAAGCAGAGCCACAGAATGCTTTGGGCTGAAGGGACCTGAAAGATCATCCAGTGCCACCCCTGCCATGGGCAGGGACACCTTCCACTGTCCCAGGCTGCTCCAAGCCCTGTCCAGCCTGGCCTTGGACACCAGGGATGGGGCAGCCACAGCTGCTCTGGGCAGCCAGCACCCTGAGCTTGGCCTTCTCAGCCCCACCAGGTTTGCCCAGTCCCACCTCTGCAGCCTGTCCAGGTCCCTTGGGATCCATCCCTTCCCATCCCACCCAGCCTGGGGCTGCTGCTGGGTGCTCCACCCCACTGTCCCTGTCACCAATGGCTCCACCCCACTGTCCCTGTCCATGTCATCAATCGATCCCGCTGTCCCTGTCATCCCCCTGTCCCTGACACCACTGGCTCCATCCCATTGTCCCTGTCACCAGTGGCTCCATCCCACTGTCCCCATCACTGACACCAATGGCTCCATCCCACTGTCCCTGTCCCTGACACCACTGGCTCCATCCCACTGTCCCTGTCCCTGACACCAATGGCTCCATCCGACTGTCCCTGTCCCTGACACCACTGGCTCCATCCCACTGTCCCCATCACCGGCACCAATGGCTCCATCCCACTGTCCCCATCACTGACACCAATGGCTCCATCCCACTGTCCCCATCACTGACACCACTGGCTCCATCCCACTGTCCCCATCACTGACACCAATGGCTCCATCCCACTGTCCCTGCCCCTGACACCACTGGCTCCATCCCACTGTCCCCATCACTGTCACCAATGGCTCCATCCCACTGTCCCCATCACTGACACCACTGGCTCCATCCCACTGTCCCCATCACTGACACCAAGGCTCCATCCCACTGTCCCCATCACTGACACCAATGGCTCCACCCCACTGTCCCCATCACTGACACAAATGGCTCCATCCCACTGTCCCTGTCCCTGTCACCACTGGCTCCATCCCACTGACACTGATACCAGCGGCTCCAACCCACTGTCCCTGTCACAAAAAGAGATGTTAAATGTGTCTGTACATGTGTGTCTCTCTGCATCTTCAGCACAAATAGCTCGTTGCAGACAGTCTGGCTTGATGATCAGGGTATCAGAAATCCTTTAATTGTACATTAATTTACAGTGTCAGCCTGTCAGTGTCATCTGTGTCACCACCAACACCCCCCGAGGTTTGCCAGCAGCAGTGGGCCTGCTGCTGTGCTCATTTACCTCAGCAGCCTTCATCTCACTGAGAAAAAGTTTAGAAAAAGTGATTTATTTTGCCATGTCTTGCTTCCACTAATAAAGTAATTAATAAAGTCCGGGTTATCTCAGAATTTCATTATTGAACACAGTTCGGCATTCTTGTGTCAAATCCATTTTGACTAGTTTCACAGTTATGACCTTTGTTTTCATGAATATATAAATTTACAAATATATCCAAAATAGCTAAAGAAATAACTTTGTATAGATATATAAATGTGTAGATTTTATTCCTTTACACATTTATGAAGTTTGCTGATACAAGAAGCCAACTGTTGTTCACACAGGAGTGGCCACTCTGCAGTACCTGTGCTGTGATGCCACACTGCAATTCAGAAGTTTTTAGCCGGCTCAAAACTTCTATGTTAATACAATTCCTCTGTCTGAAGTTTCAATCTAGGGAAAAGCACCACTGAAGACGTAACAGCATCCCTCATTTTAACCTTTCCTAGGGAGCATCTTTTCTGCTTGCATTCCTTCTGGTTCTGGGAGGAGCTCTGGAGGTTTTGGGATGATGCACAGGTAGGAGTGAATAACAAAAGGATGTGATTTGTGTTTGCTGCTTGGAGCCAGAGTGGCTCTGAACAGCAGCACATTGAAATGACAGGGAAATATACAATTGGCTCTGACGTGGCTGGGAGGGAAGCTGACAAGGCATAAACTGTGAAGTGTTATCCCTTTTAACCAGTATAGCACTGTAATACTATATATGTACATAATGTACATTGATATAACACAGAGCATAACACAGTCTTCCAGGAAGGGAAACTGCAAGAATTATGTAGAATTTTTGGACATTAATCCTACTTTTCTGTTACAAACTTTACTGGATTATTTTACTTTAATGAGGAGAGAGTTTGAACTAAACTTTTCTGGACAAAGAGTTATAGAGATTAATAAGGAAAAAAATAATTTAGAAATTGTATGCTTAAGTATTGTTACAACCATTATATTAGTATTCAGCCTGTGGAACAGAAAATAAATTCATTCAGAATGCTTTTAGGTTGAGCCTGTCTGAAAAGCCACAGGAAGCCAGGAACCAATATCCCATTAAAATACATATCCTTTCAAATTTCATAAAGCAAAAATCCTACATATAAAGACATGTGAAGACAGTCAAATTTGAATTATTTATGAGGATTAAATTAATAAAGCTTTAATTCTGAAGTAATGGATAAAACTTAAGAGATTTTATTAGAATAAGAGCATTGGTTCTTGATTTTTTCCAAGTGCCATATGTTCTCCATGATGTAATTAATGTAACACCTAACTTATGGTTTTGAACAGTGTGTTTTCATATTGCTCATTTGCTGCTGCATGTGTGTTATGTGGGATTTTCCCAGGTCTTGATGGACACTGCTCACACTTAATGGGGACAATGATGAGCTAGAGGACCAAAAAATGAGAAAATGAGACATTTTTAAGCTCGCATTGCTGCCTGAGTCTGCAGCTCATAGCAGTACAGGGCTCACCATGGTGGGTAACTGCAGGAGCTGGGGGTATTTTGGAGGTGCACTGTGAGAAATATTTTCAATATACAGCTCTTTTTTTAAAGAAAGTTTCATATGTTGTTTACTATGCAAATTAAAAAAGGAATTACACATACAAGATTCATCAAAATTTAAGCAATTTATAAACATGTAAATATTTACCTAAGGAAATTGTCTCTTGTGTGTGCTATATGCAGTGGAATAGAACAATTAAGGTTTGTAGATTTTATAAGTTTTTAATGGTTAAAAAGAATAGTAGGAGGTGGTAAAAATAATTAGGAAAATAATAACCAGTTTTGAGTATTTGTCCCTAATTTCTTTTACTGCAGCACACATTTCAGCCTCAGCTGCCAAGCTTAATGGCCAAGCCTACTGGTTTTAATCACAACTTAAATTCTGACTTATTAAAGTCCTTCCAGCTTTACACAATAACCTTTAATCATTAAAATTTAGTTCACTGGTTTCTGTTAACAGAAGTTTGTTTTCAGTATATAATCAGCATGTGCTGGATCTGAATATGTAGAAATTATTTTTTTTACAGGAATGTGTCTTAGCAACCATGTCCCCTTGATTCCTTTGGGCACACAGGGGAAAGAAATTAAAGTTTCTTTTCTAATTAACATAATGCAGTTAGTCCAGATTGATGAAGGGGTGGCTGTACATCTGTGACTGAGGGAATAAACCAAATATGTCAATTTGGATAAAAAAGTAAACATTCCTTGTTCAGCACAGAATTTCAGATTAATTGTCAGTACAATAATTATGGGAGTGTAATTAATGTTTAGGCTCGGAAGTCGCTTGAGTAACAAGAATGCCCAAATACAAATCCGTGGTGTTGTCAACATCTCTGTGAGTGCAGGAATTTTCAGGGTGTTGTTACATACAATTAAGTCAGCAAGCTGCCTGCTTATCAGCTAAATAAAATGATTAATGGGTATGACCCTGGTAGGTTTTTGACAGCCATCTCTTGTGAGTGTAGCAAGGCTGCTCTGTGGGCAGGGGGGTTTTGATTGCACATTGTGTTGGCAGTTGTGCCTTTGCTTTCACCTTGCTATGCAGGCATCTTCTCCATCTCAGGCTCACAACTTCAGCTGAAAAGGCAGTTGTTAAAATGACCATAATTAGACATGTTTTTAGTGCAATTTTGTTGTGCAGACTGAATCCAAGCTCCAATTTTTAATATTTTTTTCCTTCAGATTGAATTTGTGCCCTGGCAAGAATTTCAGTTACAGGTTTTATTTCCTTTGTTTGTTTTTAAAAAAACACAAAAGGTGTTATTTCTTTTTTGTTGAAATAATGTTTAAGCTTGGGACAGAGGATTTACATTAATTTGTTCATAAATCACATTTGTTAAAAGTGAGAGTGGGAGAAGTAAAGAGAAAGGATGCAGCTGGGGATTCCACTCTGTGGGAGCACAGCTGAGGAGCATTTCTGAAGAGGAGTATTGCAAATTGAAGGAAATGAAAGAGTCTGAATCATCCAGAAACACTCACAGAGCTCAAGAGACACATGCAGTGGTTTTTTGTTTTTTTTTCTTGTTTCATTGTAAATCCAGCATACAAGGAATAAAACTTTGGAAGACCAGAAATCTTGAGAGAAAAAAGTTATGCCTACTCTGTTTGAAATGCAGCTTGCATTTATCTTTAGACATTGTAAGATTTTTTTTTTTTTGTAAAAAATGAGTGTTACAAAGATGAAAGCTGAAGACTCAGAAATATGAAAATGTGAAATAAATTACACTAATTAAATCTTATTTTTTTCCTTTCAGAGACTGTCTTTAGTCCACATGTCAACCACAATTAGGTCCTCTAGAATCCAAGGACTTCCTTTTGAATGTTCCACTTTGATCAGCTCCCAGCCAAGTGCTTCACTGGATGTAAAAGACTTCAGCTGGGGTGGAGAGTCAGCCTCACTCTGCAGCTCTCAAGGGCAGCCCCGAAAATCTTCCTGTGCTTGAAGTTTCCTTCTCTGGCCACAGCACAATCCACAGCCCGTCAGTCCATGTGCTCTGCAGGGCAGGAGGATGCCAGGTTACATTTCCCTTTGTGTCCGAATTGTCAATTTTTACTCTGAAATGTTGGTCTTTCTTTAGCAAAACTGTTTTGTGTTTTCAAATTCTGAGAGTTTGCATTAAGTATTGAACAGCTCCCATTTATAGTTTGACAGTAATTTCCCAAGAATGAATAGAGAAACAGTTACTTTGGGCTGTTGAACTTTGCCCCAGTGTTGGAAATTTGAGAGAGAGGCAGATGCTGCATTGGTTTGACCAGTGGTGATTTTGGTAAGGACTTAGGACTTATCAGGACTTATTCTACCCTTCTACACCAACCTTTTCTGACACCTGAGGTCTTGTGCTGGCCCTGTAGGACAGAGCAGCCTGAGATGTCCCTCTAAAGGACTCATGTGAAGATAAAGATGCCCTGATGCTGCTGGAGCTGGGGCCATCACAGGAAGAATTGGAGGTCCACTCTAAATTTCATTAAATGCAGCACAGAGGGCACAGCTTCAGGGGGAAAGACACAACACAAAAATATATTTGGATTCTTTCCTTTCAGTTTGTAAACTGCGTTTCTTTAGACATTATTCAAATATTTGCATGAGAGCCATAGATAGCATTCAGCCAGAATTAGGGAAGGTGTTGATGCCTCTGAAAAAGCTCAGCTGCTGTGGTCCTTCTCAGCATGAGCAGAGAAATTCCATCTGTGAACCTTCCCAAACAATCCTTTCATTCACGTTTAAGAGCCTGAATCACTTCTCCTTGCATTTCACATTTGAAATGTGAACTGAAATGTGTTTCTGTAGATAATAAACAGTAACAATGAACGCTATAAATAATTTAGTTGGCAACTCCAACAGATTTGTTCCAGGAAGCAAAGGTGATGTAAGGATATGCCAGTTGAGATAAGCTATAGGAACACCCACACCTGGTTGAGTTAACTTGGTCATATTGCCAAGAATAACTCAGGAAGTGCTTTGTCTCTTCCTAAAGAAAGCTGCTTTCTTGACTGCACAAGCAATTGTACAAATGCATTTAATCTTTTATTCATGTGGTGGCTGGGTGTCAAACGCTACCTTTCAGATCCCTGGGAAGCTGTTTAGGACGTTTCACTCTGTCATTTATATGTCACTTTAGCCAAAGATTACTTTGAATATATTTGTTTGTTTGTTTTATCCTAACAGTATTACTTCCAAGATGTTTAAGTTTCTATCTCCCTGTCTAGTGTTTACCTAAAATGCCATATGCCAATGTAGAAATGGTGCTAAATTCCCACCCATTAATACACACAGATATACTTTCCTTCCTGGCAGGTGTTCTCAGAAGGATGCCTGTTATTGTAATTGCCCCCAAAATACAACAAAGAATAACCAGGTAAACAGCAATCAAAATGTTGAAATATGTCTAGGAGAGTTTGCCAAAAATTTCCTTTTGAACAAGCTTTATATGCCAAGCATATACAGTGAAATGAGAAAATTATAGAAAAAAATTATAGATAGAAAAAACTCTTGCCAGTCCTAATTTAGCTTTTTTTGCACATATTCAGCACCATTCATTATTGTATTTTCTACTTTTAAATCTTACCAGGCTATGCAGTTCACACTTTGCAACAGCATAGCACGAAATTCTAGAAATAACATTACCGTAGCAGTAGTAATTTAAGGATATTAACAATTAATTTCCATGTAACGTACATGATATCTAGTTTGAATTTTTTATTAATGAAAAGAGCATTTAAAGCAGCCAGCAAGGAATGATGACCACATTGTCCTTCCCCTCCATCTGTGTTTCCCTGCAGAAGAAAATAATCCCATTATTATCAGTTACTACTTGCAGTGCAGACAAACTGCCAGCAGAGAGGACCATCCCCAGGCCATATTTCAGGACTTCTTTATAGCTGGAAAGAACCTGACCAAAACACACCACACCCCCATGTGATTGACACAAAAATTTTATTTATAAGCTAAGCCTTGTGGATGATGCTTGGTGTGCCCACCCTGGTGTCATGGTTTGACCCGGAAGTAAGGGTTTGGGAAGTTATGGTCAAACCAATCAGTGGCCAAATTTCAGATTGGCACCTGGTGTGGCCACTGGGAACTCGGATACGCCTCTGAGAACACACAGGGGTTAAAAGCAGAGCACTCGCAGAGAGACTTCCTCTTTGGAGTCCAGTCATGGGGGCACTGGCACTGTGCCAGTGTCAATCCATGACACCTGGGAATGATGGAGCATGACCTGATAGACAACAACAACCCAAAGGACAAGAGATAAGAAGTGATAAAGAAGTAGAGACAAGGATTTTGTGTTTAGCACCTCTTACTGCTTCCAGACTGGAATGGAAAAATGAGATTTTTTCTTTTTTTTTTTTTTTTTTTTTCTGAAAAAAGTAAGAGGTGCTTAAAAGAAAATACAAAATAAAACTTTGAATTCAAAAAAAAAAATCTCCAGATGGTCATTAAATATGTTAAATGGCAGCCTGCTTTCAGCCCACCAGGCACTGAGCTTATTATTCTAATAAGATCTTAAAATGAAAAAGATAAAGTCTTATAAAAAGAGGCTGTTAACTTTGATGGCGCTTAATATAGATAACTTTTAGAATACCCATTAATGTGCAAAGATACAAAACATATATTCAGCACCACAATAGTTCTCTCCTGAAGGACCCTCGTGCAGGCACTGCCAGACTTTTTCTCTTCTCTCTTGCATGCAGGTGCTTAAAAAGAGAAAGCTTCAAAAGAAGAAATAGAACACTTAAACCAGTGATTTACAGAAGAAAAAAGTTGAAATTATGAATGTTAAAAATGCAGAAGAGTTGGGAAGCCAGAATTTGGAAAGGTAGTTCCATTTGCAGGCTAAGCTTTGCCATACAAAGCATATTACTGCAGACATATGTTATTAAGATTTGATATATATGCCATGTACTCATTATTAATATCTGATCATTCAACACAGTAAATCCTTTTCAAATAATGTGCATTTTACAGTAATTTACAAACAGATCCAGTTTAAGTGTAGTGGCTTGGAATGGCCACATTCATTTTGGGACAGTTAGATATGTATTTATTGGTTTGATGCTAAATAAATAGGTATTATCAAATTTGTTTGATGTTTTCAGAAACTGAAAACAGAATAAAGTAAATTTACTTTATTTGAGGCATCTGGATGTGCAGACTCTGGGATCCTGGACTGGAAAACCTCCTATTCTAAAAGCCCTCAAGTATTTATAGCATTGTTTCAACTCAAGCCTCATTTTCTGCAAAGCAGTTTTAAGGTACTCAGTTTATATGGAATTCTAATTCCAATGCTAAGACAACATAAGATTGCTAAGATGCTTCCAGATTTAGCTATTTAATAAGATTTTTATATTGTTTTTAGGGTACTGTATCACTTTTACAGTGCATCCAAAGCAGATTTGCTCATTTCTTTGATTTCACACGCTCGACACGATTGCAAATTCTACACACAACCTTTACAACTAATTCATATTTTTCTGTTTTTGTAGAACGGCTTAGTTCTAAAATGTTGAGAAAATTATTGAATGCTGGAGTGGGATTTTTGGATCAGAGTGTTTCTGTGAAGATCTGTGCTGTGTTTTGGAAGCCTGCTCCCCCCAGTTCAGCTCAGCCTTGGCGGTGGCAGCGATGCACAGGCTGAGGAACTGACCCAGCCCAGGGTGTGCACGTCTGCCTGTCCTTCCCACGGCGAGCAGCACGGCTGGAATTCAATCTGGAATGTGCAGAGGGACCCAAGGAGGCTCTGAGGCCCAAAATCTTCAATAATGATCAGCACAACAGCCCCCAGCTGCAGAGGAGTCTTTGATCCATGGTGTATGTGTGTATCAGCTTCCACCAATGCAAATTAGGAAAATTATTGAGTGAGGTCAAGGGAACAAACTTGATCAATGTCTTCCAATGATTATTTCAATCCAGTGGCCATTTTCTTTGTTTTCTCTCCTTCTTTCATTCATCTCACACCACCCAATTGAGTTCCTTGGTATAAGCGGTCATCCTACAATCATTACTTTTTTTTTCCCCCCCACTGATTTTCAAAATTATGTTAGAACCTCAAAAAAAAAAAAAAATAGTGACAAAATTAACAACTTCACTTTAGTGTGGAAAGGCAACTTTTATATCCCTTATGCAAAAGAGTCTTAGAAGTTACAAGTAAAAAATCACTGGTAATCAATGAACTAGAGGAATAAAATCCTGTTACAAGTGAGTTCTTTTTGAACAGCAATTTCCCAGTGGAAGGGTATGAATTATACTGCTGATATTGAGGATAATGCATAAGAATCTTTTAAAAATGCAGGCAGGTCTTTTTGTGCCCACAGAATTTTCTCTAGTGGAATCCTGGGAAAAGGGAAAAGGAAGAATTTAAAAGGTAACTCTACATTCTTTAGAAATAGCCTGTAATTCTTTTTCTTCCTATTTCTTCCCACACCCCTTTGCCAAAATTACTCCTCTTACTCAGGCTTCCCTGTGTGTCAGGAAAGAGAACCTGCATCAGCAAGAGAAGCAATTTTTTGAGCAGTTAAAGCTGATAACAGAAATTTCATCTGGAAGCAAAGTAAACCAAGGATCATGGAAAGAGGAGGAAGTCCCAATTCAAGAAAATGCTCGGTTCTTCATGGTGGAGAAGCAGGTAAGTGGTACACCAGGGGTATTACTCTCTTCTGGGAAAACAGGAATGTTGGAAATGTGTTCCAGAGCTTTACATTCATCATTTTGTTTGTTTGGAGTTCTAGACCAAAGGAGGCAAAAATGGCTTGAGAAACAAAGTGGCAAGAAATTTTCAATCCACCAAGAAATAAATTTCTCAAAATTCAGCACATTCTATGCTGAAAACCTGTTCTCAGGAAGTATTGCTTCCTTTTTGGAGGAAACAACTGAATACATTGATTAAATTACAGGAGAGTGGACACCTGAACATGTAGAGGTGTAGCAACTGGTTTCAGTAGCAGATTTAAAATGGCTCAGCAGGTGCCTGCACTTCTGAGCTGGATTGCTGCCAAGGAAAAAAACTTCATTCCTCTGAATTCACTCTGTATGAAGAGAAGGCTGGCAATTACTCTGGCCACAGTGAAAGTAAACTGGAATTAACCTAAAAGAAATCAATCCAAGACAACTAAATGTAGGTAAATGCATTTACTTTCTTTTCTAAATACATGGCAATAACAGAACACACAGTCTTGTTACTAATTAAGAGTTCAAACAGTTAAAGTAATCTTTGGTCCTTCTGTTCGATATAAAAAAAAAAAATGAAACATGGATTTGGATTTTGATTATATCTGATAAAGGCACCAAGGAAGCTCTACAGAGCACTGGAGCCTACAGCAGTGTCCAGTGCACTGCAGAATGAACATGGGCTAGGAAATAAATTATAAAAAGTGGAGATGCACAATGGATAAGTAATCCTGCAAAATATATGTTGGAGAAATGCTTTTTTCCTCTCTACTTTTTAAAGCAGAATGAAAAACTTGTGAGTACTTTTTTCATTGTTCTATCTCTGATTTTCAAGAGGGCCTGATGATTTCAAAGCAGAAACTGCTGTGGCTATTGAAAAACTTGATTCTGAAGCACAGTGCAGCAGTTCTTGAAAATCTGCTCCTCTAAAATTTCAAATTTATGAGCTGAGACATCTTCTTAATATTAATACTGATATTAAAATATATAAAAAACTGTGCAGATACATTCTTAGAGAAAATTTTAAGTTCATTTATAGTTTCCATGACATTCACAAGTGCAGTCAGTATTTCTGTTGCAACGTCTTTGTCACAAATGAAAGTATAAATTATTTTATATAAAATCAAAATGCAAGAATACAATGTGGCGATCATTTGGTGTCATGTAATGTTACCTAAAAACTAAACAGATATTGAACAGATGTCATTAAAGCAAATTATGATTTATTCCACTTCCACATTCAGCTTCATTGTGAATAAAATCTTTGTAATTATTGCTTCTAACAGGTGCGATGATAGGTCGCAGCCATGGGGTGATAGCAGATGAAGGAAGGTATGAGCTCTTTCCCAAGTTTAGCATACAATTTTGAAGGGTTTCTTTCTCATTAAAAGTTCACATTTTTCAGTTGTTATATACTTGGTTTTCATTTTCAAGTAGGAAACATGTCCAATACAGCTTGCTTTTTTAAAAACTCACTAGGGCTTAGATGAAGCTTAATTTATTTCAGCAGCTGAAACTTGTCCTCTTAGTCAAGTTTCATCATTTCCAGATAATGAAATCTTGCAGCAGTTCTGTATTAGACTGGCAAGCAAAGTGTTTTGTAGCTTAACTTTCAGGGTTGTGGTTATCACCTCAAAGAGGGAGGAAATTTTGCTTATCTGAAGCAGTCACATGTTGAGATTCAAACAGAAAAGGCACAAACCATGAGGGTATTATGGAAATAGCAAACAATACTTTAATATCCTACACTGGGACTCAGTCAGTCCACCTTAGCTCTTTCAAAGAGAGGCCAGAACATGGAATTTATGTTTAAATAAATATATAGGGCATCATCCAAAGTCTGCCAATGCAGTGGAAGTGTCAAATCCCTAATCCTGCTAAGGGAGCAGCTTGGTCACAGTAACACCCCCCAGCCCAGGGACCCTCTGCTCATCCCCTACTCACTGCCACGCTCTCCCATTGTTGGAAAATTGAATTAGCCCCTCATTAGGAAGCAAATAGGTGCAGATAAATGTTTGATATTTTGCCTCCAGTAGTGGCTAACCAGCTCCCCTAACAGCCTCAGTGCAACCTGCAGAGCTGGATGTGAGATAACACCTTCCTGCTGCCTGTAGGGCTGAGCCCTGCCCTGCTGCCCCAGACCAAATTAATCTCTTCCTAAGCAGTGTTATTGCAGATATTGCTGCTGGTCAATTATGCAGCCCCTCTGAAATTCCCTGCTCAGCTGTTGCACTGCATAAGTGATTATTTCCTGTTGGGTGTTATCTGACTGCTGACTATAAATCTTAGTGAATAACCACTTGTTTTCCTGTTCTGACAGATGCTCCCAGGAACGCTTGTTAAGGGAAGAGGGACTTCTGTTTGCATCTGCTGCAGTCAGCCCCAAGTAGATTAAACACTGAACAACAGTGGCCAGATTTTGCATCCTGATGCTCACAGGTAACTGTTCCCTTGTAATGAGAGGTGTTTGGAGAAGAACTGTCTCACTCTGCTGTGCTCACTGTCCATGAGGATTCTGCTCTCTCCACACTCTGATTAAGAGCTATGCTGTGCCATTCATTACCCAGTAATTGTGAAGGAAAAAAATAATGGTTCCAGGACTTGTTCTTCATAAAGTGATCTTGCCAGTGGCTATGGTAAAACATTTGATGTGATAATGAAACATGGAAGATTCTGTCATTCTTTGTTCTCCCTCTTATTACATTTATTACGATTGAGAAGAAAAGAATATAGTAAAGGATGTGAAAGACATTTCCACTCTTATCAGAATAATTTGAATATCTTAATTTAGATGTTTTTAGAACTCCCCCTCTTCTGGTAGATGTACTTTCTATATGCTGGTGGCTCAGAGTCAGCCTTTGATGAGAGCTGGGCCTGGTTAGACTGGACAAGAATGAGGTGATTTCATCAATCCCTACAAATATCTCCAAGAGGTGTCAGAGGGTGCTGCCCAGGGACTGGATAAGAAGAAATGGCCAGAAACTAAAACACAACAAGTTCCACCTCAACACGAGGAAGAACTTCTTACCATGGAGGGGGCAGAGCCCTGGAACAGCTGCCTCTCTGGAGACATCCCAAACACCCTGGACACCTTCCTGTGTCACCTGCCAACCCTAACAATTCTGTGATTCTGGGAAAACAGTAATTATTTATGTGTAAGAATCTATAAAATGATGGAACCACACTGTGCCGTCTTAAAGAAACTGTTCATCTTATCAATAATTCTGCCAGCTCTCTGCCAATTTGCTCTGTCAGTTTTTCTTTCCTTTGATCAAAGCCAGAAAAGAACTTATTAAAAGCAAGGCAGGCTCTGCCTGGTGCAGAGCTTACTGAAGGGGAAAAGGACCTTTGTGTAATTACTTCCTTTACATAAAAACAACCAAAACCACCTGAGGGTTGTTATCCTTTCCCTGCTACTGGACAATCCTTTGTAACCCTCAGAAGTCACTCCTGTGCCTCAGGCCTGCCTGCAGGGTGACTGTCACTCATTTGGGGCATCAGATCATGGCCAGAGTCCTGTTCCATGGCAGATTGCTGAGGTGTCCCAAAGGAAGGGGGAACTCCTTCCTGTCCATAATGTACAGCACACACAGAGCTAAATCAGCCCCAGCCTTCTCTGTCATTTCCTGGGTCTCCACACCTTTTTTCCACACAATTCAATTAAGTTTCTCTCTTCTCCTTCTCCTTCTCCTTCTCCTTCTCCTTCTCCTTCTCCTTCTCCTTCCGGTTTCTTTTGGAGTCTGTGTGTTTTTCCCTGCCATTCCTTGATGTCTCTGCCAAGCTAGTGAATCTTGTTGCTAAACAGAAATTCTATAAATTCAGTATTTAATTTTTGTTATTGTTTCAGAGAAACTACTTTTATTTCATTTCAGCAGCCTTAGGATGCTTGGTTGTGGATTTTTTTTTAATAAGGTCTGTTTTGTAAAAGGTAACAGTTAAAAGCAAAATACTGTATTTTACTAGAAAATAACACCACTTCACCACCTATGAGAGGGAACAGAGCTGAGTTTCTGAGTTTCTGAGTTTCATGCAGATGGCAGAACAGAAAAATAAAAAGGGAAGTCAGGGTATTTTGAATATATTGAAGTTTGGTGCATCTTCATAAGTTGGACAAATATGAAAATGAGGAAAAGTGCCCCACTTGCATATTTGGTTTTTACCCAGCAGCTCTGCCCTCTTTCTTTGCTGCAATTTGGAAACTGATATTTTAATCATCAGTGGATGCTTATTATTTAATTATTAATTAATTAGTTAATGCTTTTTCACTTTTGATTCAGCCTAAGCATATATCTAAATATTACTTGTACACTCATTTTCTTGATCACAAATAAAACTTGTGACACCATGCTGATCAGTAGCATTATAATAAATAATTAATAATCACAGTACAGACATGCTTCTAATAATTTTATACAGCAATTAGGCTTTAGTGCAGCATCAAAATGCTTCATTCTTTCAAAGGTTAATGCAAACTGGGGATGAGTAGTGTAGATACCAACCTCAGAGTGTTTTCACTTACATGTGTGCTTAATACTTTTCTCTCTATTAGGAACAGTTAAAAACCCTGTCCCCTCCAGTTTGGTTTTTCTTGATCTTTTATTCAGATTTTGCTCATTAATCTATGATGGTTAATCTGGTTTATATATTATGATGTGCTTATTTAGTCATTTCTTACATTGAGATGCTGAGTTTATGTTGTTTACTCTGGTGCAAAATACCAAAAATTTCAATGGCAAGTGGATTATATCTTTGTTACAGAGAAAATGCACAGTCCTCAACATTGTAAAATAATGAAGATGAAATTTGGCATTCTTTGCGTTTAGTAATCTGCAGTCTATCATTTCAGTAAATGAGAACAGACATTTCTTTCTTTACTATTTAATCACATAGCTAAAGATATTAAAACTAGAATAAGTTAAGGACTTTTAATAGACTCTGGAAACACAGCAATTTCAATATAGCCCAGATTAATTATTCTTTAATTAAATGCAGTAAGTAAAGCCTAAAGTACAGACATTTGGGTTGCAAAAAAAGTGGGTAGAGATCTATAGAAAACAAACCTATTAATAAAAACTAATTTATAACATGGAGAGGGGAAAGAGGAGATGACCAATTATGTCACAGTGGAAGCAGAGAGGAAAAAGAACTATGGGAATAAGAATAGTAAGAATTTGTGGTTTTTTAAATGGGTACAGAATGAGTAGATTTAAATATTTAAATAGACAAATCTAAAGAATTAGAAGAAAAAGCCAAACCAGGCTGCAAAAACAATGAGAAGCTTGGGGTTTTTTTTGGTTTTGGTTTTTCTCAATGTAAAAGTTTGTTTCTCATAAAAACCTTTAATCAATGTGTATCAAGACTCTCCCTGTGGAGCCTGAGTGCTTTTACATTGCAAGGTTTACACAGGGTGCCCCAACCTTGCTCTGACCACCTGAACATTGCATTATAATCCACAGCATCTGATCCTATAGGTGAACTTGAGTAATAAAACCCAGGGCTCATAAACTCCCTCAGACCATGCACCTGTGCTGCATTTTAATCCTCTTTCTCCACTTTCTGTATCATTAAACCTGACACACCAAATTTTATTCCCTTTAGCAGTGTTGTTAGGTTGAATGCCTACTAAATATGAAGCCTAAGTGGAGATGACTTCACCTTGGTGCTGAGCTTTCTTTGCTTCAATTACCTCTGGTACTTTCCTTGCCTCAATTAACTTTGCAGGATCTGTGAAAAGGTCTTCCTATTATTGTGAGATATTTTTCTAAGGAAGGAAAAATATATTTGGGAGTACACAGTGATACAGAAGTTAGTTAAAAGACACGGTATTTTTTGGCAGGTAGAAGCAGCTAAAGGCCAGATTTAAGTCATAATAATTGTTGTAATCTATTTATAGACCCTCTTTAGAACCTCATTCTTTTGCTTAACCAGCTACAGACTCAGTGCAGAAATATTTTTTCCTGTTCTACCTCCTGCGCTCCTTATTTATTTGAATTTTACCTCAATCTTCTCAGTGCAGTAATCAAGTCATTTCAACAGTGAAATTGTGTGATTTCTTCTCCGGACATCTTATATATGATAGTGGACAGGTATTTCCATATTGCCTTGTCCTACATCAGACAGCAATGAGGAATCACACCTGGAATAGGGACAGAGCAGCTCTCAAGGACTGACAAAACTGAACCTGCAAGGGACCCAAGCAAGCAGGGGCTGAAGGAAATTAGCAGTTAACTTGTTTGCTGTTGAGGCGTTCTAGCAATGGTTTCTGAATCATTAAAAAGGAATGGATTCTGTCATTTTTTATTTCTTTTAAATTCCTGTGGCCAGCTGATTTAAAGCTATTTGATCTCCAGGCTTGGCTAACCTGCTGCTGTCCATCTCAGCAGGAATTTTGATGACAGATAATGAAAAGCCAGTAATGGGGGAATTTGGGTGGTGCAGCTAAGAAGCCAAAATTGTTTTTAAGCTAGCTTTCAAAAGATGATTTAGAGGGATACATACCTTGAGATCTGGACATTTGTTTTCCAATGGGAAAATGCAAGACTGGGCTCGTGCAGAATGTGAATGAGTTAGAATAAGCCAAGAAGTAGAAACACCAAATGTCCATGGTTTAATCTCAGCCTTTGATTCTCAGCAGAGTAAATGCTCACTGGCACATCCCAGAGGAGAGTTTGATGGAAACAATGCCAAATACTAGGGCAGATATTGGAAATACCTAACAAGATGTTGATTTACAGCTTGAAGGAAGAAGTCCCACATTTTACCAAATTTCTCATCCTTGCCAAGTTTAAAAATTTAAAAACTTGTGTCAATTTATCTCTTGATCTGAGTCTTTTTAATCAACAAATTATCTCAATAAAGATGTTGCTTTTTTTCTAATAATAATATTTACTTTATACCTCATTAATTAGCAGGTCCCTTGCTATACACCAAACTATGAGTCACTTCAGTACTTTTTTCTTTAAAACCCTTTGTCTTTTCCTGATATTATATATGGGACAAAAAGGCATAAATGAACCTGAATGTAGTAATTCCTCAGGTAAGATTTTTTTTAGTAATACTTTTTTTTATTAAATGGCATGTCAGTGCTTTCAGATTAGTTGCTAATATATTATTTATGCTTTTTTATTATTATTTCAAAAGCTGGCCTGCACATAGAAGATATCAAGAAAAAAAATTAATAATTTTTCTTTTTCCTTTCTAGATATGCAGAATTTTGGTAATCAGTAGCTGATTAAGATCTAGTCCTGCCCCTGTTTCAAGTTTTAACAATTTGTCTCACAGCTTCAGTTAATCAGGAACAGCTTTGAAAAGAATCTTCTCACTTTTAGAGCTCTGTGATTCTGTAGGGTACTTCTGATCAAATTCTCCTTTCACAGAGTGGAAAGCTCTTGCTCTCCCCACTGAACTCTGTGCATTTGGTCTCTGTGGTAAATACTCAGTCATCCTCTGTGCTCTGCTTTGCTGCATTTCCCTTGTTGGAGCACGTAAAACTTGGGAAAAGAAAGTTCCTGAGTGGATGTGAATGTATGGCCCAGCTTCCCCTCCTGCAGGATCACACACAAACCCAGGGTTTGCTCTGCTGGAAATCAGCCAGGCGAGGATTCACTCTCTGGGGGCACAGGACAGCTCTCACTCAGCTCTTGATGTGGTTTGGAAAAAAAAAAAAAAAAAAAAAAGAGGCTTTGAGGGTGGACATCTCTTTAGAGAGACAATAACCAGGAAGGAGATAGATGGAGATAGATGTTTTCATCACTGGGATGCTGAGCACTTTGTCACCCCTGCCGTGGCCTGGCAGGACCAGGTCACCTGCTGCTGACCCATCCTCAATGAAAGCATTCTGTCTTCCCTGTCAGAAATCTCCAGAAACATCTCTGAAAAATAAATTAATTGCATTTTTTATGATCACAACTGACATATTCAGCTGTATAAACTGCTTCCACACTTGTGTAGACCTCTTACAGCTGATCTACCTTATACCTTAAACAATTATAACCCTTTTGGTTTGGATTTGTTTTCCTTCTTCATGAAAGTAAAGTGAAGAATGGGGTCCTGGTAAATGCAATATTTTCCATTGGATGTTTTAAAGGGTAAACAGCTGGTCTGTAAAGACCCCTCAACTCTGCAAGTAACTCAGGTTATCTTCATGGAAAACTTTTTTAAAAAATTAATTTTCTTTTCTTAGGCTCTATTTGTTGGCTGAGAAGACCTGCTGTTGTGTTACATTCTTTCCTTGCATCTCAGGGATTGGCTACAATGATTTTTTGAATAAAAGTGATCAGTAGCAGAATAGCTACATACATTAGCTAAAAATTACAATTTTTTTGTGTGATGTTTTCGTACTTATGCTTCTATCACTATTCTATCCCATTTTTGTAGTGATATTCTGTGCTATTACCTTGCTTTATGAGACATGGGCTTTGTTTTTTTTCCTCAAGGTGAGCTTTATACATTTTTATATTTCTAATGCATAGCCATGAAACAACATTCAAGCCAGTTGCTTGCACATAAACAACTGGGATTCCAGGGGATGACATCTGCCAGGAGCTCCAAGATTTGTGATTGTTTTTTTTTTTCAAAGTCAGTGTTCCCAAACCCTCTGAAGAACATTTGGGAATGGGCTTTGTAGGTTGCTTGGCACATTGCTTGCTTTTTCTTATCGAGTCGCAGTTTTCCCCATAAATCTCAATAGTCTGCTAATGATTTGTGTGGCTTGTAATTGGTTCTGTATTTTATAGAAGGATTTGTTGTCGTTGCAGTGTAATGCAGTTATTAATTGGTGTGTTTGCTAATCTTTGTCACTCTTGCATTTGGTTGCCTTCATATTTCCGAAATAATTTCTTGTGCTTGACTAAAGCAGAACGTGGGCTCGTGTTTGAAGATGTGACCTCTCTGGAGCAGAGCTGGCTTTGCCTCTCAGGCTAATTAGCATTCAGTGGTACATCCCTAAATGGACACTGAACAAGGTCTCAACTGCTGAAGGAACAACTGCTGTGCCTCCCGCGCTCGGAAGGATCAGCCTTGTAATTAACGTGCTCAAGGAGCTGTGGTCTGAGATAAGGAAAGTCAATCCAAACCTGTGTTAATAGCTTCAGCTTCAATTAATTTCCATCAGAACCATCACGTACCCCCAGTGGCCCAAGTGCTTCTGGAAGATGGCTGGCTGTGTGGTTTTTAATGAGTGGATGAGATGGGGAGATGGAAGGGTGAGAGTTACATGCAGAAACTTCTATAACAGCAGAATCACCCCATGCTCTGTCTGATCATTTTGTACTTGGCCTAGATGTCAGCCACTGATCAAAATTAGGGTAAAAAGCATGAAGGTGGTGATATTCTGTTTGTTTGTTTATCCTACATATTTTCCATACCAGAAATTGTTTTTCTGGTGTGAACAATTGTCAGCAAGGCAAGGGGAAAGGGACTCATCCTGCCTCCAATCTTACTGTCTGTGGTCATTAGAGAAAAGAGAAATCACAAAAAGAAAGTGCAATTCTTGGTTTTTGTCTCTGAACTTCATTCTCTGCTGTCCTTGCTTATCCAAATGCTTAGAGGAAAGGAAATAAGCAGCAGTAAGAGAAAGCCTGTTTATAGATGAGCATGATTTTTCTCTCCTAATGGTAGGTGGGATGTCTTAATAATGTGAAAAACTCACAGAACTGAGCTACTGCACTGAATTTTCATGACACAGAGCCAACCTATGTAAAATCAGATGTGGGCTCAAACACAGGGAGCTTTGAGCTAAATGAATGAATCCTCTTCCTCCATCAAGGGAAAGCAAATTGTACTAGATCTTTAACTAAGATAACTATCCAGACTTTTGAAATTTAGAAAATATAACATGCAAGTATGTGTCAATTGCTACATTCAGCCAGGGCATCATTCAGAAGTCCCCTTATGGAAGAAACAGGTTATTTGCCCCACAACATTTCTGTTTCTCCAGTGGTTCTAAATCAGGTCCCTTGGATCAGTCTTCAAGGTCAGTGGCTTTTTCATTAAGTGCAGAGAGCCTTGGCCTCTTCTGAGTTACTTAAATTCCCTGTGCTCTGGGCCACTGAGTTCCCTTTCATTTTTGGATTTGGCCAAAGTTACTTTAACAAGCTGGATGTGTTAGCAGATTTTTGTTTCCCTCCCCACTTTCTTATTTAATATGAGAGCTCATCCTTTCCATCTGACAGATCACCTGCATGATTGCTGGAGTATTAAGCCCTGACTCTGTCATTAGCTTTCAGGAGGTCAAGAACATGGTTTGCACAGCAGGCAGAGTGCAAAACCTTGCAAAAACTATTTTTTTTCTATTCTTTTTGATATTGCTATTTATATCTGTTAATCCAAAAAGGACAGGCCTCTAAAGTTACTCTTCAAAATGAAGCTGACACCATGAAAAATCTCAGCTCCATCTATTAGGTTGATGGGAAAAGTGTTTCAATGAAGGAATATGGATAAAGTGTTGTGTGACTAAAGACTAAATTTATAGAAAACATAGTTTTTGTCATTCTGCCAATTGTATGGCAAGTAAGAAACTTCAGTAATTCTGAAAAATGGTATTTGCTCAACTCCTCTTAATAAATACTTGAGCTTCTTTAACATCTCTTATCTCAGCATGTTTCCCAAGTCTGAGTCGTGTCCTCCCGAGTAGGTCACAGTTATTATTTCCTGTAGACCAAGTGAAGAAGCCCAGGAAAACACACATTATTTTCCTCCATAATAAGGGACGAACAAATGACAGAAGCAGAAATAAAAGCCTGCTGTTCTGGCTGTTACACTGCCACATTTCCTGGCTTGTAGTGCCATGGGAAGGGAGATCAACACTTCATCACAGTGACTAAGCAGTTGGAGGTGCTGTGCTAATGTGGCACTGTCTCCTAGGATTTGGGTTCACTTGAAATTACATTCAATTAGAAAACAGCACTAAGTGACTTCTCAAGGTTGTGATTTAGCTTGGTGTGATTTCCAAGTGAAGGAAAGCCCTGGAGGAGATGTTATTAATTGTACTCTTCACAGCAGTGCCTAAGGAGCAGCCAAGGTCAGTGCCAGCTTCCCAGGCACGCTGCAGGTGAGTGACCACTGCTTCAGAGGAAATAGCTCAGAGTCTCAATGGACAAGTGGCAAATGTCATTTTATGAAGGGCAGAACAGAGTGAGAGAGGAGATTCTCTAAACAGAAATGTAAGGTGATTTCAAGGATAAAGTTTTAGGGCAAAACCTCAGAGCAAAGCTTTGATTGTTGTTTCTTTGGCAGGTCACAATTCCTGTTCTGATGGAAGTGTCGGTGCCCTGTGCAATGGTTACTCCTATTCTCCTTGCTCTGCCAGGTCTTCTTACTCTTTAGCTTCCTTGTACTTTTATTTTTCAAAAATTAAAGGTTTTCAAAGTCCCAGATGTTAAAAAACCCTACTTTAAAGTGCTATTGGTCCAATTTTTTTTTTGAGAGGGCGGAGTGAGTTTGATGTGTGTGTTATATTTGTTAGGAAAACCAGGTTGCAGAGAGATCAGAAAATCCTGAAGAACAAAACCCAATTTTTGAGTGAGACATCGCCTTAAGATAACGTACCCTTACCTCACTGCTTGACAGTATTTTGTAGCATCTTAAATCTGGCTTTTCAAACCTCTTATTCTAACAGGAAGGAAAGAAGACAGTGCTTAGTTCTGTAACTCTTTATTGTGATTTTATTTCTTTTCCAATACTGAACAGCTTTCCAAGCAGCTGAGCCCAGAGAACAAGTGAGTCAAGTGTTCAGATTAGCCTGGAAACTGCAGGCTGCAGGGAGCCATGGAAAGAACCAGAATTATTTGCTTTGTTCTTAGGCTTCCTTCCCCAAGTGCCCACTTCCCACTCTCCAAGGCAAGAGTCTCTTAAGCAGATCTTCTCTCCAATCTGGTCTTAAAGGCAGAGCTTTAATCCAGCCAGGAAACTGGAAATATATTTCAAGTGGTTGGTAGAAGAAAAAGCTGGAAATATCCACCCCACAGCAGCTGATCAAGTTTCCCCTTTATTGAAATCTGCTATGAAAAATACTAATCATTGAACATCAGACAAGTAACGAAGAAAAAATAAAACAGTTGGAAGTAATTTTATGTTTTTTCAGAAGTATTCACGTAGAATATCTCTTGAGAATTGCTGGAGATAGAGTAAGATTACATTTTCAACATAAGAGCCCCAAATGTAGATTTTTAATAAGAACAATTTTTGATGTTTGCATGGATGTGGTATTGGAATTTTTCCTGAGTTGCTTTCCCCTGGATGCCCTGAACAATGCTCAGCTCTTTGTGTGTTTAATGGGACTGTCTGACCTTGGCCTTGCAGTCCATGCAGTCAGTTCATTGCCAATGTGAAATTATTAAGAATATACCAAATAACTGGAAAAAAATTGTGATGTCTGAAGCCATGTGTGTTATCCCACATTTAGCTAGAATAATTCTGAACCTGAATTTTGTTTAATTTCTCAGAAACAAAACTCAGTTACAGTGAGAAAAGATTTCCAGAGTGCATCAGTGCACACTAAGTGAAGTAGTTCAAGGTCAAAGCTCTGTCTTGACAAATCCAAAATTAATTATTTATTAAATATGTTCATGTTTCAAACAAATCAACAATTTGGGGTCTCCACATAGATTAAACTTATTTTTGTAAATGAAAGTAATTTTCTTATATAAAAACAGCCTAACAGCACCATCTTCTGACAAACTCCAATTTCTGCACTAACCTTGAAAAGCAGTTTTAATCCTTTCTATGAGTATTTTGGTTGCTGTCACAAATAAAACAGAGGCTCTGGGGGGACTGAATGGAAATGTAATCCCCTGTATCCCAGCAGAAGACTTTGGCTGAGAGTCTGAGCAGCCACTTCTGTCCAATTTCTTCTTTTCACTTAAAACACTGAGACAATTTCATTGAATTGCAATTTTACATCAAATTGTTATTGAAATGTTGGCTGCAAAAACATTTCAAAGGTGTATTCCTGTCAAATATTTGGAAAGAGGTAATTTATATGTAATTTGAACAGCTGAAAATTCTACCAACCTCAGATATCCTGTTGCATTATTATGAGAGCAGAAATGTTATATAAGTCCCATTTTCTTACTCAGTGTTTCTGCATTTATGCAACCAAAATTGCTGCCAATTTTGCAGTGAAGAGCACAAAATAAATGAATAATGATGATTTTAATGCATTTGCGAGCCATTTAGGGCAAGGGTGCTGTTAGGTGATTATATTTTGGTAGGGGGGCTTTTGTTCATGGTTGTGTTTTGTTCTCTGGGAGCTCCTGCACTTGATCACTTCCCATGGAGTCACAGGATTAAAACTGAGGTGGCTGCACCTTCCCAGACACCAAAACCACCCTCCTGATCATCCCTTTTGCCACGGCTCGTGGTTCCTTGGCTCTCAGAGCTGATGAGTTGCTCGTACACAACATCTCTCCCTGAAAATTTGAGCTCTCTGCCTGCTCCTCCACAGGTTTGCTCCTCACATGGAGATAAATTACCTCTGACTGCTTTCTTATTTCACTTTGGGATTGATCCACCACCTGCTCTCCTTATTCAACCCCCAAAATGACAACCAACCTTCCTGGATTTCTCTTGTTATTAGCTCTGGTTCACCTTGAACTCAGTTCCAGGTTTTTTTTCTTACTACTCCTCTGTAGCTCAGGCTCAGTGTTTCAGTCAGATCTTGTATCTCCCAGTCAAAACCCACTCACAGTGTGCAATCTGAATAATCATTTATGCATATGGTTACATATTTTGTAAGTTAAATTAATTTGTAAGTTAATTAATTACGGTAAGCGGGGGTATTCTATGGAAGGTGTTTTATACATGTTAAAATATAAGGAATTTAGGCTCTGGGAAGTTTGTTTACCTGCTTTGTTAAAACAAGGGTTTTTTTCATTTGACACAGTAAGCTTCTGGAATATAAAAGTAATGTAGAAATATTAGATACATTTTTCCTGGTGTAATAGATGCAGCTATAATGAATGTTTATCAAGTTGTGATAGAGAATCATCCACTCTTCTAAAAAAAAAGTGATAATAAACACAGTCCTGAAACAATTTATGGAACAGCAACTTTGCCTCTCAAGGGAACCTGCCCTATTTCATATCATTCCAAGTAATTTGTGAACGTACACATTTACATTAGAAACCTGCAAAGGATCTTTTTAGGTAATCACTGTTTTCATATGTATTCATGAGTTTTCAGCCAGATAACTAATCCCTGTACTCCTGAATTACATATTCACACGTTTAAATGTTAGTTGTATCACCACTGCCTTAATGAGGAAATATGTGCTCTACACAGCTGTAGTGCCTAGAAGCTTGTAGCAGGAATAACTAAAAATATTCAAAGTCTGTCATCATGGAATGAGTGTGTTAATTAGAGATTGAATGAGAGAAAAAGTAAAATTTTCAGTCCTAAATTAAGAACTGAGGAACGAAATACTACACTGCATTTCCAGATTAAAAGGTAAGGAACTTTGTTGGAGGAAAGTGGAAATGGAAAATTTTTGTTATTATTGTGGTGACTGTACTCCAGCATAATCAGATCTCTGAGTTTTGATGTGCTGGAGGAAGGCTAATATACATAGACCCTAAGAGATCTAAAAAATATAGCAGTAAAAAACTCATATTTTAATTCTGAAATGAAAGTTTAGGAATATTTTCAAATCATTGCACTGCAACTTGAAGACGATAATGCCTTGCTGTTGCAGCTGTGTACTTTGGAAAGGCATTGATTTATTGTATTGATTTTACTTCCAGAAAAAAGTGTGTAGTTCTGGAAGAAAGCAGAGCCTGACATTCGTAAGTGCACTCCATTTTCCTATATACCTACCAAGGGAGGAGAGCTCTGGTTATAGAAGTCAATTCAATTCCAGCTATCTGTCATTCAACTTAAAAATAATTCTCCTATATTTTGGGCAGTCAGAAGTTGGGTAGTATGTTACATTTGATTTTAAAAGGGTATTAAGAACAAAATATTGATGGCCATTTAAATACCTCTGCAGCTTTTTTTCCTTGTGTGCAGTACAAAAATCTATTATTTTGAGAAATATTTACCAAAGTTGGCCTAAGTATCAGAATTTCTAATATTTATCCTTGAAAGAACTCAAACTGGAAAGTCTCAGAGCATGAGGGCAGCCCTGGCCAGGAGGACTTGGGGGTGTCCATTGGTGAGGAGCTCACCATGACCCAGCAGTGAGGTCACAGCTCAGGCAGGGCAGGTCCAGCTCCCAGGGCTGCAGCACAGGAAGGATGTGGAGCTGCAGGAGCAGGTCCAGAGCTCCAACAGAAAATGGATGTGGAGCTGCAGGAGCAGGTCCAGAGCTCCAGCACAAAATGGATGTGGAGCTGCAGGAGCAGGTCCAGAGCTCCAGCACAAAATGGATGTGGAGCTGCAGGAGCAGGTCCAGAGCTCCAGCACAAAATGGATGTGGAGCTGCAGGAGCAGGTCCAGAGCTCCAGCACAAAATGGATGTGGAGCTGCAGGAGCAGGTCCAGAGCTCCAGCACAAAATGGGTGTGGAGCTGCTGAAGAAGGTCCAGAGCAGGGCCACAAGGATCTCCCAAGGGCTGGAGCCCGTCTTCATGGAGCCAGGCTGGGAGAGCTGTGGGTGTTCAGCCTGGAGAAAAGAAGGCTCCAGGAGAGCTCAGATATTAGCAAGAATTTCTTCCCTGTGAGGGTGGGCAGGCCCTGGCACAGGTGCCCACAGCAGCTGTGGCTGTCCTGGATCCCTGGAAGTGCCCAAGCCAGGTTGGACACTGGGGCTTGGAGCAGCCTGGGACAGTGGCAGGGGTCTCTACCCATGGGCTTGGAAATTTTTAGAGTAACGGCTCAGGTAAGACAAGCTAGAAATAAATAAGATTAGATGACGTTACACCACAATAATGAATTTCATTCTTCTAGGTATTTCCTTTTTGTTAAACCACTTTATTTTCTTTATTTTTATTTCCCTTTGCTACTTTCTCATCTGTTTATACTTGTATGAAATGCAAGTAAAACAAAACACATAAATCAATAGACCTAATTATAAGAGACAAGAGTAGGTTGTACTTATTTCCACAGTTGGAGCCTGAGACTTTCAAGTTTGACATGTTTTCTGATAACTTATTTGTTCACATTTTCTAAAAAAAGAAGAATCTCCTCTGAGATATTTAAAGCAAAGCACAAAAAAAAAAAAAAAAAAGCCAAGAAATTATGTGTTTCTGAGGTTCTTTGCAATGATTACAAATGTAGTGTAAATTAAACTGTGTGAGAAAAAGAAACCAAACAAAACTCAAACCTGTTTTGTTACTGGAAACAAAATTAATTCCTGTTCTTTGCATTTAAATTTGAGGAACAGAAAAAAAGAGAAAAAATTATATGGGAAAGACAGGGGAAAAAATCATTGTCATTTAAAGTAATTAAATGTAATAATCCCAACCTGTCACTTCTCTTTATTCTTCATACTAGTATGTCTTTTCCTACTTATTTCTTCAACCAAAGCAGTACTTTAGTAGTAAAAGTTTCTGCTGCGGCTTTCCTGGTGAGAATTAAATCTCCAGGCCACAGCTGATACCTGACTGGGATCCTGTATCAGATCTAGATGATGCATGGGGTCATTCTGTGCACATTCCTGTTTGAGTTACTTTCTCCTGGATTATTAAAAAAAGTTGAATCTTTCATTCTTTTAACCTTCGTTATGTATTAAAAAAATCCCTATTTTTTTTAAAAGAAGTAACATTTCTCACTGTTCTTCTCTGAGACAGCCTATGGTGATGCACAGTTGATAAAGACAAACTTCATTATTCTGTCTTTCAGAAGAAAACTGCAGTTATACCAACTGTGGATCCAGCAGCCTGCAGGACTGGTGTTCCTTGGGGGGAAACTGTTTGATGTGACTTAGGAAAATGGAAAAGAAATATATAAATACACCAGAATTCTAGACAAGTACACAATGCTGGACATGGTGGGATCCAAACCTGGGAGCCCCATATTCCTCCCTCCTCTTCTGAAAATCTGTTTTCCTCACTTGTGATATGTTGTGGGAATTGTGCAGTCTCTGGAACATCTGGGTTTGCTCTGGAAAACAGCAGGATGCTTTGCATAACCAGACAGGTGACAGCAGAACTGAATCACACCTGGAAGGATTCTGAGCTCCTGGGGAGGTGGGAAATTGCTCTTTCAACTTCTGTTGTCACCTTACCTCAGAAACTGGGTAGCACTCCTAGATCACATGCCTTTAGAATTCCAAATCAAAATAAATAAAGATAAATTTCAGGCCTGAAGTTATTTCCCACAAAGGAAAACAAACACTCAAATGAGGTGTTCCTATCTTTTTCTTCTTTTTCTTTTTTTTTTTTTTTTTTTTTTTTTGGTTGGTTTGGATTCTTTTGTATGAATTACAATTTGATATCTTTTTCCTCATGATGTTTCTTTCCACACAATGGAGCAAATTTGCTTTTCTCCATAAATGTAATGTCTAAGACACATCTTGTAGGCCAGTAGTTAATATACAGAACATCTATTTCCTGGTTTTGTGCTATAGAAAATTAAGTCATTTATACCACATATACAGAGAATGGTTATAATATATTGTTATTCAAGAAAAAAAAAGTCATTAAATAAATTAACAATATCCCCCTAAAAATTATGCAAAGGCTGTTTTCATGGATGTGTCCCTGTTAATTTTCATTTTAGAGGTAAGTTGTCAGATCTTAGTAAAGGTGAATTATATCTGTTCCCTTGGGCACCAAAAAGAAAGCTGTATAAAATCCCTTTTCAGCCCTGAAGTTCTCCAAGGTAATCAAAAACACCTGAGCCTAACTTGGAATGCCCTTACTTTTCCAGGCTTAAGTTTAGACCCCTGGTATTTCTTGACCACGCAGAACTTTTTTCTTTAGTTTTAATATGTGAATCAGTTCTTTGTTAGATATTTTTTTTTTTTCCAAGACTCAGGAAAGAAGACTATAAATCCCAGTGGTGGAACTTGAAAAGTTGGGTTTGTGTGGTTCAAATCTTTTGAAAATTCTATAAAGCTGCATGAGACATTGTTCTATTCAATTTCTAGCTATTGATCCAGCTGAATGTTTGTTTGGAGATTGCCTTTGCAGCTTTATTTGAACAGAAGAAATGCTTTTCTCTTTAGGGATGGGGTGTGTGAGGGTTTCTCTTACAAGGGATACATTTCATGTGTACAGATTTCTCCTGCTGAGGGCAATAAAATAGTTTTGTCCTTGAAGCTGAGCATTATCCCTCCAACTGGCAGGGCTGGATGGGTGTTAATTGCAAAAAGGATGGGGAGCAGCTCACAGCTGGGAGGATGAATGCCTTGGCCACAGAGGAGAACAGTTCTGGTTAAAGATGTGTCAAACAGGCTCCCCTGTTCTGTATCAGGCTGTGACAAAACCAATGTTGGAAGGGATTCAGGAGTCAAATTTGATCCTGGGCCCAAGGAAACCTGGGTCTACCATAAAGATGGAGAGATCTTTCATTATGGGAGGTGAGAGGAGCTGGCCTAATTGCTTTGCTACTGATGGAAAGGCCATAGAGGTGTTCTGATCCAAAGGTTTTTATTCCTGCTTGCACCTGGAATGCAAGAGCTCTTCAGAAATAATTACAAATTCTAATTACAGCTGCTTATTCCTCTTTACTTTTCTTTGCAAGATAAGGCAAATAATCTTGTGTTCCTCTTTCCCTTTTCTTCTTTGCTACTATTTTTTTTCAAGTCATGTTTGTTTATTAATGTTCATTTGTGTTTATGTGTGTTCTATAAAAACACAGTGAGCTTCTGTGAATTAAAAACAGTGATGCAAGAGCAAAGACAACACTATTTATGGTAAATCTCTGTAGAAACTACTCAGGAATTAAAGTGCTTTTTGTTCATGTGAAAGTTGAGTTGGATCACAAAGAGGCATTAAAGCATGCTTACAAAATGTCCCACATTAAGTTGGATTTGGACAATTTAAGTTTGCATCAGCTTGGTCCTTTGAGTTCACATTTTGGAGACTTTTTTGGACACTAAGTTGTCTTTGGGCTGATTAAAAGTTTTTGCATTCAGCAAATTTGGTGTTGGCCAGCACTTGGCTGAATTAACATCTTTCAACAAAATTTCGAGCCTTTTCTGGTACTCTCAGGGTTATTTGATGTGCTGGACTGCATTCTATCACAAGTGTGATAAAAATACAGTATTGACTTAGGGTTTCATACAGTTTTATAGTCTTATAAAATGGTATTGATCCATCTTCAGTTTCGAAGGTCGAGCATAAAGTTTACAAAGAGAAGCATAAGAGGAAACATTAAGCAGTAGATGCCCATTAAAATATTAAAATGTGACCTGCTCTTGCAGGAACTTTCAACAAATCTTTTATTTTCCTCATCAGTCCCAAGCTGCACACACAGGATATAAGTGTTGACTAATAAAAATTAGCATAATGTTGCACTGATTAAGGTTCTTTGCACTTAATCATTCTCTCCCTGGAGCAGCTCAACCTGCATTAGTGCCCCTTCCTTCCAAAGCTGGAGTTATTTTGTAATGCAATAAACCCACTGCAAACTTAGGGATGGAACTGCTGATTGTGGCTCCTTTTCTTCTGGCAGGACTTGGATCCTCTGCAGCGTTGATGTCCTTTGAAATGCACAGCTTGGTGTGGAGTCTCTGGAGACAGGAAATGTGAATAAACACCTCGGAAAGGAAAGTAAATGAGAATTACACAGTGTTGTATGGAAAGTAAAACTAAAATAGAACCCACAGCTGTGAATCTGCTAAATAGAAACTTTAGGGGTTTAATTTGAGCCAGATTTGGAGGCTCCTGTGGTCCTTTTATTGAGGGCAGATACAGTTTAAGTATCAGTTTAAGATACAGTTAATTAATATTTGCTGTTTAAGTTCCTGTGAGTAAAGAAAGGAGAAGAAATTTAAAAGTGGCAGAAATTTAAACCAATTGTATAGTCCATTTTGGTTCATTTTAATGTGCAAAGCTCCCCCAATATATGTAACATTATATTTTATAGCTGAGAGCCTCTAGCTGGAAAAATATTTACATAAGAATATGCACCTACAGTATTTACCTTCATTAGTTAAGAAATATATTTGATTGATTTTGCTGGCTCATCGTATTTGTTTTTACATGTATCTACTACCTAGTTCTCTTAAATTTTACAGTTTTGGGGGACTGCTTTGACTTTTTTAGTTTCTAATGTTAATTTCTTCCACATAAATTCCCTGTTAAAATAATATTATTTTTATGTCGTCACATACCCTGCTCTACCTGAGTAAGTTTGGTTGTTTTTTTTTAAGAAAAAGCTTTCAGATCTACCATAATCCTGTAATTTTACTCATTTATTTATTTATTTATTTATTTGGGAGACTAAATGGAATCAATATCCATAATTTATTAGGTATAAATGGGATTATCATCGAGAAAGTCAATATCAATTATGTATCAGAAATAAATTTCATTAGATACCGAAACTATAAAAATCTTTACTGCAATTCATGGATGAAAGGTTTCATTATGCATTGTATAGTGCTCAATTATTTATACTTAATATTTCTGCTTTTATTTCTTTTTTTTTTTCTTCTTCTTTTTCAGACAGCCCAAAGAAGCTTGAAATTAGGCTTGTGACATTACTCTAAGGTATTATTTCCATTCTTTAAGATGATAATTTTCAGTGAAGGTTTTTTATCTGTTGTTTAAATAAATGGTAGATAGTACAGTTAATTAAACTGAAACTCATCCTTTGCACTACAAAATTCTATCACTTTTTGGAAGCAGATCCATCATTTATAAGAATAAATTGTGGAGTATATAAAAACATAACATTTGAAAACAGGTTTATATCTGGTTCTGAAGATTGAAAGAGTATTCCTCTTTCAGAGACGTCTTTTAAGACATAAAAACCCAATTGCCTTTTTTAGATCTATGACTATTTACCTGGATACTGGGGAAATAGTGTTCCTACAGAAGAGGAAAAATAACTCTTCAGAAATTTCTCATATCATTGGAACAGAAGTATAAAAGGTATGAATTGGATGCTTTGATTATCAGCCCCCAGAGCTCTGCAGAAACCAGAGCTCTGCAGAACAAGAACTTTTTATGAGAGAAATACAGGAATATTTCAGAAAGTTGTTAAATGTTTACAGCAGCAACAGCAGTTGGTGGAATCTTTGGCACTTAGCAGGTGAAATTTTATATTTTGTCAGATTGATCACAAGCTGGATGTGCTTATCAAACTTTGGTGTTCAAAAGTGGCATCAGCTGAAACCAGTGGGAGATTCTGGGATTGTAACATTTAGTTCAAATTAATATATTTATTGAAAGCCCATCTCTCTGCTTTTATAGTTTCCTGGTTCTAGTCATAACCTTTACTCAACAAGCATTTTTAAAACAGAATATCCTCAATAAATACTTCTAGTTCTGCTCAGAACCATTTCTCAAGAAAGGTTTTTAAAACAGAATATCCTCAATAAATGGAGATGGGGAGATTCTAGGGAACCCTTTGCTATGAAGTGTTCACTTATTGACTTTTAGTTTAAAAGTGCAAATAAATAAAGATATATAATCGAGTGAGATAAGGAGCTGGTAATTGTGTCCTACAGTTTTCTCTGTCTAAACTTTCAATATTTATCTCCACTAATAATATGACAGAGCCTTGCTTTTTGGAATATTTATCTTGGTAAAATAGGTTGTAATTGCAGTAGATGCTATATTATTTCCCATTTTTGTATTATATTTAGAAGAATGTCTAAACAGAAAATCAGTAGCGTTAAATATTTATCTAAGCTATTAGCAAAATCTCTGAAATTTAAATGATTCACAGCAGAAAAGGGATAAAATTTTAATATTACTTGCTGACTTTGTTATCCGTGTAAAATTTTGCACTTAAAGTTGTTGTGTTAGGTGCAATATTCACATGATTTGCTGCAGGCTTGAAAATTAATTTCTGCATCTGTTGAGAAAACATGTTTATAAAATACATTAAGGAAACTAAATAATGTTTTAGTTAAAGCTGTTATGGTAGAAAATATGCATATTCCTTGGTCTTATCTGATAGAAAATTCATTGGATAAAATAAAAATAATGTAACAGGATGAGTAATCAGTTGTGACACCCAAGTGGGAAATAGTTTTGCAAGCAGTGTCTTGTTACTGGTTATTTTATCGATGAAATATGTTGGAATGGAACTATTACTACTTCAAAAATTTGGATATCTTCCTGACTTACCAACATTTCCACCCTCAAGTTAGCCAGAAATTTCGACAACCAACTCTGTGTCAAATCAAATCAAAGGGAATGTTTTCTTTCATTTAATTTTTTATGCTTGTCATGTTTCATCAGCTGCATCCTGCTCTGGCCCCCATCCCCTCGTGGTTGACATTGTGTGAGTCAGGTGTCACTGCACTGGAGGCAGAGCTGTCCCACCAGCTCCAAACCACCAGGAGAAGGAAGAGAATTCGACCCCTTGTGTTGCCGTTTTGGGAATGTTTCATGTAAAACAGAAGGAAGCTGAACTTTCACACTTTGAGAGTTTTGGTCTCTTCATGGGATCACAGCTTTTGCTGTTGGAGTCCCAGAGCTGGAGTCAGAAGAGGTTTGTGTGCTAACTCCCAGTCAAGGCAAGGCTGATGGACAGTGAAAAGGAAAATTCATTTTTTCAGTCATTTGAATTGGGTAGGACTGTGGTGGGGCACACAGAGGATCTCACTCCTCATTCTCCTTCAAGAATTGTACCCTCTCTCTTTGTCCTGATGAGAACTCTAAAGTTCAGTACAAGTGAGGAGTGTGACCTGCTTTTCTGGAAAAAAAAAAAAAACAAACCAAAAAACCAACTAAACCCAAAGAATCAGACTTTTCCCTGGATTTCTGAGGACAAAAGGGACAGGTTCTATCACATTCCCCATGTAGACCATGTGTCTTTAATCTGATGTTTCTTCCCTTCCACAGAATCCCAGACTGTTTGGGTTGGAAGGGACCTTAAATCCCATCCAGTGCCACCCCTACCATGGCAGGGACACCTTCCACTGTCCCAGGCTGCTCCAAGCCCCATCCAACCTTGGGCATTTCCAGGGATCCAGGGGCAGCCACAGCTTCATCCACTCGTCCACAGCTTCACTTTCCATCTTTCATTTCCTTCTTCTGCTCTTACACTCAGACTTGTTTAATATTCACAGTCATATGGTCAAGTTCATCCTGAATTCGAGGCTCACTGAAGGTTGTGTGGACAATCCTTTTTGTTTTTCTTTCCTGAAGGTCGGATCCTGGCAGTGCTGTCCCAGACAGCATTTTGCAAGCATGGCTGCTGTAGAAATGATGTAGTCTTAACACAGAAATATGCTATATTCCTTACACTTCTGCAATAATCACTCCATCACAAATGTCATAAATATGCAGGTTTTTAATGAGCCAGCACTCTTAGGTCAGTTACGTGGTGCTGTCTGTGTTTTCTTTGATGACAAAAGGCTGTCTTGCCTTAGGGAAGCTCAATCTTAATTGCATTTTTTTGCTAGCCAGATTTTCTCTCCTTTCTGTGACAGTGGGCTCCCTCTTTTGGTTCCCAGGCTTGCAGACTTTGAAGGCAGACATGTCCTTCTCTATCAAAAGAATAAAATAGAAAACTGATTGTGAAATGGTTAAGAGTATAATCACTCTTTTTCCATGTGAACTGCTAAAACTGATATTTTTTCAGGATTAAAAGACAGAAAAGAAAAAAATCCCAACATTTCAAAACCAACATTATGGCAATTTTTGCTCATGGTAGAACAGAATATGACCTGAAAAAAGTGTGCAGATAAAGAAAAATTGCTGCACTGCAGCCTTTAAAAAGGCTGAAAATCTGATCCATTACTTTAAATGGAGTGGCCATCAGATGTTGATGCCTCAGGTTTTAGCTTTTATACTTTTCAGATTCTGTACTTTAGTGTGTGGGTCTGAGCTTCGTATGAAGGGATGGTGAGCTCTCTACACAGAGCAGGGAGACAAAACAATTCCTGCTCCAGCTGGGCACCAAGGACAAATGATCCAAATCTCAGCCCAGGAGCACAAACCCCGTGGGCTGGAGAGAGAAAAACAAGCAGGATGGGAGTGCAGGGGCTGAGCTGGAATTGGACACTGAACTGCAATGTGCACATGGAGCATGGCAATTTTCGCTCATGGTAGAACAGAATATGACCTGCAAAAAAGTGTTCAGATAAAGAAAAATTGCTGCACTGCAGCCTTTAAAAAGGCTGAAAATCTGATCCATTACTTTAAATGGAGTGGCCATCACTGTGGCAGGCATGGAGCTTCTCAGGGAGCGCTGGACACTGGAATTCCTGCAGGCCTGTGCCAGGGAATGTTTTCATTATTCCACTTGCCTGTCTCCATTTAGTTTATTTTCAAAGAGTTTAAAGGAAAGTATTACATTATTTATTTATATCAAAGTTCAGAATGTTTTTTACAAGACACTGAGTGTCAGGACAAAACAAGAGTGAACAATAAAAGGCAGTTTGCTGTGAAATTACATTTATGTTAAACCACATATATACTGACTTCAAAGGCAGTGTCTGTCCTTCTGAAGGTATTTGCTGTCCTATCACTTCAAATTTACAGATGTGCAGTGTCTGTAATAATGATATCAAAGACAAATCCTTAGCTCAGTACATGAAAATTTAATGATTACTCTATTTTTTTTAAGAAAAAATGCTTTCAAAATAAAATGTTAATTATCTGTGATCTTGTAAAAATGAAACAAAAAAACCTTGGTGCAGATACTCTGTAGTTTCAGTGGTCTGCAGTAATACAGCTCCAGCTGTAAAAGAACAACATGGCATTGCTAATAAAAATTAAAGAGATTTTTTAGTGCCAGAAGAAAATTTTGATCTTCCCTGGCTTTAAATCTTTTTGTCCATAGGAAACCCCCTGCAAAGTGCTTTTAATTCTAACAGAGCAGTGAACTTCTGTTGCTGGAAATGAGGAGACAACCCTGTGGCAGCCCTCAGTTGTCCCCAGGATGTCACTGAGCCATTGTGCCATACCCAGGGGGCAGCTGGGCTGCCTTATTTATTTAAGAAAGACATACACACATCAAGGTGGCTTCAGAAGCTAAGCAGGGCTTTAAAGTTGCTAGAGGGGAAAATTGCTTGCAAGGGGATAGTATTGGACAACATGGAAAAAAATTCCAGACCTGACTCCCTAGCTGGCTGCCCTACTATAGTTTGTACAAGTAATAAAAAAAATGTTATTCAAATACTCTTCACTGGAGTGAAGAGTTTTGTAACAGCAGTGAGAAAAGTGCTGCTTGGATGATCTTTATTCCCTGTTTTCCATCACGGGCAATGTTTAGAATTTGTATATTAAGCACCTAAGGAAGAAAAGCCAATCCCAGTGCTGTGATCCAGGAGTGCCCCAACACCAGTCCAGAGGCACAGGACTCCTGTTTCACCTGGACTCTTACCCCTGGCTGGCACAGAAAGGACACAACCTCTTCCAAAGCATGGGAAGGTCCAGAATTTTAGTGAAAACTGTCATTTTGCATAGTTCCATCTGCAAAGTCTGTCACCTGTACTTTCAGGTAAGGTTTTTGGCTTAGTTCAGGTGGAGGGATGGTAGAATTGCTCTTCCCTCCTCTCCTAGGATATTGTGGCTTTTGCTTTCCTGGAAACTGAGTTTTTGCACAATTTTACTGTATAAGGAAACGTTTTTCTGGATGTTCACACATTTACTGGGCACAGCCAGACTGTGCCATGCTTGGCACAGGGATTTGGGCTTACAGTGGATTTCTTCTCAAAACCACCCCATAACAAGGGTTCCAGGGTAAAGGTGGGGCTCTGAGAAGGTCCTGTTGGCTGATGTGCAACTGGTGTTTGTTGTGTATTTTTGATAATTGATGGAAAATTGTGTATATAGTGAGGAAAAAAATGTGATTTAGGAAACCCTGATAAAGACACCTCCCTGAACTTGTATCTGAGGGGTTTTGCTATCCTCAAGTTTGTTTTTCCAGCTTGACTATCTTTCGGATTTTTTAAAATATTTTCGTCTTTTATAGTTATCAAGAGAAAGTTTACAGCATATATTCTTAATCTGTCTTTTAATTATAAATTCAGGTCTTACTATGTTTGATAGCTGGGAAATTCTGGATCAGAATCACGCTGATTTTGGAGATAGCACACAGCATTTCTTAATGGCACTTGGTAATTTTTAACAAAACCTCTCTGCGTCCTTGACTTTTTTGACACTGCCAATCAAAATTTGTCTTCCCTTTGGGCATGTCTTATGAGCTGCTCAGCTTCAGAATAATTTATAATGAGTAAATCAAACAATTCTCTAACATGTTAATGGCCTTAATTTCCTCCTTCTCCTCAAGGTCTAAAGATTTGATTGCTGTGTTGAGAATATAAAAAAAAGAGCATTATAATTTGAAACCTGTCAGAGATGGCCAGAATGAGAAACGTGCTGATATAAAAAGAAATGTTAAAGGTGCATAAAAGTGGAAGATGTCTGGCCCTTGTTCATACCATGCCTAGGAAATATCTTCTCAATTTACATCATAGTAAATACTATTTCTTTTCATTAAATGTAAATGTATGGCACTGAATCAAAGACACAAAAGATATAATAGATGTGCTCTATTCTGGCACGTCTAGAATAATTCCTTTTGTTGTAAAGCTGTAAAGGTATTTGTTTGCAGTTTGTGCGTGAGGGAAAACTGATGATCCAAAAGAAAATTATGAAAAAATAGTCTGTGTGCTGGCAGTGTGCAGGGGTAAGTTACAGCCCATAATGTGAGCAGTATAGAAGTGAAAATAAAACTGGGGTATAAAAGCAATCCTATTATGGGGCTTTGTCCAATCACTTTTTATTCATTACAGTTTGTAACAGAGGCATTTATGGCACTCATCTTTTCAATTTATTTATTTTTTTTGCATCAGCAGAATATGACTTTAATTCCAGCTTCGAAGGCACTCCAGAGATCTCCCCTTCCAAACTCCTCTGCCCCTCACACCTTGCAGCAGGGCAGACTGGGGCAGGTTGCTCTGACAAGTTTGAATGTCCTGAGGGATGGCAGTTCCTCAGCATCTGTGGTTCACATGCTCGAGCACACTTCTGGTAGGGAAAAAAGAGTTAAAATCCTAATATTTAACCAGAATTTCCTGTGCCAAATGCTTCCTCTTGCTGCACACCTTTGTCTTCTCCACCATTTCCAGTGGTAGATGTAAAATACATGTAGATGTAAAAAAAATGTAGGAATCAGCAGCCTAATTGTTGTTGGGTGTTTTATACAGTAAGAGAGAAATAAAGAAAGGGAAAATCATCAAAGTTGTCCCTCAGTGCCACCCAGAGCAGGCTCCATTTGGGAAATGCAGCCACGGAGTGAATCAGTGAGTCACGAATTAGCACATCCAAAGGGTTTGGTAGAACAGGGAGGTGACCTTGCACTTGAAAGCAAACAAAAAATAATTTTGGGAAATAAAAAGAATGATTGTAAGCTCAGGCTAAGAGGTTAATGATGTAAACAGAGCAACAGGCTGCAAATTTATCTTCCTGACATTATTCCTAGTGTATAAGGCAGAGGATAGTTCAGTGCCCAATGTGCTGACAGACTGGACAACGAAATATTGGAAAGGAAAAACCAAATCTTTGATGACAGCAAGCAGATTTCTGTTTGTAGGGTATGTGAGAGCATTTGGAGGAAGAAATACTTCCAAGTATATATGTCAAAGATGGTGTTGGAGTTGTGTGACAGATAGGTGTAGCCTTCCTTACAGTAATTAAAACCACACAAAAAATAAGCAATAAATGTAAATATGCCTGATGTCTGTGGTGAGAATGTTCATAAGATATTTTATGAGATATGTCTGAGATCCCCAACATTTGCTGCACATTGCATGACAATAGCACTTGTTTGTCCCAAAAACTGACAGTACTTCTATAGTTGATATTTTATACAATAATTAACACACAGCTTTATTTGCATCTCTAATGTATCCCATATGTTTTAAAAATAACCCACTTATTGGGTGAAAAAATCTGTTTTGCATTTGTAGCTCCAGATCAATTTATTTATTGTGCATAGTGAAAGGTGAGTGACAATTTCTTTAAGATCTACTTTGCTCAGTGTCCATCTGGCTCTGTGGTTCCATCATCACTTATGGAAGCAACTGGTTCTCATTTGTCTCCTTGAATTTCCTTTGTCAAGGCTCGTGCTGATAAGGGTCAGAATATGTATCCCATTATGGAAATCTTCAATTCTTTTTCCTGTCATCTCAAGTAATCACAGAATAGACACACATTCAGTTAACATTTATGGTTTTCACGTATGTTATAGGACAATAATTCTGCAACCCATGGGCTTCTCTGGCCTCTGATGGTAATGGCACAGTAATTTTTATAGCTTCCCCTTTGTTATTTCATCATAGAAAATAGCCTGGAAATTATTTTATTCCAAAATATCTCCTTCCTTTCCTGAGGCAATTTAAAGAAAGCTGAATATTTGCATAACTTTATTGTAAGACAAGTTTTTAGCTGTTTTCCAATTAAAGTAATAAAAATGTGTTCAAGGTAAATCAGAAGGAGCTGTTAGGTATTTGTGGTAATAAAATTTTCCTTTATGTTGCAGAGATTTTATTTTTCAGTTTGCTGTTGTAAAATTAATTTGTTTCCATTTTCAACAAGGTACTTCAGCATTCCATTTTGCTGACTTGAAGCCACCCAGCTTCTTGCATCTGTGCTAAACAATTAAAACATTCACACTAAATACTTTCTGAAGTCTTGAAAAATTAAACATGAGATAGCAAAAGAAAGGCTGCTTCTAGCACAGATGGGATAGGAACCATTTTAATGACAATTTAAGTTTGTAATAATTTTTAATAAATGTCTCTTATATTGGAAATAATGAATCTGACTTGAGTAGAAGAGTAAAAAGTTAAATGACTGATATTCATCATATTCATGAGTTGTGGTTGCCCCATTCATGGAATTGCCCAGGGCCAGGTTGGAGGGGCTTGGAGCAACCTGGGATAGTGGAAGGTGTCCCTGCCCATGGCAGAGGGTGGAATCAGGTGATCTTTACCATCCCTTCCAACCCAAAACCTTCTGTGAATCTGTGATATCCTATTTCTTCTTTTCTTCTAAACCTTTTCTTCTTTTCTTCTAAACCTCAGATATAAAATGTTAGGAGTTGATAGACTTGGAGAAAGCACCTGGGGGTTTTGTCCCACCATGGTTCTTTTAGGGCCTAGAGGGATTTTTACGTGACCCTGGTTAGAAGCAAAGGGTTCTGTGAGCAGCAAAGCTCCTGACACCCAGCCTCTCACAAGGGGGTTTTTTACAGCCAACAACCTTGGTTTGCTGTGCTCTGCCTTCAGATGATGCCTTGGAGTGGCCACCTAGAACAGAGGCCAGACAAGGTTAAGAGAATAAAGTATTTATTAAAGGCCTTCCATAGACACACCTTGGGCAGTCAGAGCCTCCCAGAGGCTGCACCAAGGCTGGACAATGGTCATGAGTTTTTCAGACAATTACAAGTTTGGTTCATTTACATATCAGGGGTTAATCCTCCAATTACAACTTCAGGTAATGAAGTCGTTTACCCCTGTTTGCTTTCCTGCCCAATTCGTTTTGTTTATTCATTTTGGGGCCTCAGGCTGCAGAGTGGCCTTGGATCTCAGGTCTGGAGCGATTGTTTTGCCTGCCCAAGATGTCCACCAGTTTGCTTTCCTGCCCAATTCGTTTTGTTTATTCATTTTGGGGCCTCAGGCTGCAGAGTGGCCTTGGATCTCAGGTCTGGAGCGATTGTTTTGCCTGCCCAAGATGTGAAGACAGTAACTAACACTTTATATGGAGTTTAGAGCTCTGCACTAATGCAGTACAGGATTTGAAAATGTAAAGGCTAAGATCTGAAGGCATCACAGAGGATGGTGCCTCTAGGCCTGGCCGTGAGGACAGAGCCAGGACCGAGAGGGCTCTGCAGGGCAGGAGCTCCTCCAGCACAAATCCCTGCAGGTCTCACATGAATTTTCTTGTCATTGTAGTGTCAAAGCAAGCTCTGAGCTGGCCCATGGAGACCACATTATTATGTCATGACAGGAGATTACGCCTTTGCACTAAGTGGTTTCAGAATAAGTCTGCAGAGACCTAATTATGGTGCCATTGCTGCTTGAGAGGGCTGTTTAGCAGGGAGAACTTCTTGTGAAAGCTCACTTACCGTGACAAAATAAAGTTAAATTATGACAGTGTATTTTCTGCTAAAAAAGCCCTCAACAAATAAAGAAAAATTGATTATTGTGTCAAATTAAACCATAAATAAATAGTAAATGCTGAATTTACAGTCTAACTTCACTCTGACTTGCTGTAACTAAAATACACAATAAATAACATTTGTCTTTAAATTCCCTCAGCAAATATGTTTTTAATTGTGAAAACAGTTATTGTTTCACACGATGCTGCAATAATTCTTAGCAGTCAATTTTATCCCCCTGTAATAACGATATGATTGGTTTCCAAAGACCAGCTCCTGTTCCAAACTGTTTAATGCATCTGATGTTGCTAAACAGAACTTTTGATTCAAGTGTTAAATGGTCAGTAGTAGTTAAAGTTCTAAACTTATGCAAGATTCTAAATATAATATCAAATTAATTCTAATATATGTTTTCTTTAGCTGGATAGAGAACATATGTATTGCCATGAAAATCAGATGAATACTAATAACAATCTGCACAACACATTTCCCAAGACAGAGGGCAAAACAAAGGTGAGATCAATTCTTGCAAATGTTTGCTTAGAGTGCCTTTCTGCCTATGAAGATGTTATTCATTACCTGTTCTATAGATGCAGTGCCTCATTTAAATTGGTATAGAAAATCAATGTTCTGAGCAGGAGAAAAGGCACTCTCCTCTATAAATCACAAGTATAGGCTTTAGTGCTATAAATTTAATTTAGAAACAATGACGACAACGCAAATATCTCCTTACCTTTCTACAGTTAATAAAGAAAAATTGTAAAGGTTTTATGGAACTTGTACTCAGCCAAAATTCAGATTTTTCTGCAAGGAAAAGTAAAATCCAGAATTAAATTTATTAAATATTCATATACAGACATTTGCCTGTACATAAACATTTCAATTAACATATAAATATGGTTAAACAAGTTTCAGTTTATAAAAATCTGCTTTTTATGTATATAGTCAACTTCTATCTGTAGAAGTCTTCTGTCTCTTAAGTCTTCATCAGTTAAATGGAGGAAGCTGCAATGAGGCACAATTAGTTCTACAAATTGAAGAGTTGGAGAAAATTGGTTGGAGTTAATAAAGCTGGGGTTTAGAGAACAGTAAAGGGAATATAATACTCATCAAGTAATCAATCAACCTTAGCACATACAGTGCTAATTCTGCCTCCCTAATATATCTATTTTGGTATATCTAATGTATCTATCACTGTGGTATCCAGATAGGATGTGTCAGATTTAACAAGCCTCATTAAACTTAGCATAAACTTGCATTCAAAATAAGGCAAAAACTGGTTTTTATGATACAGAAAAGTCAGGTTTGGAAGGGACCTGTGGAGGTCATGCAGTCCAAGGCAGGGTCACCCCGAGCAGGTGACACAGGAACATGTCCAGGTGGGTTTGGGATGTCCCCTGAGAGGGAGACTCCACACCTCCCTGGGCAGCTGTTCCACGCTCTGCCCTCTCCATAGAAAGAAGTTCTCCCTCATGATGAGGTGGAGCTCCTTGTTGTAGTTTATGGGCACTGCTCCTCATCCTGGCACTGGCACCGCTGAGCAGAGCCTGGCACCATCCTCTGGCACCCCTTGGAGATACTGGTATGGATTGGTGAGGTCCCCTCTCATATAGAAATACAGCAATAAATTATAAATTTTGTAGTTATTGTATCTTAAAATGTTCGTACTTTCATTGCTTGGTCAGATACTGAAATGTTTATCTATTTATTTATTTGTTCATGATAGTCTGAAAAATGAAAAGAATGAAACAATCTACGACCTGTAAATGTAATTGTTGAGGTGTAGCCAAGTATGGGATTTGCAGCTGCGGAGCTGTGCTCGATGTAAATTGAGACTAACACAGGAATGGAATGATTTCATCGTGAGCTCCTGATTATCTTGCTGTTGCATAGACGTAGGGATGACAAAGATCAGTGTTATGTGCATAAAACCCAACAGATTAAGGGAGGCTGTGATAGTGGGAAGGACCTGGTAATGATGTTTTTGTAAAGGGGAAGAAGGGCTGCATGTTTCAGGGTGGAATGGTATGAAAGGAAGTGTTGGGAGGGAGATAATCTTACCTCCTGTGTTTGAAATTAGCATAGTTATTGAGTAACAGCAAAATCATTATCATGTAAAGACATGTAAAATAGCACATAATGGGAATGTAAAGGCTAAGCTCTTCTCAAAGGAATATGGATGGAATATTATCATTTTAATTAAAAAAATGAATTAAGCTCGGCTAAAAAAAAATGGGAAGTGCCTTTAGGGATAAATCTGGGAATGATCAAGGACAGTCACTAGGAAAGAGCCCCCTCCTTTATCCTGTTTGCACCAATGTGCTCAGAATTTGGGGGACTGAAGATAACCTCCATTCTCATTTATGGGAATGTCTCAGGCAGGGTGGAAAAACACCCTGGAGAAGAACTTGCCACCATTTGTGGAAGGCAGCACTATCAAAACATCTGAGCTATTAAAAGCATTTACATGCACAAATTCATTTTTAGAAGAATTTCTCCTCTATTATCTTTGTCTCCTCCCCACTCCCCAAAGCCAGTTGATTATAAATTGTGTTAAGGAACGTATCCTTGTGGTATTTCTGCTGTCATTTCAAACACACCTTCTGATCTGGAGCAGGTGTGACAAACCTTGACCTTTTCTCTTCCATGACAATGGAAGTTTTAAAAGTTTTTGAGGAATCAACCTAACAAAGAATTTAGACCATCTGATCAGAAAAAAATCTTGAAGTTGTATAGGACAGACGTGGTAAAATATTATTTCTTTGGCAATAAATTTGGCTTATAAGATGTCCATCACAAGCCTTTCAGGGTATTGTGTCTATTCAGTAAATACAACCCCAATGCAATTATCCATTGAACAGAACCACTGAATGTGGGAATTTTTCCTAGAACATGTTGACTGCTGAAATACAAGGAATTAATTTTGCTTTTTTCTGGTTGTTTCAGTCATCAGAACTTGTTATTATTATTAGATCCCAGAAGTTTGCCCATGTTTGCAAAGTGTGTTCACCAATTACAGAAATATTTTTCACTGACAGGGTTCTGGGAAGAGAAAAGGCTCAGTTAACTACCAAATCTGCAATTATGGGCTGGAGAACTATTGTTCTTCACTAGAGAGACAATAAAGGCTTCTCCAAGGCTCATTAAGATATGAATCTTTGAAATGAAAGAATTCCTGCCAAGAATCTAAATTTTACCACATTTAGTGAAAGACTCCGTATGTTTGTCTTCTTGTTTCCTTTTTTTCAATTGTCTTTTGCATCTAATCAAGTAAATGAAATTGTGCAATGAAGACAGTTTTTTGAGACAAAAGATTTCATAATGATCCTACAGAAAGATTCTTGTCCTTACCTCCTGCAATAAACAATCTCTCTGAAGCATTCAGAATTATTGTAGGAAAGATATAATTATAGGAGTCATTATGTATATAGTTCCCAGGTAAATGATGATGAAAGAGACAGCAAGGCTGATGACTGACAACTGAGGAAATGCTAGAATTAAGCTTACCTGTACAAATAAATTCAGTCCAGTGTTTGTTGGAATACTTTACACTCCACACAGTGCATTTAATACTGTAAAAGGTGATTATAAGGCAGTTATTCAGTAGTTTATTCACAGGCTCAAAGTTTAGCCTTTCATTTCTATTTCCTACCCTTCAGGACAGACATTTTGCATCCTTAGGGATATTATTTCATGTTGGATGTGAATGTACTCTAAACAGTCCCTTATTTCATTGCAAAATGACATAAACAAGAGTTTGGCCACTAAATAGGAGCTAGTGCATGGAATATTGCAGGATTGATACCTTCTAAGGAAACAGGAGAGCTCTTAGAAATGTGAGCAACAAAGTACATTTTTCTTAATGCTTTTAACATGTAAGAGGTGAAACTCTGATGTGATTGCATGGTATAATTAGACTTTTGCCCTGGTATAGCATCTATTCACTTTTTACAATGTAGAAAAACCTCCAAACTGCTTTATAAAGTCTTCTCTGGGGTCAGTGAAAGATGTAGTGCATTCATGTTAATGCACCTTTTCCAAAAACTGCTTTGGAAGAGCTGCATCTCTGATGTGAACTCTGTCCAACCTCCTCAGGAACTGACAATAAAAGTTTGGCATCCCTAATGCTGCAGAAGTCAGACACAAAGCCAAAGAGAGATTTCCCCCTCCTTTTTTATGTCTTACAGTATTTTTTATGATCTGTTATTTTAGAATGTTTCCTGCTTGAATAAAAGCTGTTGAGGATGTAGGAGCTGTGCAGACAGAAAATCAGTTATTTGCCAAGGAAGTTTTAGCTATATTACCCTTGAAATTTTATATATTTTAATGCATCATTTTTAATACAAAACTCTAACTTTACCCATAAAAGTCTAATTTCTGCCTGATAAACTCAAATTAGTCCCAGATAATTGCTTTTTCAGTCTTCTCACATACATCTACTGTCAATTTTTTACAGCTCACTGAGCCATTTCAAATTATGTCTGGTTTGTCTTGCAAAATAAAAATGAATGATTAAAGGCGTTAAGTCTTTCTGTATCTAAACCTTTGGTTTTACTTTCCATGTTACAAAGATTTTGCATTTGGCTTTTTGTTTTCCATCTGTAACATCTTCAAGAGTCCTGCTGAGGAGGAGGACTCGTGATGAGCTGCCCCTACAGAGTGGATTCCTTACCTAAAATCATAGCATTGTTTGGGTTGGAAGGGAATTTAAATTAAATTTCACATCCCCTGCCAGAGCCAGAGAAACTCAGAAGTATCTTATATTTACTTTAAACTTCTAAAATATTTTAAATATTTTCCACTGGAATGGAGGAATTTAATAGAAGTATAAAAGAAACCAGTCCATTTTGAGGAATTGGTATAAAATTGGGAGAACACAATGATGTTCAAAATCTTATTCCCAAATAAGTGGAGGAAGAAATTCTACATTATATTAAAAACAAAAACAAAACAAAAAACAAAAAAAACAAAACAAAAAAAAAACACAGAAACTTTGTACAGTGGTTTTTTTTTTTGGTTTTTTCGGGGTTTTTTTTTGTTTTTTTTTTTTGTTTTTTTTTTGTTTTTTTTCTCAAAGAATTGTCTAATTCCTTTTTTTTTTTTTATGAACCTCTAAAAAGCAGCCTCAAGTTGTGCGGAAAATGCTATATAATTCCTTTAGCAGAAACATAAATGTTGGGCTTTTGTCTTACCAGAATAAAATATTCTTGCTTTTTGCCTTATTGGAACATAACAAGCTAATTTTTGCCAATAATTTGATCTTCATTGTCTAACAATTATATTAATTGGCTGGTTAAATGCTTACTTAAGACAGCCTATTTATCTTCTGCAGACAGCAGATGTATAATTAGCAGGAAAATACCTAAAATGCCTTATGATAAAAACTCAGGTTGATTCCAAGCAAAAATGGGCTGAAGTTTCTTCATGCAAGGAAAGCTGAACCCTTCATGCAGAGTTTTCTGGGAGGTTGTTGTTCCTTTCCATCCATTCAGGGGTGTTTGGGGGTGGATTTTAATAGACAAACACCAAATTTTTGTGGTTTTTTTTTTTTTTTTTTCTCAAAGAACACCATTGCCTGTAGAAGATCTCCCCAGTTCAGAGGAATTTCAGCACAATGAGAAGCCGTGGTCACAGAAGAACTTCAGCTTTGAGGGTAACCTCTAAAATGTTCTGATAATTCCTTCTGTAATCTTTCTCCTTATAAGAGATTTCCTTGTTGCATATCTGCAAATACACAGCATTTTTATAATAAACAACTCAGAGGGCTCCACAGGGATACTTTTTCCCCTTTAGAATGGAATAAATAACATAAATTTTAATGATATTTTAGCAAATGCTATGATGCTGCTTCACGTACATAATGGGCTACCACACTAGGAAAAGTAATTATAAAGGAAGATAAAATATATTCCTACTAGAATTTCCATGACAGAATTGTTAGAGAATGCACTTTTTTAAAACTTTTCTAATTGGGCTTCCATTTCTAGCAGATGGCAAATTTTATTCTTTAGAATTATGCAATTAGCTAATTAGAATGTTGAGATATTAGAAGTACAGAGCCTTAATCATAGCAAGATTTTTTGCACAAGGTATTTACAATATCATGGCTTCTCCTTATGAGGTGCAGGCCACTCTCCCCCAAAATTTAAGTGAAATTTTGAGTAATACCTGTGAGTAATGATTTCTTCCTAAAAACACTGGAATTTTTAGTCTCTTGTCAAAGTTGGGAATTCACTTTCTTGCTGATATAGCTGACTCTCATTTAAGACAACCAGAGACTTCTAATATACAAATTTTAGAGTATTGCTCTTCAGATTTTTCATGAATATTGACAAATTATCCATTATATAAAGAGATTAATTTGGCTGAATAAGTTTTAGGATGCTTGGAGTAATTTTCAATAAAGTCTGAAATCAAGATATTCATCCATTCGTGCTCAGTTATGAGGGGAAAAAAAGTACAGATTATATAAATCATAACATAATAAATGTGAGCACCTTCTGCAAGTCTTCATAGCTGGTTAAAATAGAAAATAAAGTATTATCCTTTCTTTAAGTACTCTAATCTAATCATCAGTTGATTTCTGATGCAGAAACCTTCAGTAGGAAGAAACATTTGATTCAGTATTATATTAAATCCCTAGGTAATAAGATAAATATGAGTGCACGAGTCATTCCAGCAAATCTCCAGAGACACAGGATCACTTATGTTCTTAATTAAAATAAATCAACTTCATAAATGATGATTTTACAGCCAGTATGCAACTTGAAATTTATAAAATATCTGCACGAGGCTTTCAAAGAATCAGAGTTAATACTTACAGGTACCAGGGCTGGTGTGTGCATTGCACACAGGGGTTTGTGTCCCAAGGGCTAAAAATTCATCTTGGGAGACTTTTCCTCTCCCAAAGGTCAGTCTGGCTGGCAAAACCTTCAATTCTCCCTGTCCCCCCAAAAAAGGAGAGTCACAAGGCTGGATCTGCCACATTTCAGAGATAAAGTATTTGTGTGAGATCCAAAATCAAGATTTAGACAGATTGGAGTCTAATCTTTGATAAATAAAATTAAATTCTCTGTAGATGCAAATTAAGTGCATTCGGTTGAAACATAACCTGTTGCCAACTGAAATGTTTGTTTTTATTTAACAGAAATTTGCATGTGTGCAGTCTTCATCTTGGCAAATTGTGCCTGCAAAAGTAGGAAATAAAGAGGGGGTAAATACTGGTTTTGGAGGCACATCAAAAAATTCCCATATCAAAAACATTAGTAAGATTTAATAAAGGACATCAGACAAATGGAGTGGTTCTTAATTAAACTAGTGGGAAAAGGCTTTGAGAAAATAGAAGGAAAATAAAATTTCCCCTAATTCCTTTTTTTTTTTTTATGAACCTCTAAAAAATCTAAAAATACCCAAAAACATGTACCTGGGCAAAACCACCTGTTGAGAGGTAAAAATTTATACCTGTTTAGACTCTTCTGTGAATGGAAAACCCATTAAGTAAATAACTATTTTCAGTGGACCCTTATCTGTTTTGACAGAATTTTGTTGTGCTTCTAACACTATTTTTAAAGTATCAATATGTACACTGAGATAATTTTCTAGAATGTCAAAGCCAGTATTTTTCTATTTCAGGTTAATTAATCAGTTCTAATTTTGTGCCATACCATTGCTGTGTTTATTGATGGGATACAAACATGTGGCTTTCAAATACAATTACTGAAGATATGATTTAGGAAACATTCCTTGGTCTTTAATTCCACCAAACTTAATCTGTCAGATGTTCTTCAAAAGCAAAGACATATGGCTATGGGTGATTAATTTCAGATTGCAAATTAGTAGGAGTATTTGGGTTTTTCAGCGTATTTTATTAGTTTTGGATAATCAATACCTGCTGCTAATCAATTTTTTTAGATAATGAAACCGACAAATTTTTCTTCTCAAATTTACTTTGCCAATTATTTCTGCCAGAGGTTTTTTATCATTTTTTTTTCAATGAAATTTAAAGTTTTTAATCAGAAAGCTTGGCTTTTTGCTTACTCTGAATCAATGTCTGCACAAAATAATGGATCAAGATTTTAATTACAGTTTGACTCCTGTGTGAGCCTGGCCAGTTTAAGGCCTCTAATTTGCAGGGCAGTTTTGAGCACCTCTCAGCAGTGAAATTGTTGAAGCTGACATTGCTGTCCTGCACAAAACTCTGGGTTCTGAAAAATCCTCTTTTTTCCTATGTTCCTGTGTAAGAAACTAAATTTTGCTATGGTTTATATTTCCTTTTTCCTAACAGATAAATATCTGTTTTTTCTGGGAATCAATACTCAGACCAAGGCAGATTTCTTCCCCTGCACGTGATTTCTTTCCACACTTACAGCTTCCTCCCTCCCCTGTTTTTCCCTCATACTCTCTCCTCACAAATACTCACCAAGTCACTGCTTTCATGATTGCAAGATGAACTTTCACGGGGAAAGAATTCTGACATTCCCAGCTGTTTTTCATGGCTCAAATGTTCCACCAGGAATCAGAATATTTTGCTATTTTTTTCCCCTTTCTAAAAAAACAGTCCAAGAAAGGTCTTGGCTCTGCCACAAGAGGTGGCACATCCATATACACAGAAAAGAGAAAATATTCTTTCAGAAATCCAACTTGTATGGAATAAAGCAATTGATACCATACTTATTTGCTATAAAGGTACTAATATATTTATTTGTGTTTTGGAAAATCTGAATTTCAAAGTGATCTTTAAGCATGCACTTGTTTAATAGACAGGATTATAAGGTTGTTATTTCTAGGGGGAAAATATTGACAGTAAAAAGGAACTTTGGAGTTAGAAAGTTAATAAAAACATAGAATCATACAAAGGTTTGGATTGAAGAGAACCTTTAAACCCGTCCTGTGCCGTGGGCAGGGAAAACTTCCACCATCCCAGGTTTCTCCAAGCTCCATCCAGCTCGGCCTGGGTCTTCAGCTGAGTTTATTCCAGACTTTCTCTCTCAGGAAAGTGCATAACAATCACCACTGATGTCACCACTAAAGATTACAAGTCACCACTGAATTGTGTGATTGTTTTTATCTGCTCTGCCTGTGCCTTTGAGGACAGTACCTATAATTAGACAGCACAAGGAAAGTGTGTGTTTAAAAAAAATGAAGTTGTTAAGGAGATGATGCTGAAGCAAGTTCAAATATAAAAAGTAGATTTCAAATAACACTTTACTGTAATGAGTAGAAATCATGACAGGAGAATAAAGCATAAGAAAATATCCTTGGGGCATAAGTGAGATGATTAGAAATATCATTAAAGCGAAAGCATCTGTTTGAATCCTTTGTGAGACACCCAATTCACCCACATGCACACATAAGTGAGGGCTCAGTTTACTAATGCTGCAGTTGGAACACTAAATATAGCATGCTTTGCATTTAAAGAACATACAGATTAAATATGAGCTGCCTGTAGGACGGGGGAGCTGCAGTAATGACTGCTAGGGGTTTAAAGATCTTCTGCAAACAGGCAGATGTCCAACTCCAGCAAATATTCCTTAAGGAAAGTTTCACATCAGGCATCAATTTTATACCAAAAATATAAGTAAAACGAAGAGTATTAAAGGTTTGTAGGGGAAATTAGAATCTATTAGGGAGGAGCAGCAGCAGGGTGGGAGATGCACTCCTGTCAGAACAGGGCAGGTCCAGCTGGGGGCCAGGGGGGGCTGGGGCTGAGTCCTGGGGTGCAGGAGATCCTCCTGTCCTGCAGGAGATGGGGCTGCATGCACAGCCCCACCAGGGAAAAAGAGACAAGCTGCAAATTCAACTCACATCCTGTGCATGCAGATATTTAACACACACCTCTTTCCTTTCCTAGCTCCTGCAGAGTCCAGTCCATCCTTTGGGCAGGTGTGCACAGCTCTGGTGAGTCTGGGGTCATTAGTACCCCAAAAATCTCTGCCTGTTGCCACTAATGTTCTCCACTCACCTGGGATGGCTGCACAGACCCCAGTATACAGCCAGCTCTTTGATTAGCAGCTCCTTCATTAGTGATTTTTAATGATGCCATTAATTTAAAATGGAACTTCATTTCTGAATGAGTCACTTTTGTGCCTTTTTCTCAGTCTTTAGCCTCTTTATCCAGTCTTTAAAGATAAAAGACTTCATCTCTGTCTTATCTTTAAAAATATATGTTGATCCTTAAGAGTTCCTGCACATGAGTGGCAAGTCTCAAAGCTAATGAAAGGATAGCTACAAAATTCCTCTTAGTCATGGTTAAACTTCTTTGCAGAGCAAAACCAAAATAGTTTAAGAATGCTTTACCCTGATTTTTGGATGTGCTGAAGTGCCTTTGTGGATACATAATTCTAATGAGATTTGATCACAGTTCTGTAATCTACTTTCAAAAGGTCAGAAGAATAATGATCCATTTCTCCTAATGGTTTGACAATTTGTAAAGTATGTTTTGGAAACATGACAAGGAAATAAATATATTCTTGTATGTGAATTTCCAGCTTCAAGGATAGAGGATTATGACAACACTGGCCAAGACTTTGATTTCCCTTTTGTGATAATATTTACTTTATTATATTATAGGCTATCAAAGTAATCAGTCTTTCTTACCCTGTTCTACAGTAAGGCACATTAATAGTTAATTTAATGGAGCTTTGCATGCAGTCAAAGATGGTTCTGTCGATGCTCTCAGTCACCAGCAGCTGCAGAATGTATTTCAGAGCTCTATGTATGTTCCACTTATGCTCGGTAGCTGGTTTTACCCTGCTTTCATTATTGATCAGTGATTGATCATCATCAGTGATCTGTGTTTATTCAGCTGGGGTTTCTGGTATTAATCTGTGCTTGCCCTCCTCAAGCCTCTGCTCTCCTCATTTTTTGCTGGATTCTTTGGAAACCTCTTCTGCATCTTCTGAATTCCTTCAGTAGCTTTTGAGATCTGGCTTGCCAAGAACATAAAGCCTTCTTAAAACAGCCTAACCATGCATACATCCTTATCCTAGGGTCGTTAAATAGTTCTCTACAGAAAGTAATAGGCCATTAAAAGATACATTTATGTGTATAGCCATAAATGTGTGCTAACTGTGTGTTTTTAATATCTGTTAGTTACAGCAGGATCATCAATGTGCCACCAAAACTGCCTGACAGCAGCAGCACAGCAAAGTATTGGTTACTACTGGGAGCAGAGCACAGAGCAGGTCAAGTGTCTTGATCCAGGTTTAGACTTAGATCTTGTCTCAGATCCAGGTTTATGCCAGACTTGTAACAAGAGGGAGCAAACAGTAGTTTCCCAGAAGCATCATGATGGAAAAATCAAGAGGTCCAGGTTGTTTTCTCTTTATCTTTTTACAGTTTTGTGAAGTGTTACAGAGCTTTGCAGACACAGGTGGCTTTGGGCTGGTTCCTAACTGCTGACAAAAATGCAATTCTTGCCTCTTCTATGGATAAGGAACTAAAATTTCTTCCACTATCATGTTTTCAGATTTTAAAATTGCCTTGAAAGAAATGAGATGAACAAAAGTAATCTAAGTGTTTATGTAGTATGTGTTATTAACAGATCTTGCGTGCTAGTGTCACTTCCAGGCATTCATGTAATAACTGTATGAAAATAAAAATAAATAGTGCTAATAAACTTTGCCATCAGGAATGCAGACACTCTGATACTTTTAGGCCAGAGTCCTGAAGGCTATAATAATTATACTTAAATGTTCCCAGAGTATTTGTGTGTGTTCCTTTTAAAAGGAACAGATTTTTGCCCTTAAGGCCCACTCAAATCTCAATGATTTTAATTAGTGACACACACAGCTTAATTCAGCTTACTCTACATGCACTTTTAGGAATGTTTAAGCCAGTTAGCAGCTCTCGAGGAGCTGAAGGTGTATAGGAAGTGCTGCAGATTAATGAACAATTCTCTCAGCTGTAAGAGGGTTCTCTGGGCAGACCTTATTAAAGTGCAGCCACAGCTCTGCAGAAAGCACAGGCTGGCCCAGCCTGGGCTTCAGGGCACCGAGCAGCTCTAATTGACTTGGGCAGGCCTGGCAGGCTGGAGCTTTTTAGTCAAGTTTGCTGGCTGAACCAAGTTTCTCTCAGGGGTTGATCTGTACAGCAGAGTTCTCTTCTCCTTCTGCTGTATTCCCTTTGGTTTTACAAGTCCTGTGTGAGATCCAGGACCACTGGGTTCTCAAAGAAGCTGTAATTCCACATTGTTGTGTTTGAAGCGTGTGACCCCAAGGTATTTGTTTGGGTCCCTTCTTGTCCTGTTTTATCTTATTCAACATTCAGCTTTAAAAAGGAACATGAGTGATAAATGACACCCTGGGTGAGAAAGGACAGATGTGATTTCAAAAACGCGACAGGATGAGTAGGTGTGAGTGGTCTTACACCATTCTGTAGTTTGAACTTCTCCTTCCCTCCATTCCTTCTTCTTGTGGCCTCATCAGCTCAAGATTTGACATCTTAGAATCTTTGATTTAATTTGTTACCTTTCAAAGACATATCATAATTTCCTTAAATTTATATATATTTGTTTCATATATTAAACTGTAAGGGAATCTAGAAACATTGCCCTGAAGATCTGTCTGTCTCTCCGGGATAGTTTTGTTTACTGGGATATCATAGCATGGAAATATTCTTGGTTATCAAAGTTATATTTTCATCAACAAGGCAATTGAAATAAACCTGAGGGAGGTGTTTTGACTGTATTCTCTACATTCACTATTTACATTTCTATTGGAATCTTTCCATTGCAGTTTTGTTACAGAGATGATTATAGGGGTTGCACCTCTCATAATTATCCTCTGGTGTGTGAGACATTCTGAGAGAAGAACAAAGGCTCTTCTTTAATCCGGGTAGGTCACAAACCAGGTTGCTATTTGCAAGCTGTATATTTTAAGTTGGATTAGTTATCAGAGAGGGGGAATGGGTATAAAAAAGAAAGGAGAAGTGCTTTGAAGTGTTTGGTCCTGCTTGTTCTTAAACAGAGACGTGTCTTTCTGTCACAGGGCTGATTAAAGCAGAGCTCAGCGCGTGTCAGACAGACCCCGCCAAACAGGCTCTCCATTCTCAGTGTCACTAACACCCTCCAAAGCTCAGCTTCGCTGGGCTGGAGCTCGCCAAGCCAGGCTTTCTGGGTGTCACAGATCGTGGTGTTAGGCAGGGGTGATACGCTGAGACCCCAAATTCTCTCTGTGTGCCTCAGAGCTGGGGCTCAGCAAAGCAGCACCTCCAATTTCACTTTTAGGACACTTTGAGATTCAAGAGGGGTTGGAACGAATCAAATTGTTGGAGTTTTGTTCTTAGGAGTGTTTAATCAGGAGAAGAAAAGGCTCAGGGAGACCTGATTGCCCTGTACAACTCCCTGGCAGGAGAGTGTGGTGGGGGTCAGGCTCTCTTCCCAGGCAACAAGGGATGGGAGAGGGGAAGCAGCCTCAAGTTGTGCCAGGGGAGGGTCAGGTCAGAAAACAGGATAAGTTTCCTAACTGGAAGAGTGGTCAAACCTTGGAACAGGCTGCTCAGGAAGTGGTGGAGTCACCATCCTTGGAAGGGTTAAAAGGAGGAGGAGATGTGGCACTCCATGACCTGGTCTGATGGACGTGGGGGTGTTTGGTTGAAGGTTGGATGGATCATTTTGGGACCTTAATGTCCCCATGAATCTGTGGTTCTACTTTGGCTTCAGGTCAGAACTAAAACAGGGATCGTGGATTTAGGCTTCAACCCCTTCAGCTACCCATTAAATGAGGTTGAAGTCTCTGCACTGATACCTGAGGAGGTTTGATTGGTTTTTTAGTGGCATAAGGGTTCTAGTTTTGACCTACATACCACATTTACACCAATTCTATCTCATTTTCTCTATACTTCTTAATGGAATAATCTCAGGGGGATATAGGAGCAAGACATTTTAAAGAGTTTATATGCAATTATTGCTTTTCTAATGAAAATTATATACATGTGGACAGTTATTAATATGATAAAGTAAAATCCAAAAAATACCTTGTTAATCACTAGAATATGACTCAAAAGACATTTTCTGCATAAGAATAACTGAATGAGATCTATGAAGGTCAGAAATTAATCTCACTCCTTTAAGAAAGAAGCATTTCAGTAATGGTAAAGAGGTAAATAATCCAAGAGAGGAATTTTATTTCTGATATGTATCAATATGAGTAACAAGAGAAATCAGGATTATTTGCAGCTACCTGTTCTCTATTGTGCTGTGCATGTGCTTATTACTTAAATGGGCCTGTGGATTAGATACTTAGAGGTGGAAAAGCAAAATACACAACACCACAAAGGTGAAAAAAAGAATTTTGTGCTGATAGCTGCTGCCTTTGAAGTCTTTATGAATTAATGGCATCAAAGCTAATCCCTGAAATGGCTTAGATGATGCATTTGTGAGTGTAGGATATACCACATTTACAAGGAAAATAGTTCCATGGAAAATTGCATCTCTTTTTTTAGCAATACAAATATTTTGGCAGTCTTGGCAAGTCTTATTAAAGATAATTGTTCATTTGAGAGATTTATTTTTGGTAGATTCTCTGCCTGGTAATTGTTCCATGTATCCTGTATGAGTTCCAATGCCATGATTCTCAACCTGGGGACTTTCTCTTGACATACTTTAAAACATTCAGAATCTTTGAATTTAAGATAAGGTCCTCTTAATGTTGTACTTTATACCTTAATACACTCAAAAATTCAAATAATTTTTATTTTAATAAATATAATTTTATTGAAGTATAAATTATCTGTTCATGAGGTTAATGATAGGCCAGAGGAACTACTTGTATTTTGGTACAAATAATTTGGGAGAAATAAAAAGATTCTAGAGGGAATCTTAAGAGCCACTTTCATGTTTCATAGACATACATGTGAAATCATTCAAAGATAGTTTTACTCTTAAAATTGAACTCCATTAAAACAAAAGGTATGATATAGTTCAATAAAGCCCAGAAGATTAAGTGAAAGGTTTTGCTCTTTGCTCAACAAAATGCTTTGGTGTGGCTTTATCAATTGTAAAGGTCTTTTTCCTGGCCCAGTTACCATGTATCCATAAATGGATATAATTTAACTATTCCCTTCATAATTCAGACTTTACAGCTTAAATGCTGTCTAAAACACTGCACGACAGAATTGCATGTTCACATTTCACACAGTGCATGCCTCCAGCAGAACGTGTCATCACTTGCATAAAGATAGCTCTATCCACTCCCATAAATAATTGTGAGACACAGCATCTTTATCTCTGTTAACCAGTAAAGCCAAGGCACATATTTGATGCTATAATAACGGTCTAAAAATGACAGAAATTGAATTTTAGTCGGTTGTTGGGGTGGCATATAATAGCAGAGTTCACCTACATGGATTCTCATTTGCTTAACAGAATCGTGGTTTGTGTGGAATTGAGGCCACAGCTGCTGTTGCACACAGATATCATTGTCTGTGACTGTGTCACACTTTGGGTGAGGCTTCCTGCTTTGTGCCTGTTCATGGGGTCTGGAACCGTATTCAAAAATGCAATGTAAATATTTGTAACTGAAATGTAATGGAATTCTTTCCTCCTGGCCTGGCTCCTCCTTCACCACTGTAAAAGGTGAATAGTCTTTCTATTAATCTTTTAATATCTCTTTGCCAGCTGCCTGGACAAATTCTACTTCTCTTTTGATGGCTAGCACACACTCAGTGGATGCAGGAGCATTTACTGCAGAGTATTGCAAATTTAAATCACTTCTGTAAACCTGGCATTGCCTTTCAACAACCTCACATAGGTATAATTACACAACTTTGAAATATACTGAACTTATCTGTCTTAAAACAAGGAAAAGTCACATCCCAGCCACGAGTGAGAAGGAGAGGCAGCATGCCAGTGTTTGGGTTTCCTGACAAAATTTACAATATTTACCAAAGATGGCCCTCTCATTTGAAGACATAAGGAAAATAAACCAGGAAATAAACCTGGAACTACTGTGACAGCTGCTAGAAAAAATTTTGAAGACTCACCTGGCATTCCTTTTCAAAATGTCATTTCCAGGCAGCAGTGCCAATTAAAATACTTTTCTTTACAGATCTCATGCCATTTTTATCGCTTGAATGAGGAGAAGCTGGATCCACAGATAAGGTCAGATATCTGGTCAGCAGCATTTTGATGTAGGGCCCCCTTCTGTGCGTGCAGCCAGAAATTTCTGTCCTGGATGAGTGCAAAGCTGAGCTGTGTTTTCCTCAGGGCACTGCCCATTCGAGTAATCATGATTGTACCAAATAAACACAGGAATGCACTGTCCACAATGCCTCATTAGCAGAGTGTCACACAGCTGAAGGATTAGATAGAAAGTCAACATTTAGCATAAGCAAATAAGAAAACTTTATTTAATATTTTTTTCTCAGTTAGCCAGATAACTCTGGAGGGAAGGACATGATCACAAGAAGATTTTTCTTTCATCTCCAGATTTTAACTTTCCATCTGAGCAAGGGGAGGCTTTTACAGAGTGGTTGCTTTCAACAGTTATCAAAAGGATTGTTTGTTTAAGGAGCAGACTTATGTTTGTGTTCAAGGGCAATAAAGAAAAAAGAATTAAATATATATTGGGGGAGAAATAAGAGTCTCCGCTGTGGTTTTCCTGAAAGGAAGATTTGCAAGTGCACACAAAAGGGATAGTAAAGAAAGGAGAGATATTGACAAGAAAGGAAATGAAAATGAATTAAAAGTGTCAATATTTCCCTTGAGTAATTAAATAAGAGCATTCTCATGCCTGACCCATTTTGGGAGGAGGGAGATTGTGGCTCACTGCAGTGCTATAAACTACAGAAAGCCAAGTTAGCCTCCAGTTCCATGGATTCAGTGACAGACTGGGCTTGGGGCATGTGCTGACCTGTTCCAACCTGCCTCCTGCAAGCTGTCAGCCAGAGCCTCAATAAGAGCCAGACAAAAATAAATAGTCAATTTTTATAATGTTTCTCTTTTAATTTGGGTCAGGCTCGGGAACCAGTTACCACTGCTGCTCCATAGACATCTAATGGTGAAAATGGAGTCAGAATGAAGAGTCAGAAACACAATAATGCCTTTAAAATCCAAATGATTTGGCCTTATATTTTAGATATGTAAAAAGGCATCTTTTAGCAGGTAAAGCTTTAGTTCAGATTGGAATGTGGCGCTGAGTGTGCGGGGCACATCCTGCCCACAATTTGCACTTCAGGTCTCAGTGAATTCCAGTTTATTTTGTTTACCCCTGGGTCAAAGAGGGATGCTAGGACTAGGAGTGCTCACAAATCAGTTTACTGATGTGCTCGGGTAATCCTTGCAGACTGTAAGAAAACAATTTAAAGGAAAGATTGTTTGTGTTACACTGATGCAGATGAGGTTTATCTTTGTAATCCTATAACTCGATTATTTGCATGCCAGCAAATGTCTTTTTTCTTGTTTCTGTAAATTATGAAAAGTGTTAACATCAGTCACTTCTGCTCCTGGAAATCTTCTCAGATTTACAATTCTGTTGTGTAAATTAATAGCTCAGTTCACTAGAGAAAAATATTGCAAATGTATTTTGACATCATATAGAAGTAGACAACTTGTAAGGTAATATATTTTCTTCTAGAAAATATGTGTCAAATTAGCTGAACAGGTTTTAACAAGCATGTCCTCATTCCTTCAGCAACTGAGAATATACTTGCTAGATTCTCAAAGCAAATTAGGCACTCATTCTCCCCTTAAGAATAGAAATCGGTAATAAAAGTTATTCTGCTTTTCAAGACTTGAATGAATTTGAAAATTCCATTTAGTTCTTTTAAAAAATCAACCAAACAAAACATTTTAATTGCTTCTGTATGTGCTTACCACCTATGTCTTGCAAGTTTTTCAAAATCAGACATTCATTTTTCTTTCCTGTGGTCTTTAAAAATTGGAACTTTTGCCACAAAAGACGCTTTCTTTTATAAAGAACTCTTAATTACATTGCTGTGTCGACACCTTAACCTGCTGTGCTAAGGTTGGCATCATTTAAGGTTATGGAAATTTACAGTTCAGCTGCACTGGGTTGGTTTTCAAGTATGTGTTTAACTCTACATTTGTAAAATGTCATTTTCCTTCCCTGCTCCTCATGGCAGAGGTAAGTTACTCACTGAGAGATGAGCACTTCAACGACAGAAGAGGCTCTGCAGCAGCATCAGGAAGTGTGAGAGTTATTCTGATACTGACCCCTGAGCAGGGTAGGAGGGGAAAAGGGAGCACTGTGCTTTTACAAGGTTGCTGTGTGCTCTTCCATCAGCTGATCACAAGGCCAGCAGCACTCCAGGGTGGGATTTGTAGCAGGATCTGCAGAACGATGTCCAACAGCAAGAAAGATTCAGGAAATGCTTGGGAAAAACCAAGGTAACACCAGTTCCTTGACAACCTGAGGAGATGCATTCACAGTGAAAGAGGCACAACTGACTGCTCTGTGCTAAGAGTTAGACTGGAACAGAAGAAACCTTCTGATCTGTTTGCTGAAAACTTACTGAGTCAAAGAGTAAAAGGCATGCAAAAATATTTTCATGATATTTTGGAAGTATAAACTAAGCTCAGGAAAAAAAAATGCGGTTGTGGCTTCACTGAAGTTTGAAATTCCCCTTTGCTCAATTCATGCACAGCCCTGTGGGCTGAGCTGTCCCAGCTCACCTTGATTCCAGAGACATCAATGCCACCCAAACCTCAGCTGGAGATTCCAGAGACATCAATGCCACCCAAACCTCAGCTGGAGATTCCAGAGATGTTAATGCCACCCAAACCTCAGCTGGAGATTCCAGAGATGTCAATGCCACCCAAACCTCAGCTGGAGATTCCAGAGATGTTAATGCCACCCAAACCTCAGCTGGAGATTCCAGAGATGTCAATGCCACCCAAACCTCAACTGGGGATTCCAGAGATGTCCCTAAACCTCAACTGGTGATTCCAGAGATGTCAATCCCACCCAAACCTCACCTGGGTGACAAAAACACTTTTAAAAAATATTCAAGACATACTCATCCAGTCATTCTTGCACATTTTGGACCTTCTCCATTATATAGAGTAGTTACCATGTTGAAAACATGGGTAAGAAAAGGACACCAGAATACAGTATTGTCAGTTTATGCCACATAAAGGTTAAAGGAGTAATATTTCTTCTTTTTATTTCATATTTCTTGAGAAGCATCAACTCACAGGATTGCACACTTCAAAATAATTGGCCAGTGTGAGCTGACAGCTCTGATCAGAGCAGAAGGGTCGTTACCAGATGCAATGAGCCTGATCTTCTGTCTGAAAACAAAGATTACAGAGGACTTGCAAGGACAAAGGAAAATAAGTAACTTCCTCATCTCTGTGGATATTTTCTGAAGGAAGAGGTTAAAAAAAAAAAAAGGTAAGTAAGACACAATGGTTCTGTTTTCATTTATTATTCTTGATCAGGATCACAGTAAATTCTCTTTTTGCTATGTAATTGTGCTATTCCCACAGCTGAGTCAGCTGACAATTGAATAGGAATATTTTCCTTCTCTCGTCCATGACAATATTACAAAACAGTGAGTTGTCATTCCTGGGAAAGTCATACTTGAACTGCATTTTATTTATCCATTCAAACTGACAGTGATTAATAATCATCCCACAAGGGGAAAACTTAATTCAAACAATCTATTTCATATTTACTCAGGAGAGCATTATGTGTTACTGTAAAACACTAAGGTTATGATGAATTCTAATAGTCTGGTTTTCTCTTATCCCCAACATCTGTCACTGCATTTAAAAAAAAAAAAAAAAAAATTTAAAAAAAAATTCGACAGGTTTGAAATTATTCATTCTGAAAAAAACACAGGTTGATATTTATTTGTTTTTTGGTGCCACCTAAATGTCCTGCAAATGGATTCAGTGCAGATGCCAGGAGCTGAACTCAAGTGGGCCCATATTTACATATTCCCCTTTGTCTGTAAAACTTTTCCTCAAGTTTCATCCACCTTCTCTGAAGGGTTTCACTGCTCCAAGGAACATTTCCCCAGCCTGTGTTTGTACTGATCACACAGAAACCTTGGCTGGAGCAAAACTGAATATAGAGACAAATTGCAAATTAACTGTTGGGTTCAAACCCTTTGTAAAATCTGATTTGGAATAAATGACAGCACTAAACAGTTCCTTTTTTTTTTTACCAAAACAAAATTATCCTTCTATTAGAAACAAATCACTCTAATTGGCCAGCCAGACTGGAGAGAGAGTTGATCATTTTTTTCCTAATACATACTTACAAATCTATAATGATTTTTAATGTTTCTTTTCTTCTCAATGTGTGCTTATAAAGTGTACAAATGATTAATTTAAATATATTTTATTCAGTATAGGAGTAATTTGTTTTATAGCTTATTTGGGAATAATGTTTTAGGAAAAAAATTACCCTAAAAGTAATCTTTGTAAATCATCACCCTTAAATAAGGTATATCCACAGTTTAGATCTTGATAACAAAATTAAGACCTGATTGTTCTAATATAAGTTATCAAAACCAAAGTAATCTAATCTAATTTCATGAGCGTGGAAATAATTCCTGTCCTCCAATAACATGGGGTTTTTAAATAGAAAAATTAATGTTTCATTGGATTTATGTACACAGAAGATGAAATAAATGTGGTTTAAAATGTGTGCAGCTACCCTGAATGAACAATTTAGGAGCAATCAATCTGTCACCCACTTTAATCTTTAAAACAAGCATGCAATCTAATAGTGTTTTGTAAAATTACATTTGTCTATTAAACTACTACATCAGAATATCTATCAGATAAACAGGATAAAAACGTACTGCTTCTGAATAACTAAATTAGAATAATTTGTAAATAAATCAGGCAATTTTTACACTGTAGTGTAAAGTATTTTTAGATACTTTAGGAAAGATGATAAAGACAAAAGATTAGATATAAAAATAGCATAGAGAGTAAATGTTGATATTAAAAATTGGAAGGTACATGTTACTTTTTTACCAGAACTTATATATGATCCTAGTGGAAGAAAGCAGAATAAATATTAAATCCAGAATTTATATATATATATTAATATCTTGTTCATAGTCCATCTTTAAATGTGCATATCTTCCAGGTTCTACAATTGTGCCTCAAAAGTCATTTGGAAATTACAATTAAATGACAATACTCTTCATGTTCTCTAGATGGCAATTTATGTAAATTCTGATTTTAGCAACGTTTTCCTGAGTGGATTAAAAAATAAAAATCATGAGGGGATACTTGGTTGATGGTTCTTTTATTGCATCATGTACCCCAAAACCAGAATTATTTTAATCAGATTGCACCAAAATTAAGGAAAGAGAAAATGTTTAACACTGCAAATCCTTTGGATGTTTATGACCCAGAGGGTTCTGTGATCAGTACCCACCCATAAACCAGCTGATTTCTTGATTTTTACCACTGGTTTTGTAGCTGCAAGAGCTTGAGAAAACGAGGCAGGACAAATTTTAAGTATGTGCATAATTATTGTGCACTTAAACATGTGCTTAAGTACATTCCTGGAGCTGGGCCCAGTGACCTCAGCTCTCCCCATGAAAGTCAAAGGAACACAAGCCATTTATGCCTAATACTGCAGGATGTAACTTTTAACAACTCACTATTAGAAAAATTAAATTTTAACCTTGTCTTGCTAATTCCAACTATTACTGGGGCCATATTTATGCCCCAACTTAAAGTGCAGTTTATCACTCTGATGCTTTAACCTTTGGACATCCTCTCCCTAACGTTTTTTTAACCATCAAAATATCCTCCAGCTAATTATAACAGCTTTGATTTCATAAATGAAGAATTTGTCCCTTAATTTTTTCTCATTATGTAAAAATCAAAACTATCTAGCAAAATGTGGCGGGGTGGATCTGAGGGTTTTTTTTTTCTTTAAACTAAATGGATTGACTTATAAAAACAAAAGATGTAATGGCTGTGAATTCCTGGAAATGTGAAGCATGTTGACTGTACTCTTATTACTCTGATGGAAAATGCTAGGAGTCAAAGTTTTCATTTATATGGCTGGTTAATAGCTTTGGCAATTTTTATTGTGCAACAATTATGTTTTTAATTGCTAGATGCATCCTGAGCAGTGCTAGGCAATAAAAAATAGGAAGATGTGCTTTTATCAAGCATGACTCACTTAATAACCTTGAATTTAATATGGATTTCTCCAGCCCTTATATTTATTTCTTATGGTAACTCTCACTAGATACTAATAAGTTACTAGATATTAATGAGTTACTAGATAATAATGAGTTAGACTTTTATGCACTTTTTTTCATGATTCTTTGAAGGCTCAAAGAATCTGAAGTTTGCAGAGCTGTTGATGTTTATAAATTCTGTTTTGGAAGCTTTAACATGCAGTACTCTCTTCATTAGAAAAATCCCAGTGATGCTTGCGGTGGTTTTTGGTGAGAGCAACTCCAGCTGTATTCCTTGGTCAGATTATGCACGAGACATACCATGGAAATGCCAGATTTCTGCAGAAAATATTTGCATAATGTGTTAGACATGAAGTGGCATCACATCAAATTGCTCTTTGCATTTTAATTATGGAATTAAATACCTGTCCACAGCACAGGTATTTAATTCCCCTTTGATCTCACTAGGGCATTCCTCTACCTTCAGTATTTTTGTCTGGAAATCTCAGTTTAGAAATCATTTTTCTTCTGCCTGGCACCTTTTCTGAAGGTGTTGTGGGTCTCCACATGAGGACAGCTGGGAGTAGAAAGCAGCTTTCTGTTCTTGCTTTGCACTATTTTCTGTAGAGCGTAAAGAATCTTTGGCTCCCCACGTTGAAACCCTCCTGAGAAAGGAATTTTGATCACCTCAAGAGGTTTCTCCTCGCTGCGCCTGGACTCGAGTAATTCAAAGGACAGAAAGCATTTACAAGAGGACAGGTTAGGAACTGACACCTTTAATCAGCAGCTTTGGAAATGAGGAGTGTGATTTTAATTGCTCCTGCTGATCAGTGGCACTGAGTGATGGAAAATGTCTGTCTGTCCAGCAGGCAGGGAGGAGAGCAGACCTCACCTGCACAGCAGAGCTGAATCCTTCACCCTTTGGGTGCTCTCAGGTGCTGCAGAAGCATTTCCCTCTGATCTCCAAGTGCAAGTGGAGGAAATGTGAGACTCGGGCTGTTGGAGCAAATGAGACGTCAAATCTTTTGACACCAACACCTCTGGACAGCTGGAGGAAATCCCCAGCACGGGGGTGACACCTGCGAGCTGATCTGTGCCTGCAGGGGGACACAGAGACCCCCTGCTCCAGGTGTCAGCACCTGGCTCCCAGCAAGCCAGGCTGCCTTGCAGGAGTCAGTCCTCATCAGGCAAATCCATTAATCACATTTCAGGAGGCCAATTTCCTACAGCCACTCTCCATTTCTTCCAGGGATTCGAGACGGATTTAATTTTTCCCCTGAATGTATTAACCTGAAGGAGCAGCCTACTTAATTAAAACAGATATTGTTTCACTTTCTTTAAATATGCAAATGTCTTTATTAGACTAGGTGTCATGTGCTGTACTTTCCTGCTTAATTAATCTCAAACTCATCCTGATTTGCCTCAATGGGAATAAAACTTTCCCATTTATTTTTGGTGACTTACCTCAATACATTCCCCCAACAGGTTTGTTATCAGCAATAATCTCTTTTCCCACGTGGAACAGATCATTTAGTGTGTGACTAAATGCACTTTGTGTAAGCACCTAAGGCAGTAACATAAAAATGTATATTTTTAGGTCATGAGGGGGTTTTAGGTTGAAATTTGGAGTTACAGTGAATTTGGGGAAATCCCTCACATACAGCTCAGGGTTCAGAGCAGCACTGACCTCAGGGCTGTCTGTAGGTCTGCACCTAAAGAGGGATGGAGGTTTTCATCTTTGACATTAATTTAGTCCCCACCTAAGGAAGGATGGGAACTATGTTCTAATTTCCTAGTTTTTGGAAATATCTTTAATGTACATAAATAGTGAAACTGTAGAATAGCATACCCAAAGGAAGAAAGGTAAATCCTAAAGATAACTATGTGACTGGCTTTGTTTAAACTTTCTATTGCAGGGGTAATATTTCACTATGCAGATTTAAGTATTTGTAAAGCTTCTACAAAATAAATTTAATTACATATCTAACAATGAATCAAAACCTTAGACTGAAATAAATTGCTTCAATATCTTCCTGTAGCTACATGAAATTTATATCAATAACCAGAACTAGTTTACTTTGACCTTATTTTTCAATTTAATTTCGTTGCAATTCCAATTAAACAGATCTAAACCCCCATAGTTTCATGTTCTGCTTTATTGGTATCCAATCTGTGCAAATACTTTCATCCACTCAGTATTGTGAATTTGTCAGAGATCAGTCACGTGGCAGACAGTAATTTGTTAGGTCTAAAATTAATTGGACAAACAAATCAATGAGTTCCTAATAGTGGTTATTGGTTTTTTTTTTATTTGACTTCCTTAGTTGTCTCTCCCTCAGAATTACTCTGCATATTAAATTACTAATTAATACAGCAGTATTTTAGCTTAGTGTGTTCTTCAGGTGAACTTCTCAGCCAGTTTCCTGAAAGGAAATTTCTATGTCTGATTTTTAAGGAGCAGGGTTATGTTTTTTTCATGGCGTTTTCACAGGATGTACCTATTTTTTTCAGCACAGCAGGCAGTACAAACCTACAGTTCAATGAAGTGCTCAATTATTTTGTGCACATGGAATTTTCTAATAGATTAAAAATACCTGAATCTGATTCCATTGCCTGTCCTCAACATTTTGGAAAATCCTGAAGAGAACACAGAGACCGGTTCAGGACCATCAATTTGTTTGGATTTTAGGTTAATTTATTTTTAGATTTTAAGTTGTCTCTCAGTGACCTGTCACATGTCCAGAGCCACCCAAGGGCTGTCCTGTCCCAGTGACCAGAAATGTCCCTCTGAGCCACCCCTGATCTCAGAATTCCAGGTGATCTCCCTTTCATTGCCTCTTCCCCAGCCCTCCTAGGAGCATCTGCAACTGGACAGGTCCTGCAGATTGGAGCAGTTTGTGCTCTCAGCCTTTTCTGGCACAAACCTTGCTTTGCACCACTACTGAGTGTCCATCCCCTATGGAAATTCTGCGCTTGTTTGAAAGAGAAAATGTTCACCTCCTTCTTTATGAGTAGCAGCACATAAATCAGGTCCTTACTGCTCTTGAAATGGTAAAGTTATTCTGCATAAACTGACTGTAAATTCCCTCAATGCAGATTAACAGGGTCATTTCATTTTACAAAGCACAAGTCCTTTGAACTGTGGAAAATTCTGAAGCCTTGTCTCAGGAGGAGATTTCAGCTTACCAGGATAAATTATTTCTAATTCCACAAACTTTCGGAGAGCCGCAAAAAAAGTGGTTTCATTTTTGTTGCTGTTAATTGAAATCTGTGTGAAAATCTTCCACAAATATTCCATTGTCTTGATACAGTAGCTGTGGGATGAATCCTGTCCCTTTGGAAGCTCCTGAGAAGGGCACAGCTGTAGCAGCCCTCCAGCTCCTGGAGCAGGAAAACAGGTCATCCTTCCAATGTCCTTGTTGTGCTTCTGTGGATTGTGAAAGTTTGTTGGGATCTAGTTTTCAGTGTAACCATTCTCATGTTGCTTACTGTGTAAATTATCCATCCTGGAAGTGTCCTTTGATGAAGGACAGAAGGAATTCAATAGCAGTGCGCTTCCCACAAAACCCTAAAATCTGCCCATACTCTTTTCCGACAACTTTTTGACCTCAGAGTGAAGCAAAAAGCAAAATAACTTCAAATAATTGATGTATATCTTTGTTGTGATGGTGGTAAAAAGTTCTATCTTGAGCAAATTCAAAAATAGAAATGACACTTTTATATCTGCAGAAAAGTGAAAGTTATTTATCGTATTTAGGGTCGTGTATGATGGAATGGGAGAGACCAAACAGAGCAGAAGATTGCTTCCATTTTTTGTGAGTAACAAATAAATAGAGGAAGTAAATGTTAGAAGAAATAGAAGTAAATAGCCACTGCTGAAAAGAGCAGAAACTTTGATAGCAGCCTGTGACCTCTGACAGTCCCTCAGCTGGGCAGCATCATCCTATTACAGGATTTGGGCTCAAACCATCCATTACAGCAGGACTGGAAACAGAAGCCAAGGAAGTTTCAGTCCCATTTATTTTAATCTCCATTGTAAAGGGATTTATACTAATGGAACACAATTACATTAGCCCACGAGATTTTAGAAGAGAACTGATATATAATTCCATTCTATATCGTTTGTAGTTGTCTAACTAATTAGCAATTATAAATAATTCCCTTTGGATTAATTGCTTAGATAGCATTCAGAATATAAATCTTTCCACATAACATTTATATCATTCAGACTGGAAAACCTACTTTGATTTTATCCTTGGCTGACTTTGAACCCAGGTCACTGAACCAAAGCAGTATAAATCATCTATTCCTATCCAACTTTTACTCCAGGCTTAAGTCATTTATACAAAGCATTCTGTGTTCTTTGATTTAGACTTGATCTTAATCCTAATTACCTAGGAGTAATTTTTGCAAAAATAAAAAGTATTGCTTAGAAATAGATAAACGAAATTTGTTTCTGCCACTGAAATATCAGAGATCTCTTAAATGTTCTATGAAAATACACTAAACTTAGATTTATAAAGACCTTATATAAAGACCTGGGTATAAGACTCTTGAATACTCTGTGTGGCTCTCTCTTAACTCTCTGTTTGGATTGTTTAAATTTCATTTCATTACATCCAAGTCCTAATTTTCATAACAAAATCCTTCAGGAGGATATCACATCATCTATGCAGCCAACCAGGAGCTTCAAGAGATCATGCAGGTGATACCCTATCGCTATTTAGGAAATAAAGGAACTAAATTATAGTCCATCTCCTCTTTAGCAAAGAACCTCCAACTGTAGAAAGATGCTTCCACAACCTTTCTTTATACAAAGGCCAAAAAATTTCAGAAGGCAGTTTAGCAAAGGATAGAATCTGAAAGTTGCTGTTCTTTAAAGCTCTTTTTTAACTTTAACTGACTCCACAGATGTGCTAAAGCCTGGCTTGCCTTGGCATGGGAGCTGCTGGGAGCACTGGGCTGGTGCTTGGAGAAAGCACAGCCCCTGAAAGGGATCAAGGTCAGGAGAGGAGGGGACCAGAGACACCCCTGGGGTGACAGTGGTGCGCCCATCCTCACCCTCCCTTCTAGCTTGCTTCCCCCCTCTGAAGCTCCTCTGGTATGGAAGTACCGCTGCAACTGGAGGAAAGAGTAAAAAAGCAACCATGTTGCAATAACAAAATGCATAAAATCAGCAGTAAAGGAGCAGCAAGAGGCCACAGAGACAGGTGATTTCCAAGGTGCTGTAGAAATCCTTACTTCTAACTCGGTTTTCTAAGCTGCCCCTGGACCCCTGTGATTGCATGAAGCAGATCACATACAAATAATTGCTGTGGTTTTGGAGTGCTCATGTCCCAGTTCCACCAGAAATCCTGATGGAGCTCCTCAGACTCAGCAGCCAGCAGCTGCAGGAAGGGAGCAGATACAGGATGTCCTCAAGGGCTGCCACACTTCAGTCTGCCCTCTGTTCCCTGCCTGTCTGGGTGTCTGCGAGCTCTAAGGAAAAAAGAACAAATATTGCTGAAACACAACTGCTGTGGTGTATTTCACATATAAAATGAGGGGTTTGTGGCTCAATAATAAAATACTGTGGAAGTGGTGGAGGAAAATATGCATCATAACTGCTACAGAGATTAACAATGTCTGCAAATTGCCTCAAAGAAACCCACTGTTTGTTTTCCAAACAGTTGCATTGAGGAAAATACATTACCCAATTAAGATGAAAGGGATAACAATCTCAGTGAATTGTTATTGTAGAAAATAAAGAATATTGCAGTAATGGAACTTAATTTTATCATTATATGTATTTAAATTGCCTTTTATATACAACCATATATTTATTTGAAATAGATTTAAATGCAAACATAAACATGTTGTAACAGTTTCCAAAGCTTTAAAATCAGAAAGAAAATAATGTTAATGAAATATTCAATTCCTTTTATTGTTAGGAAAATCTGAAAATGATCTGTCATTTCTAGGTTACAATTCCTGTTGCTTCTAATTCAGTCCTTTATAGCCCAAATACATTATTGGCATAGGATGAGACCTTGGGGGGTAAGGAAAATGTCATACCTGAAATGGGGAGGGGAAGGAGTGCGTGTATGTAATGTGTAGAAACCAATTCTTTCATTTGTAGAAAATCCAAGCGTATTTCCAGGCCATCACAAGGATGGAAACAAATGGCATCTCAAAAGAATGGTGAATACTGTCCTCCATATCTTTATTGATTGTTAGGTCTTGCTGTGCTTCACACAATGCCTGGTTTAATTCTGTTTTCTTGTGATTGTTTCTTGTTTCCCAGCTGGTCCCTGTCTCCTGGCCACTGAGACCCCCAGTAAATATCAAAAGCTCTAGAGTTTCAATGCAGAAGTCTGGCTACACCCAGTGTGAATCCAAAGCGCCTCAATGTGGGCGTGTGTTTCCTTTAAAGGCTGTTGGAAACATTCTGGCACGTGGAGAGCAGGACCCAGGGCTGATGTCAGGTGTTGGTCTGGAAAATGAAGCTGCCAAAATCCACAGGACCAAGGCAAGGAGCTAAAGCTGGCTCCAGGCACATGGTGAGTGAGCAATGAAGGGTCTGAGCCCAGCTGTCAGAAACTGCTTTCCTAAAATAATCACTGTTCAAGTTGTCTAAGTTCTGAGAGTTCACCATAAACCAGTTTTCAATTTGCTTTTTGTTCTTAAATGGCTGCTAGATTTTTTTTTCAGTTTCCTTTAAGTTTTTTGGGGTTTTTTTGAGTATGAATATCTCGGGTTTTTTAAAACACTCTTTGGCTGACTGAGGTTGAAGCTATGGTTTATGAAGAAATCAGTGTGAGGCTGTAATTTATATAGAAATTGTTAAATCTAACTCACCTCCTGTGATTATATGCAACAGTAATGCAGTACCTGCATATTAAATACATATATATTTATATATGCACATATAAATGAGACATCTCCTGTTTTTCTGGAGATCACGGGTGAACCAACATTAAACTTGTAAAATGCAATTATTCTGTGCTCAAGAAAATGACCAGCTACTCAATCTTTTTCATTTTTCATGTGTTGCCACTCTTGAATGTTTTGGGACAAGGCACTCAAATTGTTTTTGCTGTTTACTGCATGAAAACTCTACTGTGCTAAGAATGCAACAGCCTCTGTATGTGATATATTGACAGGTTGTCTTTTAATTTTCAAATGTTATTTTTCATAAAACATTAACAGTTTTTCTCTACCCAAAAGACCTACTTTCCCCCAAGGCATATTTTTCAATAACTGCTGTCAGCTATCAATATTTCCAAGCATTAGAGACATTTCTGGACAAGGTCTTTTGGAATGTGAGATATCAGTCAATTTTTTTTTATCTACTTATTTTCAAAGTCTGCCTTTTCTTAACAAAAGCTATGTTAACTCATTAAAGATATCTTATTTATTCAGGTGTCTGCTAATACATGGGGGCTTTGTTACAAATTCTGCCAGTTTGGGGGATAAGGAAGCCAGGTTTATTTGCTGTAATTTTTCATATCTCTGCCACAGTTTTCTTTGTGGAAAATTGGTGTCTTATTTGCCCCTGGCATTGAAATATCTTTGTCTGTTATTGAGACAGTTTTGAGTTAAATTGCAGTGAATAATTCAACTGCTTCATGCCTGAATTATTTTAGAACTTCTGTGTAAAATACTATCCAGAGTTGGAGATTACTCTTCAAAATTCTGCTGAATTTGCTCTGCAACCTCTTTTACCAGGACTTGAATTTATGATGGATCTTCATTGTGTTCTCTATTTCCATGCCAGAATTTTTCATGTTCTTCACTTAGGGATGAATTCAGTTCTTTGAAGTACACTCTAATTTATTCATTGTACCTTTTTGATTGTTTTTAACCACAATGGAATTAACATTTTTTAGTTATTTTGTGTGGAAGTGACTGTCTCATTTTTTGGAGGCACTGGGGTGGTTTGAAGGTTCCTCTTCCAATTTCCTCATGATCACATGAGTTTCTTTTAGAATTCATGACTAATGTGAACTGCAGAAGTGACTGCTTCTTACTCCAGAAAAAAATTCTTAAAAAGCCTCAAGATAATTCAGATGAGTGACTTTAAATAACAAAAATATCTTAGCAGAGTATCATTGTCAGCCTTGCAAATCTTGTTTTGGTAGGTGGAAGGGCTGAAGAATGTTCCTGTTTCTCCTGGGTTTTAGATCAGTATTTTGATTTTGTTTCTTTATTACAACCCTGGACATTCTCAGTTTGAGCTTGCAGAAAGCTTTGGATTTGAATGCAGGTACTGAGGGTGTTTTTTGTTCATTCAGTGGGGCATCATGTGAGTGTTGTGGAGAGGGATTCAATAGAATTGGTGAAACAGAGACTCGATACTATTTTTTTGCTTTATGTTCCTGTATTTTTTTTCCAGTAATATGGATAAAGTCACCATAATTCTTGAGCATAACTCTGTGGTTTACCCAAATAAATAAGGGAAAGAAGCTGGTGAACTCAGGTTGCTTGAGATGGAACATCTAATCAAATCTCTACTACTTGATTAACTACCACTCTGAAACAAAAAATAGATTTTTTTAATCTGATATAATGCAACATGATGTCATTAGAACTCTCTCTGTAATTAACCACAAGATGATTATAATTAGGGAGAAGAACAGGATACAAGAAATAGGAGTTATATATTATATGGATGAAATATGCATCAAGCTTAGCTAAGACTAAAAACAGCTCAAAGAGAGAGTTTATTCACTATTCTCCTAGATCAATATCCTACTTCATAGTCAGATAACAGCAGCTGTTTCATAGGAATATCCTCATCAACATTCTGACAGCAGTAATTTTAAAAAAATGCTTGAATTATTATTTCTTGGCTGCTCATCATAAAAATGGCACATTTTGTCTGTGTGTGCTGCGATGCCTGTATAAGCAGAATGTGAGATGTGGAGCAGCATAATCTGGAGCAGAATCTTGTGCTACTCAGGAAAATCCTGTAAGATGCCTTTCAACAGCAACTGGGGAGAATTGATCAGAGTTACAGGAGTGCAATGCCCCAGGCTGAGACAAAAGCAGAGAGCACGGTCCTTGCTGCACAATTCCTTGGTCAAATCCTCAGGAGCAGATGATTCCTAATCCTCTGTACCTTGTGGGATTGGATGTCAGATTTGGAAAGGTTCTACATCAGCATCCTGCAGTGAGCACACTTCCATTGCCGTGGTGCTGTTTGCACTGCAGGTGAGGCTCAGGTCTGACAGGAATTTGTGCAAGAATGAATTGCTGTGATAGCAGTCACAGACTCCCCTCTTTGCATAATGAAAGTTGCTAAAACAAAAATATCTCTTTCGTCCTTCTTCAGGAAATGTACTTTTTTTAGGAGTAGTTATTAGTGTCCAAAAGGAAAACACCAGTGTGGTGAGGTGACTTGATGGGGATGATACCAATATGAAGCTCTGTCTTTTGGTGATGAGCCACATTGTCATTTTATCTCCAAATCCAGCCTTATGGCAGGTACAGTGCTCAGTATTTGCTACTAAGCAGTGGTTTAATATGTATATAACCTGCTATATCACCTCTGGTGTGTATTTTAAAGAAAATCACAGAATTCTCATGACGAAACGTTTGCAGTTTTGTGTTTTCACTGGTTTCGGTCATGTTTCCTTGTTTTCCAGTGAAGGATATTTTTCAAACCTGTCACCTAGTGGAACTTTAATTTAAAAACATTAATTCAAGTCGTCTGTGATGTCTGCTGCTTCTGCATTCATTTGATAGAGCTTTTAGCTGTATCGCTGTATTGTTGGTTTCCTTTTTTAAAGTACTTAGAATGTATTATTGCATTAATGTTCTTCATGGAACATTGCAAAACACTCACTTAAATTATTTTGCTAATGCTAAGCAAGGGTTGTTGCATTATTAAACACCAGAGGCTTGGCAAATTACTACAAACGTGAGTTTAAAGCACATTCTTCAGGTGCCTGAATGTTTATGTATCATGACAATAACACAGACATTTATAGTAATGCAACACTGCCAGCAGAATGTATTATAAGTTCAGCTATTAGTGCAGTTCAAAGTCATATTTAGTTTCAGCTTTATTTTAATTTCTGATACACAATTTCATCCCCAAATGAGCTCAATCCAATACGTGACCTGCAGAAAGTTGTATCTGCTTTTGTACAGCAAAGCACTGCTCAAACTGACTCCACAAATGCTTCAGTTCTTTCTGGCCTGGAGTTCAGAACCGCTGGAAAGCTCCACAGCTTTTTTCTTTTGCATGAGGGATTCTGTCTTTCCTCTGATCCTTCATGTCTTTATCTTTACACATAAGGAAAATCAACTCCGTATTTTCCTCAGCTGTTTCTCCTAAAATCCTTATTGCTCTTTCTTCTCTCCTCCAGTTTCTTTCCAGTAGCCAATATCTTCTCTGAGATCTGTTTCTCTGGATATGTCAGTAGTGTTGTGTTTACCAGAGTAATTTATCTCTTGTGTTCTAAATCCAGCATCATTCTGGGGTAGCACATCCCACTATATTTCCCCTTTATTCTGCTGTCACACCACTGACTCCCATTTCTTTGTGATGAATTCAGGAGTAAAATCTCCCAGTGCTGTTCTCCCACACAGATAATGACTCCCCATTTTATATTTTCATTACCCCTAAGAAACAATTAAACAACAGTACTTGGCAATGCTAAAAATGTCATGCAGGGAAATGGAGAACACAATAAAAGATAATGGTTTTAGCCACAGCAGCAAGAGGAAATGTCAATAAATAGTGCAGCCATGCTGTTTGCCACCTTTAATCAGGTATGGGGCCTTCAGCACAACCTTTTAGACAGGTGTGCTTTTTAAAAAAGTGTTTCATAGCATTTTACAGACTCAAAAATGTGATGCTGTGGAAGTTAATATATATGCTAATAAAATTTTTAATTAGATGAACACATACTACATACGTTATTTTAAAGGGTATTTTTTTTTCTTTAAAGGTGGTGTTGTATTTTTAAGTAACAGTATTTAGACAAAATACTCTTGTCTAACATTCTCTTTATAGTCCTACATCATACAACCTCTGTTGTGTTCAAAAGATTGTGGTAATCATGGAATATATTCTAAAGTTATAATTAGCTGCACAAAAAATCTTGGTTGTTATCCATTTAGGATATCTCTAGCCCCAAAAGTTTAATGTTTCAGTGTTAGCCAGAATAGAAGATCCTCCATAGAAATCTGTAATAATCTGTAAATGGGTAATAATTAGATGTTGAACAGTACTGCTAAAGGGAAAAGCTGATGTCAACCCGAGGTTGGATCTAACTTAAGGGAAAGAAAACCCAAATATAAATTATATAAAGTCAAAAAGTGATAAACCTTGGATTTGATAACACAAAAAAAACCTTTATCCTGCAGGAACCCTTGAACCCATCTTCATGATTTCAGAAACCATGCATGGCCACCTTTTAAAAAAAATCACCATAACTCTCGAGGGAATCTAGCTGGAAAAGAGCCAAGCAGAAAATAAATTTGGAAATCAAGGGCACAGTTTTCCAGGTTTTCTTCATGCACAGTACTCCAGGAATGGATCCCAGAGTACTGCAAAAATTCCAGAGGTTCAGCAGCCAGATGTGGATCTGCCGAGAACACCCATTCCCCTGCAGGTAAAACAGCTGCAACTACTGGCTAATGAAAAATAATCAAAAATATGGTTCCTGACAGTATTGGGTCACTAAATTAAGTTTTCAAATAATCAGCCATTACAGTTTCATGTTACAATTACAAATGATGTAGTAATTAATAACAGACTGCAGCAAAGGGGTCACTGCCTTGTATTACCCATGCTGTGCTTTGTGGGAAGCTCAATGATGGCAAATTCCAGTTAAAAGCTCATCAAGACAACAGCCTGTGACCACAAAGTGCTGTGGCTGCTCTGCATTGATCACTGAGTCTAGTGGCTTTGGTTTGTTAATTTGAGATTTTAATAATTTTGAGATTTTTTTTGGTTAATGAGTGTGGTGGGTTTAGTGTTGGTTAATTATTAGTGTATTTACTTCTTGTTGTGAGGTAGGATTAGAAGGAAGGTAAAGTAGGCTTAAAACTTTAAAAGGGTATAAAGAAAAATTTATTAACAAGAATTAAAAGAAAGAGTAATAAGAAGTAGAATAGAGTTTTAGAACACTTTTTTTTCTTCCTATAACCATTCCTTTCCACTGACAATGTACAGAAACAAAACCTAAAATTTTAGTTAGTTTAGTCTTTCATTTTTAACACCATGCATGGCCACCTTTTAAAAAATGTCACCATAACTCTAGAGGGAATCTAGCTGGAAAAGAGCCAAGCAGAAAATAAATTTGGAAATCAAGGGCACAGTTTTCCAGGTTTTCTTCATGCACAGTACTCCAGGAATGGATCCCAGAGTACTGCAAAAATTCCAGAGGTTCAGCAGCCAGATGTGGATCTGCAGAGAACACCCATTCCCCTGCAGGTAAAACAGCTGCAACTACTGGCTAATGAAAAATAATCAAAAATATGGTTCCTGACAGTATTGGGTCACTAAATTAAGTTTTCAAATAATCAGCCATTACAGTTTCATGTTACAATTACAAATGATGTAGTAATTAATAACAGACTGCAGCAAAGGGGTCACTGCCTTGTATTACCCATGCTGTGCTTTGTGGGAAGCTCAATGATGGCAAATTCCAGTTAAAAGCTCATCAAGACAACAGCCTGTGACCACAAAGTGCTGTGGCTGCTCTGCATTGATCACTGAGTCTAGTGGCTTTGGTTTGTTAATTTGAGATTTTAATAATTTTGAGATTTTTTTTGGTTAATGAGTGTGGTGGGTTTAGTGTTGGTTAATTATTAGCGTATTTACTTCTTGTTGTGAGGTAGGATTAGAAGGAAGGTAAAGTAGGCTTAAAACTTTAAAAGGATATAAAGAAAAATTTATTAACAAGAATTAAAAGAAAGAGTAATAAGAAGTAGAATAGAGTTTTAGAACACTTTTTTTTCTTCCTATAACCATTCCTTTCCACTGACAATGTACAGAAACAAAACCTAAAATTTTAGTTAGTTTAGTCTTTCATTTTTAACATGTGTTTTTCAGAGAAGACTCTACAGCTTTTTAGTGGTTAAAAGCTTTGTATTACTTCTGTAAATGTGTCTCATGTAAAACCAGGACACTGAGCCTGTGTGGAGCTGTGAGAGAGGCAGAGAAGGGGTGGCAGAGGCGTTTTTCCAGGTGCAGATGGCATTATGTATGGAACAGGGACACAGCCAGGACAGCACCTGAGCGAGCTCACACGGGCAGGGCAGGCCAAAGTCTGCATGGAAACTTGGAAAAAAACACCACTGATCCAGCCAGATGAAAGTGAGATAAAAGTGAAGTACCAGAAATAAAGGACAAATTAAATGCCATGTACAGAACAGAGGTAGTGTCACACAAATCCACCCACACAAGTAAAAACCTTCCTAGCAAATCTCTGTATTTGAGTATCTGCAAGCAGGCCACAGGCTCTGTTAATGCCTTCTTTTACCACAACATGCAGGGGAAACCAAAATTATTTGATAGGGGAAAAAAAGCAAAGTATGGTTTACATGAAATCTAATGAGTACCAAGCTTAGAGAAACTGAGAGCAAGAGAAAGAAAATAGGATTTTAACTGCAGGCACTTCCTCAGCTGATGGGCTGCAGGATCTCTCTGAGCAGTTCTCTTGGTTACAAATTAAGTTAATTTTAGAAAAACATTGCCCCTGACCCCACATACTTGGTATGTAATATTGAGGAGTTGGGTGGAAAAAAAAAATAGTAGTATCAGCTTTTCTCAGACTGGTTTTTATCTGATTCCAGCATTTCTGATGGTGCCTCTGATGTTTAACTCTTTGCAGTTAATAAAGTTCTATGAAGACACCAAGAAGCATTGATTGTTTCATCAGTGTTCTTTTCTCTGGAAAGAGAAGAATTGGATGGCTCTCAATTGTTGTGGAGCTGAGGTAACATTTTCATCCTTCCTCCTTGTTTTGGTGTTGCACTGGTTCTGTTTGGAGTCCACTGTGGTCTCTGCATTGATGCTGCATGTGCAAATAATGAAAGTACAGAGGGAGTCATGCAGGGCTAGTTGGAAAACCCACGAGCTAAGTTATGATTTAAAAAATTCTTGGGTGTTTCCCTCCATGCCTGATTTTTCTTTGTTCTACTACTTAGCTACAGTTAGAACAGGCATATTCCTTTAAAAAAAGAATTTCTATCATGTGTTTCTAAAAAAACAATGACTCCCAAATGAGTCAGCTGTGAATACTAAGGAACAGTTTAAAATAATGAAAGCCTAAGAACAGGTTACCCTTTCATGTAAAACTCATCACATTCTTAATTAATTTCAGGATATTCAAAGATTAGTTGCTGTATCTCAAGTAAGAAAGCAGACCTGTACAGATTCAGAAAATTAAACTGAATTTCATCTCCACAATATTTTTACATAAACAAGAATATTCGTCAGAGCTTCCTCAACATGTCCTGTTGTTGGTGTATGTATTGAGCTTTCTAATTTGAAAATGGAAGATGTCATAAATGGCAGAGTAACAGAAACAGAATGCCTGGGGATTGGAGGCCCCTTGATAGCCAAAAACACCAAAAGACAGGCATGGTCTGAAATCCCTGCTACAGCCCTTAAATTTGGTAATTCACTAAGCACTGCATTGTGACAAACCATGAATTAATCAGAACTCACTGGGCACTATCAGTGATCTCATTTCATAAAAAAGAGCTCATTAGCATGTTGGCTTCTGATCTTTGGGCAGCAAAGCTGTTGATGTGAAGGGTGGGGAGGGTTGTTATTTATTTGGTTTATTACGTTTCTCTTTTATCAAACAGCTAATCACAATCAAGGACTCTTGATATTTCTTAAAGAGTCTTTTTCTTTGAAAAAGAAAATTTTTGAAATTTGAGCCATGAATTTTTCCAACTTGTCTGTGCTATGAAAGGTCATGTGTCCAAATTACCTGGAATGTCTGATCCATCAGGTGGCAGAGGACAGACTTGGAGTTTATTCTTTGAACTGAAATCTATAAAAATGCAAGTGGTATCTGCATAGATGCCAAATTTGCCTCCAATGATGAAAGATACTACAGTGAATCCACACTTAAAAGTCATCCAGCATAAAGTCTTACTGGCTGAATAATAAAAATTTTCTGTCCATAATACTGTGAGATGTGCAGATGGTTGAAAAATGATATGTGATCTCATGCAGTGCCTGCTGAGTTAACAAGAGAATTTCATTCAAGAAAAATAGTACATTTTAGTTCCACCATATGTGTGATTATGTTTTCTTCATACCCATGGAGAATCCCTGATGTTAGAAAGCAAACTATGATAGCCATTAACATGTCCTCTTTTAAATAATTTATTTAAACACGAGGAGCTTACATTTTTGTAAAAATAACTTGCACAACGAAGATAACAGCTGCAGTTGAATATTCTTGGTTGGGTTGTTTTCCATGGAATTGTGTGCATAAAAAAAATAATTGTACTGCTTATTTCTCACCAACAAACAGCCTTTGAGTCCACTGGTCCTGATAAGGCAGAATGCTTCAGAGTAAGAAATACAGGGCAGAAACAGTCATTTCGTGTCTTCACAAATTCCTCACCAGAAAACCCACTGCACCTACCTTTGGTTGAGGTTCTTGTTTATCAGAACCAAATTTCAGTTGTTACATTAAGAATAGTTCATAACATATTTACCCTCATTTACCCTCAGTCTTCTTTCTTTTTTTTTTTTTTTGTATCTAATACAATAATGGATATGGTACCCCTTAAAATTACAGATGTCTGATTGGATTCTATACAGAAATATGGGCTTTGATTAGAGGACAAAAAAATCCATTGAAATATTAAAATGACTTTTAAGTATTTAGAAATAGGGGGATTTATAATCACTAATTAAAGAAAAAACCTTGGAAAAGTACTACAATACTGTTTTCATCATTTCCTCTTATTCATCCTGCCCTTCACACACTGGAGTGAGTCCTGTTGAAGCCCCTGAGCTTGGTGAGGATTTCTTTCTGTTCCTGCAGCACCAGGACCTATCCAGAATATTGCTGCATTCCCAACTTCATCTTGGCATCACCAGGAATAAACAGACAACACTCAGGAAATGTCTGTGATGGTTTTCATCTTCAGGTCACCCTTTCAGAGGTGCACAAGTTACTCAGTATTTTTTCCCTCTGGCAAATTTATCAGCCCAGGATTTTTTGACACAACAATTTAAAGGAATTCAGTCTCTCATTTGGTTGCTCATGGTCTCTGCATCATCCGCCTGTCTCTTCCTGGGGCTTTCAGGTTTTTTATGAGCTCATTAGGATGTTTTCTTCTGTCACAGATCCACAGTGACAATTTAATATTGGTACTGTTGTATGTTCCTATGGGGTTTTTTATTTTTCTTTTAATCTTTAGGAACATACAAACATTTCCTTTCAAAGAAATTTGTTTCTTTAGTCTCCAGGCATAAGTGGCCCTTGTCCATCCAAGAGGACTGTGAAGGGAGTCTGCAATTAATTAAAATGTCTGATAAAAAACCTTTAATATTCTGAAAAAGAGAATGATGTGATGAGAGAAAGTGGCTTTGCTGGCAATTTCTAGAAACCCTTCTGTTTGTTAGTTCCACGGAACAATTGAGTTTTTTAAGGCATTCCTAAGAAAGTTTCCTTTGTGGGGGTAGAGTTTAGAAGCTTGTTCTGGGTGTGTTACCTGTCATCTTCTGTACTTTACATTTTGGGAAAACAAAAGGCTGTGTTTTCACAGAAAAGCCTTGTCAGAAAGATCAGAAGACCTGGTATTTTTGAGATCACTCAAAAGTTATTCTTTTGACAGTGCTTTGACTGAATTTCTCATTTTCTGTGACCTGTGCGTGTTCAAGTTGTAGCAATCTTTTTCTTTCAGCTATATGCTCTGCATCTGAGACAAAAAATCTCCCATTTGCGCCGTTCATAGTAGTGGGATTTGGAGAAAGAGTTGAAATCTGGAAGCTGAGAACATCCAGGAACTTTGGGATGGATTGGCTGCAGTTGAATTGTTGAATTATTTCAGCCACAAGGGGAGAATGTTTGTTGCCTCACGTATGCCAAGATCAAGTTCTGGGCTGTGAGGGATGCAGCCTCCTGCTGCTATTGCCACTTAACAGAATACTGCTATCTGCTGGAAAAAAACCCCAACATCTTGAGCTCACCAAGGGCAAGAATCAATCCCTTTTGCTGACAAAATATGCTTAGACAAGCTTTTCTAAATAATAATATTTTTATCTTGTTCTTGGAGGGGGGGAGTTGCAGACAGAAGTTGCCCAGAGTGATTTTTCCTCCTGTTTCACCAACTTCCTTTTCTGAGCAGAGAAATGTTTAGAGTTACTTTGCTTTAACTGAAAAAAACCAACTCCTCTGCTACAAGAGCTGCCAAGTCACTGCACCTTAGAAGTCTCTTCAGATGTCAGTGAAGCACCAGCAGTGTACAAAGATGCCTTTGTGTGTTGCTTTGTAGTCTGTGTTGAATGCAGATGCCATTTAATGAAGTCAATCTTCCCAACATCTCCTTTTTGGCTTTTTTTTTTCGGTATAGTTTGACTTAACATCAGTAAATGTCAGCCCCGTGAGGATGTGAAGAGGGGAGGCAACCTGACAGAGCTAAATGTGGGAACTTTTTGATTTAAGATTTGCTGGTACATCTGCATCCAGTTACCAGAACCTTCTGAATCTGAGAGTGATACATTAGATTTCCAGTTTTTCCTACAATTTTTCTTTTGAGGTGACAAGGCAGTGACAAACATGGCATACAGACCCCACTTTCTCATCCCGTGGCTTCAGTAGTCTTTGGATGAAGCTGTAATACAACCCAGGCATTGTGAACAAGGAGATCCTATAAAGGGGGAGAAAATAGCTCTGCATCCCAAAATATCTTTTGCTTATAAATATAAATGAGATGACTGGAAATGAACAAAAAAATTATTTCTTTTGAAAATAATTTTTTTATCTCTGCCTGCATAATGGAAAAGTGTGGCATTTGCAATTTTCCTGGATGTGGAAGTTACCTCAAAATATGAAATGCATCAGATAATACTGTAAAAAATGAGTATATATGCATGGCATAACAGTAATTTACATCTCCATCACAGTTCTCTCTAGATTCTCAAATTCCCCAATGCCTGTAAAATACTTCAGGTTGTCCATGTCAGTGAGCTGGAAATTATCATGATGTACTTGTGAATAAAGCCAGACACGAAGATGTAACACAATTACTGCAAAGTGTGTGGCAAAGAAAAGAACAGAAGTTTATCTGCTGATTCCAGGGCTTTTGCTGCAGGAACAAGGCTGGTTTTACAAGCCACTGACAGGGTATAAGGTGCTTATGTTTGGGCACAATGCAATCTCCATTTCTGTCTGTTATCAGGCTGCTTGAGTGATTGTGTTGGTTGAATTTAATGATGGATGTCTGTATCCTCCTGAAGAATCCTAAACAATTGGCACAAACCATGGTTCGAGGAGTTTGCTGAGTCTGCAGCACAGATTCCTACAGCAATAACTGGAGTGATGGCAGCAAACTAATCACTAATCACTGTTTGACAATGGTTATTCCCAACACATGGAAATAATTATTTTCATAACTATCACACATCAACTCTTCATACTGTAGATCTTCACATGGAAATTTCCTTTATTTGGCTCAAGAGGGGCAGTATTTTAAACAGTGTAAGGAACATTGTAGTGACTTTCTCTATTAACTTACTCTGCCTTGGGTGGAATCACCAGTTCCCACTGTGAAACTTTGTCCCCAGACTTCCCAGGAAAAGAGCAGAAATTCTCTGTTTAGGAGACAGAAATGACACAGTGCAGCAAAAGGTCACTGAGCACAATGTGTTCAGACCCCTGAACCTGAAGTTTCAAAGGTTCCTGTGGAGAAGCACAGAGGACAAAACATGGTTTTCTATTCTGTTGTTGCTATAAACAAGCAAAAGGGGAATTCTTAAACATTTTTTGATTTTGAAAGGATGAACTAAAAGGATTTGACATTTTCAGATATTTTGCTGTTGTTTCTTGATGGCAAGCACAAAAACTTATCTTGAGAAATGGGCAAGAGTTGACCCAAATGACGAGGATGTGTTGCTTCCTTGCCAACAAAGGTTGTGAGGGGATTTTTTTTTTGGTTTTTTTCTGGTTGTTTGGTCAGTCCTGAAGTCAGGCTCTTGGACAAGATGATCGTTGCAGGTCTTTTCCAACAGAAATTATCTATTCTGCAGTGAAAAAAATCTTTCACTCTTCCTTAAAACAGTGGTTTTTTTCTCTCTCTTTTGATCCAACTCACCAAAGTCAGTGTTTTTGCCTGATTAATTGATGTGATCACAGAGTTTCAAGCATTCTTATTCCCTGATTTTTCCCACAATCTCTCAGCACATTTGGCATCAGGTTTTGGCATCTCTCAGCACATCTGTTTTGCAAGTGGCCAGGTTATGTCAAACATTTAAGTTCTGACCAGACCAGCTGAGACAGAAAATCCTGTTAAATTTCAGCTTTGGAGTTGGGAGGGGTGGGGATTACTGCTTTTACCCTGAATTTGAAGAAATTTACACTGGGAATGCTTTAGACCCACATTTTATCAGAAGTCAATGAAATAAACACTGACTTGGTCATAGCCCGATCTCTCAATTTCATTGCAAGTGTCATATCAGAATATTTAATGCTCTAATTTCTTTCAGGCATTTGACCTGAGATCTGGGCTGAAACGCTGTAGCTTTTGTGTTTAAAAATCCAATATTTTAAAAGCCTCCTGTCTCAAGTACAGCTAAACAAGGCATTTTTTTAAAAGGTTGGAGAACAGAACAGAAAATGTTGATCCTCAGTAGTCACTCTTTACAGCCGTGTAGGACCAGCAATCTGAGATTCCATATTCATTGTGCCATATTGATTTCCAGTGCCATTTCAGCTCACAAAATATTCCTTTTTCGCTGCAGGCTCACACATTTATGCTGTTTCTTTCCATTTTATACATGATAGGTCAATTTATGATTCTGTACATACTTTGCCATTGACCTGTCTGGAGGCTGTGCCCTCTAGAGCACTGGTGAGGATCCATTCAGAGAGACTGAGCCATGCTTGCATGACTTAATAGTGAATTACTTTAATCCAGCACAGAGCACAACTTCTGTGTCCCAACTGGAGTTCTGTATTTAATGCTGACCACTCACAACCATGAGTTTCAGTTCTTTGCTTCCCTTCAGGCAGTTGCTTTCTCTTTGCATGATTTTATGCCTGGCTATGGCTTTAGTTCTGTGCCTGGAAGAAGTTCATTACCCCAGCAGGAGTCCTGTCCAGCAGCTTCTTTATAGCAAACCCACTAGAAAGATTTCACAGACATATATTTCAACTTATGCTTCAGAAGGGAAAAAAAATGGGGATAGTGATGGTAATTATAAAAATGAGCAATGACTGACTGGAAGGAAAAGTTTATTTGATTATCAGAGCAAAGGGATCCTTTTGCTAGTGAGAAGTGTATCATTAGTAGAAGTTTTCCATTCACGTCATTTGTAACATAAAAAATAAGAATTTATTCAGAACAAACATTTTCTTTTATCTTGCTAATCAAAAGAGCTCTTGGTAAAGTAGAAATGACACTTGACATCTCAAAGCAAATGCAAAGATGGAGTGGAATAAAAAGCATTGCATATTCAATTTGAATAAAAGAATTCCAAATGCTCAATTTAAAAAAAATTTGAAGCTAATTATTCTTAGGCATTCACTTTTACAGATTATTGCACAGAAGTCACCATACCATATGTGTAAAAAATGTCCTTTTTGCTTGACATCAGGAGTACCAATTCATGGGATGTGAGAAGTGTTTTCAGGGGTGGCTTCATGGTTCTGAACCGTTATAACATAATGGGACTTGTGTACTTTGGTAATTTAGTACCAGACTTTCAAAGTCACAGAATCTCCCAAAGACAGTGATAGATGCTGAGAGGGATTTGGAAGAGCACCCAGTTTGCTGCAGGCACAGAAAGAGGTTTTTGCTTGAGTTCCATTTGCCAGGTGACAGTTACACCATCACAAAAAAATTGTTGGCCAGATTGACCCATCTGCCTTCTGGTCTTTGTTAGCTGCCAGAATAAAGGGGGGACCTGGGCCAGGAACTGTAACAGATTAGTTCCTTGCACTCTATCTTCTTGGCAGGCAGATGTTCTATTAATTAATTTTTTCTGTAGTAATTCATCACCGAATATTTAAGTCTTGTGACTTGTGATTTGGAAAAGGAATGCTCATTTTCCTAGTTCATGAGGCAGAAACAGAACAGGACCAGATGGTCCAATGTGGAAACACTGGATATCAATGAAGAGCTAAATCTGGATTTCTTCAATCTACTACAGATTGTTTAAAAACACTCTGTGTGTTGTGTGTAGCTTCTCCTTGTTCTCAGAGCTTTGCAGCTAGGCCACAATAGGAATTATTGATCCCAGCAGAATCAATTTGTATAAGCAATGGCAGCATCTGCCTTTTGCTTAGAGCTGGATTTCAGTCCCAAATTCAGAGGTAGTTTCTTCTAAAATAAAATTGATGAAAAAATATATGATAAATAATAGATTAAATGATGATGAAAATGCTGCTGTTTCTGTGGAGCAGTTAATTTTGAATATAGGACAAAACAGAAAAGTGAACCACAACATCCACTTTTACAGGTTGGAAATTACTTGCCTCTCTTAATTCATAAAGACCTTAGGAAGTTCCACTCTGTAGAATCATTAACTTTGTTAAACTTTTTCTTTTCTCCTTCAACAGTGACAGTGGTTCAACTGTTCTACCTGGGACAATGGATTTGACAGGAAAGATGTTTGACATTCAGCCCTTGGAAATTAACAGAGCACATATTTGCAGGTGATTTCATAGCTATTAAAATAACAATTAAACTCTTGCTTTCATTGTGTTATTTTTATATTAGCCACAGCACGATTTTTCATATCCAAGGTGGCTTTCCCTTCCTACACTAAAAAAATTAGAATTGGCCTCTAATAAACTAGCAGTCAAAAATAATAATTTAGATAAAACCTGCCCATAAAAGGGATCTTACTTTTTACTCTTGATTAAAATTTGTAAATTGAACTTGACATTATTTAATTTTTTTTTTTCTCATGCTTAGCCCAGACATCTCAAGAACCACTTTGGCTGCTGAAGTGTTTGCAGTATTTTTGTCCCTTTTCTCCATCTCCCTTTCTCTCCCTTTCCCCTCAATGAAAGCTTTGTGAGGAAGTGGAAGCCACCAAATCCCACAGAGGATTTATAAACTGATTTCAGAGATGGAATAGAACCAAAAACATTATAAAGTACTATCATCTTAATTATGTTTAGCTTTTACATGAGTTTGTAGATTCTTTTTAAAATAACTTATTCTCCAGCTGTGTTTTACTCTTCCAACCTGATATTAAATCTTTTCTGTTCCAATCTGCTTTTAACATTCAAATTCCTTCAGAATTTTCTACAGTTTGCAAATTTTCATTGGATTCTTGCTGGCACTGAGAAGTTAATTTCTTATCTGGGAGAAAAAACAAATGCTGAAATTGAAGTCATATTATGCATTTAACTTGTGGAAGTTAATTCACATCCATTGCTGCTTACTTTTGCATAACCAGAGGTTGCTCTTACCAGAGCACAGGAACAGTTAAGATCTCCAAACCATTATGCATTTTTCCACGGTTTTTTAATGTCTTTTCTCTCTTTATCAAGATTCAGTTTTAAAAATATTTTTAAACACAAGGCACGCAAGAATGATGAAATTTGAATATTGTATTCTGATTTATACAAACTGTGTACATCTCTATACACAGCACCCCAGCGTTGCAATCCTGACTGGAAAACCTTCCTGACGGATGTGCTGAGCCCTTGTGCTTGCTGCCTTGCTATCTGCTAATTTGCATGGGAAAGTCTTTTGGTATTTGAGACTGAAATTATGTTTCTCAAAGGCCAAATTTCATTTGAAGTGAAGACTCTAAATAGCTTCATGGAGAAAAAAAAAACATAGTGTGATTTAGAAATATTGCAGAACAACTACACAAAAGTAAATTTAACGTTGTCTTAGTTGCACAAAACTATGTTATTTTAAGAAAAGGAGAGAGACTGATGTCATGCACTCCATTATATTTTCACAATAAGGTAATACATGCGATTGAAAATATTGCAAGGAAAGGAGAATAATTTTGCAGAAATGATTTCAGGAACTCCCTTGGATTCACAAGTTAGGATTTTGCTGTAATAAGTGATAATACAAAATATATTATTTTGTGGCAGCAGTACTGCCAGAGAACTTCCACAAAGATGTTAATAGGATTTTCAAATTCTTTCATGTCCAAAAACAATGGCTGATGTTTGAGATTTACTCAGTGGGCTTATAAAATGTGTGTAAAACACCCCCCTAAACCTTTCTAGCACCATATCCCCAAGTATAACATACTTCCTTATACTGTAATTTTCATTAATTCACTTTAAATTACATTGTCTTTAAAAAAATCCAAAAACATACCATGTGGAGATGCTTAAAACTTTAGGCAAGTGATGTCACTCTCAGGCAGTGACCTCATCCAGCTGCTCATACTGGATATATTCATATTTACACACATTTCTTTGTCTACAGAGGAGTTTTAAAATGTGTGGAGTATTTTGAGTGCAAGCAAGTCAAAAATGACCTTTTTATTAAAATATATTTGGCTGATTTAAATGTAATCCATCAAATTGTTCTATTTTGTCAGCTGCTCAGCCACTTAATCTTCTTGTAAGGCACTGAAATATTAAAATTTATGTTAACAGGAGCTCTTCTTAAAGTACAGTATGCTTAAACTTGTTCCTGATAAAAGACCAGTCCATAGGTTCTAATCAGGACCAATGAAAAGCCACTGATATGATTTAATTGACTGAAACACATTTAAAAATTGTTGCTGACTGATATAATCCGAGCAGTTCATGCCATTTCTTCATTTCCTTTGTAAAAGTTGCTTTTATGAATTTATTGTTAATCATAAATGGGTTTAAGTGGTTGTTCCTGATGGCTCACCAGAGTTTTCAGGATGCTTCGGTGAGCCCATCTCAGAGACTGTAAGGAAATCTTGTACTTCACTTCTCCTAAGCATAAAACTTGTTTTGTGTTTCTCCTGAAACTCAGGATAACTTGTTCTTACTAAATGAGGGTTGAGATTTTTGTCTCTGCTAGAAAATAATTGCAGAAGTAACCCAACTGTTGATGTATTGCTACATAATATCCCTCTTGTATTGATTAGCCCTTAATGCTCTTGTCCTAGGTGTGATAATTGAGTCCAATTATTGAACATTTTTGCCTAACTGCTTGTTTCCTTTACCTTTCCCATTTTATCTTTCTTAGTGCTGACAACTTCTGGTTTTAATTTTTCCTGCCATTTCTACAAAATCTTCCCAAATTATCATTTTCCCAAAGCTTTTCTGGAACCAAAATTATTGTAAAATGCTCTAAGAGCGGAGCCGCTCCAAAAGAATTTCATATGTAACTGTCAAAGAGCACAAGACTGAAACAAACTCAATGTTTAACTTCATGCACTGAAAATATAGCAAGGAATAAAAGCAGATTTGTGGCAGTTTTCTGTTGTATAACTTGGGTTGTATTTAATTTGTGCACCCCCACCCACGAGCAGCACAGGGAGGGTGAGCAGAGCTGCTCAACCTGGGCTCTGAATTGTGGTGTAACCATCGAGCTGAACGCTCCCCTAATTAGATTAATTACTTAATTTGACAAGTTATTTATGTGGTCAGGTTCTGATAACATTAGCTCTTGATGTGCTGTAAATGCAGAAGGTGTCAGAGCCCTGAGAAGGTTTCAGGTGGTGCAGAGCATCCTCCCCACTCACAGCCCTGAGCCCCACCTGAGCTGGGGACCAGATCCAGCCACGGGCTCTGATGACATCACTGGGGACTTTGGTATTATTTTTAAAAGTTTTTTATCTCAAGGTACCTGTTTATTCAAAGATTTTTTTAATTTTACTTTTTTTGACTGTTATAATTTGTCTGGCTTTGAGCAAAATCTGACAAAGACAAGAAAATATTTCTGTTTTGTGGCTCTAATGCCAAAGTCATGAGGAACAGGATAAACCATGCAGGTAATTAGCTGATTACAGAGGCACAATTTCTTGGGACACTCAGTGTTCCTTATTTTTTTTTCAGAATATCTGCTTTAAGACCTTGCAGTGCTACAAGATTGAGGAACCAGCCATGGAAATAATTTGAGTTCTATGAAACTTATTTACTGTTCTGTAAGCACAGCTGGCAGCCAGTCTGTGCACTTGGTCACCTCTGCCGTGGCATTTAGGGCAGGAAAAATGCAATTGTTGCAAAGGGAACCCTTCCAAATATGTTTTGTCCAGCATAATTTATATTCCAGCAAGATAACAAAGTTGAAAATGCTTCTCATTTTAGGTCAGATTTAATAACTGCTCCTTCCACTGACCTTTGGAATTAAGGTAGTGCAAACATTAAAGAAGCTGTTGCATCAAGAAAAAATTATTGGATAAGAATGCTAATAAAATAATATGAATTCTTTTCATGAAGACTTGGTAAAATCATTAAAACCTCGTTCTATGTGACCAATATTGCTACTGGAATGAGAAGAAAATTGACCAAGTTACAGAACACAACATTGTGGCAGGAAATATTAAAACTGGAAAGAACAGGAAATGTTCTTGATTAAAGTTCTCTTCAAAACATTGGCTGTTATTAAGAAATCTTGGACATGAGTAAAAGACCAGTCATTCAAAACTGAAAAAAAAAAAAGTTGCTTTTAGTCAAATATTCTTTTTATAAGAAAGGTAGGCAATTTTTAAAAAGCAGCTAAAATATCATAGATTTTTTTTTTAAATTTCAGAACTTTTCAAAACATGTCTTTCTTCTATCAAAGTTTGATCGAATTATATCTTCATTTCTTTATTGATTCAGGTAAATTTTTTTTCACTCTCTCTAGAGGACGTGTGTAGATGCTATTTCACTTCTATGGTTATTGTCTGTGTTTAAAACATTAATTATTTCTGCCCTAGTCAGATCACATAGCATTGAGATAACTTGAATTGAATTAGGTAAAATACATAAAGTTAATTTGTCGAAGTTCATTCTAACAAAGGAGAAAAAAAAAAAGGGGGAAATTCATCTTGCCAATACATGTGGTTGTATTTCATGGGGTTATATTAGCAATAGAATATTTAACTTCCAGTTTACAGACACTGAATTCCAGCAGTTTATTTTCATTAATATTATTATTACATTACCCAGTTATAGACTCAAAGTGTCAGGTACAGCATCTCTTGTTCTGAGCCTCTGTCATGTTTAATTTATGCTGATTGATTTGTTTAATGCCAATAAAGAGCATTGCACCTTTGAGTTGGTTATAATTAAGATGCAATGCATTCTTAATGTATATCCTCAAGTACAACTGGTTCCAAAATCAATATGACCTCTTAAATAAAGAATCCAGGCTATTTGTTATTCACTGTAGAAATTCATATTACTGAAAAGTGTCTGTGATCAGCTAAGAGAGACTTCTAAAATATTAGTTTTGCAGATATAACTGTATCCAAAATCTTTGTCTTGTAGATGAGAATCTGTTCTTTTTGTCTTGTCTTGAGAATCTGTTCTTTTGCCACTGCAAAAGTTTATTTTCACTTTCAGCTGCCAGTGACCCAAATAGAGCAATAACAGGAATGGGATATCATTGCTGTGGACCAGCTGTTGAATAGGAAATAATTCCTTTTTTTCAGTAAAATGGTCTTACCTATGATTATCATTGCTGCCTTTCAAATAGGTCTCTTTTTGTTCACAGGCAACTGCTCTGAGACTGCAAAGACAAAAATGGACCTCACTGTAAGTAATTTTCTGCATTTCATCTTTAGTCCCTTGCAGAAATATCCATGGAATTTTAATGGGAAGTCTTTACACCGCTGTTGTCTTTACTGAGTGAATTCATGATCTTTTTATGGTTTTTATTAAAGATATTAATTAAGATGTCAAATAATAAGTTCACAAGTCTTTGTTTTCCTTAAAATATGAGGGTCAAAAAACAAATTGACTGAGGAAAAAGAACCTTAGAACATTGAAGATTATCTACTTAAAATTCAAAAGGTAACTTTTTAAACTATTTTCATTAGAAATAAAGCTTTTTTTCTGTTTAGTTACAAAAATAAATAAGGAATATTATTACATATGAGGTAGGAATTCTTTAACTGAGGGGTTAACTTTTGCTTGGAGAAGAATGTTTGCTTAAAATTGAATCTGAATGCTTGGTTCACTTACTCTGAGGTGAAATGGTCAAACCACAGTGGAAAATGCAGCTTGTACTCCAAAAGAACAGTAACCACTACAGCTCAGAACATGTCAGGTGGATTTAGAGAGTTTTTAACAAAGAAATGGAAGAAAATTCTTCAGTCTTCTCCTTGCCATAGTCTTTACTTCTCTCCAATAATTTATGCTCTTTGCTTATACAACAGTATAGAATAATCACTGTAACTATCATTAAAAAAAAAAATTATTTTTCTTTCTTGATGAATTAAAATATCATGGTCATTCAGATTTGTTAAAAATTGCTCAAAATTGCTCAAAATATAATCTGGGAATTTTATCGAGGTATACAATTCTGGACTGCAAAAGACAAAGATGAGATTGTTCCTCTTCAAATATGCGTGCATCAGCAGTGAAGCTGAAAAATTTCTATTCCACAATCACTCAGCAAGAATTGTGCCATTGTAGAAAATTGTTAAGCCATGATCATAAAAGTAAATATTGGAAAGTGATGATTTTGCTTCCCTGCTACGTTGGGATTATTGCAGTCTGTGATCTCACCCCTTCATCAAAACGTGGACGTGAGATTTTTAATAAGAATTCCATCCTCTGCATAAAGATTGCACAATTTTGCATAAAAAATGTTCAGCTGACTGTTTCACCTATTTAGTTTAGTTTTTATATTTATGTACATAGACACATGTGAGTTTGCTGTTTAACTGGGTTTTAATACATAAATAATAAAAGGTATTGATTACAATGAGAGAGAAAATTGCTTTGCAAATAAAGGACTCCTGATTCTCTTCTCCCAAGAGATAAACACCCATCTGTTACTACATGAAAAAAGGAGGCAATTACAGAGTTAATGCTCTGAAAAACTTGTTAGCTTGTTGTACCATTAAAGGTGGTTGTAAAAAAGTAAAAAAATAGTATTGTCTGCAAACGATAATGTGGTTCTGATGATAAGCAATGATAAATGATAAGCACTTGGTGTAATTTACATTTTAAGTATATAGAGTAGCAAAACACATCCCTTAGAGTCACACATAGAACAGCTCTTTCCACATGTGGTGAATGTGCTTCCTCCTACAGCCATGCAATTAAAAATCTCCTGAGGTTGTTAAGGTAAAGTGTTCCCAGACATTTCCTGTAGAGACAAATTGAGGTTGCTTTGAGCTGTTGGTGTTATACTTGCTGAATCAGGATTTCACACCATTTCAGTGTAGTTTCCCTGTTTTCTTGGGCTTTTTTCATGGATTCAGTTTGCCCTGGAGCCATGGTTGTGCTGCTGCAGAAAAGCAGTGAAGCTTCTCCTTGGTGTATTTGATGTTCACTCCCTTCTGCTGCTCAGAGCCACTCTGTGTTACAGCTTCTGCACAGGGGATGGCTTTCCCACCTGAGCAGGAGAAACTCTTCCTCCAGGAGCTGAAGAAAGTTAAAATGTTTTATGTCAAATTGAATCTGCCCTGGAAGCTTTGTCTGTCTTGCCTTACAGACCTGTTGAGTTTGTTTGAGTCAAAATTAGAAGCAGAGACCAGCTTAGAACAATTACAGTATGTCAGGGACACTGTTCCAGGAAAAATTGAAATGACTAAGTTCTTTCTGTCTGTAGGATATTATTCCATAAAAAACTCTTTATCCATCTCCTTCAGAGAAATCATGCTGGAATGGCCATGACTGGTCCACCTAGTCAGTGGGACCAAGAAATTTGAGTAGCTGGTAAAAATGCACCCAAATGCTGTTTGCAATCAGCGTTTCTCCACAAGGACCCAGGAGATGTAATGGTAAAGGCAGAGACTGTGGCTAAAGCAAAGAGCAAAAATTATTTTTTTTTTCATCCAGTAGATCTGTTAATAGGCTTAAAAATGAAATGGTATTTGAATGTTCACCTCAGAAGGATCATTCCTGTGTGTAGCTGCAGGACTGTGCCATGGTGTGGCATTTGTGTGGTCACTGGCGTGGCCATTTCCAGGGTGACTGCCATCCTTGCTAAACTTGTGTTGCTGGTGGTGGTGAGAGACAGAAAACCTCATCAGAGAAGAATTGTGCATCATGTGGTAAAGACTAGGCATTAATTTTTATTTTTAGCTCTTTTTAGCCAGTTATGTAAATGATGAAGAGCTTAACTCTCCTGAATTATCAGCTTTCATTATGCAGAACAGTTGCATTTTGTCCTCATTTTAAATTAAGTTCCTATTGTGTTTATGACATTGATAATGGGTTACTTCACTAAAGGCATCATTATGAATCTGTGTAACATTCTTCTGTTTGGAGTCACACAAAGAAAATTCCTGACAGAAAGGTTATAAACAGGCTCAATTACTGGCAGCCTTTTTTTTACAAATGAACAAGTTACTGTTTTGGAAGAGCAGAATTTGTGCCAGAAAAACAGATTTTGATAACTGAGCCTGTCAGGAACACACTGAAGGTCAGCATATCTGTGGATGAGACCTACTGTAGAGCAAACAATTTACTGGATGATTCAGCAACATTTCTAGAGGAGTACATCATTCATCATTGTTATAACAACTGAGAGGCAAAAATGTGATTAATTTCTTTCTTCTGTTCTGAAGTTTGGGAAGCATACATCAATTTCTGTGTTCATCAGATAACTCATTTCTGAAATAGATCTGAAGCCAAAAAATCCAAAGCATTTAATAGGAGTGTAATTTTTAAGTTGCCTGCCAATTTAGGGTGGGATTTTTTATTTGTTCTTTCATAATATAGTGTAAATGCTCTGTATTTCAGAGATTCCCATGGCTATTGATTACATCCAGTGGGTATCTGTGCCAAGTGTAAGCTTTGCAAAGCACACAGGTAAATTTGTCCCATCCTACCATCAACCAATTTTTGACAGTGACATAAAATAAATGTGGTGTTGGTCACATTCCAGTTGCAGGGAATCCAGGCTGTGCTGGGGCTGAGAGGAGGAGGACATTGTCAATAAACAGCGTTATGGAAAATAATAATAATAATAATAATAATAATAATAATAATAATAATAATAATAATAGTCCTTCACTTAGTCAAGCTGTCATTCCTATGTCTTCTGGCTCTCTGAAGGTCAATTTGCAATATTTTGCTTTTCAAAAAGGAATGTCCCCTTTATTATCAACGTTTTTCCCTACGTTTTTGTGTCCCTTTCTTACACCCATCAGGCAAGGTCTTTTGTCAGATTCCTGTCACAAAATGATAACTTAGGTCCAGAGAGTATCCACAAAGTTGTACCAGTGCTCTTTATTAGTTATTAATTCCTTGCTTCTGTCAGATCAGTAGAAGAACAGTTAAATTTTTATTCCTTAATGCACTCTGTAACTTTGTAACTTCAGATTTTGGGAGTGGGAAGGTCTTAGTTTGTTTCTAAGAATTTCTTACCATTATTATTAGTGCTCCACAAAGTAGTGTTTATTATTTTCATATAAAAAAATTAAGTATTAAAATCAGTTTTTTGATTTATCAATATAAGATAATTCTAAAATCCAGGAACTTGATCAAAAAGTAATTTTGTAATTGGGCTGCAGGGGAGATTAAAACTGAGATTTGCATTAGAGCTGACAATTTGGCAATCAGATTTGGTATAACAGAAAACATGACCTGAATACATCACAGAGAATTAAGAAACTATAAATTATTCACTTATGTCCTTCATGTTTCTAAAAAAAAAAATTATATTATTTACAGTCATGTCCTTATGATTTTATATGTTCAGAGAAGTAGAAATTACACATACCTACCATGTGGACTATTTCTTTAGTAAAAGTCTTCCAGAGCAGAAATAAAAAACCTAAATAGTTTCAGCATGAAGTATGACCAAATATAATCTTGGCTTTGAGATGTTACTTTTGTTTATTTGTAAATTTAGTTACTTACCCGTAGGATCTGCATGATTAGAAGTACTTTTGATTAGGCATACTTTCAATTCTTGTTTTTTTAAACATGGTCCACTGATTTTCTCCACTTGCTGAAGTCTGGTAAAAATCTAAGTATTCAGTATTCATTCAACATATTTTCTGACCAAGAGACTGAAAAATTATCTTATATTACACTCACAGTAGCTATTTACTTTTAAAAGAATCCAGAGTCTGAGCCATTCTCTTGCATTTATGCACTGAGCAGTCCCCAAAAATAAAGAGCAGAACCTAAAATTCACAGAGTTAGTCATGTGCATAAATCCCAACCACTTCTCTTTGACTATTTGTGTCTTAAATGAAAACTACAAAACTTCAGGCAGAAAATTATATTTAAATGAAAAGTACCTTTCATTTTGTACAGATTGTATTTCAGAGGGGTGCTCAGTGTTCCATATCTAGTCAAACATCTACTTACAAAGCAACTAGGAAAAAAAAAACTCTTTTAAGTACCACTAGATTGTAGGACAGCTGTTCAAGAACTTAAAATCTATTAAAAATTCAAATCTTTCCCATGTGGGTGATAAACCAGCTGACAATTACATAAATACATCAGTATAGGCCATAAGCAATGACTCTTTGCCTCATTATTTACCTTTCATGTTGCACAAAATCTGTTACAGTTCCTATAATTCAGTTTAATTTCATCAAGTATAAAACTTTGTATTACCATATCTATCCTATTAAATATTTCACCCTGAAGGTTTACAAATCTCTCTGACTTGTGGCTGGTGGCTGGTTCTTCATGCATTGTCAGGTTTTAAGACAGGAAAAAAACCCTACTACTTGTTTCAGTCTTTTTGTAATTGATGTGGGCATGTGGTGAATGGTAAAAATGCCACATTCACTGGCGTTTTTTTTGTTCCAGTATAAATGAGTTGATTAATAGTGAACCATTCTTCAGTCCTGTATAAATTCATCCTGGAAAAATGGTTTTCAGCATTTACTGTGCTTTTTAAATAACTGACTACAGCAGAAGTTGTTTTCCTATTTATTTATTACTTGCAAAGATTAAAGAGAGTGTAAAAAAGAACATGTAACACAAATATAAGCATTTTCACAGAAAATCAAATAGGCAAACCAAACCCACAAAACCAACCCAAAGCAGAAATGGGAACTATTCAAATTGAATTGCCTGTGTGTGCTGTACCAGTGAGTAGGAATGAAATGTGCCTGTATTCTCCTCACAGGTAGGAATGATTATAAAAGTCAAAGGAAAATGGTTTTTTTAGAAATGGGAATTATTCAAATTGAATGTACAGCACACTGTGTGTGCTGAACCAGTGGGTAGGAATGAAATGGGCCTGTATTCTCCTCACAGGTAGGAATGATTATAAAAGTCAAAGGAAAATGGTTTTTTACTCTGAAATTGAGGGGTTTTTTGGCAATTAACTAAAAGGTGTCATCAGCTGTAGCACACCAAGCAAATGTCTACCAGGAACTGTCCAAAGCGGAGGAGGGAATCAGGCAGTCAGAATATCTAGAAAAACACATTTTGAAGAAACACTTATTGAAAACTGGCAGCCTGATCTCAGGCTCAGGCAGGACACTTCAAGCACAGGAATTTTTAGGTCTCCTGGTGAAGTCACACCTGCTTTTTGTTTGCTTGTTTTTCAGGCTCTGAGTGCTCAGCTCCTGGCTGAAAAACCACCTTGCTCTGGCCAGGATGTAATGGGAAGAGCAGAGCTCTTGGGCAGAAGAAGAGGCTGAAAAGTTCAGGTTAAGAGGAAAAATTAATCCAGTATTTTTACATATTTTCAACTTTTCACTCCTGTGCCAAACCATCTCTGGATGCAGGTATTACAGCCACTCAGCCTGTGAGCTTGAGTCAAATATAAATATCAGAGTGCCACAGCTCTTTCCAGGACTGAGGTATTTACCAGAAATTTTTCCTTTTTTAATATTTTATTGCTCCTAAAGGATGTCTGTTATTGATTTGATACATAAATGTGTTCACATTGCACAAAAAATTGGTGCATTTGGAACTGACTACAGCCTATAGAATGACTTCTAATACATTTGTGTTGTTAGTTTGTTAGAAAATCATTTGCTTTTGAGAATCTTGTAAGTATTTAGAATTACAAAGAGAAAGAAGATGATAAATCATTTTAAAATACAAATACCAAACAACAATATAAACACAAGATATTTAAGGAAACAGAAGAGGTTATTACCCAAAACAACATATTCTTTACTATTTTTGTTTGGCTGGTTTTAGTAAAAACATTTAATAGAAGGAAGAAGGAAAGATTGAATGCCTGAGTAGTATTAATACTAAAAATGAAGCCCGTAAATTATCCAAATAATTTTTAAAAATGCAATGCTTTCGTGTGAATGTTGTCATAAATCCTACTTTCTCTCTCCCTCTCTCTTAGCCTGCAAAGATTATTAAAGGTAAATCTGAGGCTAAAAGTTATAAATATGATATATTTATGTATTCAGGTGCTTAGGGAAGGCCTTTGGAGGCTGGGGACATAAATCTGTCCCTCAGGTTGCTGCCACACTCTTGCAGGGGTGAGTCTGCCCCGAGACATTGCTGAGAGCATTTCATCGCAGAACCAGAACTGCAGGTCTTATTTTTGGGCTGTCACCTCCCAGCACCATCCATTTCCCTTTATGTGGAGGATATTTAGGTCATCTAATTTTCATTCACGTTTTATTTCTAAGCTGAAGCCTGCAAAGGTAATGGTGCATACCTCTAAATGGCATGCTAATGGTGAAATGAATTCACCTGGTAATTAAGGCACTGACATTTGTTGAGTGCTACTGGGTTTTTAGAAGGGCTCTGAAACCTGAAGGGGAAAAAACTCCCCAGTCTTTCTGTCTTCCCCTTCCTTGGACAAATATTGTTTTGCAGTTCTTAAGTGGGATCAGTTTATGGCATCACTGAAAGGGTTTTCTACCAAAGCTCAGCTGTTAAGCCTGAAAGCAGAAATCCCCTGGGCAGAAGGGCTGTTGATCCTTAATTGTGGTGTGTGAAATAGCTGGCTGATTTCTTCCTCTCACAACTTTTATTTGTTGTCTGTTCTGCCTGTTCCACTCAGTGCTGGATGGACATTACTCAGACCTGTTGCTGGATTTGTGCTCTATTACAGCCTGCAAGAAGATACAGAAAATTCCCCTAAGACTCCCAGTGGAGTTTTTCACTGGAAATGTTTTTAGAAATATCTATCTCAGGGTGTTTTCATGCAATTGTCAAAGGTGGAAGAAATCTGAGTTAGATATTTGATAAGATTTTTAAATTGAATTCTTTAAGATACCTTAATATATTCTTCATGTTGCTAAGCACAATATCAGAGAAAAAAAAATTGTATTTCTCTGCTCCTGCTTCTCATTGGTGGTACCAAAACTTCAGTACATTTGTAAGTCCCTCTCTCACTTTCCTGAACACTCACCCTGGTTTTATGAATCTATTTATCAGTTTATTTTTAGCTCACCTCCCTTTTACAAAGGAACTGACAGTTCTATCACACAAACTGCTTCTTCAAATCAGCTTTATTTTTCAATCTGCGAGTCTTTTAGAAAGCCAAGTGTGAACCTTTCGGGATTTTTTTGTCTTTTCCCCCTTCTCCTGACAAAAGTGAAGCCACGAAGGCCCTTTTGCCCATGGAACATTTTATTTATCCAGGTTCTGTGCAGTCCAGGCTGCATCTCCTGTGACAAATGCCCCTGTCATTTATTCAAACGACAGCAGTCCTGGGGCTGGGGGTGCTTTGCAGTTTGACAAGGTGTGCATAAAAGTGTCTCTTCCATCACCACCAAGTCCATGAATATTATTCTTTTTCAGTACAAAATACATACTTGAATGCTATTTCCAAAAGGCTGTTGAAATACAGTGGTACTTGAGGAATTTGACAACGGAGAATTTGCTTTTTATTGTGGGCAAAATTATATTTTTCTCTTCAGCATCCATAAAACATGGGACACTGAGGAACAGGGGTGTTGGTCCTGATCTTGAAGTCAAATAATGTTGGTCTGGGATGTTATTCTGCTTGTTTTGCACCCTCTGAGGCCCTGAGTACTTTCAGAAGAATTATATCCTTGAGATCAAGGGTTAACAATGTTATTTCTAAAAGAATAAGTCTTCATTGGAGAGATTTTGCTTTTGGCTTTTACCTTAGAGAAAAACTAAAATTCTTTTAAATAATGTAGTACTAATTCTCTTTTATCCACAATGTTATTGCTTTATTTTTACAAGTATATTTCAGGATATCCACTGATCTAAGCCAGAAGAGGATATTTTAAAGACAGAAAAGGGAACCACAATGAATTGAAGGGCATTGATTCTCACATATCTTTGATAATATTACCTTTTATCCTTTCTGCATTCATCTTTTATTCTCTGGTTCAACATGACTGGTAATGACGCAATTACCAGTGTAAAATGCAATACTTGAAAATATAGGGTTACAAAAATGGGTCCATTTAATGATTAGGTTAAAACTGATATAAAAAAAATCAGTGTTTTAATATCCTGTAAGAGCAATTAAAATCTGTATTAACATTAGCCCTGGTAGAAAGAGTTTCAGAATTATTTCTCGTCCACATTAATGAGCCTTTATTATAGAAACCCTGAGGTATTTTATATCTCACATGGAAGAATATAATTAGACACAAATTGATAGGCCTGTGCCTGGTACAAAATTAGAATTTATAGCAGCTGATTGTGAACCTGTTGTCTGCCTAGTTTTACCCCTAGCAAATGCATCTGCAAGCAGTGGAACTAATCCTCCAGAATAATCTGCAACCAATCTGCACGACAGCTCCCATTTCCTGGTACACAAACCATCCCAGAGCCAGCCAGGTGCAATCCTCTCCCAGTTTTCCTAAACACTATTGAACACCTAATGACCTTGACAAAATTATCTGCATTAGGGCTGGGAGTGCTCATCTCCATCTTAGTGATGACTCCGTGTAGCAAAGCAAGACTTTCAGTAATGAAGGCCCATAAAAACTATTTCAGTGTGTTTTCCTTGCTCCCCTATTGCCCTGCATATTCTTTTTAATTGTGTTTAACAGCAGTTAAGGAATTTTGTGCTTATTATGGTGCAGTATTCAATTCAGCTTCCTTCCTGAGAATAAAAATAGTACGAGGCAATAATGCATTGTCTCCCATGTAGCTGAGTTATAGATAGAAGCAGAATTATGAATCTACTAAAAAAAAGTTCTTGAAGTGTCTGGAAAATACAAATTGCCTTTAGCTAAAAGGTCTAAAAGTACTCACAAGGGTTTATTTTGGGAGCTGTATGGTACAACTAACAGGAAACACTGGATGATGGCAGATACAAATCTCAGCCTCTTCCTGAAACAATGGTTCGTGGGGAAATTATTCATGCCTGCCTTGAAAATATAACCCAAGAGTGACAGTGCTTCATAGCTCATTAACTTCTGTGATGCTCTGAGAACAGAAGAATGAGAGTGGGTAAAATGTTGTTTACAAAAATGGCCTCCACTCCTTTTTTCATCCTCTTTCTAAACAGTCAAGTCATGATTGAGATGTAAAGATTATATTTAAGATATGAATATTCTCCCTACCCTGGAAAAAAATCTGAGTGCTTGGATCTGAATGTTGAATTATTAGGTATACAAGGTATAGGATCAGGAATTCAGCAGAAATTGCCTTCTGAAAAGTTTGCCTTTAGAAAAAAACCCACAATTTCTGATAAAATTCCATCCAGTTGAAATCTTCCCTTGCTTAGGTTTGAGGTGCTGTTTCTTGCTTATTGTCTCCTTGACAGCACTATTAACAAAAAAACACCATTCTGAACTGCCTGGAATGAGTTTGACATCCCAGCAAAGGCTCCAGAGTGGACCCAGATGCAGCTGCAGGCAGAGTGGGAATGCTGCTCTGCAGCCTTGGAGGAGGTCAGGAGAGAAATAATGCTGAGTGTCAGCTCCAAACACCTCCAGAAAGTATGGCAAGCCCATTTGATCAGGCTCCTCTTTATTCTGTCAGGTATTATCTGCAGGTTAGGGGGAGAGATGGCACATTACAGCTGTTGGACAGATGGGCAAATTAAGGGTGATATTTCTGTGTGCTACAGGGCTGTGCAGGCTGCCTCAACCTTTCTTGGCTGTTTAATGTGCTTTTCATTACAGATCCTGATAAAAATGGGTTTTTTTCTTTATGTTTTTTTGCCTAAAACACATTTCTTCCTTACCTCAGAGCATCACAAACCTTTCTCCTTCCACAAGCATTTAAAAGGAGGTCGTTCAGTGTCATCTTGAAGTGGGAAGGGCTCAGAACAGCAGTGTTTATTTGGAAATAAGGATTCCTGAAACCTCCTCTGGCTTTTTGCCTTTCTCTTGAGAGAAAAGCACACAATACTCTGAGATTTGAGGTCCTGCTAGGAGGAAAGTGGCACTTTAATGGCATTAAGTGCTTCTCTTTTAGAGAAGTCAGTGGTGAGTCCCCATTAATTAAAAAAAAAGGTGAACTTACAGACTAACATTATATATGTATTTCAAATGAACAGTGAAAATGGTATAAACATCTCTCAGACTTCTTTTTCTTCTGTTTGACCTGGTTAAAGCAGAATTCATTTGACAGTAATCATAGGAGATAAGGCTGTCAAACCACTGGCATTACATTTCAGTTTGTGTTTAGATAACTAAATATACATTTTTTCAGTTAGTTTTGATTGTAGTTTATTTTTATGACAAAAATGTGGAAAATTTGGGTATATGAAACAGCAAGTTTTCAAAGCTAGAAGCATAAGAGTTTAAACACAGAGTTTTACATATTTTTCGACTTTTTTCCTATGGGGGAACAGCAGGTTAAAATCAGTCATTTGCCACTGAGTCCCAGATCTCAAACAATAAAAGTTCTCTTTGCCCCAGAAAATGAGGGGGATTTAGCACCCTGATGTGAATTCTGGGACCTAATGCCAGCTGTAGTCTCTGGAATATTTCAGAAAAAGAATGATATTTAAACCATACTTTCAAGCAATCACTTGTTCATGATTACACTCTAAAAGATAAAAATTGACAGTTGGGTGCCAAGGCAGCTCACAGGGAATATTGTGAGTTTTCTTGTTGTTGCTGATGTCTCCCTGGGATTTTTGGAGATGAAAAATAAAACATACACAATAATCTTCATAAGGTTTTCCATCCTGATTAGAGATCTCTAAACAATTATGAAGTTGGATGGAACATTCTGGTGTAAGCAGCTTTTGCCTGACCATTGCTAATCGCAGTGTAATTCCTGTGCTGTGAGGAGTGAGAAGAATTAACAGTGCTAACAATTAATCTCTTCAGCACAGCTGATGAAACAAAGTAAAATATTTATGAGAGATAAAGTAGATTTCCACTTTCAGTGTTTACCTTCATGTTTGCTTAAATAAACTCCTACTCCCTTAAGACACGGTGACATTTCTGACTAAACTGAGGCTATTGATCATGGAATTAAAGTTTATATCATGTCCAAATATTTTAAGACGGAATGGATTTCAATATTAAGTACAATTTAAGTTCAATAAGTAGATTACAAATATGGTTGTTTCTCATAAATCATCTAACACTAACAGCTAGATTTAGCTAATATTTTTTAAATTTATCTGAAGATTTCTTTTGCTTAGCTTCTTTAATGACTGCTGACTTTGTTTATCAAACAGAAAGACAGAACATCCAGAATCATAAAATAAATCTGTCTTGTACTTCGAGGCCTCAATACCTCATGATCATATTTGATGTGTCCATACCATGGCAAGAAAAGAATAGTGCACAAAAATTAAAAGGTTTCTTATTCATACAATGCCATTTCTTTTTCCTGGTTTGGATTCCACATAATTTAATTTGAATTCCTGTTGTAGCAATAATAGGCATACTAGGCATAGCAAAAGTAAACTTATTTTTTCTTTCAGCTTCTGAAGTGTCATATTCTATTTAATATTTGAATATTTACAAGTCCTAAATCATGAGACTTAAACTGCCCCCTGCCCCCAGAGCTTTTCAACTTGTAGAGTTTTTAAAGTTCCTATTGATAATGACCAGAACTTTAATGCTGTAATGCAAACATTCTGTATGGTGTGTGTTGGCTTTGCTCCACATGAAATTTCAAGACACTCAGATGCTCTAAAATCAACATGACACATACTGAATGCATTGGAAAGTAGTCAAGTGACAAGCCTGAAAATGAAAAGAAATTGCTGAGCAGGTGTGCTGCCCAGGTCTTAGGGGGCCTGTCTCTTCTCTCACGTGTCGGTGTTCCACAAAACTCCAAATATCCCTGTCAAAATTCCTTGGTAGCCAGCCTGGGAAGTGGTAAATAAAGAAAAGGCTCAGCTGTGAAGGTGTGGGATCTCAGGGGCAGGACTGGAGCACAAAGCAAATGGTTCAGATCCCAGGTGCACTCCCAGCAAGCAGCTCCAAAGCTTGGCTTTGATTTGTCTTGTGCTCATCAAGTCTCACGTTCCTTCCTTAAGGCTGGTTTAGTTTCTTTGCTTGCTTTCAGTTTTTCACCATCTCTTCCACAGCCAGAATTTCCACACAGGCCTCTCATGCTGAGGTGTGACCTCTCAGCACCTCCTTCCAGCCAGAATCTCCATCTCTTCCCACCTGGTGTCACAGAGGGACCTGAAAATAACTTCCCACAGAGAGCAAACTCAGGAAACTTAAATTCACTACCAAAACCAGCAGCCAAAACTAACAAATTGTGGGGTGAGGATGCTCCTGCCACACTGGCACAAACAAAATATCAGCTTTCAGGCCAAGCATTTCAGCTATGCAGTGCCACCAGGATGGATGTGACAGCTGGATTTAAACAAAGATCCCACCAGACTGGCAATTTCTTTTCCTTCCAGCACTTCTGGGTTCCAAAGGGGCTGAAATATTTCAGTGATCTGCTACCTAGCACACAGACATGGTGCTTGTAAAACCACCTTTGTAATAAAATGGATTTATTTCTCAGTCCTGGCTCTCAGGGTAAGTCCAGAGCCAATGTACTTTGTACTGGATAAATATAAATAACTTCAGGTCATGTGTAGGTACAAGGGATGACATCCCCTGCTGATAGTAGTTGAATAATTGTATACAGAATTATCTAGGGGAGAGAATGTTTTGGTGGAAATTCTGGAGAAAAAAGAGCAGGTAGGGAACAGTTCTGGACACAGACAGGACCATGGCCTTCTGGAGTGTTTCACAAGGCACATTGCTGACTCTAGAGAAAATCCAGAATAGCAATTTCTTCTAACATCTACCTTTCTATGATGTGCTGCTGCATTTCAAGTCCTTTCATAAGAAAATTGAGAGGTAGAGTTGTTGCAAAGGGGTTGGAACGTTCGCTGGTCTCTGTCTGTGATGATCAGGGGGAACAGGGCAGCCAAAGGTCCTCAGAGCTCCATTTTGAATTTTGGAATAGAGAGAAATGGGACTGCACTTTTAGAGGCAGAAGTAAGTGCCTTGACTCTCTCCAATCCTTATTAATTGCTGGTAGGTGCTTATAATCCAGCTTCAGTGTTTGCACAAAGGATTTTTGTCAAAATAGGACAAGTAGCCCCCAGAAAGAAGCATCTTTGTACAGATGATGTTTTGCAGAGTTCTGTATGCAAATCCATACAAGAATTTTAACCCAAAGAGGAGCATTAGTACTGTAATTATACAGAGTCAGTTAAAAAATACCTAATTTTGTGATAGCTCCAGAACAGCAAAAACAAGCTTTGCCCCTAAAGCAACAAGGGAATTAATTGGAGGAATTCTCAGTAATTTGCTTATCACTCAATGAGTTCAGATACCTGGACCCAGTTCAAGTTAATGCAGTCATGGCTGTGGGAAAAATGCTTATTTATTACTCTCTCCCTATAGCTTTTGTGTGAAATGGGTTTTTTCTCTCTTTCCACCTTATGAAAAGACTTTCATCTCCTAAAATCAATGAAGCTATCACCTGGGAATTGTTTGGCTTAAGTTAGGGTTTCTTTATAAATTTTGCACACAGTCTTTTGTGTGCTTCCTTCTTAAAATTCTTTTCATTTGTTTTGCTCAGATAATATTTTACTCTTCAATTTTTTTACCTGTTCAACAGATGGGCAGCCAGATTTATCTGTGCACATGTATAAACAGCCCTCTGCACACAACTGGACAGCTGACCTGTGCAAAAAAGTATAATCTTACCCTTTCTGTCCATCAAATATCTGGGTTTTTTCCACCCTCCCATTGTTCCCATTGGAAAATGCTCAGCATGAAGGATGGATGTCATGGCTGGCCAGTATATATAGATGGATTTAAGATCCACTTGTCTTCTTTCACTGCAAAAATTAATTCTTATTCCTACTCCTTGCAGTCACTGAATTCTATAAAGCTTCCAGGACCTTTTGGCTTTGAGCTGTCTTCTTTTCCAGCTTTTAATGTGGTTGATATTGGTGAATAATTTCAAAATTATTTCAAGGATAGATCTGATAAAAATGCTTATCTTGTTTTCTTAGAGAGATAAGATAAAAATATTAAACAAATACACCAAGAAGCACTTCTTTTTTTCCCAGCCTATTGTATTTTATGCATACTGGCTCTCCAAAGAACAACTGAATTAACATATTGAGTGTAAAGCTCAAGATAAACAAAAGCAATAACAAAGCTGAGAGCAGAGTCTATGTTGATGAAAGAAAAGAGGAAAATATTTAAGAAAATTTTGGAGACATGAAAGCAGTCCATGCAGAGGACAGTAATTAAGTCAGTTACTAATGAACCTATAATTAAATATTTAGAGAAGGGTGGAGAATATCTTGTGTTCGGAAAATCTCAAAAGGGAACCAAAACACCAAGGGATGGTGAGGGAATGGAAAAGGGAGCTGGGCCACCAAGTCAGTGGAGAGAGATACAACAGGTAATGACAGGAAGTTTGATTATGATTTAAAAAGAAGAAAAATAAAATTAGATCATCAATAACACAAAAGTGTTTAACAAAGCTTGTACATTTCAGGCATTTTCCCCCTCTTTTTTGTTTATGTTATAAAATCTTTCTAGATGGGTATGTACTATGCTTGAAACCCTTATACATCAAGACATTTTGCTTTCCCAGAGCCTCGGGATGTCCTCTTTTATTCTGGTTAGTGGTTATTAACACTGACACCATTGTCATGCTAATTGAAAAGTCAAATTTTAAGCCTGAGTACTTAAAGAACCTTTGGCGCTTTTGTATGTAATTCTCAAAAAAATTGCTTAAGAAAACCAACAGTGTTGAAAACACTTTCCATATTAAAAATTATTAGAGTAAAGTTGCTGTCTCTACTGAATTGAGCTTTGTTGTTTCTGGTGAGCTTTGCTGTGACTTTGCAGAAAGCTGTTCTTTAAATATAAAGTACACAAGTAAACATTAAGGGGAAACAGTAGCTTAAACATGAGGTAAGTTAAACAAGGGCAGCGCTGACTTTGTACAGAAGGAAAAAACCCTGATGTCTTCCCCAGGATTTGACAGTGACATGCTGTTAGGTATTAGTTAAATCACTGGGGGAAAAACATGTTTGTCTCTCATTAGCATCAAAGACAAAGCCATGGTGTCCTCACTTACCCTCTGCTGGGTCCTACCTACAGTGGCTCTTTAGAACTCTGAATTATTGAAGGTACAGAGGAACAATTCTGTGTTAAGCCATAAAACACAGCCAAAATGCCTCGGGGTATAGAAATAACATAACTGGCTTTTTGCAGCTCAGAGCTTGAATTTATAAACCCAAGTCAACCTTACCTGATGCCACGTAGAGCAGGATCCTGGATCAGGAAGGTTGAGGATGTTTGGAGACACCTGAGTGTCTCCTTTGCACTGTTAGAGTCAATACCTCTTCCCCTGCTTTTATTATTAGATAATTCTACCCATGGCATGAAAAAGAAAGAAGAGGCTGCAGACCTGTGCTGCACACCAGGCCTGTGAGGGCAGCACAGCAGATTCTGTCCTTAAGGCTGGGACAAAGAGTGTGAGACACTAAATCTTTTTAGGGTTCCTGAGTGCATTGCCCTGAATTCATTGAAACCTTTCCCATCCAGCCTCACAGCCTGCTCCATTGACAAAAAGTGTGGATCTAACACTAATGAAAATGCAGCTTTCCCAGTTTCTTACCTTCCATTGCTGCTACTCTCCCACTGCCTTTAAAACACCAATATCCAGCAGGCTGCAGCTCTTTAGTTCCTTTGTTTGGTAATGCAGAGTCCCTTTACCTTTTTATTTCTCATAATGTTATATTTGCTTCTATTTTCCTTCTGCTATAATGTGGATTTTACAGTGAATATAAAAGCCATGGAGTTCCATGAACACTTCCAGACAGCTTGTGGCTTTTTTTTTTTTGTTGGCAGAATGTGTGGTTATTAAAAATGGGGATGTTCTAGGACCTCATTAATGATCAGTGAATACAAACTGAGAAAAACTCTTTTTTTCACCTTACTGAAACCCTCAGCATATGAGATTTGCCTTTAGAGATTTTGATGGAGTGGATATTTTAGGGGTTTTCTATATATATCATTTTTGTATTCAAATAAGAAAAGACCCTGAAAAGAGAAATCATGTGTGAAGCAGAGAAATGAGAATGGTTAATGAGAGAAAGGAGCAGGCACAAGGCAGTAGTGAGCAGAATAAGTGGATTTCTGTCAGAGGTTTTATAAGCACTGAGTTTCTGTGAGTAACCAGTGATTCTTATTGCAGTGGAGCTGATATACTGTCTGTTGTCATTATTAATAAAAAGAGTTATAAATTACTTGGCTGAAATACAGATCCTGTACTCCTAAAGTCAATGGGAGCACATGTCAATTCCTTAACACACCACAGTGAATAGTTCTGGATCCACAATGCAGAAAAGTTAATTTTTCTCCTGTTATTTTTGGAGAAAGACTGTGTGTACCCTATATGTCATTTAAACATTTTATGTCTTTAATTTGTCATACTCTGGTGTAGAGATAGGGTCAAAGAGGACATTTCACTTACTCTTTCTGCTGGTGTTCTTCCAGACACTCGGTAGAATAGCAGAATTTCATAGTTTGTATTAATTATGGGTCCAGTTAGGCTGCTATTATCACTATGACATTCAAATAATATTTAAAATTATTACATCAATGTTATTTATAAGGTCAGGCATGTCACAGTTCTATTTTTATTAAAATTAAAGACACCACTGCTGTAGGGTAATAAGCCTTTAGATTGCTTATTGTCATTTAAGGGCACACATAATTGTGGTCTATGGTACTTAAACTGGAAATATTATCTTCATGTTTGGATTAGAAAAATGCTTTCTGATTACTATAAATATTTCTAAATCTATAATACTTCACCATTAGCTGGAGATATTTGGGTTTGTCTTGTTAGGTATCTATTGCACAGCCCTTCTGTCTGTTGGTGCCAAGAGCTGCACTTTTGGAACATCTTTTATTCAATTTTCTTCTGACATATAATTATGGTAAATAATTTTTAGAAGCTTATAGTCACAGACTGTGTTCGTGACAAAAATGGGAATTTTGTTTTCTATTCCTTCATTTCCAAGAGCTGCTAATTGTGCTATAAACTTATTTAGATATCAATTTTGCTCCTGAAGGAGCCTTCTGTAATTGCAATTTCATCCAGTTATGGGAGGTGTCTGATGGAAGAACTGATCATTGCACCACATAAAAATCAGCTTGGAAGTTCTGTCAGTACTCTTGGAGTGACCAAACGGTACATACAGAGGATGAATATACAAAAAAAAAAAAAAAAAAAAAAAAAAAAAAAAAAAACAAAAATGTTGCTGATTCCACTGTTGTTAAACAAATGAATAATTTATTCCTTTAATTTTATCAACAAAATTGACTCAGGATATGTTTGTACTGATTAAAACCAAATAGCATGGCTGTGAAAACATGAATTTACCACTTTTTACTAGAAAACACTCCAGCTTCATTCTGTGGTTCCAGTTTAAGATTTCAAGGCGAAGAAATGCATTGTGAGTTATTTACAAAGGGTGTAAAAGCAGCTGAAAGCAAAATTCAGTGACATCTCAGAGTAGAGCTGGGCTTGAAGGGCTCCTGCTCCCTCCAAAAATAGGATCACTGATAAATGTTGGCTCTCCTTACTGCAGCTCCAGTGTGAGGTCATGATGACACTTGGGTCACCCAGGGCACAGAGAAATTTTCCTTTATCTTTAGTATCCAGCTGTGAAGCAGTGCAGAGATTGAGGCTAGGACTGAGGAAAGAGGATGTGCAAACAGGTATTCCTGAAAACTTCAGCCTAGGATTCACTAGTGCCATCACCTGGGCTGTGCAATAAATTCAAACTAGATTTTTTGTATATTTGCTTTTACCTTTTGCCACACATATCCCAATTTCAGTTCATTTAGTGGGCTGACATTAGAGTAGTTTATTCTTAATCACTTGGTTGTGTTCCCATCACAGGTGTGTGCTGCTTTTCAGTGTGGTTGCTGATTTACAAGCACTAAGCAAGTTTTCAAATGAAAAAAAAGAAAGAAAAGCCCCAAACCACACCAAATTACTTTTCAACAATGGGTTGCTTTTCTACATCTTCTAATTTAATGTTTGAGCAAAGTTGCAATCAGAAAATGGAATTACTATCCTGAACTGAGAAAGATAAAATCAATACTTGTAACAGTTATTGCTAACCATGTAGTGCTTATAGATTTAAATATAGAAACAGTTTATTCTGTGGTATTTACCAGTGTCAGAGCCAAGAGACTTCCACAAGCAGGAAAACAGTGGGTGACTGACAATAAAACCACAGATACCTGATGTTTTGTAATATTGTGGATGTGGTTGAACAAGGAATTTAATTGTAAAATACAGAAATAAAAACGTAAGTACAAATAAAAATAAAAAGCTCCTTCTAATTTTTCTGTGCTTGGCTCCCTAATGGAGCTTTAACCTATAAACACTGAATCCAGTCACTGTAGCTCAAGGTATACAACTGTTGTTCAAACTTTTATATGGCTTTATGCAATAATAACAGGAAGAGCATTTCCTGGGTAGAGCAGAGGCTCAGTCTGGAACATCTGTAAATCCAAATGTGTTTTGCTAAAAATGGGCTTGCTTGATTTTTAAAAGCATATGGTTAAAAAGCAGCTATTGCATCCTGCATTGCATAAAAATGCAAATATGATGTGCTGAATACAGTAGGTAAAATCCTGGCAGAGCTTTCACTGACTTCATCAGTTTTGATGTTGAGAATTTTGTTAGTGACTCTAATCAGATGATTCACATTATTGCTCACTGTAGCAATAACACAGAGTGCAGGAGATAACCAAATCTGGCATAGATGCAAGCTATATTTACTGCTGGTATGTCTCTGCTTTTAGCACTTTGCTGTAATGGCTTGATCATTAGGTCATAATGATTTGAATTTAAAAAAATCCCTGTAAACAGCTTTATGTGCAGCTTTCAGTACAATTTCAGTGACAGTGCCAAACTCAAGGGGTTTGTCACGGACAGGAGAAAACTTCCTGTAAACAATTATGAGTTTCACAGATAAAAGGATGATTAAACTCTGCTTCTGTCTCTCCAGAATTCTTTTCCTGCAAAAGGAATCACATCCTCTCAGCATTAAAAATGCTGGGAAAGGGGGTGTAGGCTCTCTGTTGGATCCATCAGCAGCCAGTCAGCCAGCACTGCCCACCTTGGCTCCCCGTGGGAGCTCCCTGCTGCTCCTGTTCCACGGGAAGCAGCCAATTAGAAGTAGATAAAAGAGAAAATTTTCCAGCAGGCAAGTATCACAAACCTGCCTAACCAGGAGGTAAGTCTTCAGAGAGTAAAAAAATTCCTCCTTCAGTCTGAGAACACTTTTATCATGGTGTAGTAAAGCTCTCCTAGGACTGGACACGGGCTGGAGCACTATTTGATACCATTACATCACCATAGGAACCTGGATATTGGTCTTAATCACAAAAGATTCATGTTTTTGACTACAGTCCAATCTATTCAGTGAAATATCTGCCAAAGATCCCTGTTTTGTAGTTTACTGATATTTTTTCAGAAGGAAAAATACAGATGTAAGAAAAAGAAATTAGCATTTGGAACATGAGTGCTTTTGATAAGAGAAGTGAATAAATAACTAGTTCCTGGAGATTTTTCGGAAAAACAAATTAACTGAATGCAAATACATTACAAATTGTATCAAGGGTGTAAATACCAAGAGAATTAAAATGAAACTCCACATGAGAAACAAAAGAAGCAAGCTTCATTTAAACAAAAACACCTTATCTGCTATAGATAGATATAGCAAAACACTGCTCATGGTCCAAGCCCTCCTGACACCTGCAGGTGGAGCGTTCTTTGAGAGGAGCAGATAATCATCTCTGCTTTTATCTGGGTGCTGCAGTGCTGCCCCAGAGCCACGGTGGAAGTTTGCAGAGCACAAGTGAACTTTCCACTGGCATGATCAGTTTGAAAGCAGCTCGTGTTCCCTTTGATATTTCTCTCTGCAGTGTTTGTGCAGAGCCATGAAGCACAGATACACGTTTTGTTTTCCAGTAGTTCTTTCATTATTATTCAGCTAAGCAGAGCACAGTGCAGTCAGGTTGAGATTATACCCTTAATGACAACAAAACCACCAAAAAATTGGTCTCAAATAGTTTCAAATCAACTTTTCAGGCTACTTAAATGAGTAGGCATGATGTGCTTTCAAGCAAAGCCAACAATGTAAATAGAGAAAATCTAATGGAAAATTTAATCCTATTTATGTTGATTTTAGTGTTGGATTAAGAATGTACGTAAAATTAGGATATTCACCTTAAACAGACTTGTTTTGTCATTATTTATTAAAAAAAAAAAGAGTTTGATAAACTATTTCATTGATGTTGGGTAGAATTTTGTATACAAGACAATAAAGACCAACATTAAATACAACCTGAGGCATTGACCAGTGCATGAATATACACAAATGTCTTTGTTCCTATGGGAATCAGTAAATTGATCTCTGGTGTTCAATATTTCTTAGAGCTCATATTTTAGACATACAAAAAAATAATCCTAAGAATACCTAGAAATAGTAAAGCAATAAAATACACAAGTTAAATGAGAAAATTAATATATTCCTGGATGAGTCCTTGAAATGGGAGTTAAGAATAGTGTAACATTTGACATTAAAATTGCATGATGAATTAGGTTAATTAACTGGAAAAGTTAATAATCTCCAGGGCCCTATAGCTTTTGGAAAGGAAGATGACAAAGAGTATATCAAAAACAGTAAAATTCCTTATTCATACAGATGTGCTCTTACAGCCATGGAGAGGTCTGTGGTTGGGCTGGTTTTCCAACACTGTGATTATTATTATTATTACTATTATTATTATTATTATTATAATAGAAACCTCTCACCCACTTGTCAATTCAGATTGTAACATGCAGTTTGATTACAGTTTTGTATTCTCTTCTTCCCAGAAATGTGTCAGTTTTGCAATGAACCTTACTAATTTCTGAGTTTTACAGCTTAATGTGTGCTGATATTTTTAGCACTTTGTTTTGTCATAAGAAATACAATGTGTTGTATATCTACTTTTATGAATAAATTTGTTTTCCAATCCTGTAGGAACCTTAGAAATCCCATAAAACTTTGTGAAACAAATATATTACCTTCTATCCTCATTTCACAGTGGAATGGAGAATTAGAACCGTAACTTTTTTCTGACCTGAAAGATTTAAAAAAACAAAAATTATTGTTGAGCCCTCAGTGTGGTAATTTCAAATGGATATATTAATTATATTTCTAAAAAATAAAAAAGACAACAAAACAACCATCCACATTCACTTCAGTTTTCAGTGCGATCTTAGTAAGGAGCACAATGCCAGCATTTGATTTCAGATGAGGAAGGAATCTGGGCAGTGAAGAGGATGTGGAGTAATGAATGCAAACACTTAGCCTGGCAAAATAATGTCAGCAATATTTGAGGGGAGTTTTGTGTTCCGTCCTGCTCTGGATGTACATTCATTTTCTTGTCCCTTACCTGCAGCAGCTGGCAGGCCAAGCCACGCTGGCCCAGGATTTGAGCAGGGGTGACACAAATTGGATGTGCTGGCTGTCCCCGAGCCTGCTGCAGTCAGCACATTCCTGCAGCGAGAGTCGCAGGACAAACCCAGGCTGGCTGGCTGTCCTTGGCACACACAGGTGCACACACTCCACACGTGGCTGTGTCTCTTGGTGACCAGGTGAGTGAGGCATTTTGGGGAGGTGAATGGGGGGAGATGCTCCACTGTCCCCTTTTGTGGGATGCCACAGCAGCCAGCACCTGGCTCACCTCACAGCAGAGAGGCTTTTGTGCCCTGCAGTCCATGGATCCTCTTACCTTGCTCCACCATGGAAGGAGTGAATCTCTGGGTTCCCCTTTCTGCTGGGTTGCCCTTGGCCAGTGACAGACGCCCACCCAGCTGCCCCCACGCTCCCTCTCCTCCTCAGCATAGAAGGAAATACCATAAAAAGTGGCTTTGTAGTCAAGAAGAACACAAGGAGCTCACTTACCAGTAACCAGCACCAAGTCCCTGTCGTGGGTGCAGGGAAGTGTCTGCTCCTTCCCACTCCCTCCATGGGCTGCAGGGAAATCTCTCGGCTCCAGGCATGGAGCACCTTCTCCTCCTCCTTCTCCCCTGCTCTGCTGTCCCCAGGGCTGTTTCACACACTCTTCCCCTCACACCTCTGTGTCAGACACTGGTTCATTCTCCCTCAGAGTCATTTTCCCAGAGTTTTCCTGCTGCAGCTGTGCCCTGAGTGTGGAGGGGCCATTACAGAGCAGGATGGAACCATCTGGAGCTGTGTCCAGCACAGGGCAGCCCCTGGTCTCTCCTCAGGGGAGCCTGCAGACCCCACTCTGCCAAAACCAGACCCCCAGACCCAAAACTATTTCCATTAGCACCAGACCTTGTCTGTGCTCCTGGCAGAGCTGGCACCTGCTGCCCAAGTTCTGCTGGAGGTGCAGAGGGTCAGGGGGCTGCTGGGGGGCTGTCCATGAAGAACTGCCCTGGACCTTCAGCCATCAGCGACTGCACATCTGATGGGCCACAAACCAAGCCTCAAAAACAGGGCAAAGAATCACTGAATCATGGGATCACACGATCACACAGTCACAGAATCACACGGTCACAGAATCACAGGATCACACAATCACACAAACACAATCACACAGTCACAGAATCACGCAGTCACAGGATCACACAATCACAGTATCACACAATCACAGAATGACACAGTCACACAATCACAGAATATGCTGAATTGGATGGGACCCATGAGGATCATCCAGTCCTGCTCCTGTCCCTGTCCAGACACCCCAACAATCCCAGCCTGTGCATCCCTGGCAGTGCTCTCCAAACCCTCCTGAAGCTCTGGCAGCTTTGGGGCTGTGCCCATTCCCTGGCGAGCCTGGGCAGTGCCTCCACCCTCTCAGGGAAGAACATTTTGCTAAAATCCATCCTAAACCTCTCCTGACACAGCTCCAGGCCAACTGTGGGGCTGCTGGATCCCGGTCTGAGATGAGCAGAGCGCCTTTGGCCTCTTTCATTAAACGGAAATTGACTCCAAAGCTCTCTGAGCAAAGCAGCCCCGTTCTTGGCAGGCCATGGTTTGTCTCAGCTGTTATTGAATCCCTGGCCCTCGGCTAGAATAATTATCATCTCAGGATGATTTTTAACAAAAGGAAGAATATAAGTACTATTACAGGAAATGTAATACATCAAGGGCCCTGTCTTGCTGAAACTGCAGAAGAAATTAGGACCAGGTACTTTCCTGTGCTAATAAATACTGTAATTAAATAGAGTTTTCTAGTTGGGAATTTCAGTGTGGAAACTTTAAATTTATTTTGGGTTTATGTATGCTATGTGGGGAAAAAAAAGAACACCAGTATGCATTGCGGTACTCACATATTCTTACTTGTAAGTTTCTTTAAAAAATCATTGAGGTTTTATAGTGACATGAGTAATACCATTATAAACTTCTTTGTGAAAACTAAGTACTTTTGAAAGAACAGAAGGGAGAATGCAGGCACGTATTAATATTGATGTTTTACTCAAATCTATTTTTGTTAGCAAGTCATAAGAAATGAATTGCTGTGAAACATTGGAAGTTCCAAACACTAGTGAGCAAGTAGGTTATTAATTGTATTTATTGGGGTGGAGAGATATTATGGGCAATAGAGAACAAAGGTTTTCATCCATAAAGAATGCACTGAGCTGCCTCCAGAGTGATTTAGTTAATTGATCTAAAAGAGGGTTGATTCATGATTAGCAAAAGGACAAATAAATCTCAATTTAAAGCTCTCAGAATGCATTCGCTCAATAAACTGCACCAAGAAACACAACTAAAACACCTGTTAAGAAAGTTGGAGTCCTTTTCTACTTGATGGAAGCAAGCATTGAAATGCTTTTACTTTCCTGGTTTTTTTGTTTTGTTTTTTTTTTTTTTAATTTGAAGTTGATTTATTTGCACAAACTTTTAATTCTAGCTACACAAAATATTCACTTGTTGTGTGTGTAGAGAAAATAATCTTTATTTTTACTTTACCTTGCAGGCGTGGGTTTAGCAGGTTGCCCAAGCCCCCAGGGACCACACAAGGATCTCTCAGCCTAGCATGCCAGATTTGGGGAAAGGTCTTTGGCAGGTTTACTAAGTGCAGATAATATCATATGGTGGAACTGCAACAAAATGTAAATGATCTAACAGCAGGTCCTTGCTGGAGTTGTTCAGAGTTGTCTCTGTCTCCTTCCCTGCCCCTTCAGGCACTCTCTGTGTCCTTGAACAACGAGTGAAGTTTCCTGATGTCCCACCTTTGTCAATCTGCCCTCCTGTCCTGCGCTCACACCCCCAGGGATGCGGGACCTGGAGGATGGGATCTGGAGGATGGGACCTGGAGGATGGGACCTGGAGGATGGGACCTCCTTCACAGCAGCTCTTGAAGCAGAATCCCTGCCCAGGAATGGAACCAAGGAGGGAGAGGCCCCAGAGCATGGTGGACTGGGGCATTCTTTCCACTGGGGCCTCTAGAGAAACATCAGCAGCAAGAGACAGACAGTGAAGAAGCAGCAGACTGAGACTCGTCCTTAACCACATTTCTCAGTGCCTTTAGTGAGGGTCTGTGCAGCCAGAGAATGCCAGAGTTCCTTTCATTCCCCCTGAGGCTTCTTCTAATTCCTCCTTCTCTTCTGCCATTGCTGGCTCTGGTTATCTAATTTTGCATTTTGTTCTTGTGACATCAAGAACATGGTTCCCTTTCTGGATACTTTGACAACACATTTTTTGAACTCTCCCCCTGAAATTTGAACTGCTTAACACAAATCCATAGTAAACCCGTCTTTTGACACACAGAAACCTGTTTGCTTTCATGCAAACTACCCACAAATACTTTGAGAAAGGAATTGAGGATATCCAAGAGGAAAACTCCAAAATATTTATATTTATACAGAGAAATGGTTGCTTATGTTTTGAGGGTCTTGCCAGAGAGTGATTGAAGATGGAATTTCCTAGGATTTAAATTGTCTGTTGCCTGATTGTGGAGAAATTTCCTTATCTATTTTCAAAATGTGATTGTGTCACTATTCCTGAGGTAAGGATGGATGCAGGCTGGAATGGCAATAGAAGGGATATATAGAAGGAATTATAATTATAAGGCATACCCTAAATGAAGCTACCTGCAGGAACCCTTTGGAGGGGTTTAGTAAGTCCTGTTTGCAGAATTCTACACTCTCTTATGTCTTTTAAACTATTTTTTGCCAATTAAGGTCATTAAATTCATTAATTCATTAAATTTTAATCTGAGTAAATCTGCTGAAGAGTCTTGATCTTCAAATTCTTAAATTACTCGCAGTCCAAACAGAAATGGGATGGCATATCCTATACTGTATGGAGGACTATATCAGAGGATTTAGAGTGTATATCAGGCACCTGTTTAGTTTAATTACGTTCCTCAAGAGCTGTGTCCCTTGCATAAATTCACCAGTCACACCAGGGTGTGCTGGACTCGATCTCATCGTGGGATTGACTTTTCTCCTGAAGGGAAACAGTGCCACCTCCAGACTCAGCTGCTCATTTGAAAAGAGCAAGCTGTTGTTTCATTCCAAGGCATTACAGAAAACTGCTGGGCTTGAAACTACTCCAGCATTTATATTTTTATATGTTGTGTATAAAATAGCCCTTGGAAGAACTGCTGACATATCCTTATAGCATCTTTTAAAGTAACCAGATGCCATTTTGACAGTATTAATGCTTAGTTCATTAAGCCTAATGATAGAGAAAAGCAATCGATATTTAACACTGGTTAATTTTCATTTGAAATTACACAAAAAGTCAAGGATCTACAGCTGTAATTACTTCACAGGAAAACTGAAAAGAGCTATGTCATTTTCTTGACTTTATTTAAAAAGACCTTTATTGAAAGAGCTACTAAAAGGAAGGTAATAGCATTTTACACTCCTTTATCCTGTACCCAAGGGATAACTTTTCCTGTTCACCAGTAATTCTGATAATGTTAACAAGCCCTGTGGAAGACTATCATATAACTTGCTGTTCTGTTACAATAACCTCCAGCCACTTTTGGAAATGTGCTCTGGGTTGACAAGTATTCAATCATAATGTATTAACAGAATGAAAAAATACATCTATATACACTTGCTATCCTAATTAAATAGAGCTGGGGACTGTGCTACGTGCTGGCTTCCTGTGGCACCATCTCAGCTATCAAAATATCCGAGGTATTAATGCACTCCAGGGGCAGGGAGGCAACTCCCAGTGAACTCACTGAAAATGAGGACTCAGGCATTTCCATTCCCTCTGCAACTTGTGTGTTTTAATCAAGTTAATGCAACAACTCCTTAGATCAATCCAGACAGCACAGGAGGTGACTCAGCCCTGTGCCTTCCCCAGCACCTCTGTCCAGGGCACCTTTCAGAGCTCATCTCTGAGCATGGTGCCTCTCTAATTGCTGTCCCAACACAGGTTCAGTCTTCTGACCAGCATGCTGAGCCTAAGGAAAAGTTTTTGATATCTTTAAATGCTGTGTAAAGGATTGCAAAATAATAAAGGGGTGTTTAAACACTTTTAATTATTAAAGATGCAACTTTAAGATAATGGACATGTTAAAAAAATAAAAGTTATCACATTTTTGGATGAGAATTTAGATAATTTCATGTTGAGAGTCATTTACCTGGCAATATAAATAAGGCCCGAGGAGTATACTTGGTAAAGGTGAGACTGCTCAGGTGTGCAAAATTAAGTGTTTACAATATGTGTACTAGAGAGGAGAATATGATTTCTAAAGTAAACTTTGCCAAATGAATTCTGAAGAAGTTTAAAAATTATTTTCTGGGTTAGATGTGAATCGCATCAAATAATGCATTTATTACATTAAAAATTGCATAGAATTTAATTTTGCCTTTTGGCAGTGAGCCAGTAATTAACATCAAGAAATGCTGCTCTTGGTGGATTATTTGAATTATTGGGAGGACCAAAGGAAACCTGGCTCAGAGGAGGACACACCAAGGCATTCCAACAGGAAATGAACCATTCCCATGATGCTGCTCTTGGCTGATGAAAGTACCACCACAGAGATGAAAATACCTTCATGGAAATGGTTTGTGCCTTAAAGCACCTTTGTGCTGTGGGAAGAGGAGGGAACTTTTCCCCTTCAGCTGCCAAATAAATGCCTTTAAATCATCTCACTCATCCCTCCTCCTTCTCTGTTGTCCTAAGCCTGCTGCTGTGCCCCTGGAAACCCCACTGTGAGGTGACTGCAGGTGATTCCAGCACAGCTCACCTTTTGGGGCACCCAAAAATCACAGTGAGGACATCAGTCACTAAAGACAACTGCACACAGTGATCTCCTCAGGGACTCTCTGGGTGCTGAAACAGGAGTGAAAAAAAAACCCTTTTATTATTATTTTTATGGTGAAATGGTTCCAATGCATAAAAATCATGCATTGGAATGAAGAGAACATCTGAAGTTTGTGTAAATCTGGAAAACTGATGACAGAAAAAGCCTTTCCCTTTTCTCCAGAGCAGTTCACAACCTGCTCTCATACCTATCCATGATAAATGTGTTCACTCCTAGAGGAACTGAGTTGCTCAAAGCCACAATTAGCTTTCTGTGCAGCTCTCACAGTAGAAGCCAGGATGGTCATCACCTCAGTTCCCCCAAACACAATGAAAAACTGAATTAAAAAATCAGCCCTTACATGCTGTCTGCAGTTAAAAAACTGGCTGATGTGTCAGCAACTTGAATTTCCTATGTTGATTATATCCACACATTAAAGCCATGTTTCAAATGCTTATTCACTTTATTCTGCTTTTCTACTAACACCTGATCTTCATAGTGAGAAATGCACGACCTGCAAGGCAGCAGGTCAGTGGGGAATGATGAAGGGCTTAATTACTTCCCCCATTTAGCATCAAACTACCAATTAGAAGCAGCTTCTGGGAAAGCAAAGCCCAAAGGGCAGAGAGGGAAGAAGTTCCTTAGGAGGATTTGAGTTTGCCATGGGAGAAATACATGAGGAAAGCCTGCTGGAAGTGAGGTGAGTGCTAAAATGTGTGGCTGGCGGAGAATAACTTTGTTAAATTAGGATGGGGGTGTTTAAAATGTCTGGTATTAAGAAGTTGTTATGAGGTAGTAATTCCTTGATGATTTATAGTGTTTCCAGTGAAGTGATTGCCAATGTATTTTCTGGTGCTGTCTCAGTGATTTCAGGGTCTGAGAGGTGTTTTTTATCCTAATATCTACAGTTTATTATTTACCTGTTCTTTATTTGTTTTAGAGTTTCAAATATCTTAAAGCCACCTGAGCATTAAAGCAAGAGATGTGTTTAATGTGATTCTTCAACTAGCAACTGTATCAAATTTATTTTTGTCTTCCCAAATTCACATGGAAATCTGAGGTGCTATACTCTATCAGAAATGGCTATTAATAAACATTAGCTAGTTTGATGATTATGAATAGTGTCACCAAGCAATTAAAATTTAATTGAGCATTAAATAAAGTCCATTTACTGTAAAGTGTTGCCGTTCGAGTTTGAAAAACAGCCTTAACAACAAGTTTTTTCACAAAGCATTAATTGGCTTGTAGTTTCTGGTTTAAAAACAGAGGAAGGTATTTTCTGTGGAAGCTTAGGGAGATTATTAAAAGGAGGATGAGGTTAGTTTAGGCACTTTAGGACACATTTTCTCCACTGTAGATTTAATTTTAAGCTTTTCCCCCTGTTTTGCACACCTCAGCACGAGGAGTGAAAATGTAGCTGGCAGGCCTCAGCATTGCAGTTCAAACCTTACATGCTTCTCTCCTTGTTTTAGCTGTCCCCCAAAAAAAAACTGGTTCAATTTTTTCATAGACATTATCTAAGACACAAACTTGGCTTCTAAATTGTGAAGTGGAAGCACTTGGGGATGGACTGGTACGAAGTGCACAACCACAGCAAAATCAAACATTCCTCTCCATGGTGTTTGTTGTGGTGAGGCCTTAGGAGTTTAGCTTTTATATTTTCATATATTTGTAATCCTGCAGTTCTTTAGTGTGTAACTTTAAACTCCACATAGAGTGTGAGCTGCTGCTTTCCCATTTTGGGCAGACACAACAATTTCTCTCCAGGCCAAGATACACCTCACTGCTTTGGCCCCAGAAATGGAAACAAAAGTGAGTTGAGGGGGAGAGAATTTTCTAATTACACCTTCAGTTAATGAAGTAACTTTCCACAAGTTAACCCCCAATATGCGAATGGACCAAACTTATAAAAGTGTGAAAACCCATGACCCATCATCCATTTTTGGGTGTAGCCCCTGGGGGCTTCCTTTGCCTTAAAATGTACCCGAAGGCCTTTCAATAAATATAACAGCTTTTTATTTCCTTAATTTCATCTGGCCTCTGTGTTTAGGTAGCCCCAAAAGGCATCAGTGAGAGCACGTTGGCTTCCCCTGCATGAAGCAGAGAAGCAATGAGCTGCACCCTGGTGCCACTGTGACCTCTCCCGTCTCCATCTTCCCTCTCTATAAAACACCCAGGGCTGATGCTCTTTTTTGGGGAGAGGTTTAGCTCATACACAGTGAAGGTGGACAGGCTCTTTCACCCTGAAAACTTGAGGGGTTTAAATAAAAACTCTAAGGCAAATATAAACCTAAAAATATCTGCTATTTACGATATCTGCCAGCCAGCTTTCAAGGAGCATTTATTTCGTAAAGCATCTCTTGGAATATGCAATAGGATTGGCTTCCTAGGAAGCCACTAACTGGTCTTTTCTCCTCTGACTATCCTGTTTCCAATACATTCCCTTCCTGCACAATAAATGTTTACTGAGTTGACTAGCAGGGTAGCAAAACTTAAATTGTCATACTATTGATTAAACCATCCTCATTTTCTCCACTGTTGGAGGAAATAGCATACTCTTACTGCTACTGACTTTATTCTGTGTGCAGATAAACTCCAAAGCAAGGTTTGGATTGCACATTAATTGACTTTTCTCCTGTAATAGATGTTATGGCATCTATACAGAGCTTTACACACAGCAGTCCCTTCCTGTAGCATATTTCAGAGGGGAGACTGCTGGACTCTTGCAGACATGTATTGACTGCATTGGGCCTCACAATCAGTGAATTCTTGTTTTCCTTCTAGAAGGAACACAATAAAGCATTCTGGTACAATCCCCTCAGTTATTCTTTTTAGGTGTTCTATGTGGATATTTCAGATTTTCTCTTGAAACTTGTATTAGTTCTGCTCTGTAGTTGAAAGACCTTAAGTAAATTGGATGTACTCCCTTGATTGCTGCAATATTCTTATCTGGTGATGCTGAGTGGAGCATCTTGCACCAGTATGGGCTGTTTGAGATATTGGAGGGGATTTCTGTGCAGCTGCCAAGCCATTCTGTTCACTTTTTAATTACTTTTCTGAGCAGAAATTACATATCTTTTCCTTTTTCCCAGAGTATGTTTAATATTTGTTTTATGATAGCTGAATAAACTGGGTATTCTCTCTGCTTCTAAAGGTTATTAACATTGTTTGAGATGTATTACTATCCTAATTGCATTCTTTCATCTCTTCAATATTTATTTTTCTGAAACTCATTGGAGTGAGGGTTCCCATTCCATTGAGTCAGGTGTCCTTATTTTTAATGTGAGCACTTTGCAGAGCAGGGCAGAGTCCTCAGGGTCAGGGATTGATCAAGCACTGAAGTTGCCAAAGCCCCAAGAAATTTGCAACTGGTGCAAAGGGGAGTGAGAAAGGAGGGTGTGGGTGTGATGGGCCCTTTAGGAGCACCTGGGCAGACCTTTTTTTGAAAATTAGCTCTCAAAAAAAAAAGGTTTGTAAATTAAAGCAAGCAACCAGGAAATAACAGCTTTTCTTTTGAAGCATGAACTAGCATAATTAGTTTTTAGAAGACAATAGGCAGGACAAAAAGCTCTATAGACATTTTATTTTTCTCTTTTTTCTTCAAAAAACTCTGTAGATATTTTACTTTTCTCTTTTTTGTTCTCAGTTAGACAGACACTACAATACAATTGTTCATAAGTTTTAGAAGCCAACTGATTCTGGTATTTTCAGTTTTCATCTTTAAAGTTCTTTTGTCAATAAATGTAACCTTGAGCTGCTTTGTACTGTTCATTCTCTCTGCTGACTCCCAAAAGAGGTAACTCATGGTTCCACTGATTTCTTAGGAAATATCTGTACCTGTGTTCCAGGTACAGATATTGGTGATTGTGGCGTTTTCCCAAGGACAGCTGGGATTTCATCTCTGTAGTGGAACTGTCAAATTTCTGTTCTATTATTCTGTCCTGGAGGTTTTTTCATACAGGGAATTTAAAACCATTTTTTTAACCAATATTATCAGTTTGAAAAATTCCATGAAAATTAATTGAAGGTTTTTGAAGACAATTTAAATTAATATCAGCTTATTATGACAAGCAGGTGCAGCTTCATGTTGGATGGCTTTTTCAGAATAGCATGAGGAATGGGTTTGTTTTTAGCAACACAAAGATAAGCTTTTGATTAGTTATCAGAGTTACATTTGACTACTCAGGTCTGAGGAATGAGAAAGGACATTGGGGTGGTGAGAGACTTCTCTGAGTTGGTAATCTGTTGTTCAAAAATAAATACATTTTTTGAATATACACATTTGCACTTGATATTGATTTTTGTCACCCTGTGAAGCCCAGCCTTAAATCATCTAACCAAGCTTCTGATAAAAGAAATAATACTCAAAATGAATGGTTACTTTGGGTAGCAGATTCCAAGTTTTTAAAGTGAACTGTGTGTTGTAATGACTTTCATATCATGTATTGATATAAAATTAAGTTTATGTCCCCTGTCAGTACTCAGCCATAATAAATGACAGGCTCTCGTGGTGCCAAACCATCCAAGAGATTATTTGCTATAGGCTTTGTCAGAAATCTGCTGACATTCAATGAGTTCTTGACTATGGCTCAGATATGAAATTCCAGTTTTGTGTCATATATGCATGAGTTCTTCTTTCAGGCTGTTTTGGCTTTCTGCAGCTGTTAAAAGGTCAGAGGTAATCAGATAAGCCAGTAGGATGCTATCTGTCATTATAATTGACTTGAGCCATCATACAGAGGAAATCATGCTGAATAACAATACTGACATTTAAAGTGATGCTGTGGTGGTTGCATTATTACAAATGTAGCCCATGTTTAGTTACAGCAGATCTTGAAATTTCTCCTGTGCAGAATCAAGTGCTGGAAGGTATTAAATTTTTATGTCTGCTTATCTGAGAAGCATCTCAGCTCTCCAGAAATTATGTTCCCAGAATGATGTGATTTGGTTAATTCAGTTTGGAGATGTTGCCGTGCACAATTTATTTTCTTTTCAGATGCATAATGGAAGTATTAGTAAAATGTAACTTTTGCAGCTGGCATTTTGACTGTTTCTGCCAGTGAAAAAATATTAATAAAGCAGTCAAAACTTGTTTTCCACAACACTGTTGAATGTTTGTCATATGTCTAATTGAGTTAACTCCAGGTATTCATATCTCTTGCTCTCTGGTGAACACATTTAGAATTTATGAAGTAAATTTTCAGGGTTCTTGGTAGTGATTCTGTATTTTCTCCTCCAGAGCAAACTGAGTGTGTACAAAATGTCATGTGTACCTGTATTTTAGCGGCAGAGACACTATTTATTATTATTATTATTTAATATTGTTATGTAAATTTTAGTGCAGAGAACTACAGCTGAAAAGTATTTGCAAGAACCACTCGAGGAAAATCTCTGAATTTCCTTTTAATGTTCAGGTTTCTCTGTATATTTTTATACAGCTGAGCACTGTTGATGAAAGGATCAGAGTCCATCCCCTTGCCACTGCCCTTGTCAATTTAATGTGAACACAGTTCTATATAAAAAGAGCTTGGAGCAGTGAAATGTTTGAGAACCAAACCATCAGATATTTGGAGGATTTCACTGGCTATCATGATGGAGAAATCTTTCTCTTATTTCCATACAAAAATGTTGATTTTTCTGTGAGTGTAACAACAGACATGTGTCCTTGCAGAATGTATCAGCTTTTGTGACTTATTCTTTGTGAGTAAATTGGATATTGGATTTTCATGGTTTGCTATGGCAATCAATTCTTAAACCTGAATTATATGCAGGACATGCAAGCAATTTTGGGATGTTGGGCATAACCTTCTACTGCTCTCACTTTTAAAGGCTGTTCACTCATAAAATGTCAAATCATAACATTTATTTTAAAAAGATCTTCATTTTTTGTTCTGTAAAGCTGATTTTATACAAATGTTTCAGCATAGCAACTGAGTTCTCATATGAAACATGAACCTAAGCTAAAAAAAAATAAATATTTAATAATAATTTCTAATTATTGCTTAAAAAAGTGCAAATATACGGTATTTAAAGTCATTAAGGTAGCTTGTCTGAAAATAAAATCCAAGGGCTTGGGGTGGGTTTGGAACAGTGACACAGTTTTCAGTATTGACAATTACCCACCTTAAAGGATGTGCTTGATGGGCTGTGCTGCATGAGAGCAGGGCTCTAGTAAAGCTTAAATAAGGAGCTGCTCACTTTCTCATGAAAGTGGCTTTCCAGTTTTTCTAATCTATTGTTCAAGCTTCCCTGCGTTGTTAGGAAGGTGTATTGACATGTTCTGCATAACTTTATGATTTTATTTACACATCCTACTGCACAAACTTCATCAGTGGATGAATGGCAATTTTTGACCCTGGCCTTTATCATCTCCCTAGCAGCTCTATGTGCTTTTCCTGGAAGGGTATCCATGCTGGAAGAAATCATAAATTTCAGTGTGACTCACTAAAAAGAAAAGATGGTCTTTAAAATATAGTCTTTTAAATGACAAGTCACATCACATTTTCATTTATGCAAGGCCTGTACCCTCTTCTTTCAAACTGGAAAAGGCTCTCCTGTGTGAGTTAAATACCTCACTAATTAATCCCTAGGTAAAGCAGGCTTTAGCTGACAGCATTTAGCTGCTACTGTCAGAGCAGCTCTCAGCTGTGTGGTTTTTCACTGTGCAAATGAGAATGGTCTGGGCTCCACGTGTGTGAATAATGATCATGGGTGGCCCTTCTTTATCATGGAGCCATCGAGGCTGGAAAAGACCTCCAAGATCATAGAGTCCAATCTTTGACCAAACCTCCCCAGACCATTTCTCAAGAGTTTAGGAAAAAATGTGAGATTCTAACATTTAGGCCCAGGGCTAAACTAATTCCAGTTTTTTTCTTGAACATCTTTTTTTCATCTGGGAAAAATTAATGTGAAGATTTGCCAGGAACTTGGTAGCTCTGACAAGGCTTGTAACAGCTTCACTTGTGCAAGTGGTCTGCCACACTCCCCCTTGGGCATCTCCTCTCTGGTTCTGGGCAGGTTAATTCCAAGTCTGTGCAAATAACAGGTTTCCTTCCAAGGTTCATCTGGGGAGCCCCTGATGGCAAAAGGTTTGACTGAGTGGGGAATCGGTTTGTAAGTGTTAATTAGCACGAATTGGAGACATATGTAATAAAACATGAGGTGATCTATGATGTGCATATATAATCTGACTGTAATTTGACACTGAAAATAGTCAAGGGCCACAGACCACGGACTGACTGAAAGGTGGTGTAACACTGAGTGATACAGGGGTTAGTATCAGTCTGTCTTTGCAGAAAACATAATAAAAAAACGCAGTTTTTTTAATTATTGAAAAGCAGGCTTTGAGGCATGCTTTCTAAGCAGTTATATTTGAAAGTGCCCCCAGTAGGGCTGAAACCTCAGTGACCTGAGGTCACCCCACTGGCCTGGTGTCTGTTCTGGCACATTGCAGCGGCTCTGAGTGTCGTGCAGGACACTTTGGGTGTGAAGTTGAGAGACTTGCCGTAAACAAATCAGCATTGTTCCTGCTCTGCCTGTCTGGGGGAGGAAGATAGGAGCTGCTGCCTCAGTCCTGTTTGCCTGGGTCAGCTGGAGCTGTGCTGTAACGTGGCAGCACCAACACTGCAGGCTGCTGATTAGGCTGAGCTTGGACACTGATGCACTTCTTTGCCACTACTGAATACAATAGTTGATAAGGGCTTTATTTTATTATTCTGTTGGGGGTTTTTTAGTTATTTTTGTGCTCTTTTTTCCTCTAAATATTAGCCCTGAAAACAGCTGATAAATTAAATGGCCTACCAGTTGGTGAATCAACATGTTGATAGGCAGCAAGAGCCAGAAACAATCTGTGTGAGACATACCAATAAAATATGCTGATCAATTCATAATGAATATTCAGCCAGAGACGTAACAACAGAAATTCATGAAGACAAATATGTGCTGTGCTTTGTAGCATCATCTTTCCATCTGGAAAACCCAGCTACTGCTAGATATACTAAAAATAAAAAAAAAAACCTGCATCCCAAACTCCTCACAACTCAATAGTTAAAATATTGGGGTTTGTATTTCTGTTACCTTCCAATGGAGAAGGAGTTGAGGTTGGGAGAGGTAACAGGAGTGTGATGAATGGAAGGGGCACAGAGAAAGTGAAGCTTTGAGAGTGCAGAATTTTCTCTCAAAAATGGAGAAAGCTGCCTAAGTTGGACCAGAGCAAGAGGGGGCTGTGTGGGTTTGGCCAGGGAGCTGATATGAACCCCATGTGCACCACTTGTGCACAGGCACTGGAATGCCTCAGTCATCCTCATCAATAGGTATTTAAAGTTTAGCAGACCTCAATATGAGACCTCCCTGGCTTTTTTTAATGTTAAATGTATTTTGTAGGAGAATGGGGAAGATTACATGAGTATTGAGCTTTGAAGTTCCATAATCTATAATTACATTTCTGCCTTATAATACCTGGTAATTTAATTTGTGAACTCTGTCTTGTTGGCTCCGTGTGCTCTCCTGTCCCATTGCTTCCCAAGGAACTGAAGAACACAGTGATTGTCTGAAGCTTTTTCATGAGGATAAAGCCAAAGGCTGAGAATTGGGAGCTCTGGGGGGCTGTTTAGAGTAGCTGATGGTTTTTTGGATCATCCCTTAGAACTGGTAAATTATATTAAATTATTAATTTAATATGTACGTTGGCAAAGTCAGTCTTGGAATAAAAAGAAGCTGCTGCTTGAACCCCTATTTAAATATTCTTTGTCAATAAAGATGTCAAAAGATAAACATATACAGATTGTGAATAGCAGTTATCACTGTAGTAAAGGAACTGATTTTTGATAATGAAACACTGTTGAACTCAGAAAAATACATCAAACTCAGTTCAGAATCTAATAAATATTATCCAAGTATCTTAAAAATCAGACATGGCATTTGCTGCCCTGGTCATCCATGTTTTCTGGCATTTGTATGAGGAACCATTATTAAGTTGTGACTTCATTTAATGTTCCGAGTGGAATTTTAGGTTAGAAGCAAATCGAAACCAATGTCTACTTCCAGATTTCATTATCTTGAAATAATGAGGTTTTGACCTTAAATGAAAGAAATGTCATGGGATCAGCTGACTGCAATGTGATTTACTTCCCCCCTAGCCCCTTGTCATAGATTGCAGAGAATTCCCAAAAATTCATCATAGATCCAACACTGAATAAAAAAAAATTAATCCTCCTTAATTATTTTGTCAGGTAATTGTTATATTTACCTCTTGGGGTGGTAGTTCTTTGAGAAGTGAAGCCTTCAGCTATCCCTGTTTGCCTTTAGGGGTTTGCATAAAGCTGTGCCCTGCGGTGTCACCGGCGGTGCTGTGCCCAGGGGCAGCTGTGCCTCCCTGAGGCTGCTCTGGGGTGGTGGCTCAGCCCTGGGGTCACTCCAGCCCCCCAGGGAATAGGAATGTTCTGCTCTACCAGCTCTTTGCTCTGCTGCCTTCCATTTATTTACAGCTCACAGGATGCATCTGAGAGCTCTGCTTGGAGCCTGCTTTGAATTACTGCAACTTCCTAAGCCCAAATATCCAGAGATAACACTCAAAGTTGTTGGGTGCATTCTCACATTCTCCTTTGGTCTTCCTGAGCCACAGGTCAGCAGTGTGGAGTAAGGAGGCTGCTGGTGTAGTTCTGCAGCACTCTTGATGGATATCCCAGCCAGAATGCCCACCCACCATTTGTATTTGATGTGGGAACGTTTGATATGCAGAAAGCATTTCCAGTATTCACTAAAAGCACTTGTATGGGTAAAGATGATCTTATACCACTGTAATAAATTGTGTGTGGAAGTTTGGTATGAAAGGCTCTAAAGTGCTTAAAGCCCAAACAATTTTTTCATTTATTACTTCACCTTGCAAGTTTATACACAATTTGCATCAGAGATTTTGCAAACCCTCCTTATTAGTGATTTGCATGCTAAATATGGATTTAAATGAGGATGCATTTGTTCCTTTTGTTATTCTATTACCAATTTAAGAAGCAGGGGAGGAGTTCAATAGTATCCTGCATCTTGCTGTTCAAAAATACTGTGCTACATATCTTCTCTAATTTAAATTTTATTCAAATAGAATACTAAAAATGATCCATTAAGTTTACTCCTTAACCTCCCCTTCTTCTAACCTCTCTGAAAGAGCAAAACATACCCTTAGCCTTTGAATTCACGAGGCTTTTCCTTTCTCTTCTTCTTCCCTCCTGTAAGAAAATAGGAAGTAGTGAGAAAAAAAGGTGTTAGAATGAAATAACCCTCCATGTCTGAAGCTGATGTGATGAGGCATTAGAACCCTGAACTGGAACACAGGCATTGAACTATTTCTTGAATGGGACAACCCTTTGCTATCTCTTTTTTTGGTGCTTTTCACAAAGACACAATCCAGAAGTGAATAATATGCCAAGGTCACTGTGGCAAAGAAGTAGTTCCCGAAAATCTTTATTTCTATATTGTTTCTCCAGTGTATTATGGAGCCATATTAGTTAAATTACTCCTTCCAGGAATATGAATTATTCTTTCCAAGAATTTATTTCACTGCACAGTAAGTGCAGAGCCCTGAACACAGTTTTTAACTGGTGTCCCATGCTCAATACAGATGGATGCAAACTGCAACATCCATAAAATGGAATGGAGCAATTTTATGTAAACAGCCTAGAAACCAACAATTTCTTTAGCCATGTAAAATATGACTGCTTGTCCTGAGTACTGCAGAAGCTCAGAATAAATGTTACTGATGAAATGAGAAAAATAAGTGGATTGACCATGTACAAAATCTCACTAGAAGCCAAAAGATGTTTCTAATTGATTAGTAGTAGGGTTCTACAGCTTTCCACTGGAATTAGTGAGAGCCAAAATCCAATTACCTTTGTGCTAGTCTGTGGCCAAATGGATGATGTTATTGCATAAGGCAATAACAGTAAGGAACTAGATTAGGTATATTGTGTTTTCATGAATTTTCACTACATCACTTTCCAGAGAAAGGCATCAGTGGTATTTTGCTGATACGAAGAGTCCTTTGTAGGACAGGGTTTGTAAGGAGAGCTAATGTCTTTGATTACACCTGAGGTAAGGAGGGATAGGGGAAGAAATGCTAAAACCAAATGCAGACGTAAATTCAAAAAGAAAAATAAAGTTTTGGCATATAAAACACAACTTGAAAATTAATTAGATTGAATATCTTGAAAGCAGCAATGATCTAAGTAAAGACTTAAATAGTAGGAAAGGTCAATAAAAGATCTGAAATGGATTCTGTTGTGTGGCTGCCTGTTATATCAACAGAATGCTTTCAGTGATGTGTATTTAGAATGAGCCACTTAGAGATCCACATCTGAAATTTTCATTTCTTTTAGATGTTATAATGATCTCTGAATTGAGTCAGGAAATGAATAGTTCATAATAAGCTCTGATATAAGGTTTATTGCCTTGCTTTACAGCTGTTACATATGTAGTCATTAGTAAGTCAGGGCTGGACTGAAAATTCATGGATGTCTCCTGGAATTTTTTTTCTGGATGTCTGTGCAGGGTGCCCAAAGGAGCTGTGTGTGTCTGGTGGTGCTTTCCTCAAGTGCTCCCCTTCTTGTCAAGCACTGGGTCTCTTTCTGCAGTAAATGCTGCAGCTGCAGTACCAGAGTCCTGATCACACCTTTCAAAGTCAAAGAGAGTTTTCAAGCCCTTCTGATAGCAAGTGGACCAGGAGCAGGGAACTGTTTCTCAGACTGCTTTGATTTGCCACCATAAAAAAGTTTACTGGGGAAAAGAGTAGCTTTGTGGAAGAAAAATGAGGCTGCTGCCATCAGGACTGCTTCCTAATCACCTTTCATCATTAAAACAATTTCTCCAGACTCTGCAGGTTGTGTGCTCTAGCACTAGTTCTTGCCAGCTCTCAAAAGCTGAATCTTAAATACCTTATTTCCTACCAACCAGAAACATGCCCGGAGCAAATGGGTGTTCAGTCACCTGAAATCAAACTCTCTCAATCATTCCTGTCGAGGTTACACAGCTAGTGAATCCGAAAAAAAACTACAAATAAATCTTTTGCTTAATGACCTGAGCATGCAGGCTTGACTGAGGTTCTGTTTCCTGGTCCAATTAATGTTTAGAACACACCTCAGATGCAGGTTCTGTCACTGCAATTTTCTCATTCTTCTTCTGTAATACATTTTCCTTCCCTTTAACCAATAAATCAGTCTTCTGCTTCATCTAATGTTTCCTGCTTCACTTGGCTCTTGCTGTAAAGATACAGGAAAAGAGTGGGAACAAACACATCTTTAATCTGAGGCTCAAGAGAATTAATTCCTTTTGACTTCTTGTTGAGGTAAGGGAAAATTCAGCGAGCTATAAGGACTAGAAAGGTCACATAAATAAGGATCCCAAACAACGCCACCACGTATATACAGGAGTAATGAGGAAACTGTGCTAATGACTTTGAGTAATAAGATTAAATGTGTTTGCACTTAGTCTTTGGTTTCCCTTTAGTTATGGTGTGCACAGAAACAGGGTTTGCAATGCCTCTCAGTGGGAGCTGCAGAGGGAGGGTTGATATCATCTGGGGGGAAAAAGTGCTGAATCTCACTATACCACCAAAGAAGTGGCACGTGATTTATCAAAGACAAAACTTAAGTGATGTTCCTACTGAGAGAGGTTGTGGAAATACAAATTATTGAAGTAAATTTTTAATTTAATTATCCGTTAATTTCTTTAATGCACCGATACAGTTTGCTTGGCTATCTTTGTGCTTTGTTTATTTAAAAATTGTTTATACACTGGAATATAATACAATATTGCCATCTAGTGAAAGGAGAAAAAATGTCCAGCCAAAATGATCCTTTGATGCATAAAAATGTTAATATGGTACTTAGAAATTAATGCCTCAGGACACTGGGATTGTGCAACTTTGACCAACCCATGCTGATCGCTTGTAGTTTGATTTTGTTTGCTCAGGCTTTTATCTTTTTACAATAAGTGAGATTCTTTGCTGCTTTTCTCCACAATTTTTCACCCTTCTGTACTTCCACGAGTGTTTGTGCTGTCTTACCTGCTAAATCTGCCTGTCCATAAAAACACATTAATATCCACACTCACTTTAGAGTAGCTCCAAGTCATAAGAAAACAAAAATGTCTTGCAGCGATTACCAGGGTTTCTTTGGTTCACAGGGAATTTTCCTGTTTCACACAGCTGTGGATCTGCCCACAAAAACCATGAAAACCTGAGCCTCACAATTTGCCTCCCAAACAGATCCAGGTTTGGGATTCACATTAGAAAAATCTAAAGACCATTTCATTGAGGACAGAGACACTTTGTGCAAGGGAATTACCAAGTCACGAGGTTGATCCTTGCAGTGTCACCCTGACTTTGCGTTCCTGTGCTGGCACCCAGCCACTCTGGGCAGGTGGGCAGGTCACTTTGTTTTAGCTGTTTGGGGGAACAACCATGACTTTGCATGAAAATTTTTATTTTTTTAAATCCAGTATCAAAATATTTAAAGGCAATGCACACATCTCCCAGTAATTTACTACAAAAGGGAAAAGAGCAGAAACACATCTTTAATCTGAGGCCTATTTCCCAAACAAAAAGACTGCATCATATGATCCATCTTTTGAAACATTCTTTACTTCTTCTGATGATTTTCTTTTTTTTTTTTTTTTTTTTTTTTTTTTTTGCCAGAGGTATTAATTTTTTGAGTCTAGATTTTATAAAAGTTTTCAAAATAATCTATAATAAAGATGATAAATTGCATATACCTTTCATGTAATAACCATCACTTTTCCAAAGCACTGATTTTTTTCTGAAATTATGGCTTTGCATTACGAAGTGAAGATGTCATTTCTTGAATTACACTGCATATGTTGGCAATGTTTTTTAATGTGAATTTAAAAATACAACAATTTGTTTGGATAAAATGTTTTTTGAAGAAGCTCAAACAATTTTTGTCAGATGCTGACCTCAATTGCAAAAGACATTTTCAATTAAGGAAAACGTTTATACAGTTAGCAAGCTGTCATTCAGTAAAACTCATTTTTTTAATTAAACAGATGGTGATAACAAAGAAATTAATGAACACATACTTGCTTGCCTGCTATCCTAATTTGCATTTCTAAATTATTCAGGTTATGCAGCAATTAAGCTTTAATTGCTTTTAGACAAATGAATATCTCAGAATGAATGACAAATTATGACAAAATTGTCCAAGAAGCATGGTGTATTCTAATGCACATGCTATTTTATTTTTGTGGCAATTTTAGAAGCCTGAATGTGGGCCTGGAACGTTGCAGTGCAGATTTCCTGGGCTGGCTCTTTGTTCTTTGTGCCCCTGGCCTGGGCAGGTGCGAACAATGTAAAATGTAAAATTGGCACGACTTTGAAAGCTGCAGTGGGATGGTTGTGGTGGGAGTTTAGGGTCTCCAGTCCTCTGCTCAGGTAGGGAGAGGTGAGGAAATGACATCAAGTGATCATCACAGCTCTTCCAGTTGGGTTTGTGCTGCTTGGTTTATTGCTAATGCTTGAGAGAGAACGTCTGATTTGCCAAGCTGGTTTAGAGGGGGAGCGCACTAAAAGCTGGGTTTAAGACACGGAACTCTTACAGGGTGAGGGTTAGTCTGGGCCCAAAGAAATCATACATAATTACAACACCCTGGTTTGCTTCTTTCTCACGTTTGTGACTTCCTGCCTTCTCCTTGGAGCAGCTGCATGAACCATTAACACAAACCTTGTGACACCATTGCAGGGCTTTCTTCATTACGTTTTTATTGATGAGACCAGCTGAACATCCAGCTCAGCCTCGGTGGGTTGGGCTCACTGCACAAGAGGGAAACAGAGGATTTTATGGCCTTAAATATAACAGAAAATGCTTTGTGCATTAAGGTTTCATTTGTGCATTAAGGATTGTTTAACTGGGGCTTGGAACTAGGGGGTGTTTAAGGTCCCTTCCAACCCAAAGCACTCCACTGCTCTGTGGTAACTGGCTCAAGACAGATGTGGGAATGGATTTACATGCAAAAAATAAGAGAAAAAAGCTAAGATTGTTACATATCCTATTCCTTACTGAAAGGAGGGGATTTGACAGCATTGGGCACAATAAATGCTTCAATTACTTTATTTTCTATTTTAGTCACACTTTTAAACCGTCCACATTCCAACCTTAAAGCCAAACTGGAGAAGTGTCTTGATACATTTAGTACAGACTGTAATCAGAATTTTACTTCAGGTCATCTTCTTACCAACTCTTAAGCATTTAAATGGGGCAGTCATCTAGGAAAACTATCCACTCCATATTTTCATTGTATTTAGTGAAGAAAGGCATGAGCTGAGCTAGTCAATGCAGTTTAAGTAAAATGGAGACTACCTGATAGCTGCTTCCTGCTGATTACAGGACCATAAAGCTGAGTGAATCAACACTGGGTTTTCTGTTAGAAGGAATAAATCTCATTTGAAATCACATCAACAGGACAGCTGCCTAAATATCTAGAAATAATCAAGATTAGGCCTGTGATTCTGATGGAGAGTGATAGCTGCCTGAGGGTTAACAGCTTAGAAAATGTGATAACCTGAATAAATTGGGTGCTATCACCTGGACAGCAAAGCAGTGTACAAGGACTTGCAGCTTGTCACTTAAAAAGAATTGCATTGACACAGCAAATTATTAATTTATTCTCTGTACATCATTTTTAGAAAAGGAATCGACCTCTTTAATCAGGGCAGATAATGAAAAATGAGGGGAAAAAATTAAGTACTCAACATGACATGGAGGTGTCTTCCTGTTTACTTTAGTAGGGTCTAAATCAAAAATTAGGCTTCTCTCATAACATGTATGTCAATAACATTGAGTGTAAATTCTTGTTGTTCAAATTTACAATATTAGATGTATCAGGAAAATCTAGGCTAAGATTTAGAGGATTAATGGTGACACTTTTTTTTTGCTAATTGCAATTCAGGTCACAGAGAATAGAAGGAGAAAATCTTTTAACTGTTTCCATATCTTATTTAAAAAGATGTATGAAACATGAAAAAAACCTGACCTTGCTATCAATACCAATGAGTCATTAATTATAGCATGCCAATATAGATATGTTCTCTGATTTTTCATTTTGAATATGAATTCTGAACTTATTGGAGATCATATTGCAGACATTTCTCCTCTGAGTAGATACTCCTTGCCTAACTTTGAATATCACATTATTTTTCTTCCCTTTAAGATCCTGGAGTGGAATACATGAACTCATTTCATTAAGGCAAAAATATCTAATGATTGATTTCAATTAGTGCAACAGTACTATTTTTTTACCATTCCTTTTCAAATTTTTTATACATGCCCTGTGCAGGGCATCCATCCATCCTGTAGATATCCTCATCCAAAATGATGTACAATATTATTACCTCATCAGAAAAGGAGAAAAAGATCTCCTTGATAACCTCTCATGTCTTCTAATGGGTTTATGTGACAGATGACAAGGGGTGTGCAGGGTTGGTGAATATACAAAGTATTTGTCTAAAATGTATTTCTCTTGGCACAGTCCCCACACGGCATTAATGGTGCTCATGCTTTAGGAGCTTGAAAATTTTGCAGGCACGTATTTATTTAGGAGCTGTCTAGAGGAACAGGAAATAGCCTTTTTATGTTATATTAGCACTGCTCCTTACCAGGACAAGCCTCAGGAGTGAGGCTGCGTTTCGTGTGTGACGTTTGCCCATGTGCCTTTTTGTGACTCCAGCTCTGAGGCTCAGCTGCTCAAACCCATTTGGAAACATCAGGGGTGTCACCTGCAAAAATCCTCCTCAGGATCTGTCTAAGCCTCTGGAGATGCCCAAGTCTGATCCTTGTGTCACACACTGAGCTACAGCTCTGCTCTAGTTTGGTTTTCCTTTAGTTTCATTAGGTTTTTTTTAGTTTTCATCAGTTTTCTACGAAAAGCTCTTGAAGGCCTTTTCTGCATCCAGCTTTGTTTGACAAAAGCATTAAGGAGCCTAGAAAATTAATTGCTCAATTTCCCTCCAACAAGAATTCCTACATCCACTTTATGTATAAAACTTTAATGCAAGTATTATATAGTAACCACTGCTCTGTTTCTGGTATGACTTTCTATTGCTTCTTAATAACATGGTTTTTTAATAACATTTATTAAATTACCAATGCTTAAAATGGACTGGGAGCACACCTCAGAGTAGCAAACATCTGCAGCTGCTTTTCAGAATGTGAAATCAAAGATGCAAATGCTAAAATATGGCAATTCTTAATATCTCTTCATTGCAGAGAGTTTTCACCTCTTGATATTGGCAACTAAAGTAGTTTCATATCTAGTTTCCTTGAAAAATGTTTATAAAGAAGTTAAGAAATTCCAGTAATTTTTTCCCAGATATTTTAGTCTTTGAATGCAATTAAGCTAGTCTATATGCTTAATGTGAAATACAAATTAAATATTTTTATTAAGTTAAGCACTTATTTTCAAGTAGATATTAAAATTATGGTATTAGTGATCAAGAGTGTAGATGAATTAGCAATATATGAAATGGAAAACAAGGAATTAGATTTTAGTTTTCCACTGGTTTGAGTCAAGCAGCCTCATAAATCTTATAGAAAAGATAAATGACTGACCTGGATAAATAAAGAAAAAAGTTGTCTGAGTCATAATGAATACTTCCCCATCAGCCATTCATTATTGCTCAAACACATGTTGCCTTTAACACGAGTGCATGATCTTGAATATTATTAAGGTTTAAAGAAATTTAAATGTGACAAGCTCAAGATTAAACATGGCACAGAAATGAGTTTAAACAGCTAATTAGGTTTTTTTGGTCCATCCTGTGTTTGACAGATATGTAAGAGCAGTAATACTAATTAGGGGGACCATAGCACCCGACAGATATCAGTTCTATCATGGAGCTGCAGTCTGTGCCACACATTGCACAGGAACCACTTAACCCTGTCTGAGACATTTTGAAAACTAAAATAATTCTCTGTGTCACAGTCTTACAACGAGCTTCACTTTATATGAAATAGGTCTCCTCTCCTTAATCTAAAGATGAATTCTTCATTTTAGAAAAGAATTCCATCAGATAATTTGTCTAACTACAAATCTAATTTTCAAGTGAGGTTGATTTTTCCACTATGTTTTTGATTTTGATTCCACAGTGCTGAATATGAGCATTATAATTAGTTTTCATTTATAGTGCTGATTTAAAAAATAATTGGGATTGTGTTGTTAAAAGGGGATGAGGTATCACAAAGAATCTTATGTTAATATATAATTTATCTCATACAGTAATGAAAAGTCCTTAATGCTTGGTTAGTCATTTAATCAAATATCTCTCAACTGGTATTTATAGCTAAAACCAGAAATTAATTCACTGGGTAAGAATGGGAAACATTTTTCTTTTTAAACCATGTCCTTATAGTCAGGGCAACCCAAGTAAAATCCATTTCATTTTAAGTCAAACATTTGCAAAACTTGTATTATCCCTCTTACTATAAAACTGTAAGTAAAGATAATGCAATATTGAATCAAATAAAATAAATCTCAATCCAGAAGCAGAGTCACAAGCAATGTCCTGGGTCACAGAGACATCAAGGTGGGACCCATCAGCCCCACACTCGGTCACAAAGCAGCAGCTGTCAATAAGACAACGTTCCAGCCTGGCACAGGGAGAAATTATACTCAGTTTCTTTGGGGTTTGGTTTCTGCATTGCATCTTAAGCTGAGAAATCTGTTCTTTGGCAGAAAGGGAGGGAGAGATGAATTCAAAACTTGTGCCTTATTATCCAATCAAGCTTCAATCTTAAAAGATTCTGCAGAGTAAAGCTTGAGCCATCATCACTAGAACAAAAGGATGGAGGCTGAAACAATCACATTAACATCTATCAAATCCTTGGACAAAAATTGACTTTCTGACACAAAGCTGCACAGGTTAGTGAATGAGCAGATGCCACAGAATGAGAGATTGATGCCTCAACAATAGCCTGAAGTCTGACTAATAATCCAGAACCAATTTGTCACAGATGCCAACTCTAAAGTATTGGTTAAGCCCTGAGCAAAGACTCTGCATTTCAGCACCTCTCAGAGGTTTTATTTTAGCTGTATTGTTGTAAGCAGCTATTACCAATTCTCCTTTAAACATTCTGTTCCTGGTGCTTCCTTTTAGCCTGTAAGTGAATTTATTAAACTGAGGGCAAGCTCTATTTCCTCCAGAACAGAAATAGAGGTACAAATTATGTACAAGAATTTCCAAATGCTCTATTACTGTGAGCTTTGGAGAATAGTAGTGCTTCAGAGTTTTCAGGTACCAGATCAGGACTCCTGTCTTAACTGTCTTTCATATTTCATGACATTAAAATCTCATCACATGAGATTTTCATCTTTTGGTTCCAGACTGTGAAATAGAAAATAGTAGGGATGAGGAAAGATCCATCATTTTCTTCCATCTCTTCCTCAGAGTGCCTGGATGGAGGTCAGGTGAGAGGAAACTTCTCTGCTATCAGAGATGTAGTGATTTATTTATACCCTCTGCTATACCATACAGGTCTTGCACATCTTTCATTTCTGCTTCCTGTCTGTGTTCTTTCTCTTCTCAAATGAATTTAGCAATTTAGAAATTGCAATCATCTTTCTTCTTCTCTAAACCATGAATAAGATATTCCTTAGCAAGCACTCATTGCAGAGCACTGCCTTGGTGCTCTGTACCACTTGTGATAAGAAATCAGGGTACTAATTCCTGCACATGACTGCAGCCTTAATATATTGAGCTAATAAAAAAAAATAATCTTCAACACATGCATAGGAATATTCAGTGAGATTATATTTTCCTAACACAATTTGTTCCTAGGAGACTGATTTAATAAAGCCAGATAATCCATGTCTTCTAATGGTATTCTATTAATCTTCATTGGCAAGCTATTTTTCTATTAATAATGTAATTTTGAAATGTAATTTTATTTAATGAATGACATTTGCAACTATTTTTGAGTTTTAAAAAAATGCATCTGGAACCTCCAGCAAAAGATTCCAGACTTCTGTACTCTTTATCTAATCAGTAGATAATGACAACTAATAGCACTTGGAAGAGGAAAACAAAATAAAATAACCATAAACTAGTTAATTGGTTTAAAAACAATGATTCAAAACTTCTGTTATATCTCTGTGACACAAAGATACATTTAAAAAAGCAAGAGGGTTATTTGTTAAAGAAAATAGTCTTAGTTCTGTTGTCTGGAGCCTTCACACTTTTTATTGTTCAGCAAATGACTCAAAAATGCTTGAGTTGAGTGGCTGGGCAGCACTCCCCGTGTCTGCCAGTGGGATCATTAAATCTGGCTGTGATTTGGTTCTGTGCATGGAAATGCAGAGTATTGGCACTGAGCCATGGAATGCAGTTTATTGATGAAGTTTCTGATGTCTGTTTAACCCTGGCTTACATGGCCTGTGCTCAGTTCTTTATATTTCAGTTCTCATGTGATTCCCACAAAGCACAGAACCTGAGCTCTCCCTCAAGGGATCTGCAGCCCTGGCAGTCCAGGGCTCCTTGTCTCAGGGAGCAGAACGGGGCCCTGCTCTTTGAAGTTTTTGCTTGCAGTGGGTGAGATTTGCCATGAATAATTCACTTGACAGATTTTTACCCCTTTAACTGTTCAATTATTGATCACAGAATGAAAATCCTCCAACGTACTAATTATTTTAAATGATTTGTGAATTATTATGGGTATATTTTGCCCACAGATTGTGAGGATTGTTATGAATATTCAAAACTTTTAGTATGAGTTGCATAAATCATGTGGGATTTAGAAGACTTATACTGTAACAGACAGTATGGCCTGAATTACACTTTGACAATTGACATAATTGTGTAGCTACACAATATGACATTAAACTTATACAATAAATTTCACTTTTTACAAGCACAGCCACTAATAACTCTCAACTCCTATGGTGAGCTTAAGAAGTGAGAAAATACGGGGGTGGGGGGAAACAAAAAAATAATATGTTGAACTTTTCTGCAGGGAAATGACTGTAATAAATTGAATGCAAGATGCTATGAAAAGGAAGTTGATCTTATTACACAAAATCTTTGGGTGAGTCAATCTTACTCACTCCATGCTCTCCCTGTACCAGGATTGTTTGTGCATAGGAGGAGTTTAGCAAGGATAATTTGTTCACAGCACAGGGGACAAGGGACAGCAGCTGGCAAGTTCTGAGTTTCCATTCCCTCTTTGCTGGACAGCTCATCCGTATCCCATTGGGATCCAGCTGGGATGGGTGGCCCTTCCCCTCTGGAGCTTGCTTACTTCAACTCTCAGCAATCCTAAGCCAGGCTGCTACAGAGCCTGGTTTTCCCTGGCTCACACAGGGATTGAATGGTTCATCTGCCATCTGTTTTCCTGTTTTTGACATCCTCTTGCACCTCCATGCAGGATGGAGGCCGCAGCATGGAAACACCTCCAGGGTTATTTCTGAGTGGTGTCCTGGGAGCAGGTCCTTCATAACTGCTCCTGTAACTCCCAATTCTGTTTTCTTCAGGGGGATTTCCACTCACAGCAGAGCAGATCTGTGCCAGATCTCCCCATGCATGTTCCATTCACAGCAATGCCTGCAGTATTTCCTTCTCCTGGCATGCTAACGTGTCACTGACCTGGTCAGAATCTGTGAACACACTTTTTTGCCAGGTGTCTCAGGCTGCTGTAACAGCTGCTTTGCTGTCAGTGTTGTCTTCTTGGGGAGGGAGATAAAAAAACCAAACAACCTTAATGAGTCCCAGTATTTGAGAGGTGTGAATGTCTGAAAAACACAACACGAAATCATTTTATCAAAGAAGAATGAAGAGTTAATGAATCTATCTTGTCAAATGATTTTCTTTCAGATACAGCTGACATTTTCAACTGTTATCTCCATTTACAATTTCAATATCTGAAATTCTTCTTTCCCAATCTGAATGCTTAGTCTGAGCTGGGAATGTGTATCAAGAAGGTTTTTCAATACATATGAGAGTATTAAATGTCACAGCTCAGTGGGAGGCTTCGGCTGAGAATCTTCCAGAGGATAAATTGCTGGAAGTGCCCTGCAGAGGTGTTCACCTCTCTGGTGACCAGGCTGCAGGGCTGGGACACTGGGTTCTCTCTGAACTCCCTAAAGTTCACAGTTTCAGGTAGTCCTGAGGATATGTCATTAACTCTGAAGTTAAATCTCCTTTTCCTGTTTTTGTCCTTTTTTTGTAGACCCGCTGCAGTTCATTAGTTTCAGGATAAGTGGAAATCCCTCTCTGTGTCTATCTGTATTCTCCTGTGTTGGAAGTGTTGGTTGCTTTGCTCCAGACAGGGATTCAGCCTTCTCCTCAAGCATTTATTTCCACCATGAATCCTTCCCGAGGGCTGCAGACCTTCCCGAAGTGCTCCAGAGTGCGATTCCATGGGGTCTTGGAGCTGGACCCGAATCCCATCGGACACAGGGATGGTTTTTGGCAGCTTCTCTCAGAAAGCCAGCCCTGGAGCCCCCCAAACCCAGCCCAGACAAGCCCAGCCCAGGCACCACCTTGTGCTGCTGTCAGACCTCACGCCCTGCTCCTTCACCTTCTGATGTTTGCTGAATGTTGCAGCTCAGTGCGAGTGTTTGCATGTCCTTGTCACTTCTTGCTTTGTTTCCCATCAAATATTTACAGCTTAAGGAAAGCAAATTTGCTAGAAACAAGCACACAAAAACAAAGCTGGTTAAAAAAATACAACTAATCCCAGGCAGTGTGGGCCAGAACCTGACAATTGATTTTAGGCTCCAATGCCACTGGCAGCAGATTTGAAATGTCAAAGTGCAAACACCATTTGAGCATTAATATGGGCGCTTGTTGTAGCTCCCCAAACTACAGAGAATTTTGCACCCCTTTGGCTGCTTAATTTCTTGACCTGTTGAACCTCAAAAGGCAGGTGTAATTCACACATGGAAGAGATTTTTAGGATTCTAAAGGGCTGAACATGTTTTGAGATCCCTTGAGAGGTGTGTTTCTATTGCTGATATTCATGAGCAATGATGAAATCAAAGAAATAATACTGTTTTTCTGCTTAGATTGTCATCTTAAACGTACCAGCTTGGCACAGTTAAGTTGCTCTGGTCATTTTTATCTAAGATTTGTGCTTATTTAATGCTAAGCAAATCCATTTTCTGACTAGCAAGTGGAAGTAAATGTGTGTCATTTAATATCTCATTTAGCACTTACATTTTACCTCTCTGCAAACATTTATTGGAATCAACTGTAAAAAATTTGGGTTTAAGAAATTGCTACAGTGAAGCAGAATAAGCTTTGTCTGCAAATAGTGATGGCATCACCAACAGCCCACTGACAACTCCTGGCAATTTTTTCTTGCCCTGCTTGAACTTTGATTTGCTGAATAGATAAAGCACCCAAATGTATTGACAGAGACTATTTAGATGGCTCTTAAACAAAACCTGCTCTTTCCAGTGTAATCCTTGCAATTTCCCTACTTTATTTTAAAAAAATATTCTTCTTTTTTACCTTATTACCTGTTCCTTGGTGTATTACTAAAACCAATTTTATTAGGGTTATTATTATTATTACTACTATTATTAACTATAAATTGAGATATTTGCCTGTGTTTTTAACACACAGGGTCTATAGAGGCACTGATTGCTTTTTTAAAAAAATAAAAATAAAAACCACCCAACCCTCAATGTTTTGCTGGTGATAAGGAGCATGCAAAGTATGAATTGCTTTTGACAAAAAGTGACACAAGCACCTTTGATACAGAAGTGGGGAGTGATGCAGTTTAACAAGTTTTAATTTCTAGTGCAGCTGGAAGAAAATAAAGAGAAAGCATGAGAACAAATTAAACAGTATATAGGTCAATCATTCTATTAGCAGTCTTCAGGGAACACACATCTAATTTACATAATTGTATTTCTGCTGCAACCAGACAGACTGCTGTGCTAATACGTGTTCTTGGTGAGTCTGTAAAAACACTGAGGATGGCCTTTCCTACACTAAAGAGTGGATAACCAGCATTACAGGAGCAAATGCATTATTAATTTTATCTAATCAGTATTTCAAGGTTAGTTTGACCCAATCTACAAAGGGCCCAGCAGCTCCACAGGTAGTGCTATTTTGAATATTTTCCCTTAAAGCAAAGATTAACTTCTTTCATTTCTCACACTTTTATGCAAACAAACCAAATTTCCAACTTTTGGTTTAAGTCTGGGAGAAGATGCTAGCTCTTTGTTGCCTCCTCTGATGAATTTAAGCATCCTGCAGCTGGGACACTTGGTTGGCATTTACCTGTTTGTGATGCTTTCAGCTTCTCACAGAAGATGCTCCAAGAGAGATCAATACAAGTTTGCTCAGTGATCAAAATTCAATCACGTGGGTTTGCTCAGTGATCATTTATGGCATGAACTGAGTGTGAACAATGAATTGCTTTTTATTTGATGTTCAGCTCCAGTGTCTTTCCAGGTCAAGGCTGAGCTTACACTCTGCAGTATTTGGCAAACTGATCGTTTCATTTTTTGAAAATGAAGAGTTATGTGGTAATAGGAGTTTATGAATGGGGCAGATTTAAAGTTGTGCGTTGAGTAGTAAATCTCTTTTGGGTCTTTTGGGTCTCTTTTTAAAGAACTGAAAGGGAACCTTCTGTTCCTCCACAAGGAATCCCATCCAAGAGCTAAACTGAGGACAGACACCCATTATTAAAACTCCTTCCCTTGAAGATAGAAGTAACCCTTCAGTTTCTTTGAACAAGTTACGAAAAACTGTTGATTTAAAAAAACAAAAATGGCCCAAGCTACCCAAATAGTACAACTGGTGAATTTTACAATTGCATTTCCTGAGCAGAATTTTCCATGTGGAACAAAACTGGTGTGTTAGGCTACCAAATAAATGAAAATCCTGATTACCAGCAAAATAGCCTGGAGCAGAAACACTGGACAACAGTGTTTATTGTTTAATGTATCACTCTGAAAAAACCTGCTGGTTATACAGTAGAATCTTTGTCCCAATAGTTCATCATTGCCTATTTTAAACCAATTCCTGAAGCTTTTATTTTAAAGAAAAATGTTAATGTACAAAGGATTTTGGAAAAAACAAACAAAAATCCACCCCACCACCCTGTGCTCCAGGGTTCACTTAAATATTATGATTAGTGACAAATTTGGTAGTCCTCCCCTTTTTAACTGCTACTTCTGGTAAATATAATAAATCCTTTCTATTTAAGGGCAAACAGAACTCATGACAAGTGATATCTCTATCAATTTATTAAAACAAAATCTCTTTGCACTAGAATAAAGAGGGTAGAATATTAAAATATTGTGCCAGGAGTGTACACTTAATTAAATGTACCTTAGCTAGGTAATTCTTTATAATTTAATAGTATGATTTTTCTTTTTTAAGGAGATGTCAATTTTGCATATGTAGGAAGGACAGGCTTTCAGCAGATTCCAGAATTTCAAATCTGGCTCGTTTTAACAGCTGAATGAGTTGGAGTCTCCACTGGGTTTTTCATTATTATTCACTCGTTATTAGTGTGTAATGAGAAAATTGGTCTAAAACAAATGTTTGCTGTTATATTATGTAACAGGCAACCAAATGACATTGCATTGGAATTCAGTGGGATTTAAGCCTTTGTGGTTGATGAGTAACACTAAACATCTGGATTTGCAAGTGGGTTTCATTTGCTGGAAAGCAGAAATAAATCTTGCACAGATGATCATCAGCATCTTGAGCACTTTGCAGAATGAAGCACTGTTGCAGGGATCTGTCCCCTGAGAAGTAATGAGGCAGTCTAAACCCAACAGAAATAGGAAAGCTGAGTTGAGTCATGATGCTTTAAAAGGCAGAATTTTCCTTAGATTAACAATAACTGACTTTAAATACGGATTTCTTGCTTCTCACGTTGGGAAGGTTATTGTTAATAAAAATAGACTGCAGAGATAACAAGCACTGATTATGATTTATCTCTTCACCTAATCAAATTCTAAAGGAAGTCTGGTGTAATTTGTGTGGTATCATCTTAGGAAGATTACTTTTGGACTGCTTTTCCTGATGAAGTGATGTTAAATATTGTAACTGATTGTATGAGTTGGTTTGCATACAGTCTTTCCTCTAAAAGAACACTTAATCAAAAAAGAAGTTGATAGTATATAATTTTCTTAATGTATGCATAACAATATTTTAAGGGAGTGTTTTCTGAAGTGACATTTCTTTTGGAAAAGGCAGCACACTGATTTTTCTAAAATCTGTGGCTGTTTTAGAGAATGTGAAATGTGTAGTGCATCTGACAAGTTGGAGGCAGGGAATTTTTTATTCTTTTCTTGACCAACAAATTGTGGTAAAGCTGCAGATATCACTTGTGCCTTTCTATACCCAGGCAAAGAGAAATTGCAACTTTCTCACTGGGAAAATGAGATCACTGAAAAAAATGGTGACAGGAATTTAAATGGAGACAAGTTTTGGGGATTTTTTTCCTCTTTTTTTGAGTATAGAGTTCTAAACATGTAAATTCAAACATATTTTTCAGTTAGTTCTGAGGATGACTTAGCACTGTCAGTTTATCCCCTGCCAGTGAGAAATTCAGCAATATGCCTTTTGCCAATGTGCCTTTGGACTTGTTGCCACTCCAGACTTGGCAGTGTTTGGAATTCCTGTGCTCAGCCTGGGGCATTTATTGAAGCTCAGGGACGTAGCACAGAGCAGCCAGCATGGCAGAACACAACATTTCACATTTCACACACAGATGGGGGTTTGTAGTCAAGATACCATTACAACATCCATACATATTCATATGGATACATGGCATTACTACTTTTAGTGAATACGGGTATCCCGGATTCCAATTAATACATTTTCCCTAAGATATATGAATAAAATAGGGAAAATATTACAAATAAAAATGACTAATAATTAATTTGCATCAAATTTTATATATCTCAAATACATTCCCAGTACAAATATTTAATTACTGTTTTTCCTGCTCACATGTTTAAAATCAGCATTTTCTTCAGTTCTAGAACTGTAAAACACTCATTTTACTGTGCAGTTGTGGTGAGCAAGGATAGTGTAAAATTAAATGCAGCACCATTTATAAAGCTTTTCCTTAGGCATCTAATGAAAGTTCAGTGACAGGACTAAAAGATACAGGATATATGTCAAAGAAATGAAGTATTTGATGTGAATGAAATATAGACATGAAAGTTACTCCATGTAGCCCAGCTCCTGTAAGCCTGCATCTCTGAGATCCACGCTGAGACATTTGTGAGGAAACATATGAACTGCAACCTCCCTGTGAATTTATGCAAAGTGGGAAATGTCACATATGGAGCTCTTGGGATGGGATGCAGGTTGTGATAATCACTGCAGTTGTCTCAAAGAGAAATTGGGGATTTGGCATGCTCTGAAGAACTTCTATAAAATAGGGACTGTGCTCCTTCCTCGGTGCCATGTGCAATCTTGCTGTCACTTCTGGAAGTGGATTTCCTTTGGGTCACTATTTTCTCCCCCATAGTGACAGTTCTCAATCTTATAATATTTTTTCAAACTATTAAAAGTAGTTGTGCCAATGGGACAGCTCTTTTCCTTTTTACTTATGATTTTTGCTTTTGAAAGATGTAAGAGTGTTACAGTGCAATATAGATTGAGATTTGTTGAAGGTCAGAGCTGTTTGTTTTGTGGTTTTCATCCCTGGTAATAATGCTAGTCAGTACTGTGACAATATTTGATGTGTTAGGAAAATTGGTTATTGCAGAGAAATGCTTTTCCTAGCATGTTGATGTTTTCCAGGAGCAACCTGAAGCTGCCATTCCTGGTTTCAGCCACAATTCCTTTTAGATGTACAAGTTCTTGAATCTGCTATTAAATCCTAGCTAGCTGAAAGCAAGCTCAAACAGATGCTGATAGTCTTCTACCTCTATTAATTCAAGTACCTGTGACCAATTTCTCCAGTGCAGCATGCAGCATCTCCCCTGTTTAGATTTTGGATGCGTGTTTAAGCAACGACTGCCTTAGAATCCTGTGGAATGCTCATAAGGAATAATTTGATCACAGGAAGGGAAAAAAAAAAAGGCAGTGAATGATAAGACAAAGAGAGACCACAATGGACAGAATAGGAACCAAAGGTAAAAAAAGGAAAAACACCCAGTCATTTAATCTAAGAGATTAGCTCTAAAGTGCCAGGGGAAAGCATGGGTCATCCCAGAGATGAGAGCAACAGGCCCTTTGACTCAAAACTGAAGTGGAAATACAGACTGCCTCCAGCTTTAGGCCCACCCTTAGTATGGCTTCATGCTCATCTTTCTGGTTCTTATTCTTCATGACCTTCTGTGTCAGGTTCCCCACTGGAAGGCAATGTACCTTCCAAATTTCAGTGTCTTTATGATATGCTTTAAAACCTGCAGGCCTGAACTCTTGGTTCCAGCAAAATACGAATGGAATAGCGAGAGGGGTACCTGTGAGCTTGGACAGCAATTTTACCAATCTACATTGTTCTGGGGAATGAATTATCACTCCTGCTCCTTGTATCCATCACTGACCTGGACTGAGGCAGCAAGATTTGGGGTTTTGGTCATTTGTTTTTTAACTGAGCCATGTATGTCTAATTGCACATGGGATGTATTTTTCTCCCACCACTATAAAAGGCTTTTTCTCATTAATGTTAACAAACCACATGCGCTTATCTGGAGGAAAGACTTCTAATTAATTTCATGATCCTTCTCTTAGCAGACCAAGCAGAGCCTCCTCTTAGAAATGGGGGAGGACATTTTGTCTTGCAAACTGTGTTCTCTGTTCCTCTGTTCAGATTCCTCTGTTAATCAGTAATGACTTGTGCTGGTTTGGGCTGGGACAAAAGCTGGTGTAGGGCTGTGTTTTGGGTTTGTGCCGGAAATGGGATAAAACAGAGAAGCTTTGGTGATTATACTTGTATGAAGATGTGTCTATACATAAAGAAGATAGAGATTGTCTCAACAGCAAGATAATTCTAGCCAGGAAATCTCCTTGCTGTCATGTTTGAGTCTTCCAAGGCTTAGGTTCCTCTTTCCAGCATGTTAAGAAACACTGTGAGAATTTGCACTGCTCCTGGGATTCACCTTCAATATGATTTTTACAGTTGAGATGGAAAGAAGGGTAAGTTCGTTCCCTTTCTGACATTTTCATGGGGTGTAGTGTGTCATTAAGCAGTACATGCAGATTTGTTCCTTTCTTGTTTTTGAACATCGCGAATCCTTTGCAATGTTTTGGTTTTCCCATGAGTAAGTTTTTTTTTCATGAATGGATTCAGAAAAGGGCCCCTAAGGAGACCTTGTACCATCCTCATCTTGCTGTTCAGCAGGAACTGGCTTCTTATGAAAATGCAAATAGGATTAAAGCAGAATGCTCCAAGAAAAACGTCAGCCCCCTCACTGCATTTAAATTATTTTGTCCTAATTCTCAGCTGAATGTGTACAGCTGTAGGAACAAGCTCTCTCCCCGTCTCAAAATCCATTTGGTGACAAATCACCTCAAACACAACACAAACTGCCAGGCATATGGAGGAGGGAGCAGACTGGGAAAATCTTCTGACAAAGACTCCTGACTGAGGCAGCAAGATTTGGGGTTTTGGTCATTTGTTTTTTAACTGAGCCATGTATGTCTAATTGCACATGGGATGTATTTTTCTCCCACCACTATAAAAGGCTTTTTCTCATTAATGTTAACAAACCACATGCGCTTATCTGGAGGAAAGACTTCTAATTAATTTCATGATCCTTCTCTTAGCAGACCAAGCAGAGCCTCCTCTTAGAAATGGGGGAGGACATTTTGTCTTGCAAACTGTGTTCTCTGTTCCTCTGTTCAGATTCCTCTGTTAATCAGTAATGACTTGTGCTGGTTTGGGCTGGGACAAAAGCTGGTGTAGGGCTGTGTTTTGGGTTTGTGCTGGAAATGGGATAAAACAGAGATGTTTTGGTGATTATACTTGTATGAAGATGTGTCTATACATAAAGAAGATAGAGATTGTCTCAACAGCAAGATAATTCTAGCCAGGAAATCTCCTTGCTGTCATGTTTGAGTCTTCCAAGGCTTAGGTTCCTCTTTCCAGCATGTTAAGAAACACTGTGAGAATTTGCACTGCTCCTGGGATTCACCTTCAATATGATTTTTACAGTTGAGATGGAAAGAAGGGTAAGTTCGTTCCCTTTCTGACATTTTCATGGGGTGTAGTGTGTCATTAAGCAGTACATGCAGATTTGTTCCTTTCTTGTTTTTGAACATCGCGAATCCTTTGCAATGTTTTGGTTTTCCCATGAGTAAGTTTTTTTTTCATGAATGGATTCAGAAAAGGGCCCCTAAGGAGACCTTGTACCATCCTCATCTTGCTGTTCAGCAGGAACTGGCTTCTTATGAAAATGCAAATAGGATTAAAGCAGAATGCTCCAAGAAAAACGTCAGCCCCCTCACTGAATTTAAATTATTTTGTCCTAATTCTCAGCTGAATGTGTACAGCTGTAGGAACAAGCTCTCTCCCCGTCTCAAAATCCATTTGGTGACAAATCACCTCAAACACAACACAAACTGCCAGGCATATGGAGGAGGGAGCAGACTGGGAAAATCTTCTGACAAAAAGACTCCTTCCTTCTGAGAGCAATCAGGGTGCAGGGAAGATGATGAGGAGAAGTGCAGGGGAGAGCTTTGTGAAGCACGAATGCTGGTTGGGAACAAGTGGCTGTAAAGTGGCCACTGACAGCATGGTCTGTGTGGAAATAGAGGGGCAAAAGCCTTCCTGAGGTTCTGGGAAGCTGAATTTAAGAAAGGGATCCTGCAGTTCTTTTAAGGATGAACTTGGTAAATAGGCAATTTTCTTACCTGGAAAATTTTGTAGAGGTGTTTCCACTCTTACAGAAACAGGAATAATATAGTAAACAAGAAAAGGGTAAAAATGCTTTATTGTTTTAATCAAATTGTGCAATTTATTAGTTAATTTTTATTATAAAGAAGGTAAAGAGGAAAGGAAAAATTATGAAGGTTACAAATCCAATCATAATGATCCTCTTCCACTGATATTTCTGCCTCTGATTCTTGATCCAGATACTGTCATGTTTTAATTAGAAGAAAGTTGGTAATATTTCAGTGCAAGGATTGATTAAACACCAGAATTGCCATCTTAAACTCAGTCTTTCAAAAGATTTCTTTTTTTTTTCTTAATTTGAGCATTACTTTTGTAGTGCAACAGCTTCAAAATAACTTTAAAAAAGAGTTATTCAATCTGAGGTAGCACAATTTTTCTCACATCTGTATATGATTAAGCAGAGATCACAGAAACCCTGGAAGATTATAAAATGTATTGTCAGCTTTTATTTTATTTTTTAATGTTAAAGGGTTTCTCAGTTTCTCTGGTGCCTTCATTAAGCATTATTTGATCTTCAGTGGCTTCCCTTGATTTTGGGGTTAATTATGTCTTTTGATGTAAATATCTGTTAGAAATAGATAAGATTCACAGGATGGTCATGAAAACGGGAAGTAAATTCTTCTAGGAGAAACTAGGGAAGTCCTATAAAGAGACAAGCAAAAGAAACTTAAAATGTTTTCTGTTGTACTTTCTAAATATTAGGAAAAGGATCATTAAGGTCACTAAAAATCAAAACTAAATTTTCAAGAACTTATTTAAAGGCTCTGCACAGTTTTTAGAAATCAGAAGGGATGGTACATGCACTTAATAGCATCAGAACACCGGTAAAGTCTCATTCCTTCAGTATCTAATGAGTTTCTTTCTTCATGACTTTGATACAGAACACTTTATTTGAAGTTGCTTCATTAATTTTAAGTAGTCCATGTCTGAAAATATTTCAGACTTGAACATAGGACTTTTGAGAGTTAAAACCAACTGCTGCAGAAAGTTATTATTTCCCAGATAAAATGGCAGATGCTGGCTTAAAATTTTCAGCTTGGATGTGTTCTGAGGGGGTTTGGTTTTCTCCCAAGGATGTGGATATTGTAATTTTCACAGAGGAGAAAACTTTTATGTCAGTGGGAAAGAATAAACTATGTCTGGTCGTGTTTTTGGACTGCTAGATGATGCTGTAAAGAAAATAAATCTGAGTATGGAGCTAAGGGTGGGTGGTCAGGGGGAATAGTCTGGGAGCTCAGATGTGAGTTTTGTAACATGGATATCTCAGGTATTAAAAGAAAGTGATGGCAAACAACCATGAGTGTGCTGTCATAAATAGGATTATCCGAAGGCCACGTTCTCAACAGGATTCCTGCATGTCTTTCCAAATATTAAGAAAGAAGGTGAAGCAAAGCATAGATATTTAATGTGATTTTAAAGAGAGAATGCTACAAATCTCTCCCTGCTGTCATCCCAAGCTGTAGGACTGATGAGATAATACAGGCACCATGGCAAGTGACAATATTGCAATTACTGGTACTTAGCAGAAAAAATGAAGATCTGACCCTTGCTGTGGTGTCACCTGAACCAGCAAATATTTACTGTGGTTTGGACAGGCAGCAAGCAGAAACACATTGCAAATTTTAATATGTTAAGGATCATTAAGTTGATTGTGTCAATTTGTTAAAGTGCCAAGTAATGATTTTACAGGTAATTAGACTTTAACAGGCAGAAACAAATTTATGTCCTGCTTGTTTTTATGATGTATGTAATGATAGATATACCATCATCCAAGCTGTTGTTTTTAGGTATACAACACTTCTTAATGTCCTAAAGCAAATGAAATATTTCATGTCAGGGACTGATCAGTGACTGTATAAAACACATTAGTAGCTTTTCTTCTTTTAGCTCCTTTTAATCGAAGCTCATTCCTCATGTCAGAAAGATGGAATGTCTCAGGTTATTCCTGCTGGATGGAGAAATGGCAGAGAACCTCTAAGGTCAGGGGAGAAGACAATAGTTCCAGGTTATTCCAATTGTTTTTCTGTGGCTGATCCTCACACTGCCCTGGCAGGTTTTGTTCGGTTTATTTCTCAGTGTGAATAGGGAAAAACACACCTCAGGACTGAGCTGGAAAAGGAGATTGTGGTTTAACTGTGTTTGCAGAGCAGTTTGTCTGTTTGCTGTTTGCCTTTTTGTACCAGGACCACAGCAAACCACTGGGGTGTTTTTAAAAAAAAAACAAACATTTATATTGGTGAGAACAGAGGTTTGCTGCTGCTGCTCTCTCAGTTTCACACCCCAAGTGATGATTGCAGCTTCTGAGCTCTAGAAACCAAGCTAGGAGGAATCATTAACCTGCGGTAACCACTGCATTAATCTGTATGTGGAGATTCCTTTGCAGGTTATCCAGGACTCAGAAACAGCAGCTCACAAAAAAAAAATGTAGCCTAGAAATTGGCCAGTTCTTACTCTTGTGCACCAGTTCAGATTGGAGGTTAATTAAAGTTGGGCCCAAAATGTTGCTTTGGCTTTCAGCTGTGTTGTTTTTTCCTGCAGGAAGACAACACGAGGGGAGCGTAGATGGTCCATACATTTTTTATCACTTGGAGAAAATCAGATTTTTTTTTGTTGTTTGTCTTTTAATAGCATCAAGCTTCCTGTCAATCAGCTCTGTTGTTGGGTGCATTGATTACCAGCGAGATGTGGAGCTGTAGTCTGCAGGATGCTGCCTGTTGTCTGACACCACAGAAATGACATGTTTGATGCAGTGAATTCTTAGATGTAATTGCAGTGTTGCTATTCAAGATGATACGGTTAAAATTATGTCACGTCATTGGAACAGCAATTTTAAGCGGTGAATGATGATTTATCTGTGGCAAAAACAAGTAAAATTATCATCTTGGTGCCACCCTTGACAGCTACACCCATCCTTTTTCCCTTATGAAATTCAGAGCCTGAGCCTGGAAAAAATACAGTCCAGCAATTGATCTGAAAAAGGAAAAATAAATAAATAAACCAGAGGTTTTGTGCCTCAGCCCTGAAAGGATCTGCACCTTTAGAATAGTTTTGCTCTCATCCTTGTACAAGGCCCTGATTTAGTTGTGCTCTGCCATTCAGCTGGAATTAAATGGTAAAGCAGACCTTGCACTTTCTTGGTATAGTCAGTTTTGGAAAAACCTCCTTATTGTCCAACACAGACATAGCACTGCTCATTTTATGGTAAAAATATTTTTATTGCATTTTAAATAAATCAGTGAAAAATAAATGCAATTTAGGTTAACGTCAGGTTTTGTGTATCCAGTTACAAAGCATTGTGAGCTGAGCTGTGGCAGTGGTCAGGGTGTGCTTTTAATGAAATATCTAGGAATACACCTTGTTCTCTATTAGATACTAAGTAAACATGTGCAAAATATGGGTTTCATTACTTGCTTTGGAAAATTGGGGATTTCAGCAATTTCTCTTTGAAGCTGCCCTCTCCTATGGAAATAAGAACAGAATTCAGATCTTCAGTTCACTCCAGCAAGGAGAGACATTGAAAATTATAGCAGTAACTGAGGTTTTGTTTAAACTTTTATTACAACAGATAATGGAGACATTCTCATTTTTCATTTTACTGAAACAGAAGCAAGTCTATGATAAGCTTTTTACAAATAGTAATTGAGGAGCTGTTTGTCTTCATTACCTTAATCTGGACAGTAATTTTATCCACAAGAAAAGGCTTACATTCCAAATTAGGGGAAAAAAGTGCAAAAACTGGACAAAATTTTTAACAGGGTTCCATTATGAATAATTATCTCTGGGATCTCAGCCTGCAGGTAAATTCTGTTACCAAATATTACTCAAGTCCTTTTAAACATGTTCTTTTTACTGGTTTGAGGCTGCACAAGTGAATCTGTCTCCCAGTTAAAATAATTTTACTCCACTTTTGATCATGCCTCATCTGGATGCCACCTGATTATATCAGGAGTAGTTACAATGAGGTTCTTTCTTTCTAGTGTTAAATTGTTACATATAAATAAGTAGATTCTTGGTCAATTATGTTTATAATTTAGACTCTCCTGTGTTCACAGCCACCAGATGCCAGTACAGTTTGTTGTGTGCCTCTGAATTAATTTATAAATGTTATAATATCTGTAAGGGAAATATTCAGTGCAGGGTCCAGTGCCAGTGTTCTGCTTGTAGGAGGCATAAAGTCCTCACCAACCAGCTGGAAATTCAGTGTCACCCTTCCATTCACTCACAGGAAAATTAGGTCTCCATCAGAATGATAAAATATAATGTTCCAAAAAATTTGCCAAGTTGGATGTCAGGATCTTACGCACCCTTTTGTTTTAACTACGAGAAAGACAGCACAAACTCATCACTGTTATATTCTTATCAAGGCAATTGCATCTGCAAATTGCAGTTTGAGGATATGACACTTAACATTTCATAATTCAGAAATAGTTTCAAAATCCTGCGAGAATATGATGAAGTAATTTCATATTCTTGGTGGTGGGAAGAGGGAAGGAGCTTCAAAAGATGCTCACCTTGTAGAAATGTCAAGATGCAGCGAGAATTGGCATTTGGGCACCAGATGCCTGCAAAAGCTACAAGCTGCTTTTCAGAGTCAATTTAGCTTAAAAAAGGAGGGAAAAATAAATAAAAAGAGAAGGAAAAAGGCTGCTGCCTTTGGTCCCGGTGCAGTCAGACACTGAAATGCAAGGAGGCAGTGCTATCCTGCTTTAATTTATGGCTTTGAAGGTGTAATTGCTTTGTGAGTGTGTGTTTAGCATTTTGCTACAACACAGTCCTCCCTTGCACCCTTGACCTTTGGGCTAACAAAAGTGAAACACTGCTGAATCATGAACTCACTGCCCTTGTCTGACAGGTCTGACTTATTTTCTCCTCCAATATTCTTTTCTTCTAGCTGCTACAAATTGTTGCATGTCCTGGGAATGTCTGGGTTCCTGGCATTTAGATTTTAATCAGGGCCTTCTCCCTTTTTCTGAAAGCGCCATTAAGGGAAGATATTCTTCTCCCTCTGCTACTGCTGCCCTTTATAAGTGTTTTTTGTTTACTGATTGGGGGGGAAAGGTGATCTGTGTTTTTATTTGAGCTAACACTTCAGTGTGTGCTCCTGCTCAGCACCTGTACCACCAGATCCTCCCTGGCAGGCTGCTGCTCCTTGGCATGAAGTTTCATTTGTAAATTGGTGCACACAAGGGCCTGCAATTTCCTCCTGGTTTGGGAAGATCATAGAATAGAGAGATACATTTAAATTATTTGAAATAGAATTTTTGGTGCTTTGTTTCTTGTAGCATTTTAAGAGATTTTCCTCGCTAATCTTATTCTTTCTAGTGCCCATGGAGCAAGGCCTTTCTTAAGCACAGTGCAATCAAAACACTGTGTGCTGAAGGATTTATGATGATACAAAACTCTGATTTACTGAGGAGATCAGCTATTTATTATATAACCTTTACATTTAAGAAATCTATGGCTCATAACAATCCAAATTTTGAAAATGTAAATTTTGAGAAATCCTCTCTTGTTTACTCATATTTTCCTATTATTCTGCTCAAGTTCAGTCTTTGCTTGCTATTTTTCATAGTAGAAACATTTAGTGAAAAAGATAGTCTAAAAGTACACAAAAGATGGTAAAAGGAACATCCACACTGAGTAGAAATGGGTGCAAATGTGGTTCATACTGGGCTTTTATGTCTACTTTAGAAAGTTTGGTGGTTTTTTGGTTTTTTTCCCTAAGCCTATGAGAGTCACTGATTCTGTACAGTTACAGACAAGGAAACAGCCAGGGGATGATCCAAGATCCAGTGCTTGGCTGGAGATTCCTGCCTTCCCCCTTCTCTTCATTCAGGGCTTCCCTGGCCTTCACCTTAAACTCCCAGCCAAAACTGAGGTTTTTGTTTCCTCACAGCCAGCATAAAAACCTGCAGCTGTTTCTCTTTGCTGAATCTCCCAGAAAGGGTTGTTTGTAGGATTATGGTGTGTGGTCCGTGTGCTGTGCTTCAAGAATTTATCACTGGTTCCCTACAGAGGGAAAAGAGGGATGAGGGAGGGAACCCCTAAAAGGGACCCTGCTCTGTGCTCCAATTAGTGCTGAAGGGTGGGAAGGAAGCAAAGAACAACATCCAGAACTCCTGACGTTGTTTTCTCCATTTGGACTTGAATTTGTGATATTTTTTTTTGGTTTTGTGGTTGCTGTGCAATTAACAGAGACACTCAAAAGTTCAATGATTTTTAATTGTGTACAGTTCTCAGTGCCTGTGCAGAGAATCACTGTGTATTCACAGAGAAACCATAATAGCTCAGAAAGCAGGATAATGATTTCTCCATAGTGCTTCCCAAGGATAACGGATTTCAGACTTACAAATTAGAAATTATCTTCTGGATTGCCTACTGAATGTGAAATAAACTGGTCTTAAAAGTTTCATGTCACTAAAATCGCCATGATTACAGCTCTTACCTACTGACTGCATGTTTGGCAAATTACCTATTTGTGAAATTTGACTAAAATTAGCATCAAATCCTGACACATTCAGTATAAAGGGAAAGCTGCTTCTCAGGGAGGTTCTCACATGCCAACTTGTATTTCATCTGCAAGTTCTGCACTTAATGTTTAAGTCTTGTGCAGTGCAGCTTCAATAACTTGTGTTCACTGTGGAGCTGATCTGGATTTACCAGAGGTAAAAATCTGGTGAATCTGGTAAATCTGGTATGTCCCACAGAACTCCTGCTTGTCATGGTCCCAACACTGCTGACTTTGCATCAATTGTGCAAAAGGAGATTTCAGTTATTTTAAAGATTTTTTTATCTCAGGGTGCTAAAAGAGAAAGCAGGGAAATCCAGTCCCTTATACAATATTGCAAGGTGATTTGATGTGATAAAGGAAAACAGGAAAAGAGTTGTTGGCAGGGAGATTTTCTGCCGGGGCACAGGAATGGGAATGGGCATTTGAGATTAAGATAATTCAAGATTTTTGAAAATTATAGTATTAATTTCCTGCTCTTAAAACTCTCTGAGATTCTTGCCACAGAGCCCACTAGCAAAAATTGTCTGGAATCATTAATTCTCTGTTTATCACTTGTTAACAAAATATGCATTTAAATAATTAGAGAACACTGTCTCAAAGGAAAATATAGACACCAGATATCAGTTAAATTTGTTGAGGGAAAAGCAATATGATACAAAAGCAAGATGATACAAAGCAAGAGTCTATTGCAAGTATTACATTTTCTAGATATTCCTACTGCTAGAATTTCAGAGAACTTAGAGCTTTATCAGAAGAGGATGTGGTGAAGAGTTGGCACACTTGGTAATGTTATATCAGAGAACTTTCCACGCTGAAATAAAGCTGGATTCCCATGTTTTATTGTCACTGAAACCATATATAAATCTGTACATGGGAGCAAGAGATAAACTGTCCAGGAAAGTACCCCCTTTTAATATGGCTGTTCTGTCCAAGTGAGAGTGAGTTATGGTGTAACCAGGGGATTTCAGCTAAAAGCATGAAGTCACTGTGTATGCTAAAGCACATTAAAGTTCTTCATGGTATAAGGGCAAGCAGTAATCCCCAAAGAGTGCTTCCACAGAACTGCAACATCCATTACTTTACAGCAGTCTCACTTCCATAAAATCAGATTCATAAAGTGAAATGTCATTTCTTTAGGTAATTCTTTTAAAATATATTTTAAAAGACTCAACTCTTAACAAGTCATGCTTTCAGCATAATTAAAAAGGAACCTTATTTAGCACCTGACTATTGCAGACCTGCTGCATTAAATCCAGACTAGTTATGTGATTTTCTGGCACCAAAAGTGGAAATGTAGGGGTTGCATAGCCATCAAATGTAGGGGCTGAGGGAAATCTCATCAATCACTAATGCCTGAACTCTTAGAGTCCAATGGAGACCTCCAATATTTTCCCAGCCTCATTGCAGAACTCCTCACAGGTTCTGCCACAGCCAACCTGTAGATCCTTTAGAACAGAGAGAGCTGGATCTGCAAAGCATCTCAGAATCATTGGTGGATACATTTCTGGAGGGACTCTTTGTCATAATGCTTAAAACAATTCTTCTTTTTCATCTGGGTCATATATTAACCAAAGCACGGTGGAACTATTAAATCAGGCATTTACTAAAAGGCCCTCAGAATTAGTTTAAAAATTGAGTAATTAGACCCATGCTGCTCTGGCATTACTTTTGTGATATTGCTTCCCACTGAAGCCCAGTTTCACTGCAGCACTTTCATTAGCTGCTCCATGGAAATTAGCTGGGAAAGAATGCCGTATGTTTTCAATTATATTTTAATAGTAAGGAACAAGTTATTTTCTTCCAGACTCTGAGAGTTAGCAGTAGAATGTGTAGCATGCATAAAATCAGCTTTGCAATCATTTTCATCCGCAGGAGATTGGTTTGCAATAGTTTGTCTTTGTGAAGGGCTTATAATCAACTGGAATTTAGATTTACATGAGATTGGAGTTATTTTTAAAAATACCTGGAATACAAAGTAAGGCCTAGCACCTTTTGATGAGCTCTATTAGGATTCTGTGACTTGAATGGAAGTTGCAAAAAGTCTAATGAGAAAGGTACTATAAAACCAAATTAGCTGATCTTAATGACTGACAGAAGCTAAAAGAGCTTCCATCTTACATCCGTTCACTTTGGTACCACATGAAGTACTGAAAAATGTAGCAGTTAAATTGTGTTAATGTTCAAATTTAAAAATAATAAAGGTAATAAAAAAGCATAAGGAAAAAATAACTAAATAGCAGAAATACTTGTGAGTATACAGCTGTCTAAGGGGGGGTTGAATAAAGAAAATTAAATTATACTGCAGGTCAGAAACAGTGATTAGTTTATCTGAATTTTCTTTATTTATATGCCCTAAGTACCTCTTTTGTGGATTTTCTTGATTAGATTGTGGATTTTTCCATTTCTAATGTGATTTACTCTCAGTGAACATATAGAACTTTGAATCATTGCTCCATTCCTTTTCTATACCCACAGTCTGTTTGCAGTACAGGAGCTGGATGAGGTTTGAAGTCAGACAACAACTGACAAACAGTTCTCATCCAGCCTATATCTGCATTAATTTTGATAGATCTCCAACATTTCTCAGTGAGCTCATGAAATTTACTGTCAGCACTGGAATGCACAAGATCCCTACAAGGAGGAGGTGGCAGCTGAGCCTGTAAAATTTTGTAGCATTGCATGCACAGGTTCCCATCCTGCAGCTGCATCAGCTTTCACATGGTCACATATTTTTATTGCTGACTCAACAAACACAGCGATCGGCGCAGCTTTCAAATTTACATGTGGCTTTTAACACAACACTCTCCCTCCAAAGTCACTGGATTATCTTCTATCTTCATATATAGCACAAATGCAATTGGGGATCACAAAGAGTTCGCTGGATAACTGAGGGGAACCACCTTTGTGCTGCCTCATTTCCCACAGTTATCACCTCTTGTTTCCCTATTCCTCTGCATTAACAATTTCTGTAATCCTTTCCAGCAGGCAGCTTCAAAAGATTAGAAATGTTTTTTCACTCTAAAGTAGTCAAATGAAAATATTGCCATTTAAAATGAATTCTGCAGTCTCTGTCCAGCAACTGTTTTGTACCACTTGAATTAATGGTGAAGAGTGGTTGCTGTGATTATCCCACAGCTAACAAAGGAAAAAAAGAGAAAATTGCAGCACTCACTTAGGAGGAATCACTGTAATATTTTGGGATATGAAGCCACCTTTTATTTCACTGTAGCCCTTGTGTCAAAACATGAGGTGATAATAAACTACCAGCATTTAAGTAAAGTTGACAGATTCCAAAGTTTGGTGGCACTGACACAGAGCCCACACTGGCCTGGGACAAAGGGCATCACCCCAGTGCGTGTGGGGAAACAGCATCCCCAGCAAAATTCTGTGGGGAGGGCAGAGTTTAACAGCTGCAGCATCAGAAAAGACAAAGATGATATTTGTTGTAACCTGAAGAAATATTAAATGTCAAAAAGAAGTATTAGATTGGTCATTCACTGGAGAAAGGAGTCTGGTTGTTTTAAGAGGAAGGTAGCAAGGCTCACTTGCTCAAAATATATGTGGGCAAAATATTCTGATTTCAGGACAAAAATAAATAAATCCAAGTATAACAGAGCTTTAAAACTGAAGACACTTACAAATAACATTTCACTTTTGAATTTTTTTTGATAACTTCAGTGGTTTGGGAGTTACTGGGAAGGTCCTACAGCTCCCAAGTATTCTCACTGTTTCACTTTGAGAGACATGTTTGAGTAATGCCCAATGAAAAACTTTTAAAAAGCTGGTTTTTACAGTGGCAAAATTAAAATATAGATGTTCATTTGCAGGTGTGCATGCTTAAACAGACACTCATAATTAAAAATAATGTCTTATAATTTCTCTTCTACAGTGGCTGTTGCTACTGGACAAATTATTTCTTTACTGTGGATTTGTATTTTGACTACATGTGATTATTATGAATGTGCTTGCTGTAAATTTGCCTCTCTTGCATGGCTTTATCAGAGAAACAAAGGCACATTTGGGTTTTTCTGGCTACCCCATGAGTTTCTGCTCCTGGATTTGTGGGCTTCTGGGAGTCCACCACCCCACAGTGGCACAAAACTCGAATAGCATTGAAATCTCATAAGAACAGCTTTTATAACCTATTCCACTTCTACTTTTAAATTAATCTGTAAAATAAGCAGCTATTAAATCATTTAATTCTGTCATCATACAGTAACTACCTTAGAGAAAATGTCATTCCCTAAAGTTATACAAAGTGAATATCTGCAAAAAAGGATGTGCTGAAATTTTGGGGATGGAAAAAGATGATTACTGATAATACCTTTGTCTGGTTGCCTGTCAACACACAAGTACTTCATCAGAAAGCTGCCAGGGTTTTGTTGCATCTCACTGTAAATAACTCAATGAATCGTTTTCCCTCATGGATTGCTAAGGAAGAATTCCACCCCACAGGGAGCTGAATATACTCTTTTTGTTTAATGTCATTCAGTACATGAACTACAGGCTGTAAATATGTCCCAGCTTGGAAAGTCTTTAAAACACTTTCACTGTTGTCATTCCACTCTTTATTCATTGTCATCTGAGCATTTTGGAGGGGTTCAGTATTTTCATTTACAATGATCTTTCCTGCTCTGCCTGGGTTTTTTGTTTGTTTGTTTTTGCCGTTGTTGTTTTTTGTTTGGTTGGGGTTTTTTTCAGTTCTTCACAGTGTAGGGTTTGGGATTTTTCTTCAATTTGTATAATTCTTAGTTGTTTAAATACATCATACACATTTCCTTTACATTTATTGAAAAAATTCCACCACAACCATTCTCTGTAAGCACTGACATTATAATTAATTGTCTCAAGGCTGTTAATCAGAATAGAAGTGCAAATTTGTATTTATTTTCATGTATATATGGGTAAATGGGGGTGCTTGGAAGAAATTTGAAGAATTAGTGAAATATCACTGATTTGGCCCCTTCTAAGGGACATACCTTTCCTTTCATATTTTTATTACATAGTAATAAACAATGCTTAGGGCTCAGCCCTGCTAATAGAAGAAATTTGGGGAAAGTCTTAGTGAAACTAATTTTCTTAAAGACCATGGCATCAAAGCCTGTTTCTCTAGCTGTGCAAGAACCTGTTTGCAGAGAAAGGAAACAGAACTGCAGCAGAAGGGCAAACCTGAAACTTTTGTGTGTGCATCAGCTTTATTGCATGAACCACCCGAGAACAATAACAATGACGGGTCAGGTTTAGATTTTATATCCTGAAAAACATCATAATGCTCTTTTAGGATTATTTTGTGGCACTGTAAAGGTGTCCTGCCTTTAGGGATTTTTGTTTATGTTTGTGAGCATGTGTATAATATCTTAATCTGTGTATAGAGGCACAATTCAGCAAAGACTTTTATTTTAAATTTGAACAGTTCTGCAGTGGTCACTTCCTGTGGAAGCGAATTATGAACTGTAAGTCTGACAGTAAAACTTCTTTCTTTCATGATTGCAGCAAATATTTGCAGATAATTCTGTGTTAGTGAGATCTGGTGCTGTTCGAAACTCTGGAGATATTGCTTTTCAAGGACTGCTGAACTAAATACTGTTTGAGGGAGCTCTGCCTGTGTGCTTGCACAGTGCCTCGCCTTGCTGAGCCCGCCAGGTATTTTAGTGCCTGCTCAGAGCAGGTTTTGCTGCAGTGTTCTTTACAGTGAAGCATGAGCAGGTTTTGCTCTGAGTGACAGAGGCAATGGATGGGCTCTGTTCCCTCTCCCAGGACGCAGGAGAGAGCACAGAGGTGCCCTGCAGTTATTGCATCCCTCTGCAGCTTTCTGACAGATGCCCTGACAAACGCTGGGGAGCTCTGAAAGCTCATTTTATCTCCACTTACATCTCGCCTTGATCCACCTAGGCAGCACTTATTTAATTCAAGAGCCAATTTTTCCTTGATATTGGGAAAAGCTGCGTGCTCTTTAGCTGATTCTGGGACGGATGGTGACGGAGCTTTGCTTTTGCTCCAGTCCCACCAAATCCATCAGTTCCTTCCCAATTGCTGTGAGTCCAAAATAAAAAACAGCAAATCGCTTTTGTTTCTCTCCCTGTTCCTTGGTATTGAAACAGGAATGATTTATGAACTGCAGGGTGGAACACTGTGGAGCAAATACCTGCAGAAAAGTCCTTTGGGTGCTGCTGTTGTTGCTCCTCTGGCCTGTGCCAAGGCAAAGCTGGTGCTGCCCCATCCTGCTAGTGCTTAACTGTGGCTGAACAAAACTACAGTGGTATTGCCCTTTTTAAATTATTATTCCTGCATTAAATGCTATAAATAAATAACAAACTGATTAATCAGGAGTCTTGAATGTGAAGGCTTTTTTATTCAATAGAATTGCAGTGTAAATATTAGACCAAAGAACATGAAAATTAATATTTGATGGAAGACAATAAAATACACCTTTCTCTCCAACTTTAAACAAATTGAACCAAGACAGAAATTGCAATAAGGAGAACAAAGCAGAAAAAAATCCTGGTATCAGATAAAAGATCTGAAGTCTCAGGAAAAACAAAAGCTGTCATTTTATCACAGTTGCCATCTTTTTATCAAATATTTCAGTCTTTTAGCTTATGCCACCATCTACTGGTCACCAGCTCAAAGTGTTCAGCTCACTCCCCAGTGCATGCCCTAAGGTTTTCACATAGATGTCTGCTCTTGACCTGATAGGAATAGATTTATTTTTTTTTAAATGCCTTTTTGCATTGGCATAAAAATGAAAATTGGATAGAGTGGCAAAAATTGCTTCTTGATTAGACACGTGCTTTTGAAAACTTGAGCAGCTTATATTTCTGTGTGCAGTGTGGGAGCTGGTGAGAGTCACCTGTTGCTAGAAACTTTGGTGGAAATGTTAAATTTTAATTAATGTCTTGCATGTGCATTGAAGGTTCCCATGGCACTTGCTTCATTTATAATTCATAGGATTTTTATCCTTTGGCATGATTTAATGTATTGCATGTGCCACATCTAAAGAACAGGGTTCTGGTGTTAACAATCTGTTTTACCCTCACCTTCTGCTTTTTCAATAAGCCGAAACAGAGAAATGCCACAACATAGATCTTAAAATGTCAGGCCTTTAGATACATTTCTGCAGAATTTACAATCCCTTACTGTGAATTTGGGGTCTTGGCAAGTGTTTTCACTCACTGCATGTGAGAAATTGGATGATGCAGCACCGAGTTCTGCATGACTGGGGAGGGAATTAGGTAATTCTGGTGATGTATGGATGTATTTTGTGTAAGCCATGAAGTTTACATACACACAAAACAAATAGAAGAGATGTGATGTCACTTCATCCTTTTGGCTGGTGGCCTAGAGACGCTTCCTCAGCTCTGGCTGTTCCTGCTTTCCTTTTCCTCCGTGTCCCAGAGACAAGCCTTCCTTTCCAGCAGGAGAAGCAGGAGCAGTAATCAGCCTTCTGGAAAGCCTCCACCAGCAAAGCAGTTTGACGCTTTTGGATGTTAGCCAGAGTGAGGCAGGAATTGTGGCAGAAATCTCCCTCCTGCTCTACCTTTTGGTGGCTTCAGCATGATCAAAAGATGTTCTTTGTCCCAGCACAAGTCCTGGGTGCTGTTTCTGTGCACAGCCTGGGACATTTGCCCTGAAGGCCCCGAGTTTCAGCACTGGGCTTGAGCTGGAGTTCCTTTCACCTGGGAGGATGTGAAACACTTCACAGCCCTCACTGAGTTCAGGAGTGGGTTAAATCCCCACCACTGACAAAACCACTTTCACTTCAGAAGACCCCTGTGAACTTAAGCCAGTAATTCATTAATGGAAATAGAAGCCTTTATTACAGACTTTAATTTCCATGCAGCTATAACCACAAATGAGTGTGTGAGAGTCCATCCACGACTACGCCTGAGTGGCTCATCCACCTCCATCCCCTGGCCTGTGCCCTGGCAATTTCTGAGGTGACAGCAGCACCCGAGCCTGCTCTCACACTCCCCATCACAGTTTCTATAGTGATAACTTCAGGGCTTCGTGGTAATGGACACAGCCAATTAATTTCCTGTCTGTCCTTTTTGCCTTGCTTAGCTTTACTAATGCCAAAACTAAATGTCAAGTTGGAAAATCTGTTTTGTCCTTCTAGCTTAGAAACAGTAGATAAGGATAAAATCTAAGCCAAACATTGCATCTCTTGAGATTTCACATATGACTAATTGCAATTTGGAAGCATATATGCTTTTAATTAAGCTCTATATTTTACAGGCAGCACATAGTCAGGACTGCAGTGGTGAGCACCCTTAGGGTTGTCAGGCTGTGAATTCCACTCTAAAAATTGATCTGATAGGAGAGTGGGGCATACTTCCTCCGTGCTGTCTTTTCCAGGCTTTACCTGAGGGAGAAAATAATCTGATGTCAGGTCTTTAAAAAGCTGGAGGATATCCCTGCAGTCACAGCCCTCACTGGCAATTTGTCCTGAGGTGAATCACCAAGGTTTGGCATGATAATGTCCTGTCCAGTAGCAGCTCTGGGATTGTACAGCAGGAAATGGAGGCAGCCTAATGCTGAGCCAGATTTGTGGCTAAATTGTTATTCCTTGTGAAAAGTGCTCCTGCCTCCTCTCTGTCACTGCAGCGGGCTGGTGCATGCATCACTCTGACAGGTGATCCTTACAGCAGCAAGGTTGATGCGTAATTTGTGCTTGGAAGGCCAGAAAGCAGGATAATGGGAAGGGAGGTGATTTTGAGTGGTTCTGTCCAAGAGTTCATTGATCTGCTGGTGTGGATTATGATGCAACACTTGCACAGGCTCAAAGCTGCCAGCCCCACTTAGACTTTTTTTTTGAGAAAGAACAACCCCGATTCATGACTTGAAAATAATGTCTTGTTTTTTAAACTTCCTTTCTAAGAAAATTCAATACTGATTGGCTCTGGGTTGTTTTTGAATCACTACGCTAAGTCCAAGAATTTTTTTCTGAAAAAATGTCATCAGGATATATTGAATTAAAAAAAACAACTTTGGTTCATTATTATGAATTTAAGCATTCATTATGGCTACAATAATAGCAGGGAGATCACAGAGTACATGGAAATGGCATTAATGACCCTTAGCAGGAAACTGCTCTAAAGTTGATCGGGCCCTGTAAGTGATTTGCCTATAATTGACAATCAGTAAGATGATAATTGTTCGCTAGCAATTTTGGAATGAAATGAGTAGTATTCACACAACTAAAGCTTTAAGTGTGCAGTTGATTAAGGAGGATCAGTTTGCAAAGCCCTCCTGTTTAAAGCGATCGGGTTTGAAGAATGAAGTCTTTCATCAAATGATTAGTTGGATCATTTGGAATGGCAGCAGAGGTGGCTGGAATTTGCTGTTAAAAGCACTGAAATGTGTGGGAGGTTTAAAAGTTGATGGATACTCTCAGCCTTGCCTTGCCTGCAGGGCTGCCCTTGCTGGCTTTGTGTCCATAACACTTCCCTCGTGTCACCTTGGCCCCAGTCCAAGGAATCCTTGGGTAAATACACCCGGCTCTCCTACAGCTTCAGGAATTGATCTCCAGCCCTCAGAGATGACAATCATGACCGCCTGCAGTTAAATATGGGCCCACAAGGAGCCATGCTCACATCCTGCTCCAGCATCAGCTGATCCTGCTCATTCCTGGGCAGTCACTGAAGCAGAAATTCACTGCCCTGTCACTTCTCGAGGGCTGGGCCCCAGCACAGGCAGGGTTCAGCTGCTCACGAGAAACTCCTCTCATTTCTATTTCCCTTTCCTTTCTCAGCCCCCAGTATAGGCTGTGAATTAAAAATGCTACAGCTCAGAAGATGGTCTTACATGTGGACCAATGTCTTTTACTGAGAGTGATTAATATTCAGAATGATTGTTGAAGATAAAAGTAGCAAATGCTTTCTGGGGATTTTTCTACACCTGGTGGGTTTTTTTTTTTTTCCCTTCTTTTGTTTTCTTTCATTGGCTGCCACTGACATGAAGTGATTTACCAAGTTAGGCGTACAACCTTGAAACACTGCTAATGAATTTCTAAATACACTGAGAGCATGATCAGAAGTGTGCTATAAACATAAAGGAGCATCCCATGGAGGTATTGTTCAATTTTCCAAACAGCATTTTGGCTCCTGGGGAAACTCTAGACAGAAGAAAAGCACAAAAAGCTGAGAACCCTCAGAGAGGCTCCCAGCATGAAGAGCCAGGATTTTTGGGCTCCCATCCTGTGCCACCTGAGGCTCAGGAGTGCTCCAGCTCCACTGGGACCTGCAGGAGGTGGCAGGGCATGGATGGAGGTGTTCTCTCCCTCTTTGGAACCTTGTGATTCACCTTTGTCTTTGAAAGGATGTCTTCATTAACCCTGGCATGGGTTTTAAGTACATGAGAAGAGCCGGGAAGTTGTTAGGCAATCCCAGAGCCAGGCTTTAAGGATGCTCTTTCTGTAAGAACTGAGTGCTGGAATAATTCATTATTATCTCAGTCACCTGAAAAGTTCCAAAATGAAGGCATACATTTTTTTTTAAATGGGAGCTTGCACTAATGAAGCAACATCAGAGCAGATAAAATGCTTTAACAGATTTAGGTCTAAAAGCTTTTTCACATCTCAGTTTAATTGCACTCACCTTACTGCAGGTAACACTTAAATCTCCTCTCAGATTTCCAGTGCTCAGAAGAGTATTTTTTGTATTTACTTCATAAAGTCTTAAACATTTTTATGAAAAAGAAATATCCTGCAAGCAGAATCACCATTCTGCAAAAGAAAAGCTTCAGAAATTGTTATGGAGGAGTCATATTCTGGATAACGTAAGTGGAATGAATTAATCTCTCTCAAACTCTGGTGATCAGAAACTACATTCAGAAATTGTTATGGAGGAGTCACAGAGCATATTCTGGATAACGTAAGTGGAATGAATTAATCTCTCTCAAACTCTGGTGATCAGAAACTACTTTATTATGTCTAGGACATATAGTATAGTGCATGTCAGAACAGAACATAAATTCCTTTGACATAAAATTACAGGGTTTAATGAAAATAAGCTACAGATGGATGGAACTTCTCCTGAATCCTCTGTCAACCCCACACAATTCTGAGAATTGTTGGCAACAATAAATATGGAGAAGAAGTGACGATCTTTTACCCAATTTTACACATCATTTACTGTTCCTGTACCATTTTCCTTTTAAAAATGGACATTTTCCAATGTCACATGCAGTGGTTTGGAGGAAAAGTTAGTTTGGGAGTTGTTGGGGCTGTTCAAAGTGAGCAGCTTGGACAATACTGGGCCCACTGAATCCACAAGCTCCCTTCTCAAAAACAGCTGCACACTTTTCTTCATGAGAATTGAAATAATTTCATTTTACTCATATTATTTATTAACAGATGTTCATGGAAACCTTGCGTTTCATAAAGGAACTCAATAAAAGAATTTAATTTTGTTACATAAAGAAAAATTTACCAGCGAGGGAGAGCTCACAGAGAAGCAGCAAGGCAAAATGGGTCTGCCAGGAGGTTTTTGAGTTCATGAAGTAGATTTTTGTGTCTGTTAAATCTTCTTTTAATAGGATAAATCTTAAGGCACTGTCACTCCTGTTGCAGCTGTAGTGTGATAGGCACCAACCAGTTCTGAGTGTGCTTGAGGAGTATTCCTAACTAGGATTCCTTATTTTTAGTGTAGCTGATAGAATAGAATTATGAGGGAAGAAAAGCCAAAATTCTGACTTTCAGATGTCTGTGTTTCCTCAGAGCCATCAAATGGAGTGCACATGAGAATATTCTCCATCTAATGAGCATATTCTGGTTTCACACAGGCTGCAAGGGCTGAGGGCTCAAAGGCAGAGTCTGACAAAAAAACTAAATACATTTTCTTGCTTCTAATACATTTGGAGTATTTTAAAACTGAAATCATCCCCATTTTTGACTGTTTAATTTCTTAAGGTAAAAATATCTGGACATAATAAAAGGAAGGTGTTTTGGGGAAGTTCTGTTTTGATCTGGGTGCATATTGATCCCATGTCCTAGTTTTCATAGAATTCCTTGAAGCTTTTCTGAAATTATATCTGCACTTCAAATCAGAATATTTTTATTCTTTTAAAAATTCCAGTAATGCCAACTTTATACCTGTATCAGTACATACTTCATGAAATTATTGAGCAGCCTTGTTGTTATGAACTTGAGATAAATTCTCTGCTATGTTTGCCTCTGTGTAGGGACTTGTGAGCAATAATTAATGAAAACAAAACTGCTACTGACAGGTGGGTTTTGAGAAGCAATCTTGCAATAAATATAACTATAAACTTAAACTACAAAACAAATATAAACTTCAATAGATATCTCACCATTGATTCATAAAGTCTTTGTGAGCAGCAAAAAACATTTGCATGAGCCCAAGAGGATCTTTACACCTTGGCATTGCCAGGTTGGAAAATGCATTTACATATGACATTTATTTGAAGATTTAGAAAGCTGAGGATGAAATATTCTGTTGGATTTCATTTGCTTTCTGTTTGTTGATTAGATTTTCAGTTCTGTAGTACATGGGGAGCAGAGGGAGAAGGTTAAAGGTTTTTTATACATTCATTTTCTCACCATGTTCTCCTTCTTAAAATGGTGATGCAACTGCCATTTAGGGTCATATTTTTCTACAGAATTACCTTACTGTTTAATGACCAGAGCCTGCTTTTTTTTCCTCTTCTTTCTCTTGTATGATTTTGTGAGTTAATTACTTTGAAAACCATATTGGTTTCCTTGCTTCATGAAGTTTAATATATGGTCATTGGGGTTTAAAAAAAAATTAATAATCTTATACTTCATCTGAATATTTGCAAAGTATTTAACGAGTTAATGACATATTTTAATTCACGGATTATATTTAAATATTGTATTTAAATATAAACAGCATAGGGCTCTTGGGTAGAAAATACTGCATTATACTCTTCTGATTTTGTTCATCAGTGTCATTCAGAATGCCTGTCAATATCAAGATTTTTGGTCCATTTATATTTCTAAGAGAGGAACAGTGTGACTGGATCATAGTTTTGGCCTTCATAGCAATTTCTGCACTGAAATTTAGAGCAGTTGATGGAGTTTTGTTCCAGCAGAACTCTCAGTGTGCAGCTCAGCTGAGAACTGAAACTGGAATTTCAAAGCGCGTCCACTCGTTCTCGTGACTTTACAAAAATCCACCCTGAGCTGGGAGAGCATCAGCTGGGCTCTGAGCTCCTGCTTGCGCTGGAATTTTTGCCAATGCAAGGTCTGCATCAGTGAGCTGCTGCTGGGTGTAAGGTCAGCTGTGTGTTTCATACTCCAGCTGCAGAGGCAGAGTTTTATTGCTTTTCACAGTCGTGGTGCAGTGAAAAAGGTGTTTTATGATGCCACAGACAATTAATTGAGGTGCATTACCTAGGAACTAAAAAGGTCACATGTGGAACATAATTGACACCTCATAACCCCTATTAATGATTACAGAAATGCAAATTAGTACTTTTCAGTTTCCAACAAGTAGCATAATTCTTCTCCAGCTTTGAATTATGTGTCCGTTTACTTACAATCTTTACACTTTAAAATGTTTAATTTACCTTTCCTTTTAAAGTAACCTCAGTCTGCATTAAAAATTATACTCTATATAAATTATACTATTCAGAAGAAGTCTATTAAGCTGCAATTATTTTTCTGTGCAATAGGCACAGAGAGAAAGAACTGATGCAAATCACACATGTAATGCTTCAGCAACCTCCCTTCAAGGCTACATGTGCTGCAGCCTTTATGGGATTGCAGAAAAATGGGTTTTCCTTCCTTATGAAGACAAACTTGAGAATCTAAGGGAATTTAATGTACTAAAGAATAAATTATAGGTTTATTTAAAGGTGTTTTGTTATTATTGTGTACAAAAGGAGTAATCCTAGCACAGAGGATGGGGAGTGGATAACTAAGAGTTAGCTACTGGATTTCCTCCAGTCTTAAAGTCCAGTTGTGTGTGGCCACTCACACACTCAGATCCTACAGATTTTACTGTAAATAGTGGTGCAGTTTATTGTTACTTTCTGGTGATTGTGTTAAAACATCACAGCAGGACATCAAGGTGTGACATCACTGAGCTGTGAGATTTCCTTTCCTCCCAAGCTGGAACATTTTTAGTGTGGCCAAGACCAAAGAAACATTCAGTAGAGCACGAAAATTCTTTAAAAGAATTTTTTTTTAATTATTTAAATTTTTTTGGTGTGGCTGTACCTGGAATTGAAATCCTCTGAAATAAAGTGTCAGAGCTCATTGCACCAGGTCTGCAGCTGCTGGGAGCTCTCTTCTTTCTCTTCTTTCTTTCTCTTCTTTCTTTTTCTTTTCTTTTCTTTTTCTGAAATGCTTCAGCCCTATTTTGAAATTTCTATCCAAGGCAAACATTCATTTCTCTGGGGTTGAAATGCAGTTTTTTCCTTTCCCTTCCTTTGAACTATCAGCCAAACAGTCTGCTGTTTGGGGTATTTTTTTCCAAGTCAAAATTAAATTAGTGATATTGTAACTCAATACCATATATAAAAATTGATTTGTTTTGTAAAAATAGCTTGGAGTGCCATTAGAGCTGCACTGGCTAGACTGGGTGACTTTCTGAGCTATCACCTGTGGCAGACTAAAAATAAAGTCTGTCTGTACTGAAATTTCAGACATGCAGGAGGCTCAGGGTGTGGGGGTTTTACAGATAAAATGTGGAATATCACCCTTTGCTCTTTGGTCCTCCTCAAATCATTTGTTTGCTGGTTTGTTCTTGTTTGATCCTGTTAGGTTCTTCACAGAGGGAGCCTGAGTTTCAGTTTTCTCTTCCTCTTATCCTCTCACTTCTTATTTGAGAGAAAAGATTGACCCCCACCTGCCCACAAAGCTCCTTTAGCTCCCTCTCCTTCCTGGGCTGTGCTCTGAAAAACTGAGAAATAAATTATCTTAACATTCCTTATTTAATACTCCAGCAATGGGACCACATTAGAATAGGTGTCTGCTTCATTTTAAAATGAAGTTATTGTTTTATGAAGTGCATCTGGGCTTCTCACAGGTCATGAAACAGAAAATAAAATCTGTTTATCATAAGGGTCTGATGTATTTGATAGAACAGCTTGAACTCAGTTTATTTGACAGTTTATGACAGAAGAGCAAATGAGCTTTTAATAATGGAGAAAATAAACTTTTTATACACTGCACAGAAATGATATTTTAATTTGCAGATCTCTTTTAGATTCTTGCAGTGCCCCTTGAATCCTGACTCTGTCAATACGAAAGTACAAAAAATGCTTTTAGCTGAAAAAGAAGTTATTTGCATGCTCAAATCAAGAGCTTGCTGCTTGCAATTATCAATCAATATCCAAACACAATTCTACAAAATTCTGTTTAAATTTAAATGCTTACAAATGTAGTTCTCAAAAGAGAATTTGAGAGTAAAACATGTAGCTCTGCATTTTAAATAATAACAACAATGAGCTGTGTCAATAAATTAGGGGACTACAAACCGTTCAAGATAATGAGAATTATCAAAACGGTTTCCAAACAATATTCCTGAAACAACTTTAGTAAAAGTTTACTTTCATCTGTAGCTGCATACTTTTATGAGAAGATGCCAGCCTTGTAGTGGACTTTGCATTATATCTGTCTCTGGAGGGCTGACTAAACTCAACAGCCATAAGAGAATTATAAGGGTTTTATGATGAAAACCCAGTGGAGGAAATACAAAAATAAAATTAAGTAAAAAGGTTTGACCAGGAAATAAAGAAAAGAAATACCAGGAGATACCAAACAAACAAAATATATGTGAAGTGAAGTTCACAGAGGTTGATTGTTAAAACTTAAGAAAATTACATTACATTTTAGATCTTAGATCTTTTAACCTTTTTTAAAGGCCCTTCAGCTCTTTATTGCTAAAGGAAATAAAAACCCCTTGGCATTTAATCACCATGAATTTTAACTCTGTTGCTATGTCTGCATGCTAGGTAATTGAAATGTGAATTTATATACAATTTTCATCTCTAAATTACTAAGCATAGCATGAAAAGATTCCAAATAAAATGTTTTCTGATCTGACAATTGTGTTGTTGGAAGGAAGAAAGCAGGAAAGAAGGCTGTAAGAAATGCTCTTGTATGCACTTAGAGCTTCATTGCTCCTGCTTTGCTTCATGGCCCTTTTTACTACTTGTAGTAAAGCCCCAAATGAGATTTTTATATTGTATTTCATTGTATTTTAAGGATCAAAATAAGTTGTACAGGTTCCTCAGAGGAATTACTTTTCGGGTTTGTTTTTTCTCTCCTCTGTAGCGTCTCTTTTAGCTCCTGACCCCTTCTCTCCCGTCTCTCCCAGTTTTGCAGGATATTGTTAATGAAGTGTGTACAATGCTGCTCGGGAAGAACATGCCATAGTGATTTTTCTTTATTTTTGCAGCGTGTTTGATTCCATCCAGCAGCTGCAGGCCCCTTTTCCCACAAAAGAATCTGATTACTGAGTGTGATTAAAATGAATTTTTCTTTATATGGCACGCTGTTTTCCCCAAGTGAATCAGACAAGCACATGTTTTTTCTGAGCCTCGTGCAGTACTTAAGGTTGTAAAGACACAATCATCACAAGACTTTTTATTTACTATTGTTCAGCACAAACAGTGTAGAGTGAAAGAAACTAATGAGGTCTTTGATAATCAATTCTTATCAGAGATGCCTTGGGCAGAAAGGGGTTTTTCAATTATCATCAGTTGTTCAGTAGCTGTACATAGGCTTTTATTTTTTCATCTAGAAGTGCTGATTTTATCTTTATTTTAAGAAAGATTAGCTTACATTTGAATGCTTGAAATTAAAACTGTTCCCACTTGGACTGGTTTGGTGACAATTGGCATTATTTTCTCGTGCCTGATTTTACACGTGAGCACTGTCAGATAAAAGCTGAGCTTTGGGAGGGGAATCTCAAAGGCAGGAAAGCCTTTGGCACGCAGGGGTTTGGAGGATTTGGGGGCAGGATGTTTGTTTTTAAGAGAACAGGAGATGTTTTTTGTAAGAATAGGAGGGAGGTAATGCATAGAGGTGCCTCTAGGGAAATGATATTTCCAAGCTTTTTGGAAGAAAGCTCTTGTTTAGTGAGGAGGGGGAGGCAGGGGAATAGCCACTGAGCCTTATTATGTAAAAAGCTGCATCCAAATATTAGCTCAGGCTTTTAAAAGGGACCAGTTGGACACTGAGGAGGTTGGGAAGATGAGGCAATAAATTCGAATTTTTGTCTCTCTTTCTATCTCTGCTGCTTGCATCACAGAAATAAAGAGGTTTTCTTATGGAGTTTCTTTTGCTCCACGGTTGTAATTATTGTCTTTGGTAGGGGGTAGGTGTCCTGAAAAAACAAAAGCAAACTTTGCCATGTAATAGTGGTGGTTCACAACAGATTATTAATATATTTGTGATGTTTTAACTTCTCTACAGAACATAGTCAAATGTCTCTGAATGTCACAGAAATCAGTGAGAAATCAATCCCTTTAATCAAAATTATAGCAGGAAAGGGTCAGTTTCAAGTGTTCTAACACTTCACTTTCCCCAACATATTTTAAATTATTGTTTGTATTTAGAGCTGTCTTATAAACATTATAAAGCTGATTGTCAATTAGTCTCTATTTTCTGTAAGGAATAATTAATAAACTGTACTTTTTTAATGTTTTGCTTCAGAACCTTTTTCTGAATTCTGGAAGCAGTATCATTGAACTGTCTGTAAATTGGAGGTGACAGGAAGAGCTACACATAAAGGCAAGTTGCAGTTCTGTGTTTACAGGGAGGTGGGGCGAGACTGCTGACTCCTGGAAAAGTTACATCCAATATCTGGGAATATTCAGTATTCCCTGTTCCCTGCTGCAGTGGAAGGATGAAGCCCTGCTTTATCCCCTATAAAAACAATTGTCAGGACTGTATGAAGTTTCCTTGTCTTTCATGTAAAGCACATTGTATTCACCTCTGTTTCATGGCTGTCCTAGTATGGACAATGGGGAAACAGGGCAAAAACCTTTTTCTATTTTATTGATGGCTTTAACACCTATGGACCTGTTGTGTGCATTTTCTAAACGGCAGAGCTGTGCAGTTTTACCCCACATCAGGAACTGCAGTTTTAAAAGGTCTGGATGAAGTCAGGGGTGGGTTCTGTGGGCTACCTGGCTGGTTGATGGGCTAATGGGCCAAAATAGACCCTTCTCTTCACCCACCTGCCCACATCCTTGGCTTTTCATCCCGAGCCTTTGCAGCCAGAGAAATGGGTTCCATGATTTGAGCTCAGTGAAATCAAACACGGGCAACTAAACTGAGCCTGAGCTCAGCTCTAGTCTCACCCAAATCCCAGGTGCTCAGGACTTTGCAAGGACTGGGGGATGAGAAAAGTTTTATCCAATTTGCTGAGGAAGAACGCTCATTATTAAGGAATGGGTCTAAGAGTGTCATGTCTGCCCTGAGTGAAAAATTAAAGGGCAAACATCAAGCAACACTAAGGAAATTCACACTGAAATATCCTACGTGGAAAATGCAGTATGTGTGACACTGTCAGGGAAAAAGTCCCATGTTACTGAGTCAAGCCCATTGGCATTGTCAGTCTGTCCTGATGTGCCTCTTACCCATGTTGGCATCAAGTTGCACATTTTTTGTCATTTTTACGTTGGAATTTTAAAAATGAGCATTCAATGCCATTTTCCAAACACATGGGGCTGTGCTGGTTCCTGGAAGCACTGGTGTGCTGTTTTAGGAGAAAAATATCACTTAGAGCCTGAGTGAAAAGCAGCAGGGACCCTCTCCCTGCATCCACACAAGTCTTTATTCATATAAAAAACTTCACATGGCTGTTGCAGGACCAAAGCAGGATGACAAAGAATAGGGGGAAAATGTTAGAATTGTTATTATCAGTGTTTAAAAGGTAGTGTTTGCTGCAAGAAGATGTTCTGGGTAGGTGGACATTCAGCTTCCCTATGGACAGGGAGAGAGGAACAGCACCCACCTCCCACTGCCCAGTGCCACTGGGCAGATTCTCTCTCTGTGCTTGGCCCCTTAGTTTCAGATCCTTGATCTGCTGAGAAATTAAAATATTTAATTATATTCTTCTGATGTGACTTCTGGAACCCACGAGCTGGTTTAGGGTTCATTCCCCACTTGCTTGGCAAAGGGGGTTTTGTGCACCTTTTGTTCTTTTAGAGTACAAAAATGAGATTGATGCTTCTGTGTCTTCTAGTTTTGAAAGTATAGTCCAAATATAAAATACAGTCCAAAATTTTCTTAGCAGAGAAAGTAAAGTTTATTTGAATGTAGCATGCTATATATAAACATAATTGATTTTTAAAGTTAAAAATGTTCTTCTTTTTATAAATATGCTTATGAGATTTTTTTTCTTTAGAGGCATTCAATAGGTTTAATACTATAAATTTACTTTAAAATAGCATATTGCTAAAATCTGAAACCACAGTATTCTAACAGGAAAGTTGGCCTACACATTCAGAGATCTTTGTCTCTGTCCTGAATTTTCTGATACTGACCAAACAACAACATAACAAACACTGAGGTGGATACTGACCAAATATTGTGCTTTACAGCATAGAATATCTTACATACATTCATTTTCTAGAATACACTTTCAGCATTTGAAATTATAAAAAATGAAATTAAAGCAAAACAGTAGAAATTGGCACACAAAAAGAAAATATCATGCATGTGGAATACTATGTGCTGTTCTCAGGTGATCCTTTTCCTGTTTGCTCTTGATTCTTATCATTCCACTAATTCCAGATAGAACATAAACAGGTTTACATAAAAGGTATCTAAAGTTACACAGTGGGTGTGGTTTATTCCTTACCATATTTCTACTGTACATGAGAGAAAGCTGGTAATCTTCAGCTGAGGTCAAAGATTGTCATATCAATATGATATAAAAATTTCATTTTTGTAAGTTATATTTAAGGAATGTAATCATGTGATTGTTTTAAAATTTAATGCATGGTTATTATCCCAAGAATAGTCAGATTAGTTTAACACATACTGACAGCTGGTTAGTGGGCAAAGAGAAATCCATGAGTAACCTGACACACAGAGCAGCATTAAAATATCACCAATCTGTGCACTGAAAATTGTTGCAAATTATATTTGCATTGTGTTTTGACAAAAGAGAATTCTTTCTGCTGCCACACAATAGGATAAAGGTACTTTAACCCTACTATTCAATTCAATACACTGCTAAAAATGGATATTCTGTCACAGTTCTAGCAGTGCTGGATGGTAAAGAACAAACAAATTATCTGCTTCTCTGATTTGATTTTGAAGTTAAAAATTTAGGAGTTTAACTTCTGAATATAGAAATTAAGTTGCTTCTGCAGAGAATATTCTGTTGAGAGTAATATTTAGGAGTAAATATTTCTTTTTGTGCAGTTCCTTGTTGGAGGTGTTTCATAGTAATTTTCATGTACTTAAAATATAAAAGCTTTTTTTATAAACTTTAGCATTCCTGACAACATAGAAAGAAAAAAAGTTTTCGAAATCTCATACACATCTCTCACTGCTGCAATTTATAAATAACAGATACAATTTTGTAACAAACCTGAACCATTCAAACATTTAAACCATTTTACTGGATTTTACATATTAGGCATAACAAAGTAATTCACTTCTGCAAAGTTTTCTGATTTTTATGATGCAAGAAGACACATCTGTGCTGTAATGGTGTGATGGCTCAGGGATAAATATTGTCTGTAAGGGAGGGCTGCTTAGGTGTGTGCAGTCTGTACTGCCCTGGAAATGTTTCTTGACTTCTGAGACTCCACTTAGTTCAGTTTCACGAAAATTTACAGTCCTCAGGGCAACTTCACAACAACAACACATGCTCCAGCTCTGCCAATGTTGACAGGAACTTCCTAGAAAGGAAAAGGAAAAAGGAAAAGAAAAAGGAGGAAATAGTTTAGTAGCACCCTATGGATAGGACAAGAAGAAATTACTTTCAGATTAATAGGAAAGCAATTTGTTTATTCAAACTGACGTAATGCTAAAAAAAAAATATGTTTAACTAAGGTATGAAAACACAGTTTGGGCTTTTTGTCAAAATTCAGTTACAAGTGTTTAGCCTGGAGTTGTCCCCCAGACATCTTCAAAGGTTTTCACATGTAGTGTTCCAAAACCAGGGACTGTGCGGCTGCAAAAGGATCCTGGCAGTGCAGGGATTTCCTCTTGGTCTCAGTGGCGGGGGGGGCATAAATATAAAAGTATATATAAATATAAAAGGTGCCTCCAGAAGAGGGGAATGGCTGACAAAACACCAGATCAACAGGGAATTCGAGCACTTAAAACCCAAATTGATTCGTGCAAGCTGGTTTGCTTGCCCATGCATTTCCTCCACCCTTCAGTGTGAAAAGTTTTACGTGGTTATTTTACAGGAGAGGACACTGATATTTTATTGAAGCCCACCTACAGTATCATATAGTTTTACCTACATCCTTACACGTCGCTTTTCCCCAAACCAGCGATAATTTCACGGTTATTCGGACAGAATTATTCCTAGGTGCAGGAAGAGCCCCTACCCTTTCTGAGGCATCACCTGTGGTCCCATTTTACCTCTGTCCACTCGTTGTTCTGAGCATCGTAGGACTCCACGGTGTCCAGGTAGGAGTGGCCGTCGTAGCCCCCCACGGCGTAGAGCCTGTCCCCCAGGGGACAGATGCCCACCGCGTCCCGGGGCACGCTCAGAGGGGCCACGGTGGTCCAAGCGTCTGTTTTGGGGTCGTACCTGGGAAATGTGGGCATCGAATTCAGAAAAACGCGTGGTGGAGACACGTTTCAGGTTTAAATTGCTGACTTTCGCTTGTCTTCTCCTGTGTTGCTTTTCTGAACCGAGATGTGATTCAGTTTTTGATTTAGCCACTAGAGGGGCCTTCAAGCACACAGAAAATGCTCCTGGTTTCACTTTTTTGATTGCAGTCTCTTCATTTCAATTACATTAAGCTATCAATATATTTTAAACACAAATGGGACCTGAGGGATGATAGCATGGCCACCAGTTGACTCAGCAAAACTAATTTCAATATATTCTTATTTTCTTCCTCCATAGAGCACTTGGTTTACTTTTTATTGTTCAAATTAATGTTTCCAGAGAAGTTTACTCTAAAAGAAGTTAAATATCTTGTGTAGTAGCTCTAAGTTGCTCACATGAAATGCGTGGCAGCATCTTACATTAATATTGATCTTATTTCTGATCTATTCCAATATAAATTGCAGTGAATTCCAGGTAATTCCTACTTTACCCTCTCTAGCTGAGAACAGAATTTGACTGTTGTTCACAGCAGGGTTTAACACCCGCTCAGTTTTCCTTCTTTTTCCCCAAATGACAAGACTCTGTGATATTTCTTATATTTTTACAACTTTTATCAGTATCAGTCGAATTACTGGAAGAACAACTGAAAAGTATTTCATTCCTACAGCTCATGGCACAAGCAGCCCAAACCTGAGTTCTGGCATTTGAGAAATAGGAAGGTCACATGTTGAATTTGTCTCAGTACCTCAGCTGCGTTACTTGGCTCTTGGGTAACTCAGGCAGAAGGGAGGAATTTGCTGCTGAGGTTTAATTCTTTTGTTATTACAAAAGTATTGGAAATCAGTTATTCCTGCTCAAAATATTATTTCAAAAAGGCGGGATATATTTTACAAACACAACGTTCCAGCTGTGAAGAGAATTCATTCTAGAATCCCTTCCCGGAACGTAAACAGAAAAGAAAAAAAACCAAAATCATTTCTTACCTCTCTACGCAGTCGGACAGGCGGGAGCAGTGGTACAATGTTCCAACTGTGAAGAGAATTTATTCTAGAATCCCTTCCTGGAATGTAAACAGAAAAAAAAAAAAAAAAACCAAAATAATTTCTTACCTCTCTACGCAGTCGGACAGGCGGGAGCAGTGGTTGGAAGCAGGAGCATCGTGGCCTCCCACGGCGTACAAAAACCCGTTGTAGGTGGCCACACCAACACCACCTCTCCTCTTGGACATGGAGGCACACAAACTCCACTTGTTCGTGTGGGGATCAAAACACTCCATGGATTTCAGGCAGGAGCTCCCGTCTCGCCCACCGACTGCGTACAGCCTGGGACAGCAACCCACAAGCAGGAAAACAATTTCAGTCTTTATTCTCCCACTAATAAGAATTTTATCTGGCTGACTTCATTCAGACCACTTGGAAATTGTCATTATTTGCTGCTCTCTGGAACTTCCTTTGCTCAAAGGCAAACATGTTAGATGTTTAGCTAACATAAGGCCATGTTAGATCAAGTTTCATTGTTCACTTAGAGTGGAAATGTTCAAGCAGCCATATATGAAAGTTAAGCTTAAAAATTCATGTCATGTTCTCTAAATGTGAGCCAGTAGAAAGAGCTGAATTGAAAGATGCTGCATATGTTTGAAACATATGGTGGCATTTCCTGGGACAGGGTTACAGAGTATTCGACATATTAGCACATTAAAAGTTTCTTCCTGTTCAGTTAACTTTAATAACTTGAATATATATCAAAAACCATATAGTAAATATATTTTCCTCTGAGTCTATATTTAAGAAAATCTGCTGGACAGAAGGTACCACCTTGTGTCATCTTGTCTGTTCAGCCCAAAGGCACTTAGCAAACGGAGATTTAAACAGCTGATGTTGGGGCAACTTTTAGGAATAAATTGTGGTAATACATGTTAAAAAAATCAGGGGTTGTGGCTTTTTGTCAATTAATTTTCCAAAGCCTGAACTTCTTTCTGGTCTCAAGCTGACTTGGATGCTGCTGGACTAGGATGGACTGTAATAGAAGATGTGTTCAGGTGTTGAGTGTGCTGGTTTTTCTGCTCCCTTTCAGACCCTTGTTATTGTTTTCTGCCATGAAATTGAATTTATTTAGTGAAGCTTATTAGAGACCTAGAGAAATGTGGAACTTGCCCAGAGTAAATCATGTAAACCAGATCAGCTGAATTTTCCTTTGGAAGTGCCTGTTTTATTCCAGAGACTTAAAAAGTTTACAGATTTCTCTAGTGCATATTTTAACTAGAAGATTCTTCTAGTCACCATTAGGCTAATAAAAAAACCCCAGCTCTCTCTCCCCTAATGTTTGTTCCCTTGATAAAATTGAATTTGGTTGTGGAGTTTGTTGTCTGATCCATACAAAACTTGAGGCTTTGATTTATTTTCTTTTCACATCACGCCATTGATACAACCTGCTTGTTTACACAGCTTTCACAGGGCAAGGAAATCTCTGTACAGACAAAGTGATTGGGTGGGATCCTTTGTTTTCCACAACATGTCTACAAACACAGTGGTGTTTCCCATTCTCTAAGGAAAAGACCAAATATAGCATTATTGACTGATATTTTCAATGGACCATTTATTGGTCCAAAAGTGCTGCTCCACAGATATGCAAAGGCTTTTCTGGTGGGGTGAAACAGGAAAAAATATGGTGTGGTTTAGGGAAACAGGAAAAGGAGAAGCATTCTCTTGGTGGAGCGCAGCAGTAGCACTGAGTGATGGACATTTGATCTCCTGGTATGCCAGAAATTACATCACCAGACTAACAGACGTGATTTAAGCCCTGCTGGAGACAGTTTGTATCAGCAATGATTGAGAACAGAGTCAGGATTGGGCTGATTTCCTCTTTGACAAAGTGGTTTCCTGCATGTTGCTGCCATGGAAGGCACCAGGAGGAGTTTCTGCTGGAGTTTCTGCTGAGAACATTTCCTCTGAGGTACAGCAGGGACCTGGAGAGGCACTTCTGCCTCTCTTGCACTTGTGAGCTATGATTTGAATCCTGCCTTGTATGAATGCAAACCCCCAGCTTGCATTTACAAATATCCCTTTGCTGACATCTCTGTTTCTGCTTTTTATCCCTCTCTTTTCTGGGTATTTACAAAGAGATCAGGGAAGCCAGTGGCAAAGGTTCCAGGTAAATGCAGTTGTCTGCCTGTAACTGAGTGTTCCCAGCCCCTACAAACTGCTGAGATCTTCCCACAGAGTTAAATAAGAAATGTTGGCTCAAACTGTATTCTCCATAACCAGAGGATTTTTACAAGTTTTTTGTAAAATACATAGTTGTCTGCGCCCATGTAAAAGGGCTTGAGTGGCTTTAGCATCTCAGCAGATGCTAAAGATGCACATTAACACTTGATTTTGTGTATTTAAGCAAGAGATGGAGGGCGGAGCAAATCTGGATAGGATAAGATTTATAAGAGGCTGTTTATTCCTTACCTAATTAATAAACTCATTTTCTTTCTATAAAACACTTCACATACCTTTTTAAAAATTGGCTGTGAATTTGAATTTTTTTTAAGTAGCTGATTTTATACCCCCATATGTTACACTCTAGGTAAAATTCTGATGCGCATGTAATAACATTTTCACATTGCTACAATTTAAAAGGGCTGAAATGTTTTTAAAACCTGACTGCAAGCCTGAAATGAATTTACCACACAGCAGAGGAAAGGCTTTCCTTCCTTATTTCTATGCATTACATTTTCCTCTTTGTTTCCTTGAGGTCATTAATAACCATAAGCCCGAAAATAAAATTCAAGAAGCTGCATTTGCAGGGAAGGAGGAAGATGAAAGGCCAGAGAGAGGTTTTCCTGTGCCATACTTGCTGTTGAGGGCTGCGACCCCGACGGTGCTCCTCGGGGTGGACATGCTGGCCACGTAATTCCACTGCCGTGCCTGCGGGTCCCAGCGCTCCACCGTGTTCAGGTAACTCCAGCCATCGTGGCCCCCAACTGCATACATTGGTCCTTCAAGCATTGCTACTCCTTGGGAGATAGAATTAGGGACAGATTATCTCTTGGTTTCAGTGACCAGCAGTGAATTCATTCCGTGTGTTAATTCCCTGTATGCAGATAAGCAATTCCGGCTGGTGTTAAATGATCTGAAAGCTGCCTTTTCATTTGGAAGAATAAATAGATAAACAAGCACTTCACATACAGTGCTCTTCTAAACAACCATTATCTGTTGCCAAAAGATTAGAGGAAAGCTGCTTTAGTCCTGCTGTTCTCTTCTTAGACTTTTATTTCTTTCATTTCTGGTGACCTTGCTCTGAAACACGTTTGAGCCCCTAACTGGGGAACGATGTTGTTCTCCTACAAAAAGGCAAAGCTTGAGTCAGGCAATGAAAAATATGCCCAAACCAACAACCTCTCCTAATTCTGAGCCAGCTGAAGCTCTGTAGTGCTGCCAGCACGAAGCCTGGGTGGGTGGGTAGCTGGCTGTCCTTACCAGCTAAAGCACCACAACATTTTAATGCCTTTTGGATAAGAGCTGGCTCCTATCTGCTGTCCTTGAGGCACAGGAGAGCCAGCTTGGCTGTCACTGCAAAGCTCTGCGTGGACAAAGCCTGGGCCTTTGTGCTTCTCCAGAGAAGGGCTTTGGTGCCTTCCCTTTGGGAGTGCTGCTGCTCTTTGCTCCCTTTGTTAGGTGAGGCAAAATGTTTCAATACAGCTGCTTAAAAGTTTTCTAAATCTGTCTTTCAGGCCTAAATATACATGGCCTGATTTCTTCAAAAGCACCAACTCCACTGAATCTCCCTGAAGGTAATGGGGACTGTAAGAGTGAGGCAGCTTTGCAAACCAGGCACAGATCGAAGCCAAACTTTGGGCACTCCAATTTATGGCTGTGACCTACTTGTTGGGGACAATTATGCCCCTGCAGTCAGGAATTATAAAGATTTCAATGCAAATTATTTCATCTGTTTTGTCTTCTTCCCCTTTGCCACCTACTAGTATTTGGTTTCACAAATTTTGTGCTCTAGCTGGTAAGAACCCTTCACAACCCTTTCTCTGTCAAGCAGTGGCATAGGCCACATTGTTTTGCCAAATAAATCTGTATCAATCTTCCTCTATTATCCATAAAAATAAAAATATTCCATGACATTTAGCCATACTGATGATTTCAAGCAATACCTGTTTCTGTAACTTAAGAGAAGCCAGCTTTTTCATAAGGTCTGGGATATATAAATTCAGAAATCATCATATTCCCTCATTACAATCTACTCATCTGTAAACTTAGCCTTATTTTTTATAGTTCTGGAAATAAATTCCAGATTTCATATTCATATTATTCCTTCATTGTGAATAATATTAAGGATTATTTTGCAATAAAAAAAAGCCAAAACATAGATACTAAGCCACAGCAGAGCTCTGTAAAACTTCTTGTAATTACAAAATTAGAACTGGTGTAGTTGTACTTATTTCCATACACTGTTTTCTTCAGTGTGGGTAATGCCCTGATCTGAATTACAGAGGTGACTGATACCTCTGGGCTTAATTCATAATTTATTTGTATAAAAAAATAGAATCATGTTGTTATTGTATTGCAATTGTATTGACCAGTAAATCACGTGAACTTGATTATTTTCACTATAGCTTATATTTTGGAATTTCCTACCGACAAAATTAACTCTGGAACCCCAGTGCTAGTTAGGTGGGCACTAATAAAATCATCAAAATATGGCAACGGGCAAATCTCTCTTTGAAAAACATCCTCTACGAGCATTGCTGCGTGTCACTGCATGCTGTTAGAAGTTTTCCCCAGCAGTGCAGGAGTCAATCAAACCCCTCTGGTGTGCTGGGGGGTTTGCAGAGGCAGAGCCCCTCTTACCCAGGCCGTGCCTGTGCGTGGACATCGGGGGCATCACGGTCCAGGCCTTGGTGACGGGGTTGAAGCACTCGACGATGTTGGAGGTCTTGAGCCCATCCCTGCCCCCCACGATGTAGAGCTTGTTGTCAATCACTGCCACCCCAAACTGCAGCCGCCGCCCGTTCATGGTCCCAATCTGGATCCAGCTGTTGGTCCTCAGGTCGTATTTCTCAATTGTGGTGGTGCCTGTGGAAAACAGAGACAGCCATGGAGGGAGCAGCGCCCAGCAGCCAGCAGCCAGCTCAAAACGTTATAGTATGATAAAATATTGAAATCCTGCGTGTGAGGTTTTGCTGTGAACACAGTGAGAAAGCTGCATTAATTGCATACATGGTTGGCAAGTCTGTCAGAATATACTGGTGGCAAGAAATGGAGAATTAAATTGTGGCAGTGTGGCTTCACATTCTCTGAAAAAATTCCTTTGCCTGGGGTTTTTTCCTGGGAAGCTGAAAGGCACCGAGAGAGGCCTCATAATAAAGGAAAACAACTCTTATCTCATTGCTTCTCCTGTGTTGTGCTCATGTGTGGAATGTGTTTGGAGATTGTTTACCCACAGGTGGTTGTTTCATTGGATTCTGCTGTGAGTTGTTTTGACTCTTTGGCCGATCAGGGCCAGGCTGTGTCAGGACTCTGGAAAGACTCGAGAGTTTTTATTATTATCTCTTTAACATTCAGTCAGTATCTTTTCTGCATTCTTTAGTATAGTATAGTATTCTTTAATATAGTATATTACAATAAAGTAAGAAATTAGCCTTCTGAGAACATGGAGTCCTCCTCGTCATTCCTGCCTTCGTCGGAGGTGCCCGAGCTTTTAGAATATGGCAATTTTTATAGCACTGGAAATTTTGGAGATGAGTTAAATCTGTTGCTTAAATACCATGACAGTAGGGGGTTTGTGGGTTTGTTTTGGGTTTTTTTTTAATATTCCTTATGAATACAGTGCCTCACAACAATCTACTCTTTAACCATGTTTGTGCCTGAAGCATTAGTGATGTTAAAACCAGACTGCATGTATCTGTCTGAGGAACTGGACAAGCATCTTCAGGAACCTTGGTGGGTATTTTCCCTTTTAGGATGGAGTCAGGCAGGAGGCAGGGCTGTGTGTGAGTGCACACCTGGTTCCCTCAGGTATCTTCCCTGAGGCTCAGCCCTGCAGGAGCTGCTTGGCCGCTCTAACACACCAGCCACATTTTCCATTTCTTTCAGGTCACTGGACCTGCAGTAACATTTTACTGAAACCCTTCCTAAGGCAGGAGCTCTCTGCCATTCAGACTGACACTTCTCCATGCCCTGGCTCCCATCAGCACTCAGGAGCCATAATTGCTCCTCTGAGAGCTGCTGAGCACAGCGAGGCCACGGCTCAGTGACATCCGAGGCAGAATTGCCACTGCACCCTGGAGCTCAAATTCAGCTCAGTCAAAGGCAACCAGATGAGGAACACAGAGCAGATTTCTTGTTCCTTGACTGGGATTTGAGACCAGACAAGTGGTGTTTTGGAGATAATACAGGCACTTTGTGGCTAAGAAATTATTTTTACAACAGGAAAACAACCATGCAATAAAGCAGAAAAGAAAGGTAGGATTTGGTTTAGAGATCTGTTAGAGATCACCTGATGCACTCCAGAAATTCAGTGAAATAAGAGTTTATCTCATGCTGTCTTTTCTCTTATCGATATGTTTTTCCACATGCATAGGTTGGAAACTACCAGCTCCATCTGCAATAAAAGACAGAAATTCTGCTTTCTCCCCTTTATCCAGAGCAGCTGGCTTTCTTTGCCTGTTCTTTCCATCTTGTTATTCTGTTTGCTGCTCTTTGCTTTGATTCTTTCTCATTTATTCTGTGCTAATACATGAGTGCCCCAAAGTCCTCCACTTCAAAGGAAATCTCCCACACTAACTAAAACATGGGGAAAATGCAGTCAGGTTTAAGTGTGTTCAGCCATACCCTGTGGGCTGTAATTTTTACAGAGGCTCGAAGATTTGAAAGTCACAAAACCTAACGTGGTTTAGGCACATTCCCATTTTTCAAAATTCCAGCCCAAAAGCACCTCTTTGATCCTCTTTTGATCAGTGGAATTTGAGATTTGCCTTTGTATCCCACCTGAGATAAGCACAAAGGCAAAGCTGGCGTTGCCTGGTGTCTGTCTCTATCACAGGCAGTGTGTTATTGCCAGGGGTGGGAGATATTCCCTTCTCAGAGCTGTTCCTCCAGAGCATCCTGGTCTCTTTCTGCTGTTCCTTTATCTCCCAAACCAGCCCAGGCTCCAAATCTGAGTCAGAGCTGTGGAGGACAGCAGGAGGAGCAGAAGTGCTGTTCTTCTTACCCATCAAAAGGCAAAAGTTCAAACAATTGGCTTCACTCCAAGGTAAGAAGTAAGAGAGGCAGCAAGAGGAAGTGCAGATGTTGACTGAAATAACCCTTTCTTTGCATAACCTTTACTAGGAAAAAATGATTGGAAAACTGCATTCTTATTTTAGGGGAAGATACTTGAAAGATTACCTGGTTGTCTGATATAATTCATAAATACTCAGTATCGCTAATGAATCTACTTAATTGCACCAGATTAACTCCAATTTGCTAAATTGTGCTAGGAATGAGTGTTTTCATGTTGTGCTGGCGATGAATGTGTATTCTGCACTTGATTTGATTGCACAGAGATAGGGAGGTAGCTCTGCAAGGTCTCTCATGTGGGGAAAAATCAGTCGTCAGCAGCTTTTTGTAAACCATGAAATGGATTATCTTCTTTGTGATTCTATTAAAAGTGAACTCACACAGCTAAAAGTAATTCTGTGCTGCAAGTCGCTAGACTTTAAACTAATTAGAGTTCTCTGGCTCCAAGCTGTGGGTTTGAAGTTGAGGTTCCTGCAGAAAATTATTTAATATTCTGCCACCTAAATAGAATAGTGCAATGTTTAAAGCTGTAACCTGATTGCAGTTGTGAAAATCAAATAATAGAAGCTGGAATATATTTGTAATAATTAACTTTCAACTACTAACCTGAAAAAACCCCCCGTGTTTGAAGTCCTGAAGAAAAGCTGTGTTCATGAAAAATACAAATCTTTCCACCTGAAATGTTCTAATAAGGATTTATAAGCATTAGGTAAGAGTTCTCTGTAGTTCAGTGATGCTTTTTTGTTCTATTTTTCTGCTTCTCTGAAATCTTAGCTTTCTTACTTTGTCAGAATATAGACCACAAGGTTCAACATTTAAAAAATCCTGAAACATTTTAAATATTTACTTTTCTTTCTGATTTGTAAATTCAACTATTTTTCGCAACAATTCATACAAAGTTTAATCTTAAAAATCACCATATGAATAAAATTTCTTTAGTCTGCACTTAAATGTAAGAGTATTGTTTACAAATATGATTCTTGCAAGAGGAAAGCACTTCTGACAGGTAGGATTCTGTTCTGTAATTTGCTTTTTCTTCTTTTTTACCCCTAAATTGACATTTTCCTATGGGAAATATTTAACTAAATGTCATCTATTCCCAGGGTGTCTGTAATACAATTAATTAACCCAGACAAATTAACTTGTGGGCTTACCTTTAGTGGCATCCATGCCTCCCACAGCATAAAGGGCACCCACTGTGGATTTTCTGGGCTTGGTTCGAGGGCTCTGCATCATGGAGCGTCTCTCTGGCAGCAGGTGGTACTTCATGGCCTCCATGAGAAGCTTCTGACACTCAAGGTCATCTGCAAACATTGGGCTGTTTTCTAGATCAGCCAGTAGCTAAGAAATGGGGGAAAAAAACGCATCTTGATATACAGCTAAATCATTAAAATTGCATGTACTTGAATAATTGAAGTATTTGTAGTGACAAATACTCATTTTGAGCTCACCACTCACTTGTGCTTTGCTGGGAACTCTGCTTTAATGCAAGCAAAACTATAAAGGTGGAGGGGAAAATTCTATGAGTGTGATGGCTTTGATTGTTATTTTCCTACTCTTAACTTTTAAAAATTATTCAAATCAGAAATTTGTAGTACTGCACCCTCTATGCAAAACTCCTTATGTGAGTAAATAAATCTACCACAGAGTACTGGGCATCTCTGTGAATATTAGAAGATACCAAATGTATTTAAAATTAAGTGTGTATGGTACTTTTATATGTTATTCAAGGCAGAATATTTGCAGCATCAGTCATGCAGATTCATAAAGTGTCCTGACTGACAGTCTCAATATTCTATATGCAGTTTTGAGGAGATATAAAGTTTCCTCTCTGACACAGACACAGCAGTTCCACCCTTCTGTAAAACAGAATGTCCAGCTCTGGAACTCGATGGATGAATTGTCTCTTTCAGAATTAAGGGACAAGTAATGTCAGTGCTCAGAATTGCCAGCAATAATTCAGGCCCTTTTATATTTGTCTGCTTTTTATGGCAATAAAGAAAGAAGAATTGTGGCTTATCTGTCCTGCAGTTTGGTAAATCTAAAGAAATATCTTTGCATGGTATCTAAATTGCTGTGTTGTTAGAGGAGAACTATTACAATGGAACACTTGGCTTTTGGAATAGACTGGCATTTTTTAGAGGTAATTCTGAGCCTGGTAATCACTCTGGGACTGGAGGGTTTCTTTTCATCTGTGTAAAAAAAAAAAAAATATATATATATATATACTATATAATTTAAAAAAATTTAAAAGGGTGAAAAAATATCAATAATCTCCAGTCCCAACCAGAACCTTTCCACAAAGCTCTCCTCTCTGCCTACAGGATGCCCAAGACAGGCATTTCAGCTGGCAGAGTTCCCTGTTAACCCTTCATATTCCTACCTGGGGGGGCAGCAGGGGCAGTCTGATGTAGGAGAGGAGCATCCCCAGGTCCTGCTGTCGGGTTTGCAGGTCGTGCCTCACCCACATCATCAGGGCCTGGAAAATTGCCTCTTCATCTGGCACGTTGATGTCGTCGCTAGACAAGAGCTTGGCAATTTCATTAGCTGGGAGCAAAAGAAATTCCTGGTTTTTTATTACTTCTATGAAGTGTTCCTAAAAATAAAAGAAGATTTCAATGCACTGGTGATTTTCACAGGTAGAAATAAATTTTTCTTAGATAATGTAGGCTTTGTGAATATTTCATTCAGGGAAATGCTGTGGATGTTCTAAAGACCACTGAATGTCCTTCTACCATTGAAGGGAGATTTTGGTTGCTTTTTGCTGCCCTACTCTTGCAGAACTGAGGAATAATGCTCATCTTCACACCACCATGCTGCAGATGTCTTTGTCCTGGCTCAGGGATTTGCCACTGGCACTTTTATTAATCAGTGTGATCTTAGCTCTGTGGCTTGATAGAAATACTGTTTGAAGATAAAATGTGCATTTGAGAAGTGCCAAGTGGGCACTCAAATAAAATGTGTCCCTTCCGTTGCAGATTCAAAGGTTTTGAGCCAAATAAACCAAAACCTTCCAATCCTTTTGCAGCGAGCTGTGCCAGCTGTTGGCTGTGTGACTGTGCTCTGAGGGCAAGAAAATCCAGCAAAGGAAATCCAGCTCGCTTTTCTTTTGGGCAATGCAAAGTTGGCCAAATCCCAGTAAAGGGTTATCAGCCTTTTAGCTACTGTTGTGATCAAACTCCCCAACTCCAGAAGTGACCACGTGTTAAATTCCTAGAATTTCATAGAATTATTTTTCATTAAAAAAATATTGAGTTACAACAATATCACAGTTGATGTCAATATATAGGGTATAAATATATATATATTATCTCATTTCCTATCAAATTCCAAAGGAAAAAAGAAATTTGGTGAAGAGAGAGAGGGGGTTATGTTACTTACAAAGAGATGCTTGTAGGAATTCATGACTGCATTTCAAATAGAATTTCTATTGCTATACCTAGAACTAATATATCTTCTTTAGGAACCAGACTGAAATAGGGCAGTGGAAGAAATTTTAGTAACTGATATTTTATTGTTTGTTTTCAGCAGTTTCTCCACTTTCTGGAACTCTTTTCAAGTGTAGCCAGGATGCAAATACAGAAGTATCAGTGATTAAAGGAGATGTCAACTTTGGTCTGTTATGCATATCCTGCTTTAATATTTGTGACATTCAGAGAACAGGGACAGGAAGGCCAGTCCACTTCTAGTTACAAATATAGCCCAAGTTGTTTATCAGAATGAGCTCTATCTGCACGAAAAGATACCAGCCAGGAAATTGTTAATACTCTGCCTCTGTAGCCAAAATATTGCAGGGAAAGGTCCCCATTGTGTCTGGTTTTATTGAATGGATCTGGTGTTTACAGCACATCTGAAAATGTTATGGGCTCTGTATTTACAGGACAATTTTCTGGCCTTTCCCCTAAGTTCCAATTTTCACCAACATGAAACAAACCTGAATGTTTTACTCATCCCCCTCCACAATGTCTATGTGTTTATGCACTGTTTTGATCTCCTGTTCTCCAAAGGCTTTTTTGTAATATCACTGCAAGGGTTTGATACAGATTTTTATTTCAGAGGTGCAGGTTTCCTCTTCTCTTTCTAAGCTGTCAGTAGCAAACGTGGTGGGTGGGTTTGTGGTCCAGGTCCTGTTTCATGGCAGCATTTTCACTCTGTTCCATGCAGGAACAGGAGATGGTTCCAGAGGTGGTAGAAGCTGTTTTCAAGGAAAATAATATAAAACTTATGCCCAGTGCTGCTGAGTGTCACAGAGTCATCATGATTCTTCATTTTAGGAAGTTCTTAATGACTCAACCCTCAAATTTTTGACATGTGGTTCCAAAAAATAATAAAGGTTTAACTCCTGGGAAAGACTGGAGTATTCAAATGGTTAAAAAAACCCCTATAAACAAAAATTATTGTCATAAACTCCTTGTTGTTTATTGTCTCAACATCTCTTACTGTCATAAATCCAACCATATGATTTTATTTCAGTTTTGCAGAAATCTGGACATCTCTTACTGTCATAAAATCATAAATCCAACCATATGATTTTATTTCAGTTTTGCAGAAATCTGAACCATAATTTTAAATGGTTAAACTGCCCCCCCAGTTTTTGCACTGGTGGGAGGAAAGAGGCAACAGTAGAGGAGGATTTCCTGAATTTGGATGAGTATAAAAATGTTTGGAGCAGCAAGGACAGCACTGTTTTATACAGGTCTGAGCAAACCTCTATCTCAAATGCCCCGTTTCAAACTGTGACATGTAAAGGGGGTGTAATTGCTGCTAAACCGAGCATTCATTGCTGTGACAGGGAGGAGCACAAGCAGTGCCCTCATCTGCTCATGCCACTCTCACCTCCTGCAGCAGGTGGACAGGCACAGTCCCCTGCTGGAGTGTTCTCAGCATTATGAAGCCTCTAAACTGGTTCTGCCATCCCCCCCTAATATTTCAAGCAGAAAGCTGCCATGGGTCTCCTAACAAGTAGTTATTTTTATATCTATTTAGCTGTAGCAGTTGCCATTCTTTTTGTGTGTTTTAAGCTGTGATAGCACATCTTGTTGCCCTGAATATTTATCCCTCAATGTGGTTTCATAGCAAGTTATCTCACTTCTCTGTTTCCCATGCTCTGAATATTCATTTCTTGCTTTGAGCCAGAGGAGGATTATGTTCCAGTCAGGGACGTGCTTCTTTTTGGCATTCCAAATCTTCCCAATACGTTCTTTACTTTTACTCTTTTAATGCGTGTCTCACCTTAAAATCAGCTTTAGAATTTTCTTTGTGTGGAATCAAAGGTACAAGGACTGCCCACTGCTGTTTGTCTCTAGACACGAGCCGCGTTAAGGCCCTATTACATTTTTTGGCAGGAGTAGGTACCACTCGTACTGCAAATTTAAGCTCACTGAGGCTGCCTTTCTACAGGGCAAAACTCTGAAGTGGCGAGCACCAGAAGTGAGTATTTCTGTAAGTAATTGTGACTGCAGAGCTGTCAGCTGTTCACCTTACCATGGTGTAGGTGTGGGCCACCTTCAGGAGCTCGGTGCAGCCCTGGGCGTCCCCGAAGGAGCGGATCCCCAGGCAGTTGGAAGGATGCAGCTGCTTCATGAGGAAGTTGCAGCACACCTCAATGACCTGGGAGAGCTGCAGAAGGCATGCAGCAGCCAGCAAACTCTCTATTGTGTCTTCCTTCAACTCGAGGATACCTGGGCAGTTTTTAGAAAAAAAAAAAAAAAAAAAAAAAAGTTAGTAGAAAGTGATTTCCCTCATATTTTCATTATTTGAAACTTTGTTGCTCTTTGGCTTTTCTCTGAGATATCCTGTGGTTCACAAATCCATGTTCCTTTCTAGCTGAAAGATTTATTAAACAGATATTTTAACTTACAGGGTTTGGTCGATTTTGAATACAATGACTGGGACATTTTTATTGGAACTTTAACAGCTTTAGATCCAATCTGGATTGGTTAAAAAAAAGAAAAAAGAAAAAAAAAAGAAAAAAGAAAATTGTAATTAGGCAAAAAACCTTTCCCAAAACAAGGCTCTGAGTAACCTGGTTTTGTGGAAGGTGTCGTGGTTGGAGATGGGTGTTTTTTAAACTTCCTCTCAACCTAGAGTATGAAAATTCATATATCAATGAACAAAAATATATATAAATTTCTATAAACAGAACTTTAATATGAAAATTCATATATTAACGAACAAAAATCTAAATAAATGTCTCTGGGGCAGGGTTACCTGTGTAGGCGTAGCGCACCAGAGCCTTCAGCGCCTCGGGATCCACTCCCTCCATCTTGATCTCCTCCTGCTTTGCTTCCCGCACATCGTTGGTGAACATGGCAGCAAAGTAATCAGAGACTGCACTGAGAACCAGCCTGCAGGGGAGGCACAGTTAGCAGAGATGCCTCAGGTTTTAGCTTTTATATTTTTCAGATTTTGTACTGCCTTAGTGTCTGGGCTTCTTATTAGGGGATGCTGAGCTCTCTGCACAGGGCAGGGAGACAAAGCAATTCCTTCTCCAGCTGGGGACCGAGGACAAATGATCCAAATCTCAGGCTCAGGAGCATAAACAATGTGGACTGAAGGGAGAAAAACAAACAGGATGGGACTTCATAACCTAAAACTATAAGTGGACAATTAACTCCAATATGCAAATGGAGCAGAACTTATAAAAGTGAGAGACCCTGTTAGCGGTCATGAATTTTGGGACCATTTTGGTTCATCTTGGGTGCAGCCCTGGCTGGGCTCTTGTGCTGCCCAAGGTGGATCCCTTGAGGCCTCCTGATAAATCCCTACTTTATTCTTTAGCTCCATCTGGCCTCTGTTCTAGGGCAGCCTTCACAAGGCATCAGCAGGACAGCAAATTACCTCATCATCTCAGTACCAGGCAGAACAATCCAGCTTTATAATGTTATGAATTGTGTGTACCACGGAAACAATTAGCATAGGAGTCAAATCTTGCAGCAGTGAAGTTAAAAGAGTAATTAGTAATCTAATTTTCTCCCAGAGTGCTTATCTGGGCAGATTTTCTTCTCTGATCTTGCTGTAGTTTGACAGCAGCAAGAAGAGAGGGTGGACAGTGCCAGCAATTTGCATTTGAATTTCATTGTGTTTAAAATAATAGATATGAAGTGTTGATCACGTGATTAGCTGGAATCCTAATTAGAGTAACTCTTCATTCATAACTAACCAGGCTATTCCTAAACCGAGCTTTTTGGGGATTTGAGGCAGAGAGGATCCTGGGAGCTGTACCTGTGGGCTGGGATCTTTTGGTCGCCAGCGATCAGGAGCACGTCGCAGAGCTGCTTCTGCTGCAGGTAATTCTCCATCTTGCGGAAGGTTTGCTCCGCGTGGTTCGTGGACTGGAAATACTCGTCAGAGCCATTGGTGCTCATCCCAAGAGAGCTGCTGGTGCTGGACAGCCTGCCAGGGATAGAGGCAGTGATGAGCACAGCGTTAGAAATGCAATATAAACGCTGATGACGTTGATTTTTATTCAAAAGGCAGCACAGAAATTTTTAAAATTATGAAAGTCCCACTATCCTGGTCTTACCATGCCTTCTCCCAGCTTTTTCTCTTTGGTATCTGGAAGTTTTCATTCATACACCTGCACATAAACTGTACTGTACTACAGCTGTGTGTAGTAAGGGGTGCTACTGATTTGTCTGCTTCCATCAGTTTTGAGTGGATTGCACAGCACTGACATGATAAATACAGCCTCCTGATCACTCACAAACAGAATCCTTAAAAAAATCCTATTTTCCTGTGATACTGACAGCTAAAATACCTCTTGGCATGAAATGTTGGATATTACATCTTTAGGTCTTATTTCTGATCTCTGCTTACTTTGTCCATTAAATGACTTGACTCAATAGCAGTGAATCTGAGGACAATGTAATGAGCACCGTATAACTCTGGAGAAATTTCCAAATTAAAAGCTCATGGAACCTGTACATGGCCTTTAGAATCTGAATGCAAATAATGGAGACAAATTAATTTCTCTGCCTTTCATGGAAATATACAATAAATATATTCATCCCACTCCAGAATTCTGTTAGCTTTCCCACTTATGGACAATCAACTGTTTTTTCAAAACATTCCTTACAGACTTTAAATATGGATTTTTATGCAGATTGAAACACCTTCCTGACACTTCCTTAGAAAAATCTTTCTTTTTCTCTTCATCTGTTTTTAGTAAATAATAATGCATTTGTTGATATAAATATATAACACATACTTTGAAAATGCTGCAATATTTAACACTACTTTAGCCAAAGATTATTTAGAAAAACATTTTCTCAGTTTAATATAATATTTTTTTAGAATGTATAGCACCTATTTTTTTTTAAATTTCCAAGCCCAACTGGGAAATAATGACAGCTTGTTGACTAAATTTTGTGGTTCTCCTTGATATTGTTAATGCAAATCCATTAACGATAAGGAGAGACAAGGTCTCTTCACAAAATTAGCATATTAAATTTAGCAGAATATTGGATTACATCCACAATTTAATATCTAGCTCAGAAAACAGAGAAATAAAAAAGGGTAAGTCAGGTTGAATTGGTAGTATGATAAAATAGAGATGTTAGATCATTCGTTTATAAAGAACTCATAGAAGTCAAGGGAAATAATTAAAAATCAAATTGTAATGTAATATTGAATTGAGACAGCAATTTTCCATCCCCTCTGCAAAACATTTCTGTCTTTATTACAATTTCAAATCCATTTTACCTCAGTTTAGTTTGGTTTTAAAGAAAAAGGGAAAAACCAAGTTCACCTCTAATGTGTTTCCTTTGTCATTTTTGACTCACAGAAATGAATTTGTCTCAGTGCGCTTAATGACTCCACTTTCTTATTTGTTTTCTTTCAATGCTTCATAGACATTAACAAAGCTGCAAAATTGGATTATATGCTCATTAGTTTTGTATCAGCTACGGGGTGCCAAATTCACACTCTGGAATGTTTTGTTATTTACCTCTTAAGCATCCTTTAATGTTTTTCAGAAAATTGTTTTTTGAAAAATTTATTTTTTCAGATTCAATATATGCACTTTAAGTGTTGTATCTCAGTACATTGCACTTAGTCTTGACATCTGCAGAAAAAAAACTCAAATAATACACAGCCATCCCATTTGTAAACAGACAGTACTGGTTGTGGGAAATAAATAATTCCCCATAGCATGGATTTATTTGTGGTTAGAGAATCATTTCCAAGGGAGTGAAAGTCTAATTATTTAATTTAGTCATGAGTATTTTTTCAGAAGTTTAGTGGAGTCACATTTAACTACACCATAAATACCACTAATATAATTAATTATTTCAAAGGCAAAGGTCTTCAGAGACTGAAAAATACTGGAAGCAAAAGCAAGTTCTCCATTAAAATTAATAATATAATTTCTGGTTTATCTTCAGCAGCTGATTCGAAATGGTAGATATAATATGGAGGGGGAAAATTAAATTCAAAGATAAATATTTATATATTTTCCTTAGTGTATGACTGTCAGACTCAAATATTGACCTTCAGAGTGTAGTACTGGGTAATGATGAACTAAAGTCAGAAATCAAAATATCCTAAAGGAAGGAGTCAGGAAAAGTCCTCTGGAGTCTGGTGCAGAATTCTGGCAGAGGTTGCTGAGGGTGTAGCACAGATAAAATTTATTCCTAAAAATGTGCACAAGTTTGGACAAACAAAAGCTGAGTATTCAGGGATAAAAGTCTCCAAAAGTGCATTAGCCAGGGAGGAAAAATATAAATTATTTGGTCTGAAGAATCAGGAACCCAAATTGTTTCATGTTATCTTTGTGCTGGTGTTCACTGCGATGAGAAGCTGTAATTAGCATTCTTAATAAAGGCTTAAAGCGTGGATTAGCCTGGAGAGATAAATCTATATTTAAATTATTCTGAAGTCACTGATTTATAGGAATTTCATTTCAGGTAGAGAACCAAGTGAAATCATTCCAGAGTTTTGCTGTAAGGATTTGTGAAGGATACTCAAAATATGATCCATTTTAAAAGAAACATGGAATTATGAAACAGAAAATATAAACTGAAAACTTGAAGAAATAATCAAAAAGCATTAAGTGTCTGGATGATAAGAAGGACACAAATACCAGCCAGCATGGCTGGTCAGGATGAATCATGTCAGAACATTGTATTTTATTCTGGTTTTTCCAAGGTACCAAAGCTTACTGGGAGAAAAACATGAATTGTCAGAAGTCATCTCGCCTTCTGGATGACTTCTGACACTATTTCACATGACATTTTCAAAATCGAGCTGGGATGGCAGGTTTTGAGTGAAATAAATACAAGAGATAGGAATAACTTGTTTAGCCACGCTTGAAATCTGTCAGGGGTTCAGTTCCAAAGGCAGACAAGGTGCTGAGGGAATTCCAGGCAAATCCTGCTCCTGATGCTGCTCCATGGTTTTATTACAGAAAATCATGTGGTAGAAAGAGGGTTTACTTGTTATTAATATTTCATTATCATTATGGGTAATTATACTATATTGTATATATTTTCTTTTATTGCTATTATCATAGCAAGAAAAAAGTTTTTTGGGAACGGAATTTAAATTCAGAGAGGGAACAGGATTTAAATTCAGAGAGGCATCTTTGCCTTCTTCTCATTAAACTTTGGGGAATTTTTTACTTTTCAAAGAGCTGCTTACACCTCTGTTCAAATAAATGAACTGAATGAAACACAGGGGAGGAAATGACAGGTAACAGCAAGATTTTTCTGGATCCTAAGAAAACTGGGACTCAAAAATGGTGTGTGGCATGGAGGTAAAATTTCATCTTTTCTGTAATCAGAATCGATGGCATGAGTTTTCTGATTCATTACAGGCCTACAATTCTTTAAATTTATGAATTATGTTGAGTTTCTTTTCTCTCATAATGGAGAACTCTTCACACTAACCAGTAGAGTGCTCTTCATTAATCAGTATGTAAAGGATAAATCCAGATTTCCTCATTATTTAATTAGAATGTGATAACACATAAATGCCATTTATTTGCCACATCCTTTTTAAAATTCAGTGCTTTATTAAACCTCATTCAGTGTGCCTGTGACCAAAACTAAGAAACCTGATGACAAGGAAGCTTAGAAGCGCAATATTGCATGGAAACAAGGTGATTTATTGGATGATTTTAATTTTGTCGTTGTAGATGAGGTTATTATTTACATTTTTATGGTACCACTTCCCATTTGTTGAATGTACCTGTTTAAGATGCTGTGATATTGGAGAAATTCAGTTTAATCAATTTCAGTTATGGGTGTTATTTAGAGATTTGGGGTGTCCTTCCCTGTGCTCCGTGAATCCCACCAGTCACAGGTCCTGGAGTTCAGGGGCTGCAGCTCTGTGGGATGTGCTGCAGCTGTGCCGAGGCAAAACTGCAACTCCACCAGTCCAGTTTGTTTGTGCAGCAATATTTCCAGTGCAGATCATCATTTTTGTTTTCTCTCTTTTTATTTATTGCTTATTTAAGAGAAGTGCACCTCGGCCCCTTTTGCCAGCCAGCTCCACTCTGCTCAGCCCTGGCAGCTCTGCCCCTCTGGCTGCTGAGAAAAACTTTTCCTACAGAAAATCACAGCATCTGTCACAGCTAAACCCCAGCAGCTGGCTGAGAAATTAAAATATTTCACTTAGGAAAGAAAAGAGAGAAAGTTCAAATCCATTTCTGAACACAGATAAAATAATAACGATAAAGTTGATGTGCTTGTATTAATTGATGCTGATAAAATTTTAGCACATCAGTAACTGTCCCAGCCTCTGCCTTGAAATTTCTGCTGCAGTCATCTTCTTCATTTTTTATTGTTTATTGTGGAGTTTTTAGGGTATGGGTGAAAAGATTTGTCCTAAAAGAGTATGGGAAATTGTTGATGACTGCTGAGGTCGTAACATTAACATGAGGTTGTAATAATGATAGAAAATGATGTAGCAAATGGAGAAACAAGTAATTAAAATTTATAATTTTATTTCAGTTAACAAAGAAACTCCTGACTTCCCAAATAAACTGAAAGCTCTGACAGTTCCTCTAGAACTTGGAGCTCTTGAAACTGCCTGTTTTTAGCAATTTTTTATTGCCAAGGCTAGCATAAACCGGCCACTTCCCTCCGTTGGTGTTAGTTAAAATAACTTTTCCCACTTGGGATTACAAGTGTAAATGTGCATGTCATTAACTGCAAACCACTTTTAGCTTGTTTGAGTTTTGTTCTTCCCCCAGACACGACAATGTACAGACAGATGTCATCGTGATTCATAGCAGGATGAATTTGGGTGAGGATATTTTGAATCCTCCCAGAAATAGAAATCATGGATTTGTTGGGGTAATTCCACAGGGAAATGGAAGCTGCACCCCAACTGCAGAGCCCCTGAGCCCTTTGTGCCTTCTCTCAGCTGTGGCCATATTGTGATTTTAAGGTACAAAGATGAGTCAATCCAAACACTCTCCTCAGTAAGATGTTTGCCTTTGGAAATTGTATATATATTATTTTTTAACAGAGGAATTGACAATTATTTTCCAGTCTCTGCAGATTAGTGTGTGAACTCTCTTGATTGTTGATCTACTTTTTCTACTGTTGAAAGATCTCATGTCTCCAGAAGGGTTTTATGCTCATTGTTTGTTTTATGCAGATAATTGAGAAATTGAATAATCCTACGTACATAGAAAGGAGTTTCTAATGGTTCTCCTCCTGGTACAGAACTAATCTGAACATGCAACTTTGCTATAAACATTCTTAAAATTACTGAAAAACCTTATTTCTGTGGCATAGAAATTGGAGCTGTAGCAATATCCAATCATCCTGGAGAGAACACTGCCTGTACAACCTGTTTTATTTAATAGAAATGTGTCTATATTCAGGGGTGAATTGACTGTCTCAGACAAATAATTTCAATTAATGCCAGTTTAAATCACCTTTCAAGAACATTATCCTCCAGGAGAATTAACACTGTATTCATTTACATTATATAATAAAGAATAACTGAGTGAAACCTTTCAGGTAAAAGGATAGGAGTATTTTATATATTATTTTATGTATTATCATCTTATAATTATCCTTTTTTTCTGATAATGCCAAGTGGTCACTGCAATGCATGAATTCCAAAATTACATTTAAAGTACATGATTGTGTTGGAGGGAAAATAAAAGGGAAGGAGAAACTCAGGGAGTGCTTCCTGCTTAACTTTCAGGGAGCAAGTGATAATCTTTCTAAAGTACAAAAAAATGATGTGACCAGAAGGCATGATATAGCAGGATTTTGAGCTGTCAGAATGTACAAAATGAAAAATAATGGCTTAATGCTGGATCTGAGCCTGTGGCATTTTTCTTTAGAGGACACAGAAAACAAAATACAGGCCAATGGCAAGAAGAACTGGCTTTCACTCCAAGCAAAGCTATTGCCAGATGAAACTAATTAACTCCATGTTTGTTCCTTCATTAAGCACTTTTCAGAAAGACTCCTGATGGCAGAGCATGAGGGGAAGAAGACCCTGCTTTCTGCTGTCCCTTTTGAATGTTATTGGGAAAAGTGGAACAGCGAGGAGCAAAGGGAGATCCAAGTAAAAGAAAAAATGAAATGTGAAGTGGTTGTGCCTCCAGTGAGCAGAGCTTTGAAAAGGCAGAGAGTAAAAGTCTCAATAGCAATTATCCCTGCCCCTGCCAATCTGAGCCTTGCAGCTCATCAGATATGGATCCTGCTGGGAGATTTTTGCAGATATCTTGATTTATTAAAGCTCATACCACTACCATAATACCTTCATACATGCTTCTCACCTCTTCTTTGTTTTTCATCAAAGGCAAGGGGACACTATTCTTGGGCTTCTCATGACCATTTCATTTTTTACATTTTTCCTTTCCTGCATTTAGCTGGATCCTAACTAACAAATAACAAGACTTATCACGTTTTCCCTTTCAAGTGAAACATGATCCCCCAGATGAAGGCACCACTTCAAATTTCATTTTGCTATATGAGACACCCCCAGTCATGTAAAAATCTCCAGGCTTGTTCCAAAATATCTCCTGACCTGGTTCAGCTGATCTGCTGGATACCTCATTCAAAGCTAAACACCACTGCACTGGGGAGAAAAAGTGTGATTTTTAACCTATTTAGCCAGAGTGTGCTGTCATAATTACAGATTTATTAGAAATGAGGGAGACAGGATGTGTATAAAGGACTGGGCAGCCTCACAGTTAGAAATAGAGATGAGAAGTAGACTGAAGTTTTCTATTCTGTTTGAAGGTTTTGCGAGCCACATAAATTTATCTGTGATCAATTCTCCCCTTCTCTTAATTGTGCAATTACACCCTGAGAGAGTTTCCCTGTGTTAAAGCCAAATATTTCTGTGTGTTCCTAGGTACAGATATGCTGATACCAAAGTACTCTCCAGCCAGTTGTTATCTTCTGAGCTTCTGTGTCAGAAAATATAACTCAAACCTAGGTCTGGAAAGGAATTCAAATAACTTAGCATGCTGTATTCATTTCTGGCTCAGTTGAGGGCATTTTCTTGCAAGTCAGTACAACCAAACCAGCATATTGTGAATGCCCTTCCATATTTACTGGAAGGAATTTTGAATGTTGTAAATTATGTAGACTGTTGTGCTTTAGCTCCTGTTTCTACCTCTGGTTACTGACCTGCACTTCTTAACACCTGAGAAATATTTTAGCATTTATTATTATGTACATCATTGCTAATGTCAGAAATAATATCCACTGAACATCACCTGTGCTAGCTCAGAAAAGAAGGGGGTTGAGGCAGCACCTTACAGGAATTACTTATTGAGGAAACCTCTACTTGTGAGCCCACAGCACCTTTGTAAGACAGAGAGAGAATTGTCTTTACAACCTTTACAGACAGAACATTAGGGCTGCTTTAATTTGACAGTATCAAGTGTATTTAACAGTATTTCTGACAACCTGGCTTAATAAAATCTGTTCTCTTGATGCCATTAGTGACTTGGCATTTATCTGGACAGATAATAGTGATAACTTGCTCCAACAAGCCAGGGTTTGTGTCAGCCTTACTCACGGTAATTGAATCGGAATAAAAACACCAAATCTAAATAAATGTAGCACATTAAATCAAAAGAAAAACAAAGAAAGGCTAAAAGTGTGTAACTGATATGAACTGTGAAAAATATTGCTTATATTATTATTGTAATGACAGGTTTTTTTTCCTGGAGTGCCAGTAGTAATCACTAGGCTGGAGAGAGGCAAATTTACATTGAAATGTGGTTATACAAATAATAACACAGCGATTTTATTGCATTTATTCATAAAATACTGTCCTTCCAGTCCTGACTTTGTTACTTTTTAAATTGTGCTCAAGTCAGGTTTGGATTCACTTTAAGTGAAAAAGTATAAAGAAACTTTAAACAGCTGAGGAGTAATTGGGCTCTGTTTGAAGGAGGAAGGGAGAGGGACATTGGAGCTCTCCTGCTCTGTGACATCCCATGGGAGCTTCCTCCCCAGCAACTTCATTGGTATTTTGTACCACCAAGCCACTCTGCTTCTCTTTTTTAGCAGAAATTGGGAATCCTTTAAGTGAATAAAACAAATTAAGGCAAAAGAAATTAGTCCTGACTTACAGCCTTGTCCTGTCTGTGCTGATCTCAGCAGCGCTCTGTGTTGTGGTTGAGCAGCCTGGCTCCTGCAGGATCACCAGGCTGGAACTTCCCAGGAAGTTTTCTTGCTCTGCTCCTAAATCCCCTGTGACAGCACCAGGGCACTGCATGGCTGCTCTCTGGGGGACTTTTCTGGGTCAGGCATCTCAGCCAGAAAGGTCAAAAGTCCATCCTGAGCCACTGCACCAGCACACAGAGCAGGGTGGGGGTAAGGAATGGCACAGGAGGGAATTTCTGCCTTTAGGTGCAGTTATCCATAAACTGAATGATGAGCTGGAGGGAATCTTTTGTGAGTGACTTTTGTGAAACAGAAGTGAGAGCCATGACCCAGAACCAGCATTTTCATCTTTAAATGATCGCTATAAACATGATAGAGCACCCCAGTTTTTGTTCAGAGTATATGTTTATTCTCTGCTCAAAATACTGTTTATATTTATATATATATATTTATCTCCCTGCTCAAAACGGTGGCCAGAAATGGTGGCATCAGAACCAGCCTCTCCTTTGCCTTTTCCCAGAGTGCATGACAAAGGCAGAGCTCCTGCTCTACAAAGATGAATGTCTGAACATGAGCCCCAATGGATCCAAACTGAAGGCAATGCTTGAACAAATATTCTCAGACTGGAGTCAGAGCTTTTGATCTGGTGGTTATGGCAGAGAGGGGAAGACGGAGCTCCCCCCAAAAATGTGGAACATGACTAAGGTAAAATTGCTGAGGTATTTTTGCCTGCATATGTGTGTTTGTGCATCTCTATTTCCTCACATTCTGCAAGGTTCTGAAATGGTCTGACATGGAGACAGAGCTTTCCTGAGCATCTGTGCTAAATGAGCACTGCAAAAGAGGTTTCCCTAGCAACTCAAACCATATGTAATAGCTTAAAATAGCTTTTCTCCAACTCCTAGGGTTTCTTAGTGGTTTGCTCACAATTTCCATTTAAATCAAGGTATATTTGCCCCGTTCAAAAAGGTTCTTCATTTTCCCACCTTCTATTAAAATGAACAGGGTTTGAAAATGCTCATTTCTTGCTAGAATGCCTCCCTTGCTCTTGACTTGTAACTTACCAGGTAAACTGAAGCATGGCAAAGGGTGGAGGTGGCTGTTCACTTTCTCAAATGTGTTGCCTTTGTTTGCTGTTCAAAATATTTTATTGGAAGTGTACTGGTCTCTACTTATTGTAATGGGAAGTCCCAGCAGACTTTGATTTCTGTGAGGTCAGTATAATGAGAAGATAAACTGTGCAACTCTGAAATATAATGGATCAATCACAGTGAATTCCACTTTGCTTTGCAAAGCTGTGTGAAGGCAAATCTGAATGTTTGAAAAGCCTGCTCAGTTTGTGTTGTGTCCCCAGGAAAATGCTCTTTTAATTGAGTGAACTGTGATACCAAGAGGCTGGGTGATGGCTCTGAGGTAATAAAAGAAGCAGGCAACAAATCTGAGACATAACTCCTATATTGATTTTCAGATCGTAGTCATGAAGCTGAAAATTTAGGCTGAGAGCACTTGAATTTGAATAAATCAAATGTTAATATCCAGGTAAGAAATCTAGATTCTTGTCCCAAGGGTATCAAAATATGTACAGCAAAACTGAAGGAAGGGCCAGGTATCAGCCATTGCTTTCCTTTCCACTAAAAATGTTTCTTTGGCCTAAATGGGTTCTAGTGGAGAATGTGATGAGGCAAACCTTTATCTTGTAAGCAGCATGAGAGCACAGTACCTATCTCCTGACAAAACACTCTGAAACTGCATTCATTTAGATGCTCTAGCACATATCTAAACCTGAAGTGAAGGCAGGATGTTCCTTTATATCCATTAAGTTATCCTCTTGTTCCCTGAGAGCAGCAGAAAGGTTTTAGTGAAATATCCTGACTTGTCCCATGGGATGGAAACAATTACTACAATGAAATCAAAGATGTTTCAAGCTAAGAATTCTTGGATGGGCAGAATTTTTGTGAACAGCCAGGCTCTCTGGTCTTGTTCTAGCTATTTTAATTTGCTTTGAACTGAGTTTTTACTGTTGAGCATTTGCTTGGAAAAGGAGGGAAGGAGGTGGTCTGGGAGCAGATTTGCTGTCACAGCAGGGTGGGATTTCCAGCGCTGGTGTTTGTGTTGATGGAGTCACTGAGGGGGAATCTGGTGTCACAGAGGTTAAATTGGGTTATAACTTTGTTTTAGAGATTATTTTCTTCATATTTGTATCCTCTATTTCAGCTCTTTCTGTGAATCCCAACAGTGCTTCAGCTTTATTTTTTAATTCTTTACCCTGCACACCAACAGGTGCACAACAAGTAAGCCACAGCCTTATTTAATTGCCTGATATAATCATTCTCTAAATACATTAGAGAATGATTTTATTCTAGCAGAATAAAAGGAGCTAAATCAAACTACTCTAGTTTAGTTGGGCAAATTTAGCTGCTTGATTATAACAAACAAATCCCTTTATTTTTTAAATGTGTAGGATTTTAGTAGTTTTCCTCAGTACAACATTCCAAAGTAAACAATTCAGCCACAAACCAAGGGTGAAAATAAATAGTTTCTTACTGTTAGGATCCCATGTGGCTCTAACTTTGGAACCAAGCAAAACCTTCTCCCCCTTTTCCCAGAATGTTTCACCAGCCCTCTCATTTCTTGTTGATCTTTCAGTTGCATAATCTCAGTGGGTCTGTAAAAACTGCTCTGCACTGGGCACATGTGTTTAATCATCTCCTTTAACTTTTTCTGGAGACATTAAGAAGTGATTTTAAGAACAGTAATAACTCTTTAAAAAGTCATTTAACAGCTGTCTTTGCTGAGAGCAAGCTCTGTGGAGTGAAAATGAGAAGATAATTGAATCATAAAAAAATTGTTTTGAAATGACTGGAATTGTCCTAGATTGTTAAATTACTATTAAATGACTTTTTTTTCCCTTGCCTGTAATAATTCATCTTTGAAAGCTTGGCTTGTTAAATGTAGGCCTGTAAAGTACTGTGTGTTTTCTAGTAAGTCAGATTATTTCTCATTATAGACTTCTTGGTGGGTAGACAGGGTTAGACTTGATGACATCCAGAGCCCCTTTTCAGCTTAAATTTTCCTATGAGTCTATTTATCTAGCTGTGGGAAAAAAAAATAAAATTGAATATCCAGTCCTTCCACAGGGCAGATATAATATTAAATTCAAAATACAATTCTTCTCATTCCTTTCATCTTTAATAACTCTTTCAACCCACTCAATACCCCATTTTTTTTTGCTTTCAAGTTCTTCAGAAGATGTCATAACAGAAGGTGAGAGTAGGAATACATCCCAAGGATGCCTTTGAGACATTGTGATTCCAGTTTCTGTACCAAGAGCTCTTGTATGAGGTCACAGCATTGTTTAGTCAGAATTAATTCATTGGTCACTGTGCAGTGCATTTGCTCTTGGCCTCAAAAGGCCTTTTCCTCTTTGTGAATTATCAACTGCTGGAAACAAAAAAAAAAAGGTGATTTTCCTCTTAGATTTTAATCCTGCATCAGATACCATTTACTATAATTTTATTGGTTTTCCACACTTAGCAAACATAGATATCAAATTTCCTTGGTTACCCCCAGCTACCCTATTTCAACCAGTTGTGAGTGAATTTCGATAAAATAATGTCACTTCTGACCCCTCTCAAATCAGCTACAAACATCTTAAACAATCCACTTCCAACTCATATTTTGACCTTTAGCTAAAGATCAATGTTAGAAGAAAATTAGTTTTTGTTTGTCCCTGAGGTAACAAGGGAACATTTTGGTTGTCCATTGCAGGCTTGCAGAAAATCATCTTTTTAAAACATGCTGCTGGAATTTATATTAAATTGTTATAAATGCTATAGAAACTGAAAAATTCTCAAGATACAAACATAATTTCTTTTTCTTGTTGCTACTTCTTGCCAAATTATACAGTGTAAAATCCATATAATTATTATTTCTAAGCACTTAGAAATAGAACTTAAGTCAGCAAGAATTTGCCAAGAATAAGAAGTCAATGTAAACTGAAGTGCCTCATTAACAGCTTTTACTAGAAATTATGGAGAACAGAAAATAAATAGTTGTCATGCATACCTTGAACATAAGAGTATTATTTTTCAGTGTGTTCTATCAGAGAGTGCAAAGTTCTGCCTCAAGGATTGTCTGCAGTAACCCATTTTGGAAAAAGGCTGAAGCTGGTTTGAAATCATGCTATTTAAATTATCACTGACAAATAGGAAGGTAAATCAAACTGGTTCCTAAGGAACTTAGCACTGAAGCCCCTCTACAGCTTCTCATAAACTTTCTAAAATAATTGAAAAAAATGAAGAGAAATCTTTGGTATGATATATTACAATTGGAGATCAAGCTGAGAAGAGCTGCATGTATGGTGGGGTATTGGATCAGGACTGAATATTAAATCACTGAATTCAGAACTGAATACTAGCTCAGCCAGCTGGAGACATTATCTGATAAACACAAGATGGAATTTATTTGTGCAAAGTGCTGGTTTTAGGAACAAATAACTGCAAAAAAATGTACAGATGGTTTGGGAACAGGCCTCTGGTACACAGGCAGGAGTTTCACATGAATCACAAGGCAGGCATGAGCAACAGCACCACATTGTTGGTAAGAGAAAAGCAACTACTGAGGACATTGGAACAGATTTGAGTCAGGATGACACAGAAGGAATCCAGCTCTGCACTGGAACTGCCAGACTCCAACAGGAGCACATCCAGCTCTGCCCCCTGAGCTGCAAGTCCAGACAGACCTGCTGGACACAGGCAGGACAGCAATGAAATATCAGAGCTGTCAGGGTAGGAATTCTGGGAGCAGACTGCACAAATTGCAGCTCTTTAGGCTTGCAGCAATTTTCAAACATAAGCAGAGGGTGTCAAGAAGAAAAGTGTGGCAATAAGAAGAATAAGGAGAACAATATCTATATTATACAATGTGTGTGTATATGTATATATATGTATGTATATATATATATACACACATACTCTATATTATCCAATGTGTGTGTATATGTATATACACTATATATATACAATGATAGGGAAAGAACAAGGCATTAATGAGCTTAATTTATACTGTAGACAAACAAGGAAGCACCTAAACCTAGATGGTCCAGCTTTGTCACAGAAGGATTGAAATGCTGTCTGACTACATGTCCAGCATTCTTTATCGTGCTTCTAAAATACTTATTGGTTAAACTTAATTTTTTTAGAAAGCTTTTTCAAAATGCTGGAGGTTCAGTGAAAATAAAATTGGAATAGTTCTGTTTTAAAAAATAAGGACTGCCATGATGTGCGATTGGGAATTGTCATTTCTAAACTTTACTTTGGGAATGGAACTGAATTCTTCCCCACCACAGGGAAGCAGTGTGGTGATGTTCCCCCCTGAATGCAGCCCTTTATCACCTTCTCTGCCCGGGGCACATCTCAGTCCTCCCTTTCCCTGCTGCCTTGGGATGCTTTATCAGTCATTCCTGTGCTCCACTGTTTATTTGGGTACCCAGAACTTCCCTCTCAATCTGGTTTGACCAGTGGCTTCACAGGATAACTCATATCTTCCATTTTTACTAGGAAAATTATCACCTGTTTTTCTTTATTTCACTCTGGAATGGGAGCCAAGGCTGTTGTCTGCTAGTGGAGCTAAAAGCAGAACTCAAGGCAAAACCCTCAGATAGGAGACAACATCTGAAATAGTCATGTACATGTGTGTGTGTGTATATATTTGTCAGAGGCAGTGAAGAAAATAGTTTGATTGTTATTTCCATATGTGTGCCAGAACCAAAAAATGTGAATTTTCAAGTCTTGAGATGAACTATCAAAATAGCTGTACGTCAAAAATAGCCACCACAGAAAAGGATTGCCTTTGGGAGGATGCACCTCCCAAGTATCTGTTTCCATGTGCATCAGTAATGACTGTCTGGATTATGACATCAAAAGATACTATTAGAATTAATTAGAAATATATTTTGTCTCATGTGGGAAATTAGAAAACATTTGTCCTAGAATTTGTCCCAAGCTAGAGTTTGTCAGCAATTTTTCAGCCACATAATTAAAAAAAAAGTTGCAGAAGAGAAAAATGATGAACGGATGCTACATTTACTCTTGAAATCTAAGTGCCTTTGGGCAACTAGGAAATACTTAACCAGTGCACGTGGTCTGCAATAGCACACTTGTGGAATCACAAACCTGGCAGGCATGCAGGAAGGGAGGTGATAATATGGCAGAATGTTAAAAAATGCTGGGCACAGTGCTCTCACGGAGAAGTCAATATCTGTGAGCCCAGAAATTTTTAAGGGAAGCAATTGAAGTAATTCAATATATTTTTTTTTTTCTTTTTAGGAGGTTTCAGTGCTTTGTCAGTCTGTGTGTGCCCAGTTGTGTCCATGGGGTGCACACAAAGTTTCTGTTGACTGTCAAGATCTAACAAACAAATCCTCCCAGTTGTGCTGCTGGCTCTGGACCACTGCCACACCACTTTCTTTGAAAGAAATGGAAATTCTTCCTGGTCCCCCTGGCAGAGGAGCCTGAACCTCACAAGATTCCAGTAGGATAGATCAGAGATGTCAGATAGATCAGGACAGCTCAAGTGCTCCTCTCCCCCAGCCCTGCCTGCTGAGCCACCCACAGGTTATTTCCCATGGGCTCTTACAGAGCTCACTTCAGCTCCCTCTTTAAGCCAAACCTGAAATCTCTGAAGGTGTTTTCCCTTCCTTGGCATGGCCATATTCCACAGGTTTAGCTTGATGACCACCCCAGTAACATCAGAAAATGCTGCATTGGGAAATGCACTCTACAAATAAAATAACTTGGTGGCTATGCAGATTTGAGCTGGTTTCTCTCTTTTTCTCCCATGCAGAGGTGCCAGTCCTCACTCAAGGAGCAGATTGGTGAGAATCAGATGAGGTCAGTCAATAAAGGTTGTCTGCTGTTTATCTTTTTTCCAAACTACAGGTCTAACTGCCATAAATATCTCAGAGGAGGTCAAGGCCCTAGAAGGCTGTTTGAGCAGGTTCCCTGAGCAGCGCTGGACCAGGCAGTCCCCAGGATGCTGAGAGGCTTTCCTTACCCTTGTGCCAATAAACCATTTATTTATGGCCCAAAATGTATTGGTTGACCACACATTAACTGGTTATGATTAGAACAAAACTAAGGAGTTTTAATCACTTGAGCCTCATTTACTTTGTCACTTGTTGTGGGATGTAATTCGGGAGCAAACCCGTGGGCCAGAAGGGTTTCTTTAAGTCTTGCACTATTTTATCTGGGGACAAGAATACCAAAATGGATTTAAGAAAGCAGAAATAAGAGTATTCATGGTCTTGTTTGGTACTTTATTATTTAACTTTCCTCCTCAGTAACCAACCCTTATTTCATCAAGCCCCAGGGTGCTCTCTGTCCATCACTGACAGCATTCAGTCCTGAGGTTTGAGAGAAAGCTCAAGTTTTTCTGAAGAAATTCAGAATATTGTTTTTACATTTCTAAAGTTTTCCATGGGAAGCATTAAACTCTTAGTAGAAACTCTGCTTTTATATTCTGCTCAGGGTTGAGGTATTAGCCAGATTCTCTCTCCTTTTCTACTATTTTGGATGTCCATGTGACACTCAGCAGAGTCCTGTTTGAGTTCCACCTAAAAATGGGACTTCTCCAGGCAGAAGAAAATCCACTGGTTGAGAGAGAGCTGCTTTGAAGGTGCAGAGCTTTTGTGGTCTAAAAGGCAAATTTATCTTTGGTGTCCTCAGGTGTGGATGTGAAATTTGCTCAATTGACATTTGAAATACCTGCACAGCCCCTGCTGTGGTGGCTTTGGCAGTGTGAGAATGTGGGCTCAGGGGATCCTGCAAAAATCTGATTTTTGTGTGCTAATCACCAGCAGAGACCATTGATTACCACTGATTGGGACTATCTGGAACTTCTAAAGGAAAAGGGGACAGGGAATGATGTAAAGGCACAATTTTAAATATGTGACATTGTTTTGAAGAGATGAAGATATATCCAGCTACCAATATCTACATCCTAGATGTAGGTAGATGTAGCTATAAGGCTGCTTCTTATTTCTTCTCAGTATCTCATTTTTACCCAACCAATTAATGTATTAATTAATGTGTGGCCTGTGCTGGATGCTGTATGGGAAGGGAACAGAGCTTTACTTGATGATTTCTGTTGATATATATTTAAGAAATTTGAGCTGCATTGTCCTTAATGGTCAGTTTTATTTTCTTGAAATAAATTTTAATTCTAGTGAAACTCATAGCCATGAATCACTTTATAAATAACCAATTACCAATTCAGCTTTTGAAGATGTATGTTGAAATAGACTTTAATCTACAGCATGCAATGATGGCCTTTACTGAAACCTTAAAGAAACCCACTTATTTGACTATAACAATATGTGATATATGCAGTTCCAAAACTATGCTAAAAGCTGCAACTTTAAACAGCTCAAGAGCAGAACTTAAATTGGAATGGATATGAAGGTACAGAACTTCAGGAGGTCTTAGCAGAAACTTTGTACATATAGCTGGAGAAAATGTCACATCTTATTTTAGAAGGCAGTGGTTTATTACCTCCAAACTGAACTGATTAGGGGTTTTTTTTACCTCCTTCTTCACATGGTGTAGAATCTTATTTAGATGACTAAGTGTTCCTTATTTTTCTTCAAATTAAATCAATTTTCCTTCTAAGGTGTGTCTAAAATTACGGTTTTTTTCAGGAAATTTGTACTATCATTTGGAATATTGTACTGAGGGTCTGCTGCTTCCCCATTCCAAACCAGTGCCCTTGGAAACAACAGAACTCCCACAGTCCTTCCTCAGTACTTTTATTCTGTCATGATTTTATCTGGTACCTATTGACTACTGGGACTGGTTTCCAAGTGACATTTTGGAATGCAGTTTTTGCTGCTCCATCTGCAGATGTTCCCCACAGCAGATGCACAACTTGAAAAATAATAACTGCTAAAAATATGCGAGCTGTCAGCTTGGTTTTTACTGAGAGAACTGTAACTTCAAGTGAGATAAATTTGTATTTAAATGCAATGTAATACATTTAAATTATGTCCAAAGATTGATAGCAATCTCATCAAACAATGCAAACAATCATATCATAAATGTTTGATTTGAGTCCAAGGTGGGGAAAGGTGGGGTAAAAATGTTGCTGGATAAGCTAAAAATACTGACATGAGTTTTGAAAAAGAAAACATAAAAAACCTCTTAATTAAATAAGTGGTATTAACATTGTATTCTTTGTTATTCACAACTTAAAAATAGCTCTTCCTTTGCGTTTACACCTTTAAGGTCTCTTAGCTAGCTGTAATGTTTTTTCACCTGACCTTGCAGAAAATATTTGTCTTAGCCTACTAAATAAGCTGTGAAAGTACTGGGATTTCAGACAAGCCTTTAAAAAAGCAAAGAATGATGCTTCCTTTCCACTTAGTTCAAGGTTAATTTTACTTGCCAGGAAGACAGTAAAAGAAAATCAGTGAGGAATTTGAGAGATCAATGGCAACCACAGAGCCCATGCACCTCCAGCAGCTCCCATTTGTCAAAGTTGCACCCATTGATAAAGTCAGAATGAGGACAGGATGTCAGGAGGCTCCTTTTTTTCATTGCACTCACACACAATAAATCAAGAGAAGGAATTGATATGCTGTGAATGTTGGTAGAGCAAATTTGACAAACTGGCAGATTGTATGCATATGGAAGAGTTATGGAATGATGTACCTTAAGCAAAGATCACAATTTCATGACAATGTTTCTGTTCATTTTTCTGATGCAGGAGTGTTCCTTCTCCTCTGAGTGTGGGTGTGCACAGACATAAAGTGAGATGAATGCAGTAAGGAACTCTGCCTGAAAACAAAGACAGTTCTAGGGAATAACTTGGAAACAAGTCTGCCTTCCCAAGCGCAGACTCTAAAACTCCTACCTCTCTGCAGATTCATCTGCATTTTGTTCTGTGATCATCTGCAGCTCCTGTGTGGCTTTACTTGAGTCTTCTTTGCCGGAGTTTTGCTCGGTGCTGGCTTTGGGGCTCTCCTGGCTGGGGCGCAGCTGCTCGATGAGGCTCTGCTGGTGCCAGCTGTGGATGGAGCGGTGGTGCACCGGCGTCGGCCCGGGCACGGGGGCCAGGATGTTGTGGTGCACGGGGCTGCTGTTCTTCTTCAGCCCATTTCTGTCCCGAGAGTGGCTCTTCAACCTGTTCTGCACCGGAGTGCCCCTGTGCTCGTAGCCTTCCTGCTGGTGGCAGCCCCCGGAGCCGGCGGAGCCCTGCGAGGGGTGGCTGAACCACCTCCAGCGGAGCCTCAGGATCTGCTTCACATCAAACTCTTTCTTTCCAGAGACTGACATGGTTTTTCCAGAGAGAGAGAGAAAAAAAAAAAAAAAAAAAAAAAAAGGACAAAAGCCTGTTCTTTCACGAAGGAAATGGATTCTTTGTTATCTCTTCTGTTTCAACTCCTCTTCTTAAGGAAAGACAACAGGAGAACAAGCACCGGTGGCTCTCTCCCTCTCTCTCCTGATGAATGCACCGCGAGCTCTCGCAGGCGATGCTGAGCTGCTGTTAGCTGTATAGGTGGGAATCCATACTGACAGGATGATGAGGTCAGACCTTAAACAAGTAAATCAGCTTAGCACAGGAAAGCAGCAACCATAACACTCCCCAGCTGCCAGGCTTACACACTCCCAGCTCTCCAGCGCGGCTCCCAATATATAACCCAGCCTCACATGATCCTCAGGGAGCCCGGGCTGCAACTTAAGATGCAGGGAAGCATGCACAAATCAAGTGACAAGACTTTCTAGCTATCTCACGGCGTTCTCCATCGAGCCTGCTAATTAGCAATGCTGCTTTTCACGGGGGGTTTAGAGAGGATGCTTCCAGGCGGGTTTTTGGTGGCGATTCGCTGCGAAACTCTCCCGCAGCTCCCGCGTCTCCTTAAGGCTCCGCGTTTGTTTGTCTTGCTGTGTAAAATTCCTACAAATGGCCTCGGTGTGGTAGCACTTACCTAAAGGAGAGGCAGCGTTTGAATGCATGGTGCAGGACTGGCTGTGTTTTCTCACCTACGGATGGGTTTCTCCATATAATTCAGGGCTAGGAGAAGAGAGGGAGGGAGCTCAGGAAAATCGGAGATGTGCTCCCTGAATGACTGGATCTGTGGCAAGCACAGTTTCCTGGCTAAGTGCCTGTGTAAACAGCCTTTCCCATCCTGCTCTTGATTTCTCACGGACAGTGAAACACTCGTGGGGGTTTTTTTTTGAAAACACCTTTCTTTTCTTTCTTTTGATAGCGTGCGCTGTAACGCGTTTTCAGCAGATTTAATAGGGGAGATATTTTCATTCCCATCCCCTGGTTGCCAGGCAGGGCTGTGAGAACTGTCCCCTGTGTGGTTTGAAATAATGTACACAGAATGTTTTCATGTGCAAGTTGAAAAGAAATGAATGGACTGGATTTTTTTAAATGTTATATTCTCCCAGGTTGGCTACTGGTGGTCTGTCCAAGTGTAAGCAGTGTGCAAAAATGGCAAAAGCTGTAACACAAAGTCAGTAGAACATGATTCAGAGAGAACCCCTCTCTAACACACCTCTCAGACCTTCTGACATTATTTTCATTTTTCTCTTTTCTGCGAGTTTTTCTTCCTTTCTTTACCAAAATTCTATGATGGAACACTGAACCTTCAGATAAAATCTTTCTTTTTTATTCTTTTGGACTTCCTATAATACAAGCAAGGAAATGTGAAGTTTAAAAAACCAAAAGAAGAAGAAAAAGCAAAATGAGAGGATGAGACTAAGGAATTTCCAGTTTTTATCCTGGGCTCTCCTGCTCCTGTCCTATTCATGGTATTCAAGCAAAGGATATGCAGCATTATGGGCTGAATGCATGTGAGAGAAATTTCAGAATGAGTGAAGAACTCATCAAAATTGAAAGATTTTTCCTATCTAAATCCATAGAGGGAAAGACTTTGTACAAAAGAAAACCTGTGTGAAAGGCTTGGCCATAAAAGGCAGAAAGGAAGGAGCTGAGGGAAGGTTTGACAGACGCAGCCAATGCATATTTGTTGCTATAGAGAACACTGAGGCTGAGCTGTTGCAATTAAATGTACATTAACAAGATTTCCTTGGAGAAGTTCTAGGAATAGAGAGAAGCTAGAAAACTTATTCAACTTCTAATAAGTTAGATTAAGAAGAAGGTGTAAAATGCATTTAATAAGGGGGTTCAATTCAAGTTTATTGAGGATATGAGCTAATAAAGACGCTGCTACCAAACTTCAGGCATATTAAAAGCTTTATAGAGAGTGAGTGGATCAGTGAAAAGGCTGGGCACTGAGCAAGAGAGATTATTGTATTTCCAGAAGTCAATATATGATGTTTTCACACTTTTTTGATGACCTTTTACAGCAATCTAAAACTTTCTGAAGACCCAAGTGTTTCAGGTATTTTTTCTTGCATTACAAGTATGTAATATTCAATATTCAATATTGAATATATATAATAACATTAATATATTAATGTTTCAATATTGAAACATATATTCAATATAATGTTTCTTGACTTCTCAGTTTCAGCCTGCACACCTAAGGATGTTTTTCTTTTCAATTTCACACAAGTAATGAGGCTCAGTGGTATCTCTATATATTCCTGAGTATGGCCTACATGGCAATTTGACATCTGTTTTAGGGAGGGAGTCTCTATCTACCAAGTTAATGAAATAATTTATGATGAAATCTTGTAGAGGTGGACAGAGAACACAGTTTCTTTAATCAGGTCATTGAGCTATCTCAGCAGCTCTGTCAGCTCCTCTTAGCAACAGCTCTGATACATTTAATCCATATTTTTTCTCCATGTCACAAAGCTTCTGTCGGTTTTCTTCCCTTAAATCTCTTTTGCTGAAGTCATCCTTTGCTCTGAGATATCATCAAAAGCATATTCCTTGCATTTTACTGGGGAATGTACAAGCAGAACTTCTGCTTGTGAATTACTCCTGTTCCTGCTAACTCAGTACAGGTTTTAGCGGATGTAGTGAATCTAGCTAAAATTAAAATAGTCAAACTGGATATTTGCTGAAGAGACCATCTTGCTCAGAAAGTCAGCTTGAGTCAGCACAGGATATGGTTCACGTGGGGCATAAGGAGATTATTTTTTTACAGAGCTTATTAGTGCTCTGGCTAAAATTTCAGTGTGCTGTACCAGGTCAACAGAAGTGATTTGATAACCCAAAATTTCAGGCCTGAAATTATTGGAAGTGTGGCATATATATGTATAACCCTGGAGGAGCTTTATGCCATGCACTGCTTTTCACCTGCTTTTCTGGTGAGAAAATTATTTCTCTTCAACCTGAATGCAATGAGTGTTTACTTGTGGATGATTTCTTTCTGCATCTCTCACATAGGTGGATCTCTGATTGGGTTCAACCTTCTAAATGAGAAAGGAGACAAGATGTAAGATTTTTCTGTTATTGCTATCCCTAATTTAAGACCTTGGGTCTCATTTAGATGAATAACCACGTAACAGCATTATTTTTTCCCCCTCATGGCTGGAAATCTCCAAAGAACAGGATTTTCTAGGACCACAGCAAGTCCAGCCAGGGCCACCAAGAGGGTCAGGCAGCTGAGCATATGATGGATGAGGGGAGGCAGCTGCAGCAGGATTTGCTCAACCTTGTGAAGAAAAGGCTCAGGGGCATTTTGGAGCTGCCTGCAGGTACCTGATGGGAGAGCAGAGACAGAATCAGGCAGTTCCTGAGCAGCCACGGACAGCACTGGGGACAGCAGGCACGTGTTGGGCCGTGGCAAAAGCTGAGGAGATGTCAGAAAAACTTTCTACCTGCGAGGGTGATCAGGGAGGTGGGAAGAGGCTGCCAAGAGAGGCTGTGGCATCTCCTTCCTCAGGAAAGTGAGACCCACTGAGGGTGGGCAGGCCCTGGCACAGTGCCCAGAGCAGCTGTGGCTGTTCCTGTGTCCCTGGCAGTGCCCAAGGCCAGGCTGGACAGGGCTGGGAGCAGCCTGGGACAGTGGAAGGTGTCCCTGCCACGGCAGGGGTGGCACTGGATGGGATTTAAGGTCCCTCCACCCCAAAGCAGTGTGGAATCCTGTGATCCCAGGTGGATCTGTGTCGCTGCTCTAACTGGGCTTGCTTTGAGTAGGTCAGACTGGCTGAGCTCCAGAGGTCCCTCCCGAGCTGTCCTGTGCCTGTGTGACATGCCAGGGACTCTTTGATGTCTTTATCTCATGGCTGTGGTGGAGCCAAGTGAAATTCATGTGGTTGTCAGCTGTGAGGAACAAATGCATCTCCAGAAATCTGCCCTGCAGTCCTGCAGCAAAGCATCACTGCCTGCAGGGTGCAGCGAGGCCAGCTGCTCCTCCCAGGGGAGACTCATCAGGACTTCGAGGAAAAAAAAGTCTCTATCCACAAAAAACCCTCCATTCTATTCAATGCATGCAAGATTTGGAGAAAGGTCTTTGCTCCCATTAGGAAAATACATTAAATTTGATGGTAGACTGGCATCCAGCAGAAAAATGGGAATGATTTGAAAAGCTTTGTATGAACATGTTGGACTTGCAGATAATTTGAATGATGTGTATTAAGAGCCTAAATAGGTTCTGGTAATCATTTTAAGATTACATGTGTCAATACCTGATGCACTGCTTGATTTAGGAAATTACAAAAGCACTTTGGTGATAATCTACATATAAAAAGAAATTGGTAATTTTGTCACAAATCATATTTTACATAAGCTTGAAAAACGACTTTTAGCTACAGCTGCCTCCCAAGTTCATCTGCCACCAAAGCACTTAACAGAAAAGAGTTTTGTAATATATTTCAAAATGTCTGAATTTTTCAGTTAATAACTCACTAATTTCTTTGAAAATTGAAGCAAGTGGAATATATCCATACAGTTATACAATGTTTATTCTCTTCTCAATACAGACACAGAATTTTTTTTTTCTTCTTTTTGCCCTGAGTCTGGTAGTAGAGTGCATGAATGGAGAGCCTGTTAGAAAAATATCTCTCTGATCCAACAAACCTAGACAAGAGTAACAAAAAGAGGAATCATTCACTTTTCTTGTAAAATAATCCCAGAAAAATGCCACTTGTGGAGTCTGAAGCCAGGAGTATTGCAAGGACTAGGTTAGTAGCAAGAGCTGATAAAGTAGTCCTTTGCTGGATATGAGATGGTCAATTAAAAAAAAAAAAATGATTTTTTTTTAAAGTCAAGGATAGCTTTGGAGCAGAGCTCTCCAATTCCAGGTAACTGAGTCAAATAGGGAAAAATCCACATAGGCTGAATGAGACAACCAAAAAGCACAAAAAATGAAGGACGTTTTCTCATATTTTTGAAGACATTTTTTATCTATTATGATATTACATTATTTAAAAAGTCAAGTTAATTACTCGTGTCAATATTGTTTACAGAGTTTGCACTGGGGGGAACAGCACAATAAATTCACATGTGCACAGATTGTTGCTTACTAAACCAAGCCCTATTTAAAACCTGTTCCCTCTGTGCCCAAGCTGTGTTCCACGGGGTCTGCACACTTTGTGTACTCAGCACTTCCACTGCAGATCAGGCCAGACACAGAGAACAAGAAGTTGAATATTTTTATTACCCTGTTTTGAAAAATAATGCTAAAAAGGACTCCCATTAGTCCACCCTTTGTGCAAGAGATAGGCCAGGAAACATCTGCATAGCGCAGCAGCAGCATTCAGGAGTCAGAGCTAAGGGGAAAGGAACAGGACAAAACCCAAAACAAATAGCTCTGGTTAAAATCTGCAGGAAAGCTCCTGCTTTCTTTTCAAAGAAAACTTTGAATGTCACAGGCACAAATCAGTTTTAGACAGTCAGTGGCTTCCCATGCTCCCCACCAAAAGAGGCAGGAGAGATGATCCACTTTAGGGAAGGTGTTGACACATTTAAACGCAATTGCTTCCTCAAATAACTGGGAACTATCCCACAGATTGCAACCCACCTACAAAGCTCTGTGCCAAAGCTGGGAAAAAATCACAGCATTCCCACAAGATCCAAGGAAAAAGCATGTGAGACATGAGCCTGGTATGAGTAAGTCTGACTAAGATCTTGATAAACAGTGCAAGTGTTGTCACCCTCAAAATGGAACCAGAATATTGGAGTGAAATAGGAAATAGCAAATATCCAGAAGGGTCTCCCATGGACAAGGGCTTGAAAGTGATGCCACCAATGCAGCAAAAATAAAGCTCAAACTCATGACTTGAAACACTTGTCACAGGTCAAGAACAAGATATAAAAGAATGGAAAAAATGTGGATTGATGCAAAGACATATAAAAATTATTTATACTGAGTTTTATTCCGGTGAACTCTCTTCAGTTTATCAACCTCTTTCTCTACGTTGGTGGGGCAGGGTTGTGCAAACCTGGCAGTATTTATTAAAGGTGACTGCTGCTTACCTAGTAACCACTAGTAAATTACTAGTACTGCTTACCTAGTAACCACTAGTAAATTACTAGTAACTACCAGTAAGTAGTAGAATTGTAGCTTGCATTTATTACATGAAACAGATGGATGAAACAAGCATATCATGGCTTATATTCCAAAAATGTAAAAGGATCATAGTAGTTAGGTTCTTGCAGAAAATACTTGAATTTTCTGCACACTCAGTGATAACAACAACCCCTATTTAACCCCCAATGATTACTGTTGGAGATGAAGGGGTATGGAAAGGATCTGGCATACCTTCAACAAAGCCCAGTATGTGGATTTGGCACTTGTCAGTACAGCTCTGTATCATTTGCCATCCAAAAGCCTTGGCAGAACAAGGACTTATGCCCAAGGTCAGTCTCCTCTGGGAAGTTTTTTTAATGTGACTCTTGTTCATTCTCTCTTAAAAAGTAATAAATGGCACTTCTAATTGCAGGAGAGGGGAGTCCTGGAGGCAGCTGTATTTCTGTGCTCTGTAGAACGTAATGGTTCTTAGGAGTATTTAGGTTTTAATCCCACAGATGTGTTCTGAGGCTCCTGAAAGGTGCTGTGTGTCAATAAAGCCTCTTAAAATATGTAGTGCTGCATCTCTCCTGAATGCTTGGTTTCAGGGGGTGGAGAGCTCTTTGATTATTCCTGGGAAGATGAGCAGCCTGGGGCAGGTGTTGGAGAGGTCTGAGACGATTGTTTGGTGTCTTTCTCCTGGATGGCTTCTCTGAGGTGCACACACTGACTGGAGCTCAGGCACACAGCCCAGCTCCCACCAGCTGGGGTTTTGTCTCTGCAAGGGTGCAAAGAGGAATTCGGGAACAGCAGCTGCTTTGCCTTTACAGCAACAAGGGAACAGTGTCATTTCTTACACGATGAGGCCCTTACTGCTGGGGTTTGGTAACATAATAATCCATCAACCTTCACTTTCCCTCCCAGTTGTCATCACTTTTCCTACCAATTTTCTCAGAGGTTTATCTCTCCTTTGTGATTCCATAAGAATGCAGGGGACAGAATAATTTTTAAAATCACACGTTCAAAAGCATCATAGTCAGAGCTCATCTGAAAAAGTGCTGGGAACCAATATCCTTGTCAGCAACCTGTCTCCAGCATCCTGACACCACTGCTTTGCTCATGTCGCCTGTAAAGCACACAATAACTCAATTTTTACTTTGACAAAAAGCCATACAGATCCACATCACAATATTATTGTTGTTCAGCCTGGCTCTAGCTGCTGTCAGCTGCCAGAACACCTTGAGGCTGCACTTTCACTGTGTGATACTGGCCCGGAATATAAAAATACAGAACTACATTTAAAGCACTCCAGTCCTATCCTTCTCATGCAAAAATAATCTTTGGTTCTTTCATGTCTGCAATTTTTAGAGTAGAGAGACTCAGCATTTCTATTTTGGTGTGTAAGGAATTTTTAGTGTTTTCATATTTTCTGGGGGAAGAAAGAGATGTACATGTAAGTACTGTACCATAAAGTGAAATCTGGGAATTGATAGGAAAATAGAATATGTTTTCTCTTCATATCTATTTATTAACAATAAAATGGTACTGAACAGGAGTGATTATATTTGCAAGTGATAGCAAATTTCAGGGAGAGAGGGATGGCATGAAACCTCTGGAAAACACAGATTACTGAATCTAACATACAACATTCTGAGACAAAGCCTATTAATGACAGATTCCCAAAGGGCCAGAGTGGCACAGCCTGCTGAAGAGAAACAGAAGGGCAGAAACCAACACATTAAATCTGACTATTTAGCATAAAATGGTTGAAAAATGCAGTTATGGCCTAGGACAGAGGTGTGATTGAGAGCATCACCTTTTTTTAGTGTCGATTATGCTGGTTTAATGTTTTTCAGAGCTTCACCAACAATCTTATTTGATACAGTTCCTTTTCTCTTCCTCTTGTACTTGAGTTTTGCTGTGATTTGTGGCCCCCCAAACCCCAGTGATGTGAGAGGAGCTCCTGTAGGTGTGACAGAGTTTCAGCGCTAAAAGCTGCAGCTATTTTAATCAATTTTCAGTTTCCCAGCTCAGTTTGGGGTGTTTGAGTGGGGTGCAGCTGCTCAGTCCTGCATGGCTGGAAGGGGGGAACTCTCCAGCCCCGAGCTGGGCTGCAGCAATTGCTGGTGCTTGGGTGAAAATGTCAAGTGGCACCATTTCCTGAAAGGTCCTCTGGTGATCTGCAGGAATCAATGCAGGACAGAAATCCCCATCACTGCTGGATGCTTGTGCTCTGATGAGCTCTGGCAAAGGAAAGTGGCTCTTTTCTCTTTGATTAAGGAAAATACTTGCAGCTGCATACATTAACTATAGAAATTCTATAGCAAGGACAGCTCCGCTGTAATAAATTAAATCATATTGCAAGCACACTACCAGGAAACTGTTTCAGCAGAAATTAAGGGTAGCAAGCCTCCTGAAATTAAGCTTCTGCTGAAATAAATTGGTAATATCTAGCTAATATAGTTCAGCATATGTCACAAATGAGAGAGAGGCTCTTGGCTGACAGTGTCAATTTAAAAGGCTGTTTGCATCAAATAATTTTGAGGTCTCAATTTGCACATCAGGGGTTATAAAGAACTTTCACTTTACTTTGGAACACATATTGAGTTGTTTGGCACAGTTGGATTGACAGTGTGTGGCATTAATTTCCTAAATTATATTACTGCTAATACACTTGTTAGTGAGTTCCTGATGGCTTACCACTTTCTTGAGCATTTAGGAATATGGGATGCCATCACCATTTTCATGTAAAATACAGTTGTCTTTAAAGAACTAAAGAGCCTGTAAACGTGGTGGTGCTAATGTGGAATTAGTGATTACAGGAAAAATATAACTCCCAAATTCCATTGCTCTAAAATACTCAATTCAGCTAACCATGGAAACATGCAGAAAAGCTTTGGACATGGGATTGCTTTTTAATCACTGCCAGCAGTTGATTATATTAGTGCTTTATTTCATAATTTTATGCGCCATGTAAATGAAAATGTTATGGGAGAAAGCAGTGGGAAAAGAAAAGCTATTTGCCTCTCCTTACTTAATAACTGCTTCTTGCTGCTCCATTGAGGTGGTTTTTCCCTCTGAAATTGCTTTCTGTGTGCTGGAACACAGCTCATTGTTCTTCTGGCTGACAGTCTAATCATTCTGCCTTGCAGAGCTCTCACTTACACACAGCAGAGGCAATGCTGGATTACCAGGACATCCAGTCCTCTAGAAAATAACACATATTTTACCTTCAAAAGGAAATAATACTGAAATTCCAAAAATCTGTGGTGTGATTCACATCATTTATATATCAGGATCTTTAATAACCTTCTTTTCACCAACCTGGCCAGGTCTAAGAAGCTTTAACAAACAAGAGAAGATTATTCTGCCTGGCTTTTTCAATATCACTACAGTAACTATATTCTTTCTCACACAACTTGCAAAATTCCAGTTGCCTTTTCACCTAGCTCAAAAGCAGAGAATCCTCTGCCTTAAATATTTTATTTTGGTCAATATTTTGATTAACACTGCACGAAACTTTCAGCAGCACTACCAGCACATAGGTGACCCATTAATCTGGCTACACAAATCAGCTTTGCAGGACTGAGGGCTAAAGCACAAAAAGCTACACGTGTTACAGGGTTTAATGGCAGAGGTGTCCTGAAAGCCAAAGTGCAGCCCCCTTGCCTGGCTGTGTCTGAAGAGGGGGGGGGAAATTTGTATTTAGAACAAATACAGCATTTGAATTCTCAGCATGTAGGAGCTAACAGTTTTGCTCAGTGCTGTTGGGATTTAAGGAGAGGCTTTGCTTTGTGTCCCCCTTTTTCAGGCTGTTTGGGGACATTATTCACCTGTGATGCTGATATATGTCAGCAGTACATAAATGTAAAGGGGGAATGAGGCAAAATAAAAGGTCTTCACTAGCCTTTACAAATTTTAATGGTGCTCCTCAGCAGCTGCTGGTCCTCAGCCCAGCTCAGGTTTTGTGAATCAGCCCATAACTCCCACAGAGAGTTTTGCAGTGCAGGGCACATCCCAGCTGAGCCTGTCACAGGAGGGATGTGGGTTTGAAAGACACAATAAAGACTTTTCAAACCACGGAGTGTGGTTTGTGTGGCACCTGAAAATGTCACCAGGCAAACAGGCTCTGCCTGGTGGGAATGAAATGCCTGAAATGCTGCCTGGGCCCTGCCAGGGGGCTTGCAAGGCACAGGTTTGGAACCCTTTCAGCCCAAGGATTAAAGAAACACGCTTTGAAAAAGAGAAATGGAAAAGAAGGTTAGAATTTTTTTTCTTCGTTTTTGTTTTTGTTGAAGCCTATTTAAATTACTGCCAGCAGTGTAAAATGGTGTAAAATGGATCAGAGCTGCCATCTCAATTTTTAATGAGATAATCTGCAAATGGGAAGATCTCATGTACATGGTCCAGGTCAGTGCAAAATTGTCCTTACGTGATGTTCTCTTTAGTAAGCTTTAAAGTACTTGAAGTAGATCATCCATTTCCCTGAAAAAGGGACAGCTTTTGTATGAACAGATCCACTTTCTTTCACTCCAAACTAAACTCTCTTCTCTTTTTTTTCTGTGCTCGGTTGTGCTGTCATTCCTATAATGAATTCAGTGCTGAATTCCATACCCACTTTCTTTAACTCCAAACTAAACTCTCTTCTTTTTTTTTTTCTGTGCTCGGTTGTGCTGTCATTCCTATAATGAATTCAGTGCTGAATTCCATAGCATGACTAAAGCCTTGCCTTGCTTTATTTTGCTTTAGCTCGAGGCTTTAATATTATTATTAATATTTGATTCTTTATTTTTTCTCTCTTCCTGATTTTCCTCAAAGACAGTTTTGCTATTTTTCCTGCATTGTTTACCCCTAGGCTGAAGGCACACTTCCTACCTTTATAATTTAGCAGTGGGATATGAGCACAGCCAGGTGGAAATTCCTGTGTTGCATTATGTAATCCATAAACTTCCATTGATAACCTATCTAATACAAGTAATCGCATTTTGAATTTGGAATCCCCTGAATTGCTTGTTTTTAAAGCAAATAAACATAATTTTAAAACTTAAAAAAAAAAAAACATACTCAGGAAATTATATGATCCACCAGCAGAGTCATTAAGTTTGTTCAATTCTTCAGTCCTGTCAAAAACCTATTAGGTTCCAGTGGGTTCTCCCCAACACATAAATCTTGCCACGCATTTCTTTCTTAATTACATGGCACAGGCTGTCAGCTTGCAAATGTTGTATAGTAAATTAAATTGTCAGAAATACCCAGGTTGAGTTGATTATTTATGCTACTGAAGCTGTGCTGCAGAACTGGAAGGGCTTTCTTGGCTACTTTTGGGCACAGTTTTCATTACTTACACTTGTGGAGACATTTTTGGATAGAGAGAAATAAGCTTGTATTCAACAACTACAGACGATTTGCTCTGTTTGATCAGCCATAAAGTCAAGGCAATGAGATGCTTCCTGATATTTTTAAGTATTTGAGGTAGATTTCAATGTCTCACTTGTCTCCTTGTACCAAATCAGGTCTGTGAGGGTGTGCAGCTACTGATAAGAATTAATTCCATTCCTAGTAAGCAAAAGCAATCTGTTGAAAAATTGGGATTTTTCTGATGAAAATGCCAGAGTATTGGTCTAGAAATCATAATGAGAATATGTACTGGGTATTTTTTCATTATCTTTGATCCAAAGCTCTGGGACCCTCTTCAGAAATCTTTAAACGATTTCTTAGAAAAGCAATATTCTCCTATCTTTACTTTGCCATATATAAATTAACTTTATGCTCTCTGTGACCCTTCTCTCTTTAAAGCAGAGACCAGAGAGCTGATTACCTCAGTAATTAATTTGGCCTGACCCTTGTCCATGTGAATCACCCAGAAGGAAATACACTGGGACAGAAAATATATTGACTATTCCAAGAATTGTCCTTGCTCCAACCCAGAGCCACAGGCCAAAATCTCCATTCTGCTTCCCAGGCAGGATACATCCCTGAGCAAAATAATTCCTCGAAAGAAAGCAATGCAGTATTTCTGTCTCATCAGCACACTCTCATCATGGCAAGGGTGACTTCAGTGGAGAGGTTTCAGAGCAGGATTTTTGATTTACTGGAAAATAATGCCCTGGACCAGAATAGTTTGGTGCAACTTGTTCTGCTGCTTGTATTTTGTTCTTAAAATAAGGTACTCAAGGAATTGTGCATCACTCTTCTTTGCCTTATGGAATTTTGTATTTCAGAAAATCTTGTTGCCAATTAATTCATCTGGATAAATATCTCTCCCTATAAAAAACACAGGTTTTTTGTGAAAAGACAGAATGTTGTGCAGCCTGTAAGACTGTGGGAGTGCTTTCAGAAATGGCTGATGCCAAAGGAAAACACAATTCTGTAAACAGCTTGATCTTGATTTAAAGTCAATCTGAGCTGGGAGAGGGCAGAAACTCAAAGGTTTTGTGTTTTCATCAACTGCTAAACTGGTAGATAATAACTATAGGTAGATAATTCAGATAGGCAATAACTATATTAGGGATAGATAAGTGATTCTGTGATGCATTTTTATTGTCTTAAGATCAAGACCACCAAAATAAAATGGGCATATTTTTATGTTTCCATTAAAAAAGATTCCCAGAATCTACTTTCTTGTTAAACTTGAAACAGAATTTCCAAAGTTGGAAGATGCTTGTTTCCTTTTGGAAATGTGTCTCTCTGCAGCACTTAAGCTGTGTATAATTGATGTGCATTTAAAAAATAAATCTATCTATCTTTGCTATACATGATCAGTGAGACGTTGGCAGCTGGTTGCATCAGTCCTGGGAGAATTTGCAAAACTGCCACAATTTTAGTTCTGTTATGAGAAAGGATGGAGAGATTTTGGATCCTAAATCTGAGAATGAAACTGGCAAAGTTTCTACTGATCTCTTCTCTGGAATTAATTTCTTACATTTCACTGCAGGCACATTTTTCTTGAACTCCAGATACATTTCTAGGACTTTTCCATAGAATAATGGAATATCCTCAGTTGGAAGGGCCCCACAAGGATCATCCAGTCCTACTCCTGGCCCTGCACTGACACCCCAACCACCCCCCTGTCCCCTGATACCCAAACCCTCCTGGAGCTTTGGCAGCCTCAGGGTTGTTCCCATTCCCTGGGGAGCCTGGGCAGTTCCCAGCACCCTCTGGGGGAAGAACCTTTCCCTAATATCCATGCTGAACCTCCACAGAGACCAAAAAGGAGCCTGTATTTACAGTTACCCAATTTCCTAAAACACTCAAGCCTAAATCTCACTACCTTTTTGAAAATTTGGCATAACCTCACCAGTTTTGCTGAATATTTCCAGTCTGCTAAACCATGACGGTGCCCACTCACACTTGGAATTATTTTTGAATGTGGTGTGTTACAGTAGAAAACTTTCCTGAGGATGTAAGAGATGCTGTGAAAGGAGAGGTGGCAATAACTGACTCTGCCCTGTTAATCTGCTTTTAAGACTTCCCTGGTTCTGAGCATCCCAGGGCAAAACCAGACACAAACACTTCCCCAAGGTCCTGAAAAATCACCACAGATGGGAAAAGGAGGAGGGATGGAGAAGGGAAGCCACAGGTGGCAGGGCCAAACATCCCAAAGACATTTCTTCCCTATTTTTACACACTCAAGATCTGCTAGTAACCTTTGGAACCTGTGAGCACCACTCTGTCACTGGGATTTATGACAGCCTAAAGTGTTCACAGAGGTTTTAAAGACAGGCTCGTTTCTTTAAATCACTGCAAACAATGTGTCTTTAAAAGTCCTCTGTTGTGTTGCTGGTGCGTGAGGAGCATTATCCTTGAACTTTCCCCCAAAGATCCTGGAGTGTTGCTAAAATCTGCTCACAATAAGCACATTTGCAGATGTGCAGACACAGAATTATAGGAAGTACAAACAGGACCCCTGTGTAAAGCAGAGCACACTCAGAAGCAGGGAGGTTTATGATTCAGGTAGTTTAAAAGACTTTTCAATAGCCAGTGAAGGAGGTTGTTTGCTTTAGGAAAGTACATACAATAATAATGCACACACTCAGAGCAGAAGGAGAGGAGGCAAAGCAATTATTCTGCTCTTAGTTGGTGTTATTTGGATAATGAACCACCTAGAATGAGGTATTTTGCCAAGATCCTTGTTTGAAATACTTTGTCAGGCAATCTGAATTGTAACTTATGCATGAATCAGCCAGACCTAATGTACTTCATTATTTTTTCCCCATTATGTTGCTGCTGCAGCACACAGATCTCAGTGATCTCAAACTTTTGGGGAAAGCTTTATATACCCCACCACGAAATGGCTAAAGACAACTTCCCCCTATTTTTTGGGATTTCACCATCCATGTAGTGACCAAAATGAATTTATAACAACAAGGCCACGGTGCTGGTGTGTGCTGGAGGATTTGCTGAGCAGTGCAAAGGTGAGACACAGGCAGTTCTCTGATGGAAAAGTGAAATGTGCAAGGCAGTCTGTGCAGAGAATTCTGCTCTGCTGGCATAGGGATTATTGCATTTGCTTGACAGTGAGCACTGTGAAAGATCCACAGAAATGTCCATCACTCAGAGGCTTTTGAAGATGCTGAGGATATTTCTTATCTGCAGTGTCACTGATTGTTCAGCTGCATCTCTCATTTTGAGCTGGGTCTAAGTGTGGATGCTTTTTGAAGACTGATTGCAAAGAGATCAACATTCCTTGGGAAAAAACCCTTTATATGCTGTATTTCCTGGCATTCTCTCCCTATGCAATAGGATGTTTGAGCTAATGCAGATTGTTGGGGGTTCTTTGATTGTAATGTAGTTTAAATATATTGAGAGCTTTGAGCTGGGAATTGGAAACCCAAATTCAAAAGCTCTAAGAATTGAAATATAATGATAAAATTGTGCCATCAGTGCAATTTGTGAATGACATTCAAGCTCCATTATAAATTTAACTCCTTTCTGCATTACCTTCTTTATTAATAAAACCTGTCTGATAGGTCTAGGGTTTTTTCACACTGCCCTAAATTTCATAAAATTAGGGCAACTCTTTCTCTGCTCAGAACTTCCAGGGGAAAAAAAAAATCTAGCAATTGAGAAACTTCTGGTTTGAGTTCTGCTGAGGTTCACAGGGGCAGTGACCAAAGGTGCTTTTGCAAACCCACAGTACCAGAACTGCCTTTTAAACTCTGCTGCTTCCCTAAGGAGTGGCATTCTTATCTTCTGCATGCTTGACTAGAAGTATATAAATATTGCACGCTTGATTTTAAGCCAGGCAAATTCATAGTGGAAATGCAGCATTTTAGTAGAAGAGAATCCAATACTGAGGTCAGAACAGCTGGAGTAACAGCTCTGGAAGTAAATGGCAGTGCAAGGACTGCCTCATTCTATGTGGGATGGATATTTTTTCTTCCTTTTTTTTTTCTTTTTTTCTCTTTTTTCCCCCCTTTGTTTTTCTTTGTTTGTTTGTTTTTTTTTCTTTGTTTTTGTTTTTTCTTTCCGAGAGAGCAATATGGTGGCTTCTTTGTTTTTGTTTTTTCTTTCCGAGAGAGCAAAATGGTGGCTTTTTTGTTTTTTTTTTCTTTGTTTTTGTTTTTTCTTTCCGAGAGAGCAATATGGTGGCTTCTTTGTTTTTTTTAAATAAGAACTTAGAGATTTTTTTGGAAAAGGACCTTAGTTTGAGATCAGCTTTTAAACTTGAGCTCCAGAATTTGGCAGCAGGCAGGAATGTTGCCACGGCAACCCTTTATCCCAGGCTGTGTTACTGAACCTCCTGCCACTTCACCCACAGCCGAATGCTGAAGGCAACCTTGGAGCCTATTGAGTGCTCTGTCCTGGAACAGTCCAGCAGGCCCTGCCAAAAATAGCCTGGGACTTGAGAACACCAGCAGCTAGCTGGGAAAAACTGGGGAGAAAAGTTTTCCCTGTGGAGGTGAATGAATGCCCTCAATCTTGGTGGTGAATTTCCACCCTCCTGGTTAAACCACCGGGTGTTTTCTGGCGAGCAGAGGCGGCTCACAGACATTTCCAGTCTGAGGGATGGTGATTGCATCTGGTTCTGGAATAGCCTTGGAATTCAGGATGCGTCAGGATGTGTCCTCCTCCTTCTCCTGCGCTGGGTGGGGCTGGAAGGGCTGTCCTTGAGGAAGAACTCTCAGGGTGCCAGAAGGCCTGGGAGATGTTCTGTGAGCCCCACAGAACATCTGGGAGATGTTCTGTTCTGCTTCTGCCCACTTCTGTCTGTACAATCAGCCAGCTGGTTGCAGAGAAGCAGCCTCAGTCCAGCCAATTTTTAATATCTACACTCCTCAGTAGCATCTGTTCATTCTTCCTTTTTTTGTTCACAAACAAGCACAGTGCTGGTCAACAAAAAAACATCCAAAACTCTAAAAATGTAGAATTAATTACATTACTTGGGCTCATACCTTCACATGCAGAACTTGAGGGCAGCTTTCTGTGGGTATGTTTGTTATTGCTTGGGAAATTTTTATCTCAGTTTTGGCATTTTGCTCTCCAGACTCCTGAGCAGTTAACCCAAACACCTCTCTGCTCTGCATCAACCTGACTGCTTCCTAAACTCTTTCTTTGTATTTAGAAATACTTGTACTGTGATACTCTTGTCAAAATGTTCTCAGAAAACAAGCTCCAACTGGAAATGTCTGTCAAATAATGCAAAACTGACAGTTTTAGTCAAATTAATGATGACTGATACCATTTGCCACAAGCATCAAAGCTTCCAATAACATTTTCTTCCTGGCAACAGGCAAAAATATTTCTTTTTTTTTTTAGTTGAATTACTTTTTTTTTTCCATTTGGTGGTATGAAATGAACAAGGTTAACATTGTATCTACACAAATTCTTTGTTATTTATCTCATGATCTAGTTAAATGTAGTGCTGTATAACAAAATACCACACCCCCTCATGACATGAAATTTTGTAGTCTACTCCTAACAAGCTGAAATATACATATATAATGTATATTATATAATGTGTGTATTAATACATTATGCATAAGATCCATAGTTTCATATAAGTTTATATCTAAAAATTTCCATATTTTCAAGTAACTTTGTGGGTGATCTGTAGGTGGAGGAGTAGTATTGGGAATTTATCTTTCAAACCTAGCACAAGATGACAGCTTAAGGCTGAGAGAGGGCTGTGTTCTGTGGCTGAGACTGGGGCAGAGGAGACACCAAACAGGAATTGCTGCAGAATTCCTGTGGATTACAGGTGCTGTTTAACAGAAATTCAAACACGACATTGACTTCTGCTATGAAGGAATTGCAGTAGTGCAAGAGATAGGAAATTTTACTGGATTTCACATTTTTTAACACTTTTGAACAAATGAAATGTGAATTCCTCCTGAAGTTCATTCTACACCGAGGCTACAAACCTCAGTGATGAGCACTCTTTGCAAAAACCAGAATATTTCCTCTGAGTAACTGAAGAGCAGATATATCCCATGTAATTAATTTAGTTTTAGATCCTTCTGCAGGAAAAATAAAAAAAAAACTGGGGAAAAGAAGTTTTGTTGTTTTGGGTTTTTTTTTTAGCATAATTTTCATGATGTTTGCTGGAGTGGCTCACCTGCCAGCTACAAGCTGTTCCATAAGAGATTTTTGTTTGTGCTTGTTAGCAGAGTGGATTTATGGATCCTCCTGGTTCCACTGGCCAGCTGGGGATCTAAGGGAGGGCAACAATCCATGGTGAGCTTGTCTTCCTTTTAGCTTCTCTGAAGAGAGAGGTTTTTGTCTTAGACAGGATTATCATACACCAGAATCCATGGAAAAATAAATGGAATTGCTGTCCATGAGAGCCAATACATATCTGGCAAATTCGTAGTAAGTTTAATGCATGCGTGGTAAATAGAATCTAAACCCTAAAGGTGTTTTATCCTTTCAAATTGACTATTTGAGCTCCTGCAGCACTTCCAGTGGCTCTGGATCCATACCCAGGGCACAGCTGAAAGGGAAAGGGAAATTGAAAGGAAAGGGAAGGAAAGGGAAGGAAAGGGAAGGAAAGGGAAGGAAAGGGAAGGAAAGGGAAGGAAAGGGAAGGAAAGGGAAGGAAAGGGAAGGAAAGGGAAGGAAAGGGAAGGAAAGGGAAGGAAAGGAAAGGAAAGGAAAGGAAAGGGGAGGAAAGGAAAGGGGAGGAAAGGAGAGCAAAGGAAAGGAAAGGGGAGCAAAGGGAATGGGAGAAGAATGGGAAAGGAAAAGGAATGTCAGTGATTGCCAAGGAGAAAAGAGCTTTCTCTCTGCCCTGGGTGAGCAGATCCTGTCCTCCACACAGCCACCCCTGTCCCTGGAACCAGGATCACAGAGCTGAGTCCTGTGGTCAGGGACACGTTGACATGTCCCATTCCTCACCAGGCAGCTCCTTGTTTTTGAGCAGCAAGATGGAATTTTGCTGTTTCCCTGCCAAGCTGGGCCATGTCTGGCACAGGGAGGTTTTCATGTGCAGTAACAGCTTTTAGAGGAGAAAAGGCTGAGGAAAACCTTCCCCTTGCACCCTAAAGCAGGTGGATTGTGTCTTGGTGTAACATTTGCATTTCATTCTTTGAATAAATTAATGTTTTAAAGCAAATGCCCAAGGATATTGCAATTATTTTTGCAATTCATACATTTATTCAATGCCTATCAGAAAAGCTCCTGTTAAAGACAGGAGGTAATCTGGGGTAAATGTCAATTACTGCTGGCTTATGTTAGGTCTATAGTGGATGCATTTGTAAGGCATTTTAATATTTAACATTTGAAAACTTTGACTGCCAGATTTTTAATGATGCTGCTACTGGTTCAGCTGTTTTCCTGTCTTCAAAAATTAGAAACATTTCAATATTTAAAATAAGTGTACTGCTCATTCCAAGGCATATGTTGCTGCATATGTTTGTAGCTCTGCTTTTCTGAACGTGTAAGATTTTTTGGCATATATTGGTATTTCATTCTGAACCTGGGGGAATTAATGTTTAGAGTCACTGTTTGAATTCATTTTAGGTTTGATTGTTAAGAGCTCCTCTGGGAGGCAGGGAAGGAATCCCAAGGAGGTATAAATGGAAACAAAGGTAGGTGAAGAAAGAAAGGCAGATGGTGGCAACAATGGCTTCTCTTTTTTTAGATCATTTATTTAGTACAAAGGAGGCTGTCTTAGAAATCCTTTATATACTCCATATTCATTTCCAGTGATAGAAATACCATATTTTCATATTCAACATACATTTTGAGCCATGAAATTTAGCTAATAAAAACCCCTGAATTAATTAGTGCAACCAAAACCCCTCTCATGGTCTTCTAAAGGACTGAGCATCTCAAATGATGCTGCAAATTAAACTGAAGTTTTCTGCAGAAAACTGGTGGTGCCTTTGAGAGATCTCAGATTATTTTTATTAATTTATTTCTTTGTTATCTGTGACTTGCTATTCAGTTTATTCTGTTTCTGTGTTTGAAATATGTGGGTTTTTCTTTCCCAAAGGAGCAATAGTTAACAAGCTCAGAGAGGAATAAACTCAGTGTCTGAAGGTGAAGTTATAAATACTGAATTAACTGGTTTGCTTCTCCCCTGGCTCCAGTATTCTGTCACCTGTTCAGTTTTGGTCAGCAGTACTAAATGCAATGTTAACCATGTCACATTTGACAAAAAACAAATTATCAGTACACTTAATGTTTCCACTATTTTCCAAGCAACCTGTCATGGAATCACTGCTCTGAAAAAAAAGTGCCCTGTATTTATTTCAGCAGGATTTTTTCTTCTTTTGGAGTCTCTTCAGAGCAGAATTGAAATTTAGCACATGCACATTTAGCAAAAATATTTTCATGTCAGTGTGTCACTCAACATTCTTTCCCTGTTAGCCATGAAATATTTTTTTCCAAGTCACATCTTTAGATAAAAGGGAAAATCTAAGATATTTTTAGCATTTGGAAAACAGATTTCTGCTTTATTTTTGCATAAAATGAATGAATTTCACTTTCAACAAGTACATCTATATCCTGACAGGCAGAAAAGCTGAAGTTTTGTGAGTTACTTTTTTCCCCAGGTTCTGCCTGTTCAACCAAAGGAACTCATTCCTGAAGTTGACAGAGGGTGGGAATTAATACAAAGCATGTCCATTTCCTATTAAATGTGTTATTCTGGAAGAGGAAAATTTTAATCTCAGCAGAAATAATTAAAATTCAAGGCATTAATTATACTTTAATTAAACCAAACCATATTTCATAGGATTGCTTTGGCAGTATGAGAAAGAGTCTGTGTCCTCAGCAGCTTGTGAGGTGCTCATGACAAATTATAAAGTCACTGAAGCCAAGTAGAATTGTTCCAGTCAATTAAGTGTGTCTGTGAAGGGATAGATGCAGTATGTAAAGAGGGAAAAATATAGTGGAATTTGAAAGTTTTCCAGACTTACACATTAAATTGGTTCTTTTTTCTCTCCATGTAATTTTAAGAAGTCCATTGGTTTTGGTTTGGCCAGTAATTCTATTAACCTGTTAGACAATAATGACACATCCACTGCTCTGCTAATTGAGATTTCTCTGAATGGCATGGCTCAAAATGCTGCTTCTCTGTATGAGAAAATGAATTTAAAAGCAGAGATTGTGCTAAAACTTATGGCAAACAATGTTTTGGAATTCAGTGGGCCTCTAGTGTTTTCTTCTTTATTGTTTTATTCCTAAATAATTTGGCATTCAAATGTAGATATGATCTATAAATGTGTGTGGTTTAATGATTAGAACTGAATTTATAAGTTTCGTTATAGCCTCAAAAATATTAGTGAGAGGGATTTTTTGGAGGGAAGAGAGGGTTTTGGTTATTTGGGGTTTGGGGAGGATTTTTTTAAACAGAATGTAGATAGTCATTAACTGCAAAGTTTTTTTATTACTGTGGGTCACATTGCACAGCAGGCAGGCAATTTTCTGTGACTGGGATGTGTGCAAGGAGATCCCAGGTACAGCAGCTTCCACACTCCATCTTTTAAAGCCTACAGCTTAGTGTTAAAAAAAAGAAAAAGCATAAAAATATGAATTAACTGCTTGGATTTGTACTCTTTAATCTTTAATTGGTTTTGACCTTTGTTTTCTAAAGCCTCCTGTGCTCTGCTGTACAAATAGAAGTGGGCACAGGGAGCACACCTGGCTGGGGCTGCTGAGGATTTTAGGCAGTTGCAGCATTTTACATCTTTTCCACAGGGTTAATTAATTGTAGGCAAGAGTTGGGATCTGGCAGCTATCTGACTTCTCCCTCTACTGAAATTAGTGAGGTGAGTAATTAATACTCATGGGACTACTCAAGGGAAGGGCTTCTGCACAGCAAAGAAATTCGATGTTACCGAGGCAAACAGTAAAAGGGACAGGTGATAAAAAAATGTGTGAAGTGTGCAAAGTATTGACAAGGTATTGATCAGGTCATGCTTGAAAATCTGAGTTGGAGGAATGTATTTAACTGTAGTAAATAGGAATGTGTCTCTATTTGAATCAGCATGGAGCTGTTGGGGTATGTCCAGCACATTTCTTAATTCTTATTTCTCCTTCTGTGCGGTGCCAGGGTTGTTCCTGAGCTCATTTTGTTGGAAATGACTCTGTTAGTCCTGTGGATGATGCTGCACCTAAATGAGCTTTTCATGGCAAACAGAACTGGGCACTGCCAAAGGTACTTCTTATCAGATTGGCGTGGATATTGTGTGACTCTACATAAAATGCTTTTAAAGCACGTCAGCCACATTTACAGCCTGACACAACTGTGTGGAGCTGTTCAAGTTACAGCTGAGTTTAGTCTTTAGTGCATGAGCAGGGTCCAGGTTGGATCCACATCAGGGATCCTCCTGTAGCTGCACCAGAATCAGTCCTGGGGGTAAGTCATGCCACAAAAAGGACACGTGGCTTAGCAGAGTTTTTGTCACAGCTCACTAAACCCTTCCTGTTCCTCAAACTTCCAAGAAATTCCTAATTAACATTTGTTTACCAGCTCATTATAAAGCTTGCGTGTGACAATGACAGCAGGGGGATTTGAGCAGTGATGCTCAGTAAAGTGAATGATCCCACATTATTTCATTGTAATCTTTCATAAGAGTCTCAGTTATTTCCCAAGTTTCTCATACCTGGCAGTACTTAATGAGTAAGTCTTGGCTCTGTTCAATGGAACTGAGCTTTCTAAGTGGAAATTGAACAAAAGATGCAAATTGAACTAGAGCTTTGGATTCTGATATGCTTTTTTTTTTCTGTGCTATTTGCATGAACCTGCCATGTTGTTGAACTTTGATTCACTCCTTTTGTATGAGACCCTTATTCTTAGTTTAAAAAAAAATCTATTTTGATTTTTAGAAGGAATTGATTAGCTAAGAAAGTTCAACCTATGCTTTTCAAATTGATCAATGATTTAACCTGTTGTAATTATATTTCCTGAAATTCTACAGCATGGAAATTCCATTATATTACATCATGTAAACACCTCCTAAAGGGTTGTTTCATCATGCTTTGCTAACTTAAGTAGAGTTAGTGAACATTTAGAACTACAGCAATCATTAAGGTTGGAAAAGGCCTCCAAGACTGAATCCACCTGTTAAACACCCACTAAACCATAGTGTGAAGGGCCACATCTGCTCATTTTTGAACACCTCCAGGGGTGGTGACTCCACCACTGGCCTGCTCAGCCTGTTCAATGTTTAACCACTCTTTAAAAAAAAGGAATTTTTCCCAACCTGGCCAAGGTGGAGAAGGTCCTGCTGTGAGCCTTGCTGCCACCTTTGTCACTTGGGGCCCTGGGCTGGTCCTGGGACCACCGAGGCTGTGGGGCTGATCCCTGGACGGGCCATTCACTGGAGAGCTGGACTTGGTGGGCCCCGTGGGTCCCTTCCAACCCAGAGTATTCTGGGTTTAATGCACTTGACTGCTCACTGCCCAAGCTGCAGGAGGGTTGGTGACACTGACCCTGAGCAGTTTGGACCTGATGCTGCAAACATCTGATGGCAGCACACAGCCCTTCCCTGGGCAGATGGCTCTCCACCAGGCTGAGGACAGCCCGGAGCAGCTCCTCACACCTGGGGGATGCTGGGTCACCCTGTTTTGTAAGAAAAGCAGGAACATATCCTTTTTATGGTGTGCCATCATGGCAGGAAGGAATGAGGAATCTTAATCCATGTTCTCAGAAGGCTAATTTATTATTTTATGATACTATATTATATTAAAGAATACTAAACTAAATGATACTAAAGAATACAGAAAGGATACTTACAGAAGGCTAAAAAGATAATAATGAAACTCGTGACTCTTTCCAGAGCCCTGACACAGCTTGGCCCTGATTGGCCAATGAGTCAAAACAATTCACAGTAGAAACAATAAAACAATCTCCAAACACATTCCAAAGCAGCAAAACACAGGAGAAGAAAATCAGATAATTATTGTTTTCCTTTTTCTCTGAGGCTTCTCAGCTTCCCAGGAGAAAAATGCTGGGCAAAGGGATTTTTCAGAAAATATGAATGTGACAAGCACAAATACTGGGCAGATGGCTCTCCACCAGGCTGAGGACAGCCCGGAGCAGCTCCTCACACCTGGGGGATGCTGGGTCACCCTGTTTTGTAAGAAAAGCAGGAACATATTGTATTTATGGGGTGCCCTCATGGCAGGAAGGAATAATGAATCTGACCCCATGTTCTCAGAAGGTTAATTTATTATTTTATGATACTATATTATATTAAAGAATACTAAACTAAATGATACTAAAGAATACAGAAAGGATACTTACAGAAGGCTAAAAAGATAATAATGAAACTCGTGACTCTTTCCAGAGCCCTGACACAGCTTGGCCCTGATTGGCCAATGAGTCAAAACAATTCACAGTAGAAACAATAAAACAATCTCCAAACACATTCCAAAGCAGCAAAACACAGGAGAAGAAAATCAGATAATTATTGTTTTCCTTTTTCTCTGAGGCTTCTCAGCTTCCCAGGAGAAAAATGCTGGGCAAAAGGATTTTTCAGAAAATATGAATGTGACAAGCACAAATACTGCTTTTCCCATTCTGGGCTCATCATTAATGAGACTGTTTCTGGGTACTGTAGCACCAACGTTGGTACCAGATTCTTCCTTCCTGGAGGTCAGGTTAAAAACCACCCACTTTGAAAGTCCTGGTTATGGAAAAGTCTCATAAACTCTGAAATATTACTAGAGAGAAAATCAAAACACATGGCCTGGGTGAGTAAAAGTTAAGAGTTTTGAGCAAAGCTTTTGAATCATGAAGGGTAATTACAGGGATGAACATTTAAGTGTCATTTTTTGTGGCTTAATATACTATTGCTTTCTAAAACTCTTTACCAGAGTTCTCAGAACTGCTTCTCTGCTGGAGATAGCTCCATGTTTATCCCTGACTTTTAATAACCTTGTCTTTAATTCTGTTCCCTGTAGAGTGGAAACAGACTTTGTGGATTAATTTAGTTCTAGGCTGCTTTTCCTGCTCAAGTCCTGTTCTGTTTTCCCTTCAAACTGTAAAATCTCCTGTTTAAGTCATGTACTGAACACAAAATTTCTCATAAAAGAAAATGTTCAAGGTTGCTCTTTGAGGCAATGGGAAGTATTGAAGGGTGAAAGGGGAATCCTCTAAAAGGAAGTGTAGACAGGGGTGTGAGTGGTTTGGCCACGTGCAAGTAGACAAAAGGCTGGTTTAGAGTGAAAGCCTTTCCAGCATCTGAGAGAGTGTTAGCAGCACTGCAGTGCCTCCTTGGATATGACTCAGAGAGCTGTTGCTGTTTAATTAGACAGGAAAATTGTGACCCAGTCATGGCATGTGCCTAAGAACAGGAGTTTGGAGCAAATTGCAGTGAATATTAGAGCTGTTGCAGAGGGGAAAGTGAAGCAGAAATTTGAAATTACTTATTTTTTAAATTAGAAAATATGTTTTTTCCCTTTCTTCTTAGTGTATCAATCATAACTATTTCTTATTTAATTATTTCAGCCCTTTTCTCCCTCCTGGAACTGGTTGTCCCTGGTTGCTTTGTTTCTTGGCCAAAGATAAAACTGCCTGTGAAGCCAGCAAAGCCTGTTAAATAAGCTGTCAAAACAAGAACTGTTTCATACCTTGGAGCTCAGTAAGGAAGCCAATTTTATACAACTTAAAAATGAAAGTCTCTCAGTGTCACCTTGTTGGAAAACCTGGAGATAGACTGCACAGGGCTCCTTTTCATTATGATGCACCTGTAGGCTATCCAATTTCTGTAAGGAATGGTGGAGGAAACATCACAGTCACAGCAAAACTGCCGTGATAAAAGGCAGGGGCTTTTCTTCAGGAACAGGTTTTAAATTAAAATGAGAAGATTGTAAATAGGGTTCATGGTGTTAGAGGAGGATTTGGGTAGATCTGTGTCAGACATCCTTCGATGTGGTAGAGAAGCCTGAGACTGAGATTCAGATATGTGAGAAAATAGCACCTTGAGAGAAAACTCGAGTACTTCAGAGCAAGTGTTCCACTTTCTATCTCTGCAGCTCTAGCAAGGGCTCTCTTCTGAAGTCTGACTAAAGGCAGCTTTTTATTTGACGAGAGTTTCACATTAATTCAATTACATGTGTAAGCTGCATTCCATTTGCACACATGATGGTGTGGGAACTGACTGAAAGGTGCAAGAATTAAATACTGGCTTGAAGTAGAGGCAGCAGGTCTTGTATTTCATTAGGAATAGTTTCATCTTAAAGCTAAAAGCTCTAACCATCAGTTTTTCCTAAAAATGCAGAACCTAACCCTGTTCACAGGAAAGTCAAGGGGCAAACTGAGAATATGGTTCTTATTTAGATATTTGATTCAAGAAAGTTTGCTTAAATGCCTTCAAGCCAGAGAATATTAACATAGAAAGAGAATATTAATAAAAGGTACTTTTAAAATAATCAAGTGCTAGCAAAAGCATTATCACTTCAAACTGTGGTAACTGTACCAGTCTGTCTGTGCTGCAGCACTAATGAGTGCTGTCATCTTAGAAAAGATCTAATTATAGAGCAGGGATTTCCTGCAGAAGTTTTGACATTTTTAAATACAAATAATATCATTTGGGGTAAAAATGCAAAGGGTAATGGTTTCCTCAAAACAAATGTCTGAATAAAAATTGACATTGATGTTTAGAAAAGATATCTAAAAGGAAAAAACTTGCTTTTGACTGCTCATGGGAATGTCAGTAGAGAGTAAGAGACAAAGCTGGAAAAGAAATAATGAATGTTAACACTTAGGAGGGGAACAACTCAACGTTCTAGAACACCCCAGAACAAAACCCATTCCAGTTGGGTTGGCTATTTTAAGATGTTCCCAAACCACTTGGTACTGAATTAATACAGCCTTTAGTCCCACATGTGGCATCAGAGCACTGAAAATCACTCTCTTTGTAGTTCTAGGAAGTATCTAGATGCCAGTACTAACTGTCATTAAAACATGTGCTCAAATATGGCAGTTTTTCCAGAATATTTTTCAAGGAAAGACCGAGGTCAGGTTTTTTTTCTCCTTTTCTTTTTCTTTTTTTTTTTTTTTTTTTCTAGGTCAGGTTTTTTTCTCCTTTTCTTTTTCTTCTTTTTTTTTTTTTTCCCTTTACCAGCAGGATCTGATTCAAGATTGGATTTGCCATGGAAATACATTTATCCAATGTTGCATCTGAGGTGGGAAGAATTATAGTGTGACTGATGAGCAGCACTGAAAGTCTTATCTTTGTTCTATAACCAGAGGGGCCAAGCTACAACTCTGCATTTCCCTTCTTTTCTTATCTGCTCTCATCTGTCATGCATCACAGTTTCTGATTGATTACTCACTTTTTGTATACATTAAGCATGCACACAAACACCAATAATTATTGGATGAATCTCTGTGTTTACAGCTCCTGCTGCCTGCTTGTAAGTGTCTCACAGATATTTCCTGGTCTGCACATCCTCCTGTGATATGTGATAAAAAGGAAGGTGCATGAGAGGAAAAATAATTGGCTAAAGTGCAAAATGAGGTAGGAGTGCAAGCTCATCTTGAACCTTGAGGGAATTTAATAGTAATTACATAAGGCTTGGAGGTTGGAGCTTTGCTGTCCAGCACATTCATAACATCTGGGAGAAGGATTGGAGTTATCAGATGTTAACATTTCCTGATGATGCTGAGCAGCAGATTATCACACTCAGGCCCTGGCAGTGAGGGATTGTAGATTTCAATAAAAAGTTCAGTAACTGGGAAATAAAAGGGTCCCTGAGATTCAACAGAGAAATGTCAAATTATGCAGTGGTGGAATGATGGGCTCTGAGTTGTGCCCAAGAGAGATCCTGGGTTATCATTATAACATCATGAAAATGTAAAATTATGTCCCCCTTTAAAAAAAAATTTATAAATTGACTCTGGGGATGTTCAGCTGAATTTGCTTGGCTGTTACAGGATTTCCTGATGTCTGCCTGTGGTCACTGAGAGAGGAGTAATATTTGGGTGTCACTGCTCTCCCAATGGCACACCCTGCTCTGCAGTCACTCACTGCTTTGTGGACTCGAACACAACGAGAACTGTGAGCAGGCCAGAATGAAACAGATGAAAAAGGGTGCCAGAACACAAGGAAATGAGCAAGTCCTACAATTCTATCTAATTTCAGACTGAATTTATGGAGTGAAAAGAGGAATTCACACCAGATTTCTCTGTGCAGAGCTATTGGTTTAACAACCAAAAAAACCCCACCAACCAAACACGTTGAATCCTTGTAGAAAAATCCATGTAAAAAATGCACCTTGTAGTACTGAAATCCCTGGGTGTAAACCATGTATGTCTTAGAACTGCACACTCAGGCAAAAAAAAAAATAAATTTGATCAAGCATAAGGATTTGTGCACAACCTTAATAATATATATTAAAGCAAGAAATGAGTCATATGTAACTTTTAAAAACCCACAAAACACAGCAAAAGAAATATCACAGATTTCTTTATTTCCTTAAATCATTCCCTCCCTGACTCCAGAAATAGCCTTTGTATTTCATTTTCTAGTTATATTGACATCATTCCAGCCAACAAACCCTAAAGGTATAGAAGGATGGCAAATGAAATAGCTTGGAGTACTAATGGAAGAATTCCTGGTTTTTGGGTTGTTTTTTGCCTTTCAGCTGAGTTCAAAGATTAGTGCTGCAAGCACAGTTAAAATGTATCCAGTGGTAGAAAATTAATTATGAATGTACTTTAAGTAGAGACTGTTAAACTTCAGCAGTTTTTAATATAGAACAAACAGCAATGAAAATTATTATCATTATAGATGCTGACAAAAGAAAGGCCTTCCAAGGACTCCAAAAGAGTCATGGCTGTGACACATTTACGTGGGTTTGTCTGAGAAAATGAGAGCCTTTTGTTGCTTTTCAGGAATAGAAACCCATTGGTCCCCCACAGAGCTAAAAGCAGACAGAATTTTAGGGGCAGTATCTTACCCTGAGAGTTTTTGAAGCTAAGTTTAGTTTTTAGCTTAGTTTCTGAGCATCATCTGTGGTTTATATGCTAGTCAGCCTTGATCAAACCCCTTAGGGCTGGGATTTTATTGATCTTCCTGACAGATGTCCTGTACTCTAGGGTGAATTGGTGCTTAAGCAATAAATACTTTTAGAAATATATTCCCCACAGTCAGGGAAGAGTGATTAAGACAAAAATGCTCAAAAGCTATTGTCAGAATTTGCAAGCATTTGTTGCTATGGCTGTAATTAAAATCCTGAAAGAAAATCAAGCTTTTAAGCCAACTTGTGCCATCCATAAAAAAAAAAAACCAAAAAACAAATACCAATTCATTCCCAAAAATTGTCTTCAGCACATTTTGTTGTTTATCAAAACAAATACTCATGTAAATACTGTCTTGATTTTGTTAATTATATTTCCACCAATACACCAGAGACTATTCTTTCAGAATATTAATTTCTTTATGTAAATTAGGAAGGGGGGTTAGAAATAATGCTGCTGTTGCAAACCATTTATCTGTTCTGTGGTGTAAAGAGATCCAATTTCAGCCGCTTGCAGGATGATAATTGTGGTTACTGTTGTCATTAGATTTTTTAGAAGGGAATAGGGTTTGTAGCTTGTGGCTTGCAGGACTGGTATTTTCAAATGGAAGATTTTTGCATGGACTTTGTTCAAGAAATACTTAAAATTTCCAGTCAGAAGCAATTCCCGTTCTTGCTTCCAGCAGCCCTGTGCTCACAGGACTCATTACTGTGCTTGTCATGCCATTTCCCATTCACCAGACACAAAGCTTTTGGATTTTTTCATACCAAGATGGAGAGGTGACAAAACCATGGTCCAGGCACAGGTTTTTGCTCTCTGATAAATAGTTTTTATTCCAACACTGGGGCTCTCTGTGGGCATTCATCTCGTGGGCATATGGGCTGGCCTTTATTTAGCCCATCAAATTTGCAATAGTGAGGGAACTATTCCAAGATCAAAGGTGAATGGTGCACAATAGCTTGTAGAGAAGATGTTTGCCAGGTTTGGACTTTGTTCCAGCACAGTGCTGAGGTTTGTTATATAAAATTCTGGTGCAAATTCTGTCCAATGAAATTTTGTCTCAAGTGTCTATATTAGAGATCAGTGCCATCAGTTCAGGAATAACTTTACGAAGCAGGAAGGAGAAAATTCTCCCAAGCAAGCTGTCAGGAATCTGTGGTGGATCCTTTAGGGAGAAGACTACAATGGGCAGTTTTGGGCAATGAGTGTGAGAAGCACAAAGAAGCAGGAGCTGCTGCACAGGGACAGGCATCTCTTTGGCTTCCAAAGCAGCCCAGGCTGGGGAGGCACAGAGCCCTGCCAGCTCCACACAGGCAGGAGCATGTTTTGGGGAACAAGGTCCCCAAGGGCAGATGAGGTTGAGGCTGGTGTTGTATTGATGCCTCCCATCCCTTGCCAAGGTGAGGGCGCAGCTGGGCTGTGTTTGCAGCTGAAGGGCTGGGTTTGCTCTCCCAGCCAGGAGCTGCTCTCAGAGCCTGCTGTGCTCACATTGGGCTGTGGGCTCAGCAGAACTGAGGGTCACATTCTGTGGGGTGGTAATGAACCCTGAGCAGGGCAGGAACGGGGTGAGGGGGACCATGGGACACCCAGTAATTGTTTCACAAATGTGCTGCCATGTCCTGGGTCTGCCTTGTGTGCCACAAAGACATCAGATTTTTTGTTTCTAAACAATCAGTTTTCCAAACCCTTTAAACATAAGCTAGGCCTTTTCCTGTTGAAACACAATACTAATAACAAACCCACTGGTACCTCTTAAAATACAGTTATAACATTTATAAATCTATTGTGACTTAGTGCTTCCCTCAGTCGGAACAGTGCTGGGAGTCAATTAAAATGCTGAAGGAGAAATTAACTGGAGGAGCAGATGAACCAAGCAGATGAAAGACAAGTAATTCTTTCTTATCTAGGAAATACTTCTTCAAACAAAATAGATTTGAAAGAAGCACCACTGAGATGTATAGATGGAGAGAAAATGGATCCTTAAATGACTGACTTCTTATTTCTTCCAACTGTTTGATTCCTCTTGGAAGCTAATTCTCTTTCAGCAATTCCATAAGGGATACCAGCAAAATAATTTTCAGTGTCTATTTAAGCAATACAGGACTTAAATCTTCTTTATGAAGATGTTTCCAAACACTAAACTATAACAAGTAAGTAAATTTCATATAAAATCTATTTCTTCTACTTCTCTCTTTTGGAGAATAAGAAAACTCAGTCATATTTTTATCATTTTTCAATTGCTTAACTTTTGTCTGATTTTGAATGCATTGAGCTAATGGCTTAACAAAACAGTTTTAGGATGGGAATAAGTATCCAGGATCCCAGGATAATTGTTCCTAACTCGCTGTTAAAGCATTTAGTGGCTTTAGTAGGTGACATCATGGCATGTCTTATGAATTCAATCCCTTGTCTAGGAGGAGATTTCATGTCACTAGAAATGGAAATGGAGACACAGTAGTTTTGTTTCCTACATTTTCCAGTTTTACCAGTTCTGTTCAGTTTCTGTTCTGTCATTATGTGAAAATCTTGAAGATATTTGTCACCAAATAAATGAGCTCCTCTCGTTTGTGTAGAGATCTCAATTTGTGCACAGCTTTTCTGGTACATTAAAGTCATGTTCACAAATTATTTGAAGTTGGTGTATTAAAAAATATCTGTCATCAAACTATATCAGCAACACTGAATTCATTTCCATGGCCTTTTTTTCTGACCTTCTCAAATAATACTCCAAAATGCATTAGGATTTACAAGAACTCAGCTTTAAGCTTTCTGAGGTCACGTGTTTACTATTTTTAGACAAATATTCAAGTTAGGCTTCAGAACTTAATTTCTGAAATAAGTTATTTGAAGCATGACCTGAGTTTACTTCCATGTATGAATATTATATGAAAGGATTAAGACTAGCCTTTGGAAAGCAATCCCAGTTCTCTTACAAGACACCATTCCTTTTCTCAGGCAGCTTTGATCTGCCATTCTTTAAAACCAGGCAGATTTTCCTTTCTTTAGTAGAGGTTTTGTACTGGATATCTGCTTAGGAAACTAAGTGATATATTCAAATTCTTAATTAACACTTAGTGAAAGGCTCTAATCCATACAAGATGAATAAACATCCAAATATGAATAACTTAGAATAACTCATAATAATAATAACTAACTCAGAATAACTGAGTAAAAGATGAATAATAAAAGCTGTGCTGCAAATGATAAAAATATTGCTGTCAGCAAAGAAACAGAATTTCTGAAAAAGTACTGAAACCATGTTTCAGAAAAAGCCTCCAGACATATTCTAGGGTTATGTAAGAATTACTTCTTATGTCTTTTCTACCTCTGTTCAACTTTGGAGTGGTTCTTCCTCCCAAGACTGTCCCAGTTCACAGCTCATTGCCAATCTCTCCACATGTACTTCAGCCACACCAAAAGTTTACTGTGGTCAGGAGTCTGTAAAAGTGAAAGTGATGCAGAAAATGTGGAATTTCTGTCCTGGTTCCACTCCTCTGCTAGCTGCTTGTCCCCACTGAGGAGCAGCCAGAAAGGAGGAAGGGTTTTGCAGGGCTGATGGAGACAATGAGGAAAGCAGAGAAAGGCTGGAAATTGAAAGGTGTGACAGCAGCACGGCCTTGGGGAAGGGGTGCCCTGAGGGATTTGGGATGCCAAGGCTCTGAGCCAGTGGAGGGGAAAGAGTTTGTATAAAGTCTGAATGAAGAGCAGGTAGTAGGACTTGAGAGAAAATGAAATTGTTTAAGCAGTTAGGAAAAAAGAAATAAATAGATGCATCCTTATGATGCATCCTTTTCACCCCACAAGGCAATGGAACATGTTTAACCCAAGCCCCACTGAACAGTCATGTACAGAAACTAAAAAAATTTTTTTCACTTTTTTTCATTTGACTTATTGACAGATGGATCAAGTCAACATTCGAAAGTGACATACGGAAAAACTTCTAATTTTTTTAAAAGATACTTTTTCATGATGCCTTCCAAAACAAGAATGGAAATCAGGACCTAATAATATTTCAGATGTTTCTCCTCACAGGTGCAAAAGTTCTTACAGCCACCGCAGATTATTTATTTACTGGGGGTTATCTGCTCTGCTCTGCACCATTACTTCTGCCTATCAATGCTTTCTGACCTGAGCACACAGTTTTCTTGCTGGATTGCAGGATCAGCTTCAATCCCCTCCTGGTATCTCCAGAGACTCCCTGTGTGTGATATCAGCTCTCACAAGCTGATAACGGTGTCACAAATTCTTTCCCATTTTGATGTAGTGTAATACAAGCTGTTGTACAAGTCTTCATGTCTCAAGCTTTTTGATACAGTACATTTATTTTGTAATTCTGAGAGTTCTCAGACACCAAAATGAACCAGACAAGCGTTGACAGCATGAACAGTAGGCACAGGATAAAAAAGCAAAAGCTGGAACTGAGAGTATTGGAATTGTAATTACAGGTTTTAGTATTTGATTTTTTAAAAAACATTTTTATAAAGTTAAGATCCTTAAATCCCTCAAACCAAAAGCTGAAATATTATCTGCACTGCAATTTGCTTTTCTCTTTGGGTTTTGCTGGGTTTGGGAGGCATTGGCATTCCTTTGTACCTCACCCTGTCAGAGAGCAAAGCCACACCAAATCCTCCTGGGCCAGGGGATCTGTGGCAGTCACAAACTGCTTTGCTCCCCAAAATGCATCTCCTGAGGTAGTTCAAGGAACAGGGAGAACATTTCCTTCTATCAGTCTTTTCAGCTCACACCCAGTGTGACATTTTCAAGCTGTTTTCTCCATTATTGCCAGATCAGACTCTGTGGATGTGTCTGGGTCAGTCATGAGCAGACACAATCCTCCATTCCTCATGTGATCCCACATTGCTTCCTCCAGAGGACTGCAAACCAGGTAGACTATTGGTTCCCAATTCTTCTGCTTGAGAAAGTATGAATAGATAGAAAAAAAAATACTGCAGTCTTTTTGTAGGAAGCATTCTTTTCCCTAATATTGGTAAATGTGTGTCAATGATTGTTAAATGCTCCTAATTGAAGATCTGATATGGAAGTATTTACTGGAATATCATATTTCTGCTCTTATTGTATAAGTCTTTGTATATCTGATTTTATGAAAATTTAAACTATCATTTCATAGTTCACCCTGCCTCTGACAGGAAGGTTGGGCTAGATGGGCTGGGACCTTCAGAGGATGTCCCCAGCCTGAATTATTCCATGATTCTAAATTGTTACACATGTCATTGCAAAGATTCATGAAATAGACTGTGACAATCCAGGTTTGCCCCAAGAAAAAGGCCCCACAGAATTGTTGAGGTTAATGGAGTTTATCCCTTTCTCAGTGACTTTTGAATCTACCTGTTTATAAATATTGGTATTGCTTAACAGTAAAATTTACCAAGAGCCTTAAAAGTGCTGTAACCTTTAATCATGCTTTATTTACTGGTTTTATTTGTATTGATCCAGCCAACTTTAAATGGAGTTAGAGAGTAAAACCATCCCACTGCTCATTTCAGAGGGTAAGCCAGCTCTGTGATTTCTCACTCTGAGATTTCTCAGTAGAGCTCCAGCAGAACCAAGCAGACGGCTGCCTTGAGATGCTGCCTTTTTTCCTGGTGCATATTTTTGCAGGTTATTTTTAGTGCAGTTATTTGTGGTGAGCACTCCAGAGCGTTTGGGAGAAGGTGCTGAGCTGCATTTGAATTCAGGGAACAGCGACAGCTCTGGCCAGGCTGCGCTGCTGGGGCAGAGGTGTGTCCATGAGCTGTGGGAGGGCAGGGACAGGAATTCAGCTCCTCCATCCCACTGACCTTGCTCGTGTCATCCCAACCATCAGACACTTGGGTCGGGTTGTAAATAGAATATGACACACAGACTTTGAGGGAGCTGATCTCCCCTTCTGGGTATTTACACTCCAGTCTGTGGGCTAAATTTGGGGACCTTTCTGTCTAAAAATTCTCTGCAGAGGATATACAGTGAGGGAGAGGAAGAAAACCATCACCAAACTCCTCCAGGGGATGGTGTTCCTTGATATTATTATTCCTTGGACATTTTCCATGTAATTTATAGTATCTTCAGCTAGCTAATGGAACAGAACTGACACTGTCTTAATATTTGACAAGCTAATTATCCCACATGTAGTAAACAAGGGTTTATGTGAAGTCTTCACATTTTCTTAAGTGAAACAGAAGCAGACAGCCCTGTTCCTTTTCTGAGCAAAACATTCAAGTGTTGCACACTTCACATTATGCAGTTTTATTTTTGATGTTGTAGTCAAGTAATTAGATCCTGCCTTATCTGGTTGACTTGAAGACTCATTGCATCAACCTTTTGAGTACTGCTGCTGAACATGTAGTGGCCATAAGGATTATTTTATCCAGGTATGTTCTGTGGCCAAGTGGGTGATGAAAACGTTTTAAAGTAAATAATAAATTTATAATAATTTCATAATATCTATATATTCTCACATATGTATGTATTAGATAATGACTCACCTTTTCTGTAACCCACAGTAAGTTGGTGTTTGTTCTCTAAAATGGGCATCTGTGGATTCAGCTGTTTCACACATCCTGGCATCACTGCCTATTTTCATCTTCTGTATTTACACAGAGTATATTTGACCCCATATAGCCTGAAATCAATTATGTCTCATCAGAAGAGACAGAGAGTTAAGGAACCTTGTTTTGCATGGCTGTAGCTGAGCTAACAAGCAGTTTCCAAATGGAAAATGGTCAATTCCTCAAAAGGTATTAGTTCTAGTTTTCCTACCCCAGAGTATGCTCCTGTGAGTACAGAGCACTTATTAGACATGGTTTGTAAAAATCCTACTTAAAATGATGCATTATCTTGCTCTGTGCACTTTTCTGAGGGGTATTTTTTCTTTGGTGAGTTTTTGACAGTATGAGTGAAGGCAATATGTTCTTGTTGCAGTGTGAAATTGTTCAGATTTTAACAAAAATAGTTAAATCTCTTGATTCTAGGTTTAAAAAGCAATAAATGTATTGGCTGTTTTCAGTAGATGGCACAATATGTCGACCAACACTTAACAGCAGAAATCATTAACTGCTTAAAAAAATTTAAAATAACCAGACAGGTTGGTGTACAACTGAATCTAAATCTTCTAGATATCCATGCAATATTTACAGGAAGAGCAAGAGGATTGCAAACTTCCTCCTCCCTGTGATATTCCCACACTTATTCTCCAAATGTGCTCCGATGGGCATCAGCCCTACTGCATAAGCAAATCAGGCAAGAGCTGTGCTTTTTATTGGTGCTGCCAGCAAGCTGGTGGAGGTTTTTGGAATTAACTCTCCTAAAGAAATCTCTCTGGATCTGATCTCTCACTTCATGCAGGCGTATGTACAGTCAGCTGTCATCACTACCTACAGAGCTTTAGTGTACCCAGTGCTTTAAAGAGGGGTAGAACTATCTAATTATATAGAAAAGTCATGAATCTCGGAAGTAATTGGATTATTTTCTTCATGTATTCAGCTTCTCCATGCTTTAACTCCTTCTTTACTGCCAAGCCACTTGACTTATCCAGTAAAAATACAAAGCACAGCATGAAAATTGCCTCAGCATCCCTTCCATTCACAACAGAGCTGTGCTGTGTTGGCATCACCTGCTGAATCTGAGTTTCAGAGCAGCCCTTGAGGCAGTGTCTGCTCTCCTGTCTTGTGTCTGCATCCTGCTTCCACCCCAGAGGCAGCTGTGGTGTGTCCTGCTCCATTGTGCTCTCAGCTTTCCTTCCAAAGGAGCTGGAAAAGCAGCCAGGGCAGGGCTTGGGCAGCCCCAGGGTGTGCAGTGGGGCTCTCAGCCCTGCTCCTGAGCTGCCTCAGGATGAGCTCCCAGAGCCAGGAGTGCCCAGCCCAGCACGGAGCATCTGCTCCTGGCAGGATCTCTGCGTGCCCAGAGCTCCAGCCACACACAACTGGAACTCCTCCCAGTCCTCCCAGTGTTGCAGAGGGAAGCACAATCAATTACAGAAACAGAAACAAAGCCAAGAATGTCTTTATCACCGAGAATATCTTTAATGTTTTCTGATCTCATCTCCCCCCTTATCTCTGTCATTCCTTTGTCCTTTTTCAGCCAATCTAAGTTGAAATTCTTCCTGCATTTGTGCTCTGCTTTTCAATTCTGTTGCCTCTCACTATTTTACTGTCAAATTTCTCTGCATCAGCCATGGTCATTTTATCAATCTTGTTGTTATCAAGCTTTATGAATGAGATACCTTTAACCTGGTTTTTTCCCTGCTGAGGAGATGCTTTGTAAGATCCACTTCCTCTGCTCATTTACAATAAACTAAAGCCTACTTCAGAGATGTGGTGAGCACTGAGGCGTGTGAGCACACTGTCTAGTGGAATCCTTTTGGATGAAGTCATTTATTTATCTACATTATAAATTAAGGAAGTGGTGAGGAACACATGGTACTGTAGTTTAAAACAGAAAGTAGTATGAGGATAAGGATATGGAGAGTGAACAATGGAGACAGGAGAGCAGACAGACAAAGACAAGCACCCAGTTGAGTGCAAGATTGCAATCATGCTGATTATTTTCCTCCTGTACTTCTTCTTCCTGGGTTGCTTTTTTTTTTTACCATCCATTGTAGGACGAATTCACTTTGCCTGGCTTCATGAGCCTTCTGAGTGCCGTTCACAACAGAGAGTCTAATTTGCTTGTCCTAAATCACCCTCTGGAGGGGCCTCTCTTCTCTGCTGAAGCACCTAGAGAGCATTGTTTCATATTATTGGTATCTGGAATTAGTGTGAATATTCCATATAATGCACTTCTCTCTCTTTCCTGCTGTGTTTTCAGAGAAGCATGGAAAGCTTCTGTCAAACCTAGGGAATTGCTACAACTTCAGTAATATTTTGTTTAATAGGAACTCAAGGATACTGGAATTCAAAAGATAATGCAACACTAATTGCAGCTGTTATGATTTCTAATATTATTTTCTTTACCTTTGAGAAAGTTGTTTGGAGTTTTTTTAGTCAATGGGGAGAACATAAGATGTGGCTGAAGGAAGGATTGTTAGTATATCCCCTCGTGTAAGGACTTACTGTTCTGTTCATTTGAGCAACATTGTTATCATAAAACCATCAAAAATCAAACTTTAATAAGCATCTATTTTTTCTTCACTGATAGAAGCACCTTTATTACCAGTAAGGAAGGCATACTTGAGATTTAGTGCCTGCAGAGTTGAGCAATTCAAGGTTAAAAACACAGAGTTCAAATCACCCTCTCTTTTTCTATCCCTTCCTAGTTGTATTTGAAGTTTCCTCGCTGCTCCCAAAAGCACTGCTCCACCCCTTGTCCCAGCCCTGGCAGACTCAGAGGTGGCACCCTCCCAGAGCTGTGCTCTGTCCCTCTGACATTCCCAAAAGATTTTGGCTGAATGGTTGGCATTTCTGTGCAGGCTGTACAAGCCCCAAGCCAACGGTTACAGCATTTCTGAGATGTATTGTTTCCGTGATAAGCTCATGACTTTCCTATGAGTTACTCCAAAGGCTCAAATAATAAACATGCAAATGATGTGTCAAGATAAGACCCAAATGAAGCATTTTATCCTACCTTGAAGAAGCTCGAATTGGAAGTAGCCAACTTTCAGATAATGGCACAATGCTGCAAAAGGCTCCTGGCTTGTGGAAGGCTTTAAAACAACAGGACAGGCAGCACACAGGGCTGTTTTCTCACATTTCAGTGACAGATTATTTCAGAGAACTCTCTAGCCCATTTCCTATTTCCTTTGCCCTTGGCCTGCTGAGTAATATTTGCATTTTTCCCTACAACATATCTCCTCTCTGGACGGAAGTTTCTGATAAATGTTTTCCGCTGAACTTCCCTCAGCATCCACATTAAACAACGCCTTTGCCAGGCACCATTTCCTGAGGCCTCCTCCACCTTCTGCTGCTGGACAAGGTCCACGTTGTCCCTGCCCAGTGCCACGGCGTGGAACTCGGGATTGCAGGGCATTCCCCAGTCTCTAAATGTCATTATCTCAAAAATCGCGCCGGAAAATCTCCCCAGAAATCGCAACTCTCATTGAAATTATAGAAATGTTTCCTGCAGGATAATTGCAAAGCAAAGTAACAATTCTGGAGAGTTAGAGCTAGACTTTGAGGGGCTTTTGTGAGCTAAAGATGTCCTTGGAGGAGCAAGATAAAGGTACAATATTATGTATTTTATGCCCTGCTGTTGGTAGGCAATTAGAATTGTAGCAGAGCAGAGAACACACCAAGATGAATTATAGTGTGACTCTTTGATAGCAGCTTTCATTTATTTTACAGAATAATATTCAGCAATCTACCCTTTCCAGACTGCTAAAATCTTTTTGTGTTTTCCATTTTCCTCTGAGTCAAAGGTTTGAATAACTTTTCAGTTATAACAGTTAAGATTCAGGTATTTTTGTACACATTTAAGTGGCAGCTAATGATTTATCAGAGTTTTACTGTGAAAATAAATTTGCTAAGCTACATTTGTGTTGCAATTAACTTCAAATTTAAAAATCTCTTAAAGCAATCCTTTCAAGATGGCATATAAAAGTTTGCCCTTTAAGATGGCACAGAAAAAAATATCTTTAATTTCTCTTCAAAACATACTTTGTAAATGAGTTTATAAATTTATAAATAATCCTAAGGTAGATCTGACCTGCACTATAATATTCACCCAAAAAGCCTATCTTGAAAAGCTGGGTTTTCTTCGAAAAATGAAGTAATGCCTGCAAAGTAGCTTTTTTTCTTGTCCTAAATTTCCCTTTTGTTAAAAATTGCAAGCAATTGCAAATCTGTTCAATACAGAAATTTGTGTTTCTCCTTGTATTGCACAAGTATTGGAGTGTCTCAATGAACTTGATTATACAACTTGAACCATTTTTCCCTACAGAAAAAAATGTGAAACATATTCACTTTTAAATGTGCTCCTTGAGTGCATTTTCCACTGAAGGGTTTTACAAAGAATTACCCCCAGTGTAATGTATTTTAGCTCATGTACTGATGCCCGTGTTCCCTCAAAGTCTTGTGAAAACTGATGAAAAAATATGTAGTGCTGGCTTACCAAGAATAATTTTTAAATCTCAGTAATTTATCTTGAGAGACTCCACGATCAATATCATACAGCACTGTGAGCCTGCTGCTTTATTATCCTTTTTAGCCAAGTGTGGAGAGATAAAGCATTGATTTTTGTTTGCTGTGTGTGCTGTAAAAACAAAGGAGAAATGTCATTTTTGAATGCCAAGGTTATATGAGTATCGTTTTATTGATTTTCAATTAAATAAAAGTTATGTAAGGCAGTAGTTGACATTGCTTTGGGGAAAAAATAAATGCCATTGAAATAAATTTTAAAAAAGCCAACCAATACCTTTGAAAATAATTTATGGCAAGTTCATCTCCCCAGCTGAGCTTTCAAAAATTGGTTTGCCATTGGATTCAGAGCAGTGTAGTTTAGATAATACTGCACAAACTTTAAATAAGTAAAGATTGACAATATGAAAAAAAAACCAGGAGAGTTCTTTATTTTAGAGATTTCCTACTTTTGGGGTTTTTTATTGTGATGATCCAATGCATTACAACCGACTTCTCTAAGGAAAAAAACTGAGATATTTCATATTTTCTCTACTCTATTTTCCCCTATTATTAATAATTTATTAATTTGTTTTATTTGCTTGGTAAAGTAAATTTCGTTCATTCAGAAAGGCCATTTGTTTAAATCTGTGGTGTGCTGTAGGACTAAGCTGTTGAATTTTAACACAGGAGGAAGGAAGCCACCTGCTGCTGAGAGACAGAAAATAGAGTTCTGCTGTAAAGGCTGTATGGCAGGGGCAGTCTTTAATTAGAGATAAATATACAGGGAGAAAATCCATATTTAAATACATTTGGAATTGAATTTGTTACCCCTGTGCTACAGGAACACTGGGGTTTGATGTGCTCTTCAAACACAACCATGCATTGAACTGCACTCAGACCTTAATCTTTAAAAAACAGAAAGGATTTTTAGGGACCTTTAGTTCTGAATCTATATTTTCCTCCCTTTCTCTTTAACTGTGCACTCCAGAAATGTCACACACATTTAAATTACTAGTGAGGAGTTTCTGTGATCCCAAAATGGCAAGAATTTATCTGCTTTTACTATGAAAGTGCTGTAAAACTTCAAGAATTGGAAATGAGGGTGGAGATTCTAAAATATATCATTTTATATATCTAGTTTCCATAGACAGTGATATATATATAGAGATACTGTTTAGAGATCCTCGAATTCTCAATTTCTTGCATATTTTTATAAATGTATGATGTAAGAAACCTTTGTAGAAATGCTCAAATAGGCAGATTTGAGAAGTCAGATACAATAATCCCAAACCTGCTGATTTCTTTCAAGTTTTGCTGACCATATGCTTTCTGCCCAGCAAATTCTGGTCATCTACCGAGTTTTTCAAAGTAACTCACAAGTTATTGTATTCTTTGCCTACGTGGTGATCAAAAACCCTCAGTGTGTCAGCTGGGTGGGAATTAGCATCTGCCATCTGTCCTCAGTGGGATCCTTACCATGGGGGAAAGAATTCCTGTGTGTGCTTTGGCAAGTACAATAGGATTTCATTCCCTTTTAGCAGTTCTTGGGAGCAGGAGAACCCAAAAGGTATCAGGGATGTGGAAAAGAGAGCCCAAAATAATCAGTGAGTAGAGAACAGGATCTATTTTAACGTTTAGGTTGTCTCTTTTGTTGAAACACTAAATGAAAATTTTATCTTGGCAAATTATCAGAACTGTCCTGTCATGTAATAATTCTCTGCAAATTGTTTCCTGTTATTTCCCATGTTGCTATTCTAATACATTTATAAATTTCTCCATCACCTTGGCATAGATAATCAAAAACTTATTTCCCGAAGTGTTTTTTTTTTTAACCATAGGTAAATTTTTACATGTCCATCAGAAATGATGAAAATTTGAAAAAATATAGAATCCCTTTCTGCTGGCAATCACTTTGTTCTGCAGGGCCATGCAAGTGCAAGAATGTCTGAAGGAGGACTTGAGTTATTAAGATGACATAAGGGAATGGGAGAGAATTGCAGGGAGGGAAGAACTGAAGTTTCAAAACAACCTGAAGAGGAAGGAGATGAATTTTTAGACAAAGGACAGGGTGAAAGTATTGTGTTGTATGCAGGAAATGGCTTCCTTGTGTCTTGCTATTGTTATGATATCACTCTTATAATGACAAAAATGAATATTTTTGTATCACAATTAATAAATAGGTTCAAAGGTACCCCTGCCATCAGTTTTCTGTGCAATCAGAGTGACTTACTGGGCTGTAAATTTTGTCTATCATCGGTGAAAGAGGCACATCTGTAGAGGGAGGGGGTTTACAGATTCCAGGTTACATTTCTCTCTGTAAATAATATAATTTATGAAATATTAATAGTAATTTTTAAAAAAGAGATACTTTTCCTCAAAGGTCTTTTGGATCTCCAAACCTTACTGAGTTTTGTATTTAAGGGACAAAGCCAGGTTAAATCTGTAGTGGCTGGAACCTGATTTGCTTTTCATTCTCAATGTGAGGCAGAGCTGGCCCATGTTGCCTTTTACATGGAATTAGTTTTTTAGAACATTGTAAGCATTGGGAAGCTCTTTTCTGAATTTTCATCCCCAGAATTCCATAGCTTACAATTTTTTTAAGAATAAATGCTCTAAAAGTGTGGGGGCTGTCACATTGCAGAGTGAACAAGGTTTGGTTATAAAAGTGCTGCCACTTTGGACTAGAAATAATATTCTGGGATTCCCAGAATCAAAGAATAAAAAGCAGAAAGTTCTAAAATACCAAGTTGCTGCAATGTGAAAAATTAATTGTTTCTACAACAGCACGTCTGGCTAAGCTGCCATGGCAACAATTGCAAAAGACACAATCCCTGATCAAATTTCCCCTCAAATTAAAGATGCAGTTGGGAAGTGTTTGAGCAGAACCACACATTCTGAACATGTGTATTGCAGCACCTCTCACCAGCAGGCTGCAGCTGCAGGATCCCTTCTGCAGTCAGACATTCTCTGCAGCTTGGGATTGTTCTTGTGTGGTCACATTCCCATGGACATCCTGTTTAATCCGGAGGAAGTGGTGGTTGAAAGAAGGAAGGGACAGTTTGGGAGATAATTTCTGCTCCTGCCACAGCCCTGTTTTCTATTTAGTCTCAGGGAACAGCATAAAATGCAACCGGATCATTTCCTTAGCTCTGATCCTGACACTGTGCTATTTAGCAAACGGGTTCTAGTCATCCTCAGTATTATATAATTGAATGGTAATCTTAAAATATCACAGGTTTTACTGGAAATGTATAAACACAGAAAGAGAATTTGTTATTTTGTCTGAAACCTCATTGTATTGTATCAGAAATTTGCTGCTTTTTGTGCTCTTGGTACTTTAGACATAATCTGGGCCTGTGCCTAAATAAAACCCTGGTGGGTTTGGATTCAGGGGTTGGGTTTTGAATTTTTTTAATTTTTAACTGAAGGGGTCCCTCTGCTGGCTCCTTCCAAAATTCCTTTGCACAGGTTAGGAGGGGTTGGAGTTGTTACATTTGAAATGTAAGTGCACCGTTAGTAACATAAAGCATTTTCATAACGAAAATAAGAAAATATTTCATGCTGAGCACAGCTGTCTTCATATGATTTTAGAAATTAGTTTTATAAATTTGCAAGAAAAATATTGGGTTTTTTCCTAATGGTATTTTAATGATAAATAAAATACATCATAACTGTATTTGAAGAAAATTATGAGAATAATAACCTTCAAGTCTTCAAGTTTTGGGGGAGAGGGGGGTGAGGGATGTGACTTTCTTTTTTTTTTGATCTCTACTGGAAGAAGAAGCTAACGATAAAAATATTTATCTGAGTGAAGTAATGTCCCTGTCTTTGTTTAGAGCCTAATTGCAGTCATGTGTTAGATTGCCTGTAAATCTTCACGTTCACCTCGGAGCAGAAATGGGATCAGCTCAGAGCATTTTGGGTTGTGCCTCCTCCACCTCAGGGCGTTCAGGCCCTGCTGTGGCCTCACTGCCTGTGAGGGTCTCCTGAAGGAGCCCACAGACATTTCCACCATCCTGTACCACTGAATTAATAAGGAAAAGAAAATTCCTCAAGTTTATTCTCTCATCCTGCTGCTAAGGCTTTGTTTTGAGTTAAAATTTGGGGTTTAGGAGTGAGTTTTGTCTGTGGGCCTTCAGGAGAGTAGTTTAGTGTTCCCAGAGTCCTGAGAAAAGCTCTGAAATCTTCCAGGGAATTGGTAGACCCTTTAATTTTGTCACTTGCATAGCCAAGGTCAGGTAGCAGAAGCATCTGAGGGATGGGGATACAAAAACTGTGTTTTTAGAGGCTCATGATCTCAGAATATGCCAGGCAGGTAATTCCATAAGGAATGGCCCAGAGTGACTAACAAACTCCATTGTGTGGGTTGGCCTTTGATGCAATGGTTCTTGCCCAATTAACTGAATTTCAAGGGGGCTCTCTGAAGCCTCAATACAATTAAGAACTTGTTTAGCTTCAAGCATGTTCTTAAGTCCCTCCACTGTTTGTGTATGCCACAGTGCTGCTTTCAATCAGAGTTTCAGCGTCCAATTTCAGACTTGAGCATTATGTAAAACATAAAAATAACCTGGGCCATGCATTGAAATGCCACATGCATTGCAATCCCAGGCTTTTGTCACCTCCTAATGAAGCTGGGCACTCAAGGCAAACTCCTTCCATTATCCAAAGCCACTACTGTTCTCCTTGCCTTGGTAATCTGTTCCTGACAAAAGATAAACAAACTCTGACCCAGAGAGTTAAATAGGTTTATATGTCTGAATCAATACACCTAAGTATAATATTGGCATTTAGATTTAGAAAGTAATTCATAGTAAGTTTAGACTTGAGCTTTAAGTACTCTGTAATGAGTTGGCATTTATCTGCTGCCCTTGTAATTGAAAGCAGTGACATTTTGTTTTCTTCAAGCACATTTAGACTACCCAGGTGAATTTGATAGCTGTCATTTCCACAAGGACAAAATGATTGAGCAGGCAAAAAATGTGGCAGAAAAGTTGTTTGTACAGATTCAAAGCTGCATTTTTGTATAAATTATAATAGGAATGAAATTGCTGAGGATCAACTACTTCTGAGGTCCAAAGCCTAATGTGGTCTCTCATTTGGTAGCTGCTTTATACAGGGAGCTGGAGTTGTGAAAGAAGTATCTGAAATCACAGAGTGTTTTGCTGGCACAAGGATATTGTGTGTGATATTACTGGATTGCAGTTATGGGATTTGATAAAGGAACTTTTGCATTTGCTGCTCCACAGTTAATGTTTATTGTCACACAAGTGTAGGAGCTGTTGGAGGAACAGCAGAGCATAACAAAGGAGAAAAATGAGAAATTTTCCTTTTTTTTCCCAGACTGCCCAAGTTCAGAGAGCTTCAGAAGAGGAGTTTAGGCTCAGAACTGATTTTGTCAGTTATTCACAGGTACGTCCTGATAGCTGCTGAGCTCCTCAGCACAGATATTCAGCAATATGTAAAATGTAGCTCCTCACAGAAATCATATACCATAGTAACAAAACACCTCAGTGCTTTTCCTTGGCTTTTTCAGTGTTTTAGTTTTGTTTGGTTGTTTTGTTTTGGGTTTTTTTTTTTTTTCCGTTTCAAATAAGGCAAGAAAATGTAATCACAGAAAATACAATTCAATACAAAACATACAATGAAGTACTGCGAGGAAATGAGCAGCTGACAGACATAGTTTGCTGTGATTGAGAGGAAACATTTATGTGCTTGTGAGAAGAGCATGTTTGCAGTCATATGTCTCAACAGAAGGAGAGAAGTAGTGGAATTTCCCCTGGAGCAGGGGCACTGGAGCACTCCGAGGGAAGGAAGAGTGCTCATCCCTGGAAAAGTGAACACTTGTTTTCCTGACCATTTCACAGCCAGGGTTGAAAGTGATATTATAGATGTTTTTGCACAGCTGAATGAGGAATTAATAAACAGCAGAGCTGACAGGTTTTATGCAAGACAATCTCAGATATTTGTGTTTCCTCTGTTTCTGGGCAGCCCAGGGCAGTTCCAGGCTGACTTGGTGTGTCAGGCCCTGCAGAAGCTGCAGCAGCACCAAGAGACCATTCCGTCTGTGCTGGTTTATTGAGCCTCTGGAAACCCTCACTGGCTTCATCTGATGGTGCTTCAGATGCTCTGCAGGAATTAACATTCTGGGGTCAGGGTGGTTTCCAGCAGAGCTGCTGTTCCTGCAGGACACCTCACTGGCATCTTTGAGATCTGCCCTGCTGGGCCTCATGTCCCACAGCATCCCAGCACCCACCACTGCTGTGAAAAATTGCAGGATTTAGGGATTCTGGGGGAGGCACGATGGGTACTGTTTGATTTTGCTTCTCCTTGAGGAGGCATTGAAAGGTATCTCTAGTTTTCAGACAAGACCCAAAACAACTTGATGTAAATTCATTAAGAGAATGGCTGCCTTGCAGTGACCTAGATCTAATGAAGAATTACTAATGGATGAATTTTAATTGTTGGAGGGGAAATATAAAAAAATGTTAATGGTTGTCAAAAAGATATTGTGTCAAAAGTGATTCATGGAAGGTATTTCCTAAGATCAGGCTATATTTTGATTATTAACCATTTAGAAAAACCATTCCCTGGACCCTTCTGGCTGAGCATTGGCATGAGAATACAATATGGGTGTGCTTGGAGATGGTGATGGGGATGCTTTGATGTTGGGTGTACTGATTCAGTTAATTGACATTATCACAGTTCATTGTTTTCAGCCTTTCATGTTAAATCAAAAGATGTCTTTAAGCCTCCCATCTATTCACTTATTAAAAAAAAAATTAAAACCCCACACTAAGACTGGTTAAATTTCTCAAGAGCATGCTAAAATTTAATATCCTATTATTAGAATTGTAAGAATATAAATATCTCCATTCTAGGAATTCATTGCCTAGACTGGGGGAGGGACAGAAATATTTGCAGAAGGTCAGTGAGGTTGATACATTTATATACTTGTTCTGTTTTTGAAGCATACATGTATTATCTTCTCTTGAGCATTTAAATTTCTAATATCTGCAATATTTTGGGAGATTTGAGGAGAGATGAAGAAATAAAACATTTATTCCATGAAAACTCTGCCAGTTCTTGTCCATCTCACATTTCCCCACTGGAGGGCGGTAAAATATTTTCAACTTCTCTTTTTCCTTCCTTTTACTTTTTAAAATTTTCTTTTTAATGTTTGAACTGCTGTTAAAACATGTATCTGTTTTTAAAAGGTGATTTACACAGTACCCAGCTCTCCATCTCCATGGTTTATAAGTTAGAAGGATTTTTCCACTTTTGTTCTTAAGTCTCTTTCTTGCTGTTGTGTATAGGAAACTGTGGTCATGGTAGAGGCAGGAAAAGAGGCCAGAGCTGATGATCAAAGGTTTAATAAGATTTCCATGATGGAAAGTCTTTGGTGTTGGCATAAGGGCATTGAAAGTGATGCATTGGCATGGGCAGGTGTCAGCTCCCAAGACCTAACTGTAAAAATAAAAACAAATTTTCTCCATACCATAAAAATAAAAGCAAACTTTCTGATGCTGATATTATCACCAAACACTGTCTCTCTGTCTTAAATATGCTGTTTCTTCAACAGAAAAGAGGAATGTGCTCTGACCATGACTTTTCCAAACTGTCTTTTCCAAAACTCTACTTTCTACCTATATTTAGGTTCCGGTGTGTGTCTGTGCACCCTGAGTTTCACTGTCAGAGCATTGATTTGAGAGTGTGTCTTTAGATAGGGCTGTTCAATTTTTCTGGCTATTACTGCAAAAGTATCCAACATGCCTTTAGATGAGCTTAATATCCCACTTTTACTATTTTAGACAGGTAAATACTATCATTGAAGAAAGCATATATTCTAAACTATGTGGTATTAATATTTTACTTATACTTCAGCTGAAAAAATATGGAAGGATGACTTAATAGATAATTTTAGCTCCAGTAATTGCAAGCTGTAAGGTAAAACTTGATTATTCATTCCTCTTGGATCTTTTTTATTTGGGTTTAATACAAATTATTCAAGCAAGAGAACATGTCCACATGGACAAATCAGAGGTTTCTTAAATGGTGAGTGAAATCCTGCACTCTGCTGAGCAATGTTCTGTCTGTTGGGATGAGTTTACATTGGAGCAGTTTTGGGTGAGGATGTTCTGGTAGGGACAGCTAAGAAAAGGCATGGCAGCACCTGGATGTAATTATTCTGCTCACAGATTTGGTTCTTGGGCACTGTTTATTGCCACTTCTGTGGGGTTTGGTAGCTGGGCACGGAAGTAGAATATTCTACTGCTGTAAATTGCCTTATCCTTCTTTAACCTTCAGCTGCAGGAATTAGTTGTTTGGCTTTGCCTTTTTGTTTGTTGACTGACCGAATTCTCTTTCTCAATGACTTCTGAATTATTTTGCAAAGCTTTTTTGACTGCTTTATCTCCCATTTCATTTCCTTTAATATCTACACCAGCTGGAATCCATACAAAAATGACATTGTTGCCGTGACATATTACCTTATTATAGACATCAATAATTTCCAGAGCTATTCCTACTCTAGTGATTGAAATTTCTAGGATGATATCAACGGCACTTAAAAGATCTGGAGAAGTGACAGATTGTAAAGGTTGTACTCCAGCAATCTAATTCAGTGCCATCAGGGAAGGAAATAACTCCACAGCATAACCAGGTAACCAATCTAACTGGCTTCCTCAACTGAGTCCACAAAGGAGGCTGCTAAACCCTGGCCACTGCAACACCTTGAAGGAAAATGGGAAACAAAAGAGAAAAGGGGAGAGAAAAAAACCCGCATTAGAATTAAACTATTGCAATGAAATGTTTATTCTTAGACAAGGAAATGTCAGGGGTCTGATTTTTCCCCCTCAGTACTTGCAGGGTGAGCTCAGGGTGGGGCCGGGTTGATGGCTGCACTTGCTGATCTGAAAAGTCTTTTCCAACCTTAACAACTCCATGGTTCTGTGACTGCTCTCTCCATAGTTGTTCCAAATCCAACCAAACTGATCAGTGATCCATCATCTCTTCCTGTTTTTTTCACTGTACTCTGTTCATCTTTGAATTGCCATTTATTGTTTCCTTGTGAGCATGAAACTCACAATTCCCCGGACCACTTCATTTGCCCATTTCAATGCCCCTGCAAAGAGCTTCTGAATCCTCCAAGTATCTGGATTTCCACCATCTGTGGTTCAAAACTGAATTTTTTGCACTACAAAGAGCTTCCCAGCATGGTTGCTGCTTTAGCTGTGCCTTATCCATCTCTCTTTTTGGTGCCTGTGTTCCTGGCTTTGGCTTTTTCACTCCCACAGGGAAAGTCTCTGCTCAATAAGGAAAATGTCTGCAATATTATACAGACATGATCATGACACTCAGAAATTCTGAGGAATCCTTTGCATCTGAGGAATCCTACTTGACCATTTATTCAATGCTATTTATTCAAGCTGTTAGTTAGTAGTCAGCCTCTACTCAAAAAGTGATAATGGAAAGGAATGTCCAAATCATGAATATCAGCTTGCTGAGCTCAACAATTGACACATGCAAACAATTTAAGTCCAAATTTTAGGATTTAGGAAGAATTCACTTTCCCTATTTCCCAGAAGCCTCTTGATGTACTTCTAATTCTTTCTCCTTTCATTGTTCAATTACAAAACTGTATTTGATGACCATAACTCATCACTCAGTCATTCCCCTAAATATTTAAATTCTGCAGTAAATGTCATTTTCCCTTATTATTGGAGATATGGAGGTAATGAATTTTCAGTAGCTTGAAAGAATTCATAGATAATTTAAATTACCCACTCCTGAGCATACCTGACCTGGAAATTACTCTGTGCTTGTGCTGGAGTTCCACGGGGCAATGTTGTGTGTTCTGCAGTCCTGACAATCCATTATCTTGTCATTTTATGATATATACAATGAAGAAGAGGCAGGTTTAAAGTAAGCCTTCACATATATGCTGTTCCACATTAATCCCTCTCTTCCTTATAACCTAAAAGGCAATCTCTGGGTTATGGAGGAGGACTAGGAAATACAGGAATGCTAATTATAAATAAAAGTGAAATGCCATAATAATTTACATGATGTCCATTACTCAGGCTGCACCTGCAGTTGACTTTTTTCTCCCTCACTTGATCCCTTTATTTGAGACAGCATTCCTGGCAAACTGTTGCACTCTTGCACATAAAATATGCTGGAGAATTAAGAAACTTGTGTGTTAAACTTCATTCTTAAACAATGCCATGGGCAAATTGTCCCCTTTTTAAAGAGGACATTATAGCATTTCTGTGTCTATAAATACAACACATAAAGCTCCTTATTACCAAATGCTTTATTAACATCAGCAGACAGTCTTATGACATGATCTATGGTTGATTGATTTGCCTGAAAGCCACTTTAATACTGAGGAAGAAGATTATTCATCTCCAGAAAGAATGACAGTCAACAATAAATCATTCCCTCCATCTTCTTACATAGCCATGAAGTTAAGGCTATCAGCTGATAAGAACCTAAATCAAAGTATGATCTGTTTTTTGGAGGGGGTTGGGTTTTTTAATAAGAAATGCATAAGGTTGCTTTCTTATTCTTTTGATCAAACTAATGCTGCAAACACAATCACTGCAAATGTGTTGAGATATCAGAAGTTTAACATTTAACAGTAAGAACATGGGATTTTTCTACCATAATTTTAATTTGTACTTGATATTTAGGATCATTTTGGCTTGTTTTGTAAACTGATTTACTCACAAAATTACCCAGACTGAAGAATTTTTCTATAATATAAAGGTTGAAATTGTAGTTTAGTAGAGTTTTGGACATTTTATAGAGCTCATTCAGTGAAATTCTTTGCTGGTCTGATTTTAGGATTACTTATGGGATGGTTAATTCCTTTGTGCTTCCATTGCTTTTCCACGTGTACTTCTCCTTTCCTGCCCTTGTGACCCTGAGCTGGGCTCTCCCATGGGATTGCCAAGGCGGGGAAGCAGCAGCAGTTCCTGTTTTCCAAGAAAACCAAGGTGCAGAGGCAAGTCAGAGCCCCCTGCTTTGCCTGTCCTCAGGACAAGTGTTCAACTGTGATTGAAATCCTGAATTTTGAATGGATTCGGGCTTTTTAAGACTCACACCAGAGCAGGACTACTCAGCTTTGAACACTTTGGTGTCTGGCTGGACTCACAAACAGCAAAGGAAGAAGATCCAGGAGCAGGGAGCAAGTTCAGTGTTTGGATGGTGACAATTTGCCAGGCTGGGTAACCCTGTTTGAGCCCTGTGGGCTTTGGGGAAGTAAAAAGTGGATTATAAAAGAGGCAGAGTAGTATTACAGTAGTATGGAAAAGAAAAAGAAATGTAGACCTTTCTGACAAAATTGTACCTTTGATATTTTTGTTTCTGCTTTTTATGCAGCCTTTCCTCTTTCTCTGGAGGTTGGATGATGCAGTGAATTAGGGGCCCCTGCTTCGGTTTGCTTTTTAAAAAATCCTTATTGCTTTTAGCATGCTGAAACCTTTATTGAGGTTCTGATTTTCCTTACTCCACTGCTGTAAAGCCTCTCTAGCATTGCCTTATCAAGTGCAACTAATTAACATCAAAGGGATATTGTTATTCATTATGGCTCCATGATCAGCCATGTATCCCCTATATGCTGAATTGGCTCTTTTGAATCTCATTCAGAGTTCCTGCTCTAAGTCCCTCATAGATTGCCTTCTTCATTTGCACAGCACTACACACGTTAATATTCACATGCATTTAAGTGGAAAATTGCCTCTTCCTGAAGGACCATCAGCCCTGTCTGGTGGCATTTTCTATAAAACACATTCTCAGATATTGCACTGCTAACAGGCAGTGCTTTATTTCACTGTTACCTCTTGACTTAGCATGCCCATGATCAAAACCCAACCTGCAAATTTCTGCTGCATTTCATTTAATTTCATTTCCAGGGATCTGTTTTCTTTATCCACGTGTCACCATTGCTTATGAGAGCCCATACATGGACATAGAAACCCTCCCTGGCCATTTTCTGCTGTTTCCTCTGGGTCAGCACATCAAACCAGGTCTGTTCCCAATATTCTGCAGGTTCAGAGGAACCTTGAATCTCATAGCTGGAAAGGGAGTGTAAACAAAAATGCAATGTCACACTGTTGAAAAGTTAGTGTATCATTTTCCATTGGAAATCACTGCCCTGCCAATTCATGGAATCACTGTAATTCCTGTCTCATGACAAACGCAGCTACATCCAGAGAAGTTAGGACAGTTTTTTGTTACAAATTATGGGAATATATATGCACCCCTTCCCTGAATTTCCAGCACGTTTATACACTAGCTTTATACTTTTTATGCATCTCTAATTCCTTGCAGTTTCTTGAAAGCCTATTTTCATTTTGCAGATATATTTCTGGCTTCATAAAAGGTGTTCCATGTGCATTTTATTTTCTTTTCTAATTCAAAGCCTAATTCCTTGCAGTTTCTTGGAAGCCTATTTTCATTTAAAGATATATTTCTGGCTTCATAAAAGGTGTTCCATGTGCATTTTATTTTCTTTTCTAATTCAAAGTATCTGAAATACAGTGAGGTTTGTGTTGCAGTCTATAAAAATGACACTTTTCTGTTATAAAACTGAGCTTGTGTTATGTGCTTTGGATGTTCTGAACTTCGTGGGCATTTGTTCACTGTTGCAAAAACTGACAAGAATTTCATTTGTACTGAGATGCAGATTTTGGGAAGTATCTGCTTACTCCAAAAACTGCACATTTTTTACACTTAATTTGGTACCAAGTCAAGTGCTAACCACACCATTTAAAATACTTCTTAGAAGCATAAAAGGAGGTGTGCTGTGTGTGTATTAATTGGGAGTTTCTAACTTTGCCTTGAAAAAGTGAAAAACTCTTTAAAAATAGTGGCTGGCTTTACTTTCAGATCGATGCAGTACAGGCAGGTGCTAAAAGTGCTTCTCTATGATTTTAATTGTGGCACGTCAGCAAGGCTGTCTAGAATTCCAGCAGCTTGTGTGTCCTGGAGATCCACTGCTTTGTTGAAAAAAATTGAGAACTTGTCAGTATGAATCACCTTAAATATTATTGTATACTATCACATACATAACATAATATACATATTTTAATGTAATAACATTACTTAAATATGAATATTTGAATTGTAATAGTTTACAGTAAGAGTTGGCAATGAAACAAGCATGTGTGACACCCCTTGTAGTCATGTCCCCTGTAGAGGGCCAGGTAGACCTTTTTACATTTAAAATGCCATCATTACTACTGATTTTTTAACTGTTTTGCATCCACCTTGTAGAGTTTGACCCTATTTTTGTTGAAATTGTCCAGTTTAGATAATTTTTAATAGATCAGAAAAAATCCTACTTGTCAACACTATAAAAGCCTTCATACCTGGTCATCTCGCTGCCTGCCCAAGGAGTGCAGCTGCTTAATGTGGGGGAAAAGAAAATATTAATCTGTTCCTTAAATATTTAAATTGTCATAAAAATCCAGTATTAAACATGGTGTCTGTTTAGCCTTTTTGGGTTTCCCTTAAATTTGGAATAAGTCATCTTGTATTTGGTGCTGACTGAAAAATGTAATTTGACGTTTTTAAAATTAAAACCGTCATGGTATTTAAAGATGAACTTAAGCTCTGCTAATTCTATTAAACTGCAGGCTGCCAATGAGTTATAAAGTCTAATTAATCATTTTGTCAGCTTTGCCTTCTGAAGCTAGTCAATATAAATTTGAATAAATAGGAAGCTGTTGACCCAGACACCTCTGGATGTTCTGAATAAAGATGTGCCAGTAGGAAAACACTCCAAGAATCACCCACTTTGCACATAGTGTGCACAAATGTGGCAGGGAATGATACACTAACACACAAGCATGGCGTTCGTCTTAATTTAAATTATTTATTTGTGGTGATAAATAAAGGAATATGTGTAGTAATCCCTCCTGTGTTTTGTCAAGACAGAGGTTTTGAGGAGGAAAACTTTTTAGCCGAAGTTTGTCGCTGACACTGCAGTGTGACACGTCACATCAGGTTGCATCAATAGAGCCATGTTATGTAAAAGTAATGAAATGTGACTGATAGAACCCAAGATACTGTAACATACTGTAACATAATGTGTCAGCATTTCTTTAATGGAGCCTTTCAGGAATGCTTTTTTTGGTAAAACACCTTAAAAAGTCGGTTACAAAGAGTGATGAGGAGAGAGAAAATATTCACACTCAGTTGCCACCACAAGAAACACAGAAAATAATCTAAATAAAAAATATTTCCAGTCATTTATAGACATATGTATAAACTAGAAATTCAGAATAGTGAAACCTAGGCACCATTCGTTAATTTTCTAACTGTGTTTTATGAAATTGGTTTCCTGATCATGCACAAGAGCAAAAACTTGCCTGTGTTTGACATAAGAGTATCAAGATGTCATGCCTGTGGTATTGGAACTTCTCTCTACCCAGCAGAAAACTTATATTTCTCTAACATATCCTAACGATCCAGGAAACCTCATTTCCATTAAAACCATGACCCAAGAAACAAAATGATTATTTACATTTTTAGAGGTCGGATTGCATCTTTTCGTCCATCCCTCACTGAGCTCGTGAACCCGGGGGCGGAATGGCCCCGCGTGAGGGATGTGGCACATAAACCACCCCTGCCACCAACATCCTTCTTGGCAGGAGGGGAGACACCGAGCTGTTTGTCTTCGGCAGATTAACAGGGAAGGTTGTTTTTGTTTGTCTGACTGGTCAAGGACAATTTACAGTTCAGTTACTCTGAAGGAAAGACTTGTTGATTTGAGAGCATTCCTATTATAGCTGCAGGTAGGGGATGATGGATTCAGCCGTCACCGTGATAAAGTGCAGCCCGCGCGCTGGCAATGCACTAAATAAATAAAACACTGGTGGATCTGTTTGCTTCAGCTGCTTAACAGCAAGGGCTGCCATGTAGGTGGAGGCTTCTCGAGTGGGGGAACCAAGGGTTTCAATCTTCTCTTCAGTTCAAACGTATCTTGGGCTTTCTGAGAATATTCAGATTCATCCACAGGGAAAACAATGAAAGAAAATGAAAAGAACCTGTTTTTTCTTATAGGAATTTTGAATCCCAGTGGCTCAGAGACAAATTTTTATATTTCCTACAAAATATTCTCTTCACCTAGTTGAACACTCATTTTCTCAGTTTTTAACTTACCTTTGAATTTGTGAGACAAGAGCTGTTAAAAATCTAGTTTGTCCCTTGGCTGTGGGAGACTGTTCTGTGTAGAGCATCAGCTCTTGGAACAGCCACTGTGACAAAGTGGGCACAAATTTTCTTGTAGGTTTAATTGATTTATTAGCTCAGTTGCTTATTCTCTGGCTGGATATTACCCTTGATAGCCATTATCATTCCATTAGAGCAGTCTTGTCAATTTTTAATTGCTTATAATTTAAGATATATTCAGTATACGTAACAACTCCTTTTTTACTCATCAGTGGGAATTGTTTGCTATGCTACAAAGCTTTTAACTAATAGGAATTTTTCTTCTGTGTCATGTTAGTTTTTATGATTTTTCTCTCGGTGACATGAAATAAATCACTGCTAACAGTACTAATTCCACTATATTTTAGTCAATTATATGGCTACAAATTTGCATTTTAAATTGAAATTTATACACTTGAGAAAAACTATCAAAAACTGTAGAAGAAATCAATAAAAAAACTATGTTTACCTTCTACTGTCCTGCACATCTCATACCATGCTCTTCAGTACAGTGCATAGGCTGGTCTTGAATTTTCTAGTATGTTGTGGTGTAAGTAAGGCTGATACTGACAGGTATTGTACTTGCATAGCTGCTGAGAGATCAGAAGTAGAAAATTGGGAGAAAATTTATGTCTCCAACCCAAAATTCGAGTTTCATTTTTCATTAAGAGGTGGTGCTGAGTGCTGCCCGTGGTAGCTGAGTGCATCTCTCTGTGCCATTTAGTGGTTAGACCAAGGATTGTCATATTCATATTTCATATTATTTTCATCTTGCAATTCAAGCAGTAAAGATGGGATTTAGACTCAGAAATCATACATCCAAAGTCAGTAAACTTTATTTCCGAAAGCAAGAAGGTTTTTTTCCCAGAGTTTTTTGTTTTTCCTGATAGATTTGGCTTTTTTGAAGCATTCAGATTTGCAGAAATGCTTGAGAGGTTGATGATAGCACCCAAAGGCCAAGGTGAGTTTCCCCTGTAAAAACACTGATCATTTGTTGTCTTGTGCCCTTCCTAAGATGTGATTGTTAATCTCAAGATGAATTTTTGTCTGTTTAAACACTGTGCAAACCCCACTGAGTCAGGAAACCTTTAAAAACAGGGAACTGGCAATTCTACATGAAAAACTTTGACACACTCAAAAGGCTCATGGAATTCATCTCTTCTGCCCTCCAAAAAAGGGGATGGGAGCAGAAAAAAAAGCTGCTTTGTTCCTCTCTGAGCCTTGAGTGGAACAGATAACATTATTGAGGGGAATGCTACAGAGCCATGTTGGACAGCTCTTTCAGCAAGGATGGACTCTGTTTTTTTCTCATTGTCTGCTTAATATTGATACTGCTTTAGTGGCCACAAAATACAATTTTATGAGTGTTGTTTCTTTGCTATCAGGAGGACCCACATGGATAAACACCTGCCACTTGTAATAATAGTGGCTCTTTGGGGGTGAAGTTGGAAGGGGTGATATTGCAAATAAAAGTCAGTTTGACAGGGAAGAGTAAAATCAGTGTTAATGCTGTTTATTTTTGAAGAACTTGATAAATTGAAAAGCCAAATGAAAGCATTAGGTCTATATAGAAAATGAGAATTAATAATCCAATAAAATATAACATTAGTAGGTAAAAATAGAGGAGATGTAAACATTATCAGTTGCAGACAAGCTCTCCTCTGGGAGACAAGAGTGTGGCAATGGCTCTGGTTTCTGCAGGTGCTTTTGGTGTCCTCTGTCATGCATTTAGCAAGTTCATTACTGGAAGGGAAATGAGGATCTAATATTGCAAATCAGTCCATTTCTACTCTTCCAAATCAAACTTTTGTGTGGAGAATACTGAAGTTTCAATACTGGTAAATTTAATATTTTCTTGGCTTTTTTAGCAAGTTTTACACAAGCCTCTTCTTCCAGTTTATGGGTTGATTTTTTTTAACCTTTTTCCTGTTTATTCCAACTACTTTTTTTTTATTTCACTGAGGTCTTATCTGTGCTCACAGTAAACTTAATTCCTTGCTCTTGCTCTGCACAGCACTCCAGTAATTACTGAAACTGCCAATGAAGAAACAACTACAAAGCAACGAATCAAATGTGTGCTATAAATAAGGTATTGAATTCTGTTTGACTGCACAGGGCAACAATTTCTAAAAATTGCTGAAGAGTCCAATAAACAAGGTAGATCTTGAAAATGTTGTGTCTGTACAAACCTGCAGAGAAACCCCCACAAATTGCTTTGTACAAATGGGAAATGAGATGAAGTTTTAAACTTGCAAGTACTTAAATATGTAATTACTTGTTCTAAGATTAATACCAGGGGGAAATCGTGGAGAATCCAAAATGGGGTTGTTCTTGTCCATGCTCTTCCTGTTCAGAGAAATTCTTAACCAAAATTCACAGTTCACATTTCACCCTTTGCCTGTCAGAGGTTTCTAACTAATTTCTTCCCCAGCACAGCAAGTTTTGGAGGTGGAAATGGTGAATATGTTTGAGGTAACTGTGAGCAGGACTCAAAGGTGACTCAGCCCCAAGTCTCCCTGCAGCTCAGCTGCCAAACACCTCTTTAAGTCCCTGACTCCTAAAAGAAATGTTCAAACCAGCCTTGCCAGTCAACTCCAAAATTCTTAAGTCAGTTTCCCACTGAAAATTTGATTTGATTTTGGAGTTAGCTGAAAATCAAGTGGTCCAAGTGCTATTTAAAATGGAAGAATTCCTGGAAGTGTGGGAGTCATCCTTGAGAGCTCCAAAGCAAATCCTGAGTGCTGGGGCTCTCTGGGAGGGGTCTCACAGTCCAGCAGAGGTTGGAGAATTCACATTGTGCTGTGAGACATTTTGGTTGCTCCTCCAGAAGCAAAACCTGTGCAAACGATAAGATTTGAGAATAAGGTGACTTGGCCACACTGATGTGATTTTAATTGGAGAATAAGCTGGAAATGCACGTGCTGCACCTACCGCATGAAGATACTGCAAATGCATTCTGCTTGAATATAATTTATTGCTTTTTCCTCTGTGATTAGAGACAGCAGACAAGCCCTTCTCTGCACTCAAGGAAATTAGGGAATCAATTTCATGGGAGAGGCAATAACAAACAAACAGAAAGCTCTGGGTTAGCACAGGAATATTCATATCTACAAAGTTCTGCAGGTTAAGCAAAAAAGTTTCTTCTTTTTGTACAGTGATTTTTCATTTTGCACTATAGGCTTTTAGGGTTATTAAATGTCTAGATTTTAAAGTGTATTTCATCAGCTGAAGCAGAACAGGAGCCAAATTTGGGGTTTTGATACACAAGCATCACTCTCACTAATTCCATTATGAACTTTACATTTATATTCAAAAAAAGCACTGCCTGATCCTGCAGGGGTGTGCTGTATGAGATATCACAGAATCACAGAATATTCTGGCTTGGAAGGGGCCCACAAGGATCGAGTCCAGCTCTTAAGTGAATGATCTCTACAGGGATCAAACGTCAACCTTGGGGTTATTGCACCTCAGAACCGAAGATCCCTGACAATGCAGCACAGACTCCTCTCAGTAACTCAGATTTCCTTACAGTCAAACTTTACAAATAATTGATCTCTTTCTACCTCCTTGTTCTTTTTAACCTTGAAATTATATTTTATCTCCACTAGGGAGCAGCAAATGACATAAAAATATCATTACTGCTCTAATCCCACAGAAAGGAACATGAAGAAATGGGACTAAAACTTTTAAATTCAATAATCTGGCAGGTTACAAATGAATTAACGTTCAATTTTTGTATGAACAACTGTGATTTTTGAAAACTACACAGTAGCTTTATCTCTTTTTAGCTCAGCTCATTTAAAGTCCCCCTGTATAACTTGTATTTTGGTAGATAAAATGGGTTTTCTTTCATCTTCAAACTGCTGTAGAAGGGTTAAGGAAGGGCCTGAATGCTTCAATTTGCCTCAGATGGAAGCTCAGTTGGATTTCGATTTTACTATGTGTATTTTTTTTAATAGTATCTTTGCTATAAAAGCACTTTGAATTAAGGCATATATATATATATATTCTGATTTTTTAAATGTTATTTAATTTCTTATCCTCCTACTTGTCTTTGCACTCTGAAGAAGAAGAAATAAAGATTCATTAAAGAGTGCACTAAAAACAAATATATCACATTCATCATTTTTGGTCTGGTTAGACTAAACACACAAGAAAATGTAAGGAAAGTGTATATACACACATTAAAGGAGCAAGCAGCTGGGATGGCATTGAGTTTCTCCTGGACAAATGGGCTAAAACTTAAGAAAAAATTAAACTTTTTTTTCTTTTGTGGCTGTCAGCTGCTATACTGGGGAATAAATTTCTAATAAAAGTGATGAGTGCTCTCTTTTGGAGTCCTTTAGGATTGGACAGGGGAAAGCTCTGAACAATACAGAGCAGAAACCCTTGCAGTGACAGCAAGGGAGGCTCCATGTCCTTATTTCTTGCTCTAAGCTCTCCTTCTTTCTGCCACTTAACAGGAATATGTAAATGACACATATTAAAAATAGGATATTTCCAAAACAGTTTTATGGCTTAATTTTTCAGGTGATTTGTTGAAGAAAGACATAACTTTGTAGAAATAACACTGACATGAGTGTATTACCAGTGCTCTTCATGCATTTACTTCTGCAGCGGAAATTGCTGGGTGTTAAAAAAAATACCTCTAAAAACTCACCACCTTCCCAGAAAAACAGGAAATTATATTTTTTTGAAAGACAGACATTTTCTAGTTGTTTATTATCAAATACATAAGAAGGAGAAAAGACTTCACAACAACTTTGGAAGCTGCTTGCTCTTAATTCTTTGTGGCCCGGAAGAACAGCGCTGTGTTTTGAATATCAGCACTTCAAAGGTGACGTCTCCAGCCCATGAGGCAGCGCTGATGGCACACTTTGTCCTGGCTCTTTGGTACATTAGGCAGCCCTGAGGCACTGGAGAAGCCTTTTAGGATCTCATCCACCTGACCTTCCTGTTCCAGCTCCTTTCTGCTGTCTGTCACACACACAGAAATCCAGATCATTTAAATGGCTCCAACCAGCTCAAAGCCTCCCTCCGCTCTTTTCTTCCCTTCCAGGCTGAGATGTTTAACTCCTTTGGCTGAACTGGAGTCAATGTCCTCAAAGCTGTTGGGAAATGTCAATTTTGTGTCTAACGCTGCCCACCCAAACCAGAGCTGCAGTGCTGAGGTGCACTTGATCCCTTTTGGGGCTACCTAAACACAGAGTCCAGATGAAATTAAGGGAATAAAAGCAGTTATTTTTATTGAAGGACCTTCAGGTACATTTAGGGCAGATGAAGCCCACCCTAGGGGCTACACCCAAAAAATGGACAACAGGTAATTGCTTTTCACACTTTTGTAAGTTTGGTCCATTTGCATATTGGGGGTTAATCTTCCAATTACAGCTTCAGGTGATGAAGTGCCCCAGCTTTGCTCCCTCCAAAATCACTTTTGTTTCCATCTCTCAGGGCCTGAGCAGTGAGGTGTCCTTGATTGTCAGGCCTGGAGAGGAATTGTTGTGTCTGCCCAAACTGGGGAAGCAGCAGCTCGCACTGTGCGTGGAGTTTAGAGTTACACACTAAAGAACTGCAGGATTACAAATAGATTAAAAATATAAAAACTAAAGTCCTAAGGCATCACACCCAGCTCGGCCAAGAGCAGACAAGGATCATGGCTTGGAGACTCTCAGCTGAAATCCCTTGGGAAAATCTTAATCAGCAGGATTGGGTCCAGCCTGGAGCTGGGTCTGCCCTGGTGGCACAGCTCCTCCCGGGCTCCTGCAAAGGGCTGAGAGGAGCAGGGCTGAGCCACAGCTCCAGGGCTGCTCCAGGGATGGCTGGGACACTGAACATTGCCTCCCTCACCTCAGAGCTCCTCTGGCCCTGCTGTGGAAGCAGAATGTGCTGCAGTGTTCTGCTCGCTCTGGTGGGAGTTGTTTGTGCCCAGGCTGTGTCCAGCCTTCACAGAAAATGAGAGCACTGGGGGTAAGAAAAATATCTAATGAGAAGCTACTGAAAGTATTTTCAATTGACTTTTTCCTCTGCCAAAATGAAATATAAACACTCGTATTTCTCAGTTTTCATGTGCCTTGCATGAAAGTGATTGGGATCATTTACATTCACACTTATTTTGATAGGCAGGGAATAGATAAGTAGTGAATTAAACTTTTTCTCTCCACCATCTGTATCCAAAAGCAGGAGCATTAGGAGCATGGCAAATGATTCTGGTTTGGGATGCATTTATATTTCAAAGGAAAGGTAAATGTATGGAAAATACCTGAAAGCTGACCTTAAGTTTGTGGACTCATTAGGATTGCAATGAACATAAACTATTGAATTCCATTGAATTATTTATTCAGGACATAAGATTTCTGTCGTTCTGTTGACTGTGTTATAATTAGAATAACTCTGACATCAGCATCAAGTTGCATACAAACCAAAAATAAATAGGATCAATCATAAGATCATGGTATGGAGTGAAAGAGCTAAAGTATGACAAGTTCCTCATATATGAAAAAAAACCCCACAAAATTCAGCTGCTCTGTTAAGACAGAATGTTGAAGGTGTTGGAATTTTTCACTGACACAATGGTACAGATTTCATAACATATTTAAATATTTTATCTTCCTTGTAAATCTAACATAGAATCATCAGTGACTTATTCTGGTCAAATTTACACATTTGTCAGAGCCTGAGTTGCCTCCTTGGCTCAGCTGCTCTGACTGAAAGCAGTCTGTAGTCTCAGACGTATTTGCACCAGTGATCTGGTTTAATTTCTTGGAGCTTACTTTGCAGCCAGGGGTAGAATTTTGCCCCAGCACCTCAAGTAAAACTATTCTGCCTTTTTTTTTTTTTTTTAAATGAAGTTTTTAAGTTTAGAAACTAATCTCATAGAAAGTTTTTCTAATGCAAACCTCTGGCCTTGAGAATTGGAATGGATTTTTCATCCCTCTTAAGCAGTCATCAGTTTTCTTACAACCAGTCTCTGTGTTTTCCAGGATTACTTAGTGTCAGCAAATTTCCATTCTTTTGATTTGCTTTCCTAAGTAGAACTTCTAGTAGAAATAAATTACTCTATAACTAATCCAGCTTGCATATTTTATCAGCATTCTTTCCATCATTTGTTTTCTTTGCATTTATTTTAATCTTGCCTGTTAGAAATAATGTAGTGATTTAAGAATCTACCCTGTGCAGCACTGTTGTAATATCTGTCAGCAGCAAGATGGGACCCTTTTATGTCTCACTTCACCTGAAGCAGTTCCCTTAAAAAAAGATAATTTGTGATTCTCACCAGTGAACCAAACCTCAGCTCCTTTTTGCACCGTGCTATTGGTTGTTGTTGTCCCATATTCTAAGAAATAGGAAGTGTGGACACCTTCAGTGAGGGTGTTTTGGGAGCATTTTTGGTTTTGGAGCCCAGTGACAGCCCTGCAGTTCGGCAGGGCCGTGCTGCAAGTCCTGACTTAGGGAACTCAATATTTTGTACACATAATGAACATCTGGTGACAAGGCACTCAGAGCAACAACAACAACACCAAAAAAATAGAGAGGGGGGAAAATGAGGAGGAGGAGGAAAAGCAAAAGGCAGTAAAATCTTGTGCATGCCTGCTACTTTTATGGCTTAAATATTTTTTCCTTCAATCAGTGCATCTAGGGAAACTTTTTTTGATGTAACAATCAATTTTTAACAAGGAAAAAAGTCTGAACTCATAAATATTGTATGTATTAATTGTGAAGCTTAATGGAACACTTTGTGTTTCTGAACAACTCGTTTACATAATTAAAATCTCCTTTGATCTGTGAGTAAATGATTTAATCTTAATGCTCATTAGTCTAAATGGGTCTTCTATTCAATTGTATCAAGATGCTATGGAAAATTCTCAGACCTTTAGAAAATATTTGTTAGTTGTTAGGTAAACATAAACCTATCTGTGAACAGAAATCTTTTATCTCTGCAAAAGAATTTGACTCTAAAACTAATTCAGATTAAAGCTTCTTTTTTTTTTTTTTTTTTTTTATCTGACATTTTGGTTTCAAGAGCAGTTGAATGAAATATGGGAGGGGGTTGTTCAATTTATAGTCAGTAATTACTTCACTACAGAAAGAACTTAGTTCTTGAAAATAAAACATGAAAAGGAAAAAAAAAAGAATGTCAGGTGCACCTCCAACTGAGGTATTAATTTTTGTAGCTTCACTGGTATTCTCTTGTGGGTGTTGCTCAGGAATCCCTGTGGACATGGTAAAGCTCAGGAACATCTGGGAAATACATAACAAGATTTTTTATCTTCTTTAGAGTTCATGCAACAGCAGCAGCACCATGGCAGTATTTATCTGCCAAAGGTTACCACCTTTAGGTGTCCAGGATAGGATCCTTCCTTCCAGTCTTTTCCCTATCAAATGTTGATTACAACACCTCTTACCAAACGAGGTGCTGCTCATCTCCCTTGGCTCTTCAGGCACTTGTCTGACAAACACATTTCCTCATATCCTGATTCAAACAAAGAAAGCTGAGAAATCAGGAATCAGTGTCACTATACTCATTTTTTCCTCAAAACTCTACACCAAATAATTTATTTTGAAAATAGTCCTTTTTCATTATCCCATCTGTAATTTTTTTTTTTTTAAAGCCACTTCTCATTCCCACAGGGAGCTTTTCCCTTTTTTTTAAAAAGGTAAGAATTTTAATTAGCTCAGGTGGTGCAATAAACACAAACATCTGTGTCCCTTTATTAAAGGCTGTTCTCAGTCCCTTCCCTCTCTCAAGAACAAATCTATGGCACAGAAATCCTCCAGAGTCACCTTGCTGAGAGCTCCAGTGCGTGGTGACCACAGGTCCTGCCAGGCTGTGTCACCTCCTGGAATCCTGGGAAAAGCAGAGCCAGCACTCAGCCACTCCTGCCCTGTCCCCAGGGACACTTCTGGCAATCTGCACTTTAGGGACATCTTGAGCCAGAAGGTTGTATCCATATTTAATTCCTCTTGAAACTGTTCTCCTCCATGCAGTAATCCACGGCAGATGTATTAATGGTGCTGTGACACAGCTGCAAAGGCAGTTGGGATGAAACACTCTTGTGTGCACTGACAAAATAGTCAATGTTTTGAATATTCAATGTTTAGAATTCAATATTTCAATGAAAAAAAATTGAAAATTAATATTTCGCATTTCTTTAATATTTCCTATGTACAGTTTATTTTATTTTCCCCTTGTAGGGTTTGAGCTGCTGTGTTTGTTTTATCTGCTAAAAAAAGAAAACAAAATTTAAAATTGTCAGGGCTTTATTTGGAAGTCCCATTTTCAATATTAAGTCTTAAATTAGAATTACCTGTTTCCAAAGGTTACCTTATAGCAAGGTGAAACTTTTAATTTATGATATTAATTCACTCTTTAACAAAAAAGCAAAATCTGTCTTGGCTATAACACTCAGTTAATGGAACTGTTACTGAGCTGATTTCAGTGCTTAATTTGGATTATTTTTTGCTGAAACTCCAGATTTACTATATTTTAATTATAGAAAATGTGACATATCATTTTACCCAGTTCTATCTCATTTGAATTCTTTGGTATTTGTTAAAAATACTGACTATCATTCAGTCTACATACAAGCCAAATACCCAAGACTTCAACTTATGTAAATAATTAAGGCTTGGGTTTAATGACTGAAGTTGTTGGGTATTTTTTAATTGTAACAAAACCAAAAAAAAAAAAAAGAAAAAAAAAAAAAAGGAAAAAACCCTGTGCTATCAATTTCAGCTGAAAGAAACAGGTTTTTGGCTGTGCTGAGTGTTGAGAATTTACATAGCAAAGTGCAAACACCCAAGAAAACACACCTCTGTCCTCGGAAGGGTTGGTGTAATATTTGTGCAAACAGAGAATGAAACGTGGGCTTGGCATGGTTTGCCTTGGCATGGCACTGAGGAGCTGGAACATTTTTGGAATAGCCTGAGGGATTTGGGCTCCTGGAGAACTCGGTGTAGAAAAGAGCACCAGGGCTCTGCAGTGATGCTCTGCAGCACTCGCTGCTGCTTTGCATCTCACAGAACCCCATGCATATTTTAGCTATTACTCCCTTTTAAATTTGAAACAGACAAAGAATTTTAATGTGGAAAATCAACGTGAAAGAGGTTCTTTTTTCTCTCTCTCTTTCATGTTTTTGTAGCTTGAATAAGCATTTCCTCTCTTGCTCTTTATAACTACTGATAATAATGTGTAAAAACTGCCTGAGCATCTCTTAAATCATTGTGAGGACTGCGGGGTGGATTTCTCATTTCAGCAACATCAATACAAAAATAACCACAAAATAGAGTTGAGGTTCACTTATTCTGAGTTACTGCCTAGCATTTACTTGCATGGCTTTCTAATAATATAAATAAGCACCTAACTTTGGGAACAAAACTAAAAAATTTGAATCCTATTCAACTGATAAAGTTTGGGGGGGAAAAGTCAGAAAAAGGATTTCAGCAAGAGTCTCATCAGTTCTTAATTTCTGTGCAAATAAGTGGTGTGCAATGATTTTAGGATTGTTTTTGTTGGTCAGAGAGTTTTGCAAGAAGACATCTGGGCTGGTGACACGTTTCTGAACAAGACATCAGAGTTTGCACTCCTCTCCATAGATGTGTGCTGTGCAATCCCCATTTCAGATGCCAAGGTACAAAGCATCTCCCATAAAAGATATAATAATAATTATAAACAATAAACAGCCCAGTGTTATTGCTATAAAAATGTTACAGAATCAACACACAGACATTTACAGTCAACCACTTGAAACACTGTCTTCATGGACTTGGGTTGTGGAGAGACAGTTCTGGAATGATTTGTGCTGAAACCCCATGGGCAAGTTGAAATATGCTTAAAACTTTGAATAAGTGCATAGTAAATTGTGAATTTTAGTAATTTATTAGTATTGACACAGTAGCAGCAAGCTCTAGCAATTTTTTTTTTCAAATAATCCTATTTTCTTCAGTCCCAATGAAAAGTTGTCCATGACACTTTGTAAAAATATTTGAAGTTCCATTCAATGCACACTGCAGAGAGGAAATTCATGGAGCACAGATTAAAGAAAAGTGTGTTTCAAAAATATATTGCTGTATTTTCAGCTTAATTATATTGGTCTGAACTTCAGCAATTTTTATATTTGTAATGAATTTTTAGTATTTTCACTATTTTGTTGGTTTTTACTTAGCTAAATTTATTGAGCTATCCTACTACATGATGGATGATTGTCAGAATAATAGCTTGCATTATTGAAAATAATATGAAAGCAGTCATGTTGTTTCTGTACACCAGTGGCTGGATTTGCTTTAAAAGAACAAAATAGAAATTTTCATTTCTAAACCATTGTTAACCAAGCCATAGAGGTATAAGTAGTTAAAAAATTTATTTTATAAAATTATTATTGTTCCATCAGCAAAGGAAAAGACAATTGGAGAAAATTTGCCTGACCTGCAAAATTTCTGCATTTATAAAGAAAGGAATATAAAAGAAAGGGCAAATATGATTGGATAGAAAGCACAAGTAGAAGGTAAGAAACTGAGCTCCAAAAATCAAAGAGTGCCTTTTCTGTTAAATTTGGGATCAAAGACTTTCTTTGCCAAATTAGAAGGACTCTTGCAATGAACTTAAATTTTTGTGACATTGGACTTAAAGTGTTTGGCACAGGCAAAATATTTTTACAGTAGATTCTGACATACACAATTTTTGTGCTATTTTATAAGCAGTCATGTGGACACTTGTTCTTTGGAGATCTAAGGCCAGGGATTTTCCCTGAAGAGCAGGAAAACAAAGTGGTCCTTTATGTAAGAACACTGGTTCATTCAGGGAGAAACTAAATATCACAGCGAAGAGTGTCAGTGAGCTGGCTGGTAGTCACAGCAAAACCAGGAAAAGTAGCAGTGAAATATCTTTTATCTGCCTCCACAATTAATGGTTGGAGAGGTAGAGTTAAAATAGTTTTTAAATAGTTTTTAAATAGTTTAAAATAGTTAAAATAGTTAAAAATAGTTTGCTTATTGTGAGTAAAATTCTCGATTTCCCTCTTTCAGAGCAGGTTTGTTGCTGGTGACAATGTCCCAGCAGGAAGGGCACTTTAGAAGCTCAGACCAATGTCCAGGATGATCCCAGAGTGAACCCTTCCCAGAGTATTTCCCAGCTGGCAGCAGCCTGTCCTCTCCAGGACAAGGGGATGTGCCTTTCTTTGGTAATCATGGATGGATTTTTCTTCCATGAACTCACTCAGGTCCTTCAACAGAGCAAGTGAAGCTGTTTCACTCCAGCTGTGGTATTTCAGCTTGTTTTAGTACAGATAAGTGCCATGCTGGCTGTACCTTCACAGGACAGCCATCCCCACACAGAAAGCAAAGCCTGAAGTCAACTTTATATTTGTAAAGAATACAAATCTATTTTCCAGGGGCTCCAGCATCCCTGGTTCCTTCACTCCTGCATGGATTCACTCCAGCAGGTCCCTGACTGACCTGACCAAGCAGGTGATCAAATTTTGTCACTGTTCCCAGAGCCTGTGCCCACATTCCTGACCTGCATCATTCTGAAGATGCAATGCCAGCCTGGTTTTCTAACCCAGCTTTGGAATTTTTCATCGTGTCCCATATTGCTATTTGCATTAAAGTCCAAACTCTGATCAATGGCATAAGAATTGTAATTGCTAAAATTGAATTTAATGTTCATTGAAAGAGCTGGAGCACAAAGAAATTGCTTCGTTTTAAGCTGCTACCAGAACATTGTAATTTAGAACTAGGGAATAACCCTTTCCACTCATTATTTACATTCTTTGTTTGCAAAATTTTAATGGTAGATTTTGGACTGAAGTTATGGAGCAGATGCTCAGTGGTAGATATTAGAGAAGACATTTTTTAACGTGTTGCCCCTCGTTCCCTCAGGGATGTTGGAGATCTAACAAGGTGCTTTAGGTGCACGTACCTCACGTGAGGTACCTGCTGCACTGATGTCCCACCAGATCAGCTGATATCCAAAGAAAATCTTTGAATTGGCTCTTGAATTCATACCAGCTCTGAAATATTCCCACACTATACATTTTCCTGCTTGCATCCTACACTCTGTCCCTTCTTCAGCCCATCCATCCCTCATTTTCCTTTAATCACTTGCAGAAGCTTATTTTTTTCAAGATAGAGAGGGCTCTTTTTTAAACAGCATCTTAAGATTTCCAAATCCCAGCTCAGAATTAAAAACCATAATAGCATTCTGAAGTAATTTTATGGTTCCTGATAGATTACAATTAGTGATCAAACTGTGCTGGTGCACTGCACTGTCAGCCAGCTTTTATCTCTGGTAAACAGCTCAGTAATTAGGATTTCATGGATCACAATAAGTCCCAGATTTTACTTACACGTTTTGAGGTTGATGTTTTCTTCCTTGGGTTATAAATTTATGTGAAAGTCTGGCGTTACAAGCAAAAAATTGAAACAGAAAATCAAATTTCCTAAGAATGCAGAGTCAGGTGTCAATCCCTGACTCAGGTAGGGAGGTTTTGACTCCCTTCTTTGTGGTAATTCCAGAGGCTGCCTCATGATCCATTTGCTCATTAAAAACTATTTTTAGAAGTTGTTGGAAGTGCAGACCAGAATTTTCTTTGCGTACTTATATTTCAAAGGTGATCAAATATATACATAAAGATTTTCTTTTATTATTCCATGGGCTGCATTTTATTCCAGAGACTGTGGGGTATTTTATAGTTTTATTATGGAAAAGAAAAATTTCTCTTTGTATTTTTTTTCATATTAATATAATTACTGAAGCTCTTTAAACATCCAAGTACTAGAATTTCAAAGTCTCTTGTCTTTTTCAAAATACCAAGGACACCAAGAAAACTTTGAATGTAACATTTCCCCTGAAATGGAACTATGCATTTTTCTAAAGCACAGCACACTGTTAAATGAACTTGCAATATTTTTGGGGATATTATGACAAAGTATGGACTATTCTAGATAAATTACTGACATACCAACAACTGAGACACTGAAATTCAGATTGCTTTTGAATATACAACTATTTTTAACCCATAAAGGCAGGGATTATGAAGGACAAATAGCCTTGCTTGACACTGTATCATCATAGGTTGCTCCTATTAGCTCTTCTAATAATTCATTGTTTTAAAAATGACACCTCAGACATTCACACCAATCACTCAGCTTGGCCAGCAAGGCTCATTTCTCATGTATGGATGAAAAAAACAGTAATTAAATTAGAAAACTGTGCTAGCTAGGAAATGTTTTACTAAAATGAGAATCTTGTAAAAGCAGCTCTCTGGTAAAAGAGAGCAGCACCAAATCACAAAATAGATAATGAGTGATAATTTGCCATAAATGAATGGTAGGCTTCAGGAACATACTTGAAGAGAGTTAGACATTTGCAAGATTTTTAGCAAAATTAAATTACCTGAACACTTTTAGCTAGCCATGGATGTTGTTTAAAAGGTGAAGATCAAGTGAATAATAATCAAAATTTATTCTATTATTATTAATAATATTGTTAATTTTATTATAGATTATAGTATTGCATATAATAATTATAACAATGTATAAAATACATATTTAAATATATTTTAAAATAATAATAATAATATTGTCACTTCCTCGGGAGGGACAGGGATGAGTGATGCAGGTGACACTGACATTTCCTTCCTCAGGAAAATTAACCTAATATTTAAACCAGAATGTGGGTGAGATTTTACAACATTTTCACTCTGCTCCCAGGATCCCTGCCTGCTCCAAACTAAACTCAGTCAGCCACATTTTGGCTCCTCTTAATGATTAAATAAGACTTCATTATAATGGCTAATCTTTAAATTAATTCAATTCAATACTTACCATTTTACTTAAATCAGAAAAAGGAGCAAAGGGGAAGAACATCAATATTTTAGCAGGCATAGAGCACAGAAATTTCATAAATAAATGACCCATTGATACATAACAAGTCCCTACAGACCATATCCTTTTGTACAGCTTTGCAATTTAAATAATTGACTAACAGAGCATTTCTAAAATAAAACAAGCTTGCTTAGAGGAGTTTAGAAGCAGAGATGGAATAATTGTTTTAAAAAATTGACCAGAAGATATTTAATTTAAAAAGAAAATTTCTAGTCAGTCAGGTTTTACAGACACATTGAATTGTAGTCTAAAGTTTGTACAAATTAATATAGTACAAGACATATTTCTTCTAACTATGAAATATTTTAATGTTAGGCTCAGTGTGGGAGAAAATTTATATAATATGTGTTTAGTTTTCTAAAAAACTTCTTTAAAGCTGAGAAAGTTGTCTCATCGAAAGCAAAAATATTTTGTCACTTGGAGATCTACTGATTCTGCTTAGGAAAATCTTTTTTACAGGAGACCAGGTAGGCTGCAATTTTCCTTTTCATTCTTATTAGCCAGTGGATATTCACATCTTTTGTAGTTGTCAAGTGATTGGAAGAAACTCATTGCTATTTACCTGGATTCACAGGAGCCTTTACATGATAAAATATGAAACACCTTTCAAAACAGAAACTTTGAAGCTTGGACTCGTGACAAAGGTATCAAATAGAAGTTCTGTAGGAAATCTGAATTTCTGAAAAAATCAAGTTTGTTTTTTTTTTTTTTCTGTTTGTTTCATTAGATATTCTCTGTATCAGGCTATAATTATTTTTTATGGGGTTTTTTTTTGGTGTTTTGTTTTGTTTTTTGGGGGTTTTTTTGTTTGTTTGTTTTTGGGTTTTTTTGTTTGTTTGTTTGTTTTTTGTTTTGTTTTTTTTTTTGTTTGTTTTGTTTTATCCCCAGAAGAACAGAATCAAACAAGAAAATATACCATTCCCTGGCCATCCTTAACCAACAGACCTGGGAAATTTTGGCAGGGAGCTTGAACAGCCCACAGCTTATCCCTGTGGGGAAACAGGGCTGTCTGCTAGCTCGGGAGGAAAGATCTGTGCAGTTTGCTCCTAGGAAATCCCTTTGAAAAGCAAAGTACATTGGAACCACAGTGAATTTTCCTGCACTTCCCAATAATGTTTGCATTATCAAAGGTATTTAGCTAGAGGGAATGATACACTGGAAATTTAGCACTCCAAACACTGGTGAGATCAGCGTAAATTCTCACTGCTCAGTAGCATTTTTCACCTCCTAGTAAGAGTGTTAGAAAGGAGGAATCGTTGGGTTTCTCAGTTTGTGTAAAGAGAGTTCAGTTCCTGGAGGAACAGCTTTAAAGTCTTAGGCTGGAAAATATCTCCAAGAGCATCGAGTCCAGTGTTTGATCTCATGTGGATTTGGAGGTTTTGCACTGATTGCTGAGCTGAACTCATCCCACCACTATCTGTGGGTGCAGGTTTGTTCTCCACCAGAAAAGCCCTGAGAACAAACCTCAGCCCAGGAGAGGGATGGTCCACAGGGTGGGGAGGGGTTAGGAGGCCTTTTATCTCTGTGTTTATTAAGTCTTTCCATCAATGTTACTGCCCCAGCAGAAGGCACAGTCTCTTTTTAGTTCTGTGAGGTCACATGAAAAAGAAAAATCAGCTTCACAGGTGCATGTTATTAGACACACAAAGCACTTGTTAACAGAAAATATGGGATGGCTCACATTCATCAAAATTATCCCTGACGTTTCCTTTTGCTCAGCTGAAAACAATATTTTAAGCTCCCAGAGCAACATGCAATGTGTGAGGGGGGAAAAAAACCAAAACCACAACCACAGTTTTGTTTTTTTATAAAGGACACCCAAAGGAATATGTGGTGAATAAGTTGTGTTTGTGGTAAAGGCCAGAGCTGTCCAAAGAGCCATGTTCCATAAGTGTTTATTACAATTAAGTGGATTTTAGAATTTTCTATCTGTATTTCTAATATGCTGACAGCTAGGGACTCTCATACCTCTGAAAACATAAAAATCATAATCCTGGCGTTCTGTTGTTGACAGAATAGATATTGTGCCATGGACAAGGCAAACACAAATGTGACCATTATTCTCCCATCTGTGGTTTCAGCCTCGTGGCAAAAGGGATACTTTTAGGGATGAACAATCCAACCCTGGTCAATTAGAGGTCCCTGTACTAAAACTGCAAATCGAAGGGTGCTTTAGCCAAAGTTTCAGGGATTGTTTTGTCTGTTAATTATTTACTTGAAAACTCTGCCTGAAAGACACTTTTTTCCTCCCCGGAGATGCTATTGTGATGTTAATAAGTATCTGTACGTACTTTGTTTGCGTGTTAATTGAATGCTGTCACTACAAAATTTAACTTGGATAGCTCATTCTCAAGATGATGTGTATCAATAAATAAAATATGGTACCTAAAACAAAAGCAGTTTTGCTTGCAGAGAAAGAGAGAAGACGAGCTTTAAAAAGAAGTCATTTAGTAATTGCATGATGTATTAAGGCTAATAAATCTGCTTAATTGTCACATTTGCCTTAAATTAATAATTTATATCAACATTTGGTGTGGGCAGATATGATGAATATTTTTATGTTGCGATAATCCTGGAAAGTGGCACTTTGAACACTTTAAAAAACAATTAATTGCAAGTCCTGTCTGGTTTTACACATTTGTGGTAGTAACTGAATAAACAAAGGTGAGAAAATTTCCCAGAAACGGGTGGGAAGGACAGAGCTGAAAGCCATCAAAGCCTCCCAGCACATTCCTGGTGCTGATCAGATGAGTTAATGATGAGCCAGGCTGTGTCTGCTGCTGTGGCAGGTCACCAGCACCAGCTCTTCACCTGAAGAACTTCACCGCCCGTGGGTTTGCTGCGAGCTGCTCCATCTGACCCCAGGCTGTGATTTGTGTGATTTGGGACTGGCTGAATCCTCTGCTGTCCCTCTGCCACACCCTGCAGCCTGCTCCCACCTCGTGCTCTCACCACCAACGCTGCAGGGACTCACTTTTTTTTTATTATTCTTTTTTTTTTTTAATATGTTTACATATAATTTACCATAAAATAAGTGCAACGCTTCAAAAATAGTAATTTGTTTATCACAGGTTTACTGGAAAAACCTGTTTGGAGTGATTTGTAGGTTCCTGTCTCCCTTGGTGCTGGCCTAGGGAAGCTCATGGCTCCTCTGCTAATGGCCTGACTCTTCTCCTGCTGTTCCCATCCTCCTCCACCTCACTTTACATCTTAATGGTGTGCATCTGTTACTGGACAGATTGCACAAGATGAACATAAGGCACTCTTTTCCAGGGTCAGCTAAATTGCCAAGCTAGGTCCACTTAGGCTAGTGAAATGTATGTTCAAAATTCCAGAAATTCTACTAATGACAGATATCTCTGTCATAGTCTGCTGCATAATAATTATACTTATCCAGGCCGGTGTGAGGTCAGAATAAAAAACATTGTTTCAGTGTCAGGGATATATTGGTGTAAGGAATAAGTGTAGTAATGTGGGGTTTCTTGTGACTTCAAAACCACAGATTTTTGAATTTTCACGTTCAAACTTACTTTGTTTAGAACACTTGGGACGTTTGGAATCAGTAGTTTTGGAGTTGAAATGTCTTGAAGTGTTGTTTTCAACCGCTCTGGCCGTGTTTGAGGAGTCAGCAGATATTAACAATTAGGAAAAGATAAAAAAGAAACGGGGGTACCTCTTGGCCCCACTGTTCTTTATGTACATGTGTTTCCTGAGATTTTTTTCTTTTTTTTAGCTGTGGGATTAGTGCAGAGTAACAAGGCACTGATTTGTCTTGGTTCTGCACTGTGGAGTCGGACAAGGAACTGTCGCAACACATGGCTTTCAAATGAGTTGATTGTAGACATATTGTCTGTCAGTCAAAACTACAATATTGTAATTAGAGCAGGCCCTGTGTCTCCATACGTGCTTCAGATGGCAATGAAATAATTTCAGGAGTGAGTTATGGGGATGCTGCAGCGTGGATCAAAGCTTATGTCCTGTAAATTTTAACTAATTCACAGTTGGAATTACTAAAAAAGTAATATTTTATCCTGTCATTCTTGTAGAGTCTTTATGTTTTTGAACGCTGAAGTGTAATATTACACAGGTGTAATATTTCTCAGTAACAATACATCAAATTAATGTGTTGGAAAACCCTGAGAAGCCCAAGGAAGTTTTCTCTATTTGTCCTGATTCCTGTGACTGACTCAGTTGGTCACTCTGCTTGAAATGGGATTTGGTAGTGGTGCTGCTGAAAAGTTGATTTTTTTACTGCAGTTCATATGCTAGAAGTCCATAGGATAAAGCTTACACAGGCCTGTTCCAAACGTGGAGAGGAGGGATATTCAGAATCGTTGATGGAGTACAATAAATATGTAAGAAAAAGGTATTGTTTGGATGCCCAGAAAAAAAAGCAAATGTGGGGGAGAGAGGAAATTCTGCTGTAATAAAACAAAGCTCCCCAGTTACAGACATTGCCTGTTTTATTCACTGATGTGTCACAAAAAGCAGATTTGCTTCCAGATTCTGCCTGACTCTGGGTCCTGTGACAAGGGAGATGGAAGGAAGATGTTTCATTTAAATGAGGTCATCTTGTTTAAACAATTGGTATTAGATAAATAGGAATAATAAAAAGTAGGACTAAAACAGCAGAGTGGCACTGGTACAGCTGATGCTGGTGATGTCCTTGTTGGTCTGCATAAAATTTCCAGAAAAAGGAATGTTTACTGGATATTGTATTCACCTGGAGGGGAGCCAAGGAGCTCCAGAAAAGACACAAAGAGAAAAGTAAACACTTGAGAAGGTAAAAAATATTTAAAAATAATTTTAAAAAAGGGGAGACACAGAAGGAGAATTGGATTAGTCCCAGAGTTTCTCCCAGTTCACCCTGGGCATTAACTGGGATATTGTAAATTCTTTGGTTCTGTGAGGAGCCCAAATTCATGTCATGGCCACAGTCAGTGGCACTGCTGATGAGTCAGACTTCTGATTTTGTGATTTACAGGAAAGTCATTTGAAAAGTAGTGCCATATGGGATGATGCTTGATTTGTAATTCTAGAAGTTAACAATTCAGTCTCCTGCAAATCCTGAGTCTGTCAGGGATTTCTCAAGTGATGTGCAGCATAGAAAATGTCCACTTTTATTTTTCTATTCTGAGTTATTTTATACAATTATTATATACTGGCAGAGGACACAAAAGAGCAGGGTGGTACAAACTAGGGAAAAGTTAGTTCATTCTGGGCTAGTGCAGCCACTCCCAGAGTTCTTCCCCAACAACTCCATCCACTCCTGAAAGCCAAAGTAATACTTTTTTTAAAATTCCTGTGTAAATTTTATTTTTCAATACTACCATATTCTGCATCTCTACATTCATCTACATAAGGAGTTCAACCTGAATTTAATGCTTCTGTAATAAAATCCCTTTTTCTCTGTGGTAGGACATGGCTAGGGCAAGAACCATGGCAAAGAAAAGAAAATTTTGTTTTTGCCATAAATAAATGCATTTTTTTCAAAAGGGTTTGAAGGCAGTCAATACTATAATTTTCCTGATATTTTTAAAAACAGAAAGCACTTGAAAACTTATTTTATTTTAGTACACTTATTGTAGTTAAGATTTTAGTTTTTTCATGGTCTGATAATTGACTTGGAAATCCAGGTACTTGTAACTGTCTTTTTCTTGCTGAGAAAGAATGCTCAGGCATTTTTATTCATAAATTTTGTATGAATAGGGGTTCTTTAGCCCTGCACTTACAAAATGTATGTCATCTCTGGTACTGTAAAAGTATATTTTATATCAGAAAATGAAACTGTGACTGTGCCAGCATGTGGTGGATGGTGATGAGGAAATCTCCATCCCAGCCAAGCCTGCACTTCCATGTTTGTTTTGTACAGGTATCTGTCTGCATGCTTGCTTTAGCTACATAAAAATGTGATTTTTTTACTGGAGAATGAAAGCCTGTCTCCCCAGCCTGGCTCAGTGTGTCCACACCCACAGCAAAAAGCAGCTGCTGCCCAATTTCCATTAACCTCCCATCCCTGTGGGAATCGACTCGAGGTGATAAGGATGGGCTTGGCTGTTATCTCTTGTGCAGATTGTTCAGCCTGGTGCAGGACTCAGTTTCAGGGCCTGTTCCAGCTCCCTCCTTTGCTGTTTGCCAGGACTGACCACTGGAAATTCCCCAGGAGCTCAGTGGGAGGAGGTCAGGGATGGGGCAGCCACAGCTCTTGCAAGGGCATTCCCCAACCTTTTTCAGGAGAATTTTAATTCTCTCTCTCTCTCTGATACACCTTAGAAGGTCACCCAATAACTCTGCTTGTTTTTCCTTTTTCCTTCCATAATTTTTTTTTTTTAAATTTGATCATCATTGATTTGTTGTCTTGTTTCTCATGAAGCTTGAAATTACCTCTGGCAATGCCAGTGGAGTGCAGGAAATCTCTCACACACACCCTGGTGGTACAAACCCAGTGCCACCTTGGGACACCACTGGTTGGTTGATTAATAATGCTGAGGGTAGAAATTGTGGGGGGAAGTCCTTGACAATGCTTTAAAAGAAGTCAGATTTCCAACCTGAATTATGTCAGTAAAATATTTGTGCTTCTCTCTCCTAAATTCATAGCTGGCTTAAGAGCTTCTGGCTTACCTGACACCGCTTCTTTCCTTGCATCTTATCCATTAATACTTGTTCTTTCTGGAAATGCAGGGCTTTTTCTCAATCTCAGCACAGAAATCTTGCTTCAATTTCAAAGTGGAGAAGAATTTAACTATTTTTTAAAGTGTCTTTTTTCCTGCACAACTGTTTTTTCCAGCTCTCTTCAACGGGGCTCCATGTGATGGTTTTAGACATAACAGCTTCAGTTCGAGTTGCCTCCCTTCAAAGATTTGAAAATGTGCACAGATCCTGATCAACATAAATTAGCATGGCTCTGCCTTCTGTTATCAGTTATTTCAACTATATGAAACAATCTGTTTCTGTTTCAATATAAAATAAGATGGTGTGCACGTTTACAATACATGGCACTTGCAGACATAAGCGGGAATACCTGTTGAAGGGCCCTGTGAGTAAAGACAGCCTGTTAAGGATCTTTTTTATGCATGAGAGGAGCATCCATGCAGTCACTGTGTTTGCAGGAACGTGTGGGACTGGTTTGGAATGCAGAACAACATTTCTGCACTGTGGCATTGCCTTTTCCTTATTTATTTATATATTTTTGCTGGGGGGTGAAAGGGTGAAGTGGTGATACCACATCATTATAATCCATGGGAATTCTGACAATAACTCAAGGGATTCAGGGCAAAGCTCACACTGGAAAAAACACCAGTGGAAAAGTAGGAGCCAAGAAGTGTCTGCATGGCTACCCTGGTATTGTCTGTCCCTTTTCCTTGCAGAAGTCCTGGGAAAGGAGGTTGCTGCCAATATTATTAATCTTTATCTTGTGCTGGCACTTAGCTATCAGGATGTCTCTGACATTTGATGGGGTCTGGAACAAACTCTTTTTTTTGTAATAGAACTTTTATGTCTCTGACTAGCCAAGGAAGGAAAGAATGAATTTTGTGAGCACGGAGTAAATATAAACCAGAGCTTTTATTCTTTTCCAAACATTATTTTGCCTTTATTTTTGCTTTACAGCTAAAGGATGTCAGCAGCTCAGAGCACACTTTTCCATCAATGTTCTTCACTCCAGTGTCTGAAACCTCTGGTTCTGTCTGTGCCACACATTTGCTGCTCCATGGGGTGAAGGTCACTGCCCACCAGCAGAACACATGAAGTTCAAGTGAAGTTGCACTTTCCTGAGATAACATTAACAGATTGTTTTGAAACAAAAGGTGAACTATTCATGGAGAATAATACTAGCATAATATAGAAAATATATCTAAAACTCAACAGTCTTTATTAGAAGGTTTTCTACCTGAGCTCTGTTGGTAAATGAGTGCACAGAAGGATCTTGGAGTTTAATATTTTTTCCTACTCCATTTATTTTTATACCAGGCCCCAGCGGAGGCACCTGGAATATTACAGTTAAAGGCAGCCACAAAAATTTGATTATGTTTAACAAATCATTGCTATGCAGTAACAAGGTAAATTGGGTCCATAGAAATAATTTTCCTAGCATTTAGGAAATCTGTTGATAGAGCAAAACACAAAAGAATAATCTGCAAGGTCTGTAATTTTGATGTTTTATAGTAGCTGAGGTATGTGAACAGATAAATTATCTACTGAGACATCAAAGGGAGGTATTTGTGAGTGGGTAGTGGCTTGGGAAAGAGGGAAGTGATTAGTGGAGTGCCACAGGAGATCAGTATTAGGACCAATTTTGTTCATTTTATAAGCCAATGGTCTGGAAAAAAGAAAAGACCATGCAGCCAAGGCATAGCACACACTTAGGTTCCTGTGTTCAGGCCATGAAAAGCAAGAGCAAAATTCAGAAGATTTATCCAAGATTCAGACAGATAAGGAGCTATAATTTTAGTTGAGTGGATGTAAATTGTGTGGAAAGACTTAGGAAAAGAAGGGAAATAAGGTATGGAAAGACTGAGGGAGGATGTTGCTTCACTGGGAAGTGTGGGTTATAGGAAATATTTGAAATCATTTTAGTGATTTTGAATGTGCATGATTTGGTTTATTTCACTTTTTCAGTGAAAAATACAGTTGCTTTAAATTCCATATATTTAAAAGCTTTTGTGAAAACTAGATTGAAATGTTTTCCTAAAATCCACTATTTTCAACTTTCATGCTTATTAGTAGAATGAAGATCCTGGGTGGTTCTGCCACATGTTGTCTCACACAAACCCTGGGACCATGGAAATAAGATCATGTTACAGGAGAGATCAGAAGGAAGGAATGGCTCTAAAGGGTATGCCTGGTGGAAAATACTGGAATATGGATAATTTTAGCGGAGATTTCAGTTCATTGACTAAAAACTGAAAATTAATCCCATTTTTTACTCATTTCAAAATTCCCCTGTTCTGTTTACCAAAGGGATTAAGGAGGTTCCAGAACCCAAAGCATGTTTACTTTTACTTGAACATTAGCAGAAATGGCAATTGCCAAAGAGCACAAATGTCTCTGCAGCAATTGTTCCAATTAAACAACAGAGCCATCATTAGAGAATCATTAAACTTTGAGCTTACAACATTTCTTTATTGAAATAACATCTTCTACAAGCTACCACTGGAATATTTTGGTTTAAGCTATGCAAGAGTTTATTATAACTGAAATTTAATTTAAAAAATAAGCTCCAAGCCAAGTACCTTAATAAGAAACTATCATGCTACTTAAGGAGATAAAATAAAACTAAACACTGCCTGAAATAAGGACAATTCCTACTGAAACCTCTTCCTGAAAATTGAGTAATCCCAGTAGTTATTGCATGGTTTTCCATTTTTTAATGTTTTTCCCATAAAGCTTCACTTCTAGTTTAGAAGGAGGTATTTGTCTTGGGTAGCTCATGGGTAGTGGATGATCTGCGTTATTAAGCTTTTACCACCACAGAGTCACTTTCCCTCACTTACTCTGCCTTTAATATTTTTTCTACTGCATCTAACATTTGCACAATTTGTTCAAAACACTTGAGTCTGCACAGGTTTTTTTTTTTTTTTATTCACAAGCCTGAGGTGTATATTGATGCCTGGAAAGATTGCAGTCTGATCCTTGTCCTAAGGAAATTCAAACACTAAAATTAATCTCATGCTTTGGAGTCTGTTGGAAATTTGACCGTGAGAATTACTGCCTATTCAGTTGTGCTAATTCCTTCTTCAATCAGTATGAAAAAGCAATGCCTTAATTATTAGCGTAATTAATGTTTTAGGAAATGAGAAAATGATTAGCTCAGAGTTGCTTTGTGTTGCACGTCTCTCGTAGTGAATAAACAAGAATCCACAGAACTGGATGCGAGCAGGCGCAGTTGCCATGAGCTGTGAGCTCCAGAGCCAATGCTCCAAGCTGCACAATTTCCCTACCCAGTGCTATTGAATATTGCCTGGTGATGAAGTGCCTCTCCCTGCAAGTTCCACTGGCAGGACGAGTCACTTCATCTTTGTCCAAATAATGGTGTGTTTTGTTTTAGGTGATATCTGGCTTCTGAGGCCAATAAATGCCTTTTGTGGTGGATGGATGTTTTATGTGAGGCTGTGTATTCCCTTTGAGTTATGTGGTATTATCAAAGAAAACCAGAAAAGTGTATCTTTTCCAAAGGTTTGTAATTGTTTTCATCTTTTTTTTTATATTTCTGCTTCACCTTTTGAGCACTATAAACTGTGATGGTCTTCTTTCAGCAAAGGTTGAAGGGATCTGTTTCATTTTTAAAGTGTTTTATTTCTTATTTCCTATCGGAGCAGGGAATCAAATGGGGCTGTTATGGAATGTTTTTCCTAGTGGCATTCATTGCCTTCGAGCTCCCCATGAAACAAGTGAGCTTGAGGAGTGAAGAATCCTAAAACACAGGTCCTGTGTGACTGAAGGCAGAGAACCCTGATTACCCTGATTATGTGTGGATTCATTAGGGATCCGCTGGAGGAGGAACATTAAAGCCACGGAGTGTCTCTGCTTGAAACTCGTCGTGTCTTAAAAATACAATTTTGTCCAGATATTTTCTGACTTGCCCAATATTCAGCATCTCTACTATCTGCCTTTCCAAAGACATTTACTCCAAGTTCCCTCCTGTGCTTTTGGGAGTAGGAAATAACCTTCTGCACATCTCTGGCCAGTCTAGGACCTCACTGAAATTCCAAGCACTTGTGCCAGCTTGGAGAACAAGGAATCCATGGCCAGTTTGAGAAGGTGACCTTGGTTTTCTTCTTGACATGTTCCTCTTATTTTTTTGTCATACATTTCCCGTTTAAGATGGGAAATAAAAAAGCAGTCTACCTGGAGGTGCAGATTCCTTTAAGAGTGTGACAGTGTGGGACAGGCACCAAAAATACAGAAGTTATTTGTGAGAGAAATGTTCTGAGCTTTAAAAAAACTGAACATGTATCTTCATAATGGACTGTCCAAGAAAGTGTATGGAAGTGACAGGATTTCTCTGCAAATTCTTTAAGTTTTCTATGTTTTCCTTTGTTATTTGAGTCATTTGAGGTGTTACATATGAAAGTAACAGCACCAATATAGTCCGACCCACTTGTTCCAATCATTCTTGTGCTTGCCAATTTTCCGAGGTCAGATTTGGCTCAGTTTTATGTGTACAATGTGTTTTCATTTGCTGTAATCTATAACTTGCAGATGAATATTTTCATTTTTCCTTGGGAAATCAAGCAGGATAGTGGATGCTGAGACATAAAACCTGTGGGTTGGAGCCATGCAGGGTGCTCGTGTTATCTGGCAAGGGGCTTGTGCTGTCTGTCAATGGCAGCTTAGGGATGTTGGGTAAAACAGAGGAATTGGTGATTTACAGGAAAATCCCAACAATCTGCATGGTCTGCTTTCAAATCCAGTGTGAGGTATCTGCAGCTTTGGCTTTTTGCTATTCACAGCCCCCAGATACAAAGTGAAATAAGATTTCAAGGTGTGGAAACTGAGTTTGGTTTAAAATCAATTAGCAGCTGTTTTCTCTGTTGGGTTTTCTACTTCCTTTTCCCCTGTTCTAAATCACAAATTGTGTACTCTGAGGCCAGCACTGCTCAGAGCACTGTTTTAGACATCTGTATTAGCTGGGAAATGCTATTGATTGTGTTTTTCTCTAAAACATCCTGCACTCTGAGCTCAGGTGTCTCACTGGCAATGAGATCTACATGCTCTGCAGTGCTGCATCACCAGAGCTTGGTCAAACACTTGTTTTGTAACGTCACAAGAACAGTGGAAAATTAAATGTTTATTACAGAGTGAGGCAATATTGTTCATATTGTAGTGGGATGAGTCAATGTGATCTGATTCTGATCAAGACTTATGGAGTCTAAAAATAACTCATCCCCAGAGCAGAAAAATATGTGAAAATATACAGTCCATCCCTTAAATCCTGAGCATTAAGCTAAATTAATAGAAGAACTTGTAGAGTGCATGATTGAATCCATGAGGGATGTAGTGTGATAGTGTATATTTGCCTAAAAGCTCACTCTGACAGCAAAAACAATGTACCACAGTATGTTTCTTTCTTATCTAATGGAAAGAATAACACACAGAGGCTCAGTTCTTGTAATGAAAACCCCCACATTAATTTTATTTTTTGATGTGTCATTGTAATTCAAGAGATGTTTTTAATCTCAGGATTGCTAGGGCACAATAAACCATTTAAAAAGTATTTGGCAAAGATCCCTGTGCTTAGCAACAGCTCCTTTCATTTAAAACTGTTTTTTGAACCAAGCTATTCAAAGCTTTGTTCCACTTATTAAAATAAAGTATCTTACTTCAAACAAATATTTCAGAAAACATAATCAAGAGGAGAGCACTCAAATACAATGCACAGAAAACATAAAAGGTAGCAGCATGAAAACTCCAGGGCTTTGTGTATGTTTCTTTGTTTTTCATTAAGAAAAACTGTATAAAAATATACTCACTACCTTATTTCCCTTTGTGCCATTATGGCATAATTAATATTACATTTCTTACCACATTCTGAAATTCTTTGCTAGATTTAAAGTAAAATTTAAAAGCTGTGAAGTATTTTAGTGAATGAAATATTGCATTAGTGGTGTATTTTTAGTCACCTAGGTGACATAAGACAGCAAGAGAGGATCTAAATATAGAATAATATCTATTTTTTGCTGTTGGCTTTGTGCTCTTCTGTGAGCTACAGTGTCAATTCATGGCACAGTGTCACCGTGGAAGCTCCTTCCAATAAGGTGAAGACAGGCTGAACTTCATTACATAACTTCACATTAAGAATTTATTTCAGATTTTCATTAATGTCATTTTGGTTTAGTTCTGCCTTAAGTTTGCTTTTGATAGCAGAGGCATTGCCAAGGCAATGATGGCTCCAAGAGCAGCCCAAATGCAGTTTTCCTCCACAAGTGAAGGGATGTTGTTCCTTCCCTTGTGTTTCCATTTTCACCTGCACACTTTGAAAAACAAGGATGGAATCATCATGCCAGGATCCTCTTCTGTGAAGAGATTCCAAAGTACAGTTTTGTGGGATGTCAGATGCTTTTTCTAGTCCTGAGTGCTCAGTTCTCTCTGAGTTAAGAGAGGTTGAGGTGAGGACAAAAGAGGGCTGAGCATAAAGAATAATCTTATCCTGCAGATTTTGCTGGTTTTAAATTGTGTTTTGCTTAGAAATGAGAAACCCAGACTTGAAAAATTCCCCATCAACAGAAGGGTCTGGATTTGTGGCTCTGGCTCAAGCTCTGACCTCATTCCTCAGGCTGTGGTTGTAGGGTTACAAAGCTCCTACCCCACCAAGGGTTCATAGGAAACTGTCTTGGCCATTGTAGATATAACTGATAAAATTGTCATAATCCACCAGAACTCGGGGGGTAAAGCCTGAAAAGGAGCTTTGAATAATGGCAACTCTGCACAGATCATGCTGTATAACTTTTTCAAGATGGCAGTGACTGTAAAATCAATGCAATTTTTGATCTCACGTTGTGTGGGCAGAAAAATGGTTATTTCCAAGATGTTAAAAAGCTAATCTATTCTGTTAAGTTTTTGTATCTTGCATAGATATAGCTGATTTCTTTTTTTTTTCTTTTAATTTTACAAACCAAGTTGGGAGCCTTGACATTTATTGGGCCCCCATATTTTTCATTTATATTCTCTCTAGTCTTCACCATCTGTTATGACAGTAAATAAGTTTCAAATAAGCCATATCTTCCTCAGCATGAGTTGCTTTTTCTGCAAAAAAAAAATTAAAGTTGCAGTTGGATGTGATATTTGAAGTCACAGCTTGTCTTCAAATATTTAGTAGCGTATCCCTGTGCCAAGGGATATCAATCTGCCATTTGCCTTGCTTACAGTATAATAAAGATTATCCAAGCCCTTCTTTCATAGATATGTCAAGGCTTTTAATTACTATAGCTCAGGAAGTAGCTCTTTCCACAGGCTTTTTCCATTTTGCCTTGGATTATTATGGTTCTTTCTTATCTTTTTGCACATTAAATTCCAAAATGAGGATGTACTGTCTGCTTTTGGTGGATGTGATCTTCCCTCACAAATAAATTCTTTGGCTATACCAACAGCACTTTTGTTGTTGTAAAAGTCAGTGCTCAATGGATATTTCAGATGTTGGTACAAAAACTCAGAAAATTCTTCAAATAAGTTGTTGGTTGTTTTAGTTCTGGTATAGGCAGGCTGAGGGTAAATTTGAGGTAAATTCATTTTGCATTTTTCCTTTATGCCATACAAGAACACTCCATTGAGAAAGGTTGAGACTTGGAAGTCACCTTTGTACCAACACGACAATTTGCTTTCCAAATTTATCTCTTCCCTTGATTATGAATATTTTGTCACATGGAGATGTTTTCCTCATCCTTGGAGGACAGTGGTGGAAAATCACAGGTTGGTTTCACTGGTTGTTTTCTAAACTGGAACAAATCACCCTGAAACTCTCTCGAAGCAGCTCCTCTGACAAGGAGGAAATTTCAACCCATTCCACTCAAAACTGAGAATACTGCTTGAACAGCAAACATTAATGTTTCTTGTGGATTGTGTTTTTTCCAGATTTACCTGTTCCCTAGGAAATCTCTACCCCAGGAGCTTCCCAGATGTGTTAGCAGTTTTCTAGGATAAAACAGGAATAATCAGACATAAACTCTCCTTGTCCCTTCCACCCATCTCATGTAATTCTGTGGCTCCAACTGGCCCCATCCCAAATTACCTTTCTGCCCCATCCTTGGATGTTTCTGAAGGCTGCACATATATTTAGTGGGTGGATTTTAAAATCTGCATCTTTCATCAGTACGAATTGGTACTTCCAGAATGGCACCAAAGAGAATATTGTGACTGAACATCAGCTCTGCAAAACAAAAGGAGGTTGACTGCAGTGTGATTTATGTGGAAAGACTCAGGCAAATTCTGCAACAGCCACAACATTCATTATGCAGAGGTATTTTTGAGTAAAAAACAGGTTTTACAGAATTAAAATAATGTTCCTGTTATAGTCAAAAAAATTAAGATTAACCCTTTTGTTTGTAAGAGGATTTTGCTTTCATTTCAGTGTTCATAAGCTTCTTACTATAAAAATAAAGCTTTTATTTTTATGTATGCAATTGTTTTTCCTTTTCACCTGTAAATAGAGTAATTGTACTTTTTTATGATTTTCCAGTATTAGATTAGTTTTATAGCATGTTCTGAAATTTCATTCTCTTTCAGCATCAATCTTTGTTTTGGTTTTATTACAGAATTATACTTACAAATAACATCATTTCATAACAATAAACATAAAAATACAATGCAATATAGCAGTTACAGCTTTATAGAGTAAACATTTCATTTGGAAGAAAATTCCACTCTCACACTATTATTTCACAGAAGCAGCAAGGTCAGAAACTCTGAGGGTTAATAACAAAGCTGTTTATATCCTAAAATGAGGGGACAAATATTCAGGGGTCAATGACTACACCTGTAAGAAAACACAGAAAGAGGGTTTCTTGTCCACAGCTTAATTTTTTTGAAGAAGGGGTCTTGGACAAAAAACTGATTTTCAATTTGGAGTTAGTGTACAATGTAGGGTAAATTGTATCAAAGCCAAATGATATTCCACAAAATTAAATTTCTTTCACCTGACGTTGCTCAGTGCCAGGTATTTCAAGAGAATTAAAAATTTTCCATGCTACTTTTGCAGACTAAGCACACTCTGGATAGTGTAGAAAATGGCAAATATGAAGTCAGAAGATTAGTGCAAGGCAGGAGTTGCTTAAGCACAATATATTTTTCTTAGACTTATGAGAATTTTCCAAGTTGCTGAATGGAAATTGTGATCTAGGTGTGAAAAGAAGAAGTACCAGTCAGGAGATTCATGGGAGATTTGGAGTAGGGAAGGGTTTTACCTTAGATGAGGATATCTCTTGATCTGGTCACTTGCCAGATTTTCTCTTCTCTAAATACAGATTTGCTTAGCACAAAACACTGTGTGGACCAGCATCTTTTCCTAGCTTTCTTTTACAGTTTTTGTGATATTAAATTAGAAATATTTTTGCAATTATATCCATGTCAAATAGAAACTTTACAATTAGAAAGATATTCTGGACTGAGTCCACTTTTCTCATAGCTATATGTTATTTTAATTTACCATTTTGCAATGCAAAAATGTACTTAAATTTATGCTGCAGAACTTTTAGAATTACACAAATCTTAACTGAGGAGTTTTGTCTCGTGATACAGTGCAAGTTTTTTCCCACATGGAATGGCTCCCTCTGAGGTCCCTGGCACATCCTGTAAATTTTTGTCTCTAGAACTCAGCTAAAGCACTTCCATTTTCCTAAGGTAATGTTTCATTTTTCAAAGATTCTTCTTTAGAAACCCAAGATCTGTTTACAAGTCCTCAAGTCAGAGCCTTTTCCTAGATTCATTTTATTTCTTCATTTTAAAGTCATAGTTAGTAAAGAAATACTATGCAAAATGGAATAAGGTGGATTTTCCTTGCACTGTCTTTTGCAAAGTTTGCTGTCTTCTATTTCCTTATTATCAGAATTTGCAGGCAATATCTTTAGTTATGGACCACAGACTCCAATTCCCAGCTCCACTTCCCTTTTCCTGTTCATTTCTAGTCAATATATGTGATTGATATTGTCAGTTTTGCAGCACTTTGTCCTTTTTCTGTCCTCTAAGACACCAAGAGAGACCTGTGAACAGCTGGCAGAAGATCAGTTCTTGCTAATTTGAAAGGGTCTATTTTAGTCATGCTTCCTTACCTCTTATTTCTCTATTCTAGGCTGAGATTTTACCTCTTTTTTGTTTATATTTGTGGCAGCCCCATCCCTGCCTGGCCATGGACTGAAGGTGGGTGCACAAGGCTAAAGGTTTTAGCCCATAATTGTCATTTGTTGGTGATGCCATTAAATATGGAACTGCTGAGCCACAGCGTTCCCACTGCTGGCCTGCTCACAGCACAACTTCTTTTTTTGCTCTAATAAAATAACTTCAGTGTTTCTTGCTACTTGCCACTGTTTCCTTCTGAGAGTAATCCCATGTTATTGCATGACCTATTTTCCATGGCTTTCTCTCTGTGACATCAGCAAGTATTTCACATTTGGAGTGCTCATCATTTGATCTACCTGCTTAAAATCAACAGATTTTACTTTGCTGGGGTTCTTATTTTTTTATTTTTTTAAGGTTCTGAACTTTCTCATCCCATTCCACTTGCCTTATATCCAAATTCTCAACAAGCTTCTTCCTACAAATATAAAGAACATTTTTTTGTAGTACATTCTTCAGTTGCAAAAGCTGTCATTGATGCTTTAGAAGAATTTGCAAGCCAATTTGTGTTTTATTTCCTTTACAAACAATAAAATCTCCCTGTCTTGGCAAACTCTTTTTTAGTGATTCTACCAGTGTCTCACAAAAACCCCAAAAAAGCCTCACCCAACCTAATTTTCTTGCTCTGGTATTCTGTAGTAGATAGTTATCATGATAAATGCACATGTTCTTTATCGTTGTATGTAATCTTGCTCTTTGCATTGCTGATCTTGAAGTAAATATATAAAGTGTTGTCTTATAACAGAGACAAATGATGGGAGAGAAGAGGCAGAGCCCTGGAGTGCCATCCTTCAAAGTCGATCTCTTGGAGGCCTAATTCAGCTGTAGGAGCAGAGAGGGCAACCTTGTAATATTTGCCCTTTGAAATGCTGTCTTTCAGAGGTGACCTTTAAGCTAACTTGGGAGTCTGACAACCTGGGGCCTCAGCACAAGATCCTTCTCTCTGTCAGCCCCTCACAGCTGCTATCTCCTCTGCCTTTGTTCAAAATCTTCTGATTTGCTCTGTCTGGCTTCATAACTTCCCCTAAAATGCAGTTAGCAGACTGTTCCCTTTCTCTTCCAGGTGCTTCTCTGAGGTTATGGTTCTGTTGTGTTCTTTACAGACCTTATTCCTTCTAGGTTAAATTTCTTCTCTCCAGTAACAAAACCTTTCAAGGACATCACAGTACTCTGGGGAGATTCACAGTCCCACAGCACTGCACACTCATTTTGGAACTTAAGCAAATGTAAACCATGGAGTTAATCAGGAAAGAGCTCAAACACTCTTGTGACCTGGCAGAGGTGAAATATCCATGTGGCAGCATACAAAATTAGGGAAAACTATTAAATGCTGTGGATTCTTTCCAAGAACAGAGGAGTCCCCATTCCTCTGGATTACCAAATCAGCCATTGCCATCTCTGGCCATGACAATTGTCCAGGTGTGCTCATGCTTATGGCAAATACAGGTGTGTCTAACAGCAGCTTTTAGGAATTCAGGCATCTATTTCCATAGCTTTTGGAGTGCTGAACCAAAGCTATCCATTTAATAAACAAGCTACAAAAGTTAGAATGCAGACTATTACAAACGCAGTAAAACTTTCTGTAAGAGATCAGATCTGTATTACAAACTTGAGGAGTTATTTTTAGTTTCTTTAAAAATATTGAAAACTTTTTTGGGGTCCATACTTCTCCTAAGAGCTACTGAAAATTCCTCCTGCTGGAGCTCACACCTCCAGCCCTGGTGACACTTCCAAGGTCCCTCAGAAGCAGAGGCTGTGTTTTCTGGGACACCACAACACATTTCCCCACAACTCCTGCAGCCAGGGCCTTTCTCCCACCCCATTTCCCTTGGCTTATTTGCACTGTCCAAAAGCCATACCCTGATGGAATTGTGGCCTGGAATTTGGCCTGGAATTTCAGCTTTTTTCCAGTGCATTACCTGTCAGCCCTTTGTCCCTGGTTAGCCAGGCAGCTAATGGAAGCCCACTGCTATCTCTGCACTTCTCCATTTTCTGTTCTGTCTTGTGTTCTTGCCTTGTCAGTGGTTTGGGGTTTTTATCTGTACAATTGTTTCCTTGCTTGACTCCAACGTGTTTGTTTTTCTAAATGATAGCCAACCCCTATTTTGGTGTAGCTCCATATTACTTCATCAATCACTTGAAGACGACGTTGACACAGTGTTAGGTTCTTTTGAGTAAAACAAGGCTGGTTTTATTATTTTGTTGTGTATTATTTTCCACTATTCCCATTGGACTGGGAAAATTGAGTTTTCATAGGCCTAATCTTCTCAGCTAATGTTATGAGCTAAAGCTAAGTAGCATTTGTTGGAAAACAAGAGGTTCATTTTGTGCTCAACTCCTTCTTTTGTTTGGTAGAGATATAACAGATACTGTACAGAAATTCAAACCAGGCTTTTTTATTCACTGTATGGCTCAAGTTCTATTTAGATGGTTGCTATTTAACTGGTTGCTATTTATATTTCAAATATTGCAAATATTATGTTTATTTTTTAAAGAGAAGATTTTTTTTTTACTCAGTGTCTATAGTTGAAATAATGTCATGTAATGCAAAGAACAAATTTGTAAGAGCTGTGCAGGATGATCTGAAGGGTAGAGACAATTGGAAAGAGAAACAGAATTTACAGAAGATCCAAACAGAAAAAAAAACTCTGGTTTGGCCAGAAATAGGCCCATGACCATGAATTAATTTGTTAGATGGATTAAAGGCCATGTGAAGGGTGAAAGGGAAATGGGTAAGATGGAATCAAAAGTCTTTTCTCTGCTGGAGAAGAGCAGCAAGTTTGCAAACTAAAAAAATACTGGTGGGGTTGTAATTAGTAGCATGAGCAGTATTTTGGGGAAAGGAGTAAAATGTATGAGTGGTTTCTGTTCTGGGAAGGAAGGAAAGCTGCCAGAGGAGAGGGTTGCTGGGTGTGTGAGACCGTGGTTGGAGGCTGGGGAAAAGTGACACATTCACAGGGACTGTAGATTCCTGCAGGAAAGCAGAACACATAAAATCAGGTGCTGTTCCCCAAAATTGTCTGTTTTGCAGAGAATCTGAAGTGCTGAGTGGTTTGTGTAACATATCTATGTAGGAGAGAGATGGGACAGGATTTCTGTTCAGGAAATCCAGAACGAGGGAACAGAGATGTCAGGCAAGACCAGCTCATTGGAGAGGAACCACCTCGTGTTTGGATGTTCTCCAGATGAGCTCCTGAACTCTGGACATTCCACACACGCCAGTAGTGAGTGTGAGCTTTTTTGGTGTATCCTTGTATTCGTGGCTGCTTGAATTAGACTTTCTAGTCTTTTCAAATTCTCATCAGGTAAGAATTTTTTAAATGTTTCTAAAAATTTTTGCATTGTCTTTCTCAGACCATTATTACAGATAAAAGCAGATTTTTTTTATGAAATAGTATACACTTGTCAGCAGTGTAGTTTCACCTTTCTCCCCTATCATTCTATAATAATACTCATTTCTTGATTACACCTGTTCAGCTATGTTGGATCTGCCTCCTGACAAGTTTAATACAGTTGATGGCATTGATTTAGAATTGTGTCAGGTCTATGAGTGAAATTTTCTTTTTCTTATGAAAATATTAGAGTGGCTAGAAAATACAAGTTTTTTATACAAGTTTTATTACATAACAAATGTAATGCATTTACTATGCCTTGGGATTAAACCCTGAAATACTCTGTTCATCCTTTGCCATGGTGAACACTGATCACTAACTTCTACCAAATATTTCCTGCTCCTTAGAAAGCCTCAACATTTGTAAATAAACTTTCCCTCTTGTTAATCATTATTACTTTAATTAATGTTGAAAAACCAACAAATTTCTAAAATGCTCTGTAACTATCATAACCCACACAACTGTCATAACAACTACTGAAAAAAAATCCATGTGAGGGGTTTAGTGCACTGTCCAATGAAAGGTGTCTAAAATTCTGACTCTATTCTTATACTGACAGATTTGGCAGTAACAGACCTCTGGTTAGGGAAAGCTCAGATGTGTCTGCTCCTTCTCCAGGCCAGGGGCTGGAGTGGAAGCCACAAACTGCCGTGGAAAGCCCCAAACATAATATTTTGGGGAGATTTTGCTCCCTGGGATCCGTCTGGTTCCACGTGCAGCCACTTCCCTCGGCCATTGCAGAGAACGTGGGGGCACTGCTCCCACTGAACAAAGATTCTTCTTCATGAGTAATTTTCTTTGCCTGTCGTTTTTTGGATAAGAAGCAATTTTTAAAATGTGTTGTCAGAAATCCATCCCTTATGCAATAAAAAACTCAAAAGCTGTGCCTGATGACATACAAGATGTCCAGATCTGCATTGGCTCCTTCCCTGCAATCTGTTTACAAAAGTTAAAAAATGCAGCAGAATGAGTTGGTTTGTAAAGGTGCTTTTTTGAATGCTAAATCATAGCTGCAGAACTGAAACACTAAAATTTGTCTTGTTTCACTACATGAGAGTCATCTGAAACAAGTTTGGTTTAAATTGAAACATAAGATAACACAAATAGAACAGAAGAATAAATTACACAAAGTCCATTCCTCTCTCTCTCAATGGGAAGAATTGTATGAATTGAATTTATTTGAGGTTTCTCTGGTAGTTTGTGTATTTACAAAAAAAATCTGAAAATTATATATGTGCAATTACTATAATCTTTTCCAGAAGTATTCAGCTTAAACTGTCATGTGGAGTTTTTTATCTCATGAAAATCCCCATCAAAACACTTTTGATGATACTTTTTAACCCAAATATTAATTACTAATACATTTTGAGTTTTAAAAATGCGTATGCCAGATATTTCAAAATTGTATTTTGATCCTGAATGAGTAATCTGCCTTTTAGAACTGTGATGTACCTCATTTGCCATTGATGTAATGTAAGCTAAAAGGCTTAGCATATCTAAAACTAATTCAATAATGTTATGCTTCTCTTGAGATTTCTTTAAGCCTGCAAGGAATTGGAAATTCCCAAACAGTGGTTAGGAAACACTGAAAAAAGAAGTAAGTTCTTCTGTCTGAGGTTTGAATTATTGCATGGAGTCATGTTTCTGCTGCCTCTAAGCACTCCCTAACAAAGCTGTGAACTCCTGGAATTACAGACATGGAATTCCAGGAATGGCAGCTGAGCTCGGTGGGACATTGTCAGTGCGTTTTGGTGGTTCCCTTTGAAGGGCAGACCTTGCTTCCCTCCAGCATCCCTCACAGAGAGCATCCAGGGACCAAAATCCCTGCATCCCCCAGGGCAGCTGTGCCAGGGAGCCCCTCAGGGTCAACTCCTCAGGGCTCCCCGGGGAGCAGCTGGGCTGGGGCAGGGCTGGGCAGGGCTGGGTTGGGCTGGGCTGGGTTGGGCTGAGCTGCCCTGCCCTGCCCTGCCCTGTTGTCCATGGTGTGTGGTGCTCCCCTAAAAGCCCCTGGCTGGCTCTGCTCCCGTGGGCTCCCAGCTGGAACCTGCCTCGCCCACTGATGGGCTCTGTTTGTCAGTGAAACAACAAGAATTCCGCTTACCTGGCCACCTCAAACCACTGTCACGAGTTTTTGAAATATTTCAAGCGTGGACTGAAACAATTTCAAGAGTTCCTAAAACTTTCTGTTCCATTTCTTGTCCAAAGTGAGTGCTTGCAGACAAATTTCAGAAGCAGTGTGGCAGGAGGGCTGTGCTCATCCCCGTGCCTCTGTCCCTTGTCCCAAAGATCCTGCTAGTTTTTCTTAGCATTTTTGTCTCATTAATTGTCCTGTTTGTGTCCAGCCCTGAGCCATAAAGGGAAAAATCCCTCTCTTTATTATCCAAGTAACAATGGGATTACAGGTCTGTGAGGGTTTTGGTTTTTTGTTTGTTTGGGGTTTTTCTCAGTGTTGCATGACATGGTGCTATTAGTTTTTACAGAGTAACAATGATGAGAGAGGAAACTGCATTCCAGTGGCAGGTCACCTCCAGGTTAAAAGAGGAAAAAAATAAGAATTCTCTGTCGTAATTGCCTGCCATGGAAGGAATAGTGCCTGAACATTAATGTCAGGCATTTTGTCCTGAGTTGTCGTCTGAAATATTCCTGGCACAAGCCCAAATGTACACAACAGGGTACAATGCAAAGTTGTTTAGACACGATAAAAGTACATGTGGAGGTAAAGGAGTTATAGACCATGGGCTAGAATGGCAAATTTAAATTCTGTGTCCTGTTTGAGCCTTGGAGTTTACATTATTCCATCTGCTTAAACTCCTGAGCAACTGTCCTGATTTCATGAGCTTTATGATATCAAGACCATTTCCACAAGTCAGATGTTTGGATTTGTATTCTACAAGCATTTACCAGATATTTTCACCAGGGTCTTCCACAAGTGTATAAAAACGTGAACAAAGGGGTCAACACAATGTTGATATACAGAGAAATATTATTTGTTTTCTTTAAGGTAGGTAAACTTTCAGAGAAGCTGCCTGAAGAATTATATCAGCAGGAAATTATCATTTCTACATACCTGGCATTGTATAATTTAATGCTGTTTTCCCTTGACTCATGTAAACTACAGAGGAATGGCAAAGGTTACCTGTGTCATCCAATCTGTTGAAAAAAAATAATTTTTATTTGCTCTTTTAGCCCAGGATGGTCTTGCTGCTTTGGGAATGTCCATGTTTTTCTTTGTCATTAATGAAAATATTCAAAAAGCTGGGAAAAAAAATTATATTAGTCTCATTAAGGTACCTTTCAGCTCTAGCCATGTGGATTGAATTAGGGAAGAGTATTTTTGTACTCCTGGACCACAAAGGAAATTATTTGCACTCAACTGGGCACTAAAATGATCTTCAGAGAGCAGTATTAGGCTGAAAATATAAAGATCATGAATAAAAACTTCAGAGGAAGTTTTTATTCAGTCTGGTTTGAGTTTGATTTGGTACCAGAAGAAACCTGCACTTAAAAATGTGAAATATCGTGAAACACTTCACTCTTTTCTGAGAGGCAAAAGCTTGAATTCTCACAGGTCTGGTTCAGATTCATCACAAGTTTTGCTGGTTGGCTGAATCCAATTCCTCCAGAAATTCAGGTGTGAACTCCAAAAAAAGAGAGTTTCTATGCAAAATGTGTGGTGTTTGGTGTGAGGAGTGGGTTCAGGGAGCCAGTCTCTCAGCTTTCCATGATTTCCAGCTCCATCTGGGCCTGCAGGGGCAATGCCATGGATTTGATACAATTCTGCTTTTTGAGAGGTTATTTATTTATTTATTTGATGGGGCATTGGGATATTGACTGAACCCACATGTATCAGCTAATGCTGCTTGGGGAGGGAGCAGGGGAAAAGCCCTGTGAATTTTTAATATACCAGAAATATCTGGTGCATCTGTATCTCCATGAATTAAAATATTCTAGTTTTGAGGAAGATAATGTGTAGTATCTTCATTACTCTTTTATACAGTATTATCTTCTCCAGAAGCATTCACACAAAAAAAAAAAAAAATTAAAAGCAATTTAGCTGCACTAATATTTAGTTGTTTTCTACTCTAAATGTTTCATTTCTTCAACTAAAATTTAATTTATTATAAGAAGAACTTTAAACAAGCTAAAATTGCTATTTGCAAAAATAACCACCGTGATGAGATTAAAATCACAATTTCTCAATTTGCCTGTGGAAACATATTAATGTAATGGATTCAGTTCTGCACTGAATGACAGACAGATTGATGTGTCAACAGAGAAAAGAGTTATAACCATCAACGTGTCTCTCATTGTTTGACAGTGATTTACTACTGTCCAAAAGTCTGTTAGCTCAACTTTCAGATTGAGTTATTCAGATTTACCCCGAGGTGTCACCCCTCGGAGGCTTTGTCTGTCAGCCCCTGCTGCTGCAGGGGACCCCAAAGTCCTCTTGGAACTTCTCCTCTAGTAGGGACAGGCTCCAGCTCAGAGTGCACGTTTGGGGTTTAGAATATCTCTGTTGGAAACTCAGAGCTGCATTTTATTTTTATGATTTCATTTTCAGGTCTGAAAGGCATTTTTTTTAATATTAAATGGATAATCCTGATGAATGCCCAAATTCTGTAAAACCAAAAAATTTCTAATATGCACATCATCAAGGTAACAGAGATCTTGGAGATGCAGCATCTTCACATTATTTAGTGAATGGATAGCCCAGGATTTGATATGGAATTAGTACAATTTTAGCACCTAAATATTAATTTCTGTGCTGTTATACCCCAAACTTTAGCTCAGGCAATGGGGAAAGCCTTGAGATCCCAAATCCTTGCTGAATCAGCAGAAAGAATCCCTTTTCCTTTCAGCTGTTTTAGAGTCAAAGCATTAATTTTTCTCTGTGCTATCACTGGATTTTCAGAATTTATTGCATTAGAATATTTTCCTTTACCATTGATAATTTTGTCTTTCCAATTTTAATTATGTCTACCTTTATTTGTGATCTGACAAAACAACTTGCTGTTGATTTTAATACAAAGAAAATCTGGTCTTTCATAGTTGGTTAGCTGAATAATCTATTTGATCACCTTTGTCACTCTTACAAAAATAGCTTGCAAGAATTGTAGCCTGAACAAAAAAGTGAATTTTGCAATGTAGCACTCATCAGAGTAGGAAGCTGCTTGCCTTCATCCCTAGTGTCATAAACAAATAGTGCAAGTACTGGTTTCAAATTTTAAAATTAATAACTTTAAAGCTATTTAAACACCTTCAAAAGTAATATTGATTAGAATGGACAAGGCTGCAATTCTGTCTTTGGTTTTTGGTTTTTTTTCTCTATTATTTTGGTAAAACTAATATATCCAGATTAATGGGATACTTCCCAGCCTAATTTTCCTAGCTCTGTGTGTCTGTGCTTTGCTTTTTCTCTGCTAGGTTTGACCAGCCACCACATTTTTCACATCTCTTGGGAAACCATTGTGTCCTTGGGCCTTTTGCAGCCACGTGACTGAATTTTCACAGGAGTTTTCTGTAATCTGTGTTGGCATTAGCAAAGGACATCCTTATGTCCCTGACTCTCTTGGCTTGAATACGTGCTGATAATTATATTTGAATTGAGAAGTAAATTTAAGGGTTCAATACATACAGAGTTAACAGTGACTTAATTCTTGTTTGCTCTATCACCCTCTGTGTTGCCTGTTCTTAAAAACTTGTTGGCTTTTAATGAAATAATTTGGTATTTGAATGAAGCACATCAGGCCACCATCCCAGTGTCAGAGTTCTGCACACAGAGCTTCCAGAGTAGTTGTCCTAGAAACTCTCAGGGCCTTTTATTAAATAATAGGCATCCTATGAAAACTATTAGGTGATAGCACCATGTTCCAAATTAATGAAATTTTGGGGGAAATATGTGTAATTTCAGAACACTGAAGGTTCTCAGGCAGCTTTGGTTGTCCATTGAGTCACGTTTCAATTAAACCTCAGGGATTCCCTTCAGCAGCAGCTGAGCTGAGGGACAGGCTCAGGATCCCACTGGGCCCTCTAGGGAGGTTACATCAAACCTTAATTTCATTTACCATCTTCAGACCACAGTTTATTCAGTTCTAGAGAATAATAAGTATCTATTCCACTCTAAAATCTGATGGAATCTGGGTTCTTTTTCTCTTTGTTTTATGGCTGTTGGATTCCTCAATAATAACACTGAAATACTGGGCCAAGAGGTAAAAAAAAGAATTATAAACTCTTATGTACCAAATTACATTTTTGTTGTTAATTTTTGTTCTGTGTAAGTTATTCACTCATTCTTGAGTGAATTTCACACAAGTGATAACACTACAGAGGAATTCAGTTATTCTACGTCCTTGACACAAACTGACACATTTCCAACACATTCTTCATTTTTCAAGCTGCTTTTTTTTTTTTTTTTTTTACCTACATGCCAGAGATCTTCAGATTTCCTGTATTCTTTAGACCAGGAATAATACTCAGGTGTGTTTCAGAGGTGATATGGAACCAAATACTCCAAAGTTGGTGGTAGAGCTGTAGCAGCTGTGGAGTCAGGCAGAAAAGCCACTGCAACACCCTCAGTTTCCCTGAGTGCAATTTGAAAATTAATAAGGATTTTATAAATATTATTGTCAGTATCTTTTGGCTTAAACATCTTAAATTTTTTTAAAATATATATTAGTGTCCTGCCAAATCTTTTCCTTTGACTCTCTCTGCTTTCTGTAGACTTGAAAACTATTCCCTAGGGACGTTTCAAGGGAAACAGACTTTTTTTATAAATTACCAGCAAAAAGGATAAAAATTGGCATTAAATTAAAAGAGAATAAATCACTTTTTTTTGCTGTTACATTAATTATCATCAAAGGTTTCATTAACTGATTTCTTATCAGCAAAGTCAACAACAAAATTGGAAACTGGACAATTTTCTCCCATTATCAAAAAAGAAAACATTTTACAGCCTCTTTTTCTCACTTTGTATTTTCTAGAAGAATGACTACAGCACACAGATTGGGCTCAAAAGTCCTCAAATCTCTTCCTTGTTTGTTGTAACTGGAGTTGAAAACTGTGATACCAAAAAAATCTATATGTTAGTCTGAGACTGTCTGAAAATAGGCTTCTGTAGATCATTAATACAGAAATATTGAGTTTAGGATGCTGTGACCATTTTAAATAAGCTTGCTTTTTTCAATAATTATCTAATAATTATTCAATAATTCAGTAATTAGCTAATCATCCATGATTACTCTTCTATCTCCTAAACTCTCCTTCAAGCTGAGGTAAAATCACTTCAAATAACCTTGTTTGAGTTCAAAATATTTGCCTGCTGAAATTTCAGCTCAGCTTTACTGGAGAATTTGGGCTGCTCGGTAGCCATTTAATGAGAACAAAACAAACAAACCCAAACCCACGAACTCCCTTGCTCTTCTGTTAGGAATTTTCTGGTTTCCTTTTCCAAGGGGGTTCAGTGGTCATGGTTGTCTTTGCACAGAGGGTCAGCACCAGCACAGGGCTCCTGCTGAGTTCCTTGTGGTGTCTCTGGAAGGAATTCCCAAATTTCACAGAATCACTGGATTGGAAGAAACCTTCAAGATCATCGAGTCCAACCCAGCCCCAGCACCTGAAATAAACCCTGGCCCCCAGTGCCACCTCCAGGCTTTGTTAAACACACCCAGGGAAGGGGACTGCACCACCTCCCCGGGCAGCCATTCCAGAATTTTATCACTCTTTCCATGAAAAACTTTTTCCTGATATCCAGCCTGTATTTCCCTTGGTGCAGCTTAAGAGGAGGGAAGCTTTGGGACGAGCTGATTCCCTGGATTTAATCCATAGTCAGAACGTGGCAGCATTCCTTACTCAGCTCAGGAGCTGCTGCAAGAGGTCTGTGAGGTTTGTGGGCTGTAATTATCCCGAGTAATTTAAGAATCCATTTACCTTCTGCAGATGGAGATACAGTTTAATCAAATACAGTGTAAATCAGCCTTTATTAGGCACATTCTGTTGGCTATTATGGAGGTGTTAACGTTTAAAATGCTCCTGTATTAAAATGCTTCCCAGGTGAACAGGCACAGGTTTCAAGTTTCAATTGTAAAACAGAATTTTGCAGTAATGACCAACAAAGAGCTTTTTCTTCAGAATTTGTGCTACTTTGAACAAAGACTCTTGATAATTATAATCTGTGTACTGTGGTCACTCTAAACCAAATTACTTCTTTGGAAAATAGTTACTGAAGTACTGATTTGGCCAATAATTAACCAAAAAATTTTGAAGCTGGAAATTTGCAGCAATGCATTTTTATATTAAGATAACAGTTTCCAGATTTGCTTTTAATTACTCCAAATGAAGGAATGCAAATCCAAATTGTTCCTGTAAATCTCTGGTTGTGTGTGAGTTGAGAATCTATTTATATTTTTATGTACAGAGCTCTAGTTTTGAGAAATTCTGTATTAATATTATTCTTCTTATTGTGGGTTTAAAATGTAAATGCTTTGTGAATTTCTCTCATTGATGGCATAGCAAATGAATTATCCATATTGCACTTCAAGGCAGCCCAGCCTCCAGGGCAGATCTGCAGTACAGAGGTGATTCTACAGACCAGCACCAAAGCTGGGCTGGTGTCTGTGGAGTCCTGTGTTCTTAGGATGAGCTTTTGCTCTGCACTTATGACTAAAGCATCATTTTCTAAGGCTTTTCTAGTCCAGATATAAGAGTATCTTCCTCAAAGTCTGCAGAGGTCTGTGGTGGTCTCAGGTACCAGGTGCAGCCCTTTCATAGCAGCTACTTTGGCTGTTAACAGGATATTCCCATCATGAATTCCAAAACTTTATATATGGACATTTTGGTGGGAATGTTAAGTGTTGGGGTTTGAAACCTTTGTGACTCAGAATAGCTTTAATACCCACTTTTTCAGGGTAGAGAATAGAAGGTTCCTTCAGTCCTTTGAGAATCCAGTCTTTGAAGAAGGATTATTCCTATTTTTATGAGGAATAAATCTGGCCTGGAGTGTCTCAGCTTGCATTTTCTGCAGAGTTCTGTGTTTGGTGACTCAAAGCAGTATTTAATATGCTCAGGTAGCCCCTGGTTATAGCAAAGGCTCTTGTTCTGTGGGTCAGGTGAAGGGGGTTGAGCTCCTCCTGGTTCTCTGGACCCAAAAGCCATGGAAAGCTGTAAGGGATGACAATGACAGTGACCAGCCCCAGAGAGAAGAGGTGGAATGAAGAATAACAGCAGGGTGGAGAGGTGCATTCCATTTTCATATGATGTATCTAAAATTCAATCGTGGCTGCAGCGTGTGCAGGGTTTCTTCTCAGAAGCTAAATGCTAATCATCAGCTCTGGTAGATTTATCTATTAGACACTGCCCTCTAGATTTATAGTAATTGAGAGTTTGGCTTACTCTGAATCTTGAGAAAATAACAGAAATGGAAGGAATGCCAGCTGGCCTTTTTGTTCCAAGGAATTAAAAAGAAAAGGAAAAGCAAACATTTGATGGGGCTGATAGTTGTTTGCTTTCCGGGCAAAAAGCAGCATCTAATTTCCATTTATACATCCCTCTCAGGGCTGCTGCCTTCAAGCTTCCCCACGTAAAAAGAGTGGAAATGGTTTCTCAGTTCATAAGTGCCACTGCTGGGTTTCCTGGGTGAAAGTGAGAGCTTTTGCCACCTGCCATGTGGTGTCCTGACAGAGTTTGCCCAGTTTGGGATTTGATGCTGCAAGGTGAAATGCAGAGCCCGTGTGGCCCAGGTGTTCTGAGTTAGTTATACAGGCAAAAAGTGCAAACTGGGCACCCTGGGCTAATAAAAACTTCACTTCTGCCATCTCAAAAATAAAGGCATAGGGTCAAATCAAAATCACATCCTTCCTTTTTTAATGCTGATACTGCCAGTGATCATTCAAATAGAAATGGCAAATATTTTCTAGATTGAGGGTTGGTCTTTATGTTTTATTGTTATCTGTGTATGAGTCTATGATTTTGTGTCATAGTTTATTGAGTAGTTAAATATTATATTTAATATCTTTGTTGCATATTTTTGTTTAAATTACCAACTCTGGAGTAGCTCAAACACTTTTGTGTTTTATAGGTAAATAGCCAGTGTGAATATCCTCAGTTGTCCTGAATTAATGAAAGATTTACGTCTCTTATTTTTGCAAATGACACTGAAAACAGATTAAGGAGTGGCAGATAGGGGAGCTCTGGATACTGGAAAAAAAATGACAGGGAAACAAAAGTTAGTTCTTTCTAAAAAGCTAAGAAAGAACTTAAGCTACAAATCCTAAGGTCCTAAAAGAAGAAGGAGATGGTGTTAATAATAGGAGATAATGGTGGTAATAATAATAATAGTAATAATAATAATAATAATAATAATAATTCCTTTTTGCATAGTAATGGATTAACTTCAGCTGCTCTCAGGGATAACTTTGTGATCTATGTAAGAAGAGGAGATAAAACCCCTTCATTTCTTCTGGAGCACCTTGAAAGCCATTTCTGGCAGTACAACTAAAATCTTGTATTTTTAGTAGAATTCACCCTGCTTCTTTGTATCCCATCCTGTTTGAAATTAAAGAGATCCTGAGCTTATTTTTTCTTTAAATAATGCACTGGATTATAGGTTTTTTTAATGCTTTAATTCATATATTTATTGCAATTTATTAAATCTCCATTGCCCATAAGGACTTGGATTGAAAGTCCAAAGACTTTACACGCTGTGAAATTGCCTCCCTGCATTGGCTGCTTTAGGATCTTCTTTCGTGTCCTGTAAAACATCTCTTTCAGGAGTTCCTATTTCATGGTTCTGGGAGATTTTTGGGTTTTACAACTTTCAACTAGCCTGGCATGCTTGCAGGATTTAGCACTAGAGAAATTCAGTAACTTTTTTTGTCAATCTCCCAGTTATTTCTTCCTTCAGGTGGAATATAAATAGAGTTAAGCAGCAGATTAAAGTGTTGCTGAAGGCTCTGATCCTCTGCCATCAGCCTCAGGAATGTTATACACGTGTTTTTTCATAACAAAACAAACAAAAAACCCTGAATATGTAATTTTTTTTTTCTTTCATACTTTCTGAAAAATGCTTTTTCTGTGGTATAGTCCCAAAGAAAGCCTCTACCTCCTCCTGTCTCTGAAACTATTCCATTAGCAGCCTTTGCTCTGTGACATAATGTTTGTCAAAGGAGAGATAAGAAAGAGAAGGAGCTTTTTGTAAAGATTGTTTATGGGGAAGGAAAAAACAAAGCAGTAAAACAGAACACATAAAAAATGAAAATTGCCATATAGTTTAATGAATATTTTGTAAAAATCATTTTCTATTCTCCTACAAATTCATGATAGCAGCAGTGCTGGCTGCTTGTACATGATTTAGCATGTCAGATTATATTTCAGCAAGCAGACTATCTACCCTTTGACCTTGAAGACTCCTACTATGCTGCAATAAATTTTGGGTTCTTAAAAGCAGCGAGGGAAAATTCTCTTTTAGACAGTTACTGAGCTTAAATATCTTCAAAAAGAGAGTCAGTTCTTCTTATTCTGCTTTGTGCTAACAGATAATATTTTGTCGGTCTGGATTTATGTGGAAAAATATTTGGAATTTTTTTTTTTTTTTTTTGCATCTCTGACATGGTGTATATGTGTCTGCAGCTAAATGTCATTTTCAGCACAAGAATGTGAACCATGTTAACAGAGCTTTTCCATGACAGTGTTTGCTGAGCTGTGAAAAATGTGAAGTTCTCAGTGCAGCCTCTTTCAGAACCTGATTTTTAAGTATTTCAGCTTTGTGACAAACAATTGCTGTGGGATGAAAACCTGGAAAAACACCTTGTGAAACAAGGGAGCCTCATTTCTTCTAAATGTGTTCCTACATTCAGGAGACCTGGAATCAGATTTTCCCTCAAGCCCAGCACTTCTCCTTTACCCACCAGCCCACAAAAGGGTGTCAGCTGGCTCCAAAAATGCCAAGAAAACTGGTGGAATGTACAGTTTATGAAACAGAAAATGTCAAACTCTCAATGTTTCCTTCTGTGGGGTCAGTGGTTTCCTCTCAGGCTGCTGCTTTTCACAGAATCCCAGGTCTGGGTTGGAAGGGACCTCAGAGCTCATTCCATTCCTCCTAATATCCAATTTAAGCCTGCCCTCCATCCGCTTAAAGCCATTCATGCCCACCATGTGAGTATTTTCATATTTTCTGAATTGTCTATCTTTGAGATCTCTATTATTTGTCAAATTGAAGTTGATCAGTGGATCCAAAAGTCTTGATCTTGGGCTGGATTTTTTCCAAAGGAAAACAAAAATAAAAACAAAAATCAACCTGTCTATAAAGTGTATTTTAGTTAGAGAAAAAGTTAATTGTAATGTAGTTGAAAACACCCAAGTAGGCAGTTCCCACTTCTTTTTTTTTTTTCCATAGAAATCAGTATTTTGGTCTCTAAAACCTTCAAAAACATAATTTACAGAGCGTGTCTGCAGAAAATATATCTGTTAAATATATGTTTTATAAAGATTCTGTTACATTAAGGGTTCAGTGTTTTGGGGTTTCCCTTTTCTGTTCCTTAATGTGTTCCTTAAACTCTTCCCCCAGTGTAATTAAGCTTGCTCTTGTCTCAGCCTGTTTAATCACAGGAATTTTAGGCTAATGACACCTCATCCACTGATGAGCCCAAATTTCACGGCCACTTTATTCTGCTTTGTGGTAAAGATATTGAAGAGCCTCTTCACCCAGGAATAAAAATAAATGAATTCTCCATGTCTCTGCTGAGGGAGGTAAATTGTGCCCTGGAGCACCCAGAGAGGCTCCAGCTCCAGGAATGTTGACTTTGATCCTCGGGAATGGATCTCTGTAAAGTGCATTAATGGAGTGGCTGCATCATTAGTGTGAATTAATTAAATATTTTGCAAAGGTGTGCAGAGTGTTGGCCCAGCAGAAACGCAGGTGAAAAAGGCAGTGACAGTTTTGGTATTAAACTCATTTTTTCAATACTGAATTGGAGGAACCTTCTGTGAAGGAAAAGGGAATTTCAATTTCTCTGTCACTTCTGTCATTCAAATAATGACAATGGAATGAAACTTATTGTAACTCAACCACAAAAACCACTTTTATTCTGAAAATGCCTTTACATAAAAATTGACCTGGACATTTAAAGCTGTAACTTTCCATTCTTTAATCATGTGAAGATGAAGGAGCATAGGCTTCTTCCTTTCTTTATTTTCTGATTTTTCTGAGGACTTGCATTTTATTAACATCTTAAACCATGCAGACTTCCTTATTCAGTACTAAGAGAATTGTCAAAATCAAAACCAAGAATCAATAATTTTTTTTTTTATTATTTTGACTTAAAATTTCAATAAAGAAATTTTGTTACTGGAAAGATTACTTTAAAATGAAAAGCAGAAAGGGAAAAAAATCCACACCAGTCACAAAAATTATATTGAAATTATTATAAAGAGTAAAAATACAAATATTGAGATGTATAAGCTAAGCTTTATGTGTAAAACTCTCATATGATAAATAGTAAAAAAAGAATGAAGCATGAAATATTAAGAGAAAAATAATGAATTTATGGCCCAGTGACATCACCTATGGAGGAGTTCATGGTTCTAATGCAGGCTCAGAGGCTGATTTTTATTTACTTTAAGTGTTCATTGAGTGCAGTGGAAAACAACTGAGCAGCTCTAATTTCAGAACGAGCAATGGAAATCCAGTTAAATAGCTCACTGACTGGGATGCTGCCTCTCCTTATTATTCCTTCTGCTGTTCATGGAATTTTAATTTATTTCCTCTGTGCTGTCACACCTTGGGAGAAGGAAGAGAGGATTTCTTTGCCCCTGAACTGGAAGAAACATTTTCCTGCAGCTCTGCCCAGGACCCACAGGAGCAGCTTCAACACTAACCTGATCGAAGGAGCTCGAACTTTTTGCTCCACCTTGAGGAATTCTGTGTTGATTGAAGAGAGCCACACATGACCTGAGTTTTTATTTTTGCCTAGTAAATATTAGGACAAAATATGTGAAGCACTTTAATGCTGGCCAAGAGTTACAGTGGGATTCACTCAGCAGAGAATTTTGCATATGTTAAATTACAGGAAAACAAAAAGTAAGAATTATCTGTCATGTCTGTAAGCAGTAACTGAAAATACCTTTACAAATGGCAGTGGATTTAGGGAACTCTGCTGGTTTTTAATTTACTTTCAATAATTCATTAACATGCACTTTAACCTTAATGCCAGTCCCCACAGGATTCATGTGCTGTGCCAAACGAGGTTTCTCCTAGGCAAAATTAATTTTCTACAAATAACTTCCCTATTTTTCCTGATTCAGGAGCAGCAGAAGGTGGCACAGCTTTGGTGATTTGATCTCGATACATGAGATTTCAGCACTTGTTTTAGCCAGTATTCTTGTGTATTGAATTTTCATTTTTAGACTGCTTAAATATTGGGTGTGACTTCAAGAAGGATATGATTCATTTAGATGGAACAGCTTCTAGGTATCTGTATTGGTGCTTATTAATTACTTTAGCAGAAGTGTTTTGTTCCTTCAGTTCCTCTGGAGGATTAAATACCACATAACATATGTTAGATTTTGGCAATCTTATGTTTACCGAAGTTTAAAAAATATTTTGAGCAGTTGTGCATGAAATTATTTAATATCCCTCATGAGAGGAAACACTAACAATGTTCAACCCAAATACAACCTCCTTCTACGAATACTTTTTTCATATCTCATGAGAAGGTGCTGAATGGAATATGAAATGTCCACATTTTGAGCTCTGGAAAATCAAGCCAACAATGATACCTGAACACAAATATTTAGAGAGGAAAATGTAGCACGGAAAACAGTTGAAAATAACACATATTGGCCCAGCTACAGTCCCTAAGTAGGAAAAAAGCTGAGTTTGTTTCAGAAGTATGTCTAGGTTAAATATTTGAGAGTCAGATTATTGTACAGAAACACAAACACACTGAGGATGTAGCAAGTTGTTAAATTTTCTTTATTTTCTTTATTTTGTGTCATTATAGAGATGATGACGCATCAGAAGCGAATTCCTATAAATTTCAGTGACAGCTGAAATGCACCTTATCAGTTCCTGTACCCCTGAACACCAACCCCACCCCTCAGCTCCCCCTTCCCTCAGCAGGAAAGACAAACCTATTTCAAAGAACTTATTTCTATTTCTGTTTCTGTTTCCCACTGAAATCAGTGAACTGTGCTTGTGGAAAATACCCCTGGCAGCTGTAACTCCCCTGTTGTGCTCTTACCTAAGTGATCTTAGGGAAAAAGGAATTTTGCCTTATCTATTCTTCTGACTTCCCATAGGACTGAAATGGCCTTTTTAAATCAAACACCTCCCTGCAGAGGAGAGACTTTGCTTGGTGGATTCACTGCAATTCTGATTTTTCAGGATAAGTCCCTCCCTTCCAAAACTCTTGTTGCACAGCAGACTCAATCTCTTCACAGCTGTTTGTTGCAGAAGTAACTGTGTCAGAACTCTGAAGAACTGCAAACATGAAAGCTTGAATTGACATTTTATTTGGGAATATCATGACAAATACCCACTCCTTAAAAGCAGTGCTGCTCCTGTCTGGGCTGTCATAATGGAAGGGGATTCATTTCTGGTTTTAGGTGACTCACTGTGAGCTGTCAGAAATCCATCTGAATATTCTGTGTTCCTTAAAATAATTCAAAATTGGAAAAGCAGATCTGCAGAAAACTGGCAATACCTGAGTAGACCCTTCCATAACTTCTGGTATTAATCACTGTGGGCAAAAAGACCTGCTGTGGATTTTCTGTGTGATTTCCAAAATTTTTTCAGATTGTGTTATGTGTTGTTTGTCATTAGAACGTGATCAAGATCTATTTAATTTGAAATGCAAGAGTGAGATAAAAAAAAAATTTATAAAATCTCAAGTACTTTTAATTGGTTTAGATTCCATTAATCTTTTTTTTTTCTTTTTCCACGGGTGATATTCTCCAGCTGTGCAGTCTCTCAACCAGGTCTTTGGAGAGCACAAAAGAAAAGGCAAAACCAAAGCAAACAACTTTCCCTTTTGAGCACATTTTCAGTCATTCAGCACAAGAATTTAATTGTTCTGGCTGCACAGGAAGGCCTATGATAAAATGAGTGATAAAAGAAAATTCAGATTTTTTTTCTTATTGCCAAATTAGATAAAACTTACTGAAACCAAAGACATCATTAGTCTTGAACATTTCTTTCTCCAGTCCCTCTGTGAGGCTGTTTGAGTTTTCTTGAGGCAAAATTATTCTTTTTCTCTATATAAAGCACACGGAGCTGTCCCTTGTGTTGTCTTCATGGGTTTTGGAATGATACATCTGAGAGTGTTGGATTTCCTGCAAATGAGCTTGGATGAGGTTATTTTCCAATTTAGGGGGTTTTTTTGGCTTTTGTTCTTTGGCCTTCAGGAGGAAAATAATTTGTAGACAAACATGTGCACCTGGAGCTGAAACAATAGGTACTAATGCATTTACAGAGAGGATGGGACTGCAGCCCTCCCAGGCTGGGTTTCCAGGAAAGCACTCAGCCATGCCTTGCTCCATGCCAGCAAAATCCCCAGGTTGTTTTGTTGTTTGCACTTATGACGACTTTCTCCTTTTTTTTTTTTTTTAATAGAAATTAATTCCAACCAGCACAGAAACAGCAAATAGTGTTGCAAGTTCTAAATGCAAGTTCTGTAGTAGAGGCAATGATAAAGACAATTGTGAATAAATTTGCTTTTCTCTGAAATAATTTTATTAAAGCATAAATTTTATTTTTGGGGGGGGGGGAATGCTCTTTATTTATTCTGCTAGAAAAAGCAGAATCTTCCTAATTATGTATCAAGGAGGCTGATCTTGTGGAAGTGATTGAGGCTAAAGCATGATGATATCAATCACAGAATTATAATTTTGTCTAAAAAATTTGAAGGAAATTATATTAGCAGCCTAACACAGTCCAGCACTGCAGTTGCAGGTGTAATGTTTTCATTCATTGAAGTAAATTCCAGGTGAAAATTGTCAGACCATTATTTTAGATATTCTGAATATAAATCTAATAGTTTTACACCAAAATTTGAATATTGATCTCCTTTGTTTTCTGCATTTACTTTCCTATCCTATCTATTTATCTCCAGCTGAAGTCTTACTCAAAAAGCTGAGAAATATGAAATTCTCCTTGGATATTATTTAGAATATTTGCTTATGTTTTCATTTTCTCTTTTTTCCTGAGCTGTAAAACAATTCTTCTCAAAATATAATCAGGCAAGTCTGGATGAAAATCTACCAAAAGGTATAAAAACCCCATGAGAGACATATGATGAGTGGGTGGGTTTTCTTCAGAGTCCATCTGTAAAAGATTTTAGAAAAATGACATCCCACAAATCTTGGTTAGAGGCAAGGATTGGGTCTGAGATGTTCAGAGAAGATAGTTAATGGAATTGTGACAATTTAACTGGGATGTGTTTCTGAGAAATGTGTATCGAAATCTCAAAAGATCAGCACGTAAGAGAAGAGTTGCACCTTGAGCAAAACAAATGAAGAAATAAAAGGAAATAAAAGATACAGGCAGAATGAATTCCTGGAGCCAATGGAGTGTTTCAAGTTCTATTTAAGCAAACTTCTTGCACCATTACTGAACTGGGAAGGAATTGTGTGTAAGAGACCCCAGACAGAGGTGTGAAAAAAAGGAAAGGAGAATGGAGTGTGTATCCTGGGATAGCTACCAGTTTGGAACGAGGAATAACGAGGGGAAAAGCTGGAATAAAACTGGAAGGGATGTGATGGGAGGAGATCAGAGCTCCTCAAGGGCACGAGGCAGGGCAGAAACACATTCCTGGGTCATGGAGGGATGGATGGGCAGTGAGGGAAGCAGAGTTAAGCTGGGATGAGGAAATTGATCCTGCAGGTGTGAGTGGGGATTAATTTTGTTTGCCCGTGGGTGAAGCAGATCAATTCATAAAGACCTGCAGTGGGTTGGATTGTGCTGCTGTTAAAGGGGAGGCATTTGAATATGTATGTCAGCATGAGGGGAATTGACTTTGACTGGGGAAGACAAAGTGACTGAGAATTGATTTTTATTGTGGAAGGAAATTGATCCAGAGAGAGGGGGAAAATCACTTTGATTAGTGTGTAAGGAGAGCTCCCACAGCAGTAGAGAACTGACAACAGAAGAAATGAACTTTGATTTTGGTCATGACATGAGTTTGAACGTGGTATTTGTAGCAGTTGGTAATTGCCCTCCACGAGATAAGACTTTGTGCTCTGTTCTGTGGGATGGCACTCGTCAGCTTCCATTCAGAAGAGCAGTAATTCATATTTGAGCCAAAAACACTCGTTACTGAAAGCAGCATGGACCAAAAATTAGAACTAGGAACTGTATCTTGTATCATTTCAGTATATTGACACTGTCAGTTACAAGCAGGATGAACTTGTTGAATCCAAATTTTCAAGTTTTAATTTATTTTTATGCCTTTAAAAAACTGGCTTGCTGATTTATATAATGTTTCAATTGCCATTTCCAATCCAAGGGAGGTCCATTTACTCAAGGCTGAAAAAATCCAAAAGAAAAAATACAATTTAAGCAAGTTTACTACACTGCCAACCATTGTGTTGGTTTATATTTGGCACCTGGCAGAGATCTCTTCCTCCTGCCACCAGAAATTGTTTGAATCTGGCTGTAAGACTCACAAGTGGGATTCCTTCTTAGGGCAAGGAGGGGATGGAGAATTCTGGGCCTGGAAAAACCAACTTCAGTTGTGTTCTCGTGGGAATCGTTTTCAGGTACAAGGTGGGAAAAGTGACCTGGTGGAACAGGAACAAATCATTGCTGGCCAAGCTGATTGATTTCTTTGCTAAATTAACAACCTCTCTGGACTGACTGTGCTGATTACAGAATATTATTTCTCTGTTGGGTTTTTTGCTATTGAGTGAATATTGGTATTTCCTTGAATGCTCTTGAAGAGAATGAGGTTTTAGTAACTGTTTTATCAGCAGATTTCATGCTGGGCTTTTTACTATCAATATTTTTCTCTAAGTTAATTTTTAGTCCTTAATTTGTCCATCACAAAACTTTAATATTCTGTTGCTAATACCTATCACCTATAGGTGCTCACTGAATTAAATACCTAGTAAAGGATTTCTTTTTAATGTTAACTGAAGTGTTAAACTTTCAGTTTCTGTGTGGAAAAAATATATACAAATACTTAGCTTTGGTCATATCTCAATCATACTGCCCTTGTTTTTAAGGAAGTGAATATATGGACAAGCAGGAGCAAGTCCAGCATCCTTTCTTTGCCACTGGGCATAATGCAGGAAAATTCTGTACAGAGAGATTGTGGAGAGTGAGAATTCTCCAAAAATTTATTTAAAAAAAATTAAAAATTGTTCTTATGCAGAATTTTTATCTCAAACGTTTTGCACAAAACAAAATCCAAGGCAATCACGGCTTTCTATGTCATTCCAAAGCCAAAATCTGTCTGGAACCTCAAGTATTAAAAAAATAGATGGACAAGATAGTTTTTAAAGCAATGATGAGTGATCTAGACAAATTCCACTTTTTCTGTGCAGGTGGCTCATAAATACTGTCATTGTCAGGAATTTTGCTGTCTTTATTTTTAGTTTCCCTTGCTAGACTTTCTATCATTATTTTTGTCTAACAATATTACCTTAGTCTATTTTAAGAGGATTGGTTTGTGATAAAATATTTTATAAAGTAAAATGGCAAAAATATTTCGGGAACCTAAATACTTCAGTGCATATTTAGTGATCAAAATCAAACAATTCACAGTTATAGTCCAATCTTAACTGTTGGCAGGTGAAGTGGCTTGTCATAGAATTACACTTATCTTTTAATGGGTGAGTTCAACACATCATAAAGATAATAAAGATACAAGGCAGTACATGCCAGGTTGAAGTTCAGGAAAGCTAAGGAAGGGCTGGTTTGAAACAAAAAGATATAAAATTGAAACAAGCACTATGAGAAAGGAAATTATTCTTTTCATATAGGTTTTCTTTCATTAGGTAATATATGGGATGTAATAGGAAATATATAGGATGTAATAAATCCCCAAAACAGCATGAGATTTTCCTCAAACTTTAGAGGTCTGTGTGATACATGGTATTTTATAAATATTGGGTACTTAATTGTCTGTGTGAGAAATAACTGTTATTTATGGCCATTTTACATTTAAACTAAATTAGGAGCTGTAACCAAAGCTATCACTCCAGGGTTTATACAGTAATGTCTGGATCCATGTGATGTATTTTAACCTATGCACATATCCATTTAAAAAGGGCTTTATCTCCTGCTTGACAATCCTTAATAACACAATAGACCACTCCTGTATCCCCTTTCCATCCATTAGTCAATATATCCACAGCAACCAGCAATAACCCAGCAGCAAAAAGCCTACTTAAGTTCTTTAAAACCTCCCACCTGAATTGCTGTAGCCAGGAAAAACAAATGGGCCCAAAAACGTGTGGCTACATTTTAAAATGTGCTGAGCACCTGCAGCTTCATCAAAGGATGCTGGATGTCAGCACTTAACAATTTAGCCCACCAAATTAAAAATATTAACCATGTGAATTCATAAAGGCTGCAGCGATCGGCGTCAGGGCTGGCGTTTTCCCAGGGATCCCTCCTCAGCTGGGGATTGGACCAGGTTAATTTTTGTGTTATTTTTGCCACTCTGCCTGGGTATTTTTGTGACTGCCTGTCCCTGGCTGGCCCTGCTGGGATCTGCTTGTGCTCTTGGGGCAGCATTGGCTCCAGAGCCTGCACCAGGGAGCTGCTCTGGGATCATCCCCAAAACCAAAAAAGATCGATGACCATGGTTTTTCCAGACCTGGTTTTGCAGCTCCTCACCCCAAATCCCTCTCACTTTTCCTTTCCCCCAGACCTGTTGAAGGCTGTCATCCCAAGGAGTGCTGACAGAAACTGCAAAGACAGCAGGGCTGATGTTTTCCCAAGATCTGTCACCTTTTATACGTCTCTAGAGGGTAGCTGTGAGCTTGCATTTTTGTATCTGGTTCTCAGAGGACATTAGTTCCCAATAAAAAAAAAAATTAAATTAAAACCTCATAAATGTGAGACTACAGTGCAGAATTTGAGGCTCATGCTGAAAGGATTTACAGAACTCTCAGCTTTATACTGTTGCTCAATATCATACAAAAGTTTTGTTTCAATGTCATAGACCCGGGATTTTCCTGGAAATAAGTCTGTAATGAAATCCTTTATTAACTGCTCACAGTCATGCAAAAAAAACAAGTATATTAAATAAGGAGAGTATGTTCTGGGTTGGGGGTTAGTTTCTCATACAGTTTTAAATTGAGCAGTCTGAGCATTTTAACAATCTTCCTACCGCTATATGACACCTTAATAATACTATTTAAAAGGTTTGAATTGTTATTTTTGATGCTGGGTCTGGAAACATGGATGTCTACCTCCCTCTCTGCCTCTCTCTATTTCTCTCTCTGTAAACATATCCCCAGTTTCCCAGCAGGTTCAAACACAGATGGCTGCCTTATTGCGACAGAAGCAAAAATGCTACATTAATGTTTAAAGAGATTAAAAATCCTCTTGGCAGCAGTGGCATATGTTACCAGTTAATTGTAGCACTGGAAGCTTCCCTGCTGTTTTAAAACATGGACTCATTTTACTTGCTTTCTGCAGAGCAGTACGAAATGTCAAATTTGTTGGTATAAGTTTTGAATCCGGTCTGACAAAAATGAGTCATTAAGACAATGTTGTTGTCCTTCTCTAACATAGTTTTTGAATCCAAATAATGTTCTGCTCCCATGCCAGCTCTGGCAGAAAGCTGGCTCCCTGCTCCAACCCAGCCATCATGTGCACACTTTATGATTTCAGTGGAGGGCTTTGCCTTTGGAAAGCAGTTTTTAGCTCTTCACCTGCATTATTTCCACCCATTGTCATCCTGCCCAAAGCAGGCTGCTGGTTTGAATTACTTTACAGATGTAATGGAGGCTTTTGCTGGCCCAGCCTCCAGCTGGAAACAGAGCAGGCAGAGGCAGCCGTGCCAGCCCGCGAGCCGTGAGCGGTTCTGTGGCGCTGGAGCCGCTGGTGAGAGCCATGGGCAGGGATGGGCACACTCCTGAGGAACATCTCCCCTCCCAAATCCCTGCTCCAGGTCAGCAATCCCCAGCAGGGCACTGCTGGCACTGTGCAGCTACTGCACACTGCTCTTTCACCGGGAAAGAAAGAGGAAAAAAGCGTTGAAAAGCTGAAAATTTCTATCGTTCCTTGCTTTACGTTTCATTGCCATTATTAGAGATTGTCCAGTTCCTCTTAAATCAGGGAGCAGCTGCCACATCATTTATACATTAGGACAAAACAAAGGATTCAGTCTTCCTAACTAACCTTTCAACCTCAAATGCTGTTAACAGGACACTTTGCCTGTGAAAAAGCTGATGATAAAACTTTTTGTTCTTGTACTGAATGATGTCACCTCACCCTGGTTAGAGCTGCACAGGCTTTATGGGGCTTAAGTATTCTGGAAAGTAATTGTGGCATAAATACACTCTCTTGTCAGAAAGGTAAACAAAACTTAGCCTCACGTATTGTCTGTGATCCTTTTTACTATTTGTTCTTTGCCATATGTGCACATTAGGTTTTACAGACAAGTAGATGTGATCTCTGCCCCTCAGGGGTTTGCAGAGGAGATTAAATATCACATGGAGATGAGACATTCTTCTTGGTATTCTCAGCAGGGAGGGCCAAGTGTAGGGTAGGCATGAACTATCCTGGCTTCTTTGAAAAAGAGACCTTTGAAATCGAGGCTGAAACACAACAGTGGGAGGGAGAGAACAACTCCTTCTCATTTCTTCAGGGGGCTTCAGACTGCCCAGAACATACCTGGCATTGATTTCTACATTTTGAAAAATCTGTGCAAACCCACTAGGTTTTTCTCTGATTTCTGCTCAGTCTCACTGCTGCTCTAAGTTCATGGTTTCTCCTCCCATTATTTTTTTCTCTCCTGATTTGATTAGATCATAAGTTCAGAATACAGACAGTGAGAAATATAGCTCAAGATGTCTAATTAAAGGACAGCTTGTTTGCTCAGGGATTTGAATTCCCTACCATGGATTCCTGTCCTGGGAGGTTGATTTTTACAGGACCCATACAAGTCACTGGGTTACAGAGTCACCAAATAAATTCTCTTCCCTAAGTGTAAAAAGTTCTGTACTGACACAATTTACAGTTACATAAATTTTATTTGTGTGCTAATTAATACATGTCTTTCAGGATAGACCTCCAGAAATTAGCAGGAAATTTTACTTAATTCTGAAGAGTGGGGAATGAGCTGTTGTTCATCACCCACTCTGTCTCCTGCCAGTGGAAACCCAGTGGTACCAGGTTCTTGCTCAACTGAAACAGAGCATTTATTCTAGATTGCAAACCAGATCATATCTTTGAGCTCTTTGCAGCAGAGCAAACCCAATAACACTGGCTACTTTCTAAGCATGAATAATAAATGAAATCTTCATATGGGACATTAATATTCTGGAACATTAGATTAGATCTTGTTTACATCTTACAGGAACACTAGAATACACAAATTATATACCAATGATCAAGTAGTTTCAGAGAAAAAGATTTTGTAAAAATAATTTCAGATAAGAGATATGATTTTTCTCTGCCCAAGTTTTAAACTACTTATTTCAACACTCAGTTCATATCAAGACATCTACTTTCATAAAATACCTTATGAAGGACTGAATTCAGGGATTAGTGTTAAGAATTCCAGCCTTTCCAAAGCCTTTCCAAAAATTTGGGTAGTAGTTTCTAAAAAAGTAATCCAACAGAAAAGTGAACTCCTTTTATCCAGACATTCAAAGTCTGAAACAAAAGATCAAAATATTATTTTGAGATGGATAAATCTCAAATTCCTTTTCTACAGGCAGATTGAAGATGCAGATTGTGTTCTGTTTGTGAGGGTACTTGAGATTTACTGGAATTTTTGTCCCACTACTTACAGCTATTCTTTGCTAACATGCTAAAAACACATACACAATTTCACAAATGCAGTTGGAAAACATTCTGTAATCTTCTGTGCAGCAATAGGCATCACTTACACTGTTTAAATTACAATTAATGGTGTCCTATTATTTGTTTACATTTTTATTGGAGCAACGAGTGCAGATGTAGCAGCACTACTAATTCCTTGGGATTCACAGATACCCTAATTAAATTATTTTCATACTTTGTTTTCTGCAAGTGAAGTTTGCAGTTGTAGAAGGGGGTGTTTTTATCCTTCTTTCTCCTATTTGTGAACTTGTGATTGTACCATAAAACACTAAAAAAAGAGAGTCTTTAGCTTTGAAGTTATAGTGAATATGTTAAATACATAAACAAGCATATTTAGTTACTTTGCATTATTCATGTAACTGCAAAAAGATTCACTCTGGGCAGACAATTACTGTGTATTAACATCTTGCCTTAGGGCAGTTGAAATGGTTTTTAATGAGGTGTTACCAATCCTGAATATCATTCACTTGCCACTTGACCCAACAATTTATTTTTTGCTGTACGTGGGACATCTTGACATAAAATACTTTATTACAGGGATTCTGTTAATCATCTGCTATACTTACACAGAATTTCTATGGGCAAAAAAGGCATTTATTAAACTAATTCATATTGTTTTAAGTAAGGATAACTAGTACCTATAGATTGAAATTAATTGGAATTTTCTGAGTGTTCAGATCCAGAGCCCAAGAAGCACGCTGCTAAATTAGTATTCAGGTCATGAAAACAACTAATGAGGCTTCAGACCTATAAAAGTCCACTCAAACAAACAGCTGCCAGTGTTTTAGAGAATATTCTGGTCCTGGCATCTGCTATGACCTGAAGGGCAGAGCAATATGAACTTAACTAAGACAGTATTTCAGATAATTTGAGATCTAGAGACCAGAGCAATAAATAGAAGAAAAATGGTTCTTCCTCCAGTGTGAGGACACACATATCCCCTGCTCAGCCAAACAGCAGCAGCTTGAGTGGAAACAGGATTCCCAAAGTTATTTTCTTCAAATAATATGGTTCAGGTGCTTGCACTGCACCAGTGGGACTGCTCATAGTTGTATCTGGTGGATAAAATGATATTTCTGAAAACCTTTGGTGTAAGGAGGCTGTCAGTGACCGCAGTGTGAATTGTGTACAGGAATTGCTCACAGCAGCAGCTCTGATGTGGGAAGAGTCCTTGCCCAGGCACACCTTGGCATGGCCAGAGTTTGCAGCTCTGCTCTGTCCTCAGCTCCACTGCTTGCTCCAGTAAATCCAGTTTGGATCCTGGGGTACAGAGAAACACCAGCACAGAGCTTCTCCCAGGCTGCTCCTATCCTGATCACAGTTCAGGCATCCTTCTCTCCTGCTCTGCTCTCAGAGGGATTCCCACAGCACCACAAGCTGGCAGTGACAGTGCAGGGGTGCAGCAATTAGACACCTCCGTCTTTTACAAGCCACCATATGACTGTGTTTGGCCCAGAACCACTTGTCTAGAGAGGGGGGAAAACAGACATAGCACAAATTAATTTATAAAGAAATTACAGCTATCAGGACGAAGAGGTTGACCACTGCTTGGTTTGGTGCTGGAGCATATGGTGCACAAATATAATTCATCTTCCTGATTGGGAGGGGATGCAGGGGAAAGGGGAATCTCTCTGGCATAGATGCCCATACAATGCCAGTTACTCTGCTGGAGCCTCTCTCTCCCTGTATATGTAATCTATGTTGAATTAATTTGTAGCTGGCTGAATTTCAAACACATCAACTTCGTTTTCATGTATGTTGATGGGATTTTCTTTTGGATCTGTTTCTTATGTTAATTAGCCCTCCATTTATGCTACATTGTAATGAGGTTTAGCAACTCTGCATGTGCAAGCCTGCTGGGAAATGGGCTGGATGTGCACAGTTTCAACTTTTGCAGTTGCCTGGTTTTGACACGTTATAGATTTTCCTGTTTCCCAAGTCATGGGCAGTCTTAAGTGGGCCAATCAGTTCTTTTCTAAGTTTTCAGGGGAGAGGTTTTATTTGATGGAATAGAAAGCGTGTTGTATTAACTTGCATTTTAAAGGAATGAGGGGGGATTTTGGTTGGGAGACTTATTGGTTCTTCAGATCTTCAGCAGTGAAGTTAAAAAGAATAAATGGGATGGGTTTGCTGTGGCTTCCAGTCAGGCCTGTACTTGGAAGGGAAATACCAGAGATCTAAAGCAAACTGCTCTATATTTAAGAGATTAATGCAAGCAAATATTAACTGTCTTTCTTTTTAGCAGAATAGAGGCACTAGTTTTTCTGATACAAAGGAATTTCCCCATTAATCGCTTTGCTCATATGGTCAACACCTGAAAAACACCTGATATATGTTTATATATTATATTTATTATGTTTATAATCATTGATATTTTTATTGGAAGTGCCAGGGTGAGCACAACCTTTTTGGGGCACAGAGGCTTCCTGCACATCCCTGCAGGAGCTGGTGGCACACTTGGGATATCAGCACGTGGATCTGGGATTTTGTGGGCAGAAAGTCTTGCTCTGCCCTTACCCCAAGGGAAGCAGAGCAGGGTGAGCACGGCCAATCCACGCCAAAGCTCAGGGTGATCCTCCACCCAAGCTCATGCGGCACAGCCTGTTTAAAATCTCTGTTGAGCCAGCTCAGCACTGCACTGGAGAAGCTCAGCTGGTTTTCAGTCAGCCAGCCCAGCAGGGGCAGAGCAGCCTGTTTCTGCCTGTGTAACAGCTCCTTAACTCAACAACCTCAGCACTTAAAAGCTTTTTTCCTCAGGAGCCCGAGGCAGGAGCTGTAATTGCCAGGTCATAAGTACCTTTTTTAAAGCAAAACCTTACTTATTCCTTCTCCCACACAGCACAACTGTTAATGGTGCAGGATTTAAGAGCAATTGTCTATTTTTCCCTTTATAACTACCTCCACTTTCCCTTATAACAGTAGAACTTGATAAGTACAAGTTTCTCTCAAGCAACATTCCCTCTTGAACACAAAAATCCTTCTCTCTCCAAATATATTTGCATAGCAAAAAATACTCCTATTCCCTACTGAAGTACCTTAAAATATTTAGTATTTTTTCTGCCATGTTGTGGGGGAAAAAAAAAAGTTCATCTAGATGACGTGGTTTAGACTGTTCCCATTTTTCAGAAGAAGTTTGCAATAAATATTCATCTTAACCTGAGGCATTGTCGTTAATATTCAAACTCAGGCTTTTCAGCTTTATATTTTAAATAAGTGTTCTGGAAATGTATGAATGGACTCTCATTCTCAATAAATCCATGTTCCACATGGAGATGTATTTTTATATGTAGAATTATTGATAGGAAAATTATGAACTTGTGTGTCCAAACCATTTGGTTCATTCAGCCATTACGGTCAAAATTTATTGTGTTGGAACATGCCTAAAACTCTTCTCCTCACTCAAGTGAAATAATCTCTGTAGCACCAAAACCAGAATTTCTGAAAGGTGTTTGTAAGATGTCCTCCCATGTGAGCACTGAGCAGTGCCATTATGATAAGAATTATCACATTTCCTGTTATGTAATCACTAGTGGGGAAATTATGCTTTATATTCTCTTGAGTGTTGCAGGGGGAGGACTGAGCCCGAGCTCCCCCTATAAATAACAAAATCAATACCCAATGTTTATCTGTGCTAGGGTTTGTCTGCTTTACCACAGTGAAAATTGGAGGCTGCACAAAGAATGAGCATGGATGAATAATAAGCACTGGCCTTTAATGGGGCATTTTAGGAGGTCGGGTGGTCAAATGCAGTAGAAGGATTTGTTGGCTCTGGGAATCCATCCAGCTTCACACTGTGGTCAAATACAAAGATGACTGAAATCCCAGTATTTCCTGAATTTAACCTTCTAGGAAATCAGACCCTCAATATATAATTGAATATGCCATTCCTTGGGGAACCCAAACAGCCTCCTTGCCTACTGCCTTCAGCTCTTCAGCTCTGTGGTTCTCACAGTGTTTTAAGTAAATCAATGTGAAATAGAGAAAGTTTGCAGTATTTAGTTGAATGAAGTAATTTTTAGAGCAGGAAAGAGAATCCCTACTGCTTATAAAGTGGTAAGACTTTCTTAATGTGCACTTTCTGAGCAGAGCTTGCTGCATAGTCACCCATGGTCAAGAATCTAGAGTAGAGAACTGTGCTGTACTCTTTGCAGCCATGCACTGCATCAGGAACAGAGGGGAAAAGAAAAAATCAGAATAAGCAGGCATGCCTTTGAGTGAGTCTTACCACAAATAAATCAAACTTGTAAGTACATCGTTTTAGTATGCTTAATTGTCTTGCTAAACTAACACACTAATGACTATTGTCTTCTCATGGAGAAAATCCTGAGCGTGAAGCAAGACTTCAAAGAAGTCACTAGAAATTCTGCTCTTGGCTTAGAGATTTCAAGGCTGGGTGGGAAGTTCTGCACAACTAAATCCCTTACAGTGCCTTATTCACTGCTTTTCTGCCATGTAATCCAACAATCTCTTAACCCCTGACAAAGCCCCAGCTCCTTTGCTGGGAGCACTGTCCCGTTCCCAACCCTGTCCATACCTGTCTGCCCCAATGGCAGACAGCCCAAAAAGGCAGGATTGTTCCCCACCTCCCTTTTGGGAGCATCCCTGAACAGATGAGGAGATGCCATGTTTTGAACATAGCAGCCATACAATTGTCCCACATATTTTTCTTTAAATCACTGTAGCTAGAGATTGGTTTTCTCCATAAGGACAACAATCCCTGGCATGGCAGCGTGGCAGGAACAGGGATTGGTCTCAGTTAAAGGGGATTTTTGCCAAATTTTTGTAGGACTCTTGATTTTTTTCCTGAAACAAACCAAACCAAGCAAGGTTCCCACTCAGGGAGGGAACACACGGGTATGTATCTGAGAAAAAGCCAGGGCAGTGCACTCATTTACCTGTTCACCAGCTGCCAGGGAAGCACAGAATTGTCTGAGGACATGAGGGGCACTTCCACTGTCTCAAAATCATAGAATTATATTCATGTGTAAGCTGGATAAGACCCCGAAGATCATCAGGTCTGACTGTTGACCATGTTCCCAACTGCCACAGCCACGTGTTTTTGGAAACCTTCCAGCAGATGGGAGCAAGCAGTGGCCCCAACCACCCAGTCTAAGGATATCCTTGCCTTATTATCCCCAGAATAAATGGAATGCTTGAGCAGCATTCCTAAAAGCACTCCTGAGTGGGCCATGATAGCTGGGTTTCTGAGTGTCAGTTCTAATTTAAGAACCCACTAATAAACAACCATGGCAAAAAGAGTTGGGTTTTTAAAAAAATAATTGTTAACTTCATTGCAGAGCTGATTAATTGCAGAATTTGGTCTGTAGACATTACTAAGGAAAAGGAGACGAGATCAATATACACAGTATGTACTACACAAATAAAATTGTTTGAAACAGGGTATTTTGCAAGCTACTGAAGGCTGATTAAAAACAGTTTGCCTAATTTACTTTGGCTGCCTTGCAAAGAGATTTTAATTTCATAATCACAAATACTTCATCCAGTGTACTTCTCCCCCACCGCATTACAGTGGATGAACACAGAGAGGAACAGAATTAAAGTTTGGAAAAATTTAAATGCAGCGTGTCTTACATTTCCAGTGTTTCTCTTGGCAACCTAAATATTGTTTTAACTTTGTTTTAACTTGTGGTGTGATTATACATTGGCTCAGATAGGGGAACTGCAGAGCTCTGCCTGCTGAGCATCATTAAGCACTTTGGTGCTCGGTGGGAGTTTGTTCATTAGGAAGAGTGTGTTATGAATTTTACTCTGTGAGCATCTTTGTCTGTGAGAGGGAGGGAGAACGAGGTAATGAGAAGAAAATACAAGATCAATCATTTAAACATACAAAACAACTAAATATGAATACTTCTGGTTAAAGGAATTAAAGTATTGCCCAGAAGAAAATAAGCATCAACACGAGGGCTATGAAAGAAGTTTCCTGAAACCTGTTGCTACTTCTGCTTGGAAATCTGCATTATTTCCTCAGATTTAATCTGCTTGGCAGAGATCCACCTGCCACATTTTGCCTTTTGGTTTATCATTTCTTTTTATGCATTATGGTATTTTTTTTAATCTTGGGACAAATAAAGGTATAATTGTATAATATAATTTATTCTAATATTTACCCATACTTATAAATAAAGTCTACTTTCAAGAAAGGGAGGTTTTAACTGGTAAAGACTTAAAATAACATGATTTTTTACCCATTTTACAAACTTAAAAATGTTCACAGTTGAGAATAACCTATCGAAGATTATTACTTAAACCATTTTACACATTAATTCCTTGGTATAAAAGACTATGTGGTCAAAGAGTGGAATGTTGAAATTGGTGAATAAGGATGTATTTTGTAGGATATACGAAATGCATTTAATATTTCATTTCAGCATTTTAAAAATGGCCTAATTTTATATTCAGAAGGGCTTCAATCTAAGGTTTTGTAATTCTGTTGGCTTCTCTGGTGTATAAGTTTCTTTACATCAACATGGATGTGGAGAAAAGTCAAACCCACCATTTTGCAAATGTTTTTTCAATGCCAATGCAGTGCTAGACCCACCTGGCATAAGTGACATCCATAAGATTTTCCAACATACTTATTTTAGCTTAATGTGTTATTTACATATAGGATGGCATTTTTACCTGTGACCATTAAAAACAAAGAAGCGAGTATTGAAGAAGGAGAGAAATGTGAACAATGGAAAATATCTGCTCCTTTAAATTATGTCTCCAAATATTTTTCCTCTATGAAAGTAGCAAGAGCTTAAGCAACTCCTGCTGTCTTGTTGTTCGACATCCACTACTGCCCATCTGCCTATTGATTGGTAGGAAACTCCAAATGGGAATTTCATCTCATTAATCATGTCACATCACAGGGATTAGGACAAAAAAAAATCCTTTATGCTTCACAGCAGCCATCTAATGCCCAGTAAGACAAGTGAACGAATATGATATGGATAGAATATCTTCCCACTAATTAAAGGTCATCTGCTAAAAACTGTGAGTCAGGCTGGCTCACATGTGCTCTGATCTAAGCCTGCACATCCTTTATGAAATGGAAGCAGCAGTAAATATGTATTTCTAATTCAAATGTTAGCAGAGCTGGAGAATAAAACCCATCCATTACAGAGCGCTGCAGTGACAATACTGGCAACAGTGGTTCTCCCTGAGCAGCTCCCTGCAAAACCCAGTGCCATTGATTGTCTCCTGTTCCCCCCTCGCACCACCATCAATATCCATCCAGGGGCACTTCCCCCCACCACGCTCTGTAATCCTCTTACAACAACACCAAAATCCTTCCTGCTCTACTCATAACCCCCATAATCTACATTATAAGGTACTCAGATTTTTCTAAGCCTGTTTGGTACTGTAACAAGCAGGAAAAAGCAATTAAAATTGCTGAGATGTGCGTGAGCAGGTGAGGTGAGGCTCCCTTACAGTGAGGGCACCATGGCAGATGAGAGGGACACACACAGCCTTGGAAGAAAGCCAACTTATTAATGGAATTTGACCATGCAAAACTTGTTGAAATCCCTCTAGAACATCAAATGCCACATTATAATATCTTTACCGAGGTCCTTGCCATTCCCAGGAAATCTTTAATTCCCATTTAAGAGTATGATTTTTTATTTCAGCATTATTTTCCAAAGCAAGATCTGTGGGATGTATTTTGGTTCGCATTTGTGTTTGGCTTTGTCTCTGCAGCGAAAGCGCTCAGCTGTTAAAAGCAGGGCGGTGGGAAAACCCGGGCTGGAGTCCAGACAGAGTCCGGAATGGAGTCGGCAAAAGGGAAAACCCGGACCAGATCCAGGCTGGAGTCTGGAATGGACTTGGAAAAAGGGAAAACCTGAACCAGATCCGGACTGGAGTCTGGAATTGAGTCAGTAAAAGGGAAAACCTGAACCAGATTCAGGCTGGAGTCTGGAATGGACTCGGCAAAAGGGAAAACCTGAACCAGATTCAGGCTGGAGGCTGGAATGGACTCGGCAAAAGGGAAAACCTGAACCAGATTCAGGCTGGAGGCTGGAATGGACTCGGCAAAAGGGAAAACCTGAACCAGATTCAGGCTGGAGGCTGGAATGGACTCGGCAAAAGGGAAAACCTGAACCAGATTCAGGCTGGAGGCTGGAATGGACTCGGCAAAAGGGAAAACCTGAACCAGATTCAGGCTGGAGTCTGGAATGGAGTCAGTAAAAGGGAAACCCTGGACCAGACTCTGGCCAGAGTCTGGAATGGACTTGGCAAAAGGGAAAACCCAGATGGGATTCCAGATGGGGTTGGCAAAGGGGAAAACCCGACCTGGATTCTGGCCAGAGTCTGGAATGGAGTCAGCAAAAAGGGAAAACCCAGACTGGATTTCCCGTGGAGTCTGGAATGGAGTCAGTGAAAGGGAAAACCCAGACTGGATTTCCCCTGTATTCTGGAATGGAGTCAGTAAAAGGGAAACCCCTTTTGAGATTGCAGTTGTCTTGCACCATTTTTAAATTTTTTCTATCATTCTAATGAATTATTCAATCTCTTAGAGCATTTTCCAGATGTGAGATATAGTTCCACAATTCTTAACACCGTTAGTTTTACAATGATCATGACTTCAGCAGAAAGGTCTGAATTTTTCCATTGACATCTATACTTAGAGGAGGTTCATGGTGGAGCCAAATGAAATGAGAAATAAAAATATCTGTATTTCTGATACTGCCAAATCTCTAGGTAGAAGGCAAGGGATAAAGACAAATATCTGATGAGTGGCTGTATCCCTCTGCTGAGTACATTTAAATGTGTTTTACTTCCTTTTTTTTTTCTTTTTTATTCTCCCCAAACTTGCCTCCTGTCCCAGTCTATAAACAATTTTCTAACTGTCCTCTTATCTGACCCGGTTTCCATCCAGATGAGTGTTTCCAAGCCCTCACCTGATACCAGACCTCTTTTGTCTTAATCAATCTCCACCCCATTCTCTTTCTCAAACTGCAGCTCAGTTTATCCCTTCAATTCCTGCTTCCCCTTTCCATTCACAGCTGATCTTCTTTCTGTTTTTAATCCTGGTTCCCTTCCCATTCAGGCCCACTTTTCCCAGATTACCCCATCCAGGGTTTGCTGACCCTCCCTGTTATTCTGTTTTTCCCCTTCTGCATTTGCAGCAGCTCAGGTGCCCTCTCCTTTCAGAAACCCCTTCTATTAGGAGCAGGATCACTGATCCCAAAGGAGATCTAGGCTTTTCCCTTAAAGCTGCATCCACTCTCCCCAGAGCATCTAAGAGTAGGATTACACCTGGGATTGTTCATAGATGTCAGCTTTTCAAGGACTTTCTGAGCATGAATAAGGACGTGCAGGAAAAAAATAAAAAATCCTGTAATTTATTTTTTAAGCTGTTTAGGGTGACAGGTGTGGAGTTATAGGTCCCAGAACTGGCCCAGAACAAGCTGCGATGTCAGCTCAGCGCTCAGAGAATTACTCAGGCTGTTTGCAGGAGCTGCTGAGCACCTTCAGACAGGGCTGGGTGATGTGGCTGCAGAACTGGAATGTGACCCCGGAGCAGGGACCATCCTGTGACTCTCCCCTGCTGGTGTCTGCACCCCTCCTACTCCTCACAACTGAGCCCAACAGGTTCCTGACACAGAAGGTCTTTGCAGAGTTCTGTGTAATGCAGCTACATATCCTTGCAGGCTTTGAATTTTGATCTTATAAAGCTGTCAATATTATTCACTTCTTGTGTAGTGACAGGCAATCACCTCAAAGCTGACAAATATTGAGTAATCTACTCAACCTTTTGCCATTCAGAGGGAAGCTGACAAATCTTTCTTCTTGGCTATCTTGTTTGTAACAACTTTTTTGACCAAAGAACAGCACTTTTTCTTCAGACAGCAGAAATCTCCATCCCAAACTTCCTGACATTCAGCAAGCAAGTCATCTGTGTGCAGGAGCCCACACAGTGTAAAAGCAGCATAATTCCCATTTCTTCCTTCAAACAATTATTTTAAATTCATCTTACAGTGAGGGAAGAGGCTTAAAATAGGTTCCACACTTGAACATTATTTCCAGCATTCAGCAAAGCAGATTTCAGTGAATTGTGAGGCATTTCTGTTACCTGGTGCCAAACCCAACTGCTTTGATGTTCAGATAAAAACATCCTGAATCTGCCCAGCAGGATAAGGAAAACACATTTTATGTGTTGCTTACACTCTCATTCATTCCTTGCTGAAAAGACAATGTTCTAAAAGCTTTTAAACTGTTCACATTTCTAACTTAAGCATTGCAATGTTTGTAACCTTTCTGTCCAGTTTCTGGGGATGCTCTGGTGGTCCATGGCAGAAGCTGGACCCTGGCAGTCCCCTCTTATTTAAATTATGGGAGAATCCAAAGAAGAGAGGTGTTAACGAGGAGGGAACGATCTCTCCAGACACGTTGTTCATAGCACATATTGATTTCTAGCATGTCATGGCAAACAAAAGTTTAACAACCATAATTTTATGAAAATGACAATTGAACAGCACATCTGGTGAGAATTCATTTATGCTTTTTACATTTTTAACAACCTGGCTATTTTTACTCTCCTCATCCTCTCAAAGGGAGTACAATGTAATGAAGCATGGAGCTGGAACTAGGCCACACCTCAGCTGGAAAATGTCAAATTCTATTATGCCATCCTCAAAAGCATAAATCATAGCTGCACATTTTTAAAGGTATAAATGAGGGAGGGAACACCATAAAACATTGATTTGAACTCATGCAATGTATTTACAGTACAGAATGGTAGAGTATGGGATTTTATTTATGAATGTAGAAATATACCAAACATTTTAAAGTTGAAATCTATGATGCACAATAGCTTCTCTCTGCTGAGAAATCCCTTTGCACACTGAACTTTCTTGCATTTCATTTTTTCTGGTGTCAGCTAAGAAACTAACCTGCTCAGTCACTTAAAATCCTTATTTTATATAGGACAATAATTTTAATTGTCTTAAGTCTAAAGAAATACTTGACTAGTATAATATCCAGGAGTCCACATTTCTTTTTTTAATATTAAATTGTACTTTTCATGCATTGTTTCCCATGTTTCATTGCTTAAATTATGTATGGGCAGGAAGTTCTCTCTTTTTGGCAGCAGCAGCACCACAGTTCATAACTATTCAAATAAATAAATAGCATTTACTAAACAATGGGAGGAGGAAGGAAGGTTGTTAAATTCTCTTGCTTACTCTCACTCTCCCTGTTTTCCTCAATATTCCTTTCATTCCAAAGGAATATTTAAAACCAAGAGGTTTTAACTGTGGAAGTCTGACCCTATTTACAATAAATTTGTCTTTCTGGATGTGTTCTACACCTCTCAGTTCTGTAACACAATTTTTAAAGGCTTTTCAGGTTATTATACAAATGATTAGATGACATTTATGGGGACAGCTGATATGCTACATAATAATGTGATTATATATATTCATGAGACATTTTTATCTGCCATTCAACCTGGACTAGGGGAGAGTCTTGGAAGAGTATTTAAAACACTCGTACAACATAAGGATACTAGTAGGCTGATAGGGATTACAGATTATGGTATATTAAATGTATAAAAAATAGGTTATATTCATTATTACATAATTAAAATGGACTCAAACTCAGCTCACTGCTACCACTAAAAGTATGGTACAAATCACATTACTTATTGCCTAGTAAACATGTTCTTAATTTATCTACAACTTCTATACCCCTACAGCTTTCGAGAGACAAATTGTCAACTGAAAACCATTTTGAGAGCTGTTTGCAGAACAGAATTCTGCATTCTGAGGCACATTTTGCCCTGTGCAGATTCTCCTGCCTTAAACACAGTGATTCTAGCACAGCATCCTCAGGTGTATGAACAGCAACCTCTGGGGTGGTATTTTGTTACAGTCCAGCCAGAAACAGCACACTGAGCAACGCACCAAAGGCTCCTCTTCCTAATGCTGCATTTCTCCTCCTTTACACCCCTCATCTTACATGCACTGCACCTGTGTGCCCTCTGTGCCCTTCTGGGACAGGTCAGGACTCAGCACTCTGTCTCACTGCCTTCAACACTGTCCGTCTGTCCTGCACAGGTGCAGCCCACGAGGGATGAGCCCGGCCACAGCCCCGTTCCCAGTCACCATGAACTGTGTGCCTGCATTATTTGTCCTTGTGTCCTTTGTCCAGAGGGATCTGGTGCAGCTGGACTTTGAGGGTTTACTTCTGACTGAGCCTGGGATCAGGGGATGAGGATCTTTCCCAATGGACATTTCTGTTCTCCAGGGTGTCTGTGATACAGAAATGCAAAGTGGAACAGCCTGGTGCAGCCTGTGCTGCTCTGCTGTGCCTGTGGGCATTTATTCCCTGTTCCTGGCTCACCACAGCCAATTTTCTGTGGTTTAGGAGGCAATAAACTATCAGAGGAGCAGAGATGACCATCTACTGCCTTGACCAACACTGCTGCCATGGTGAATCGGACTTTGAATCCTTGAACCAGACATTTAAATGCAGATTAGAAAGTGGAGGACAGGTTGAGGATACTCCTGAGCCCGTTTTGCTGAGGACTTGCATTCCAGAATCTCACATCTGCTGGTGCTTCCCAGCTGCTGAACCCACGAGTCCCTGTGTCACACTGCTGGAGGCCATCCAAGCAGTGACAGGGGTTTCTGCTGTCACACTGATTCATTCATCTGGAATTCCTAATCCTGGATCTGAAGGTGAAGGCAGTGCAGGCTGCTTGCTCAGAACTGTCTCAGGTCACCCTTGGATGGGATGGGGCAGGAGGGAAAAGTGAATTTTCTCTACTCAGTGATACACACATCAACCTGTATAAATACATAAACCACCTGATCTTTTCATTTTCTTCACTGAGTAGACCATGCAGTTTTTTATTACTTTTAGGAGAAAGCTCTTGATCCTGACAGTGCTGATGCCATTTAACTTCATTTTGTACCATTTGTTACCAGCTTATATCTCCACATTGCTCTTGAGCAGTAGATATTTCAGTGTTGAACATTTGAAATCTTATCTACCATTCTGTTCTGACTGATTTAATCTCCTTGGCTTTAAATTGTCTGTCTGAAATCACTGCAGAATGGATCAAGAGGGGAACACTCAGCTCATTTAGAAGGAGGTTAAGAAGCTATTCTTGAGTTATTCTTAAGAGTTCTTAACCTGTTCTTAAAATTTTAAGGAGCTTTTCTTAAACTGAAGTGTTGCAAGGAGTAAGTTGAAGATTTAAAGGTGATAAGATAGTTTAAGAATATTATGGTTTGTCTTGTACAGCCTCAGCAGGGATTTCTTTCCCTTCCTGACACTTCAGTCTGAGCAACACAGCCACTCTGGAAAGCAGGTGATGAATCAGAGCAGCTTTAAAAAAATGACGAGGAATTTGAAGGGGAAAAAAGTAAAAATAGAAGTCAGGGCATGAGCAAGCTGGAAGGGGAGGCTGTTCCCTGGCAGCAGGACTGAGCAAAGGGCAGACAACACCCAGTGCAGTCAGTGAAGGGTTAATGTTCAGTGGCTCTGCTCAGCCCTGGGTAGACACATTCTCACTGATTTCCAGCCTTCCTCTCTAACACTTAGCTTAGAACTCAGCAGAAACCGGGTTTTTCAGTGTTTTAGACATTTGGTAACTTGTGAAGTGTCAGATGAGCACTGGTGAATCTGAGAACTGGGGTGAACATTTGTGTCAGGGAAGGGAAAAATCTTCACAGCAGAAAGCACCCTCTAACCTGAGCGTGGAGGTACCTGAATTAAAGTAACTTCAGTCTGTTCCACTTACACTGGAAGCCAAACCCTGCACTGCTGACACCTTACAGACTTTACAACTATTGAAATCTGGTATTTCAGTGGTTTAAGGGACACAGGCTGCACACTGGAGAATTAGTCAGTATAAACTGAAAGTGGTGAAGGTTTAAACTGGGGCCTAAATAGAATTTACCATGGGAGATTATGGCTGAAAATCCTATTTGAAGTGGCAGCAAGGCAGAGAGAGCAGCCTGTAGGATTCAGGAAAGCAGGATTCCTGCTGGGGTGTCCTGTCCAGCATCAAGGCTGAGGAAGTCAAGGCAAATGATACAAAATGAAGTTAAGTGGCATCAGCACTGTCAGGATCAAGGAGGGTTCTCCTGGGGTGCAGTCCCAAAGAAATGCTCAGGTCCAAGTGTTCAGCCTTCCTGATTTTTTCTAACCCCCCTGGGACATGGTCCCTTCTCGTGGATTCTCATCTACATGATAAAACACTTCATAAATCTAAAACATAATTCACTGGACTATTGTTAGGGAATTTTAGATTTATCATCACTCCTACTAATTCCATTTAATCTATTAATTTACCCTCTATTAATTTATCACAGCTTTCTGGGCTGGCTGGGTTTTTTCCCTGCTCATCTGCGAGGTGTTGGATGCTGACAGTGACGGAAACCTCACAGGAAGCATTGACAAGGTCTGAAAAATAATTCTGGAGCCCTTGTGTTGCTAAGGAAGTTTCATCAGTAGAACCAACGATTTGAGATTGTTTTCTCAGCAGTGCATGAGATAAATGAGAACTATTTCCAGATTCAGTAATTTTGAAATCTGAAGGAACGATCTTATCAGTTTGCTGGCCATCCTGAGCAGAATGCATCAAAAAAGATTAATAGGGAACGGGGATACCTGTTTTCTTTCAGAGCAAAAAAGCACCGAGAATTTATGGAGCTGTTTTTACCCACTTTATTTTGCATTAAATATAAAATCGATATGTTTTGTATAACTACCTTTTCATTCCCCACTGCTGGGATAAGCAAATTGGTAAATGAAAAGAAAAACAGGTGAAATTCATTACATTAGAAAAGAAGGCTCTCTACGAGGTCTGAGCTGCTGGAATATTTAATGTGGTATCTTCCAGAATTTTCCCAGTGGGTAAAGGAATCTCTCAGGAAAACTTTGTTTACACACTTTAACCTAAGATGCATCTGTATTGAGAAAAAAAGAAGGAAATTTTTTCCATCAGCTACAAAATTTGACTGTTTTGAAATCCACCATCCTCAGGTGTATGACAAAAAATGTTAAGACTAATAAAGATAAATAATGTGACTGCAAAAGCCAATGTCCAAATACAAACAAAGAACAAATTTTTTTGGTGAAGTCTCTTCCCTATGTACAGCAAGCCCTGGCTATTTTAATAAATATGAAATATTTCACTTCCACAGGAGCAGGACTGGGCCCAAGAGTGGCAGGTGATCTGTTCCTGTGGCTGCAGCATTCCTGAGCCATCCGAGGGGAATCCATGGCACAAATCTGTGTAGCTCAATTTAATGTGCCTGGTTAAACGTGCACAAACATTCCTAAGCAGTGCATTTGCTGCACACAGACATTTGTGTCACAGTATCCCTGCTCAGGATATATTTGGAAGGTAATTGCAGGGGATGAAACCTTTTAAAGGGATCATTAGCATGTGTAGAATACTTTTGAAACAAGCAAAAAAAAATCTACTTTTTTCAAAAGTTAGTTTAACTGAGCTACTTCCAAACAAAAGCATATTCTTGTAATGATAGTGGTTGAGTGATGAAAAATGCATTTCAGTTAAGAATCTATTATTTTCATTAGAATTATAATCCTTAATTTTTACTTCAAATCTTGCATGTACAATACTATGAGTGATAATCCTATTTTAACAGCAATTAACCTGGCGCTAATTCACCACTGAGCAAATTTCCAAGTGCATTTGACTGAGTTACAAATAAAACCTCTCCAGGTTCAAAGTGCTTTGGTTTGACCACGTGCATCTGATTTGGGAGATTTCTGGTGATTTCTTTTGCCAATAAAGACAGATAACTTCTATTTTTGAGCTCTAGGTTTCTAATTCTCAGACAGGGCCATGAATCTGAACATATTTCCAAAGTCTGAGCTTCCAGGCCCTCCAGACCCTGCCCAGCTGGTGTCAGTCAGCAGAACCTCCCTGCTCAGCTGGCCTCCTGCAAGAGCTCTCTTATGCTTTTAGGCAATTCCCTTTTCTGATGCTTTGATTTTCCTTTGCCTTTTCTCACCTCCCTGGAGCAGTTTCAGGCTATCAATCCATGAAGGCTTGAGTTATTTTGGGGGACAGCTCATTTGTAACTGACTTTTTTTGTTTTTCTCCTGGGGCAATATGATGTAGGTTGGAAGTGTTGGTTCGCTTTTATACAGAGGAGTTAATCTGATCAAAGTGCTCCAAATGTGCTCTATGCAAACAAATTCCTACAAATCTCAAAGCTGGATTTAATCTGTGTTCTCCATCAGCTTTTTTTTCTACTTCTGTAGTGAAGGTGTATTTTTCTCATGTGCATTTCTGTTATCAGCTACCTAATCCTGCTTTTAAATGGATGTATTTTATTTCATATAAATGAACTTGGCATAAAAGTTCTCACCTATATACTGGTCCACAGCAGCCTAAATAGAAAGATTCAGATAATTGAGATGACAGTGGATGGCTGTTTCCTCTCTTTGATTGCAAAAGAAATGTCCAGCTCTTGGCCAACACATCCTGGTGGCTCCTTCCCACGCAGGAGCTGTGTGTGTGTGAGTGTGCACGTGTGTGTGTGTGTATTTTGGAATCAGTCACGTTCCTCAGGCCCTCAGAGCACATCCTGTTATGAGGAAACAGCAATTCAATTGTGTCTTGGTGCAACAATACACAATTTTGGAAAAGTTTCAATGACAGTCACCAATGGATTATCAGGCAATGCTTCCCTGAAAGCATCACAGCCCAGCCAGGGGATTTGGGAGCTTTGATAAAAAATGGAGAACTCTGCCCATTTTGTTACACTCTTACAAGAATTTTACTTTTCACAGAATCCCAGAATGGTTTGGGTTGGAAGGAGCTGAAAGCTCATCCCATCCCACCCCTGCCATGGCAGGGACACCTTCCCCTGCCCCAGGTGCTCCCAGCCCTGTCCAGCCTGGCCTTGGGCACTGCCAGGGATCCAGGGGCAGCCCCAGCTGCTCTGGGCACTGTGCCAGGGCCTCACCAACAACAAACTTAACTTTAGGTGAGGTTTAACTGCTCCACCCTAAGTCTGTGGCACCCCTTTCTTTTCTGAATGTGCAGCTTTTGTTGACAGGGTGCATCTTGGGGCACAGATACATTTCTAACCATTCTCCTTTATTTCTCTTCCCAATCCTCTATCCAATCTTTTCATTAGCTTTTTCTTGAGGGGTTGGGTGGGGGTGGCGTGTCACCAGGTTCCCTTTTTTTTTGTCAGGTATTGTTATATAAAGAAAAATTAATGTAAGGTAAAAAGTAGATGCCTTTAAAAAGACACCAATAAATCATTCAAAGTCTGTCAGTTTTCTGCACAGGCTGCTAGGAGAATAGATTTAATGGATCTACATACAACAGAGATTTTCTATATTGCTGAAGTTTTCTTATCTGGCAGAGCTTTGCATCATTTGGAAGCAGCCCCAGCCGTGGGAAGACTCCACTGATTTCTCTCAAGGAGTGCTTTGGTTGTGGGGGAGTCCATGTATAACTTCTCTATAAGTGTTTCTGGATGTATATTTTGAGACACAAAGCCTAAGAATACAGCACAGAATGTGACAATGCAGAATATAGAAAGAAGCTGTTGATTACCACTGGTATTTTTAGACTCCTCGTTTCAGGAGGATGCCAAAAGCCAACTGCAGCACTCAGATCCAACTGCATTATTCCTCATGGCAGTATAAAATAGTGAGACATTTCAGAAACTAGATTAAGAATCATAGTTTTTCTTGCTGCATAAAATTGCTGAAATTGTATAGAAATCTGTATTGTGGATCACAAGATAATGTAAAAACTCCAAGCTCTTTTTTTTTTCACTTTGTCTATTTAAGCTACTGGGCAAGTTGTTACATGAATAAATTTATTTTCTTCCTCTGAAACTCTATAATATTAAATGCTGTGTTGTTGGCATAAAATATAAGTTGATCAGACAGACAAAGATTATTATTCTGACAACTGTATACACAAGGGTATCATTGTACATTGAATTTCAGTGTGTAATATGGTATAAATCTTCATGAGAGACTCAACTTTTATTGGCTGCACAGAAGGTGCTTTTCCTTATTAAATACGGGAGATGGTCCCAGGGGGATTTTTTTAAAAATATCTTTATCCATTTTTTTCCCAGCCAGTCTCCGTGCCCTGGGAGGCTCCTGGATTCAGCGGGGTGAGGAATTCTCCCTGGAATGCCTGGATGGAGACACAGCCGTGCTTGGAATGTTTTACCTCAGCAGAACCCACACAAGCCTCACCTTTCTCTTCCATAAACTCTGTCTGGAGCCTGTAGGATACAAAAATTCACCTTAAATCAGTGAAAAGTTACCAGTGAAACCCTAAAATCACTCTGGATCTGCACTCCTGTCATTCCTGCCATCCTCTCTTTCCACCTGCTGAGGATTTTGGGGATAGACCCTCTTTCACTTCTGCACAAAATGAAGGGCAAAGAGTGAGAGACCCTTTTGTGGAATTTGAACTGCATCCATCGCTTTCCTGGCCAGCGCAGGGACATCAGCTTTTATTGGCCGTGAGTAATTAGGAGATTTCATCAACTGTCCATCCAGAGGGCTCCCCCAGCCTCCTAAATCAGCAAGCCAGAGGAGACTGTGGAATTTGATGGCTTCTCTCTTCCCGCAGGTTTATCAGCGAGTGCTGGCACGGCTCGGCTGGGAGGGCTCTGGGCACAGGGGCGTGAGCTGAGGAAATGCCACTTCTCCACAGACTCATGAACTGCACTCAGCAGGTCACTTCAATCTCTATTTGACATCCCCTTCCCCATCTCTAGATGAGAATCAGGAGGTCTCTGTGTCCCCACACCCACCCTGTTTAGGGATTCATACGTGGCCCTGTCCCCCAGAATGGCTGAGGTTTGAGGCAGGGCTCAGATCTCTGCATCCCTTCTTTAAATCCTTTCTTTAAACCAGACAAAATCAGGGCTCAAACTTCCCAAATTTCCCTTCTTTGCTATGAAAAGTTGTTAATTGTGACATTTCAGACCCTGTTAGAGTCCGTATGAAAACTTGGCATTATTAATTTTTTTTACAAGTATAGCATCAAAGTCTTCCCAGCTGTCCAAAATTATTTCATGCTGATATTTTCTGTTATGACTTTATAGTTTGATGCACTCAGACTATACCAGCACTTTTACCACCAGTACCAACTATAAAGTTTATATGCATCACCTTTATGGCATAAGTAAGGACTATGAAATGTTGCCTTTCTGCTACTGATTTGTGCATTATTATGTTGAGAGAAAGTAACAGCTGTAAGGACAAAATAACACTTATTTCAGCACCCAGGGGGACATGAAATTGCATATATTGTTTTTAAAATTAGCTATCATATGTAAAGTTGGTTGTATATAGCTAAATAATAAAAGTAAGTGCATTTTTAGGTGCTCTTCAAATGAGGTCACAGTGCTGATGAAGTTCTCAGTATTTCTCTGATTTTATGAGATTCCAGGGGCAGTGATGAGATGTGTGGCACACAGGTACAAGTGGCCAATTTAAAAATGCCCTAAATATAACTTGATGGGCTAATCACATTTACAGTCCACGAAATGTGCATGAATGCATATTGATGTGAGAAAAACACATCCAGTGAGGAAATAATAAACTATTGGAGTGAATATGTATTATTCACTGCTAATTTTAATTAAGACTCAGTCTTAATTATCATGTACACGATAGAAAAGATGTATTTTGGTACAGAGTTTCCACAGCCTCATTTTGCACTCTTTTCTTCAGTTAGAAGTGGGTAAATGTTTTTTTTTTTAAAAGCAGAGCTGTTTAGGAGTATCCTGTGGGTCTCCATCCTGTGCCTGGATGTTTGCAAAGCCCACAGCAGGGCTCAGGGCACACATTTCCTGCAAACTCTGCTCCCCAGGGGAAGGACAGCACAAGCCATGAGGAATAAGGGGGAACAATTCTTTCTCAAACACTGATCCAACTGGAACACTTCAGAATTCTGATCCAGGAGGAGAAATGATCTCTGGGGCTGCTCTCCTCCAGGCTTCTGGAGCTCCTGAGTTATTAGCTGGGTAGTTTAGCATTTATCTTCTGAAGTCACTGCCAAAGGCATACAGGCAGAATAAAGAATAACACCACATTGATAAATATGCATCATTTCCCCCTGCCTTCCACAAGAATTGTAGAAAATGGAAAGGCATAATTGGACTCTTAGTAAATATAATAGATCAGAATTTATTTCAGGGTGGGTTTATCTTTTTTTTTCCCAGATTGAAACTTTTTAACGTCAGGTTTCAACCTGCTGTGAGTGACTTTTGGGTCTGATTTACAAATCTTTCAGAAGGAGAATGTCACATGGAAACAAAATAAATGCTTCCTTGGCTGTGGTTTTTGGTTATGAGAATTTATCTGACTGGGGGTGGGGGAAGCAGAAGAGGAGGTGAGCTGTGCCTGCTGAAGGAATGAGTTTGTCACCTGGAGAATTTGGGATCTCCACTGGCCACCTGGTGGGAGGGGGAGTCCCCAGAGGTCTCCTGTCCCTCCCATCCCTCTCCTGTCCCTGTCCCACCTCAATGTTTGTGGCTTTTGGTTCGTTCTTGTGGCAGATCTCCAGCCTGAGAGTGGGACTGAGGCAGGAGGGATGGCAGAGTCACTGAGAGCAGCAATCCCATCTCCAGCTGCATTTCAGATGGCAAAGGAATTCACAATAAAGTGTTACTTCCAGTTTATAACTTCGTGATCCCATTTTTCTCTCAGGGGCAGGAGATCTGAGATGCAAATTGTTGTTTTTGTCATCTTTATGGCACACTCAGCTCTGACTGAGGCATGGTGAGAGCTGGCAGGTCTGGGCTGAGCAGCTTTTCTTCTCCCACCATACACCTCATCGTGGTCATGTGCCTTCATTTTACCCTTTTGATGATAAAGAACATTAAAACCAGAACTGAGAATGCCTTAAAATCTTTTCAGCTCACAGTGTGATAAACTAGAGAAATTGGGTCAAACAAGAGAAATTACTAAATGTTTTTGCTAATTAGAAGATGATTTGCCAAATACCTTAACTAAGTTTTTATTTTATTTTCCAAAAGCAAGTAAAAAATGGCTTAAAGTAAGTAGTAAGAACTACTGGCTACTGTTCAGGAAGATTTTAATGGAATGACCTGTGGTGGTTGCACTGAAATAAAACATAAAAACAGAGATAGCAGAAGGCAAGAATGGCCAGACTGTGCTGAACAAAAAGTGTCAAGCCCAGGCCCCCCACAAGAATATTCCAAGGCACATTCAAGTGCCATTAAAGCCATGTAACCCTGTGCCTCCAACTCCATAAGGACATCTACGAGGATGTCACAAGCCAAAGGTTGTATCTGTGTGTTTAATCACCCTAGACAGTTTAATCTTGATTAATTTAGCTGTTCCTTGTGCAGGTTATGCTGTACAGCCTCAAAAGCTTAGAATTAAAAGTACATTTTTCTAATGTTAAACAATACTTGATTTGCAGCCCTTAATTTGTCCTTGTAGATTAACATAATGTCTCATTACGCCACTGTAGAGTTACAAATATTTTATGATAATTTCAATTGTCTATTTTCTTAAATTCTCTGGCAATAAAACCTCCAAAAACCTTATTCCTATGCTTTTGCCTTCACTTCCATTTCACACATGGTCACTGACATGGTTGCAGAAGTCTTTGAGTGGGAGGTGGGAACAAATGACTTCCTGAGACCTCATCACCCTGAGTTATTCCATCAGTCAATACAATCTAGAGTCAACAATTTCCCTTCAGTGCCAAGCAGAATTACAAACACCTAAACCTGTTTTTAACAGGCACGAAGAAGCAGAACCTACCATGGATTTTCTGCACAGAAAACACTTGGGAATTTTCATGTGAGCATCCCTCTCCCTGGAAGCAGCTCCCTAGCACAGTGAGCAGGACACTGAGCATCCTGTGCTCCATTTCAGCAGCTGCAGGCTGGTGGCCAGGCAGTGTTTGTGGTTTGGTGGCACTGGGAAAACCTGGAATGAGTGTCTGGTGTCCTTGCCCCACTGCTCCTCCCCACATAAGGACATCAGGCTGGTTGTTTTTCTGTTTTTCTTTCCTACCTGGTGGAAGGTGCTGATGTGATTTGGGAAACGAGTGGTGGTACAGGATAGTTACAGGTTTTATGTCAGAGGCTGAACATCTGCAGACAAAATAAAAAATTTTATTTGCCTCCCTATGGCCTTGTATAGTTCCAATAGACAACTGGGCCAGGGTTTTAATATTGCCAAATGTATGGGCAAAAGGCCCAAAATCACAGGACAGGTGGGAAGGAGCCCAGACAGATCAGGTCACACCTGAGTGAGCAAACAGAGCAACAGCACGGGGCTGGAGGGGAGGGCTGGGAGCAGAGGCCAGAAGAAGGTGGGAGAGGAAGAGAGGAAGGATGCTCTGGGAGGTGTGTCAGGGATGGGGAAGGATGCGAGGATGCTCCAGGGACAGCTCAAACACCCTGATATTCCTGGAGCCACTCTGGGGACAAAAGCAGGGGGTGGTGGCTCTGTCCAGCCTGAGGATGAAGGCTGAGCTGGGGCACAGAGGGTGCAGAGCACTCTTGGGTTTTCTGCCCTGCCACAGGAATTCTCCCAGAGCAGTGCCAGGAGCTCCGGGGACCTGCACTGCTCTGGAGACAACGGCATGGAAAATGTCAGGTCAAATGTCTGGGTTTGGGGAGAAAAACCCTGACCCCTTCTCTGCCCTCAGAATGGAGAAAAACAGGCTTAAAAGCAAAACATCTTCTATGGTGCTTCCAAATATCCAGCAGCAGTTTATCACTGGATCAGAATCTATAAGAAATAAGTACCAAATGGTGCAAACTTCAGCTTCACTGCCCTATTCAGGAGGGAGTATTTTCAAAAAACTCCTCAAACTTCCAAAATTGGCATCACTAAAGAAAAAGTATCAGTGTATTTGTATATTCAGGAAAATGACTCCTGAAGGAAGTCTTCCCACAATTACTTCTGGCTCTGTGTAATTCAGGGAGAGAGATGCATATGCCCATGAATTGTTTAAATGAAGAAATGTCTTTTATTCCTGTATAGCAGATGCACAAAGGGAATGGGAATGTTTTATAACTTAGGCTTTTAAATAATAAATAAATGCTGACATTCTCAGCTGAGACATCTTGATTTTTGTGTGCTGTGTAATACTGAAGTGCGCAAATATTTTTTTAGAAAGAATTATTTTTCCCTTTTTAAAAAGAATATGAAACCTCAAGAATATGATAAAACATCACAGTTGGTTTCTAAATGCTTTGCATCTTAATATGGTTGAAGTTAAGGCAGTAAGTAATTTCTGAGTTTTTCCCTTGAGCCACGTAGTTCTTTTCATATGTAATTATTCTCTGAGTGCATTAGATAATGCTATGGTTCCCACAGCTGTATACACATCTATAAATCATTAATGAGGCAGTTAACTGAAACAAAACTATAAAAGATTTGCATTACCCGGCAGAACCCAGCCTTAATTGACTTCCAGTTATTTACAATTAATTTTTCCATTTGGAATAATGATTGCAAGCAACTTAGGGTTTTTTATTACTGAGGAATTAGATGCTGACTATTCATCAAAAGTTTTTACAGAGAGGCTGTGTCAGTGGACAGCAATGAGCTGGAGGCAATCTGATTTTTACACACACATACTCTCCCCCACACTGGCCCAGGGGATGGGGTTTGTGCAGTAAAATGCAGACAGGAGCCAGCACAAACTTTTTTTGTCCTTTTTATCACTTACCTAAGTTTAACAACAATTAATTCCTTCTCTTTATAGCATCCAGCTGAAAGGCAATAGGATGACTAGAGCTGGCTGCAGTTTCACATAGAATAAACTGCATGAATGAAGAGTGAGTAAATATTTATTTCCATCTTACAAGACTGTAAGATGGACACTGGGGAATAAACAATGCAGAGGCTGTCGAGTAAATATTATTCCATTATGCCATTTAAAAATTACTTTTATAGAGACAAAGAGCACAGAGTAAACCCTCATTAAGTTGTCATTGTTTGAGTAAGGCCCAGGACTGGGGCTGTGTGTCAGAGCCTGGACAGACACACGGAGGGGATCAGCTCTCTGTGCCATGTGAGCATAACTCTGCCTGACACTAATGGGCTGGGGATGTGTTCATCAGGAAGGGATGTCACCTTCAAATTCCTAATAAAACTTAAGTCAGAAATCACCAGGCCCATTTGCAGCAGCTGATGTTATCTTCCTCACCCTCCAGCCTTCCCTTTCCACAATGCCTGAGCACAGGGCAGTGGATTCCTGCTTGGGAACCACACTGGGAAATGAGTAAATCTCAGGTACTGGGGTGCACTAGACTGCCTCCTTGGAAATCAATCCTTCCCTGAGACTGAGCAAATGATCCTGTAGTGATTTCCCCTTGCTATCGTTTGGGTACAAAACACACACAATAAACATTTGGGTTGCTGTCTGTTCTCCCCCTCAGCTGCAGCTGCCACGCTGAGCAAGTTGAATGTCCTGCTTTATTTTCTTGTTTAAAATAAATAATTTTGCTGTCCTTTGGCTAACATTTGAGGCTCTCCACTCCTGCCAGCTGGCTGGGCTGCCCTGAGCCAGGCACTGCAGGTGGAAGCAGCCCTGAACACAGGGAGGGCACGGGGAGCTTTGATTTCTGCACACGTGGCTTAGACAGACACTGGTGAACGTGGGGGAGTTTAATTCTGAGTGATGGCAAAGCAAGAGGCTGCTCCCTGCCTTATCAATAGGTGCCAGCAAGAGGCCGCTGGAATTGATCTAGGAAATGACAACCCAACGCTGGTAACCTTGAAAACCCTGCAATCTCCTGCTGGAGTCATTTTTCCCAGGTTCTGTTCTGCTGGGCTGTGCTGCAAAGTGTAATGGAAAGTGAGGTGACAGCCTGGCCATGGGTCATTCAGCCTGTCAGAAACTCCAGCCTTGGCAAATTGGTCCTGCCTCCTCACCAGTCCATGAACTTCACAGACACTTCACTTACTCCTGCTGCATCAGTTTAGCTGGAAAAGCACTTCCATGTGTGACGGCTGAGAGGCTTTTCCTTTGGAAATCAGGCTGGTACCAGATGAGCAAACAATATTATTATTTTAATTAAGATATCACATCCTGTCAACACACAACATTGGCAATTGCATTTCAAATAGCTGTGCCTTGACAAATTGTACAGTACAATTCAGACAGTGTTTTTGCTGTGGTACTGATAACTGTAAAAACCTGATAACTATAAAAACCATGCAATTTACTTACCAACTTCCACAAAACAGGGGTCCTAGTCCTGCAGGACTTCTCATCCCAGTGGCAGAATTCTCACTTCCCTGTGTCTCCTTCCAGATGGGTTTGGTTTGGTGTAAGAGTCAGCACCTGTGAATCCAGGCTGTGGATTAAACACAATTGCTTTTCTCCTTTCCTTGTATGCTTTCTTCTTTTTTCCCCCAAGTTAGTTTGAGCAGAACATAACATACCAGAAGAAATAAAGAATTACAGTCAGGATGCGAGGAATTATATTTTTTTTCCTTTGGAATGAAATTTCAATATTCAGCTATAAAGAAAAAGCCGTGAAAAGAATCAGAGCTTGTTCCACTGCTTTGCACATTGTAAAGTCATTTCAACATTGTAATATAGGTGTCAAACTTTACTGAATCAGCTGTCAAACGCTACCAAACACTTACTTTGCACAGGTGTAAATGATCACATAAATGCAAAGCACTGATCTGACACCAAAAATCTGTGTGTACCATTTCTGTCTTCAGCAGCTTTACAGAACTATCAAGAAAAAGTCCAATAGGGAGTTTATTCCTTGTTATTTAAGCATTTTTGGTCTGTTTTCTTACTTTTAGGGATGTGGTTTCCCCTTCTGCTCCAGCTGACACCAAGGAAGAGAATGCAACAATTTGCATGGAATAGCTTTGGACTGATCTACAAAAAACAATATTATGTTTCATAATAATGTTCCAAATGTTAGATGTTTCCTGCCAAAACCTCTCCTCCGTAAGTGTCCCAGCATCATCAACTGATGGCACACAGCTCTGGGAATAAACACTTTCAGCTAATGGCAGGAATTGTCAGGGGAAGCACAAAACAGGTATTTCTCCCTCACACAGAATGAAACACAGGATTACAGTTAAATACCAAATCCTACCAGCACTGGAGCGAATTAAGGTTTATTTTTCATTCCTGTTAATTCTTTCCTCTCTTTTTAGCTAATTCATCTTGTTTCACTTAATGCCAGTGGTTTTTCCTGTTTGGCCAGTTTGGTGAATGGGGGGACAATCCATTTTAGGCATGTAGTTCTGAGTAACAAGTTAAAGCTTCAGGCAAGCCCAGATCCCTAAGGAGCACCCTGCAGGCTCCCTGTGCCACATCCAGCTCTCCAAAGGCAGGGCAGGGTGACCACAAACACCTCCCTGCCCCTCCTGCAGCACAGCCCCAAAGGTGCCCTGGACCATCCACGTGCTGCTGGGATATTCAGGTGCCTCATGCAGAGTATTTAAATCAGGCTGTGTACAGCAAAAACTCTTAATAACCTTAATGTCAGGGGGGTTGGACTGCAGCATTTATTGTGAGGGAGCTGTGACACAAACCTTACCATAGAGAAATCATTTCAGGTAACAACTCAGAAGGACTGAGTTTGTCTCCACTGCTTTACTTTGGATTTTCTTGTGAAAAGTAAGTCTGGCCCACTGGGGGCTGAGTGAAGCATACAGTGATTAATTAGAGCTGGACGGATTTTGTATAGTTCAATATGAACACGTCACTTCTCTGGTTGCTCCATCTCCATCTTCCCTCTCTGACCAGCCAGAACTTATTCCAGTATGCTTGCTCTGGTACCAGGAGCAGCAGGTATGTTCATTTATTTATTTATTTAGATATACACATAGCAAAACCCTCTCCTTTTCCCAGCACTAACCACTCTTGGAGACAAAAAATAATAGATGGTGAAAAGGATGTATTGATCAGTGAATCCACATTTCAGTGTCCTTTCTGAAAGAGCTGTGAAAGCATTTTCAAACATGCAAGGCTGAATGTATGTTAAAATAGTTAAACTATTATAAAGAATCCAGTTTTTAAAGTATCACTTATCATAAGAACATTTTAATGTATGGTGCTGTATTTGCTTTCACAGTTTTGGATTATGTCAACAGAATCACATAATGAAGATGTAGTAAAATCTTACTGCATTTGTAACTGAAACTCAGAAAAATGGGAGGTTTTATTTTAAAAAATGAGCTCCAAAGAGAATTTTTTTCCCCTGCCTTAGATGCTCACATCACTTAGATGCTCATGCAAAGGTTGCTCTGTTCCAACAGAAGACCCAAACAGGTCCAGGTCCAAAGGCAAGGTTGGGTGCAGCACCCACAAAAGCTGCAGCATTTGTGCTCTGCTGACACTGAACTGGCTCATTTCAATTGATTCCTTTGATGTACAATAACAAAGCAGCAGCAAATCATTACCCATCCATAATACATCATTATAAAAATACTTTTTTTACTGCCCTTCCATCTCAGCTTCAAATCATCAAAGACGCCCTTATTCGCAGACAGAACCAAAGTCAGATTGTTTATTAACAGAGCTTTTACATGTGCTTAAACATTTGCAGTATGTATTAGAAATGAGGACAGCACATGACCTGGCTTAGAAAAGCCCCTCTGGAAATTCCTTGCCCAGCCCAGCAAGGGCAGCAGGGCCAGTGGATGGGGAAGGTGGAAGTGCCTCCCTCAGTGCTGCTGCTGCCAAAGATTCCAGATCCAAGCCCAGGCTGGGAATTGTCCCATGTGTATTTAAGGCTCAGTGCATGCACAGGCACAGGAGGGGTTGTGGAGATCAGCTGAGGCTGTAAAGGAAGTTTGTAACAATTCAGGTTAGCCCACATTTTGTCATGTTACTAAAAATAGTCTGTAAATAAATGTATTTACAGGCCACTTCCTCGTAGGCAGCAATTACTTCAAGCAGCACTCAGGTTTTAATGCACAGCCATGTTCTCACTGTGTTTTGCTATAGATCCAGGCTTCAAATGGAGATTGGGCACTATTGATCCTGGGGGTTTATTATGGTCTGCATTCCAGAGGACTCAGAGCCCATCCCCTGCCTGCATTCACCCAAGATCATGGATGGCTCCGTGGCCCCTCCACAGGGCACCCACACTCTGGGCAGGCTCTCAGGGAGCCAGAGCTGCAGAGGGGGTACCTTGCTTTTCCCTGTGAAGAGAAACGTAGCCACAGAGGGGCTCGGGGTGCTGCACCCCAAACACGCCCAGCTGAGCTCCCCAGTGCAGCAGGAAGGGCTGGCTGTGTCCCTCTGCCCCACACCCCCACAAAAACCACCCCAAAACCCATCCCCAAGAGGTGCTGTCCCTCTCTGGGAGCCAGCTGGGGCTGTTCCAGTGAGGAGGAGTGTGGTGCGGAAGGCTGAGCCTTTAAAAGGCTTTAACACCTTCCTTCCACACAAGGTTTACTCATTAGGCTGAGCTGACACCCAAACCCCTCAGCCTCTTGCTTTGTCAATATTTACCAGGAGCCACCTAGTGAGGACTGAAAACAGAGTCAGTCTCTCCAGTTTATCAGTCTCCTTAACTTCATTTGTCAGAGTTTTGACATTTAAAACCAATCTGGGATGGGCAGAGCAAGAATCAACCTGTGCTCATCAATCCAGGCTCAGGGATGCCTTAAGGAATGTGTACATCAGCTACTGAGGGGAAAAATGCTCAAAAAAGCCTTTATGGAGATGAAAGGAGAGTGCAAAAATGTTGTAATTTTAAAGACTGAGCTATTTACGTACAAGAAGTCTTTCTAAACTACACAATACTGGATAACTGAGCAAAGATCTCTGTTCAAAATCTGCACTTGACAGGAGCACTGCCAGCACTGGGTCAGCCAGAAATACTGCAGCACCCCAAGGGCTGTTCCAACTCCTTTTTAAAAATAAGATTTAGAGTAAAGTCCAGCCCTCACTTCAGAAAATCCCACTGGAATTGAGACTAAAATTAATATAATACCTAAAGGTACAATTTAAATGCTGGTGTTGCAATGTTTTATTCACATGTGAGCATTTATTAAGAATCAGGAGGACTCACAATTCCTAATGCTCCTGTTTCTTTGTATCATTCAACTTTTGATGGTTTGATCAATGGCAGCATGATTAATGCAGTTATTAGAACAGCTGTTATAAAAATAATATGGAACAAACCCAATTTGTACATTGCAAGAATATTCTGGTAAATCACTTGATAACCTGTAGAACAGAGGGCAACGTGTTTTCTTGAACTAACACTGGTTAAAATAAAGATTTCTTTTAGGAACAAAAAAAAACCCAGGTGATTCTATTCTGCAGAGTCTATTTACAAAATTCTGCTAATGAGAAAAAAATGCAGTGCTAAAAATGAAATGAATTGTGAACACTCTACATTTAGATGTAGCCAGAAGTAAACACAATCATAGGGAATATATTCCCTGTAGATCTATTTAAAGGTCTTTTTTGTTCTTAAGTGACAGTGATTTATATTCAGGGCATGTGTGTGCAAACATGTGTACACAAACAGGAGTTTGCAAGGAAATAAGCACTGTGCCTTTGACCCAGGAATTAAAATAAAGAGGGAACAGGTGATCACTTAATTCCACCTGACTCAAACCAGCCTTCAGTGTCATGTTTTGAGAAGGGAAGCTTTCAGCTGTTTTCAGTTTTCAAAGTTCAGAATCTGGAGCATACAATAATTAGGAAAATGTTTAATACCAACCCACCCTCTTTATTAAGTCATTTCTTCAAGTATTTTTAATAGTGCAAAATACTGGTTTGCATTAGTACAGTTACTATGGGAATTCACAGTCCAAAAAAAAATCTTAAAAGATTTCCAAAGTCAAACAAAAAACTTTTTAATACTGTATTTTTAGCAAGAACATTTTTAACAAAGAATGTGTACTTTAACTTAATATGGTACAACAGAGAAACCATACTTAAAAGTTTCCATTATCTAACACTCTACTGCATATTCATTTTTCCATCTTAAAAGACCAAAAGCCAAGCTGAACTGAGCATTAAAAAAAAAGCATCAATTATAATCCTCATATTACATCAGCTATTAGGGTTTAGCTCACACTTTTGAATTGGTCATCTAATGAAAGGACAATTTTTACATCGTTCTTTTAAAAAATGTACACACATTTCTTTTTAAAACGTAATATATATCGAGTATCTGCTTCAGTAAACAAAGCTTAATTTATAAACACAATCGAAACAGCTCCATGTTGAACAGTTTCAGTGATAAACTGGACTTGTATGATGTACAGCCAGTGAGGACCATTGTGGCTTAAATTCATTGTGCCATTGCTATTCTGTAATAGCCACCTCCTAAGGAAAAAAAAAGTTCTTTTTTGGGGCAGGGTGGGGAGGGGAAATAATTGATGTATGTGCTTAAAAATACTAAAACTCCTTTCTATCTCCAGGGACCTAAAAATGATCTGTTGTGACAGGCTTGGTTTGGTATGGTAAGCTTGTAAAAAGTCTCAGTATTTCTTAATACGGCAGTTTTCAATGCAGCAACAGTAAATTGCTTGAAATTGTCCTTCAAGTTTCATGCTACAAATCCTGTTCCTCACACAGTACTGAAGGCATCAAAGGTTGGAAGGGACATTTCTCAGGAACTAGATAGTCTTCAAATAGTGGTCATTATACATTTTTCAGCAATAGGTGGTTCCTTCAGTACATAATGGTCGGCTTGATGTATGTTCTGTTTTCTGGAGGGAAACAAAAAAAAAGAAACAAGTCAATTACACAGTTGAACATTTCATAATTAACTGACACTTAAGTGGGTTCTTCACTTGGTTGTGGATCTTTTTTTTTTCCTCAAGCCAAATGAGCAGATCTAAAAGCGATATGAACTAAACTGTCCATCACACAGGCACATTTTGTGTAGGAAAAGGAGGCACTGGGTGACAACACCTGGCCAAGTCCCCAAGAAAGGACAAAGACCCACCACCACCTGCCCTGGTGTTTGCCAGCAATGGCTCAGGACAGGCTGCAAACACTCTGATTTGGATTTTATTCCCATAAGGCATTTTTTTTTAATCAAACAGTCCTTTTCTCCCAAAGGCAGCCCATGCTGGATTGCTGCCTCCCTGGGACAGACCCAGGGACAAGGCACCAGCTTCACCACACACCCCTGTCACTGCACAAAACCTGCCAGGGAACAGGGTGTTAAAACTGCACTGCTTTCAGAAAATGTAAATCAGGATCTGTTCTTGGAAAACTGTTCTTTCATTCAGAAACCACCACATTTCTCTTAAAATTCTATTTCTTTATTTAGAGAACGAAGCAGAAAATCACTTCATAAAAATATTCCTAGTTATAGTACCTATCAACTGTGATTTTTCACATTAAGCAACTTTAAGCCCAGAGAAAAAATAAATATTGAAATGCCCACAGAAACTGAAGCTAACAAGAATCCATATTCCTGCTCATTATACAATGAATCATGAATCCACCCAGCTAAATCTGCAAGAACTGATCTGGAAGATGATAGCAAAATGATAATATGGAGCAGCATTTTGTATAATGTTGACATCTCTCCCATTACTGTTTTACATACGCCAATACCGAGCACTCCTAAGGAACGAACAAGTATTGACCTGCAAACTGACACTGATCCTTGGAGCAATCTCCAAGTTTGCCACATTTCAATTTCAAAATGCATTTCAGCTATAATATGAGTGATTTATCATTTAGCAGTAGCTGTCAAAGTAACCTCCTAGATAAAACAAAAACATCTGGAACCATAAACAGAGGAGAGCAGTAGCTGAATTTTAATCCAAATCCGACATGTTCACTTCATTAGGAACAGGAAACAGCTAATTAGTAATTGAATGTTTTGTGGTTTTAAGGAGGCTCACACTCTCCAAACTGAGATGATTTAATACGTATTTTGGATGTAAGCACAAATAAAGATCACAAGAGCCAGGGACATAACAATTCCAGAGGGATGTTTGGGAGCCTCCAAAGAAAGAACTAAAATTAGTTTCAGGCCATTGGCTGATGAAAATTCTTGTTTTAAACCTGGTGGGGAATTACTAAAGCCTGGGGGGTTCAGCAGAAATGCAAGGATTGAGCACTGTGGGGTTTGTTTGTGGTTTGGGGGTTTTTTTTCCCTTTTTCCCATGATCATTAGGAAGCTGCACATGGCTTCTTCCTAGTGGAGGCTGTTCTTTATGTTCTTATTAAATTTTAAGTATTATTTTTTAAATTAAGGTAAGATGAGGACATTGAAGGTACTGTGGGCTGACTAAACTTTGGAACAGGTTTCCATATTTCCTTCCAGTCCTCTTTGTTTCTCAATGAAAGTTCAATGGAGGTACCTGGAACACCCGTAAGAGAGAAAAGTAAATGCCACAGCTCAAGCCCAGGGCAGCCACCCAGGAGACATCATTGATCAGTGAACAGAAAGTGCACAGTTAAATATTTCCTTTTTTATAACACCCTCAATTATTCTCCAGAAATTAAAATACTTTTTTTTTGTTGCTGTGCAATAAACTGAATTTCATGGCATTAACCACGTCACACAGCAATCACCTCTGAGGAATTAACGTGTCGGGAGCAGCTGTGCCCCCACTTACACAGGAAAGACAATGTGATGTTGTCAAATTAATCTTTTCTGGAGAATATTCACCATCTCCTCAGTGCAGCTGACTGCAAGCTACAGACCATTTTATAGCACTTTACTGTATTATATAGCAAAGATTTGAATAAATCTGTGTGCAATAAATGTATTCTTTTATCAGGTTTATCCCTTAATCAAATATTCATTTATGTGGGCTTCATTCTATTAAAAAACGAAATTATACAAAGGTGAGCAAAAGCGTAGATTTACAGTAGTTTAAAGCCTAATCTCATTCTCTAGGGGTAATACTGACAATATAAAAACTGTATAAATGATATTCCCTAACACTAAATATGCTTATGAGCCCCCTGTGCATGTTACACTGCTTTACAGCCTACAGAGCAATGCATGACTGGCTTAATAAGCAAGACATTTAGAAAGCAGGTTTTTTTCTCCCTTCACAATGTATAAGACAAGTAAAGATCTCTGCGTTTCTTGGTGTGCCAGAGTCTGTGTTAATATCTGGAATTTTCTCACAGGACAGCGTTCTCTTCCCTGAGGTGTTAGCCCAGAGTAGGTGCAGCTCTTGCACTCTTTTCAGCCACAGTATCATCCTTTATCTTTTTCTTCTAAAGTTTTAATGGATGCATAAAGGACAAATCCAAAGGCAATAATAATCATCTCCATATTTATTCATGTTTAATTTTTTTTTTTTTTTTATTCCACATCTCTGAATACTTTGTAAGATCTCTGGTTCATCATCTCCATATTTAATCATGTTTAATTTTTTTCCCCCCGGCTTATTTCACAACTCAGTATTTTCTGAATCCTTTGTTTGTAAGATCTCTGGTTTAAATTAGGAATTTAGCTTTATTTCCCTAAACTACTTTAAAACAAAACAAGTGTCCAACTGCACAGGAGATGAGCTCTCCACCCTTCTCAGGCTGGGTAAACAGCACCTCAGTTAGATCAGAGCCAAGCTCAGCTTTGGAGGAAGCAACACATGGGAAATGCAATGCTGTAACAACAAATTAACTTGCAAAGCTGGGGCTAATTAGTTTGAACCAGTGTCTTACTTTGTACAAAGAAAAAAATCAGACAAAACCAGTTTGCTTCTCCAAAGGACCACATCCCTCAAAAAACGCCTCTTTCCCTACAGCCCTTGGCAGACAGGAGTGCTGCCTGCCTGGAAGGGGAATGAATCCAGGCCTGCCTGGGGGTAAGGACCAGAGCAATGACCAAGACTCAGCAAAGGATCCCTTCACTGCCATGAAAAGAAGATGGATCTGGGCTGATCATTCAGCTGAATGACAAGTAAAAATTACTTCTTTGCCTGATTATTGTTTGTCCAGCAAAACTTCTCTTTTATATGCAAATATTCTTCAAACTGAGCAGTGAGAGAGCAGGGCTCAGCTCCGTCCTGACCCAGAAAGAACGTGGTCAATAAATGCTGGTTCTGTGAGCAGCAGTACCAATAAGGGTTGGTTTGTTTTCACCTGTCCCACTTTCCTATGGCCTCTCTCCACCCTGCAGAGGCGCAGATATGATATCAGAGGTGCCCTCTCTGGTATCTCGAGCTGGCTGAGCCCAGGGCATCCCTTGGGATTGGTACCAAAACCTTTCCTTCCCTCAGGATTGTGGTGCCTGACCCTGCAGGGCTGCTCATCCACAAAGCTGCTGGGTAGGAGTTTCTTCCCCTCTTATTTTGTGTGTAAGGCAGCTGACTTGACCCTGTCAAGTATATCCTCATCCATGTTAAGAGAGTTAAAAAAACTTGAACTAAGGCCAGGATTTCCAGTGAGTCCCTGAAAAGCCAGTTGCTGGTGAGTCCCTGTGGGGTAGCTCTGAGCTGCACGTGGCCGTGTGGCCATGGAGTGACAGTCTGGGAACTGCACAGGAGCTTTGAGAGAGCTTTTCTGGGAACTCTGCAGTGACACAGCACGAGGCAGCTACCAGGGGTTTAATAATTCACAGCCTCCAGAGCAGGACACGCTCTAGGGAGAGAACACAGCTTGGGCAGGAGGAAGAACAACAGGCCTAAGACTCAGATAAAGCAGCTTGGATTTGAGAACTCTCTGGTTTGATCAAAACACCAATGAACTGAAGTCCAGTCCATCATAAACCCCAAAATGCATTCCAAACTACACCAGTCCCTCATCTTTGACAAATAAATATTTGTCAAATGTTACTCACGTGTTAGATAAAAATAAAATGTTATTCAGGGTAACCCCAGAGTTTTTGTGCCAAATCTCTGCCAGGTTATGTCACAAACAAAAGCAGCAGCAGCCCTGGGTCACCCTCCTGTTGCAGGCACAGCGAAGTACATCTTCACCTCAGGAAAGCCTGCCTGCCTATGCTGCAGCCTCCTTCCTGAAATTTTATTTTTTTGTAAATTGTTGTTATCAAGTATTACTGTAACATCTACTTTTTAAGATTTTAAGCTAACATTGCTTTGCTGATTGTTCCACTATCCCCTAACAATGAAATATTGTAATACAAAAGTTAACTAAGGTATAAACATGCAAAAGGAGAAGTCTCCCTGCGATCATAAAATGATGTTATTTTCTGTTCAGCAGTTCATGTTACTGCTGTTCATGCTAATTAATTAAAGGAGCTGTTGCTGTAATGTGCAAACAGGGAATCTGAGAAACTGAGAGGGCTTTTAGGTCTCGGAGTGAAGTTAAGTCAATCTGGGCGCGGGCAATCAAATGTAATGAAATCACTTGTCAGTGCTAAGCTTGCAAAAACTGTGAAGTTTGACTAGGGAGTAAAAGGATTATAATTAGATTTCCAATAGGATAATAACTAAATGGCAGAAAGCAGTAAAGAGAAAATATTACTTTGTTAGCTAATGGTGCTGCTGTTCAGTTTTAGTTTTTATCAGCACACTTGTAGTTGTGCTAATTTAATTTGCTTTTATCAGCAAAAATGCACTACTCGAATGGTACTTGAATGTCATTTGCAAAAATCATTGATCTGAAGGTGCACTTAATGACACCCAGTATGTTTATTTTATGTGGAAGGGAGATTGGCTGATAAAATGGTTGATGCACTGTGGTGCTGGCCCAGGAGTGAGTGGTGGAAGGAGGAGCAGGAGGGTGTCTGAGTGCTCATCACCTGCTCTGATCTCCTCTGCCAGCTAGAATCCTCCCAGCTCCAGCTCTGAACTACATCTGGGATATGGAAGATGGAAAGCATTAGACTGTAAAGTTCAAAAAAGTTTTAAGTCTCATCTGCATGAAATTTCTGTTCAATTAATATACAAAGCAGAGGGAAAATGAGTCAACTAAATGGAAAAGATTTATAATGCAGATCAGAAACGCAGTACATGAACAGCTTGTGTTAATAAAATCATTTTAAGAAATGAGCATAAAATATGATATGACTTAATCACTGTGAAAGGTGGCTGTGCAGTAGTTCTGTAATTTTCCTTTAAACCCTCTTAAGGAGATACTGGCAGTGGAACTAATTGAATTTCAAAGGAAAAGCACTGTGTGAATGATAGATTTCTGTCCAGCAGAGCTATTGACAACAGAAAAAGAAAGCTCTGTATTGATGCTAAAGCTTTTTTTCTGAGCAACTCACAGAGATTTTGGAAGCCTGGAAACAGCTTTGTATTAGGGACATGTGTTTTGCCCCTTCCTCCTCCCAGGGCCCAAAAAACAAAGGCAGCAAATGACAGGGGCAGTGAGGGAGTGTGCTCGAACTGTCAGAGCTGCAGCAGCAATAGGAGCTGTCAGGGACACGAATGGTTATCAAAGGGAAAGGGAATAAAAAGTTATTACAGTATCAGCATAAATAAAAATGAAAGAGATGGTGCTACAGGACAGGAACACTTTGAAATCTAAACAAGCTCCACAGAGAGCTCTCCAGAAAGCTTTTTATCAGCTGAGACTGTTTAGTGACCAAGTGGCTCAGCTCATATCTCCACACCAGCAGGATTACCATGCCAGGGGGGTCAGAGCCAGCAGGGCTGAAAAGGGAAAGGAATGGGAGGGACAGGGACAGGGACAAGGCTGCAGCTCCGGCTGCTCAGGCCATGTCCTGCTCCCTCTGAGCCCAGGGATACTGAACACAGGGAATATCCAGCTCTCCCTTTGGCCATGCTTAATAAAGACTTCCTGAGCCAAATCCTCTCACAACCAAAGGGATGATGTAGTCGGAATCAAATTAAAACGAAAACTGAAAAAACTCAACATGAAATAAAAATGGCAAAAATCACAAGGCTTTTGTGTATTAATAAACTGCAGGTAACATAAGAAACTTCTCTTGATTCCTTCAGGCAAGTAAATGGTCATTGCAAGTGGCTGTGCATCACTTTCCTCACAGTATTTGTGATCATTTTTGATGTAAAGACACATTTGAGCCAAGTGTCAAGGTTTTTCTTCAACTGAAAACTGAAATTACCTTTCTCTTCTTTACCAGGAGTCTGCCCAGATGCACCTTTGACTCTCAGAGCTGTTTGGAAGAGCACTGAGCACTCCTCGCAGCAGGTACCATGAACAGATCAGAAATGCAAGGAACATTTTACTCATTGAATTTAAATACATGCGTCCCAAATGCTCATCCAATATTTTGACTATTTCTGGCAGCAGCAATTTTCCAATTGCAATATTTAGAGCACAGCTCTCATTATATGTGCACATATATATACACACACATATGTCAGATGTATATATCTGCATTACAATAAAGCTGTGATTCTCCTTCTCTGTAATACAGAGCATATGAATCTAAAATCACAAGAAGAGACAGCAGTAAAAATATTTGAAAGCTTTTCTGTAAGGATGACAGATGGACGACAGATGCATACCAGAGGTATGCAAGTCAAACCTTCCCCAGCTGAAGAGAAATGCTCAAGTGAGGTTTGTGTCTCTGAGTGCACTGCAGCCCCTCTCCTGTCTGCACAAACTGCCTGCAGTTACCTCAGCACAGGGGATTTCTGCACATTACCATTCCATGAAGCAGGGGAAAGGCTGGGATTGCTCTAAGAAGCAGCAGTTCTGTGGAAGAGGCAGCTTTCTCCAGGCTGCCAGCACAGAACTGAATTGTCTGGAATGAACATGGCACAGGACTGATGGGATAAAAACTCTACAAGTTGGACTTTCATCAGAGAATTTCAATGTTCAAATTGCTCAGAGCAGATTTTATCACAGTTGACTGTGGATTTTCTGTGCGGCTCAAAGAGGCTTCCAAGAGGAATAGGACTATCCCTTGGGAATATCCCTGTGCCCCAGCTCCCCCACAGGAGGATTTTAGAACTCCTCACGTCCCAGACCTGCAGCCAGAACTCATTTCCTGCTCTTTGGGAAGCACTCAGACCATACCTGGAGCTGCTGCACTTACACACAGCCACACAGTGAAGGAAAAGTAGCACCAGATAGCTGCCCATAATGTGAACATGGCTCTTTTTCATTTACAGTTCATGCATTTTTTGAAAACATCTGCGATCTTGATAGGTAGGTAAAGACCAGAGGTAAAATATTTCAAATGACAAATCATATGTAAAACCCCTTTTGAACTAAGGGCATATGTCTTGGTAGATAAATATCAGTTTTAAAACAAATAGCACCTCTAAATCACCTCAGCTAAATAGCACCTCTACTTAAAGTTAATTTCTGATCTTGTAAGGTTAATTCCTGATCTTTGCTCTTACAAAGGTTTTCTGTATCAAACAGGAAAACAAACTGAAGTTCTGTAATTTACATTTATCTTAAATCATGAAAACAGACATAACAATGATTTAACCTAATTTTTAATGACAAGCACACAAGTGAGGAGCTGTGGTACATACTGCACCTTGCATGGCTGCACTGTCATGTTGGGTTCCGTTGTGTTCTATTTCCATATCTGGGATTCCAGCATCTGAAAGATGGGAGACTGAAGATTAATTCATTCCCCTTTGACCCTCTCTCAGGCATCTTTAGAAAAATATTTATAGCAAACAAGGGTGCTCTCCAAGTTAACATGGTCTTGCATAAAACATTTGGTCCTCATAGAATTTTCAGTAGTAAATTGTTTCCAAAATGTGCAAACATTACTGGTCTCACAGTGAATTATTTTTAACGTGCTTCACATTTGTCTGACGGTCAGATAATAACCAACACGTGGTATTAATATGTCTGCAAAATCTTCTTGGAGAATGAGGGCATCTGACACATGAAAAATAAAAGTTGAAATTAAACTGTGATAATATTAAACTACATTGACTCTTGTATATAGCCAAGTACCTCCAAATTACAGAGTTGAAGAATATAGCCAGTTTCAGGCAACAGTTTTGGGGTGTGTGTATCAGTTTGTGCGAGTGCATGTTACAGATAAGAACTGTGCAAATTGCATTTCCAGCCTCAGCTCGGGATGTGTGAGCATGTGTTACCACCCAAACCCAAATTACAGCTGTCATATTATGTGAAGTATTTCCAGATCTCTGAGAAGAGCTTTCCAAAGAGGACTGTGCTCTTTTTTTTTTTTTTTCCAAGTTGAGAAGGAGTCTCATGACACTCACTCTGGACCTGTTTAATTTCATGTTGGTGATCCCTGTGTCTGCACAGTCCTTGGGGTGGGGGCGGGGGCTCCAACACCCCAGGGTGTTACAGGAACAGATGCCACGATCCACCTTGTGCCAACAAGGATTAGCATGAAGGGGATGTGATTTGAATCCATGGCACCTCAAATCCTGGAGAAACATCTGCTTCCCTTATCACACAGCCCTTAGAAATTACAGGAAGGAAAAACCCACACCTGAAAGGAAGCTGTGTATACAGTTTGGGGTTTTTCTGTGCAAAAGCCTGTTCTGGACTTTCTCAAACAGGGAATAACTGCACTGTTGCTTTTACGGATCCCTTCAGCTGAGTGTCAGGATCTGTCACAGAGGTGATGCTTTGCTGGTGACCCTGCAGTAACTGAGCCCTGAGTGAAAGCAGGGCAACCCTGAGAAGTACAGTCCTTACAGGAGAGCAATAGCTCAGCAATAAATGTGTAAGTTAAACACATGTCATGTGTGCATATATAGCTCTATAAATGTATATGTGATAAAAAAGCAGTATTTTCACATATACATTTTTTTTCTTACAAAATTACAAGTGACTGCTATTCTGCAGGGTTTCCCTTACTCAGATTCCTGAGTAGGCAAGTGCAGGGCACTGACCTATCAATCTAAAAAGGTTCTTTCTTCTCAAATCCTTCAGAGTACACGTTGTATATACTAAAAATGACAAAGTCATCTGTAACTAATAACAGCATCTGTTAAATGAGACAGACTGTCAGACTTAAATTAAAAATACTCAGAATAGCCCTTCACATTTTGTTGTCATAAAATTGTACCTGCAATTAAATTGTGGATTAAGATGCTAATGAGCTACCTGATTTGCATGTGCAATCAGATTAGCATGTAAATATCAGCTTCTTGCAGGCACTAACATATATATGACTACCTGAGTGTGCCTGCAAATCAAACTGCTGCAGCCAGGCCCACACCAGCAGATGTAAAGGTGTGTTAATCACACTGCTGGAAGGTTGGTACCTCTGGATTTGTGGCTTCCAGAACTGCTGGGTGCTGCTGGCTGGTGTGTGAGCAGCAGGTGCTTCCCTGCAGCACCCTAGGGAGTGACCTTGCAGCACATCAGCATTTTAGGCTTTTTCTGACATTCCTCTCAAGGTGCTGCTTCTGTCCGTGGGATCCAGTCTGGGCATTTGTCTGATCCAGTGGAGGAGTGGAGAAGGTTTTTTGCTGCCTCTGGCCACCCACTGTCCCTGGTCACTGTGCCCCACCCCAGTGTGGCTGCAGCTGTGAATCCACACCTGGATCCCCCTGGGCACTGCCAGTGCTCCAGGAACACCAGCCAGTCCTGCTTCCAGGATGTGCAGGGCTATGAACAGCAGATGAGAGAAACCTCTGAGAGATGCTGCTCTCATACTCACAGAGTTTATGTGCCTTGGGTGCCCCAGATAAATCACAGCTCCTATCTCCTGCAGAGCACTGCTGTGCCAGGGCACACACACAGCCTTGCCCTGGCTTTAGGCAACAGTGTGGGCAGCTCTCACAGCTGAGAACTCCAGACAAGCCAAATTAATTATTTTTGCTCAGCAGTCAGGCAGTTTTTGCACTCTGCAGTCTCTAGCAGTGACCAAAGCAGACAGCACAAATTAACACACCACAGGACACCTGAATGCAGCAGGGACTGAACATCACTCTGATTCCTGAGCCTCTGCAGAGACTCCAGGTAGGGATGCACAGACTAAACCTTAGCAGCAGAACATGAAATGAATTAAATCTCAGCTAGGTTCAATCTTAAATGTTCAAACCAAAGCTCTAAAGTTTGGCCAGAATCATCTGAAGCACAAAAGGCAAACCCTCCTGGTAGCCAGAACTTAATCACTGTTTAGGAGATGAACTGATTTGCTTTTGTTTCACAAGAATATTTGGGAAGTGTTCAAAACCCAGTCAGCTCTGAAAGCTGATACATATTTAACAAACTTAATAGGTCCTGAGGCTGAGCAAACTTCAGCCAAACGGCTTTTGAAATGAAGCTCAGCAGTTCTAAAAATGAATCTGCTGGGAGAGAAGAGTTCACAGAACCTTACAGGAACCAAATTTCACATTGTCTTAGCTGGCACTGTAACAGATTTCTCTGTAATATATTCAGCATTTCTTGTCATCTCTGTGTAAACTGCCCTGTCTGTTTCTCTAGTTGCAGACTTATTTATTTTTTTAATTCTCGACCCAGAGCACATAGCCTGAAATAGATTTTTATTATTTCAGGAAAGAATTGTGGGGGTTTATTCTGAAATTTGCTCTGTGCATCATCTGATTTTTTTTTTTCCTCACTCAATCAAACATCATTTTAAGCTGACTCTGAAAGGCCAACTAAGACATTACCATTTAACATCCTGAGACCGTCACCTGATGTGGCCTGTTTCAGAGCCTGTTCCACTTGTTCTCTTCTCTTGGATTCAAATTCCAAAGCTTCCTGCAATTTTCTCTTTGCCTTCTTCTCTTTCTTCAAGCGTTTTTGAATTGTGGCTGAAATGTAAATACAGTGCAAGAATGGTTGTCAGGGCACAATTAACAGATGATGGAGACAGTAAGAAATTAGTTTATGTTCAATATTCAAAGGTGCAGCTCTAGCTCAAGACCCCTGTGACAATACAGATATGCATGTGGTGGTGACCTGAAAGACAAACAGTTCTGAGGATGCTGATTATTGGTGAAATTCCCTCACAAGTCAGGAGCCATCAAAGTCTGTGAATGACTTGAAGTTTTTGGTGAGTTAGCTGGGATTCAGGAGGGGCATACTGCGCTGTCCTAGGAGCTAAATGTTGTTTTACAGAAATACATAGTCCCGTCACACCTGGGTGATGCAACATTTCTGGACACCCACGGCAATTTAACAGCTTCTGCAGGATTGACTGACCCTTCACAACTCAACTGAGAGGTGCTCTTTGGTGCCTCTAAGTGAGACCTGGCCTTGCAGAAAGTTCCACAGACTCAATTTCCATTCACAAAGCACAGAATGACAGGACTTGGCACCTACACTTTTGGTCTTATCTAGTTTTATGTTTCTGATTTCATGGATGTAATCTAGAAGTAGCTTTTGGCACATGAAGTGCTGTTCCTTTCCTTCAGATGCAGATCTGAATTTTAAAAAGAATACTAATATTGCCTCCTTTGCAACAGCACAGCGAGAAATTCAGATTTACCAATTTAATTGCCTATTATTATCAAAAGCTTCTAACCAGTCATGGTTTTGTCTCAGAAGGCCTCAGAAGGCTACTGCACCTCAATCTCCTGATGCAAAAAAAATACCTAGGATTATTTGCTTCAGATCTTGCACTTGGGCAGACAATTTCTCACAGGTCTTTTGTGTTGTGCTGAAGTTCTCTACAAGACAAACTGAGCAGCACTGAATCTGCAGAAATGTGGCCTAGGGAAGTAATGACAAAAATCACCTAAATACCCAAATTAAAGCCATGCCTTTCTCACAGTAGGACTGATGATGCTTAGAGGATAACAGCAGAAACAAAAAGAAATTAAGGCTGTCAAATGAAGAAATCAGGCTGGGAATACCTGGGCAGAGTGATGCTAATACACCCGGAAGCCATGGAACTGCCCCAGCTTCCCTCCTCAGAACCTGCTAAAACTCTCTGGTTGTCCTACAGGTAATAATCCTTCAGCCACTGTTCCTCCTGCTTACAGAAACCTGTGCTTCATTCTGGTTCTAGGAGATCTGAATCTGTACTACACCAGAGTATGAATGGCAGTTAACTCTGAGCCCTCAGCAGCTCCAGCTGGAAATGCCAAAGGCTTACACATTTCACAGACACCTAAACTCCATTTTTCACTCACTCACCTCTGCTTTGCAGCTCAGCTGTGAGTTGCCTTTCCAAGCTCTCTCGTAGTTCTCGCTCTCTACAAAGCTCCATCTTTAACTCTTTCTTTTCCTGCTGTATCTGCTTTTCCTGGACTCTTGCATTGTCCACAGCCACTTTCAGCAGGCCCTAAAACACACACAAATGCAAGATCTGAAAATACCATTTTCTTTAAACAGTGACAAAATTCATCCATTTGTTTCTTTTACATCCTCTAGGAAAACAGAAAGATTAGAAGCAGGAACCTACAGACCTGAAACACAACTGGGCACTGGAAGGAGCTAATGCTGGAGTTATAGATGAGGAATTTTGTGGCATGGAATCATTCAGTACAGCTTTGGCTAATTTGGTTACACACAGTGCCATGTCTCTGCTCACCTCAGTAACTGCAGAGAGAAGCACTGCAGGAATAATGAGAATGGTGAATTTCAATATGAATTATTGAATTATTGCCAATTATTAAGTCAAATATACATTGCATGAAACTCTTCCATGACTGATAACGCCAGGGAGAGAAGAAACCTAAGCACAACATTAAATTAAAGAGATGAGAAACTACAAATACAAAATAGTTTCTGAAACTTTTTTAAGAGTGCAAAAGAAACACATATTATGTATCATGACATAATCTGGCCCTGTAGAGAAGAATTTACCTGAATGTTGGTTAATAGTGTTTCTACTGATGAAAGACCATCAGCAAAAAGAAATGGCGCCGGAAATCCAGGAGGCAAGGCCTGTCCAGCCAGTTGGACTTTATCTAAGGTTGGTTTCATTATTGGAATGGCAATTTGGACCTCTTCTGTAAAGATAGGTTTAAAAGCGACATCAGAAAGCATTGGAAATATAGGTGACTGTAATTTCTAGCAACTAGCATTTTGTTTATCTGGAAGTCAAAACACAAGTGCGTTAGTAACATCAACATTGTTTCAGTCTTTGGGCAGCTGGGACTGTTGCCAAGGCAAGTTGGCAAAATAGAACAGAACAATAATCAATACACTGAGACTATAACACAGCTGTAATGGAGTACAGACTATTATATCTCAAATTCTACAGAATTATACCACAGAATTATAACAGTATTACGCAGTTCATTAAACCTGAATGACCTGTCTCCATTCTATCATGTTTGCCATTCTGTGATGTGCGTTTTTTGTTGCTATAACCTTGGCAAAATTCTAATCAAGGAATGTATCACATCTCTTTACTCCTTTACCTTTCCCCTTCCTGTGCTCAGCAGTAAATAATCTCCACTGAGTCATCCATCCCCTCTGCCAGCACTGCTTGGAAGTGGAGCATCTCCTGCAGAGAGCAAACCGGGGCCTGGCAGCTTCCCCCTTCACTCCTTCTTGCAAATACATGGTGTGGGTATAGATCAAGCTGTGCACAGACAGCAGAAATGTGTATCCAGAAAGAAATTGTTTTTTCTAGAATCCCTTCAATTCGGTGAGGAATTGGTACTATCGCCAAGGAACTCCCATTTTTGAACAGAATAATTGAAGGATCTTTTAGGACAGTAGTGCAGCTCCTTTTCTCAGATCCCTGTGAGTACTTCCTCCCACGTAGTCATTTTAATTACTGAAAACCACACAATTAAAATCTAGCTCTGTCTGAAGCCAAACTTTGTACAATTCTTTCACTATGAAATGCTAAAAAAACACTTCTGTGCAATATTCCAGTCTCTCTCTCTCTCTGTCTCTCTCTCTCTATATATATATGTATATGTGTAGATATATGATCCTGCGCTTGCAGAAATCATGACAAGTGTCTGCCCAGCACCTTTCTTTTAGTGAAGCCTGTGATCCCTGCCTTGGCCATGAGCTCCTGATGCCTGTGCTCACTCAGGGCAGCTGCAAAGCCAGCCCCCAGAGTTTCATCTGTCAAGTGCCTTGGTCATATTAAAGCCTGAATTTACAGTTAGACCACACCATATTCAAAAGGTCTCCGTCTCCCACTCCTGTTTTTAAAGAATAAACAACTTTAAAAGAATCTGACAACTAATTAACCCAGGGTGTCTCCACTGCAGCACTGTTTTCTGGCGTAACACACTCCAGGAGCCTCCACTGAGCTGCACTTTTTGCATCCACCTGACAACAAACCAGGAGCATTAGCAGTATTCAAGTATTCTTTGATATCTCTGGTTTGGGAGTATTTTGTCTTTGCTCTGTGAGTTCATTAAATGGAACATCTTCCTAATGATTTTTCAGGACTAATAACAAAAGCCAGTAACCTCCACACATCCTCAGAGATGGCATCTTAGATGGAATTTAAGTGATCCATTTAAAAAATCCCAACTCGGGTAACAAACTCAGACCATGAAGTTTGTGCTGATTCAGACATACCATTTCTCACATTCAAATATATCAGTGGCAGAGTTTTTAAAATAACCTGATTAGTTGTCACACATGATGCCACACAGAAATAACAGCAAGCCATGGAGTCACAAAAGACTAAACAGAAGTGGCATTTGAAAAAGAAAGCAATACATGAAGTATGCATAACAAAACTGGAGCTGCTCTAACACCTCTAGAAATCTCTGCTATTTGGAGATGAAAGTAATAACATTAAATTGGCCGAAAGGAAAATTACTATTGACTGTGAAGACAGGTTGCATGGTCTATGGTTTGTAATGCTACTGTACAGCAGATTGAAGTTTCAAAATAGTATTACTCTTCTTTAAAGAGATAGACACAGCTAAATTAGGTGCTGCTTGCTGCAGTGAGGATCAAATGCAAAAAGAATCATATTTCATCAGACCTAGTCAACACCAGGAAAATAAATAGAAATATAAGAGGTATGCAGGCAATGATTCATTTTGATAATCTGGCCCAAGAGAGACACATAGAGACAGCACACAGATCTAAGCTTCTACCAAAAGACAAATAGGACACAGAGGGTGGGAATTGGGATGACAGTGTAGCAGAGGTCACATCGATTTTCAGCAGCAGTTTTCACACAGATGAGATAACCCTGGACTCTATTTGGCCCATTGTTCATATCCTACCTGTCCCAGAAGCAATAAATTTCCAAGTCCCAGAAAAAGGGCAGTAAAGAAGAAGGATTCTACTTATGACTTCTTATGATTAAGTTTTTGTGCTAACCAAACATGCTTTGCAGACCAAGGTCACATTGCATGTTAAAGTCTGTAATAGCTGAAACTAGAAGCAGCATATTATGTTTTAGCGTATATGGGTGGAAACTGTCAAACCATTCATCATTTTTTTTCTGACTGAAATCACACTCTGCAAAGATGAATGATAAATGCATTAGAAATCTATTTCAATCTTGTAATAGGTCTTCACATCTGAACGGTGTCTACATCTTGCCCATGCTCTGAATAAGTGCACAGTTAGGCAGAAATTTATTAGCTAGACTTGAGGAATCATAATTGGTAAAGCAATTAAAAATGGCATGTGCTGGAAGCATTTCTTGGGGACTGTATCAAATGCATCTCTTTAATGGAAAAAAATAATGTTGATTTAAGGATTTTGATTTTAAACACCACTAAAAATATAAATGCTAAAAGCTGCACTCACATATACAATACAACAGAATAAGCAAGAAATAAAGCCAAGACAGCTACAGTCTGACCAAGGACACAAACAACCTTTCTGATTATTGAAGCAAAGTGGGAACTACTTTTATCGAGCCTGTTTGTTAAACCTGCCATGCTTTATAAAAGCATTCAGGAATCCATTTAGAGTGCAGTCTTTTCATTTTAATTTCTAGCTGACATCCAGATGAATAGATGAAAGTAAGAATTACACTGCAGAGCAAAAAAATACACAGTAAACACTAACATGGAGTGAATGGAGTATCATCCTGGGAAAGCACACAGAAATCTGCTAGGAAGTTTCTTGCTCTTAATTCAATATGCTTAAGTATTTCATCTTCTGTCTTCTGCCTAAATTACAGGAACAGGGATTGGCAAATGAAGCATCAACCTCCAGACTGAACACAGCACTGGGAACGTGGGGAACATGAATTGCTCCCTGCACGGCCCAAACCAACAGGCACTTTTATTTGCCAGCTGGTTTATTTTCTTTCAGAAGGCATGTTTTTAAACCCATCAGTCACAGCCCTGATCCACTTGAAATGCTACATCACTCTCTGAACAAGGGAGAAATATTAAAGGTACAATTTACACTGGTTAGACCACCAAGTTATTTCTTCCCATGCACTTAAAAACTTTATCTACCTGGAGCTGTAGGAGCATTATTCACCTCCAACAGCTCACAGAATATAACTCATACATTAAATAAATACATGGCATATGGAGGAGGAGAGAGAAACAATTGATACAGGATTTACAGTTATTAACCTATTAGTTACTAACCAAGACATTTGATCTCAGAAACCCTTCAGGCAGGGAAAAGAAGATGGTTTTGGACACAGATGGTGGCTGGGTCACTCCTTTTCCCTGCCTGTGGCATAAAATTTAGAAACCCAAGGATTTAAGTGGTTTATTAAAATTATAATTCTTTGAGTTTCATACCTGAGTGATGGGGATTACATTTAATGGCCCATAGTTAGGCCCATATCCAGAACAGCCTGGATACTCTAGTGGATCTCTCTGACTTTTAATAAAATAAAGCAGAGGATTTGCCACATCAGCTGGGTTATCTGTGTGACTCATCTCTGAAGTTAAAATATGTATTTGAAATACCATTCTTTGCCCAAAGACCTGACAGAATCATCCAAACTGATGTATCTTCATGGTGGCAAGAGGTGCCCTGACCTCCAGCTCTACACCTACTTCACAACAGAGATTGATGGTGTCCAAACGTGGGTATTTTAATGCAATTAGGGGTAAAGTTCTGATTTTTGCCTGCAAAATCAGTTTTCTGAAAGAGACTTCTTATTTTAATTTTAAATCTTGGCTACTTCTGTATTGCTTAACTAGAAGCCAGGTTAGTTTCTTTTTTCTTGTACTGCAAAACAAGTATGAAAAAAAAAATCTGTAATCTGCAGCACTGTTTATTTCAAGTATTTTGTATTTCTAATTCCACAAGGACAGGGTTATCTGTCTTCCATGTCTTAATAACTTCCAAAATCCTCCATAACCCTCTATATTTTTCCCCCTCACTCACTGCTGCTCTGCCAGGAGCTGAGACTCCTGATGATCAGTGAGAAAAGAGATGTCTCCTGTAAACCAGGCACCAGGCAGAAATTTAGTGCTTTAACCTTGTAATTCAGGTGCCAAATTTAAAGTCACTGCTGTTTTTCTTAATTACAGCCCCTGAATGAATGGGGTCAATGAATGCAATTGAGAAGCAGCTGATTAATCCAGTGCAGTACCTTTAAATCAGATTTCATTTCATTTCCCAGTGACTGATACAAGCCTTGTTCACTACTGAGCTTTGTCAGGAAAAACTTCACTTTGAGAACAGTATCTAACAATTAAATACACATTTCCTACACATTTCCATGCTGCCTTAAAAGCTTCTTGAAACAATCACAGAACAGTACCATCAACTATGCTCCACTCATCTGTGTCCAAGCAGGTTCTCACCTGGGCACTCTGACATCACTCGGTTTTATCTGAATAAGTTTAATAAAACTTTTCCAGTGGGATCAGCAGGAAATGCAGGCCACACAACCATGGAATTGTTGAGGATGAGAAAGAGCTCATGATGTTGAGGATGAGTAAGGTCATGATGGAGTCCAGCTGTTCCCCAGCACCGCCAGGGCCACCACTGACCATGTCCCCAAGGGCCACATCCACATGGCTTTTGAATCCCACCAGGGATGGGGACTCCAGCACTGCAATGTCCCTCTGGTCATGAGGGTCCCCGAGCTGCCCCCAGCACTGGAGGTGCCCCAGTGGTGCCAGCACAGGGGACAGCACTGCCCTGATCCCCTGGACACCATTCCTGATGTCAGGAATGATGAGGGTGTGTCCTCCCTAAGGACATCACAGAGCTGCCACTTGAGGTTTGAATACAAGGAGGCGGCAAAAAGCAGAGAAATTAAAATTTCACTAGAAAAGGCTGAAATTACAGTTTATAAATTGCCTTTATCTGCGCACTCTTTATCAAGAGGTGCATAATTATACAGCTTTGACATTTTCATCAGTGTACTCTCATTAATAACCCAGAAAATTATATCTATTTATAACTTTAACATATTTACAATATACTCTGATGTTCACATGGCACTGGCAGTAAAAACACCTGGAAATATTTTATTAATTCAAGCCTTAAAAACAAAGACCTGAGTTAGATGAGATACCTGGTTTACAATAATAAAAAATGAAACTGAAAAGTGCAGCAATTCACTGGCTCAACATCAGAACTAAAGTTTCACTGCACATAACCTCAGTCTCGTGTTCAGTATGTTCAGATGCACAGAAGTTCAGTATGTACAGATTAAGAAAAACAAATACAACTGATGTCACCTTGTTAAATTCTGTTCATTAAGGAGAAGTCTAAGTACTCCCACTAAAGCTCCTAATACATATATAAAGAGCCTTCAAAATGCTGGTTTTTTATACTCAGAATTATTTACAATTTGTAGTTTGTCTGTGTTATTAATATCTTTGCTTTCTCCTACAAGCTGCTCCTCAGGCAGGTTTTGGTAATCTGGATTCCAAAATATTTAAAGTTGCTCTGTGCTTTAAAATGCTTCTTAATCTAGAGAGAATCTTGAAAACTATTGATGTGCATTTTCCATATGGCAATCTAAAGTAACTATTTTGTTCAGGCAATAATAGTACCTTGTCACTCTTCACCATGATGAGGATTATTTCTGTGAAATAATGTGAACTATTCAATAAAAGTTTAGTAGCAAAATCACTGTGGCATGGAAGAAAGGGGGAAATGAAATAAAATAAACAAAATCCTCTTCATGGTCATTATCAGGAGGTTATAGAATTTTTCTCAGCTAACTCTCCTATTAAGGGTTCACAAAGGGTTTTTTTCATGGTGATTTTTAAGCATCACCATAGTCTGACTATTCCTCTGCTGAGATTTTAAAGTGTCAATGAGGATGGGTAGGAGGAATTTGCCAAGAAGAAGAAAAAAAAAAAATTCTTCAATTTTCTTCGCGGATTCAGCTTTTCCCTATTAATGTTGAGATTATTTCTTCAACTATTTTGTTGCAAATATTTATGACTCCATATGGAACAACAGATGTTGAAGAGAAGGGATAGCAGAAAAGACTTCATTTTCAGCAATTACCCTGCTACTTGTTGTCATACTGTAGGTGTTCTTAGTGCATCTATTTTACATACCACCCTGTCCTTTCACACACTGCAAAAATGTCAGTTTGGATAATTAATGTAATAACTGTAGTCCAAATCATTTCCACAATGAAAAAAAAATATAAATAGGACAACAGGAGGAAGAAATCAAGAAGGCAGAGGGAAGAGAGAAATTGCTTTAGCAGTTCTTCTGGAATATCTGATCAGGAATCAGTTTGCAAAGCTGCATTAGGTCCTTAATACAAAATCTTTCCCTTTGGGACAGATGCCAGTGACTGTCACCAAGAAGAGAAATCATACCAAAAAACAGGAAAACAAAGCTATGCAGGAAACAGGATAATCCTGGAGGATCATATGCAGTCAATGCCACAGAGAAATTACAGTTATGTATTGATTTATGCTAACATAGCACTCGTGACACACAAGGTACTTAACCTCTTAATATATTTTAAAATAGTATCAAACTAATACTAATATTATTACTGTTGAGTTCAATTTCTTAAAGTACACGTATAGCCAGCAGTTAAGCCTTTCAAATATTTGAAACAGGAGGAATACTCCATTTCCTGGATATTCCTGGATAATTATTCTTGCTTTATTAAGGTTTATTTTACAGCTGTGTAAAATAGGTTATAAAGGACAATTCTGCTATTATGTCCTCCCCTGCTTAGGCTTAATAAATATTATATTCCACACCATCCATTAAAGCCAAGCAGTGGAGAAAATAGGAGTGGTAGTAATCTCCTCCACAGATGTAAAATACCTTTAATAAAATAAGGGTGTATAACAGTCAGGAACAAATTACTGAGGTCTGCTTTAATAAAATAGTACCCTTAAAGCAGTATTACTCTTAAGGTACTGACATTCCCACTGGTGATGCAGTGTATCCTTTCAAAGCAGTGCAGCTTGTTAAAATGGCAAGATATCTTTTTGCAATAGAGTGTTTGTGTCCAGGCAGATACAAGGTTTGTATAGAATGCATCCAGGGAGCCATAAAACTGGTGGGAAACATATTTCTCCGTGGTATTTTAGTACTTTGAAAAATTCAATCACTGGGAAAAAATGTTTTGCTGTAAACATCTGAAGAGCATTATAAAAGCAATGGCTTCCCACAGCACCTGCTTAAATAATTTTAAGAGGGAGAGAGTATGTCTTTACTCGGATTCTAGAACTTGTAGAAAGCTTCTCCTATTAATTTCCCTGGTGCTGTCAGGCCAGGGCACTTTTAATCAGAAATAATTATGAGTGCAATTGGGGAATGCTCACCGGCAGGATTTTTTTGCGCTACAGAAATAAGACAACTTTCAAAACTGATCGTTAGGAGAAATATGATTAACGGGAAAATATACCCAGAGAGATGAGCACCTGAAAGGTTTGCTTCTGAATGAATTATGAATTCCTCAGATGTCAATAAAGGACTCTGCTTATATATCCCAGTGTTTGAATTCAGTTCAGTTACACATTGATTTTATAAACCCTGATTAAGCAGGAGAAATCCATCCCTTTTAACTTCACCTGTTTCAATTCTGACTTTTCCCCAGAAACCTTTAACCTTGCTCCAGCTCCTGATCCATCCCACAAAGCTCGTAGCACATCCTGATCCCTGCTCTGAGCCCATCTCCACTCCCAGTGCCACCAGTCAGACACTGCCAGTATCTCCTGCAGGACTCCAGGTCGCAGAGCTGAACCCTGACACAACCAACCCCCTCTGGGGCTAAGAAACAGCCAGAATTTCCCCGATCTCTGTGCTCTTCCCTTGCTGAGCTAGGAGGGCAAGGAAGAGCCCCTGAGGCAGAAGCAGAGCCCCAGTGTGGGGATGTGACACGGCAGTGACAGAGTGACCAGACTCACGGATATTCCAGCAGCAATCCATGCGGAGCTGCCTGGCCATGGCAACTCCTCACCACCAAATAATTACACCGTGCTCTGGGGAAAGACAAGTTTTCCTAGCACACAGCCAATCTATCAACAGGAAAAGCTCTTCCTGACCCAAATGGCAGCTGTGATCAGGGTATAAATGGAAGCTAAGCACCAAACGCTGCACATCCACTACTCTGCAGCCTAATAACTGGGAAGTCTGCAGCTGCCACTTGGCCTGAGAGCTTTTAAAGGGTCAAATACTGGGGAGGGGAACGGAAGAGGAGAACTTTCTGCAGAAGGCAGCAGCTATCTGGCATTAATCTGCCGTGTTCCTGCCCCAGAGGAGCCTGAGTTGCTGGGGAGGTGGATGTTGTTCTGTTGTGCTCACCTCTGCAGTGATCACCTCCTTCACAGTGACCCCCAGCACATAACAGAGACAAAACATCACTTGTAAAAAAAGTGTGAAGTATTTCAGCAATTCCAGGATCTGCTTCCCTCTAACTGGTTACCAATATGGTGCAGGATTACAACTCCCAGCACCTCTCAGCAGTTTCCCTCTACTCCTCTTTGCCCAAGCACCCTGTGCCACCAATGTGGAACAGCAAAATTCATAAAGCCGTGCTCTCTTACAGAGTGCACATGGTAGAGTGTGGCAGCAGAGCCCTGATGTTTGGGTTAATTGCATTAAAAATAAAATTACAGCTGCTGAAGGCAAGGCACAAAAGCTGGAGAATTGAGCAATGAGGATTTTTTTCCCCTCACAGCCACATGTAGGTACAATCCCATTCGTTTGGTTTGGTTGGCATTGCAATCCCATCACTAGGAAAATTTTAAGGAACTTCATTAATGTTTTGCCTCCAAAGCACTATAATTTGTATAGCAGGCTAAGTAAAAAAAAATGCCAGTGGTGTCATGATTACTAAATAAATCTTCTACACAGATTTTTAGATAAACCCTTGGAGTTACACGCTTCTCAACTAAAACAAGATACAAAACAAAACAAATGCATTCACAGATTTCAATCCAGCTTTGGATTTGGTTGGTGGCTGAAAAATCCAGCTCTATGGACCTGCCACTTTCTGTGGCTTCTGGATTTGGCAGCTGACACCTGAGGAGATGGTGAGGGGCCACAGAGAGCAGAGCTCTGCCGCTGGCTCCCAGGGAAAAGTGGAGGGGAGGAGAACATCACCTTTTTAAGCACCCTCCCACTTCAAATACAGGTGACAAACCAGCTGTCACCAAAATCAAAAATAGCTTGAGCAAGTTAAAAGAAGGAGGTAACTAAAAAGTATCAAACAATTGTCCATGTTTTTCTTCCAAAGGACAGGAATGAGGCTCTGCACTCCATCAGTGCATCTCTCCTTCCAGGGGGACTCCCAGCAGGCCAGCCAGGAGCATGAACATACAGCTCTAAGCCACATTATAAACTCTGTAAGCATAAAACCCTTTACAAATGTTTAGGTTTTGATTACTGCTCCTGTGACGTACGGCTTTTAGCAAGCCAAGCATTTTCCTTTCCCAACTGCCTCACTCTCTTTGCAGGGCACATTATATTTTCACTTTGGCTTATTCTACCTCCTCGCTTTGAAACCCTGCATTACTTGAGAGAGTGGCTGACATCCCCATTCATGATAGTGCACAAAATGAAGCTTAATGAATCCCCAAAGCAATGTACTTCACGTGCTAAAATCAATGTACATTGCCTGCTACAGTATCTCCCTGTGAAATGGAGGCATTTGCTCAGAAATTTCTATCTCAACAGGGTCTTTTTTCTTTTTGTAGCATTTAACTGCCTTTTGTCTGCTCTTGTCTCCCTCCAGTGTTGCTCAGATGGCAATCTTTTATTCCTTGTGCAAACTCATTTGGAAAATGCTGGATGGGCTACAGCTGTGTACTGCTATGTAAGGTCTAATCCATGTCAAGCAGTGCTTTATACACACTGAATAAACACAATGAAGCAATGTTTTAACTGATTATTAAAAAGGCAGGGTTCTGGGCTGAAAGCAGTATTTAAAATCAGATTTAATCAGCTAGTTTTGTACAATTCTGAAAGGTAGTGATGCTATACATGCTGCCACTCGAGCCCTGGGGTTTTCACAGGGGTGACTGCAGGCCCAGGGGAAGGGGCTGGGGATGAAGCTATTTCTGGGTGGTTTGTGCAAATTTCCAAGGCAGTGGCCAATGAAAAACAAGCAGTGGATCAAAATATCAGTGAACACAAACCTCACCTGGGAAGGTGTTTTCCCACACAGCTTCCAGGGAAATAAAATCCACATTTTTGCAGAGTCAATCCAGGTGCTGGGGAACCTTTGCAGCTCAGTCTCAAACAGTGAAATCTGCTCTGGCTTTTACGATGTAGAGTCTGGATTTACACTCTCTAGTATAAATACTGACTTCAAATCAACCTGCACTGCATCTGACAAAGGTATCCCAGTTGCATGTGCAGTCTAGAGCCATAAAAAGTCTCTTTATGTGATTTGCTTAAACTAACAATTATTAGTGCAAGTAAATTCTTTTTGAACACAGAAACAGTCGTAACAGTGATATTGACAGATAAATAATTGGTAATAAAAATACTGATGCATCCAAAAAAGGCGTCTCTGACCCACCACAGGATACTACATCTGGAGAATCACAGATTTTTTGAAGGATTGTTTGAAAGCTTGGGCAATGATTAGTCTGAAATGAAATCCAAAATCTAAATTCTTCTTTATTCCAACCATTCTCCACTGACTGTACTTCTCTGTGGCACCCCACGAATCTAAGTGAAAAAGGCACTGGAAAGCAACTAAGTTTTATTTCCTTTTTCCTTCCAATAAAACTACCACTGTTGTCCTGAAATTTAGGTAGGAAAAGCTGGCGGTGTCTATCAGGTGGCAGCATGAACAATCTTCATTAGCTTGAAGTACATGAATTATCAATCAAATGAGAAATAAGCAGAGAGCAGCTGAAAATGGCAAACTGCTATAATTACAAATGATGTCTTCTGCTTGACTGTCTCAAGAATTGTTACAGGATGCTGTGCAAAAAACCCCAACATTTATATCCATAGTCCAAAATAATATGGCTCATTACAATGACGTACTTTGGAGCAGAAATATCATTTTTATGTTTCACATTGTTTCTGTTCTAGACACAAAATCTATATTTTGTTTTATTTTTAAAAAGGATGAATTTGCCTTAGAGAACTGACAGCTTATATGAATATTTTAGTTTTGCTTGCAAGTAACAGGAAAAAAAACTATGGCATAAAACTCAAGCCCCAAGTTCTTCAGAATCCCTACTGCGAATAAATTTTATGTTTATTTGTATTTCATTTTCCTCGAACAACTGCCTTTCCCTTGGGTATTTATTAAAAGCATAAAAAAGAATGAGCCAAATTCACTTCTCAATAACATCCATTCAGCATTGTTGGAGCTTGCAAAATTGCACTAGACCAGCCAAGGGGAAAATTTCACTCACTGTTTAGTAAATACATATAATTTTTTTTTTCTGGTTGAGAAGATGTATTGTTTAATCTTTAAATTCTCTGCCTGGCCCTGCTTATCAAAGGAGAAAAAGCAGCTGTTTGGTTATAAATCTGTGACCTCACACAGGAATAATGTGATATATGTGCTGGGCTGTGGGTTACTCAGGGCAGTCCTGCACCAGGCAATTCCCACTGATGTGCTGAAGATTCCAGCACAGTCCCATCTCCACAAAGCAAAAGTTACATTTTCTTCTGTGTGATTTGCCTGAAGATTCCCATAAATCATCTTGTCTGACCTGCATTCTCAACCCCTCAGACCGAGGCAGTGTTAGGAGGGGAATGGTCTGAAGAGAATTCGGCCACTGGGAGGGTCCGTTCTCAGCGCAAGGCTGGAGCAGCATTTCTATACTGTATGGCAACACATCTACTTCTGGAGATGAATCAGGGAAATCCACAAAAAACAACAGAACAGAAGGTGCTGGTTGGGCTGTGACCAACACAGAGCTGGTTCACGATGCAGCCAAGGTGTCCCCACGTGTCCCTCCCACCTCCTGCCCACCAGGCCGGGCTGGGCTGCCCAGGGTTGCTCTTCACCCACTGCTGCAGCTGCCTTAAAGCTGACCTGATCCCATAAACCCCAGCTCCCATGATGTAAGATCACTTCTCCCACCATCAGCATGGGTTTTGCACAGTTTGATCTCATCTTTTTTAATCAGAGTTTGCAGGGAAGGTCATTATAAACTGTGACTCCTAAACAGAGCACGTGGCCAAGAGCAGGGGTTAGCGCTTCTCGTCCACTGCTACCCATGGAATTACAGTTTATCGCTTTGGGAGCAGAAAAATGATGCCTTTAAGATCTAAGCCAACATTTTCAGGAGTCTCGTGGATTGTCTTTATTGCCAGCACAAGAATCGCCCCAAATCCAGCAGCGAGTAATGTGACCATTGCCCTTGGCAGCACCATTAAACTGGGCAGTGAACTACTTCAAATAGCTGCGAGTGTTAAACATTAGTTCTGCCTTAAGTAGGTTGATTTTAACAGTCAAATGTGCTCTGCAGTCTATGTGAACATTAAAAGCACCTTTCAAACTTAATTTTACAGAAATGTTAACGACCAGAACAAACTATTGAAGGCGAAGAAGAAAAGTAATTATTTCAACAGATGAAAGGAAACAGTAAATTAACACTCTTGTTTTAAAAGGGGTCTCAGTAACTTATCTGCTTTAAGGAAATACCATTAAATGGAGGTACCATGGATATTTCAGTTAATATGTTTATGGTTTGGAGTTTCTTTTCTCTTCTGACCTTTAAAAATGAGGTCTGAGGCAAAAGGAGAGCTGTAAATCTTTAACTGAAATACAACAAGTTCCAGAAACTGCTTTATCAAAATCATAGCAAGGGAATCGGTTCCTAAATATCAACATTACATGTCATACACACACACATCAAAGCCATCAACAGCAACAACCTTTATGGCCACAGAGGCCTCTAAATTCTGAAGAAAGCAGGAAGACAGAACCAGAATGACTCAGAAATATTCCTAACACACCACCAGTGCCTACGTACATAAAAAAAACCCTAGGGACAGCTAAACTAATCCTATTATTACATTAAAAAATATCCAGGGAGAAATTTGTCATCGTTTAGAAAATGTTAAGTTGCTTGTTATAAATACAAAACACACCAGTTTTTGTGCATGAGCTGTTATTCAGTGCAATTCTGAAAACTGTTTAAAAACAGTCACTGGCTTGTAAGCAAGATTTTTTTACCATATGTGTTGCAATATGGAAGCAGATTGTGGACATTTCCAAAGGAATTTCAGATATATATTTAAAAAATCTTTACGGCAAAATTTAGGTGATCATTAGGGTGGTTTTTTTTGTGGACATGCATTTTCTACACAATTAAAAAAATGTACTGATTTAACTGTGGGGCTTGAAAATAATTTATTCTGTACAATCAACGCAGCTACACTTTTCATTCTGAAATCACTCACTTGCAGACCTCAAATAATGAAATGGTTAATTGTCCTCGTGACTTACACATATCCACTTTGAAAATACAGTCAAATTTAGTGTTTCTTCAGCAAAGCTGCATTGCTCATGAAAGTGGCTTTAATCTGGGCTTTCAATTAATATTTTTTCATGAAGGATACTTTAGTAAAGATATTACATTGTACTGCACACGTCTCAATCTGCAAGTGTGTGTGCAGATTTCCAGGGATGCTAAATGCTACAACCACACACATCCATACAGGACATACATGACCTGAGAGGTAAGGAAAGAACTGCACACAGAATTTAGCAATCCTGAAGTAAATTGAGAACCAGAAGGTCAGGAAAAACTGATGATGTAGTCTCAGCAAACACTGGCTTTGACAGGAAAGCCAATTTAAGTAGTTCCCACGCCCCACATCACAGCTCAGCAGCCCCTTCTGTGAAAATCTTTTGGATGCCTATTTTTAAACTGCATCATATAAAGAGCCTCTTCACTAACACCTCTGGATGATGCAGGATTATTATTTTGGGGAGACATTTTCTTGCTGAAGGTATTTTGATGTGGGAATAGGCACAATCTGGTTCATTCTTACACATTATTTAAATCGTGGCAGCTAATGTCATGTCAGATAAAAATAGGAGTGAGAGTTTTTTAAGGCCCTTTATTTTTTTGAACAAGCAAAATGTATTATTTTGTCTGATTTGAAGAAGAAATTGAGGAACGTGTGGAAAAGTACCCACGACTTCCTGGCATGAAAGAAGTCTACTCCACAAATTAAGTCTCCCTTTAGCAATCTCATTTGAGGGTATTACAGGGGGTAATTGAAGAAACAACAGCTGAAGACAACCCTTCAAGAGAGAACTGCAAGTCAGAAAACCTTTAACCTGCATTATCAGACCCACACAGTCACTGTCAGATCCACTACCCAACCCAAGCTCAGCCTGCCACTCCTGCATCCATCAGCCTGTGCTGGATTGATCATGATTTGGTATTGAGATGTGATAAATACCACCACGTTCAAGCCTTCAAACAGCAGCTCCTGAAATGCACAGTGACAGTGCTCTTGCTATAAACATATCTGCACCAATTATTAGGGTGAGAAGAATTTGTGAGCCAGCAGTCTAAAATCATAAGTTTTAGCTGCACACAGCAAGGTATACACTTATTTAAAAATAAATGTGAAATTCAGTCTTCCACAAAAGCAGCAGTGTCATGAGAAAACTCGGGCTTTAAGTTTTGTAAACGCTGCGTTTTCAATATTAGAGTGTCAGTCTTCATTCACTCTCTGACAAGGTTGTCAATCAAACAGCAATCTAGTTTTGTAAGACTTTAACCAAAGATCAAAGCAATGATACTGCTGAGTTCACATTACCTTCCCAGAGATAACTACTTGAGCACTTTCACAGCACTGCATCGATATTAACTTTGCACCGTTCCTTCCAAGCAAATAAAACAGGACAAAGTTTGACAGCCCTGCTGGCTTCTGCTCTCAGCCCTGATCCAAGCTGAATCCCAGTGCCTTTCCTCTATCCCCTATAACTCCTCCTAGATATTGAAGGTGAGGATTGCAGGACGTGTGTTCAGTTACACTTTCATCAATTAAAAGAAAATGAAATGTGCTTTCTGTCTCCTCTGAGGAACACATCAAATGTCTTTTCCTCAATAACAATAGTTGGGCAATAAAAAGATGAGTGAGCAAAATGTGGTATATCATCGTTTTGCCTTTGACTCCAGCCCAATGGCAAATGAAAGGCATCCAAAATCAATTTCCAGAAGCTAATAAATTCAGTATGTGAAAGCAGTGAAAATATAACTTTTGCAGCCTCATCATCAAGCTGATTTGTAAGCAAAGCTGGGCCCAATTCCTGCACCCTATGGCACCCATATTTTCAGTTTCATGCAGGTAATATACCATTTCCACACAGTTTCTATTCCGAGGCTAAACAGAGAGATATATGCATATATATCTTCTTTCCACAAACATATGTCCTGGTAATATCATAATAAAAATCTGAATGTGCTGTGCCCAGGAAATGGTGTCGATCCCTATCAGTTACTTCCTCCAGCAGCAGTGAAGGGAAGGTGAAGGCAAAAGCTGCTCCAAGGGCAGAATCTGAGCACAGCTGCTTCCCCAGCCCCACAGGAATCCCAGGACAGGGCTCTTTATGGCAGCATGGGCAGGGGCTGTGGGGGCTTTATTTGATTGTAAACTGCAGCACTTGCCAGACCATGCCCAGATAAAGGCAAGATTCCACAGGGAATATTGTGTGACCATCATCACAATTTAAAATACTCCCTGAGCAGTGCTGAATACCTGCAGGGTATGGCTTTGGATCTTACACTGCTGAGGGCTTCCACTCACCCCAAGCAGGTCTTCCATGTGATAGACTAAGGATTTTTTTAAAATCTAAACCAACTGCAGACAGCAATGTTACACACGGTCAATTACACTTACCTAACACACTGAGAAGTCATTAAATGTGTTAAATTTTTTTTTGGTGTGGTACTTACTTAAAAAGAATAAATAAAGTAGGAAAAAAACCAAAACATCAAAACCAAAAAGGTTTCTGACCCTGAAGGTTTCTTTGTCAATATATGGATTTGTTTCCTACAGAAAAAAAAAAATACAAAACATAAAGAAAAAAAAAAAAAACCTGAAGGAAGAAGGCAGGCAGGCAAGCTGGGTGCTGGAGAGAGTTGGCAGTGGAAATTGTGGCTGGGGGGTGTAGCTGAAGAATGATGGTGTATGTGGACTGAGGACATGTGTGAGGTTTGGAAAACAGCAGGTGGAGGAAACTGTGGAACTGAATTATATTTAAAGGGGAGAAGTTAGAACTAGGTGATAACAGTAAAGGAATCACACTCAGAGTGTAAAATAATGCTTTGTCACTTAGTTCATACTGTGAACATATCCAGGTTTTTTCTTCCAAGTCACCAGCAATGGGAAATGCTGTTCTTTCTTACTCTATTTCTCACCAGGGCACCATTCTCCTCAGATGCTGGCAGCTTTTGGGAGCCTAGACTGTTATTATGGTACCTGAGACAACTATTTCCTCACACTGCAAGAAACACTCTGCTGAGTTTTTTTGTTAGAAGTATCAGATCATGTTTCCTCTTTCTTTACTGTAGGATTTAGTGAGCAGTTGGAAATTAGTGACTGAAACCCAACTCAAATCTGGGTAACAATGTAAAATCCCCTTTCTTTCATGTTTGTCATATCTACTTTACCTGTTCACCTCTATGTTTACAAGCAAGAAATAATGATTTTTTAGTCTCAAACACTTTCTCCAGCTGAAGAGTCTGAGCCCTGCCTGCCCTCCACACTTCTAGCTTTCCAAAACACACCTATTAAAAAGCAGAAAGTCTGGGAGATTATGTTGCTGATATTTCTGCAGTAGTGAATAAGCACAGGAGCATCTTTCCAATCTCCTGCAGACAGAGCAGGTTAGGAAGTGTGAATGCAAATGTGAAGCCAGCTGTGAAACAGCAGCTCTTGTGTGTGTGTGTAAGGGGTCACCTGGATGTTGTGACAGTGCTGCTGTGCCTGTGAGTGCCCTGCTTTGCCCCTGGGGCTGGGCAGCAGAATACTGCTGCAGGCACGAGGCACACGAGCACACAGGTTTTATGTTTTATGTTTGATGTACAACACAAGTGAAGCTGTGAATGCCACACCTCACCCTGCAGCGAGCACTCTGCCAGAAGCCAGTGCTGTCCACCTCCCCTCTCCCATCCCTGCGACCCCACAGGCCAGGACATGGGTCCTGGCTGTGCTGGGGGGACCCCTGCCCCAGGGGACTCTGACACACTACATGTGCAGAGCACATCTCTCTCCACAGCCCACGGAACACAGAGCTGGGATGTTCAAGTGCTTTATTCTAAAAGTACCTGTTCATAAAACATCTTTAAACTGATGCTGAGCACCCTGATCTGAACCAACTGCAGGGAGAGATATTACAGAATATTGATTTCACTTCACATGCTTACATGTCATTACAATTAAGATTTCCTGAGGGTGTGGTACTTACTTCAAAAGAATAATCAAATGAAAAAAACCCACCAAACCACCAAAACCAAACAGAATTTTATACAGCAGCAGTTTCAAACAGGACCTGTGAGGTGCTATCCCCTCCCAGCCTCCACCGAGCACAGAGAGATTTCACACAGCTTCAAGCGTGAACTAACTTGGTCCTTCCTGCTCATAGGATTTAGGACTGATTTTTGAAATCAAAGTTTAAGAAGTTAAACTTTTCGGCATTTCCTTTTATCTTTGATAATGCCACCCAAAAATAGTTTCTCCTAAATTTTGACGGTTTCTTCTGTAAAGACGAAATGCACATTTTTAAAAGGATCTAAAAACCAGAATATACTTAAATATAAAAAACCTAACTGTATCCGTAACTAAGTCTTCATTTAGTTTAAAAGTTTTGATATTATCTCTTATTATTTATTCTTCAAAGGAGAATAGTAATTAGAAAAGTTCTGCAAATTTGCACTAATGAAGCAGAAAAATCTACTATGAAGTAATGAATTTTATTAATCACCATGCAAGCAAATTAGTAAAAAATAGTAAAAATTTAAGTACACCTAGATTTTTTAAAATGGTTTTTATAGGGGTTTATGTTAAATTACAGGGTATTTCAGAGAATTACAGAATGGTTTGGATTGGAAGGGACCTTAAAGAACATCTTGTTCCAACACTCTGCTATGGGCAGGGACACCTTCCACTACACCAGGCTGGTCATTTCTATGTCTTGTAACAACTTGAGCTGGGAAGTGTAATTCTGCCACAAACTTGAACTATTATCAAGGAATTTATACTCCCTGAACACTGAACACTTAAATATGCAGCAAAATTACATTGCTGAATCTAAGCAGAACCATGAAGAGTGCTGGCATTGTGTGTGAAAGGAAACCCCAAATCCCTCCTTTATTTCCATCTTTTTTCCCTTCCTCACATCCAGCAGCTTTCCTTGCTGTGCTCAGGACATCTCTCTAAATCCAGGGGAAAAAAGGACTCCCATAAAAATGCCTTATGCCAGGATGTGTTAACACCACTGCATGAAATAATTGTTCCTTGGGAGATTCTAGACAGTCAATTAACCCCCAATTCACGACTCAAGTGGCAGAGCAGACACTCCATGAATCAAGGGTAGGGGTTCAATTCTCAATTAGGAGGAAATTTTTTCCTTAATAGTTTAATCTTGTGGTCAATTAAATCCCCGAGCGTTGTATTAATTATTATATGAATTCTGGGCAACTTCTAATTTAAATGTTAGTTATGGTGTACAACAACTGGACCAGAGTCTAGGGCTTAAATTTTTCCAAAATTTCTACCTTAGGGGTAAAAATCCCCTCTTCTGAAAAAAGACAAGGAAATGTCTTTACATTGTGCTTTCCTAATCTGGAATACCTTAAATTTAGATTTAAAATCCTAATCTGGAATACTTTAAATTTAGATCTAGTCTCTTTTACACCCGAGGTAAGACTGCATTATGTCACAGATCATTAGAAACCTGTTTATTGCTGCACCACATATTCCTATCACCAGTTATAATAAACAGGGCTTCTAAGCAGACTTTTAAGCATTAATCTCATCTCCAATTTCTGAGCTTTATTCCTATATTGTTGGGCACAGCAGCTTGGAATAGTAGCTTACTTTTCCATCTGTTAGACATATAGAGACTATGGGTTTGTGAAGTACTTTCTTGGTTCTCTTTTTGTTAGAATAAAGTCCTGCATTTCCTCGGGGAAGCAAGGGACATATGCTGGTGCTCTATGGTTTCTGAGTTACTGCAGAGATGAATTCCTCTTGGCCAGCTTTCTGTTGAATAGGTGCTGGAATCATATAAAACAGCAACTTGTGAAAAAAACCCAGTAAAATGGTGAGTTCGCCGGCCAAATCAGTGATCTTTTTTCAACTAATTATTTTTTCTTGCTCAAAATGAAGACAGTTTGTCTTTGAAAAGCCTGTCTATCATTAAAAAAGAAAAGTATGGAAAGTTTTTGAAACAACTATAACAGATGTCATAGCAGTTGAAAGTACAATTAGAAAGCACAACACCGCAGAAATAAAACTTCAAACAAAAGCGGAAAGAGTTCTTTGTGCACATCAATAATTTAGAATGATTTAAGAACTGTTTTATAGATGCAAGTGGAGCTCTTTCTGTCTATCTATAAATCGAATGTGGTCTTTATAGGCAAACAAAAAGGGGATACAATCCTTTTAAATTATTTTTAGGATAATTGTTTCCACAGCAAACATCATTATTTATCAGTTTTGAAAAGAAGCCAACTGCCAACATTTGAAATGCACAAACCTTGGCACACAACACAGAAAATGGTAATCTCCCCCCTTTTCAAAACCAGTTTTGCATTTATTTTACACATTTGTCAAGTTCTTATCTCAAAGCCCATGCCGTTTACCTATTTCTATCAGAAATCATTATATTTTATTTTTAATCACCTTCCCATAGCTAATTTGGTAACTCAGGAAGGGAAACTGTTATTGCTACCAGATGCTGTTACCTTCCTGCTCACTCACATATTCCTATAAATTGATTCAACAGCCTGGAAAACAAGGTTTAATATGTATTATTATGCCTTCTGGATTTCTTCTGTTATAATCTCTTTTTTTAGATAAACAGTCTCATTTTAGTGATGCAAACATTCTAAAGCTACGCCACAGACACTTGCCATAGAAATTCCTTCAGGAGAGTACTGCAGGATGCTGCTGGTCCTTTGCCAGCAGGAATTTCTCTGTAGCTTTATTTCTATGTGCAGACTTCAAGAAAAAAAGAAAACTAGGCAGTTTCGTGTATAGAGAGCTGAGATTTTCCCTTTCAGATGAGGAGGAATATTAGAGAATAAATGACAGTCCTTGAGACTGTAAGTTTTCTACAGAGGAAGTGGGAACAGATGTTCTTGTAGGTCACAGACAAGAAACCAGTTCCCCAACAACTTGCACACTAGAATATCAGAACACACTTTCACTGGAGTCAGCCAGGAAAGCCCCAGCCCAGCCACTCTGCTGCTCGAAACAGCAAAATTTATAAGAAAAACACTGAGCAAAAAGAACAAACTGCAAAATTTGAGACTTCAGTTCTGCCATTAGAGTTTATTAACCCTCATAATCTGTGTAGGTTGGTCCTGATTGGTGAAAAAACCCACACTGTTTTGCTAATTTAACAACACCTCTTCCAGAAAGACAATCATACTTTGCAGATACTTGGGACCATTTACCCTCAGTATTTTATGCGACTGATGATATATGAGCTGCTAGTTGTGTAAAATTAAAGCTCCAGCCTGCTCCATACAGTATTTAGTATGAGCCATATAGGAAGTGATGTTTACAGAACACTCATCCTAAAACAGGCTGCTGAAAAGTTTTCTTGTGTATTAGAGAGAATTCTTATTGTGAATCAGACCCTAATCTAGAAATACTTGACTCATTTTCTGCTGAGTTTTCCACACCTCTGAATGGAGAGAAATTAACAACAACCATTCTTGAAACAACAGAACTGTCTCTAAGGAACTTATTAATTAGTTTTTTAATATTGGTGGATTTCTTTTCTTTTTTTTTTTTAATATCAAAAGCTTTGTACAAAGAAACTATGTCATGATATAATCCTTATTATTGTTATAATCCTTATTATTGTTATTACTATTGCTAGTGATTTTACAGAAATAGTATGCTTTCCTTGTAATATATCAGTTAAAATAAAATTCAGTATATATAAATATAGATGGTATATAAATATAAATATACATAAGTATAAATATAGATCTATGGTTTTATAGAGCAATTCCAACTCTATTTCTGTCTAAATCCCTCCTGCCTCCAGTGCCGAAGGCCATACGACAATAATGACAATAATGACAATAATGTCACAAGTCAAACAGCAGCTCTGCTGACTCCTCCTTTAATATGTGAATCTCTCCACACTTTTGCCTGGAGGGTGCCATCATTACAGTCAATTTCAAGATTTTCAAACTAACAAAAACCCAGACAACAAATACAGTCTCCTAATCGACAGCAGCTAAAAAGTCCCCAGAGGTTACAGATGTATCAAGAACATGGTATTTTCTGAACATGCTGATTTTCTGGCCTCTGTGAGTAGGCATGTGTACACACACACATCCCATTTTCTGCTCCAGCTCAGCCATCTCCTGGAGATGCTCCATCATTCCACATAAAAAGGCATCTCCCACCACAGCACAAGAGGCTGTCCACTGAACTGTCAGTGAAATTTGTACAGCTCTGGATCCCCTTGCTGACAACTCGCTCCTGGAACAGCCATGGGATATGTCAGCAAATTCACACAAGCCAGCTCTAACTATCAAAATACCACAGAGCAGCCCCACTGACGTGTGAAACAGAAAGATTCAAAACTGCACCATGTTTTATAGATTATAACATCTCGGAATACACCTGGAAGCAGAATTTTATTTATTAAACTGCTTGTTATAGCCTGTCACATTCTGTCAACTAGAAGAAAAATCTGCTTTGGAAACTACTTTCACACTGACTACAAAGTCAAAATAAAAGAAGAAAATAAATCAGTTGGTATTTTGACACCAACTATTTTGAACATGGAAAGGCCAAGCATGACCAAAGAAGTGTGCTGGGGAATTTTGTATAGGAGCAATCCCTCTTTCTAGTTTGTACTCGTTCGCCTCCAATTTCAGAGCTCACAGCTGTCTCTCCTTCTATCTTTTTATCAATTCTGCTAAAAGAATGAGATTCATAGCTGGGAATCTTCAGAGGGGACCCACACATATCTTCAAATCCAACTCCTCAGTGAATGGCCCATGCAAGGATAAATGCCTTAGAGCCTTGGAATTATCAGCACTGGGCTGTAACAAACTGAGCTAATCCAGTTGAAATAAATAGATTGATTACGATTGTGGGCTCCTGCTCTTTCAGGCACGATGGTGAACCTCCAAAGTACAGCTTATCGTATGAAAAACCCACTGAGAACTCTCCATCCCCAGAAACGACTGTGGCTGTAACATACAAATCCCATATGTAGTCCAAGTGTTGGAGTGGTGCCTTCTGTCCCAACAATCAAACATGAAATCTCATTTCCTGTAATCTGCAGCCTCAGTGGCTTCTGAGATGAACACATGGGCCATTATCAGCTCTGTTAATAAGAATTCATGTAACTTTATCAAAGGAACTCAACACAATGTCTGGGATATAATGAAGAACACATTTATTCTGGTTTCATGACTACACATCAAGAATAATCTTTTTCTACTTCCACTTGGAGGTTAGTTCACTATCTTATGCACAGAATCCTTGAATGGTTACGGTTAGAAGTTCACTAAGGATTTATTATTTGTTATAATGAGGGATAATCTAATGCACTAAGCACTCTAAACCACTTTGGAGATGAACCTTAATGTGCAGTTTTGTCTCAGCCTTGCTGTCCCCAGAAGCCTCTGGGCAGCAAGTACTCCAAAAAAGGGAAGACAGAGCCCTTAATTGCCATCTTAATGTGACTGTTACACAGGAGACAGACACACTCCACAGAGCCATCTTAGATATTCAGGATCAAATTAGAAAAAAAGTCCCTGAGTACACAAAAAATGGTACAAAAAATACCATCCACCAGTGCTGGGTTTGCTCTTCTGACAGCAGGAGCACACACTGCTGTCACAATCATGAGCTCTGCATTCCACTGATCTGGAACATCCAGCTGTGGGCAGCAGGACAAACTCTGGCTCACTGGTAGGAACCCTCAGGAAAGAGCTGTGTTTTATGAAGCGCAGCTTCTGTGAATTTCTTGAAGGTCTTCCTCAGTCACAAATAGCGCAAAACTTCCAAAGTCACCAATTAACAATTGTTATGACTAATTTGAATTTTTATCTGTATTTTTATCCCTTTCTTCCTCTTTTGTGTGCACACCTGGGCACACAAATGCAGGAGCACAGTGCCCCTGAGCAGGTTTGGTGCTCAGGCAGGGCAGGCTGAGCCCCTGCTGGCACATTCCCCAAGATCCCAAGGATTTCTGAATGACAAAAACATTCAGCAACCTCTCAGGACACAGACTGTCCACATCCTACTGCTCATAATGAGGACTGAAGGCAAACTTATTAAATAACTCTTATTAAGAGAATTAAAGACATTAAGAATGGCACCAATTGCAGGTCTCAGGTTAATAACTCTGCACCAGAGCTAGCACCAGGCAGAGAATCCAGTGGGTCAGGTTTAAGACCAGTGCTAAGGAAAAGATTCCTGGGCCTAATCCAAAAGCTCTCTTAGGTCACTGGGTGAAAATCAACAATTTTATCCTCTTCTTATGCTCTTCAAATTTGATATAGCACAGATGAACCTACATAAAACAATTTACAGTATTGGAGGAGAAGTGGGAATGTCCCTGAAGAGACAACTGACTGAAGAGTAGCTTCCTGATCTCCCTCTTATTTGCCCATTTTATTGCACAGACTGACATGAATACCTTACTAAAAATTTGTTTCAAAGCTTTTTCGGTAAAGAAAATTTCATTATTTCACCATGTTTATACAGACTCATAATTTGTAGTGTTTAGACAGCAATACATTAAAGTCACTGAAATCTACTAAATTAAACATATTAATAAATTATATATCAATGCAAGAAACTCCCTTAGTCCATCTGGCAAGATAACTATGAAGTAGGTATTTTACTCATCAGAAAAAGAGCATTCCTAAAAATAATTCTGCAAATAAAGCTCTAATATAAACGGAATGTAAAAGGTGTGACCTTGGAGTACTTCATGAGCATCTCTTGCATAATTGCCTTTTTATTTATAAATCTTTCAGCAATGGTTAAGCACACAATCATAACATCATGAGCACAGACACTTCAAAAAATAAAGCTTTACCGTTATTAATTATTTACATTTTGTGAATCTAAGTGTAAATAGAGTTTGCCTTGGTTTTTTGGGTTTGGGTTTTTTTGGATTGACTGACTGACAGACAACCCCATCTACTATTAGGCCACCTTTTTAACAGCTGTCAGTTCATCTGTAGGTTAAATTTAACAACAAAAAAAAACACTTGTGGAAAATGCCTCCACCCAGAATAGAGCACTGTGATTCTTATCTTTCAGTTTTCTCTGAGGATAGAAAATGTAAAAATACCTCTGACTTATCCAGGACATTTGCACTGCACATGTCACTCAGGGTTTTGGGGAAAAAAAAAAAACAAAAAAACCAAACCTTTAAATTCATGTACTATTGCACCCACTGCTGATGAAGCAACCCCGGAGTCTGTGATACACACTCTCAGGCACAGTTTCACTCCTGATTTGGGGAGTTCTTCATGTATTCATGAACACACTTGTGAAGAAAACATCTTTTTTTCTCATTTTATCTTTAAGATGCCAGTATTGACACGTCAAACAAGCAGCACAGAGACCATGTGAGGTGCTGGCACCTCCTGCACGCTTTGCACAGCCACTGTGTGGTTCAGCTTATGCTCCTTGCTCTCCTTCTCCTTCCTTCCCTTTTCCATCTGGATGCTTTCAGATTAATTGCTGGGAAAGTTCCCTCTCTGGAGCACAGCCCCACCAGCCTGTTGCTGTTTCAGGTGTTCTGCACCTGCTCATTCTCCTCTCCTCACATCCTGAGTAGCCCGGTCCTTTGGCAGTGATTAATTTAAACAGCATAAACCCTCTTTTCTGCTAATGAAATCCAATAAATAAATATGGTTATTCTTTCATTACCGTGGTCTCTGGCCATCTGAAAACATTTCACTCAGCGGACAGAAATGATGCAAAATTCCCCTTTCCTTGAAGCAATAAAGGAAAAGTTGTTCTTTAATAAACTGGGAAGGCAGAGCTGCCAGGTGCAGAGTTTGGACGCTACCATGTGCAGGGCCATGGGACACAGCCCCAGAGCTTGGATTTGGGCTCTGGAGATGCAGGATGGGCTGGAGGAGGGAGCTCTGGGAGTGCAGGGCAGGCCACTTCTCAGCAAAACTCATATTTATTGGTACTCACAGACTACACAAACAGTGGGTAAGTCTGACAGTACGGTCATTAATGGAATTTTCTTACAATATTTTCCTCTGGTTTGCACCCCAAACCCCATGTGAACATGCTATCCATGTCTGGATAACAACCAGCAGCACGAGCTGGGGGAAAAAACCTTCCAAAAGACCAAGCTTTGGTCAAACTGTTCGCACTGAAGACATCCTGTACATCCCCACTGATTTCACTGTGGCAAGAGCTGGGCCAGTGCCTTTTATTGCTCCAGCCTGTGCGAGGAGTTTGAAATATTTCTTGTCATGCAGTCAAACAGAATAATTGTACCAGCATCTAAATCCAGCTGGAAGGCAAGGCCAAATTCTTTTCTGGCTCATTTCACCTTCCTAATGCCAGAATTCATATGGAGCTTTCTGTAAAGCCTATACAGAGCTGTGTCAAACACAATCCCACCCCACACAATAGAGACTTTTTCCAGGATATGTATTGAAGCAGATGAATTTAAAGTGTAGTTTCTGAGAGTAATTGTGCAGGTAAAATGTGGGCTGCGTTCTACGGGGGGTTTTGTAACTGTTTCCTTGCACTAGTGATTTCAAAATAAAGTGCAGATTACTCTTGATATGGTTTTCACTCAGAAATAGATGCACAGGCAAAATGCTGGTGTAACATGCCAGAAAAAGGCATTTGACAAAAATATAGTACTGCATGTAATCCATGCAGTAAAAACAATTTTAGATATATATAAAAAGACCCCAAACCATGCAGACTTCCAAAGATGTTTGACTTTGTTGCCCTCTAATGTTAAATCTGACCATATTTCCTCTAAAAGGATGATGAAAAGAAGCAGAGTAATTGAGATTTAATGGCATGTTTCCTTCGAAAAGCTCATAGGTATGGTTGTAACTGGGCTCTAAATGCTCTGCAATGAGACAACCACCAATTCTGGAAATTTTGCCCCACCAACACATGCAAACAAATCACAGGAATTGCAACAACCTCATATTAACTGTCTTTTAAAGAAGCACTGTTGTGAAGCCATGTTCTCCTCAGCCCTAATTACCCTGAAATTACTTTGATGAGAACAAAGTGGCACATTTTTGTCTGCTGCTGAGATCACTTAAAATGGGATATGGAAAACAAAACCTCTGTATCCTGAGGGATATTTTGTCTATAATCATTACAATAACTTAAATCATTTTTTTAATGCTAAGATTTCAATAAACAGTACTCCTGATAAATTTGAGTTCCTTAATTTTCAATTGTTGCTATCTTAATTGTTGTAGAGAGCTCGGCTTTGTGAAGTTATGTCAAGGTGTATAACACAAAAACACATTCAATACATGCCTTCAATAATTTCTTTGTTGTTTGAAAACTTCCAACTTACAGCAAAGCTGGCATTTTATGGCCTGCAGAGCTATAAATCATTTTTAAAATCATGATGATATTACTCAAAACAGATGTGAAAACATATGTTTGCCACGGTTGTATAAACCGCTTACTTGTCATACTTAATAAATGTTGATACTTTTATTTTAACTACATTCCTTCTTAATAACTTTGAAAATCTTTTCCATGGTGAATATATTTTGCCTTGGTAAGAGAAATGGCAGGTTTGGAAAAACAAAGCTTGCTCTGTATACAAATTACATGGATGTTTTCTGCAGGGCAAGGCAGCACAGATCCCACTCCTCACACTGTCCACACCTGACTCTAACCCAGCTCAACATAAATGAGGCCAAAATAATTGCACAGGAGAAAACAATAACAGTATTAGGAACAAAGAATCTACACAGGACTGGGACAAATCATCAAGGACTAACCCCAGTGGTTCCTACAGACAGTGCAGTATAGGTCTCTCCCACTGATTAATGCAAAATCAGCTTGGATTCCTGGATATAAAGGTTGGTGCCTTTACAGTTTCTGTATTAGTCCCACTTAATATCATCAAAAGTTTCTGGTTCTGGAGCCATGGGATGACTTGAAAAATCACAGCTGTACATGACAAAAAAATATAAATTTCTCATCCTCATATTTTCTGAGAAAAACTTCTGAGAAAAACTATCTGCAGACCAAGCAGAAAAGCAGAAACTTTGTTCTGTCTCTAAAATAGTATTTTAAAATGTCTCATGATTTTGAAGCATTTTTTTCTGATGTAGGTGGATCTCTGCACACTAAATTAATTCTAAAAACATCCCCTAAGTGCATGCAGAACTAACACATGTATAAAGACGTATTTCCCAGTACTTAATCAATTAAAGAAATTATGCAAAAATGTAGACTAGGAAATGAATAAACCTACACAACTTTAATCTTAAAGAGAATTATGGCACACAAACTGTTAGCATCAGATTTTTGTGATTTCATCCATGTTAAAAAGAATGATCACAGGAGCCTGGGAATTGGGTTCACAGGTGGTGGAGGTTCAATTATTTTCACTTTGGGGATTTCTGAATTATTTTTTCAGATTTTTAAACTGTACCTTCCTTCATCCATCCTGAGTGACAGAACTGCTACTACTACCAAGAAGTACATGATTTGCATCTTTGAACCCCACAGGATACTGAATTGTTTCACTGAAAAATTACTGAACATGTGGCAAGAAACCATGTACAGTTCAACAGAATTATAATCAACTACATTTTCAGGCTCAGATTAAATACTCACTATGCAATTACTACAGAAATGTAATTTTTAAATCTTAGGAGTGAAGGTATGGCTGGTAACTTTCTGTAAATGTCAACAGGAGTCAAGAGGGAAGGATTTAAGAAGGATGATCCAGACATAAAATTACCTCAGAATGGCACAGAAGGGCTCTTTTGGGGTTCATGAGGAAAGTGCTTAAATGCCCAGAAAAACCAGTGAATAGAAAACAGCTTCTGTCTTCAAGGAGAGTTGAGTACAGAAATACAAAATATAAGGAGGACGTTTCAGGCTCTTCCTACCCATGACTGGATCAGCCACAGACCTCTAAGGAGGAGAGCTGATTGAACAAAACCCTGACACTGCTCAAATAATTTTATATAACTCTGGAACCACAGGGCATGGAGGGGCTCCAAATTCTCTTCTGAGTAGCCCATAAAATTGTCTATGCCTGCCTTTTAGTTTTCTCTGAAAATACGTTAATATCACCTCAACCAAAATATAAATCAGTTTGTGCTTTCATTTATGATGATAAATATGAATATTCTCAGTAGACTTACAAGTACATTTAGCTTATGTTGTCTCTTCCTTCTCTTTCTTTCCCTTCACATCTTTTTCACTCAAAAACCTCACTAAACCCCTCAACATCTCTTTGCAGTATTTTTCTAGAATAAATCCCTGAGTATTCACCTCCTCCAGCACCCAAGAAACTCTGCAAGGTGAGCCCAGCAGAGGAAGCACTTCCCTGCCTACAGGAGAATCCCCCAGGTCAAACATCACCTCTTCCCTTGCTGCCCCTCGCTGGTGAGACAATATAAAATTATATTGTTCACCCAGAGCATCAGAGCAGTCTGCACACACATCCCCTGAAGGCAAACAAACAATAGCACATGACTGATCAAATATTTGCTTGGAACTTCATAAATAATTGAGCCAAAAGACCTGCAAAATATTACCCTTATGCTATATAAACACAGAGAAGCAAAGTTCTTGTTGCTTACACTTCCATGTGAGTTCACTGGATACATTATTCATTGCAATTAAGCACTTAGTTCCCTTAAATTAGTAATATAATGTCGTTGCATATGCAGAACATGAGAAAAAGGAATAAAACACATAGTAAGTGCAATTAAATGCCTGAGATGGAAAACAGTCTGTGATTTTACCTTTCTCCTTTTGTATTTTTTTTAGGCTGGTCCCAGTTTCTTGGTCAATGAGTTCTCCTTCCCTGCTGTTGGTCAGCATTGCTAAAAAAATCAGAGGGCACAGTTATATAACACTGTCAGTAACAAAAAGTTAAGAGAAAATAAAATATTAAATTATATTTCCTCTTGGTTGATATTTTTATATTTTAACTCTTAGAGCCAAATAAATTATGCAGTAAAAGCTAATCTGCTCAAGTTTATTAGACAAGGATACCAAGACAGAACACAAATTACTACTGAGATGAATGTGATTTCTTGTGAAATGTTCAAATTAATTAATTATGGGAAAAGTACTTCCCAAAAACCATTTTGGGGAAAAATACATTTAAGGATTTAAGTATTAGTAATTATCTATAAAGCAGTAAGCTTAATAAAAACCGCAGACTGCCAGATCATAGCACAAATCGACTGGTGACAGCAAAACACCTCCCAACATTTCAGTGCTGAAGGGAATTCTTTACTTAACACCTGCAATTTATGACTTCAGAATGCCTCTTTCTTTGTTCTTAGTTGATTAAAACATTTCCTTCTCTGCAATCTACCAATTACCGACTTCACAGTTATTCCAGGGAGGACACTCGTTACAAACTTCATTACCATATTTTAGGGAGAGTTTTTTTTTTTATAATTGCAAAAGTAAAAATCATTGTATTTCTGTCAATGAAAAATATTTATCCATATCATTACAACAGCAAGCACCAGATCTCCGCAGAGAGACATCAAGATCCTCTTTTCCCTGCTGCTAGAGGAAGTTAAAAGCTTCTTGTTCTGTCTATTTCCAGCCTTATTTTACACAGGAAATGATGAGGGGAATCGACTCCACAGTCTCTGCCCTGTGTGTGCACAGATTTAGGCAAGAATCCAGGTTCTATCCACTGTGCTGGGCAGTGCTGTGGTGCTGCTGCAAGGACTGGGGTCAGAACTGCAAAATCCCAGGGGTAGGTTGTGCATGGGAGGGAATTCTCCAGTGACTCACCCGGAGTGCATGGCTTTTGTGGTTTAAATCTGGCTCAGCAATGCCTGCACGGGCTCCAGGCCATGAGGAGATGGCAGTGTTGACACACACTGACGTGAGGAGATGTTAATTGAGTTGCCCTAGATCCCTCTTGGAAGCACCAAGAATAGGATCTAAACTTCCACTAGGTGGAATTAGCATTTTAATCGATAGTGCACAGGCTGTGAAAGCTGCGGTGGAGGGACCAAAAAAGCCAGAAGGGCCTCAGCCTCGGGGTGATGAAGGAACGTGGGAGCACAAGGAAGTTTTTGGAAAAAAGAAGTCATCATATAATCCATGACTTTCCTCACACACATGCAGAGAAAAAGATACCTTGCTCTTTTTCAACGGCAGGTGGCTCGAGCAGCACTTCCCTCCCCAAGCACGCTGAGGGAGCTGGCTGGACCAGGGAAGCTACAAGGTGATCCCTCTGTGCAGGGGATACTGGCACAGGAGGAAGCCAAGAGGAGGGGCTGGGCTCTGCTGAGTGATGAACCTCACAGAATTCACAGAATGACCAGGTTGGAAGAGACCTTAAAGATCATCGAGTCCAACCCATGCCCTAACACCTCAACTAAACCCTGGCACTGAGTGTCACATCCAGTCCTGTTTTAAACACACCCAGGCATGGTGACTCCACCACCTCCCCAGGCAGGTTTTTATCACCCTTTCTGTAAAAAACTCCTTCCTAATATCCAGCCTATATTTCCCTTGATGCAGTTGAGACCGTGTTTAACCTTAACTAAAAAACCACGGGGATGAACTTCCCGCGCGTTCCGTAGCAAGCGAGCGCTTCCCCCAACCGAAGGTCGCGAGGAGCCCCTGAGGGGAGCGCGGCCGCGGCACTGACCGATCCTGTCGGGGGTGGTGTCCAGCTGGGACGGGGAGCTGGACACGCTGCTGCTGGGGTGTGAGGACGCGTGGCTGCCGGGCCGCTGGCTGTCCTCCAGGGACGGCGCCGGGGAAGGGCTGTCCTGGATCCTCTCCTGCAAACAGAAGCAAAGCAAAGCTGGGCCCTTTCATCCACGCGCTTCACCGAGGGTCAGGATAAAAAAGTGAGGTTGGCTTAAAAGTAATGGTAACAAATGGTGTTGCTGAGGTAAACAGAGAGCAGAACTCGTGTCTAAGAGCAGTGTAGTCATCCACAGCCAAAACCAACACAGGCTTCTACAAACAACTTAGTTGATCATTTGCCACCTTTTTCTTGTTGGCAACTTTTTATGTTCTAAGTTTTTCACACGTAGGAACATATAGAATATTCTTTCATGTTGCTCTCACAAACTACTTTTAATCTACAGGTAGTAAGACTGCCATATATGAGTCACATTTCAAATAAACAGTTCACAGTTGGACTGAACTGTCGCTAAATGCAGTCAAATTTGTAATTAGAATCTGTACTTGTGAATTTGTAACTAGAATCTGTACCTGAATAAATTACATCAGTATCTTCTCAGGGTAGCACCTGAACAAATGACAAAAGCTGTGGCTCTGGTACAAACTTCCCTCTTGCATGAAAAGCACCAGCTTTTAACCAAAACAAGAGTCTGCTCACAAAATGTCACACTTACATTTGCATAATAAACTTTGATATTAACCTCTAATAATACTTGAGGTAAGGAGAAAAAAAAAAGGTAAGAAATACGAAAAAAAATTAAAAAGGCAAAATTGAATTACGCATTTCTGTGTATCTATACTTGTAAGTTGCCTGAAGATGCCATGGAATTTTCATCAGTAAAAATCTTTAGGAACAGATTAGACAAACAAGGCATAGTAAAAGTTCATCCTTAAGACAAGAGATTGTGAGGACACTTGAGATCCTTTCAACCCAGTGTTTCCACACACATACTTTTAATTTAAAATTTCAGTGCCCTTCATTCCTGTTCCCAGAATCAACAGAAAATGAGAATCTTCTGAAAGGGACAATCAGGGCCTGAATAACTCCAGATATTTTTCTCCTGAAGTGCCTTCTATGTTTTAAAACCTCTATTCAAGTCTTTGAAGGTGTAATTCCAAGGGAGAGACACTAATGAAGAAAAATGGTTGAATTTACAGAACTCCAGAATCTGAACCTCTGGAGTTGCCCTCATCCTTGGCAATCAGCTGCTTCCTGTGCAAACCCAGAACTGAAATCTAACTTCCTTTTTTTAAAAAAAAAGAGATTCTCTTGCCTCCTCACTAAAAATCACAACTACAGTTCATCTGGGAAAGTTGTCTCAAAGGAACTTTGCAATCTTTCCTCCTTTCTAACCTATTCTGAAGATGTTTCATTAGGAATATTCAATCTGGCTCCTTGGTAGCAATTTACTGTGTACTCTGGAAAATAAACTCAGGAGCATCTGGAGTTTTTTTGCAGTTTTCTAGGTGGAAGCCTGAATCAATAATGTAGCTTAGGGAAGCACATGGTGGTTCCTAGAAGTTTTTCCATTATAAATCCCTGATATAAAAGCTGCTGTTTGGATGTATCAGGGCAATTCATTAATTACACTGCCAGCAAGATCAACAAGAATATTCTGTTACCCATTAAAACCATCCCTCTAAGCCACACTCATCTTTGTACTTACAGATACTTCTGAGGGTTATGCAAAGGGAACAGGAGATTGGATCCTCCTCAGAGCATGGGATGGCATTTCCCTACCCCAACCACACCAGCTGAGAATGTGGCACTGGACGTGGTTTTAATGGGATTGTTATTGTACATTAAATAACAACCCAGCCCCAAAGCCATGTAACAGATGTGTATCTATTACATAGCTGTTAATCCTCAATGGATCAGTTTCACTAATTATCTGTTATTTAATGAATGTACAGTAACTAATAGATCTAAAAGGGAGATTTTTAACGCTAATATTTAACAGATATGAGTCTATTCTGTTGATCCACAAGTTTTTACAATTTTGAAAACTGAATGGTTTTACACAAATTAGTTTTCAATTTTGTGAGAGAAAAAAAAAAGGTCCAAGTCACTGAGCTGAAAGTCTCCTGTGTTTTCTTCCTTTTGGCCTCCAAAAGAGAGTGTTTGGAGGCTGCTGAGATGAACGGATGAGTAAAAGGGAGTCGGGACTTTGTGGATGTGCTGCTTACTGAGTTGCTTTTGAAAGTCACATTGTTACCCCAAAAAGTACTGTCCTAAATAACAAACCAGACACATGCAATCCTGAGTGTTTTTTACCTTTGTGCAAATAATAGCTTCCAAATAGGTTCCTGCTAACAGGTTACAACACTGACTGCAATTTCATTTGCATGGATTTCAGTTTTAACAGTCCTCTTTGGCACTATTTCCTCTCTTTTAACCACAAAGAGCACTCAATTTACAATTAAGATATCATTTTGAAATGATTAATTTTACAGAAGAGTGCATAGTTTAAGTAAATTTCATTGTCTACTGCAACCATGAAAATGAATAGCCAAGGAGAGGACATGCCAACTGTTCTGTAAAAAAACCCTATGAACAAATATGACTAGGAATTAACACTTAGATATCACACAAACAGCCATATATGTCATCTTAAATGGGAGTTATTTGAGTAATTCAAAAGCTGATGATTTGGAAAAGCAAAGTATTCCAGCTCCTTCTGGTAACTGCATTTCCCATTGTCTCTCACTATGAAATAATCTCTGCTTGGAGTAATTTGCCTTCAGACTCAGGGTCCTGGTTTGAAATCTTCAGGCAGATGTACAAGTGTCAAATAAAAAGTCCTTCTTAATCACACAGTGAATCACTTTCTAAGAGAATTAGTTGATTATTTCATCTAATGTCTTACCAGTTACACCAATGTACAGGCACAGGGAATGCAGAGTTTCCCCTATAAGCAACAAAGGAACAGAAATTCCCTCTGTATCACATATGTTCCAAATGAGGAAGGAGTATCACCATGTGAGGCTGCATATGGATCAAGAAATTGTCCATTTCTTGTCCATTTCAAATGTTTTTGTGGAAATGTTCTGAATTTCCCCTCCTATAATGAATAATGCTATGAGCAGACTCTTCTTTTGCTGGTAAACAGATCCATTTTTCAGTCCTGTAATCAGTATGCATCTATTTAGCTACTTAACAGCAATGTGCTCTGGTTCATTAGGTAGCTACTGTTGTGTCTCAGCCTAGTTAAAATTTCACAGCAAGTTAATCTATTTTATTACAAATGAGAACACAAGTGATAATGTCCTCACCATTTTCCAAACACAGGGTTAACAGTATTTGTAACAAATCAATGAGGGCATTTAAATAGGAAAATTGCAAATCTAAAATCTTAACATTTTGTTTTACACATTGATGACTTCATTTGATTTGTCATCTATGTATTTTATAGCCCCATTACTTTTCATATATTTTTCCCCCCCTGAAAATGGCTCAGTTCCCCCTGCATCCTGCAGGGCAGTCTGGTCACACACTAGGTAAACTCACAGTAATAAAGATACATTCCTAAGTAAAGTAATATTTTCCCCATTTATATTTATTCCTATTAATAAATTTGCAAGATTAATATTCCAGGTTATAATTGAATGAATTATATATACATAAGAGTTCTACAGATTGTGAGAATTTTATGAAAAATGAAAACATTTCTCAAGATCTCACATATTTATCTATCTACAGTACCTACTTTATCTCATCTTTTTTCCTTCCTTTACAGAGCTGTAACATAAATTCTCAAAAAGGACTTTTCCAGTATTTAATCCTCTTGAAGGGTAATATATTTGTCTCACTAAAAATCAGTGTCCTTCTCTGCCTCAGGAAATGCAGCTACAATACTTGACATTGTTGATTTTAGTTGTGATTTAGCTTAACGGCACTGAAGTCATGAACTCACCCAATTGCCAGACAGATCCTTGATTTCAGCTCAATATCCCTCTTCCCTCCCCTGTGAGGGAGTATTCCACACCAATAATGGCAAATACTGCACAGTAGTTTTATTTGAAATATATATGAACAGCTTACCTATTTTTGACATAATCATCTTGACCTTAATTCCTTAGCTCTGCTTTTTTTATAGTATTGATCTTCTTTTATGTCAAGAGTTTAGAGAAATTATACTGCTGGATTTTCCTTTTTATTTTTCTTTATTCTTAGTTGTAATGTAGTTGTAATTACTCTTCCAAATGTTAATCTATTAATGAGTTCCTAGAGGATTTAGTGGCATTTCACTGCTGACAAGCAGGTTTTGGAAGTTTGTCTGAGTCCTCGATGTTTTATTCACACATTTGTCTTCATATTTCATATTTAATTGAGGTGCTGCTGCTCTACTCTACAGGGCCCTGCAGTGGCTGGACTTCACCCTATCTAACGAAATGGAAAGGAAGGTGAAATGGAGATTCTACTGGTTTTAGGCCTAGACTAGAGTTTTCAAGAGTTGTTAGAAAGATTTCTGATGATGGAAAAACAAGAGAAACTGGCAGAAAAAAATCCCAGCATTGACTTGCACAGTGGGATGTTCATTATGCCACACCTCAGCCTCCCATTGGTTGCAAGATCTCCATTCATATTCTCAAAATGGACTACGCAGAAATAAAATTCCAGAAACCAGAGCCTGACTCCCTGGAAGGGTTGCGGAGCCAGGCAGAGTCTGCCTGCAGACTTCCCCACCTACAGCCCTACCTCTCTGCTGAGCTACCTCTGCTCCTCCCTCCCTGGCTGAATCCCATCCTCAGTGAGTGAGAAGAACAAGCAAAGTTAACACAATTCGCAATTCCAGTCAGCAAAGAACTGAACTGCTAACACTTCCTTTTTTTAGTTAATAATAAGATGTATTTCTTTCCAATTGACCTTACTTGATACTAATGCTGTTTGAATCCTAATAACCAGCACATTTTAAATATTGCTCTCAAGTTTACAGTCCTTAACTGATGGACTACTAAATTTAGGTTTTTCCAAGGAAAAGAATACCCCTGCCACAGGAAGCAGGAGCTGTGCTACACCTGAACTGAGGCCAACAAGAAGTAGGATGATCACAGCCATTTCCAGGGTAGAGAAGAGCAGTTTGGTTTGGATTTTGAGTCATTCCACTCTGTAAATAAGCACACACAAAGACTGGGGTGACTTGTTGGTCTTCTGAGCTACTTATAGTAGCTGTGATTGCTGTAGGTACTGGAGATGAACAAGGTAAACAGCTGGTCTAAAAACCAAGATAGGATCTGTGTCTGAAAGCCAGCTGGATCCCATTCATCTTTTGCAGTGTATAGGGAAGTCTTTCACCTAAAATATGTACTTTGCCATTTAAAATGCACTTTTTTTTCCACTGTGTACATATAGTTGTTTCAGTTGTAGTCAACTGGCAATTATTTTTCCACAGAATTTAAGAAATCATAAAAACTCCTACATTTACTGATTTTAATACCAGATGTTCACTCACTAATTCCATTACCTTGTGACTACTTCCTATCAATCCATTAATTGCCAGCTGCTCAGCCAAACAGAGAAGTGCAGCTAATCAGATGGTGTTGGGAAACAGCCAAACAGGAGCTGCCTTCTTCCCTGTTTCTTAAATTAGCAGTCACTGGGACAGCCATGGAAACCTTCACTCCTGGATTAAGATCTCGATGTTTTACTTGGAATCTGAGAGCACAACAGTGCCTGAAACTGGAGAGGATCTCACGGTGGAAACTTGGTACTTGTGCCCCTCTCCTGAATTGTTTCACCCAGTGCTGCCATGGAAGGGAGGAAAGGTATTCCCAGGACTAATGATGAAAATGCTCTACCTCATCTACGTTAGAGCCATATCAGTTATTAAGGACAAATGCAAATGACTAAGCTAATACTAAAAAGATCTGAGCCAGAACTAAGAGCTCAGATGTGCCTGGCCTAACAATTTTCCTTTGCAAGCTCTGCAAAAAGAGATGTTTCGGATTGGATTTTTTTTTTTCCACTTGGAAGTTTAAAGTAAGTTTTCAATGCTTAAAACCTCTCAATGAGGTTGGTAAGGAGCCAGGTGTTCTTGGCACTGTGGGGAGAGGGACAGCCTCCCTCCAAGGAGGAGATGAGAAAGGTATTTAATGCAATTTGAAAGGATCTGAACATCTCCCAGCAGAGTGATTTCACTGAATCAGTGAATAAAGAGATACAAACCTGCACACTCACTCCTCCTTCACCTCAAATACAGCCACAAAAAATTAACCTTCTAAGAAGCAAACAAACTCCTTTGGCTCCTCCAACATATCCCAGTCCCATCCAGCAATCAGCTGCCTGCTATGGAACAGGACGGAATAAATCTAACAATATGAAAAATCACATACATTGTAGAGAAGGTTTATTTTATAAATGTTGCAATATTCTGAAAACAATTCATAATGGATTGAATGCACAGAGAGATATGAAATTACTGATGTTAGAAATTCTGTAATGGGAAATGTTTCTATTGTGAGAAGAAGTGTTTCAGAGCATTCTGAGATGGCCACATTTTTCTGGCTGTCAGGTAAATATTATGAATGTGAGTTGTAGAGCACACAGAAAAATAGCACCTCTCAGCAATAATTACACAGCCCATCTGTACTCTCTTCAGGGAATTTAAAATCATGTCATATACACCCTTTACAAATGCTTTAACAATCCCACAAAATCATGGGAAAAACAAAACTCAAAGAGAAGGAGATTCAGAACTCTCTACAGCACCTCTAGATAGATCCCACTGTACAAATAATGCTTTGCTCTGCTTATCAGATTAGTTTCTAAAGTGCACTGGGGTGAAATTCTCAAGGAATTACAAAATATGAAAATAAAAATCCTGTATTTTTTAAAGAATTTTAATTACTTTTTTTGTTTTTATTGTGTTTCCTATTTGCACTCAACAAAAGCACCATTTATTCCTAACTGGGACATTGATGAGAACACGAAACATAAGAGAAAAGCAGGAATACAGCAAGCATGAGGGGATGACAACAGAAGAAAAATGGACAGCAGGAAACCAATTTTCAGAACTACTCCTACTCAGGAGAAACACATCCCTCAGCAGCTCCAAAGAGGCTGTTTGCCAGAAGGAAAGGAAGGGAGCACAAGGAGGAAGAAGGTGAGACGTGAGCAAGAGGAGAAAGCAGGGCGCAAAATATGTCAGGTAAGTAAAATGAGAAGCAGGGGAAACTTGGGAGAAAAGAAGTCTCAGATCTCTGGCATGACGTTTTGCCTCATTACTCTCAGTACTCTTTGCATATCTAACACAAAAGGAGCAGCTTAAGGCCCTGGTATGGGTTTGGTTCCCAGAATTTCAAGCTCAGCCTGACCCAGTATTTCAGTATTTCCCACCAGCCTGTTCCCAAGCACATCTGGGAAAGTGGCCTTTCAGTGAAGAGTCACAGTCACAGCTTCAGACTTGGCTCTTGCCAGCCTTCCCTTCACCTTCCTAAGCCCAAAACTCTGCCCTGCCCCCTCACTGCTCTTTGGATGGAATTGTGTAAACCAGTATGGTTTTAGTCATGTAAGGTCGTATTTGTTACAGGTGCACTGTAAAATAAAAATCTTCACATTATGTAGCTACTGCTCTCTGGAGCGGAGTGTTTCACAAACTTCAGTGAAAAATCCTCTCACTTTTCTGGAAAGGACTCATCCCAACTCTCCTTCTGAAAATATTACCACTGAGTAGATTTTTCTGAGTTTCAGGAACAAAATTATCATGCAACAGTAAACTGCTACATTTATTCATGGAATCACAAACTGTTTTGGGATGGAAGGACCTTGAAGGTCACCTCATTCCAGCCCTGCTAGGTGCAGGGACACCTTCCATGAGACCAGGGTGCTCCACCCAACCTGGCCTCGAGCATCCACTGCTTTTTCTAGCCAAAACTATGACTCAAGTGTACTTAGCCAAATTCCACCCCAGACTGATCCTCATTTGACATCCAGGCCATTCCTGGATTGCAGAGCAGGTCCAGCTGAAGAACAGCTCTGAAAATGAAGAGATGACGAGAACTGGATGCAGGAGGGAGAAGAGAGAGGGTGGTGAACTCAGTGTCCCTGACAAATTCTGCTTTTGCCATACAAGACCCTCAGAAACAGAGATTCTCCTGAGCCATTTGAGCCAAGTTTCAAACCCAGCAAGCTTCTTCAGATGTGCAGTAAATCCCTGTAAGGCTGGATTTATCACAGGGGCACTGACAGACCTGCAGCTACAGTGCTGCTGGCGCTGCTATAATCACATCACATCATGTTAGAGATGGCTAAGAAGGTTTTGTGAGCCTGGCCATTGTGCCTCCCTAATTTATGGTGTTCCTGTCAGGGAGAAATCAAGTTTCATAGTTATGACATTTCTTTCTGGAGCACTAAATGTTAACTTTGCTGATCATGCATATCTTGGTAGAACAGCTTATTTCTAAATGGCAAACGTGATATAAAAAGCATAATGACTTCATTCAAAACCTTATAAAGCAGCTGATTCTCACACCTATAGAAAACAGGCCAAGTGGTATTTTAGTCATCAGACTATGGAAACAGACACACACTCAATATATTTGATTCATTTCTCCCATTTTAAGTAAAAACATGATGCTGGGATTGCACTCTATTGAAAACTAGCTATATTTTGTACTTATTAAATGCATTTAAATAATGTCCTCTAATAAAAGTATTACTGACAGCAGGAACAGCAAAGCTTTTCTTTTTTTACATGTTTCATTTTGTACAAGAATTTCATGTTAACTGGTCATCATTCTGTGCTGGATGATTGTACAGAAGGGAAGGAAACAACAAAAGGAGCCTCACACCGTAATAAAATTCATCTACACTTTCAGCACTCAGGACAAACTAGAGAAAGATGCAGCACCACTTGACAGGTGAGAGTAACACAGCAAAGGATGCCCACTCTGCCTCTGTCACGTTGGCTACTGGTGCATTTTCCTCAGCAACATGAGAGGAAACAATTCCCACCAGAGTGCTGGCCAGACTTTGTGTTGCTGTGGAGATATTGTGTCTCCTCTGGTGCAGGTGTTGGGGAAAAAATTGCTGCAAATGAGTAACTCACATCAGCAAGGGCCTGCTAAATAACAGCCTGAAACCCAGCTGCCTGCAAAAACTGCAGTTTAAATTACAAAGGACTGGCATTGTTTACAAATACGTATTTAATCTTCATGCTGACATACTGGTAACATTTAGAATACAATCAAAGCTTCTGCAAGTTTACTTGCTGCTGCAAATATTCCACTGCTGTGTTTGAATTAGGGTTTTGTCAAGAGGTCTCTGAACACTTAAAGGAAAGGTTATGGTTTCAAATGAATGGAATTTCAACTAATTTCTAATATTTCAATGACTTGTATTAACTAATATACATCAGAGAGAGATGTTTTCTCCACCCAGCCAACAACTGTGCAAGTACACTGATGATAAAGAGGAGTTTTTACACATCTTAATCCTAAGTAGGGATCCTCATGGGAAATGTCACCCCTGAATTTTCCCAGCCTCCCTAGAGTCCAAGAGAAAAAAAAAAAAGTCAACAAAACCAAAGCATTCAGAACAATATTTGCCCTAATCTGGAAGTGGACTCAGTAAAAATGAGAAACCATCTGAGGTCATTTTGGAGATGCTTAGGGCCAGAAAACAAATCAGAAGGAAAACAAACCTCTCCAGAACCTCAACAACAGAGGGATGTAAAATTTTACTGCAGTGATGTGACAAGAGGCATTTGTTGTCCCCCTTGAGAGGATGCTGCTATCAGAACACATGGGCATGAACAATAAACACGTGCTTGGTCACTGCGAGTTCCTTTCCCTGCTTGATTTAGAAACAAAATCTCCTGAAGCACCAGCCTGCGACAAAAGAAGTACAACACGACCCTCAATAATGTATTCTCAAACTGGACTGCAGTGTTGAGAACAGTGACTTTCTCAATGATAAAATAATACTCATTAAAATTAAAATGTTTTAAAATAAAGATGTGAGAGCAAATCAGCTAATCAGCGAGAGTTGTAAGAATAAAGCAACTCCGAAGTCAGATTCTAGACTGATGGGGATAGATGAGTGTAAATGAACACAAATACTGAAGACATTTATTTTCCAGAACAGATAGCTCTATATTCATATATTTAAACCCAAAGAAAAATGGATTAAACTAATGAACTTTCAAAGCTGACAACATTTTACTTTGTCAACAAGAAACCCACATGTGCATGCAAATACACACACGCACGTCAGACTGGTAACACCTTTAATTTTTGCTCAGGAAAAAGTGGACACACTGTTTTAGAGAATCCCATCACACCAATCCTTCACAAACACTGATCCTACACACTTCTATTTTGAAAATTTCTTCTTTTAATGCATTTTTGAGTGTGTCGCAGGACAGCAGCTCTCCACACAGACAAGAACCTTTCTGAACAGCCTACTTGGCGGAGACTAGGACAAGCCTTTCAAAATACAAACATGTTTTAACCAACCAGAAGGAAGTTCAGGTTTGGCTACCAGAGAATCTACCCACTGAAGTACTTGTGATAATTTACTCAGGTATTTACCTGCTCTGGATTTGTACTGCTACAATTCCTGTTTTGTTCTTCAGCCTCACTAAAGATACTTGTGATGATTTTCTCGGCTATTTGCCTGTTCAGGATTTGCAGTGTACTAGAATTATTGTCATATCCTAAAGCATTTTCTCTTAAATTTGACTTTAAACAGCATTTTAGAAGAGTTATGAAGCTTTCAGAGATCTTACTCTAGCCTGTAGTGAGTGTCAGTGTCCATTTTTAATTACATTACAGACTCACTGACAGATCAGAGCAGCTGAACTCCCTGGCTGCAGTGGTGGGTGTTGCTCAGTGTTGGGAGCAGCCCAGGTGAGCTGGAGCAGCGTGAACTCAGTGCCTCATCCTTCTCCTCCCTGAGAGAGCCACCGCGTATCTCGGCAAGCCACGAGGAAGCCTTACCTTGATGACAGAGGCCCCTGCCCTGGAGAGGGGGCTGTGCATCTGCGCCGCCGCGGCCATGTTGGCGATGGTGTTGAGATGGTTCATCTGGTTCATGGCCATGGCCACCGAGGCCGGGGGGAGGCTGACAGGGAGCAGGGGGTGCGGCATCATCATGAAGGGCAGGTCTATCCCTGCGGAGAGCACGGACATGTCACTCGGGCCCCGAGGGCCCACACCATCCACCATGTCACTGGGACACCTTGAGGGCCCACATGATCCACCATGTCACTGGGACACCTTGAGGGCCCACATGATCCACCATGTCACTGGGACACCCTGAGGGCCCACACCATCCACCATGTCACTGGGACACCCTGAGGGCCCACACCATCCACCATGTCACTGGGATGCCCTGAGGGCCCACATGATCCACCATGTCACTGGTACACCTTGCAGGGCCCCACAACATTCACCATGTCACTGCAACACCCTGAAGGACCACATCCCTCTGCAACATCCACCATGTCTCTGGGACCCCCTAAGGGCCCACAGTATCCACCATGTCACTGGAACACCCTGAGGCCCACATCCCACTGCAACATCCACCACTCAAGCCCAACAGCAGCAAATTCTTATCAGTTCTGGGGTTCCACAGGGGACAACTGCCAGTGCAGCCCAGGAAAGGCTGGTTTGTGCTCGGGAAAGGAATACACAGCTGGGGAGGGACAGAAAACGAATATACGACTGTGCCAGTTCAGTGATCTCTTTAGTCAGGAGAAATAAAGAATAAAAAAACCCACAAAACATGCATATAATTTGCATGTTTTCCAACATATCAGATGAATATTTATTAATAACGTTATCTGATCATACACTCCTACCAAGACTTCTTCCCATTACCACTTCTCAGCAATGTCACACTAAATTCTTATACTCTGTCTCGAATCCAGGAGGCTGTGGCTTTACTACAGACACCACTGAGCGATTGTACAGAAGGTCTGTGAACTGCAACACGTAATGAGAGGTTAAAATTGTTGCCAGAGGTTTTAATTTTCAAAATGTCACTTTAAATTGTCTTCTGCTATGGATATAAACCAATTTAAGAAGGTATGAAATTTATTTGGATCAACTCGAAGATCTTGACATTGCCAAAAAGGTGAAGTTACTGCTAGCAAGAATTGGATTCTCATACTTCATTAATAGCCATTTCAGCATGTGTATTACTTCTTGTATTTAGTAATGACTGCACTGGAAAAGAAGACCAAGACACCAATTCACTGAAAAAATTGGTTAGGTTGTTGTGCTTTCAAGAGTTCTTTAGAGAGACCACTTAGATAGTTAGCTACTATCAGGTATCCAAAATTAATTTTTCATAACAAAACCCCAAAAAACAGGACTCATTCTGCCAAACAAAAATGTCTTATAATTTTTCTAAATGGCTATTAGGTTAGAAATCCTCATTTAAAAATTCAGGTGCAAATATTAAATAACACAAACATATATCTAGTCATTACCACATGCCATTGAGACTGTTTATTGCTAAAAAGTTTGCAACTTTTGGGTTTATCCAAACTATTTTAAAGGAGAAAGCCAGTCACCAGAAGGCCAGTTTTTGGTGTATGACAGAACTAATAATAAAAAATACCACCGACTGACATATCTTAACGTTATTCCTACAGAATTTGACTCCAGTGATATAAAAACACCACGGTGCCCACCAGGAAAGGCAGAATTGCAATATTCCCAGCTCCCACACTATTCCTGTTTAACATGAGCATATCATGATCAACAACTGTGATGTCTAATGACTCACTCTCTATTTTATATGATGATCCATGCCAATATTAATTATGATAGGCAATAAGCAATGCCCACATACATCTCCCTTCACTTCAAACCACTCTGACAATCCCCTCCAGTGCCTGCATCCACAAGCCTTTGTTCCCCTGCAGATCTCCCTTAACAGCCCAATAATCTTTCCTCATCCTCTATAGAGTTCCAAAACTCCCAGACACCATCTGGCCACATTGAGTTGTATGTCTACTTAAAGTCCAATTGACATGCAAACTAAATGCAAACTACAAACAGAATTTAACAGCACATCACCAGTTTTAAGACACAATCCGTCAAACATTTCAGAGGACTATGAGGAAAATATATCCTGCACTTGCAAATCATTGGGCATAATGTCTGACATCCAGTAAACCCTTTAACAGCCTATAGACATTCACCTACTACAAAATCCACTGGAAAATATCCTTAAGAGCAAAGGACACAATATGTCTGTATGTAAAAGAAATCCAGGTATTGAATTATGCAAGAATATAAATTGAAAGGACAAAGGACAGAGAATTTGAGTCCTATGACCTGGTGGTATTTAACTACTGACACTTAATCCAAAATGCTCAGGTCCACACCTTCCCACAAACAAAGCAGACTCATTTTGTAGGAGTCATTTCATTAGCTCTGATTTGCTCAGGTCTGGGGCCTGACAGAGGTAGCAATGAACCAACTACTCCAAAACTTGTGTAAGGAGCCAGAAATGTCACTCATCCACTAAAACTAACACAAAAAATTAACTTAAAAGAGATTAAACAAGCAACAAGAGTTCATAAATAATGAGCTTTTCATTCTTCACCCATCATCAACTACAGGAATAACTTTGCTCCTCACTAATTTTTAAAATGTTAATCCCAAACATCTTTCTTGGAATACTTTTTCCTTCCCTTCCTTCCCTCTTAGGGTGCTAAGAAGTGGAACTGATGGCTTCTCAGCTGCTCCTTTCCTAAGGGGAAGAAAAGAGATGGCATTTTGGGGAGCTCCGAGTTCCAAATCCAACCTATGTCATTTTATTCCAGTTGTTTTGGATAGCTGGGTTCAGTGCATGACCTTTTAACTGGACATTTTGCATTTATTCCTTGCTCTCCTATTTTATTTGGTGGGTCAGCATTTCCATCTGGTCGAGAATTTTCTCACACAGCTAAAATTTTAAGCAACTTTATGATAATTTTTCCTTTCAATCCATGGAAATTACGAAGACTGACAGTCCCAAACCCAGCAGTGAGTGAATGACTCTTCCAAGAGGGAATAGTCACTTGGACTTGGACTGATGGCAGAGGGTGGCTTGGACATGAGACACAAGTGCAGCTGGCAGTGAAGGCCTGACCGTCCTGTCACTCACGTGTCCCCCATCATTTCCCCCCTCCCCGAGGCTGGGAAGGAAGGCAAGCCCAGCTCCCAGCAGGGCTCCAGGCACTCTTTTTTCCCAGTATGATCCCAGTACTTACTGTTGGTGAGCAGGTGGTTCTGCTGGAGAGGGCTGAGCGGGTGTGCACTCCCAAGGCTGGACTGCCCTGACAGCGTGGGGTGACCAATGCTGTGCTGGGATCCCGTCGTGATGGGAGACTGCAGCTTGTCTTTGTCCCAGGAGGATTCACTCCCACCTGCAAAACACGGCACAACAAACCATGAGTGGCATGTATCTTTATTCAGAGATATTTTGCTTGGTTAGCAATGAGCCAACACTCCTTACCACAGCTGAACACCTGGCACAGCACCTGGAACCTGCACCTGAATTTTTCAAAATTTAAATTAATAAGTACGTATCAGGCAAAAAAATATCTTTAGACACTTTCAGCATCACCTACTTTCAAAATATTCTGTGTCTGTGAAAACAGGAAAAGCTGAATGTCTGAGGATGAAATCATCAGTCATGATTAAATGAATTATCAGAACGGGAATATCTGAGAGGCTGAGCCACCATCTCCTGCTATCAAAGGACATGAGGCCACCAATCCCTGCCAGACACTCATCTGAGTCCACCCCTGTGCTCATCAGGTCTCTGCACTGTCAATCCTGGGTCTGTGAAAACAGGAAAAGCTAAATGTCTGAGGATGAAATCATCAGTCATGATTAAATGAATTATCAGAACGGGAATATCTGAGAGGCTGAGCCACCATCTCCTGCTATCAAAGGACATGAGGCCACCAATCCCTGCCAGACACTCATCTGAGTCCACCCCTGTGCTCATCAGGTCTCTGCACTGTCAATCCTGGAGGCACTTGGCCACCCCTCCCTCCAGTGTCACCAGGTTCCAGCTGGAATTCACCCCTGAAGAGTTTATGACAGTTTATCCTCAAGCTTGGTTATCTTTGAGCTTCAGCAGCTCCCCTTCCACTGCTGGGCCCGACCCTGGGGATGCCCCACGTGAAACCCTTCACTTTGTGGGTTAAATGAGCCGGGCACAGGCTGTGCTTGGAAATCATCAATATTCAGCAATTTCAACTTAGGAGTCCAGATATCTATTATGCATAGTAATTACTGTCTACAACAAGCACGAAGTCTAGAAAACGGGGCACTTGGTGTCTCGAATCTCTGTCTGGTCTTCTGCAGCAATTTTACAGACTGTAGTTTTCTCAGGATTACACACTCAAATACCAAATTCCTTTTAAACAGCAGGTTAAGTAGACCACGGTAGTGAATTCCAAAATACATCTGGTCCACAAAACAGAACACCTAAAAAAAAGTTAGACTGAACGTTTCTAGAGTTAATACGTATTTTAAGATCCCTCCCCTCTCAGGTACACCCCACACTGTCACTTAGATTATAGATTGTTAGAAAAACATGTAACTGCAGTATTGATTTTGTTTCGAATTTACGAACAAGGATCTCAATTAGAATAAGTAAATAGATTACTGGAGTGCAGCAGATAGAGGCAGCAAGCAAAAAAAACATTTTAATTGAATATGAAAGTAACACAGAAATTCCATTCTTTATGACAACACTTGGCTAATAAACATGATTAATACTGCTAAATGCAAAAGTTTGAAAGATCAGTGATTGAGAAAAAAGGAAAACACTCCATCATTTTAGCACTATGTCCAAGTATGAATTACCTTCCTATAAAGGAGTTGTAATTTGTAAAATGATGAGTAATACACTGACAAAGAAAGATACACTAAATTATGCCATGTGATATAATGTAGCATGGCGTAGTGCAGTAATTAGAACTACTACAGTTGAGGCTGTGTCAGCATCTTTGTTATTTAATATACTGTATATCAACTCTTTCAAACAACATTTGACTGCTATTTAGTGTGGAAGTTGTTCACTTTGACTACTGTGAATCTGGGGTGCTATTATTTGGTGTGTTTCAGAAGTTAAATGTGTGATTTATGAAGGACTTTTGGAGGAAATGTCGAGCACTTGATTTTAACAAGTGAGTTTTAATTTTCTCCACATGCTTTTCCAACAAATTTAACATTTACACTCTATTCTTCCTCAAAAAATACACATACTTTTCCATTAATTTTTTGCTTAGGAACACATTTTGTAGTTGCAATTTCACATATCAGGGCACCAGCCACAAAAATTGGGCCAAAGGCAGTTTGTTGGGGTTTCTGAATGAAAATAAAAAACTGAATCTTCATCTTAAAGTTTCCCTCTCCCTGTGTTCCTCTGCCCTGGGTAGTTCCAGCCCTAGGCACAGGCAGTCTAAATTCAGCTCACTGAGTTAATTCTGGAAGTTTCTCTTGTCTTTCAGAGCCTCGTGGCCCTGAGGCTGCAGTGGCAGAGCCCCCCCAAGTCTCTCAGCCCAGTTCTACAACTGCTGCACATTCCCCAGGTAAATTCCATCATTCCCAATTTACAGAAGGAGAACTGCCCTGTGAAGAAAAGCAACTTTCTTAAGGAAACCCAGGAAATCTGCAGTGGAAGGAGAAACTGAATTTAAATTATGTCACATGGTCCAAATCACTGGACCAGTTCTCCTTACAGATGGGGACAACAATAACTTTTCCCCTCTGCAAATTCCACTTGTAAATCTGCTCCAGTATTCAGTGCCAGCAACACAAGAATAAATTGCAATACACTTATCTCTACAGACCATTCCTGTATTCTTATGTTCCCTATCACTTCTCCTTAGAGAAAGAAAAAAATACAGCTGAGTGTACGATGTATAATAAAAGTGATGGTAAATGAAATGCATCCTCAGCCTGCAGTGTCCCACAGATAACAGCTCCATCTCTCCATCTGGACTGCATTTCCTATGCACTAGGAAGTCTCTTAAAAATGAAATAATAATTAGAACAGTTCTTACCTAGAACTGTTCAGGTGTGAAGTGTTTTATAAGGGCAGTGTGGCCAGGTCCAGATGGGAAAGCTGAGGGGCAGAATTAGGAAGCTCCTGTTACACCAGTGAGGAATCTGAACCGGAAACGAGTCAGGGCTCGTGGTCCTACCCCTGTGCCCTACACCACAGACACTCTCATTCATCCTACCCACAGTCATCCTACACAGCAAAGAAATAAACATTTAAAAGAAAACTTGAATTCTTCCCTGGAGTATCTATGCCCATCGGGTAAGAAAAAGATTACAAACAAATTTACAGCAAGCCTGAAGCAGATTCACAGTAAAAACCAAGTATGTGACATGCAAACCTGTGCTGGTACACTCAGTCCTTTAATTGCCATGCAGCGTTAAAAAAGGTATTTATTTTTGAGCGTACAATTTTCTTATTTGGTAACACAGTTGTCAGCATGTTTGATCAGCAAATACATATCTGACATGCAACACATCAATGTGTATTTTCAAATTCTTTGTTGCCATAACAATTAGAAGCTAATAGATCCATAAAAACCAAATCCTTCCTAATGCTTCAAATTCATGTCTAACCACAATTTTTCAGATTTCTGTTCATTGCCATTTTTTGTCCAAACAGGTGCCATCCATAAGGCAAAGATGTCACATTTTGATTTTTTTTTTCAATTCTGTATTTTGTATGATGAGCTTACAGTACATACAGAGATGTATTTTAAGTAATTAATTTTAGGTATATAAAATATAAAGGGAAAAATATATGGAGAAAATAAACATACACTCCTAAGAAAAATTAGACAACAGGAAACAGCAATGGGACCTACCTCTTTTATATGAAGGGAAATAAAACTTTTTATTTATTTTATATGAGAAAGAATATTTCTTTTTAAAATATGAGTAACTTGATACATGAGTGTCATAGGAATATTATTAGAGCACCCAGAAGTTATTTGTCAAAATGCCAACACATCATTTATACACTTTACCAAAAGCTTTATGTTTGACACTCTAACCCACTATCGACATGACCTTCCCTCCAACAGAGAAAACTGAAGGACAGAAAGGTGATTTTTCCTTATGTTGTTTGCATTCTGGTCGATCTTGTCCCAGCACAGGCTGTACTGAGCACTAGAAAAAGGAAAGACAGAAAGGACCTGCAGCCCCAGAGCTCCCGATGCTCGGCAGGTGCAGGCACGGAGCTCGTGGGCTCCTGACCACAACCTGGAGAAAGGGGGAAAGAAAAGAAGTCTGGGCTGCCTCCCCCCCACCCCAGCTCAGAGCAGCAGAGCTGTGCTGCAAGCTCTGCTTTCAGAGGGGCAGCTGAAAGCACAGTGGGGGTTACAGAACGGCCTGAGTGTCCGCAGTGTCCAGGGAAATGCAGCGCAGGGCACGCAGAAAGATGCACCCCGTGTGGATTTGGGCAGTTATTTACTGAGTAATAAATGAAGTCTGCTATTCACCAGCCTCAACGGGTTATGTGAGAGAAGTTATTTAGCAGTGCATGAATTACACTAATGATCAACTAAGCAGAAGCAGAAATCAGGTGAATTTAGGAGTTAAATCACAGGTACCGCGAACAAACAGGGAAAATCAGCCCAAGCAATAAATTCACCTGAGTCAGTGATAGACCCCCCTCAGCCTCACTGAAAGGTGATTTACCATCACAAAATGTCTCTGTTTAAGTTTTGTTTTATTTATTTGAAGGAAATGCAAGCAATAAGCTCAGCTGCAGTTTTTCTGAAAATGCTGCTACTCACCCATTATTAACTTTAGGAATTTTTTAAGGCAGCTCTGAAAGCCAAAAGTTTTCTAGCAATAAGCCTCTCTGTGAATTTCTATACTTCAGAACAAAACCCCAAAATCTGCTGTTCATTTGTTGGGGTTTTTTTGGTGAAGACATATCTGTAGTGATTAAATCAGTGTCTTGGTTTTAGGTATTGAAAGATCTCAAGAAAGTAATCACAGTTCAATCCGGTGACAGTTTCTTTTCATTTGGTTTCAAATTCATTTTATCAGCCTTAAATCTGTCTGGTTGAGCTAAATGAAATCCTCTCTGTCAGACCTACCTTCGAATTCCACAACCACACTGTTTCAATCTATGTCTGTCATTTCACTTTTCCTTGTGATACATTCCTGAAAAATTGAACTCCAATTGTAAAAAGCAATACCTCTTCACTGGCCAATTTTATTCTCAAATTATTTTGAAACACGTTTTTCATCCTGTTGGGCATATTAAGCACAACAACAGCTGTGAAGAAAAAAGTATTCAGTGCATTGCTATTTCAGCACTGGTAATTCCGAAGTATTTCTCACCTCTTAACTTCTTGTGAGTGTCCAGCACACATAGGGCCTTTGAAAATTTTTGATTACACAAAACCTCATGACTCCCAAAACAACACAGCAGTGCTTTTTGCACTCCTAATCCCTGTGTTTCCACACTATTTTACCAATATCCCAACCTCACCCTGATATTGGGGAAAATGGTCACTTTTTTGGCCTACACAAAATATCTTCTGCAAAAACATTTCAGCCCACTGTCAACATTTTCATGGTATCAACCTTTGAGTGTCCCAGGAAGACAAAAATAGGTCAAAACCTGAGACTCTCACTGCAGGAAGGTCAGGAAGAGAACCACCTAGGTCTCGTTCCTGGTCAAGTGTCACTTTCCTGTCAGAAAACCATAAAACTACTCTGGGTCAGGACTGTAACCCACTTAACCCCAAATTCTGTCCTTGGTATTGACAGTAGAAAATGTTATTTACAGAGGCCACGCAAGTGTGGGCATTTTCTGTGGTCCCTTATTACTCCCAAATGAAATTCTCAGCTTTAAAAATGAGAACAAGATTTTTAATCAGCCCCCAAAATCATTACACCCATCTGGAAATCTAAATGGCAGATCTGAAACGCATTTAAAGCTTTAATCCATGGATTTATCTGGCTGTGTGTATTCGGCTGTATCAACTTTTGGAGTGTACCCTACAAGAAAGCCATGAAAGTGTGTAGGGTAAGATATTAAAACTCAAGAAATCCAGTGATGGCTTTACTGGGCTACTTCCAAAAACTTATCAAGTGGTTCAGCAGATGTAATTACTGCTTAGCCCTGCCAAGGCTTTGAAATGTGCCCATTAATTCAGCAATTCCCAATCTGTCCATCAGTCAGTCATACTTAAAAAATATGTCTGTCAGGACTTAGGTGAAGTAATCTGTTGATAATTACACAATAAGAAGGCATCTGAAATCTGAATATCATTTCTAAACTTTTTGAAAAGTCTTGATGACAGCAAAATCAAAGTTTAAGCTGTGAAGAAAAAAGTATTCAGTGCATTGCTATTTTAGCACTGGTAATTCCGAAGTATTTCTCACCTCTTAACTTCTTGTGAGTGTCCAGCACACATAGGGCCTTTGAAAATTTTTGATTACACAAAACCTCATGACTCCCAAAACAACACAGCAGTGCTTTTTGCACTCTTAATCCCTGTGTTTCCACACTATTTTACCAATATCCCAACCTCACCCTGATATTGGGGAAAATGGTCACTTTTTTGGCCTACACAAAATATCTTCTGCAAAAACATTTCAGCCCACTGTCAACATTTTCATGGTATCAACCTTTGAGTGTCCCAGGAAGACAAAAATAGGTCAAAACCTGAGACTCTCACTGCAGGAAGGTCAGGAAGAGAACCACCTAAGTCTCGTTCCTGGTCAAGTGTCACTTTCCTGTCAGAAAACCATAAAACTACTCTGGGTCAGGACAGTTACAACCCATTTAACCCCAAATTCTGTCCTTTGTATTGACAGTAGAAAATGCTATTTACAGAGGCCACGCAAGTGTGGGCATTTTCTGTGGTCCCTTATTACTCCCAAATGAAATTCTCAGCTTTAAAAATGAGAACAAGATTTTTAATCAGCCCCCAAAATCATTACACCCATCTGGAAATCTAAATGGCAGATCTGAAATGCATTTAAAGCTTTAATCCGTGGATTTATCTGGCTGTGTGTATTCGGCTGTATCAACTTTTGGAGTGCACCCTACAAGAAAGCCATGAAAGTGTGTAGGGTAAGATATTAAAACTCAAGAAATCCAGTGATGGCTTTACTGGGCTACTTCCAAAAACTTATCAAGTGGTTCAGCAGATGTAATTACTGCTTAGCCCTGCCAAGGCTTTGAAATGTGCCCATTAATTCAGCAATTCCCAATCTGTCCATCAGTCAGTCATACTTAAAAAATATGTCTGTCAGGACTTAGGTGAAGTAATCTGTTGATAATTACACAATAAGAAGGCATCTGAAATCTGAATATCATTTCTAAACTTTTTGAAAAGTCTTGATGACAGCAAAATCAAAGTTTATTTCACAGCAAACAGGACATTAAAGGTAACTGGGAATATGTCAGAATATTTGATGCCAATTTAATTAAAAACAATTAATTTCAGGAAGATACTTTTTAAGACAATAAAAGCAGAGTTGCAGTATTTATCTAGGAACCTAACCATCCCTCCCAAACCATCAACTGCTTCCTTTAAAGTGAACAAAGAAACAAGGAGGTGGTAAATGAAATGTGCTCTGTGGTTCCCACGTGCTGATGGATGAGCCTGGGGCTGAAGCTCAGCCCCAGCCAAGTCTCCTCAGTGCCAGGTACCTTGGCAGGTGTGACTGTCCCTGCCTGGGCCTTTCCAGCCAAAACAAGGTCTCACCATTACAGCCAGGTGCTGGTGTCCAAGGCTCTGAGCAGCAGGAAACCTGTTCCCTCTCTCACACCAGACAGAGCCATTCATCCCTGCAAACTGGATCCACAAAAAATGCTCCTAAAATACAACCAAGTGTTTTCTACTGCTTTCTGAGACCAGTGGAGATGAACAAACTGGCTCCATCAACTAATCTTCAGCATCACCTTCAGCACCTCCAGCTGAACTCCAAAACACCAAACACACCTCAGTGGTTCAACTTCCACAACCACAGCACCCCATAAAAGTTATATTTAACAGGATGAAACATCAGATTTACAGAAATTTAGACATGAACTCTTATAACAATTGTCACTAAAATGCACTGGTACCCTCAAGCACCTCTCAGAGTTAAATACCTTTGCCTGCACTGTGAAAAACCACCCGGTGTTATTTGAAGGTGTGTTTTACAAAGGGAGGGTTAACTTGGCATTTGTTGTCTTCCTCTGACAGCTCCTAGTTCTTGTAGTGGATTAAATATTAAGTTATAAAACTCTATTCAGTTTCTTCTATAGAACATGAAGTACATTTATTGCTAACATTTTTAGTAACAACTGTGTGACAACTGTTTTATTTTTCTATACAAAGATAAGAATGATGTACTAGAACACAGCATCTATTCTGGTTAAGGACCATCAACAAAAAAACTGTTTTCTACTGCAGGACTCAGAAACACGTTCATTTCACAGAGAGAAAGAAGGTCAAAATTCTGGTCTGTCATGTTTTTATTACTGTTGATGATGCACAAGCCAGAAATAAAACAGCTTAACTTTCAGATCTTGAATACAGTTTGCAGGGCTGCCTGCCAGAAAGGATAAAACATACATCCCTCTGAACTCCACTACTGCAGCCAGCAGCAAGCAGGGAACCAGGATTTGTATTCCAGTGATGATAATCACCCGTACCCTCACTCATCACAATTTACAATTCTCTGCCTTTTAAAAAAATTACTTAATATTTTTCCCCATATTTAACAACTTACTGAAAGAACCACTGAGATAAAATACTGTGTATTTTTACCACGACTCTAACTCAGCAGACAGTTTAGTTTGATTCTGAGAGGCTTAGAGAATATCTTGACATGCAGGGCAGACAGGTAACTACAAAACCAGGTTATTAGAGCTTCAACAATTCATCTTTTACTATTTCTTTGAAATAATTATTAAGAACAGTTCAAGTTACAGATGGCAATCTGCTGAGTTAATCTGCAGTGACATAAATGGATCAAGTGTTTATCATCCTTCCAACATCTCCTAATACTAAGAGAACTCTATATAATGCAAAGTATGGCTTGAAAGAATTAAATAAAATCTGCAGCTTTAATATACAGCTGGACAGTTTTCCAAACTTCCAGTAGCTGCACAAAACTCACTGGAGATGTTACCAGTGAAGGAGAGGCTGCTGAGGGATGCCCAACACGCTTTTATAAAGAAGAAGGTCTCTAGTGAGTCCACAAAGGATCAGTGGCTGCAGCCCTTGCACAGCCCCACCAAGCCGTGTCAGGATGGGACCTCAGGCCAGGTACACATTCATTCCATTTCTGACATCTGACAGTTGATCCCTTGCACTAAATACTACTGACTTCCAAACAACTGAGAGCGCTGCCAAAACCAGGAGAGCCCATGAGTAAACCCAATTCACAGAAAAGGTCAGCAGGGACATCTACTGGGTTTCACTTAGTGCCAGTCTAAAAATAACACACAAAAACCCCTGGAACTACATTAGCAGCCAACTTCCTTTCACAATCACTTTCATTTGTGCTCACAGTAATATCTGAACAGGCTCCTACTACAGCACTTGGATCCAACTCACACATTTAATCCATCTTTGCTTTTCAGAACATTTTTCTCATTCTGCAAGTTTAGCCACTGGGTATTCCCATCACCTCCTCCATTCTCCTCCAGGAATACCAGTGGGAGTTTAGCATTAGCTTCTCTAAGGAGCAGGATTCAACCACTAGAACTGACCAACAATGCCAAATAAACCATTCCTAAACTTGTTATTCTGTGAAGGATACTCTACATCTTCAGGCTAGAATTACTTTCTGAGCTATACAAAGCAATAAATAACAACTACCATCAGAACAAACGTTATTAAAATGTTGATAGTAATACCAGATAAAGTGGAACTATTTCTTCAGAAGGGAAAGTGAGAGGCTTCTGCAACAAAACAGAATAACTCAGTGCCAAGCTGAACTTAACTAAGCTTGAGGTTTTGGACAGGATTCATTTCTGCTTGTGGTATAAGTATGCACCACCTTGATTATCATTTAAAAAAATATTGACAGCTTGCCTTCTCATACCAATGCCTGGTAACAAATTCCAAATGTTTTGTCACATTTCTTGTGAGCAATGCCATCTGCCAGAGGTGGCATTTCATGGCTGTTTACCCTGACTCCCTCCAAGAATTCATCTGCCACTATCTAATGCTGCCTGAATAAAGGGGATTAAGACTCTGATGCAACAGAGACTATTGATAATTTGGTATAATTGGGAAGAAATGAAGATAAATGAGGTTGAGGATGGAGAGGCAATTAGTTGAGCTGCCTGTACAGCTGTGTTCTCGGCCTGGCTCCCCTGGCCTTTTCTTTGGTGAGGTATGTGCAAATTAAACATAATGACAAATACACTCTTCCCAAAGCTCTTTACTTTGCGAAGCCTGAAGATTTGTTTTTCACTTCTGAGATTCTGTGTGAAAAGAAAAGGGACAGAGGATCACACTCTCTGCTGAGGTTTTTGAAGAGATGCACTTTGTCCCAGCACACCTGTGGCTCAGTACCTGTGCTTCCAGCTTGGCATTCCCAGTGTCCAAAGCCCAGGGCTTTGGCCAAAAGGTGAAGGATTTTGTTCCCTCATTGCCACAGACAGCTTTGGTCATTCCACAGCTCCAGATGGCTTTGCTGCAAATATCCTCTATCCATGTCATTGCTCAAGCAACATCCCCTAACCATGATCCCCCCTAAAGCCATGCCTCACAGTCTGCAGCTGAGCCTCCACTTTATAAATTATGCTAGCTTTTAAAAATACTGGTCAAAAAAATCTTTGAAACTTTTAAAATACACATTTTACTATACAAAACATCTTGGAAGTGGCAGGAATTTTTAGTCCTAATACAAAGACAGCTACCCAGATAAAAGCCTTGGTTCTAAGCTACATTATTCAGGTGAGGCCCAGTAATCAAGCTGGAATATCTTGAAAGATATTTAAATCTCAAGTGAACATGGTCAGACTACAAACCTCCAAATTAGAGGGCACAAATCTGCAGTCTGATTTGCAGTTCTCATTTCAAATATACTGAGATACGTTCATACATATACATGCAGAAATGCCCCCATATGGGGTTTAACATAAATGTAAAATAACATACATTTGCCACAAGAATTGTCACTACATGTTTCAGATAAAACTCTGACAGTTTTTCATAAATGTCAAATAATGCAAGATCCCCTTCAGAAAGAAATCCAATATTTGCAGAGGCAGCTTTGACTTACAGACATGTTTGCCCAACTACCCAGCACATGTTAATTTTCTGATTTCATGTACAGGTGATTCTATCTGAATTAGGTCTTAGATGAAAGACTTCATAAAACTGCACTTCTTTTCTGCATCCATACAGTCATCAGTTATTAAAAAAATTATTTTATGGATTACTCGAACAATGCTCCTTAGATAAGGACAAAAGCCCAGTTTCAATGCACAGAGGAGATTTTAGAAGCCAAATGTTACATATCTTAGAAGAATAATAATTCAGTAGATTTATTTTGTAATGAATTTTCAACATAGCTGCTTTTTATTATACAATACAAAGAGAACAAAAATTTACATTTTGTAAATTCTCAAAGCTAAAATCACTGGAAATTATCTCTTTTCAAACTCACTCAAATACAGTGAGCACATGAAAAACCTCACTCAACCTCCACACCGTGCTCTTCCCCACTACCTGGAGGTCAACCAACACTTCAATTTTACTCTAATGTACTTTTCGTTTTGGATTAGATTTCTACAAAAGCCAAAAAAAATAAATAACCTCTCTCACTTTTTACAAGACAAACATGCCAGGAGGAAATAAAATATATATACTTAAGTTTATTTAAATTGACCTTGTTTTGTCTTAGTGAGGCTGAAAATTTGGCTGGAGTTAAACTGTTGGGAAGGGAAGGGGAAGGGGAAGGGAAACCCATGAAAATTTGGCACTGGCATGAACAGGACAAAACGCTGGCAACAAAATATTCTGTTTTCCCACTTCCACATTAAGACAATGCTCTAACTCCTTCTTCTTTCCCTGTTTCACACAGCCCTTCCTTACAGGTGGGTGCCCATTCTCTCTACATCCAAATGCTGTCCTCAAATCATAAAAAGTGACAGACTCATGATGACTGGAAGGGATTAGGAGAAGCTGATTCTAAGAAAACACCTGTATTTTTATAGACTCCCTTCTCACTGCTGTTCAAATGTCTCTGTGATTAACAATGGGGCTAAATATGAGTTCTGCTCTGCCTCTTCTCAGTTCTGAAAATCAGAATCACCCAGTCTGAGGCATCAAATCAGACAACACCAATTTGGATTCAATGATCTTCAAGGTCTTTTTCAACATTGATGGTTTTTTGATTCTACAAGAATAAGAGAAAATATACAATACACAACAGCCTTTTGACTGTTTCTTCTTGATTTCTTTGTCCCCTGCTTTTAAGTGATTGCTCATTTTCCCAATTCGTAATGGTACCTGCACCAATATTAAATAATATTTATAAGCTAAACCGAGAACTTCATTACAAAGGTAACTGTAATTTCTCAAACACAATGCCAGAACAGAAAAAGAACTAACTGAAGAAGCATTTCTGCAATTTGCAGATGATTACATTTTGAAGGTGAGATGTTGTATAACTGCTATGCCATTTATTAAGTTGACTTGAAGAGCTGTAATTTGTGTTGTTTGCCCAGAAGAGCCAGCACACAGCCGTAACTGATGATCAGGGATAATGGCCACGGATTTCAGCACATTTCCAGAGCTCCCTGCTATATGCTGAGAACAACAATATCAAAAGGTTCCTCTCTCCAGCACTGCTGGTGTCAAGGTTAATGAGCTAAAACTTGTTAAATTGATATTACCAAACTAATGACTTTTTTATAGGATACTGCATGGATTTTGACACACAGGCTAATGTGGAATATTGCTGGTCTTAATTAAATTAGAAGTTATAGCATGTATACAATTAAGATAACTAAAAATGGGGGAGCTGTGACCATACTGTTGCCACATACCTCATGTGCTTCAAATAACACAGAAATATAGAATCCCAGACTGGTTTGGGTTGGAAGGAACCTTAAAGACCATCCAGTGCCACCCCCTGCCCCCCAAGGACACCCAAGGGACACCTTGGGTCCCCCCCAAGGGACACCTTCCACTGTCCCAGGTTGATCCCAGCCCTGTCCAACCTGCCCTTGGACACTTCCAGGGACTGGGAGTTCACAACCTCTCTGGGCAACTTCAAAGTTTTAAATATGAAATTATTTAAATAATATGAACATTATTTTAAAATATTTTTACATCAACCATACCAAGCGTTAAGGAACAGGAAAAATAAATGCCTGGAGTCTCCATTCAAAATAGATGAACAACCAACAGGAAAAAAAAATTAATGAATCATATTAAAAAGCAAGGAGCTTATGAAAAATAAATTACATTTGTAGATGATTAAATTTTGAAGGTAAGATGTTACATAACTGCACCAACCATTTATTTCAGTGCCATAACTGCATCTAATAAATAAAATACTTGTTTTAAATCCAAACTGCAGGTATACTGCTATCCTGATGACTTGGATTTTCCATTTACATAGTACAGGGGCAAGGTTTGGGCTGTAATTAATTTGAGGCAGAAAGAAGAGCTGTTAGTTAGCTGGAGAGAAAATCAGTATCAGCTGTGAGCAATAGGACAATGCAAATATTTCTTCTACAGACAGAATCACCGAGTTTAAATTCAGAGAGGCTCATTAGAGATTACCCTCCCAAATATAAGATACCTGCAAGTTTCATGCAAATTCCCTTTTGTTTCAGTAGTATTTTTGTATTAAAGTTCAATCTCCCACTGACACTGAAATGCCATTTAACGTACAGGATATACCCAGATATGCTTGGTGTTTAAAAAGTGAAATTGAAGATCTTGTACTATCTGTTTTTCTCTAAATGACTTTTCTGCCTGGATCTTAGACTTTCCAGAGAAAGGGAATAAAGTTGGATTCGGCTTCCAAAAAATATCTACTTTGTGAAAATCCAGAAAAATAGAAGGGGTGCTGCAAATGAGGAGGAATATTTCTCAAGGATGAAATGCCAAAATCCTCCTCACATCAATTTCTTAGAGACAGTCAATCAACAAACAGAACTTGCAAGACACTTCTTCCTACTGCTTTTCCAACTTCCATCTGAAATACAAGAAAATGAATCACAATTTAACTAATATTATAAGCTTTATAGGAAAAGGGGGAAAAAGCAGCCTCTGATGGCCCATGAGATCAGTAATTGAATATACAGCTCTTACACAGTTGCACTAGTCCTGAAGTTTCACTGTCTCCATCCTTCAAACCCCAGCACCTTCTTAAAAAGAAGAATCTATTCTAATTTTTATATTGCACAAATGTAGAACAGCAACAACCCCCCCCCAATTTTCAATGTTTTAAATATCAATGCCTGTCTGATCTTAAAGGGAAGCTCAACATTTATGTCTTGTCTTGGTGATAAAGTTCATGAATATATAATGAGAGTGGAACAACTCTGCTACTGATTAAATGTCAAAAAAGGTTTTATTGTCAAATATATTGTAAATACAGAAGATATACAACAAAGAGCATTAATTGCAGATGGCTGTGTACAGCTTAAAAAATGCACGGCATCGAGACAGGAAATGCTGATTTTCAGTTTCAGCTATCAATTTTAATTTACCTTCAGAATGTTCCTTCAGTCAACTTGTACAGAGAAAATGAACCATAAAATGGCCAAATTCAACTGAACTAAATGCTCCCCATTCAAGGACAGATGTTAGGTTATATCCTAGGCATACACAGCAGAATTACCCAAAATTCTGGATCTTTATTATAATTTGTCTAAACTTTTGTGCAGATTTAAGAGCGATACAATGTGAAAATCTGCTGAGGACAGAGGAAAGGCTGGAATAGCCATCCTTAACTCAGAACGGGGTTTAACTGCCTGCTTAAATTTTAAGAATATAAATAAAAAAATACCTAGAGTCTGCAGCAGAGTGCAGGTGGACACAGGTCAGCAGGATGCTGCTGCCAGGACATGCCAGGAGAATGAGCTGCACACATTTCCAGGAGATCAGTGTACAATGGGAGGAATTCTCTGTCTCCATCCCTGCCACACTCCTGTCCAGAACACCAGCCTTGACCGAGGCACTGCCCTGGGCGGGGAGCAGGAGGATCTGAATCACCTGGAGAGGGGCCAGGGCAGCACAGGGAGAGCTGAGCAGGGATGAGGAAATCCTCAGTGTGAGTCCTGCAGAACAGCAGGCTGCTCACTGGAGGGAAGGCACAACAGGCAGGAGCTCACTAATTGTCTTCACTAGGTAAAGAACATGTTCAGTCATAAAGAGGAATAAATTGTTCTCTGCGCCCACAGTGTACAGGACAAGATGCAGCAAGGAACTTGTAACAAGGAAGACTTAGGGAAAACATTGGGAAAAGTGGCCATGGTCAGAAAGCCTAAGAAATTTCTAAAATTAAGCTGGGCCACTGTCAGTCAGACATGAGGCTGGCAGAGCTGGAGTATGTAAGGAAACAAGTCTGCAAGCGCTGGGTTTGATGATCCTGAACACCACAAAGTGCAGCAGCAGACCAGAGCCAGAGGCAGAGCCATCCTGCAGGGTGGAACTGTCCTGAAGCACCCTTCCTCCTGAGCCAGCTACGAGCCACAGCCTGCAGGGACAGCCTGCAGTGCCCTCCCACAACAGCAGCACTGCCCTGCACTGTGCAGCCTTCCTCTAACACACAACTGCCCAATAAATAATACTCATTAGTTAGGTACCAGGTAGCATAACGCTGGTTGGATTTCCAAAATAATAAAGCATTGAAACTTGTATTAAAAATCCAGGCGTTTTTCCTTTAGATTATGGACAAATTAGCAGCTTCAATTATACAGTGCCAGTAACATTTCCTTCTCCTTGACTAAATGGACCACGTTTTAATACTCTTCAGTGATCTTATTAATTTAAATTAACCTTCTAAAAAATTAAGAGTAAGAATTTCATTTGAGGAAAAGATGTCACAGCCATGGAAATTAAAGCCTCTGGTGGATAAAGGTAAATTTACTCTTGGTCTGAGACAACATTGCTGGTCTTTCCTAATTGTAATTATAATGATCTGATAAACTGCTGCTCTTGTATACAGTCAAGGGTTGGGGTTTTTTTTACAAGGAGCTAAAAACACAGACTACCCACCTGTACCTATTTTTAATTTGGTAATGACTGTACTTGCTAAAATTCTACCAAAATGTCACTCACAGCTTTGGATTCCAGCTTTTTTTAAACAGAATATGGAGCAGAAAGCATAACCTATTATGCAAAACTGTCAGATGCTTACTGTAAAATCACAGAAATAAATGCATAATCCTGATTTTCTCACAGATCAAAACTTCATTAAAGGAAAATAAAACTTGAATCTAAGTACTGAAGAGAGCCAAGGTATTCTATAAAAAGTAGTAGGGCTCTGATCTATGTGCGTCCTGCTTACCCACACAGCCCCTGCTCCACAACTAAGGGATGCCTTGTACTCTGTGGGTGCAAGGAGAGGCAGAATTACTGGAGACCACGGTGACTTCTGTCTCATCAAATTCACAGATCAGCCAGACATTTCAACAGCACCAACTGTTGCAAGGAAAACTGCTACCGAATCTCAGCTGCAGCAATGTCAGCTCGGGGCACGGTGCACAAATCTAGTGCTGAATCCTTAACTACAAACCCACGGCCTGAAAATCCTGGGGGGGATCAATGCTACTCCTTTAAGTGAGAAAATATTCCAAATAATCACACCACAAACATTTTTTTGCCTCAAACATAAATTAACTGTATGTTAGAGGACTTTTTTTTATAATCTGATTAAAATTGTCACTCATGAGACTCCTGCTGTTGGCAGCTGTATCACTATCAGTGACATCCTTTGGGGGACTCCCAGCATGTGGCCCACATCAAAGGTAATATGCCAGTTTTCATCCTAACTTATATGTGCCTTAACAAGAACAGGAATGTTCCAGACTTCACAATGTAATTAAAATATTGAAGTACCTTCTATTGTTAAAATATCATTAATGTGAGATTGAAGTGGACTCACTACTGTTAACAAAGGCAACTATCACTTGCTTTTACTGGAATTCTTTACAGGACTCCTCACACCTGCAATGGGAAATTAAACCAACAGAGTTTGAACATGTTACTTTGTGCAAAATGATCAGCAGATGAGATTTTGTGGAAACAAGAATACCTCCAAGGACCTGGCGGGGGGAAGTATCTGACACATGGTATTTCCCTTTCCTTGCACTGTGGAGAGCCTGCAAACCCCTGAGCCCTCCTGGCACCCACACTGCCAGAGCTCTGCTGGTCACCCGTGGATGCTGCCTGCTCCTGACTCTGCCTTTGCTTTTTCCAAGGATTTTTTAACATAAAATTCAAGATGCATTTCTGAAGGGTAGAGCTGGATCATTCCTTTCCCATTCCCTGCCTTTCTGACCCCAGCTGAGGTGCCTCCTCACCTTGCGACTGCAGGGACAACCCTCTCCACACCGTGGCCTTCAGCAGCCACAGGACCCTACTAAAACATCTCAACTGCAATGGTTTTCCTTTTAAAGTGTGGGGCATCCAATCTGCCTTGCTCTTCATAAAATTTTATACATGAAGTCCTAAATTTGGTGCATTTCTGATCAGTACCAGTTCCCACAGTGCTGTGCCTTGCAGATGAGCACGAGACCTTGTGTTAATGGGGACACTTTAGAGCCACCTGCTTTCCTCCAGCACATTGGTAGGGGCACAGATTTCAGCTACTACCAACAAAAATGAGAATTATAACCAAGGAAAAAATGTAGCCTTGGCTCTAGAGTGGCCAAAATGATTTATGACATCAAGACCTAGTAAAGAGAGTAATACCCTGAAGGGACTGCGTGAGCTCAGCCCTCACTCACTTCTTCTGTGCCCACTCCTAATTACTTCATTTACAACTGGAAAAGTGTTTTAACAGACAAAATTAATTATTTTGAATAATCCTTCTGAAATATGATATGCATTTTAATTGTATGCACCCCATCATTAATTAAAGTTCTCTACCTTTTGCTGCATTCATTCAAAGATTGCATCAGTGACAAAGCAACAACTATAAGATTGTTTACTAAAATTAAAATACAGCTGAAGGGTTAATATACTCTTGTGATACACTTAAAGTAATGCTAAAATGTTTTCATTCGAGTTTTACTAGACATTATTTTTCCACTCTTTAAAATCAATCTCTTTGTTCCAGGAACACATTTCCTGTCAATAAAATGAAAAATGATATAGATTTAGGAGGATAGTGGTCTCAGCGTAGCATCTCTCATATTATTATTCCAGTATCATCTGTTACAAAGTAAGACCAATTCCCACATCTAATTACAAACAGGATTTCAGAGTCATTAAACAAAATACATTTCCATTAGTGCTGCTGTAAGAAGATAGGGGAAAAAATGAAGATTAGTTCATGCTGCACCTCTGTTTTTCAAGCTTTGAAGATTTAGACCTCTGCACTCTGAGACTATAAATTTGTAAAGGATCTGAAAGGTGACAGACATGTGAAAGCTCTCAATTCTCCTCCGTTTAGCCATACCATTTACATTTTGTCATTAGTTTATCTTTTGCTGCACTTAGTTCTGCTAGCAGATACGGCAAGAATCTGGAGAGGTTGTTTATGATCACACCGTGTGCACCCAGGGGTATTTGGTGTTAGGCAGTTTCAACAGATATGAATCTTTAATAGATATGAATCTATAGATTTGTTCCAGCGAAAGTCAGAAATCATAGTAAGGAATCCTGTTTTCATTAGAAAGTACTTTATTCTGAGGAAAAAAAGGAACAGTTCTTTGACTTCAAATAAAATAACAACCAAAATATACCAAGAAAACAGATTGTGTGAGATGTTTAACTGCTGAAATATAAACCTACAAGTATATATATTCTCCACTTGTAAACACTTAGCAGTACCTAATACCTAATTGTCATGATTCCATTTAAAATATGCCCTTGGGAATTACCCACTCAAAAAGCATTCACACAACCCAAAACTTCATGAGTTAATACCAACTTTTCTAAAAAGAAACCAATATAAGATAAAACCTAAATTTGCATGATTTTTAAACCAGTTTACATTAGCTCAGGATGTTTAATAAACACAGTTAATTTCATCACGTGTAAGGTAAGTATCAAAAATCTGAAAGAGAATTTCTCTCACAGAAAAAGATGCCTCAGTTACAGAGAAGAAGACAGACAACTTAATTTTCAAAACTCTTCTGGAGTTATATCTCCTTTATCAGTTTTAAAACTAAAGCCAGAGCTACTTCACATTTCTCAGAGTTGGGTGTCAGTCAATCAAAAAATATAAATATTAGCTGATGTGTCAACAATTATGTGCGAATCATTATCTACATTTACTATAAAGTATTTATGTTCAAATTTAAATGAATACTTTAAAAATACAGTTAAATTATTCACATGCATTCAATAGGTAACTGCTTAAGAATGTATCTAAAATGGGACATTAAGGTAAGTTTCCAGATTAAAAAAACACTTTTGCACTCCACTGAAACTGAGTTTCACTAAAGCCTCCTAAAATTCTTGGTACCAAACCCTGCCCAGTGCTGTGGTAACACAGCACAAAACATCCACTGACACTCACTCCCCAAAAAAACAGAATTTGCCAAAGAAATAGGTATCTGTGTTTTATTTCCAAGCTTCCCACATGGAGATTGGGTTACTGGGATGACTGAGGGGGCCTTTGGAGGTATCCCATTAGGAAGGACCAGGAGAGAAAACAGCACAGTGCAAACGAGGCACAACTGACCCAAACAAACAGCATTTCTCTTCCTGGTTAATGCTTGAGGAGTTGTATCTTAAAAATACAACAGCACATCCACCCCTTCCTCCAGGATTACCAGTGCCTGGCCCCAGGGAGGCATCACTGACACCATCCACAGGGAATTCTCTGCTCCTGTCACTCCCCACTCATGGATCTTTCCTGACAAGCAGCACTGGGGACAGCTTTATAAAGCCCCCATGTCATGAGAATGTTTGAGCTCCTTCACTTCCACTGAAAAAGCTTAAATAAACTTCAGCATCACTTCCACGTGGGTTCAATGAAGTTCCATGAAAGCACAATTCCAGGGCTAAGCATGGAAGCACATCCTGAAATCACCAAATGTCACCACGCCCTGAATCTCCTGCGGGTGTGATGTCCCTGGGTGAAACCCCCCCTGTGCAGATCCTGTCCCCACAACGGGGCCAAACATCCCCTGTGTGCCTCCTCACCTTCCCACCTTCATCCTCACCATCACCAGCACTCGTACTACCCACAAAAATAGCACAGAATTCTCAATTTTTAGGATAAAATGTTTTAATGTGTGCTCAGGCTGGAGTCGAGTCTGGTTTTTGGATGAGACAGCACAAAACCCAAAACATGTTAAATCCTCTCTTGCTTCTCTCTTGCACATACCCCTTAAGGGTAATTGGCCAAAGGACAATTTAAGAAAATTTCTAACTATTTCAGAAAATGCGTAACTCTCTGCTCAAGTAACACAAAAATACTTGCCTTAAAGACAGGAAAAATTACTTCATGAAATCTACATGGTACTCAAGGATTAAAAAAACCTGTTCTCTGGTCCTGTCATTTTTACATTCTTACAATAAAATAACAGCCTTGGCATCCTGCTTTTTAGAGAAAAGACCTACCTCTTTTGACTTTTCAAGCACTTGAAAATTTTAAAAGAGAAAAACTAAAAAATGCTGACCGTGTAATAGCTGGGTATTCATGGTGGGTGGAGAACATGAAAGGTTACAATATGGATCTGTGCCTACGCGTTTCTTTTCAACTTGAGCAGCATCCTCCTGCTTCTGCTAACTCGGCAATCATACAGCTGACAGATTTCTGGGTTTTCTAAATAATGCATGGGATTTTCTTTTAACATGTCAGTGCAAAAGTATCAATTCTGCCCCTGTGTCGTTTGTGATGCTGATTTTCCTTGACAGCATTCCATTAAACCAATGAGTTTTTTCCCTCCTGATGGTTCCTTAAATATTCCTCCGAGTGATGTATTTGTGGTTTTTTAAACAGATTGTGAAGGATGTTTGCATTTGTGAGAAAACTGCATGGCAGGTACTGAAGGGAAAGAAGGATAAAAAGATAACACTTTTTTTTTTTTTTTTCTATGAGAGAGCTTTTTCTCTGATCCTCATATGCCAAAAGCTCGGGTGTTTTTCCTTTCTTTTCTGCCTAACTTAGCTCCCTGTCTGGAAATTAAGCAACAAGCCTCTACATACAGAATAACATTTTGACTTCCTAAGGAAATACCACTGAAACACTTAGTACTGTTTGATATCTCTCCTGGGAAAGCAAAACACATTTCTTAAATCATGCATGCTAACTCCAAAAGCCACCAGAAGGAAATATCTGTTTTATTCTCTGCTCTGAGGCTCAGCTCCTGTCACGACTGCCGTGCACCGATCCTTCCTGGCTCAGGCAGCTTGAGGGACGTCCAGGTAACATCACCCAGTCTCTATTTTACAACCTATCCCATCTCACACTTGTACACATCACCTGCTGCCATGCCATTAAAAAGAAAAGCTCAGATTTCAGCTAAGTTCCAAATCCCCCTAAGCAATGACATGCTAATTTCCAGAACACGTTTCACCTGGTTTTAGTGCTGGACAACGATGAAGGAGCTCATCTTTGTCAACACCTCTGTGCAACCAGAGAGCTTTTGTTCTATTTATCTTATTTCTACAGAAAATACAGAAATAACAGATCTGGCTGCGTGGCTGGGCTGGGAGAGAGCAGGAGTCAGCTCCAGCTGCTCACTCCAGCCCTTCCTCACTTCCCTAGAGGAGCAAAAGCCACAACCACTCCTGGCAACCCGCAGGTGCCACCAGCAACAAGTGTCCTCTCCAAGGACTCACCTGGAGGAGCCAAAGGAGGAGCAGATCACAAAAGACATGGCCACTGGGAATTTGAAATTCCAGAGGACGGATTTCTCCCATATCCAGGCACTTCCGTCCCTAACTACCTCGTTCTACAAATGCAGCCTTCCTGCCCAGATCCCACCCGAAGACAGAGACGGACACTAAGCCTCAAGGAAGAGCCAGCCCAGGTCGGCTGGACCGTGGGGCCAGAGAGGCTCCAGTGCCAGATTAAAGAGGATTTTCAACTGCCAGAGAAGTTTTGCTTCAACACTTCATATGATGAGTAGGAAGGTGCAAAAAAATCTCTTTCTCTTCTGCACAGAGAGTGGAAGGAGGACATCAATGTTCAAATGTATAACAGCATTCTTCACAGCACTGTGAACTAAAGCATTGCTTCAATTTAAAAAAACCTGCAAATTAAACTTTTTGGGGAATTTTCCCCCTATATTTTCAGTATTAACTCTTCCAACATTTGTTTTTAGTAAGTTATTTAGAATATCCCAGCACCAAACTCCACCCCTACTGAGATTATGGTAACATCATGAAAAGGAGACAGGTAGGACCTGATAGCAAAAAACCACCAGCTGGATTAGATAGCAGGAAAAGAAGTGGCACATTTATCCCCCTGTACCTTAGACACATCTGTAAGGTTCAATTCCACGCCTGCAATTTGCTAGAGAACACTATAATATCTGAGGAATTAGTCACTGATTGTGTTAGGTTGAGTTAAGAGCTCAGACTTTAAACTGACAGGACAAATTCTGGCTTCAGACAGAGAATTCTTACAAGTTTCCATCATCATAATGATGCACAGAGGAAGAAACTGTAGAAGTGACAGGCTAGGCATCAGTAAGAAGCAAACCAAAATTATTTCATACTTCACCAGATACAGATGGGGATTGAGATGAATATGCCAAGACATCCTCAACACTTTTTTTTTTTTATTATACTAATGGCCTGTATATAATGACACACTTGCAACAAAATCTGGCAATAAAGATTCAGGACTTAATACTGCTCAATTACATTTTTAATTTAAAATAAACAACAGCAAAAAGAGAGTGCTTCACTCATCTATCAGACTGTGGGCCGAGCAGGAAGGCACATATCCAAAAGTGAAATATTTAGTGGCATTGTAGGAAGGCAATGTGTAACACTGAGGTAAAAACCCAACTCAATTGTTTTAAGTAAAACTGCAACCCTTTGAGTTGTTACTGTAAAAAGAAAAAAAAAAAATCAAAGGAAGCAAAAGGTCCTCAGCTCTGTACAACCATATTTCTGATTTGACAGCTACAATTATAATCATTCAGACATCTATTTCCCACAAACTCTCCACAGCCATAACCTTTAGTGATTAATTATAAAGTTCCAGGAGCAATAGTACACAGACTAATTTCCTAAAACAATAAAACACAGAATTTCTCATTTGGAGCTAAATGAAACACGAACAGGTTGTTATTCATGCTGAAATCTAGATGCAGAGTCATGTTGCAGCCATTACAGAAGCTATTAAACACAACCTCAAATCAAAGAAACTGTAGGTCTTTCTCCTAAAATAAAATGTTTTTCTCACTTATGAGGCTTCTAACTCCTTTGTTCTGTTCCTTTCCACCTCTTCTTAGGAAAAAAAAATTCAAAATTCAATTTTCTTCCTCATTTCACATCCCCATTTTATTTTTAATAGTCATTTAACCTGTAAGTCTAGAGCAAAGCAAACAGTTGGTGAAGGTTTCATGCACACGGAATTATCCTGGTGTTCCCTTCACAGCAGATCGAAGTTAAAACCTGTGTATTAACTTCTAAACAAAATTCCCACTCTCTTCATGCCACACCAAGGAGTTTTCTGTAGTGAGTGTTTGATAATTTTCAGTTATTTTATTTGGTAAAATGTAACTTTTACACTCTTTTCATGGTGGTTTTCCATTTTGACACATCCTGCTCAATGTGAATCTTTGTAATGTGACCCAGCAATAAAGGAGGAATCCACTCATTACAAAAAATTATCCCGAAACTCAAGTTGCACATATTGGAAAGAGGAGAAATTGTGATTTTTAATAGGATTAGTACTAGTTCTTTCTGATAAGGACCTATTGCTCTGCAAGCAACACTGGCACTGAAGCCAGAAAATTTGCTCTTGGCAATTCTACTGCACCAGGCAATGGAAAGGGGAAAGAAGTGAGGAAAGATCTGCATGGAAGTGCCACCACACTCTTATTCTTCAGTCCCACTTTAACTAAAACTAGTGGGAATTTTTCCAAATATTCAAATTGGCATTGAGTTGGTTGTAGAACTCATTGAACTGCTAAACCACAGAGAACTCCCTTGTGAAGTGCACACCCTTGATGCACTGTCCAAAGGCTGGTGTGACAGGCCCTACAAAATTTCCTGTTCCATGTGGTACCTAAAATAACCACATTAATGTAGATCCTCCCCACATGAGGTACACAAATTCTGCCCTATCAGGTAACACACAAAACTATGAGCATTTAAATTAAGATTTTGTACAGCAGCTTTTAAAACCCCCATACCAACCCTGTAACTTTTCTGTATGAAGCTTCCTTACCCTTCTGCAGTAATTCCATCTTCAGTCCTTTTTGTTAGCATTCAGTGAACTTTCAGAATTCATTCTGAACTTCATACAAACTATTTTAGTTACAACCACTAAATAGGATTTTTCAGTGCTTTTTTTTTCTGAATTCAATGTGCACTAATTGATTAGGGTCTGAGAGGTGAATAAGAAATACACATCCTACAGAAGAGGAATCTGGGGAAAGGTTTAATGCATGAGTTAGAAGCCAGATTTCTTCAAATACAGATGAGTACACAAAATTAGCAAAAGGCAGCACCACTTTTGGAAAGACTGCTTTGTGCATAATTTGTCATGAATTCAAAGTTATTCCTTTAGAAAATGAGTCTAAGACCTCCCAGCTGCTGCTTTATTGGTCTAATAAATTACCATTTTGATGGGAGGATGCACATGCAGCACACAGCAGGCAGGAGCTGCCTCCGGAGCCCGGGAATGCCGAGGGGAGAGCGGGATGCCACGGGCATCACTCTGTGCCTCTCCTCTTGAATTGGCAATGGAAACAAACAAAATCTGCTCCCCAAGTGCCAGAAGTGTAGGATGCACTAAGAAGTGAGGCCAGGGGAAACTGCCCGTATTGAAACAGCTAACAGAGACAAAATGGATCTGTCTTGTTCCAGGCTCCCTACACTGACCAAGGAAAAATCTCTTCTATTCACCTGGAAGGACATCAGAATAAACAACGATTTCCTCTTGAAAGGATCCATTTTGACTTCACCTTCGAGCCCTGTTCTTGGGGGGCTGGGACCTGGGGAGCTTAGCTCAAATCTATATTTATGTTTGTGTAGCACATGAACGTGTTCCATGCCAGGGCCTCCTGTCCAAGGTGGCTCCAGCCACAGCCAAGGATTATCACAAACCCCCTGCACAGCTGGGCTTTGCAAATGCCCATCCAAGGAAAGAACAAAGTGCAGAAAAGCCATAAATTGGTGATGGAGCATTCCCTGCCTTACCTTTCTCCAGTGACCTGTGGAACTCAGGAGTTCCCACAGCCTGACCTTCTGGAAACCTTCCATCATTTACTGTAAACCCCAGACAGTGTCAATGCCAATGGAGAAATCTTTTGTTACTCCGGATGGATTTAGGGAGCACTTTAAAAGGTCTGTGTCCAACCCTAATGATGATGGTCCTTCACCAGTATTTTTCAAATAATTAGTGAAGGGAGCTTGAGGGAAAAAACTGGAGGAATATGGAGGAGTGAGAGCACTGGTTTTGATTTAGCACTGGTAGGGCAAAGCTTACAAAATACAAGAGCCCAAGAATTTGAGATCCAGGTGCTGAGAGCTCCGGGGCAGCTCAGGGACACAGCATCCCTTACCTGCATTAGAATTGAGCTCTTCATTTTCTGACTCTGTTCCATTCTGACTCCCACTTCCATGAAGGCTGTTCATGGCCATAAGTTTCATCTTCTGTAGCTTCATAGCCTCTGCCATGGCAGCTGCTGTCAGACCTGGAAAAATACAAATAAATAATATGCAGTGTCAGATTGTACAATGTGGCACTGCAAGTATGAACAGAACATTCCCTTTCAGTAAGACAAAATCCCATAAATTCAGTGGCCATTCTTAGTCCAGATAAGGAATGCTAACCCTGAACACCATCTTTGTTTTAAAGTCAAGCCACTTCAATACACCGTTCTAAGAATTAAAAAAAAAAAAAGAAAAATCTTTCATGTTTATTTTTCTTTTTAACATGTACAGCACAAAGAAATATTTATTTAATGGTATCCCTTTTGATTATACTTTTAAATATAATTTCCCGTCACTTTGATCACCTTGTCACTTTGATCACTTTCTGCTTGACTTATTTAGCTGCAACAAAATTTCCACATGCAGAGTAAAATACAGTATTCCTTAATTTCAACAGTTCAAAGCAAATTAACATGTAATAGTACAGCATTCATTGTTCTATTAAGCATCCAAATATTTTTTGTCCTTCTGGGAATTTGCTGGTTTGGAGTAATATTATTGCAAGATGAAAACATTACATTGGAAAAGTGCAGAAAAACACAATTTGGATAATTACAGAATCAATCCCACTTTTAAGAGACCATTAAGACCAGCAGAAACTCCCAGAATTAAGTGGAGTATTGGTAGAAGGTTTTCAAATTACTAAAACCCAATTAATTTCCAGCAGTAAAATAGAAGAATCAGAGTAACATCAGGCTACAGATTACCATAATTATAATGATTTTTTAAAAATATTATTTAGATTCCCAGAATCTTTTTTTCCTAAATGTGAAGTTTTTAAGTCTTATCATTTTGGCTTGGTCACTAAATAAAGAACCAGATTTTCTTCCAGACAGTACCAAATTACTTTTATTCTGGGCAAGATGAGACTGAAAATAATTTGAGGTTCTTGCAGGGAAATCCAAAAGATACAGGCACAAAACCAAAAACATCCGTAAAGGTACAACTGTTTATTCGGTTAGTTATGGATTAAATAGGTTTATTCTTCCCTTCAGTACAGGACTTGCTTTTATTATTTGCTACCTAGTTCCACAAAATCACTGATTGCATTTATTAAAACCCATGATTGTTCTAGCTTTGGTGCCTGTTCTAGCAACCCACTAAAATATCATACATCAAACCAGACTTAAATAATCTGCTTCTGGAAAGCATTGCTTACTGAGAGATTTAGATACTGATTAAAGGGAACTAATAATTTACACACCCTATCCATAAATTACAACACTCTTCTAAATGCTGCTAAGAATTTGACATTCAGATTAGCTCTGCTGCTCCTCTGAAGGGCTGCACAAAGTTCTCATTATTTCAGAAAGATTTAACAAAGGAAGCAATCCAGGACTGCATGGAGAGGGACCTTTTATCACACATGGCTGCAGCAATCTGGTCAAGTTCAGCAAAGATATTCTGATCATCACCAATATTTTTGTCTTTTAGGTTATTTAATGCAGCTCTCACTTCACACAAAAGACCACTATGCTGTAATTTTTTTTTAACACCCTTTAAAGTTCTTTTACAAATGCTACAGGTTTTTCATCAAGCAGATATAAAATCCTGATGTTTAAACTCCTGTTTTTATCTCAGACACTCTCACTTAATCCATCACAGAATACATCTTCAATGATAAAACTCTCCACACACTTTCTGGAGAAGATGAAATAGTCTGCAAACTTTTTCACTTTTTTTTTTTCTTAGAGAAAGGAAGTGGGATTGCTCTTTGAGTGAGTTTTACATCATTTTCAGGAAGTAAAAAAAACCTAAGCATCATCACAGTTCTGAGGAATTGACTGTTTTCAAGATTTCCAGGCACCTTTTCACTTGCTATTTTTAATCCATTTGCAAAGATTTCACATACATTTTAATGGTTACAAAAATAGAGTGTTGGAACATGGAGTTTTTTATTCTAACATTTTATCATTTGTATGTACCCAGGAATGCACAGATAAACCAATATTTCAGTGTTTTCATCAGGGTCAGTATTTATACAGGTTCTTGATATAGATTGGAAGCCATGAAATTTAATTAAATAAGTAAAACAGTAAAGAAACTATTTACAAGGAGCTAAATAGGGAATGGAAGAAAATTCAGATCTTTAGCAAAATGTTCAGAGAAATGACAAGAGAAAAAAATTATTCAGGGCGCTGTATTAAAACAAAACAAAAAAAGAGAAAAAGAGAAATCTCCCAAAACCTTCCACTGAAGACTTGTACCAGAAGTGCAATGACAGCAGAAAGGTACCACGGAACAAACAGAAAATAATAAACACAGTCCCCAAATCACCACGATGCGGCCTGCAGAAATTAAAGGTAATTATTGTCAGGCATTTCTGAGCTCCCTAACCAGACACAGCTGCCATAAGGACACCAGCCAAGAAACAGTGATGGATCAGAAAACTCTGCTGTGCCATCTGCCACACCAAAGTCACTCCACTTCAGCAGCCGAAGTTTGAAGAGTAAAGCACAGCCCCAGAGCAGAAAGCACCAAGGTCCTGCAGAGCCAGGCACAAGCCCAAAGACAGAGCTGGGATTATCCCAAACTCAGGGTCTGCAAAGTCTTTATTCCCTCACTCACTTACTCCCCAGTCTATGGAATTTCTTACTTGAACTAAAAGTCACAGACTCTGTCTGAGGCACTTTAAAGACAATGTACTAATTCTTCAGCATCCCTGAGAGACAATAAAATTGAGGCTAAAGCAATGGGTTCAGCAGTAAGGGGGTGCTGCTGATTGAAATGATTCAGAAAACAGACAGCATTGGCACAATCTTCAATTAGGTACCACCATGGTTAATGTCACTGGAGCTATTATTTAATTTAACTATTAATAAAACTCTTCCATAATTGACTCAGCTTGGGCTAGCTGTGGAGAAGAGGGCTGTTAGTTACTTCTGTTAGCTGTTAGTTCTTTGACTGACTTATCTAAGGATCTACAAAGAACTGAAGAATCATTTCCATTCTCCTGGATGAATCATTATCAGCAGCAGAATCTCACTTAGAGCACCTCACTTTGAAAAATGTCCTGGGAACTGCTGTAAGGTTTACATCTATCCCTCTACTTCCCCCTAAAAAAAAACAAAAAAGGATTGCTAGGAAAACCCACGTGCTGGATTACATACTTCAAAGCTTCTGGTTTTTCCTGCCCATTTACACTTTAAATTTCCCTTTCTTCAGTTATCTTCAGCCAGCTGCCATCAGTCAGGGAACACCCAGGAAATAAACTGTGGACATTTGTTGTCAAACAGGGACGTCCTTCACAACACCACAGCACAGGAGCAGTCTGGGACAGTCAGGAGGGTTTCCTGGCAAGGCTGCCCACAGCCCCTGGTGGGGCTGGTGCTCTTCAGCATCCCCAGTTACCTGGGCTGGCAGGGAGCAGCTCCTGGTGGGATCTCTGAGAGAGACACAGAATCTGGGAGCTGGAACCCGATCCCAGCTGCTCAGGAGCTCCTGGTGTGCATGGCAGAACCACCAGCTGCCATCTGTGATCTGCCTTCTGCGAGCCCAGCTCAGCCAGGACACTCTGCACCCTCCCTCTGATGAATTCTGCAGCACAGCACAGGGATTCATGTAATAAATAACCAAATATTTACCAAAATAACCCTGCAAGGACACACCAACCACACTCTTCATGCACAGGTTGCACTGGAGGAAAACTCTGCAGTTGCATTCTGGACAGACAGATCAGGTGTAAGAACCAAACCATTTTCAAATGAAGAGTCTGGATCCAAACTAGGGCCAAACTCCATACTGGAGTCTGGATCCAAAATCCATGCTGGAGTATGAGATTAGCAGACACTCAGGGTCACCTCAGAGCCTGAGAGCCCCAGAGAGGCTCCTCCAGCCCGGCCTGCAGCCCATCAGATCATTAATTGTTTACTCTCATATCCCATCACAGACTGCTGAAGGTTGTTCCTCAGTGAAGTCTCAGGAATTATTTCAGGAGAAGCAGCATTTTCCCTGCAAGCCCAAAGGTCACAGGTTGTGTGCTGTGTCCCATCCCAGGGCAGCGCTGACCCACCCCCAGCACCAGGGCACAGGGCACAGTGTCCCTTGCCCCCAGTAATGTCACAATTTATCCCTTAGCAAATACTTTCTGGTGTTTGGGTAAGAATCCAAAACTCAACTACATTCTGCTGGTGTCTTGGGTGCAAGTGACTCCTGCACATTTAACCACTGCCCAGTCACTGAAAATTGGATTTTGATGGTGAATACAAGGGCTCTGAGCTTTTCAGGTGACCCTGAGTGTCTGCTAATTTCATACTCCAGCTACAGCTATTTTTTTCCAGTTTCCTGATTAGTCAGACTGTGCCTCTCCTTCATATTAGTTTGAAAGCTTTTCTGTCAAAACTGTGAACAAGTAAATTAACTAAAGGAGAACTATGAGTAATCAAATCCTGAGGTTTGCAATTAATTAAATGAAATGGTGAGTCAGTGAACTGAAAAATGGTTTTATATTAAAACAAAACATTTAATTAAATTAACAGTCAACACATTGCAATTAATAATATTCAAAAGGAAAAATGAAACCCAGTTTAGCTGTGCCATATTATTTCAGTATAACAGTCAAGCATTGTGCATTGGCTTGTTTATTATTTGCATTCAAAGCTGCTATGGGTCAAGCATGCTGTGCTAAAACAGCAATGATAAAATATCTGGTACTATGAAATGTCAGTGTGAGAGACCATATTGCCAACAGTGAAAACAATCCTGAAACCTCCAACAAATTAGGCTTTCCAAGACTGAAAATGAACACTCACTTTAATTAAAATTAATAAGTGAATACATATAATATGCTTTACATTTTCAGAATGCCTGAAAAATCTTACTAATTAATTAATTTTTAAATCAGGCTGGGAAGTGAAGGCTTCTCTAGCTGAAATAAATCATCCATGCTTAGTGATAAACAGGGAGGCTAAATCCAGCAATAGACAAAGGACAGTGAAACTGAATTCTTGGATAAGAACAGTAAAATGCCCAAGTCTTAAAGCAGTTTGGAGATGGGTCCAAACTCCTAAGTCGTGTTCCTGCAGATGTTTTCCATGTTTGTGGACACACTCAAACAGCAGCAGCAGGAAAGTTCAGCTCCAGTGCATGTCCTGTTTGCAGTGGCCAGTGAAGGCACCCTGGGAATGGCCACAAAAATCCTTCAGTGTGCATCAGCTGAGAGACCAAGGACAGAACCAGTGAGGAACTGGTGAGGAACTGGTGAGGAACTGGTGAGGAACTGGTGAGGAACTGGGCACTGCAGGCTGGGCATGGATTTTGGAGAGCTCTGTGGTGGGCTGGGCTGTGGGAGCATCACCCCAGAGCCCAGGCTGAAATCCAGGACACCGCTCTGACACTGCCCAGCTGAAATGCAGCCAGGAGCCAAGAAATGCATCACAACACTGGAGCTTCTTTCATCTGTTCTTACACCTGCAGCCAGTTGTTCTGATATTACAATCATATTTCAAAAATATGCTATTTCCAATTTTGCAACAAATGACAACAAGACAAACTGACAAATGACAGCAAGAACTGTTTTTTTCAAGGAGAACATCTGAAATTCTGGATTTATCATGCTGCATGATCAAGGCAAAGGAGAAAATGAAGACTCCTTGATTTATCTTAACAGGGTTTGGAGCAACCTGGTCTAGTGGAAGGTGTCCCTGCCCATGGTAGGGGGTGGAATGAGATGACCTTTAAGGTCTCTCCCAAACCAATCTGGGATTCTTGGATTCTCTAACCACTTTGAGTTAATAAAAATTTAGAAACTACTGAAGATGATCCTCATCAAAACATTTCAGACAATACTTAAAAAATTTTGAGTGGCCTAACATTTTTAAATACCACCACTTCAAAATGTCAAAAACATTATACTACAGCAAAAGAATCCTACTGAGGGGGGAAAAAATCCAAACAAGTATTACTCATATTTATCAGGAATTGTGAGAAATTCATCTTTCACAGAGAAGCTCCAGTCATCTAGAAAATGTCACAGCCTTTTCTGGAGGAACTTGATGCCCTGCTTTTGTGTAGCCCCTAAATATTCCCCAGGTAACTTCCCCTTGTGCAGCTGCTGGATGGGGACAGAGCCACAGACAGGTCCCTTCATCCCACACAGGTCAATGGATGCTCCATCACCACCCAGGCAGTGATGCTGGGGAAAACACTGACAATGTCATTTGAAGACTTTGCCAAATGCTCAAGGGATCAGAATGAGCATTGCACAAATGTTTCTGACGGCTTGATTTTGCAATCCTGGTAATTTCTGTTTAACATGGTGTGCTCGCTCACCTCACTTTAAAATACAATTTCATGCAAAAGTTCACATGAGCACAAACAAGATTAAAACCTCCAAACATCAAAACATCCCTGCTACTCCGTGGAACAACTCACAGAAGCAACAGGTTGTCGCTCTCTAATTTCACACACATTTAGACAGTAGCAAGAGTCCTGATTCTTACAAATCTAGGGGTCTGCTTTAAACATGGGGAGAGTTCCAGATGCTTTCATCCCATGTCTGTCTCTATTATTTAAGTTTCTCGCCCCACTCATAACCTCTGTCCTGATCTTATCCTCCCTGACATCCCTCTGAAAGACTGGAAACAATTTTAATGTGAACATTTTCCATCAAGTACCTGGGATATTTTCTATCCTCCATCCACATGGGGAGATGATGACCCAAGAGCTGTCAGATTTCCCCTCTAGACCCAAGGGGCTCAGTTAGAAGCACACAGAAATTTTAATCCCAAATTTGTGCCTGGATGTAGTAAGAGGAGCACTCCTGTTCAAGCTGATGCACAGCAAACCCAGCTGTGTATTTCACACTTGACTTCCTATCCAAAAAGGCACCTGCATCTCATGTGAAACTGAACTGCAGCTTTCCCTCTTGGAGGGAAACAGGAAAATCAGAACTTCAGAAAGCACTGATAGGGTTACATTGCTTTTTTTTCCATAATTCTTACAGTGGGTCTCATGAGAATTGATTAATTTTGTGACATTTTCTGCTCTTTTTTACAATCACTGTCATGAGAATGATTTGTCAAGGCTCTAATGCGTAATACTTTTAGTATTCTGCACTACTGTGACCTTTACCTTCTTCTGTATATTTGATTGACTGACCACCCCACTTTGGATGTACAGCTTTCAGAAGATGGAAGCACACACCAGACACAGCAGCCACTGAATTATCACTGAAAAAATCACAACCCCTTGATAACTTTTACATTCTTCAGGGAAGACCCGATGCAATTTTAGTCATGTCATTGAAACTTTTTGACACAAAATGGAAATTTATAATATGGAATGTATTTAAGCAGTGTTTTCAAACATCAAGAGAGTGACAAATTTATGCACAAGGACTCTGATTTCACTAAGTTAATGCTCATAATCACCCAAACTCTCAAACTATCTGCTTATGCTTTCATAATGCTGTCACAGAATAAAGATTGCAATTCTATGAGATAAGGACTTAAAAAATTAAAAATTAAACCAGAAATGTGTTAAATTACCTCCCTGATAATTTAATAAATCCCACATAAATTCCATTTACAGGAAAAAAATATTAACTCCATAGTGCTAAACATTCAGAAGTCACAGGAAAGAATGGCAGTTACCAACAGCATCTGCTTCTCACTGGAGGACTTTGTAATCCATTTTAGAATATTCTTGGGTTCCTGGGAACCTAAAATTATGTTATCAATATATTAAACCTCACAGTCCTCATACTGATCATGCACATTCTGTTACTCCTCTATAATCACAGAAGTCTGCCATGGTGCACGTGCTGCCATGTGAAATCAGAATTTGCTGTTGTTTCTTTTTTCTCCACATTTATTCCTTTCCCATTACATCAGTTTCTGTGAGCTTCAAGCACCTGTCCATAAGCAGTAATGAGAGAAGGGAAATGGCAGAAGTTTTTGGAAGGGCTTTCAGCTAAGTACCAAACAGTCTGAAAGCTTATCTGGAGCTGGCACAAATCTCTTGAGTTTGTAAAATTAATTGGGCTGGAAGGTCTTCTGGGAATAAGGATATCTTTGTGAGTGATTTCAAGCTACTTCCTACTTGTGACAGGAAAATACTATACAAATATTTGTTTTGTATCAGATGACACATGGCAGCTACATCCCAGCTGTCTCAATCCACACTTTTAAAATGGTGTATTTCAAGGATTTTACGTGAATGGTGAGTTCCATAAATTCATCATGCTAAAATATTTCACAAAAAAACCTCAACACACTGCCAGGCTCAGCACTGCTGGTAGAAACTGGATTGTCAAAGTATGGTTTGCAAATTTGCAGAGTCATCCCCTACATGCTGCTTCCAAATCAACCATTTTCAGGACTCTGCCAAAACACAAACAGAATGCTCTGATCACACAAACTCTTGGTCACTTAAGGCTGAGAAATCTGTGGCCACTTCACAAAACCCACAAAAATATTACGCTTATTTGAAGCACAGCAATCTAAGCAATGAAAAGAGAGAACCCAGACACTCCTCTCCAAATGGCATTTAATTAGCACAACCTCAAAAGATTCAAGTTTGAAAGCAGCATCACTTAGGAACAGAATGCTGTTCTGAGACCTATAACCACTCTGCAATTCTGGCTGTTGAATTAAAGCAAAATATTCATGCTTTAAGATCATTTGAAAACCCACAACTTACTCACAGTGAAAAATATTTGGGCATGGCATTAGGGGATCTCCGGCTTCAAGCAGAACCTATCACATTTACACTTACTGTAATCAGACAAAATATGTAGAATGTAGTGCACAAATGTAATCTTCCTGGAATAGCCAATCCCCAAATGAATACTCCACTAATTGCTCAATGTAAAATAAAATGTAAAATAAAATGTAATGTAAATTGCTCAATGTAAAATAAAATAACATTTGGGGGAGCAGGGACCTCTACCTCTTCAAATGAGGACCGCCTACTGCCATATTATGATTTTATACACCTTTGGCTCAACAACCCTGTTAAGTTTCTGGTTTGTTTCCCATTTCAGGGAATGGAAAACCACATTCTCCCACAGCAGTCACAGCCTGATCTCCACGCAGTGCTCAGGAATGCAGATTTGCCACCAAATCCCTTCCACCAGTGCTGGCTGTGGCAAGAAGGACCCCGTGGTACCCTGGCACTCAGGGCAAACCACGAGCTTCTCCTCTGGAAGAAGGAAATGAGATGTTCTGGATGAGTTCCTTTCAGTTCCAGCAGGATCTGGACAATCCAAAGGACAAAAAACCTGAGGAAGGACAAGCTCCCATGCAATGTTCCAACCTGCAGAGAAATTCCTGTGGCAGGAGCTGCCCAGGCACCTCCCAGAGCTGCGCTGGTGCTCTGGGCTCCTCTGTGAGAGGGTGATGGATTTGTGCAGCCCCAAACTGCACGGGGAAAATGAGGAGGCTGCCCACAGGCTGCAGGACCAGGTTTAACTCCAGGGAATGTTCAGAGCACAGGTAAAGGAACAAAAGAGCCCTGTTTTCCTCTGGGGCATGAATGAATGACTATTGATCCCTCTGCCAGAGCGTGAGGAATGTGATTATGGAGGAGTGGGTACCTTTACTTGCTTTTCTTCAGCATTTTTTTTACTTCTGATCATTCTCTGTTTTTAAGTTACTTTCCTACAGCTTTGCTGAAGCTTATTCATGCACATTTACTTGCACAAATAACACGGGAGACAAGTAATTTAGTCCCAATAGGTTAATATCACCTTTGTTTATGAAGTTATGCCAGAATAGCTATTTCCATTTTACGCTGTGCAAGGTAAAGAACATTTTTCAAAGCTGAGACACTGACTGGAAGCTTATTTTCTTGTTCCAGGTGGTGAATAAAAATAACACGTAGAAGATGAACTACACCATTTTTAAAATCTTAAAGGATGTGTCTCTACTCATTGGTCAAGCTGAATTAACTTCCAGCCTCCAAGCCAAATGCAGGCTCGAGGAGGAGAGGAATAATTTAGTTACTGAATTGAAACACTGAGTAATCTAAAATTATGCAAATATTCTCTTTGCCCTTGCAAATCTTTACATACAAACTCTACTGGTCTTCACTCCTGAGTTTGCACCAGTATAGCTGTTTCATTTCTTCCAGAACTATGGCAACAAACATTTTTAGCTCAGGTTTTGTGCAATTATTTCCGTAGTCAAAGTATGTTCAGATTTTAAAATAGATTCTCAGGATTTTTAAAATTGAAATGAAATAAATTTACTTTAAAAATAAAGCTGCATTTAATATAAATGATGTCCAAGATGTACTGAGATATTTTTATTAAATTCACTAAAATACTGCAGGTATCTTTCATCCTGCTTTTCCAGAATTCTACATTATATAACTAACCCCTTGCAAGCATTCCTTTTACAACTATTGCACTCTGCAGTCCTCAACCATTTCTCAATACTAATACTGTACTTTTTGCAGCTGTTTAGAGTTGAGAGGTTTAAATCTACTGTAAGGCATTTCCCACATTGCTAAATTCATTATTATAAAGTTATCCAGGAAATATTCCAATGTATTCCCAGTAAGCACTTAACTCTGGTTTTAGAAGCTTAACATGCAAAACATCTGTCAATTCTGAAGTTTATTAAAAAGAGAAATACTGCTTCTTCTATAGATATTCCTTTGAAATAAATCTTTTCAGTATTTATCTACTATATCCTTTAACTGACATTTCCCTAACAGTAGCACTACATTGATAAGAATAGATCCAACAGACATTTATCAATTAGTATCTGAGCAGCTCAGTATGCTAAACAGAAATCCTGACTGTAATTTTATCCCCCTGCATATGTTTAGGAACTGGTACGTACTTAAGAAAACCTACTCACTTCCCTTGGGCTGTGGATGGATGTGACACAGACTCCCCTAATGTGAAGGAACTTAAAGATGACCAAGAAACTTATTTATATTCTCTTCAGGAAATAAATAATTTGTCCTTACTTCTTTCAAAAAGCCACCAAACTGCTCATACTTGAGAAGAAAATTAACCCCTTTACTGATTAATCACTAGGCAGCTTTGACTGGTGAAGAGAAAATTGTATTACAAATGAACAGCTACCTGTTATCAAATTACAAGGCATTTCCATCAAAGGACCCAGAAATGCAGCACATTGACCAGTTAACCTGTTTCCACTGACCTGGGGGGATTTTTCCAGTTAACAGCTTCTGAAGAATGCTGCCTTTTGATTCTTGTCTCTGACACAAAAATGATTGTCCCATTTAGCCACTGCTCTATCACATACATCAGAGAATCCTATTTACTCACACGCTACTGGAACATTAAAACACAATACTGTGATTGTCTCTGGAAAAAAATTCTAAAGATTGACTTTTTTCCTTTTTTTTTTTTTTTTTTTTTTTTTTTTGTAAAGGGAGTAAGATCAAAAGCTAACTTTAATAGATGTTTGACTAAGGTCACACTCCTAGGAAATGGAACATTGAAGATGAAAGAGAACAAATAGATTTGGGTTTTGATCTCAGCCAAATGCAACTGGCATTGTTTAGCTTTTATAAAATACTTCAACTTTAGGCCCTATCTGACTAAAAAGAATTGGTTGAAGGTTTCAATAGTTTGGTAAGACTTCAACATGTACCAACTTTTGGAAAAACATCTGAAGTATCTGACCAGATTTTTTTCTTACTGGAATGATGTCAGGTCAATTCTAAATACTTAACTTGTTGTTAAGGCTAGATGTATATAAACCATTTTAATAATATATTTTGCTAATTTTAGGCCAATTTAAGAGTTACCATCCACTGGAGCTGTAAAATCAGACCCACTGGTACTTCTAGTAAGAAATTACAGGGGAAAGTACAGAGCACTGAGAAAAGGAATTGGAATACTCAATTCAAAGAAGCAACTGTGTCCCTAACCCAGAGTGCAATTCAGATCCTTTTCCCAAATTATTTCACAGTTCTTGGGGACATCCACACTTGTAACTAAACAGAAGTAAGAGAGGAATGGATTACAATCTACAAACTATTACTTTCAAACTTGTCAGCAGTAATGGTGTTTGCTAACTGAAGACAACTTGCTTAATTAAGAAAAAAGATGAGATAACACTCATTAAAGCAATATGCTTAAAATCATTACTATTGCTAGAAAAAATTAATTATCATTAGCCACCAGAAGAACTGCAGAAACCTCTAAACCACTTGGTAGGCTACAAACTTTCCAAAGGAGTTCCATGAGCCCTGATAAAAAAATCAGCGACGGCAGGAAATGCCCCAACCCCAGGGTTCAAAACTGCCTTTTTAGTTTTTGATGAAAATTAATGATTTACACCACAAACTGTATCACAATAAAAATTACTGAATCTGAGTTATGCAAACATTTGCCCTCAGAAGCTCTACAGAAATTATATAAAGGGAAGAATTTCCTGCTCTTCCTTTCAAATTATTCTATCTCTGTATTACAGCAGCGACAAGGAGCTGATAAAAAAATCAGTGATGGCAGGAAATACCCCAGCCCCAGGGTTCAAAATTGCCTTTTTAGTGTTCTGATGAAAATTAATGATTTACACCACAAACTGTATCACAATAAAAATTACTGAATCTGAGTTATGCAAACATTTGCCCTCAGAAGCTCTACAGAAATTATATAAAGGGAAGAATTTCCTGCTCTTCCTTTCAAATTATTCTATCTCTGTATTACAGCAGCGACAAGGAGCTGATAAAAAAGCTGAGATATTTCTAAAGACACAAAGTCAGGTATTTATCATCATGAAATGTGACACAGCAAACCAGAAGCCCTAAAAGCAAAGTAGGGAAGGAAGAGGGGATTCTCCCCCACATTCCTCTCACTGCCTTTCTCCAGGGCCACTTAAAGCCCACCCCAAAGGCACCTTGGCAATGTGCTCTCCCACCTCCAGCCACAAATTCAACCACACCCAGGTTCTTTCTTTCTTTATACTCATTAGTTCTTAAAAAGGGAAAATATCTCAAACTTTCCTCTCTTTTGTTCTAGAAGGACATGGCCTGTTACACCTTTTGCTGTTATTTATTACTTTCTGTACCACAATTCTGCTGCTGAGGCAAGAAGCGATTTGCTGAGCCCACCTGGACACGGAGATCTCTGCAGGGCAGAAACCCCACCCAGCTGAGCTCTGACCCTCCCAGGCACAGAACACCTGCACCCAGCAACATTTCAGCTACGGCACTCCCAGGTATCACAAAAATGCACCTTTATTCACTAAACCTACCTGCAGGACCTCACCACACATCACAAACAAACCTGGTTCGTTCCTCTGCACCTCAGTTCACTGTCACCCGAAAAATTACAGCCCCATCTTCAGATCCCAGCCAGCCTCCAGTGCCAGCCAGCACTGACCCACAAACCTGATGCTTAAAACTCCCTGCCTCAAACCAGAAGGGCTAATGACTGACAGAAAAATAATACAAATCTAAAACAACTCGACTTCACACCAACACAGAAGAGCTGTTCAGCAGTGTTAAAATACCCTCTTTTCAAGGACAGAAAACAAGGATGGAAGCAAGCTGGATATTAGCTTAGGTATAAACTTATCCACCCCACATGGAGGGGGTTTTATTATATATAATGTGTATAGGTAAATAAGTAAATATATTCCACTCTTGTTGATGATCAACACCCAATGTGGAATTCCTGTTTCTCCTCAGTTTTATTTCTCCAGGCACTGAAAATTTTTGATTCTTCTTGAAGCCAGGAGTATTTTCATTTCTCTATCCTTAAGATATGAAGCCCATGAAAGTTCAATAAAAATTTCCTTTGTTTTAGCAGCTGAACATTTGCTATTCTGCATATCCCTCAAAGGACACAAAACCCTACAACAATAATTATAAAACACATTTAGGCATCACCAAAGCAGGTCTGGGTCTTGTCCATTTCACTGTCCAGCAGCACAAATCTGAATCTTGCTTTTTACACATTTCCCAAATAAAATTATCAGTCTAAAGATTAAACTGTGGAATTTGTGATTACTGGTATTTCCAAAGAAGCTCAAGAAAAATGTGCTAAAGGACAGAAAAAAAAAATTGCAATCAAACCAATTAGTAGAATGCTATACAAGGTATTCAGATGTATGGTAAATGAAGATATATCTTCAGTCTTCCAACTGTTCTGCTGGTAGGCTCAAGTTTCAAAATATTGTGCTTCTTAAACAATGAAATGAATAAATGCTTCACAATCTTTTGTGTCTGGTTCTGTGCAAGAAAAGGGATTTTTTAAAAAACAAGAGTGTATTTATGGATAAACATTAACTTCTATCAAATAAAAACCCGAAGACTACAAAGCAAAAATCAGAGCAAAATAGTGCTTGATTAATTTGGTTCTTAGCAGGAATATAAAAGGACCAGCCTGTGGAGGATATCATAAGACTGATTTATATTACAAACCCTGAACTATTGAGGTATATGCTTATATATCACATTTTATAAGAGGCATCATGGGATCACACCATCTGGTACAGAGACATCAATAACTGCACCTTTTACAAAATAACAGCCAGAGACCGAAAATGATCACGGCGAGGTTTTCTTTTGTGTTCTTTTTGAGTATGGAAATTTCCCAGTGAAAAGCAGGAGCACAGGAAGGTGCAGCAGGAGCAAAGCCCAGCCCTGGAGGGGCACAGGGGTCCCCACTCCCCCAGGCCCTGCAGACACAGGCAAGGGCAGCCACGTTTACTGAAGACATCATTGTTTTACTCTTGTCTGGATGATTAAATATTTTTGTCCTTGAACAAAAATATTTAGTCTCCAGTTGTAAGTGCAGAAAACAAACTCCCAGCAGGAAATGAGTTATTCTTCCCTTCCTGAAAGAACTCGTAATATGATGAGCATAACACCACCAATGATGGGATGAAATGGTGTTTTAAACTGTAGAAATAACAAATCTATTATGAATAATTCCTACCAGAAACCCTGGAAACTGGACAACCTACTGCCAGTTCTTGCTTTACGCAGTGAAAACAGAATATTAAGAAGGAAAACTGTACAACTGGATTTCTACTGGATTTACTCACAACTTCCAGTTTCACTCACTCACAGGTGCATAAGTGTTTCAGATTCTTGTATTTCCTTTTTGGCCAAACCAGACAGGAGGCAAAAATGCAAAGATGTGCTGTCCCCTGACACATTAGGATTAATTATGGGGAAAAGTAAATGAGAACTATTTCATCTTCAAAGTGCTTTCCTAAGACATTAACATCTAATAACAGTATTAAAGTCACATTATAGGTCTTTAATCTGTGGCGGTAATAATGCTGTCTAGTTTAATAAAAATACTCATTAAAATAAATATTTTGGCTATTCACTTTTAGGAGTTTGCAAAACTGTATTATTACCAAGTTGAAGACACTTTGGGATAGTTCAAACTAAATTTTGAGAGCAGCACTGCTGCAGCAACAGCAGCTTGGTTCCCTTTCCTTGCTTACCCATGATCTCCTAGAGAGAAATGAAACCAGCTTCAGCAGGATTTCTCATGTCAATACTTTTAAAAAAGAAAAAAAGCAATAGAAGTTGTCATGTATCTTGAAAGCAGTGACTAAGTAAATAATCACAAAGAAGCAGAGCTCAGGAATTGGGCACTTCTACAAACCTGATGCACAGACAAGGCAGTACCCAGCTCACCCAGAGACATTCCTCACCAAACTCTACTGGAATTCCAGCAGAGGGACCAGCTCTATTTCCAAACTGCAATAAGATAATTACTGTTTCACCAGGAATGGAATCTTTGAAGCAGGAGCTTCATGTCAAAGATTCCTGGCCCAGCCAGAGTGACACAGGTTATTGGTACCAACTCACTCTGACACATTTCATGAAACAATTCACTGCTGAGGATATTTAAATGGTAGTAAATAATGTTCACTGCTCTAAGAACTGCCCTTTTAATTTGCTAAGGAGTTTGAAAAGGCATCATAACTTCTTGCTGGGTTACATTTACAAAATTGAGTGTCAGCTTCCAAGTTTTGGGAGCTGTGATAGTTGAACATTCATCTGCAACACTGCAGGCACAGCATTAGCCAATGAGAGGTTAATTAATTAAGTTGTTTACCAAAAGTAAGAAATAAAACAAGCATATTTTTGCTGCTGGCTTCACAGAAAGTGCAATCAGCATTTTCAGAGTGCAAGGTAGTCTCTCTTTGTGATTGTTTTTGGCTGGCTGACATTTTCTTGCCAACAATGTGTTATTGCTTGCTCTTTTTTTTCAACAATTATTAAACTGAAGTAGCTGAAAGGCTTCTAAATAATATTCCAGCCCTGTCTTAACTCAGCACTTGGAATTCCCCTGATTTTGTTTTATGAACTCTATGTCTCCTCTTTTTCCCCACACAGCACCTTGGTACAGGGGCAGATGGAAGCTGGATAATCTCAATTACAGGTGATGGCAGATGAGGTGAACTGGTACAAAGAACAATGTCTTTCCTTTGAGATTTCTGCTCTTTATCTTTCTTGGAGAGCTCATTCCTGTTGGCCTGGACTGGTGCATTTGATGAATGGGTCAGCAGCAAGGGTCTGTGTGAGCAAATGAGTAAGATGCACATCCCATCCCTCAAACCATAATGAAAATCTTTATGAGATTGGATTCATGCTTTGAGATGACCTCAGAATATGTTCCTGCTTTTTTACATATTACAATTTAGTTATCCAGTAACAGCATGAAGTGCCAGCACCAACCATTCCTGAGAGCTGGGAAGGCAACTCACACAGGGATATCTTACAGAGATACTTGAATTAATTTTTAAAACTCCATAAAACAACAGTAAGACAGACTTTTCTAAACACGAGTGTTCATATAATTTCTTTGAAGCAACACAGCTGCTGCCAAAAAAGCTGGTTTCATGGGCAGAAAATGATCTAAATTGACACAAGTTGCTCAGTCCTATCTTTTTTTCTTAATTAGCATGTAATAAGACCACAGAACTGATCTACAAGAAACACCTGTCTATATCTGAGAGCAAAGGATGACATTATTTCTGCTTAATTACCAGCACCCATACTCACACCTCTGCATTGCCAGAACTGACCAGATTTACCCCAGGTGGGATCTTCTTTCTCTAAACCTCACTTGCAAATTTGCTACTAGTGACTAACTGCAGAAAAAGTTGCCAAAATCCCCTTGACACCTTGTGAGAAGGATCAAGGTGAGTCTCAAAAACTTCTCTCGTTAAACCTGTTACAGAAGTTCCTCCCAAAACAGTTTGTTATCACAAAAGTAAGTATTTCAGAAGTTCTTGGTGAGTTTTTCATTGAAATTTATTATCTCTAAAAGCTGCTGGTTGATAATTTAGTGACATGAACTGAAAATTATTCAGTAAAATCATTCACTTTGCTCAACCCATGGCTCAAGCTTATATTTCCTCAGCAAGGCCATTGATTGATATAAATGATATTTAGCAAGTGGAGATTCATTCTTTCATTCTTTCTTTTTCATGATGGAAAAAGACCTAATTTTCTTTCAATCATTAAAAGCCAAGAATAACTATACCCAAAAGAAGGTGAAAAAGTACAACAAAAATACGTATCAACTACTATGGTCTGGACAATGAAATCCAAGAATATGATGAAGAATATACACAATCAGCACATAATTTATTGATTGCCCCTTCTCCAACGAAGGGCCATCAGCTAGTTTAAAAGTAAAATTACATACTAAAATAACAGCAGAGAGAGAAAAAAATTATGAGGGTCATGCAAGGGGAAAAAGATGTATCTTCAGCAAAGATTTTTAAATGAGATGGAGAGTCAATGAGGCAGAGAAATGCAGGAAAGCCCTTCCAGAAAGAATTGCAGAAAAGCAGGTTCTTTTAGCATTAGCAGTGAAATGTGTAGTGGCAGCATGGGAAAGAAAAGGGAAAAAGCAAAGCAGACACTCCTGAACTGCCCTAATCCTGCTTTTTAGAATATCTATTAATTACATTAGCATAATGGAAGTTGTCTGAAAGGCCAGACAAAACCAGGAGAAGAAAATAAATGACTTGTGCTAACAGATGTGCTGACAGGTTACACGGCTGCAAAGGTGAGCTCCAGTTGTGCCCAAGCCATGGACTGCATCACCCAGCTCTCCCTGAGCCTGCAAACCTCCTCCCAAATCCCAATGCCTGCCCTGCTGCCTGCACAGCACCTCCACAGCAAATCTGTGCTGCTGCCACATCACTGATGTCACTCCTGTCCCTGCTGGGGACCGGCCCGTTCCCGGTCACCGGCTCCAGCTGCTGCACTCGGGGTCAAGGCAGGAAAAAAGGCAACAGGTGAAAGAAAAATGGCAAGTGCTTGACCACAGAAATAAAGTTCAAAGGATTTGCAGCAGTAGGCAGAAAGTTTAACACGAACGGGAAGGCAAAAAGGTCATTTTTGAACAGCATGAATGAATAAATAAATAAATAAATAAATGCTGGGATCATTTGCTGGGTGTGGGATGAATTCTCCATCAGCTGAATCCCTGAGCTGGGCCTGGCTGTGCTCCTCAGGTACTGATGGAGCTCAGCTGGAAGTGCAGGCTTCTCCCAGGTGGAATTTCCCAGCCCTGGTGACACGGGAGGGTTTCAGTGAACAATCCCATGCAGCCCATGAGCAATCCAGGCCCACGGACTGCCCTTGCACTGCAGATTTACCCCACAGAGTGTAAAATTCCTTGTAGGAGACTCAGAATTATTCCTTAGAATATGGCATCATTTGTGTACTATGGACGTAAACAGACTGCCTCAATAATTATGTACACAGTTATTCTGGGGTTTTAATGCTTCGGTGAAATATAAACGTTTTAAGAAAAATTATTCTAATGGTTTGTTTAGTTGCACATGTCCCCCACAAACACATTTCTCCAAAAAAACCATATTTAGAGCAAGCAAGAAGGTTTAAACCTGCACCCTAATGGCTGGTTTGTATAAAATGTATTAAAAATTTCACTGTGCCTCATGACCAGAGCAACTTTCTGGTGCCAGCCCATTGCACCCACCCAATTATTCTGTGATTCTGTAATCTGTGAACTCTGCACTGCTGAGGTCACAGAACTGTTCAGGTCATCTCCACATGGAGTGGGAGAAACCTCCTCACACAGTGCTCCATCCTAAGACACACAAAGCTCAGCCCCCCACAATGACACCCACACACTCCAGGTGAAAATCTAAATACTAAACAAGAATAAATTCTGTTTCTAGAGAATTCATTGTAGTGACTGAGAACATGGCACTGATTTATATATAACTTTTCATAACAATAACCTTGCAGATGTATTTGAAGAGCAGGCAATGACAATACCAAACTGAGCTGTTTTCAAACATTGCTTGAATGTTTTTCCTTCGATTGTCAAGTGCAACGAAATAAAAAAAAATACAAATTATTCAACTGTGAAATCGTATTTAAATCTCAGACTTTCTCTGGCTGTTAGAACACCTCAGCCCAGTTCCAGAGCAGTTCCCCGACCTGCAGAATTTGGATGTTAATTCAGCTGTGAGCCTGCCCCAGCCCTGCTGTGGCCACAGGGATGGCAGTGCAGACCCAGGACTGCATTAGCCAGGCTGTGAGCAGCTGATGAGCTGTGCTGATTCATTTCCAGACAGATCTACTTGGAGATGATTGGGTTTCAATCCTTGACCTACAGAATTTTAAGCATCGCTTCACTCATATTAGAGATTTTGTATATAGACAAAATATGGATTATGGATGACTTCTAACTCAGCAGGAACAAAAGTCCTTTGCAGTCAAGATTATTTATTGTACTGAAGATTTGTTTAACAACAAAAATTTTTAAAAAATCCTTCCCAACTCAACTGTAAATTAAGTTTAAAGTTGGTAAAACTTATTGTTGTTAAGTACATAAATAACTGAAGTGGGAATGTGTACCAGAATTTAAATATACAGACACCAACAGCTTCTCCTATGAATTCTCCTATCAGAAATAAAAAACTCCCATTTCTCACGTTCAGTCTACTCCTCTCTCCTGTTTCTTTCAGTGAACAGCTCATACCTTGTTTGTTGGAAAAAGCCTGAAAGAAACCTTAAAATGATAAATTACCACTAGATTAAGGAGAAAATACACAAGAAATCCACTGAATGGCTGAGGCTGGACAGGACCTCTGGAGACCACGTAAGCCCAACCCTCCCCTTTGAGAAAGAGTCACCTGGAGCAGATTTCCCAGGACAGAGTCCAGGTGGGTCTGGGGATGTGCAAGGATGGAGATTCCAGCCCAGGGAGCTGCAGTGGTTACCATTCCTCCCAGCCAGCTGTGCTGCTGCCCAGCTCTCCTTGGGCTGGTTACTCAGTCAAACTAAAAATCAGCACTGAAAGCAGGCAAAACTGTTCATATTACAAAGAAGGAAGAACCACATTGATGCAGAAAAAACACATTGGTTTAGCTAATGAGCACTAACAGAAAAACAGAGCATGGAGAGTGTTCTACCAGCTCTCCTAACTCACTTCTAAACATCTGTCTGTTTACACCAAGAAAATGCAGATTTTTTGTGGAACACGTGGGAAAGAACACTATCCCTGCAACTGAGCCATCACTGCAGCCACTGTCCTCATCTTTGTCACCAGCTCTGACACTGCCCCATGACAGGAGAGCACAGACCCAGAACCTCTGCTCTATCTTCCCAAAATCAACCCTCAAAGTTAACCCTTCCTCTGCTTAGAACAATTAAAAAATCCCTACAATTGCCAGTTCAGATGTATTTGTTAGCAAACGCTATCCAGTGAGCATGCCCCATGCATTTATTTTCCTTTCCCAGAAGGAAAGTTTCTCAAGCACATAAATAAGGTAAACAAATGTTTTAGGCGGCAGCAGAAAATCAAACTCACCCTTTGTTAATAACCCCTGTGTTAAAATAACACCACGTATTTTTTTATTTCAAGTATGAGCATTTACATGACAAAATAGGTCATTTAATTCCACATATTTGAGTTGTGATTACAGTGCACTAACTTGTGATTACCCTTATTGTGACATCCCTAAATCAGTGACAATGGAAAAGTTCTAAGAACACATCATGCAAACAAACCAGGGAGGCTCAACAGTCAGAAAGCAAACCTGGCAATACTTAAATATCAAGTAGATAGACTGCCACGATTGCTCAAGAGGAAATCAAAATTAATATCAGAAAATACCATGCTAGGGTCAAACAAGAATATTTATAATGAGACTTGTACAGACTAATATTTGCATACACATTTCTGTATGCATATATATGTGTGTGTGTATCTATATAGATATGTATGTATATATATGTATGTGTATATATTTTTTTTAAATCTGATCTTTGGTTTTAACCTCACAAAAAGAGAAATGAAAGGAAAACAGATTGCATTACAATGGAGGCCAAAAGAACCACCCTGCATTTATGATCCCTGTGTGGTATTTCAAATTTGTGTTTCACTTGGGAAAGACACAAGCCCTGTTTGCTCCCTGTACCTTGGTGCATTTATGAGCCAGAACTTCCTGCAGGAAAACAACCTGGGCTAGGAAAGGCCCACCTTGGGGAGGAGGAGGAGAAGCAGCAATTGGAGGATGTCACAACTGTACCTCCAGCCCCTTTAGCTTTGCACATGATTGTTGCAGCTTCAAGATTCCATGTTACATCTTTAATTGTGGGCATTTAGCAGACTGCCTCTTATTATTAAGATACTGCTGAATTTTATTGTCAGTGTGGCCACAGGACAAGGCTAATAATTACCAGCACCAGAAGCAGCTTGTGGTTTTATATTACATTGAGGTAAATTACACTGGAATTAGAGTGGATTACTTTTATCAAATGGGGAATAAGCTGTTAATTAACTCCCTGCTGTAGCAATCTTTTTCTGAGCTTGCAACTGTTATTAGCTCTAGATTAAACTGTTGAATTAATTTCCCACTTACTTACTATTTCAAGAGTTTTTAATTTACCTGGCAGCAGTTTTAATGGGAAATTGTATTAGTGAGCATAAATTGTTTTTGGGAAGGGTAAACAGTTTGTGATAATGTTTATTAAGTCGTTTTGTTTGAGCAAAAATATAATTGCAGTTTTAATTAGTGCATGCTTGTTGGAGCATTAGGTTTGAGATTACATTATGGCATTCTGAGGAAACCATCGCCCAGGTAATCCCAGCATTTATGAGTGAGAGCAAAGGGAAAAGCTGGGTCAACCCTGCCCAGCCCTGGGGGTGCACACAAACACACACAGACACTCAAATTGACACAAACACACACCCAAATTCACACAAACACACACAGACACTCAAATTCACACAAACACACACCCAAATTCACACAAACACACACAGACACTCAAATTCACACAAACACACACCCAAATTCACACACACACACACACAGACACTCAAATTCACACAAACACACACCCAAACTCACACACACACCCAAATTCACACAAACACACACAGACACTCAAATTCACACAAACACACACCCAAATTCACACAAACACACACAAACACACACCTAAATTCACAAACACACACCCAAATTCACACAAACACACACAAAAACTCAAATTCACACACACACCTAAACTCACAAACACACACCCAAATTCACACAAACACAAAAACTCAAATTCACACAAACACACACCTAAATGCACAAACACACACCCAAATTCACACAAACACAAAAACTCAAATTCACACAAACACACACCCAAATTCACACAAACACACACAGACACCCAAATTCACACCAACACACACCTAAACTCACAAACACACCCCCAAATTCACACAAACACCCGATCCAGCAGGTTCAGAAAAGGGCCAGGTGGTCTCTGAGCTCTCTGCCCCCGGCTCAGCCTCAGCACTGCTCTCCCCACTCACCAGGCTCCCTGTATTTTTCTCTCTGTAATAGAAGTTCCCTGCTCAGGAAAGATTTGTAAGAACTAGACATGTAGACACATTTCAGCTCAAAAGTGACCTAGGAAAGGAAAGTTACCTGGGTCACCCCCAGCCCCATCTCCAGGTGCTGAACTGTGCAACCCACTGGCTGCCAGGCTGAAAAGAGCATTTTCTGACCATGGTTGTGGCTGGAAAAGCATGATCTAGCAACAGATATGGGTGTAAGCAACTCCATCACAGCCTAAAACCAGCCATAAACACACAACTCAATTAACATTTGTTCTTGGGCTTTGTTTCCCTCCATCAGCACTTTTTTTGCCATACTGCATTCGAGGTGTGGTCAATGATAGAAACCATTAAATGGTCTTCAAAAAGTCTGTAATAGGCCTTTTTTTAATCCAAACATTAACATAAAAATGTTCAACTGAAGTTTATTCAATTAATTTTGGTTCTCAATTTATAAAGATTTTACTATTCATGCAAAGGAAAATGAGAATTAAGATGCAATGTGCTGACATGGAGTGGAGTTTTACAGCCTTTTTAATACAGATGTAATTTTAAAAATAATAGGTTTAAAATAGTAAAAAACCAAAAACTAATAGTTTTGCTAAATTACCTTTTTATTACATGGTTTCAATTAGCATTCCCTCATCCTCCCACCCAACATGCAGATTGTTCTCTCGTTGCTCTGAAGGAAATTATGAGATGATAGAAGTACAGAAGATACTTCAACCAAATGTTAGAGCCTCAATTGAAAACACAAGTACACAGCATTCCCAGAATGATTTGTTGCAGCAAATTCTATAAAAGTTAACAGTTCCTAAAGATGTGTATAACTTATGGAGCATTGTTCTTGCATATGGTAATAGATTATCCTCCTAAACTCATCGGTTATTACATTTAATATGCACTATGCTAAAAATTACAAACAATAAAATGCTTTCATCCTGACTCTGGTTTTTCATGTCTTTGAAGCCACCAGAAAGCTGAGGTGGTTTTAGTTAAGGTATTACTCTACAGCATGAGGAAAATGTTATACTGCAGGTGCAGGGAAGATTTAATCCACATGTTGTGAGGTTCCGTATGGATATAAACAGTGGATTAATCCTTGGGTCCCTTCACTTCTGACTCTCCCAGTCAGAAGAAAAATGGCCTAATTCTGAAATTGTATGGTTCCCTGTGTTGTCAACAGCCTCTATTTCATCTGCAGAAGGTTCTGTGAGACAGAGCCCAACTGATCACCATTTCATCATCATTTATAACACGAAAGATCACAAAATATGTGGGAATATCCATACTGAGGGAAAGAGCAGAGGTCACTGCTGCAGACATAAACGAGCCCAGCCCCATAAAACCCACTCAGCCTTTCCTGCAGGACTTCCCAACTGACCCACCACCACACTGAGCTCAGGCAGCTCAGCTAATTCAAGGGAACAGAGACTCAAACCCTGTTCAAGAATGCTCTGAACACCTGAAATCAAATTTCAAGGTGTTCTAGTAGGACCAAATTTAATGCCTACTTGAGTACATAAAGTATTAATTCTCTTCCCTGATCTAATGAGTAGCTTTTAATGCTCAAGATTCCATAGCTAAAGTTCACATTTGGAAACTCCAAATACCTTCTCAATACCTTTTTAAATTATCCTCCTCTTAAGGCATAAATATTTTACCGTAACAAAATCAGTTTTATTTCCAGAAAGACTGTAATATAATATTAAATACTGATACATAAATCCATAGGGCTTAAGATTTCCACAAAGAAATCTTTTTGTCACCTCGTATTCTGTGTTCTCAAACAGGAAAGGACATTTATGGTAAAGAATGCTCAGAAAAAGGGAAGTCTGTGACCACAACAGAGCAGAACTAGAATCCATTTCCAAACCCACCTTACTAAGGGATTCAATCCATGTAACTTTTCAACATCTCTTTTGTCGATTTTTTTAAGAAAAGAGAGTAACCTAATTAGAACAAATACCTGAAAGATTTCTTTGGACAATTTCCTATTTATCCATCAGCAATATGTCCTATTTTATGTAGTATCTTTGTATCTTATGCTCCACGATGGCATTCCCTAAAAAGAATATTTGTCAAATATAAACCTGTCAGGCTACAGCAGATCTGTGTTAAGATTAGCTCTCTATTCCACACCAATCTGCCTGACACAAATATTACAGAAGTTAAAAACACGAGCAGGTTCAATCACTCTGTCCAGAATACAAAACCAGAGCTGTTAGAGGGAAAAGTTTTCGTTTCTTTTCTTAGAAACTTCATAGAAGAGAAACCTCTTGAGAGATTTATGGCAATCTGCAGAGCTCGATTTGATATGATGGTTTTTAGGTATGTACAAACACACACACAAATCAATGGAAATCAGCACGGACTTTCCTACTAAGTCAGACAGCAATTTTATAGTTAGACAGCAATTTTATAGTTGTAATTCTGTCTAAGAGCAGCAAATTTCAGACAGATGTATGAAACAAAAGCTAATCACAGCTTAGAACCAGAGCTAAAACCAGCCATTCATTCACATGGGATACAAATAGCAATAATAAACACCTTGGATTTGAGGAGTCCTGAGCTTTGCAAACTTAACTTGTGTTTCATCAGGAAAAAAAAAAAATAACAAAGTCCTTAAATCTGGAAAAAAAAAGAACTATTTAAAGCACATATACACTACTGAAACTGAATTTAACAATACTGAGAATCTGGGAATAAAGAGACCACTAACAATATAAAAATGCTTAAAGAGGGTAACAAGAAAGCAAGGTTCAGACGTCTCAGCAGGTTCACAAGCCTGTCTTTTAGGACTGTCTCCAGGTGGAGCTTTGGACACAGGGAGAGGATGCACAGAAGGACACTGAGCTCCCTGAGGAGCTGCAGAGAGTTTCCCCCTCTCCAGGACAGCTGGGGATCAGCAGAGGCAGGAAGGGCTCCCGCGACAGGCGGTGACAGCAGCCCCAGCCCTGTTGTGTCTGAGGCAGGTACGCTGTAAAATTTCAATGATGCCTTTAAATTCTAATGGTTTCAAGCTGCTGTAAACTTCTGCAGCCATCAAAAATAATCTGTCATGGGACTAAGGGGTATGAACATCATGTCAGAGCCACTCTGCTGTTAGATTTATTGGAGGGTAAAGCATGTCATTTATGCATCAACTCACAGGAGAAAAAAGCAATCCCTATGAAGTCAATCTAATAATAGACTGGAAAGCAATGATTACTGTTTCATGTGCAGCAGCTATTTGTAGCAGAAGTTGGCCTAATTCAGCAGGCCTTGCCTGTCAGAGCTCTGGGATTAGCAAGTGTTTAGATGAAAATCTATCGGGAAACATCAGGAAATGTTTTAATGAAGAACAAAAGTCTTCATTGTTACATTTAATATTTGCTGAAACTTTTCCATTTGCACCGCTACATTTCTAAAAAGCTTACTGGAAGTGACATCCCAAATAGAATACAAATGTTGAGGGACTGCAACTTCAAATTATCTTCCACCGTTCTCTGCAATTTCTCTGCAAAAATCTGCTCTCACTCTTCTCCTGTGGGCGGAATGCCCTGAAATTGAGTGCAAGAATTTTTAAAGACATGACTAATAATCATGGCCTCACTGTACTACACACATTTTCCACCATCTAAATATTTCGTACCTATTGACTAATCAACCTCGTCAGTCCCCACATGGCATCATCCAAGTGCTGGCATCATTCTGGGCAGTGGAACAGGATGACAGACAGCTGCCAGTCAAACCCAGACACTCGGAAATTGGCACGATGGCAACGGGGCACCAGAAGATGCCAAGTGAGTCCCCAGCCCTGTGCCAGGAGCCAGGCACCTGGGAATGCCTTAACATTCTCACTTTTTGAAACTATTTAAAAAATAAAAAATCTCAAATCCCTTAATTAGGTTCAAGTTCCAGTGTTAAGCAACCCTCGGGAAGAGGCCGCCTTTCATCTTCATCCATTAAGCAAAATTAAAGCTAACCCAGAGAAGATATTTCAATTGCCTTTCACTTAAAGACATCATAGAACACAATGAATGTCTCAAACTGAGAAACCAAGACATTCCTATCTAAAGGAAAAATCAGGAGTTAATCTGATTAATACATACATTGCATAGTTAATTGTCTCCAGTGAAATTCCCAGCAAAGAATGAAATAGAGAAAGTAAGACCTTGCAGTGAATTTAGGAGACACTGAGGGAATATTTAGCCACACCACAAGTTCACAGCTCTACCAGAAAATGACCCAACCAGCAGGAAAGCATCTGCAGCTCCTGGTATTTCTTCTAAAAGTGCAGAAATGGGCAAACACAGACTGCTCCACCTGAAGTAAATACTGACATGGTTACAAGTCTGGACTGGCAAGATCAGTGCCAACCTACTCTAGCTCATCAATTTCAATGAAGATCATGAATTTTCAGAATCAGAGTTAAACCAAGATCAACCAACATTGCATCCATTCTGCACTTCAGAAAAACCTTCATTTTTAATCTGATATTTAATATAAAAAACTAAGAGGAAATTATTATATTTTATTCCAACTGCTTGATGAAATTAATCTTGATAACTCCTTTTAGACACAGGATAGCTCCTTTTACACAAACTGAATTTGTTTTATTTTGTAAAATAAACATGCATCAAGCTGAAAAAAATGAAAGGTGAGGCTGAAACAGTTCAAAGTTTCTTGAGCACATTTTAAAAGGGACAGTTATGGATGCTTTGTATTTGTGAAAAATCATTTCACCACAGTATTTAACTGCTCCCCCAACCACAGCTGAATGGCATCCCAGAAAATCCACTGCAAAATTCCCATTTATAACTTCACAGATGTGTAAGAGCACACTTTGATGATGCAGAAGATGCAAGTATTGCAGCTGTATTACTGGTTATCATCTTGCAAAAAATACATGAGTGATAACTCATGTTAGCTGTCACAGTTCACCCATTATTTGGAGACCAGTATATTTTTTTTGAGCTGGGTGAAAACAGAAAATAAACTTGCTGTCAAGACCAGCTAGTTCCTCAATTAACACAGTGCCTAATCATCTTAGCTTTGAACAATATGCAGGTAGGAAATCCGAAAACTAAGCCATATTTTACTGTCTCCTAAACTATTTTGATCTCAGTATCATTTTCACTGTATCAGCACAGAGGTCCTACAGGGATATCACACAAATGCAGCCTTGGACCAGTGCTGCTCCAGAGATCAGAATCTGAACATCACTCTGACCATTCCTCCTCAAATTCCTGATCCTGATTCCTGGCAGACAACCTTCAGATCCTGAGGGCTTTGCTGAACTTCCAGGGATGAGATTTCTCTCTCATCCCAGCCTTTTCCAACCCTCCTCTTGCTGCAGGTGGCACAGACAGGACTGGCTTGAGCACAGGGAACCCACCCAAAGCGACCCCAGGATTTACTGCTTCCTCTCTCCATCTCTTTTGTATCTCTTCTCTTTATTGCCTGGAAATAAACACTAACTTGAAAGGAAAAGAAAAATGATCATGGAGCAGTTTCTGGGATGGCTCTGCTTTTTCAACCAGGAGGAAGAAGGTGCAGAGGATTTTGGAGAGGGCCATGGTGTGGGAATGGCTCAGCGAATTAATTGAGGGCAACCTTAAGGTCAGCACAAATTGTGGTGCAGACATAAAAGTCCAGGGCAAAAAAAGAAAAAAGGAAAGGCAGTCAGGTGATGCAAGGAAAAAGGGAGATCAGTAGAGACACAACAGAAAGGGAAGGATGTGTCCATATCAATGGGCAAAAAAACTCTTTCCAGGATATTTTCCTAAGTGTAATCTACAATGAAAAAGTCCCATAAATGAACATAAATTCCCAACAGCATTAGGACTCATGCTTAGCTAATGTAGACTGATAAGCTACTCTGAAGAAATATTATCTGTAATTAAAATTTGTAATGAACCGGTTCCAAAACAGGAAAGCCAAAACAATTCATGGTGCATTTCCTTGACGTTTAACAGGTTTGAATAAGAGATTCTACTGACGAGTTTTCAGCAATCTAACCCAGCTACAAACACAAAACAGCCTTCTGAAGCTTAACACTGAGTAATCTAATAAATTGCAGGAGAAGAACTTGAGATCAGTATATCCATATATTACACAGGAGTCCAGAGGAAGGGAAGTACTAAACCCACCAGGGCAGAGCCCTCTGAATTGCCACTGCGAGCTGGCAAACTTTTCTGGGTCAGCTGCATTTGAATAATAGGGTGTTCTTAGCCCAAATAACCTATTGACTTCCACACCTAAGAAAATGGAGAGGCTCTTTCAAGTGCCTCCTAGACTTAGCAGCTGTTGCTCTGACACTGTCAGCAACGCATCCATCTTCATCACAGTATGAGCCTTTCAACTTCCCTTTCTTCCTCCTTCCTTCCACCCATCACCTCCCAGCTCGATGTGAGCAGGAGTTCAGGCAACCTCCCTGCTCTCTCCTGCATGATCCCTCTTTGTTTTAGTATCTGATATATGTACATCTCCCAGTTTTTGTCCTGCACCTGTACCTGGATGCCTTTGGGAGGTGCCTTCAGGCTGGTTTTGCTCTGCTGTTCTGAAGCACTCTGCTGCAGCAACTCCCCTGTAACTTGCCTTGCCCATCACCACAGGCACTTTGCTTTTTATCCTCATTATTCTTTTTTGATTTTTCTTTGCTTGAAATAAAAGCCTCCATATGTTTTGCTCTTCTTTTATTGGAAGATGTTAATGCTGTGTACCAGAGGGCACAGTCAGATGAGGGATTGCCATTTGGACAGAATTATACACCCAATTACTGCCTAGGGTATATCACCTGTATGAGTGCTTTCAGCACATCTCAGATCTGTTTCTGGCAGAATTGAAGGCAATATTTTACTGCTGGAAAACAATATTCAGTGCTTTCCAAAAGAGTATTTTTTCTGTCAAAGTCATTCAAATTACCTAGTACTTAATGGCCTACAATTCACTGTAGATATATTTCTAGTTCTTAAAAATGTGACCCATCTGAATTGTAAGTGCTTTTAAAACAAGAGCTCAGCCATATGCAGTTTTAGTTAATTTAAAACCATATTCAAACTCTTCTCCTCATTTGAGTTCTCACCTGAAAAAGGGAACTATTACTTTAAATGTATAGATCATAACAGATCAGGAGTTCCTTAAAAAGAAACCAGTCCAGTTTCACCAGCAAGACACGAGGAGGTTGCACATCTGAAACAGTTTTGTTGTGCTGGGTAATTCACATCCACCGAGTGGATGAGCTGAAATAAGCATAATAAATGAAAGAGAATAAAATAAAAAACAATTTCACACTAAGGGAAGGCTTGACTTATAGAAAGTGGCAGCTCTGATGGCCCAAGGCATAGAATTAGTTTTGCCACTCAATAATTTGACTGATTCACTCGAGTGGCCAGAAAAGGACATTTTCTGCCTGATTTCAGTGTAATGAAGTCACCTGCTCTGTGACTGCCAGGGCCAAACCAAGTGCAGCACCAGCACCAGGCTTGTTGCTCGTGTGAGACCCAGCTACAGCTGCACATTTGTATTTTTACATGTGAAACCATACAAGCACCATGAAAATTACCTGTTCCATTCACTCCCCTATTTACAGAGAGCTTGGGGCCACAGCTGGGATGTTCTCTCACTTCTGATCCCAGCAAAGAGCCTGTGCTTTGCTTCTTTTTTAACAAAGGAGGTGATGAAGGCAAAGACAGAAAAAATGAAGTCATTCCAAGGGACTAGAAACATATATGACATTTTTTCTTAATTAGGAATGATTATGAAATTTTTATGAACAATTAAAGCAGATTTTACATTAAATTTATGAAACATCCATTAAATTTAATTTTCCTCCTCACACATCTTGTATAAAAAGACTGTAATATACAGGCAGAGATTTGGGAACACATCTAAACAACTTGCATGACATGATGTCAGTTTTATTCCTGCTTTGCTGATCTGGGGTCAGACTGGTAAATGTAATATATGTGCTCATCTTTAGGCATATGCCCAGTTTCACTGGTTATTATTTACAGCTAACCTTTCAGGGTAATGACTGTATACTGCATGTCAAAGGAACAAAATGTTATACTGCTACTGAAGAGAATATTTTCTTCCTTTTATGCAAATATTAGATTGAGACTGCCTCAGTCAGGAGAGATAATCCATTTAGAAATATTATTATTATTATTATTATCAAAGCACATCCAATCAATATGCAAATGCAAAAAAAACCCCAGCAATTAAGCATTTTAATTTTTACAATTGTTCAACAGTAAAAACAAAGATGTAATGTGCATCAGAATGATTTATCATTTTACAACCAATTTTCTACTTGACATATGTTAGTGCATGATTCATCTACATTTTTCAAAATCAAAGTCCATGATCTGGGAAACTAATTCTGGTAATAAAATGAAAAGGTGACCTTGCTTAATTTAATAAGTCTGTGTAGAAATACTCTTTCAACATGTTAAAAAATTACAAAAAGGTTATCATAGCTTGCTTTCATGGGAGAGCACCTTTTCCAGCTCATTTCTCAGGCCTTTACTGTAATTCATTAGATTACATAAAAACAATGTAGATCATTATATTTTAATAAAGGCTTTCTTTTCCTAATAAAATATCCGTCATTTATATTCAGACATGTATTATATAAAATGCTTCTCTTTCTGAAGTGCAGCTTTTCATATTCAAGTCACAGGAGGCTGGTAGCTGGAGGAATTTCTAATTTTTTGCAAAGGATTTTCAGCATGAATTTGGTTTCTAGATTGAATCCTCCAGAACTGCAGCCCTACATTTATCTTTCAGAGAGGCCCAACCCAGGATCAGCAACAGCAGCTGCCCCCAGCAAACCCTGAGGCCTCTCTGTTCAGCAGAGGATGGTGCACAATAAATATTACACTCATTAATCTGCTTGTTTTGCTTTACACCAATTAATGTCCCTTGTGATAAAACAGTTTATACAACTATACAACTATGCAACCTTTATAAAACTGCACAACTAAAATGGTTTGTACAACACAAACACATTTCCAGAGAAATCCTACTACAACCTCACTTAATGAGAGTGATCAGGCAATCAATCTATTTCAGTTATTCTCGCTTCCAAATAAAAACGTGCACCTCCTCAGACTGCTCAGAAAGAGATGTTTCCTGTTCATCACAAATTCTAATTTGTTGCCAGCCCCTGGCAGCACTTTTTTGCTTGGGAGGGCTGAGGGAAGAGCACATTGCTCCTGGGCAGGAGGAGCCACCACTCCGGCCAAGGAGTGATCTGGGATCAGGCACTGACTGCATCTGCAGCTTTGCAAAGGATCCTTACAGAACCTGTTCTCCAAAACTCTGTGGGGAGTAGGAAAACACTTGTGTTTAAGACACCAAGTAATCCAAGCCAAATCATTGGGATTATTTGTTTGCTGATCTTAAATCACACTGAAGCATTTCCCTCGTGTACGACTCCACAGCTGTGGGACAAGGACCAGAGAACACACATTTAAAATCACAATGGAAGCACTCAGTACCTGACCAGAACTATGGAACCACCTGGATTTAAGCACATTTTATGTTTATTTTTTTTTAATCCAGTGAGATTAATTCTCTCCCCTTTCCTGCATAACCTCACCAGTGTTGTTGTATCAAGAATTTTGCCAAAATACAGCTTTGTAGAGCTCTCCTTTAGGAAGCCCCACTACTCCAATCTAATGCAGATCTAAGTGCTGCATTTCAAGAGAATATTATTTATATAAATATGGCAGTGTTTAGCACTGCAAGTAGATGATGGATCAGTATTTTTTTGCAACCAGAGGTGTATTATTCTTCCAGATAAAATTGCACCTACTAAGTTTCAGGTCACAGAAGTAAGAATTTAAGTGTGTGCAGACAAGTTGAGTTTAATAAGTCTTTGAGATACTGCTGGACACACAAAATGCAGTCAGTGTGGGAATCTTACACAAACACAATGAGATACATTTAACTACACTTGTTTGTGATATTGGTAACTATTACTGTACAGGAAAATAAAACCTAACAAAACCAATTCAATTGTAATAGCGTTATTGCCAAAACAGTCCTCCGGAAAACAGGGAGTGCTGAAGGCAAGTCCTTCACACCTCCTGATGCTATTTATGACCTCAAGACACTTCTTAACAATAACTTAAAAAGTAAAAAAGTTTCAAAGTCAGCTGAAGACAAGAGAGAGAGAAGCAGAGAGGCTTTATGATCACTCCAGACCTGAGACAGGAGAGGCTACCAGAAAAGCTGCTGGAAAAGAAAGCCATGGATGCTACAAACAGGGAGATGAAAACTCACTGGTTTTGCTAACTCTGTGACACTTCAGCTGTTTCAAATGCTTCCCTTCCACCTGCAAATCAAGGCAAGCTCAGTGCAGCCCCACCCTGAGTGCCAAGCTCAATTCTCTCAGTGTGACCACCCTGACTGAACTTGGTTTTCCTTAAAGATGTAGGAACTCAGTAGGATTAATTTTCAAAAAACAAATTTTACCAATGCATAAAAATCGAAGTACATTGCTGAGTTTCACACTTCTCGGACAGTAATTAGTAACTGAGGCTAAGTGTAAATTAAATTTACAACAAGGTTAACCATTCAGCAAAATCTCAACAGCTTTAACTATTCATTTGTCAAAAGCGTAATGTCCCACCTGACAGAGCAGGCACTGAAAATGGATCTTTAAAGAAAGATAGTATTAAAAGAGAAAAGGAAAGAGGAACTGAGTGACTCACAGTCACCAAGTATAGTTCTCAGATTATCAGAACTCTAGTGAATGGCTGTATTAAAAGAGTAATGATATGATCCTGCATTCCTCATTCACTCCAATTCAGGCTCCCTTCAGCACAGAAATCTGCTGGCATGAGATGGGTGGTACTCAATCATGCTGCACACATGGTCTTTAATTTTAAAATCCAGTTAAATAGATGTTCTAACATCATTTTTTATCTAAGAACATTTCATGATAAAATGAAAGAGCGCACATGTAACTTATTTGTCAGCTTTACTGTGCAGTGGATAACTTTCCTATGTAACTCACACGAGCTTTCATTTCCCAAATCTATCTGCATTCATTATGACAGTAAAAATGAAGAGTTGCTAAAGAGACGTATGCATTTTTATTATTGTTTGAAAAAATAGATCTTTCCACAGTCCTTTGAGCTTCTGAGTGTGTGATTTGTATAAAATATTTCTCATTTTGGGGACACAGCAGATGGAGTGCAGGGCACTGTGGGATATGCCATTTATCACAATGACAGTGCGTAGGTAGCACTGATCCTCTCACCACAGGGGGAAGCTCGAGCTGCAAATGTGGAGCAGCATTAAAAGCCCGACGAGTGGAGTTTGGCAACACTTGTACTACTCATTAACTTAATCATATTAATTTATTAGCCATATATATCAAAGTAATTCACTACTGAATTGTCACCAAGAACAATTTATAAACTGTTAACGCTCCCCATAGGCAGAGGAGTGTTGTGGCATCCTTAATCAGTGTGTTTGCCTTTGATTAAAAATAATAATTTCTACCAAGCCAGGTAATGCCAACAGTGACAAAGTCCTGCATATGTTTCTCATTATAAATGGAACTTGCAAATGTCACGTATGACAACAGGGAAAAAAAAAACACCAAAAAATAAAAGGGTAATTGTAAACAGCGAAATGAGCCACAGAAATGGGATGTAAACACACAGAAATGTTCAGTTAAATGCTGGAAGTGAGGAGAGGGTCCGTGGGATTGCTGGCAGCAGGAGCTGCCACAGGCTGTGCTGGCTGATGTGTGCCCGCCTTGACAAACACAACTGGGCACCAGAGACCCCAAAAGCCTCCAGCCTCCTCCACTGCTCTAACACAGAGACACCACATCAAAATGCCCAAAGACTGCAGCAAATCCTGTTTTATGCTCCCTTTGCTGAATAAAGACCAAGTGGCTGCTGCTGTCGCTGCTGACGAACACATGAAGTTACCAGATCCTGTGAGCTGCTCTATTTGAGTCCCACAATGATGTGACTTGGTGCAGCTATTAAAATATTAACTCCACTGAATTATTAATTACCTGAAACTATTAAGTTCACAACAGATACTTTTAACTATTAATAAGACAAAACTGTTCTGAAAAAAGTATTTGTATCTGTACAAATGAGTCAATATTTTAAACAGTGCATTCTTAAAAACTTTAGACAGTGTCTATTTTAACTGCTTATGAAATAAAAGCAGAATCATTTCAAGAGGGGTGAAACTAACGTAGCAGATAATGAAATAGCAGTTTATCTTACACATTGGCAATGCAGGTGGTTTGCTTCTGTCTGAGTACCCACTTGAAAATGCCTTTTTTTCCTCTTCTCACGAGTTTCCCCACCAGCCAGGCTTCCTGCCGCCCCTGTGCTGAGCCCTCAGCAGCTCCCAGCCCTAAACCCCACTGTGATCCCTCTGCTGACCTCCCAGCTGTGCCCTGCCAGCCCTGCCAGGCTGCCACAGCTCGGGCAGCACAGCCCAGAAAATGCCAACAGGGATGTTCCAAACAGGCTCGTGCCCATCACCCTGTCCCTCCCAGGACTGCTGCAGGACCCAGCCCAGGGGCACTCACAGAAATCCCATCCTACTGCCTCAAAACTGCCCCACACAGCTGCTGTGTGCCCTGTACCACCATCTCACTAAGCTCTAGAGACAGGATCATTTTCCCCATGAGCCACCCTCTACAATACCTTGAAGACAAAATGAAGCAGCCCCCAAAATGCTTTTATTGAAATAATAGCAGCCGTTCTACAGACTGAGCAGAGGAAAAACTGCAGTGAAGGCAGAGTGGTTTTCTAACCTTTTCTGAGGACAGCCTAAACGAGGGGTAGGAGGACTGGAGTTGCACAGATAACTACCAAAAGATCCAGCACTCTTTCAGCTTCATTCCCTGTGAACAGTTTGCTGAACCATTGGCTTCCATCACGTAACAGATTCCAGCTTCTCTCCACACAGCAAACTAATGCTTCAGACCCCAAAACTTCCTTGAGAATCTATTCCACAGATAAGTCCCAGCTGTCTTGTTAAGATACACTGATGATAAAGACTTGTACATTAGTAGGAGATAAAGCCTTTTTTTTGTCCATGTCACTTCATCCCACGGCATTGTTTGAAGGACTGAGCCTTTGATGACCATCCCTCTGTGACACACAGGATTTTAGCTTTGCCCTCACAGCAGGCAGGGGCACCACGCTGATTCCCACATTTCCTACACCAATACAAAAAGGAAAACACTTTCTCCTAAATTAACATAAAATGGACAGTGCTTAACATCAGCTCTTGAAGGATGCAGGCAGGGCAGGGTTCCTGTGCTGCCTCCTGAGCCCTCCCTGGGCTGTGCATCCCACACACAGCACCTCATCCTTCTCAGGCACAGCACTAACCCAGATGTAACCCAAATATTCCCATTCCCCCAAGGTGGAAAGTACCTACAAACATTTAAAAAGGTCGAGGCTTCACCTGCACCTCCTTCACACTTTACTTAGGTCTAAGAGTAGATAGAGCTCACTGTGCCAAGAGGTCAAAAAAATACCCTCCCCACTGGGAAATGCAGTGTGCCTAATTTAACTACCTGTTTATTATGTGAAAATGACCATGTAAACCGAGCTGACACAAACCAAATGGGTGATGAAAATAACAGCACATTTCAAGGAGTGGAAACACAGATGGCTCGTCTGAGTCTGCAGGAAGTTACTAATCATCACTGGGTAATACCCCCTCCAGACAGAGCTGCCAGCTCTGCAGCCACAACTGCGACTTCTCCAGACCCATCCATCTAACCAAGAGCCAGCCTGGACGCCACTGCCTCCACTTTACCTTGACAGCAGCCTGGAGAGGAGGTAAAACTGAAAAAATGCAATGCTGGATGAATCATGCTGCATTTGCTGATGGGGAGCCTGTTACTAAAATGAAGAAAGCAACTAAGCTGGACACAGCAAATGAGGGAGCCACATGAGAGTGATGTTTTTAATTAGAATAATGTAGGCAGACTAACATTAACATCTGCATATCTGTGCTATAGGAACAATGGGCAAGATCAGACACAAAGATTATCAAGGACAAGAAGACATCCAGAGGAAATGCTTCAGGCAATTACACTGCAGGTAGAGGGAGCAGGTAACCAGAGAAGTCCTCAAGATGTAAAAACTCTGTCTTGCCTCCCTATCAGCCTCTGCTCTTCTGGAAGGGATGGATCCAACCCTGCAATGCTGCAAAATCTCCTCACTCCTGGTCCTGCTCCCCTCCCACAGCCACCCAAAGATCCACATGGGAGCAGGGAGCAGCTTTTATTCCACTCTATTGTCCACCATTTGGAAACCTGGAAGAAAAAACCTCTGTTCTACGACAAGTGTTAAAACCCATTTTGTTCTCATTTCAGCCAAAGGAAAGAATCCAATCCCAAAGTACTGCAGGCAAAGCAACCAGAAATTTGTGTGTAAAGAGGTACAGCTGCAGCTAATGGGGGCTCCATTCAGAGCCACAAGAGCTCAGATCCCCAGGGAGTTGACAAGAGGCTCTTTTGGCACCTCTGCTTGCCCAGCAGCTCCCCCAGCTCTTCCCTGTCCTTTCCTTAGGAGCAAGATAAGCCCCACGAGCCCTGGGGAGCTGTGGCCCTGAGTGGCAGGGCTCAGGAGCTGTCCTGCTGGTCTTGGGGCCACCTCACCCACAGGGACCTCCTTGTGTGCAGCCCCTGGTGACACCACCATGCTCTGAAAAGGGCATTTTCCCCTCCAAGCTGCTCCCAAAGCACTGTCAGCTGCTCCAGGCACTTTGTCTGGGACTCCCCAAGGTTTTCCCAGGGTCAGGGAGGTGGCTGCCCCGACAGACACCCCCCAAACACACCTCCCCCCCTGTGCCAAACACAGGGGATGGATGGAGCCCACTCACACTTCAGGCTCCAGACAACTCCCAACAGCCTGGAAATTCAACTTCATCATCTTCTGCTCAAACTGTGTGCTACTCAAAATATCTGTGAGACACAGAATGTGTCTGTGGTGCTTCACTGTGCATCCCCAACATGCCACATCCTAAAATATTTCCCAGTTTGAAGCAGCATGGCAGTCTGTGTGATCTGGTGTCCTATTTGCAAACACACACTCACACACACAGTGGAAAAGTAACATGGAATATTCTGGATTTCAGGGAAGAACTGATCAATGCAAGAGGCTCTCGCGCTTTCCTGTCTATCAGCAGTAACATGAACAAGAATCCATTAAATTCCTGAGCTGAGAACACAACAGAGATACTAAAACCCCTCATTGATGAGCTACAGGAGGGAAATCACAGCTCTGGATCCCCGTCACAAACATGAGCAGTGCCTGAAGCTGCAGCAGCCCAGCGGTGGCACGTGGCTCTGGCCAAGCCCCTTCATACCTTGTGAACTGCTCCCGCTAAGGCTGCTGTGAATATTGTTTAGGAATGTTCTTTCCCCTGTTCCACAGGGAAGGTTCCCTGTGACAACCCTGGGGCTGCAGGGGCATTAAGGCTCTCGCTGTGTCCCTCGGTTGCCGTGCACAGGTTCTGCAAGCAGAGTGATCTGTGGGATCAGGAGCGATGGCATCCACTCCCAGCAAGGATCTTTTTAATTCTGCTTTTCCTGTTACGTATTCTACAACTTTACATTCTCCTAAACACTTCACTATATTTGGTTATTAGGGAGTTACAGTTTATTTAGACTGGACTTTTGACAGCAATTCTAAAACTGCTAAGCCTGTTGAATATTTAAGCAATCACTTTTATGAATACAGCCTGTGAATATAGGTTTATTATGAAAATCAACTTACCTTTAGCATACAGCAATTAATAAAAAAATTAAAACTCTCATCAGGATGGCACAAGATTTAATTTAAACTCTATTAATAAATTAATGAAGTGAAATTAAATACTATGCATTAAATTATGCTTATAATTCCACATATTTTCATGCTAGATTTTTCACTTCATGATACTGAAAGCAGATTATTAAAGCACAGTGCACTGTGGCAACGTGGACTTATCTGCTTTCAAGTGCTCCTTCTGTAATTCCTACAAGCATCTCTGTCTCTCCCCAGCAGACATTAATGGGGTTACAATACACCAGGCATTAGCCACGCTGCTCAGATCCCACGAGAACTAAAACACACATGCATTTCAAAGGAAGAAATGCCTCTTACAGGCCTCCCAGACAACAGTTCAGCTTCTCAGGTTGGTTGGGTTTTTTTGTTGTTTTTTTTTTTTGCTTTTACTAAAATAACACATTTAATGGAATTTCCTGTAAGGAAATTACAATTAATAAAGAACTAAATTACAAATCCATTAGATTTCAGTCACTGCAGCAGCAAAACAGAGTTTTCATGAACGCTCAAAAAAAAAAAAAAATCCAATAATGTAACCTCTGGTAAAGCCTGCAAAAGCCCTGAAGGACAAGGCAGTTAGATCAATATTAGTTTATTTTAACTGCTGTGCAGTATGAAGAGATGAGGCTGATCATCAGATGGGTTTTATTACCTGTTGGGGAGATAAGCCCTGGTGACAGGAGGCCTGGCACTCCGTGGGGCAGCAGCCGTGCATTCTCCTGGATCGCCACTCCCAGCGAGCGCTTGGGGGGTCGTCCTGGGCGGGAGCTGCTGGGACAAGAGCAGAAATGAAAACAAGGTTTTCTTTGTGAAATGTTTGCTCCCTACACATGCCATCGATTCGTGTGAAATGCGTGAACCATCGGTGATAGGCGAAAATAAATATTAGAAGTTCCTGCCTGGGACAAAAAAAAAAAAAAAAAGGGAAAAAATCGCTTGGTTAAAGAGGGGAAGAGCTGCACGGGTGTCACACGAGCCAGCAGTAAGGTTTTCCATTATCCAAGGCTGCCATGACCTCAGAGGGGCTCAGTGGAGAGGGGTTACAGCAGTGACTGCTCCAAAGTCTCTGCTGTGCACCTGGAACACAGAAAATTACAGGCTGTGATGCCTGGAGATGAAGAGTTACAACCCTGAGTGCAACATCACCTCAGAGCTTGCTTTGGACCACAGCAGGTACCTGCCTCCTCCTGAAGGGCAGCATTAACTTAACCCTGAGCTCTGCAAAGCTCACCACTTACCTTCCCAGACTGACTGGTGGGTTTAACTACTGCAGATCAAACAAGTGCCAGCCCAGCCTGCCGAAAAACTCACCAGTTTGTGAATTATGGATGCAGATTTTAATCCAAAATGTCAGAGGCCCCTTCACAGACTGGTTCCATTGAACTCTTGTTCTCAGCTATCACCCCTTACAGCAGTGTGTGTACATGTCCCCATCCTCCACTGCCATCATAACACAGATTTACAGGCCAAAAAAACATTTGAATCGACTCTTCCTCGAGCCATCTAATAAAAATGCAACCTCCTCATGTTTGGAAAAGTATTGCTGCTTCTCTTTGGTCATAACAGATTTTACTCTGTTGAGTAATAGAGCTTTTGACAACATAGAGTGAAACACTGTATAAAGTAACTAAGCTGCAACAATGAATGAGGTTTGAATAGAAAGCATTTCCAAAATGACTTCTAGTTCACAAAGAAATTTAAGTTAAACTTCACTCTATCAAGTTACAGTGGCAAAGCCCTCCATCAATGCACGACAAACTCTGCATTTAAATGAAGACAACTTCCAGCAGCACTCCACAGAGGTACCATTAACCTGTTCATTTTTCACACCATGCTAGTGTTATTTTGTTTTACTGTACATCAAAGTAGCACAAAATCATTTTTTTGGTTTACTATTTTATCTCTATAAAACCATTCCCCCCTCTTTTTAGCTTCGGGTTTGTCCATTTTGAATTTCATTTTATTCAGTGTTTTTTCCATTTTTCTTTTTGATGCTTTCAGTTGTTTATCATACTATGATGGCTGTGCAGTAAAGCTTGCTACAAGAACTGCTGGGCTGTAATAATGTAAACCTAAAATAAGAGCATTTGATTTCCCGGGGAAGTTTGATGCACACGTGCATTCTCTATTAAAATCACCTGCTGAAATCTTCCCCTGCACAACAAAATTTCTAACAGACAGCATTAGGTTGATACGTGGGGGTTTTGAACAAATAGGAATCATTGTTCTTTTGAATTACAGGAGCCTGTAATCCACAGGCATGTGTAAGTGCTTAGCTGGCACTTACTGTCTCTGAAAAAAACCCTACAAGCCAGCTAAAATTAGCAGCTTTCTCCAGTGGAAGAGCTCAATCAACAAAACAACAAAACACTTTCTTCCCGAGCTCAAATACTAACCAATCTTTTGCAGAAAACTCCGTATGTTAGTATTAAGCTAAGAAAAAACATTTTCAAAATGCAACAAACAGCTTTCAGAAAATTTTACAAAGAGACTTTTTAGTCATGATTTGTATTTTCAGAGGATAAGCAGGGGGGGCTGTGGAGTTTCAGCCCTGGTTCTGCAGTTTCAGAAGCTGACTTTGAGCCCACAGGTTGAGCAGAGGTGTTTCCACACCTTAACGTGGCCCCTGTGCCTGAGCACTGACCCGCACGGAAAACCCAAGAGATGAAGGAAGAGAAGTTCACATCAAAAACTTATTCCACTCCCTTCCAGGACCCTGCTGGCTGTGTTTATGCCCTCCCTCGCACAGGCAAGGGAAGCTCCACTGGGAAAACACAGCACTGGTGTCCCTGGGATTGGGGTCCTCCTGGGCAAGGGACTGATGGACTGAAGAACAAGAAGAGTTCTTCTGCCCTAGGGAAAGCCCTTTCAGCGAGCATTCCTGTAATTCAGGAACTCCTAGGGCCCAGATTCGGGGCTGAGAGCTGCAGCCATGATAACTGGAATGGAATTGTTCCCAGCTGAATCCGTTCAAGTAAAACCCAGGTCCTTTGTCTCTGATTTTATCTCGGCTTAAATGAAAAACTGCACGCTGCTCCCAGCTGACCGTGACGCACCTGCAAGGACCCGTCTGGGTCTGCAACGCCGAGTTCTGCAGTCCCCACGCCCTGTGTCTGCTTCCCAGCAAGGACAGGGATCCCAGAGCCCCCAGCACTGCAGCAGACACCTCAGAATTCCAGCTGGATTCCCTGGATACCCCCAGAGGTGTGTCACCCATCAGGAACCAACAGCTTTAGCTTGGGAGGACACCAGAACTCACAGCAAGTGACGTATCTGAGTCCAAACGCTTCCACTTTGGGCCAGAAACTAATTTTCTGCCATTTCTGTTTAACCATGAAGCCAGGAATTTCACAGAGACAGGACGCAAATGTTTGCTCAAAGTCTTGGGTTTTTCAGTGAGATATGCACAAAGGACCAGCAGATTTAAGGTTTTTATGGGATTTACTTTCTGTTGTGAATGCACTGCTGGCACTACCAAGCCATGGAATGTCACTGCTCTGTGTCACAAATCCCCTCTTATTGTCCCACATGGTCTAGAAAGCCACCAAATTTCACCTTTACTATTTAAAACATATGCAACCTCCACAATTCAGCCAAAATTGATAATAAAAGCACTGAACAGCAAACCCAAGGCAAGCGAAATTATCATTTGGGGAGAGTAAGACATAATTTGTGATTATGGAAATATTAGCATATAAATGCTAATAGCATTAGCATATAAATATTAACTTTATTTAATATTATTGCTCATCTTTTTGTCACCCTGTTCTTTTACTGCATTTTCTTTTCACGTTTTTCTTTCTCTCATTCAAGAAAGTTACATATTCAAGAAGTGTAGAAGAATCTTTTCCTCGTTGGTAACAAAGGAAGTATAAACAGGAACAATCCCCTTCAAACAATTTTAAATGCATTTCTTTGAGAGTCTAAAATCTCTACACAAATTTTGTACTTGCCATCAATAGATCTCTGTAAATGGAAAATTACTCAAATCTAAATTAGATTTTATTAATTCAGTCAGAAACTTCTAGTTCATGGGTATCTTTTAAAAACTTTTTTAAAAAACAAAAATGAAAGTCCCAAGTGAAGACCATGGAGGCTAAAACAGAAGTACAATATTGTTTCCCATGTATACCTTCAGTCATCTTACTCTTTTTACTAAATAAAATAATTACTGATTAACATTTGATTGGCATTTCTCAAACCTAAAAACTCCTTGGGTCACCAATTACTTGAAAATGAGGAAGACTGGAGGTTTTGGGTTTTTACCTGCATTTGCACCATGGTTATAAAGTCATCGCTGTCATCCTCTCCACCCCAGCCCCACAAATCCACTAACTCTCAAAAGAGAAAAATGAACTAATCTTAATGTTGTTCATTTTTAAAATTTTGGTTGAAATTAAATTTGTCAGAAAATAAATTACATTTTGAGCAGTATGTTTGACAGATGAAATTTATACAGGAAAATGCTGAGAAATTGTTCATTAATGTCTCTTTTCTTCTTTATTTTCCACTCCTGTTGAGAGCTAATTTTATTATTTTTTCTTTCAAAGTTTTATACATCCCCTTGATATCACAAGGATTTTTAATTTGGATCAATACATGAAGTAATGTTTTATTTTTGTGATTTCTTACAGTGACTGATCAGCTCCATCTTTTGTAACTCTATTTTATGCTCATTATAGACAACTGTATTTCCCAAAATCCACAAATTCATCAATGCTTTGTAAAATGTAATTAATCAGTGGAAATATGCAGCATATCACTGCTGATGTATGATAGTGCTCTACTTTTGTGCTTTTAAATATAGGACATTTACTAGAATCAGAAGAGAATTTGCATATTAATCAAGACAAATAAACATGTGGTGATTTAACTAGGAAACTGTTATTTGGATGACAATTTAATCAGCACAGGTTGAAAGGTCCGTCACTGCAGCATCCTGTTTCTGCTAAAATATTGATTGCACTACTGATTTCAGTAATGCTTTATTTTACAGGGCACAAATAACCATGTAATTACTCTTTAATTGAATGGTAATTGCTTGCTGGCAATTATTTGTTAAGTTTTGGAGTGTAATTACTAGGTTATTCGTGTTTTGTGAAATAAAATGTTATGTATTAGTAGCCCAAAATATTTTCTGTATGAATGGTCTGCCAAAACTAGGAAAGTTAGTTATGATGGCAGGAGTTTGACAAATAACACTATAGCAGTAAAACTATTATTAAAAGGATCAGATGAACCTTTGAATGCTTTCCCTTTACAAAATTAACATTACATGTAACATTTGTAAGATAAATGGAGGAATACTGTACCACAGAAGCATGATTTCCTCTGGGGTCTAGTCCACCATTTAGCATAATTTATCCTGATGTTTTGCTTTTCATTCTCTGAGCTTCTTTAGAGGAACTGAAATAAGCATCCTACCCTCTGGAGAGCAAAGAATAAACCAAGTAGAAATATATTTCAACAGTACTTCATATTTCTGCAAGTGAAGTGGATTACCAGCAGCACATTATCTTAGCAGCCTATAAACTCTGTAGCCTTGGCAGCTCGCTAGATAACAAGGGAAAGCATTATGTTTTGCAGTGTCAATGAGATATGACACTTTCTGTGATATGTTTATTCCAAGCTGTGATAGATGAGGTACCCAATACTTTGATCGTTAAGATTTGAATTTTACTTCTACACTTTTTCATTTTTGTCATCAACTATTTATGAATTGGCAGGAGGCAGCCTTGCCAGGACTGCTGATTTTGGGGTTTTTTTTTTTCAAAAGAGATCCAGTTAATAAATTAATTATTGATTTCATGAGGCTGGAGCTATTTGGTACAAAAATATGCTAGTCCTGTGATTTAGGAAGCTCTCATATGTATCACAGATTTCTTCAATAGCAACATATTTTATTAGGCTTAAAGGAGAAATACTGAAGTACTGCATGACACGCTGTGTAAATTGCCCTGCTAATAGTGGCAGTAAGTGGTGCAAGTGCTCAGATGTAAATAAAACAGAAAAACACAGTAACACTTAAAAAAGCTAAATAAAACAGACACACACACACCCTCAATCTTAGTTACTTTCCTGAAACTGGCACAGGAACCAGAAATTAAAATTTTTTGTCTCTTCAAAGATCATGAAATACCCCCTAGTGATTGTGCAAGGTACTTTTTGAAGCATTTACCAATAAATGTAACATCCTGATGAGTTAGAATTCTTCCCCGATACCTTCAGATTTTTAGTTGCAGCACGGACTTAAAATAATCTCCCTGCTTTGGCATTTATTATAAGGTTTCAAAGATGCCAGTGGTAGTTAAACTCTGCCTGACCTTTCAGTGTTTAAGGAGAGAAGCAAACCCTGACCCCGCAGCAACCTGATTCTGTCTCCTCTCGGCGCTGGCAAACTGATCACTTGTCTGGCCATGGCAGGACATTGGATCACCAGCCACATCAAAGGCAACAGGAGCCAATTCAGCAGCAGGGAAAAAGCCATCCATGCAAAATGGGCAATTAACATTAATCATAGATGAAGCTGCTGGAGCCCACGAGGAGAACCTGGTGCCTATGGCAACGCTCGGGGCAGTGCCCACGCCAGCAGCAGCACAGCTCACCTGCCAGGGACACAGGACGTGTGCAGAAAGGCTCTGACACTCCAAAACACAATCTCCCTGATGCCTCAGGTTTTAGCTTTTAGATTTTTCAGATTCTGTGCTGCTTTAGTGTGTACACTGCTTTAGTCTGAACTTCTTGTTAGGGGATGGTGAGCTCTGTGCACAGAGCAGGGAGACAAAACAATTCCTGCTCCAGCTGGGCACCAAGGACAAATGATCCAAATCTCAGAGAGAAAAACAAGCAAGATGGGACTGCATGGGCTGCAGCTGGAATTGAACTGCAATCTGCAAATGGAGCAGAGCTGATCCCAGGGAGAGACCCCGTGAGCGCTCGTGCATTTTGGGACCATTTTGGTTCATCTTGGGTGCAGCTCTGATTGGGCTCTTGTGCTGCCCAAGGTGGATCCACTGAGGCCTTTTAATAAATCCCTGCCTTATTTAACTATGTCCAGTCTCTGTTCTAGGTCAGCCTGCACAAGGCATCATCCCCACCCAATTCTCCAGGGAATTCCAGCCAGGAATGTCCAAAGAGAAAACGTCAGTGGGAGTTTGTTCTAAAGCATCACAGATCTGAACTTTCTCTGTCACTGTGATTTGTGTTACTGTTAGAAAAAAAAACCAAAAACCCAGTCCTTAACGGCACTGAGATGCTCAGAGCTGGGACTCCAGTGGAATATTATAACTTTACAACTTTACCTTTGAATGTAGCACATTATCAGCATGTTCATCCTAAAAAGTCTCAATTAGTGAAAATCCAGTACTCAACTAAAACTTGACTTGGAGTTTACAGTTAGAAAAATTACCTGAACTCCTTGTATTCAATCGTTACTATAGTGGTTCTTACTTAACAAAGCTTAATTGCTTTTCTGAAATCAGGCATTACAAAGTAAGTTTAAAAACAAAGAATGCTTTTTGGTTAGTTGAGACTTAAAACTTGAAACAACTCTTGAATTATTTATGAGTGTACCTGCAGATATAACAGTACCTCAACATTCCTGGTTTTGCTTTTTTCCCATCAAGTAAGACCACAGGAAAAAGGGGGATAACTCGCCAAACTTCCGAACTGGGGAGATTCATGGCTGCAGACAAGCTGGAGGCTGATCCATGTTCCACGCTGCCCCAGCTCAATTTAAGGGTGTGGCAGAGAGGAAATTGGAAGTGTGACTCCAGCAGATGCAGGGATACACACAGAAATTTAATGGAACTGCATGAAGTTAGTAACTGAGGCAGTGAAGGTGCACTGGCACAGACAGAACACAGTGCATTTAGCTATGGATCACAGCCAGGGGGACAAAGTTCCTGCTGCTGTGTCTTCACTCCCATTGTTCCCACTCTGCCTAGACCAAACTTTGCAGGAGAGGGCCTGTCCAGGCTGGAATCGTGCCACTAACAACACACCCAGCTCACAAATTCAAATTACAGATCTGTTGTCAAAACAATGCTCGCCCACGATGTCCAGCTAAATGAAATGTGGAAGTGCCAGAGACAAGGCCAGGTTCATTCTGAGCCTTGCAAAGCTCAGCTCAGCTGCTTGGGTGCCTCTGCTTGGATTCTGGATCCAGTCAGAGCTGGGAACCACTGCAGATTATAGCCAATGTTATTATGCAATTTGCATTCTGACTGGTTTTCTTTTCTTTTAATCTCTTAAAGTATCTGGCTATGCAGCAGGTGGAAGGAACCAAGCCACTGAACAGGTTTTTAGGATTTTTCCCTGTGTGTGAGAGCTCAGCACTGACGTGAGCAGATGACAGGGCAGGCACTGGGATCAGCACAGGGAGAACACAGCTCCATCCCAGCAGCTGATGCTGCCCAAGGCACAGACAGAATCACTCTACACACTCCAACCCTGTGCAAAGACATACCAGGACACTGAGGAGCCATAAATCTCCTCTCATACAAGTTAATTCAGCCCAATTTTTTTTTAAGAATTTATTTTTACACATACATCCACAAATATTTGCACAGAAACTTTCCAAGCAGGGAATCACAATCTATTACAAACATCCATGTCATGTTTCTGAATTGTATCAGCCCCTTCCAAGCTTTATTTTTGACCTGTATCTGAATTCAATGCCAATTTAGAGGAATGTATTACAGTAAAAGAGTTTTGAAATACCACTGGTTTCCACTAAGCTGTATCTCAGTAAGTCTCCATTCAATGAAAGTTGTAAAAAATGTGACTGTTTAAGCCTATTATCTACGACCAGAAACCCAAGAGTAAGACCTGATGTATTTACAGCCCTGAGTATCAGGTAACCCAGGGGAGCTGATCCTAATTCCCTAACAGGAGTGCATTGTGCAGTGGTGGTACGGTGCTGTCAGAGCAATTTGCAGGCTGATGCAATGGGAAACTGCTCTTGCCTTAACCTTTTTTAATCTCTACATTACAAATTTTGGTGTTTTCACAATCTTGGCAAAGACCCTTCAAAGGCAGAAAACAGAAATTCACCTTTCAAAGATTACTAAATGAAAGAATATAGAAGCAGGCCTCTGCACCTATGTCCACGTTGAAAGGAGGAATTGTTCCCAGAAATGCAAAGGAGCCTCTATGATTAGGTGATTCTGTCCAGGAGTAAATATCTGAGGGCTGAACTCCACTACACAGAAAACACCCTGCAGTTTGCTGCTGGTCCTGGACCAGCATGAAATTAGACAGGCAGTAATGCAGGGACACAGCTCCACTGCTTCCCCTTTACCTTTCCAGATTTTGTTACTTGGTATTTCATTTGTTACCTCCAGAGAAAGACAAGTTTATTATTTCTACTGCATATGGGGAGTAGAACAAAGATTTTTCAAATAACAAAGCACAAACCTTAAGGACCATGAGAAAATAAAAGGGCAGAAGGAAATTTTTGGCAAAATTAACATTAAATTTTGTCTATAAAATATTCGTGTTTTAAAAAGATGTTAATATAAACATACAAAACCACAGAAGTATTATCAGTTATATGAGGTTTAACCTACAGGAATGTAGAAATTTTCCCTATTTTGTGGACACATATGCACACACAGAGAAACTCTACCTGATGGGAGCTCCGTAACAGCAGACAATTGAAATGACTGTGAAAGCAAACCCCACTGAATTCTGACTGTGAATGTGGCCAGCCTCAGGGCTGACAGTGAGAGGTGCTGCAGCAAGAATCTGTAATCTCAGCTGGGTACCAAAGCCAGGGGATCATGAAGAGCCCAGCTGATGGTAGCTCATTCCTGTCCCCACTGCAGGTGAGCACTGGATTTCATTCCCTCCCCTAAGAGATTACAGCATCCCTCTTTCCCTTCTGGGTAATATTCCCTCTGCTCCACCAGCCAGGTTTACTCTTTCCCCCCAAGGTGGGGTAACACATACAGGGAATAATTATTCTCAGCTCATAATAAGCCTTTAATACCACTTGTTTTTCTATACTTTTCTGACCAAAAGCTTGTCTGCTTTTCCATCAACAGCTACACCAAGGAACCTTCTCACCACAGTCACAGATCATTTCCCACTGAGAAACACCATGATTTCACAACTGTCCCTCTCATATACCACTAGGGAAAACTGGAAGAAGCCAACTACAGAAAAAGCAGCTCAGAGTAGTGAAAACCAGCACCAGTTATTCCCAAGTTCAGAGATTTCCTGAACTCAAGTATGTCCTGGAGTAGATACAACAGCTGAGCAGACAAGTTGTACCTGCTGTTGATGGCTCTTAAAAGACTTCCCTTCAGACCTAAGGGTTTGACTCTCCCAAAAATTCCGTGGTGTAACCTCTGAGCACACACAGCCCTGCCATGGACTGCCACAGAATCCCACTCACACGTCACACACACAACTCCTGCTCCTCACTCAAGGGGCTGCTTTAAAGGCTGCTGAAAAAGACTGGAAGAATTCAAGTAAAGGAGTGTTTGTAACCAGATTTCCTGGAGATAAATGAAAGACATACGTTTCCATGGTGGCCAGCCTACTAAATTTTGCAAGCATAAATATTTACCTAGGACTGGGGGGTGGGGAAATCAGGAAGAAAACCACCATCCAGACCCTTCAGAGTTTAAATACTGGAACACAGAGGTCATTATTTATAACTAGAAATAGAGAACATGTCTTTTCTAGGTGTGTTTCTATCATGTTATTCATCCCCTCCATATGCATTCTATTATTACCATTCTTGCACCAGAAAGTAATTTCTGTGGCACTTGCTCACTGTATGCCTTCTTTTTCTTTAGGCTTTCTTGTGGCTATTGATTTCCTGCTTTGTTGAAGTGCTTTGTTTCTTTCACAGCAGGCTATCCATTTTAAAACAGTTGTTCAACAAATAAAAAAATTATGTTCTAAATTTAAATTAGTTCCTATCTTCCTTCATTTTTATCTGAGTTAAATGCAAGTGACACACTTCCCCTAAAAAAAAAAAAAATAAAAGAAAGGAAATACTTAATGCCTCCCAGCACGCAAACAAGTAAATAAGTACAATTTTTATTTTCTAATAAGATGTATTTATTTTTATGATTGGAAACATGAAAGAAAAAGTGTATTATAAATAAAGCCTCTTTTGTACTCTTATGTTGTAATCACTGCTGTGGCCAGTGGTTTAACATCAACAAAAGAGGATTATCTGGTCCAGAGCCAAATTCATTTAAGTCCTATCCTGCTACCCTAAAAGTTGCTAAAAGCTCTTTTTTTTTTTTTTTCAGTGCAAGTGGCTCATGCTCTAACATGACAAAGTTTGCTGTCCTATCCCACCAGACCAGCCCAAGATACTCAGATTTTATACAAGGAATACAACTGCTATTTAATCACCTGCAAAACCACGGGAAACAAGAGTTTTTGCAGAAGGTGACACTTGTGACCTGCAGCATCTTGTCTGGATGCTGTTTGTTCAACAGGGGCAAATTCCAGAGTTTTGTGCTTCTCTGCTCCCTCAATCTTCCAATGTCCTTATTAACTAACTTGAGTGAACTGCAGGGACAAAAAAAGTAGGGAAGCAGATAGACTTGTATTTTATCATATAATATCATATCATATATCATAATTAATTTCATATTTCTTGCTAAAAGCCTATTATCAAGTGCCAATTATCAGGGTACCAGAAGCCCCTCTACATTTTCTTTCTCCATCTGCTGCACCAGACCCTCGTTGAATGGCAGGAATTTGCTCTTCTACATCCTCACCACCAAGTCTTCAATGAAAAACCTTGCCTACTACTGCTCAGGAATGGGAATTATTTCCAAAAGCAATGGGCTTCATGTTCTTGATCCAGGTATTGAAGTAAAAATGATAAAACACCTCCCATGTTGAATGCATTATGCTGTTTAGGGAGGGACATTTTAGTGAAGGAAAATGTACCCAATCAGCAGATCCAGGATTCTTTGATGCATTTAATTCAGATGGAGATGTGGGAGCTCGTATTTCATGGCCAAATTAGCAGAAAGACAAGTAGCAGGACAGCTGAAGGTCCAGGTGCACCTTTGGAAAGGGGCAGGCATCATCTCAAACTGATTCTGTGACAAATCAAAACCATGCAGAACTTTCTTTCCAGGCTACAGCCATGTGAGGAGGGGAGAAAAACAGTAACACCTGAAAGGTGTAAAGCAATGACCTGCACCTTCCCACACACCTGAGAACACACCTGAGAACTCTGCACACCTGGGATCTCTGCACATCTGGGATCTCTGCACACCTGGGATCTCTGCACACCTGGGAACGCTGCACACCTGGGAATATGGCACATCTGGGAACTCTGCACACCTGGGAATGCTGCACACCTGGAAACTCTGCACACCCCTCATCTGCTTGCATCCAGCCCTCGGTGTCAGCTCTGCAGGTAATTCAGGATTGCAGGAAACAAGCACCAGCTCTGGAAACTCAATACATGACAGTGCAACACCAGAAGCTGCTGCCTATCTGTTATCTAGGAAAAAACAACTCATCCTGGGAGCCAGCCCTGCTCCAGGGCCAGGACAGGGCCATGACCAGGAGGAAGGGTCAGGGCTGTGAATCCTTCCCTGTCAGTGTCTGCCCTTTCCAGTCCCATTATCCCACTGAAGGACTTGGCTTCAAACTCACAGGGCTGGGCGGGGCTGAACTGACCAGGGAGAAAATGATGCTGTTCTGACATGGCAACAGCTGACAATGAAACAAGTCATTAAGTTGAGTTTTTTGTCAAGCACAGATAGTCAAAAAGCCAAGCCCATTCACTGGAGGAAGAGCTTCCTATCACCATGTGCTCTGGATCCCTGAAACACGAGGGATAACAGCCATCCTGATTGATACTTACCACCCTTTTAAACATCAACAATCTTCAGTTCTCAGTGGTGAGCACCAGAGCTGTGTCATTTATCCTTGCAGTAAATAAAGAACAGTAGTAGTAATAATAATAATAATAATTATAATAATAATAATAATAATAATATCTAATACATAGTCATTTCATCCCTAGAGTGCAAAGTACTTCCCAGAGATCAATGTCACTAGAGACAGGGAAATACAGATCTTACAACATGGAAATCACCCTGAGCTGCAGGCAGACGTCATAATCCTGAATCCCCAGCATTTGCCACTTAGCTGTGAAATCAAACTGATCATAATTACAATATTTGTACCCTATCCCAGAGCTTGGATCCCTCAAACAGTCCAGCACCATCTGCAAAGATGGTACTTTAGAAACATTTTCAGATGGATAAACTTCAGTGTCCAGAGATCTCCCTCTCCTAATCCTCTGCTTAGTAACTGGTGCTTAAGTTTATGCTCAGAGGAGAAAAAAAAAAAAAGGCTTTATAAGCATGCAGCCTAACTTTTAAAAGGAAATAGGCTTTGAAAAAGTTTGCAGGATATAGGAAATGAAACGAAAAAATGTTTTCATTCAGTTTCCTGTTTAGATGTATGGATAGATTTGACTTCAAATAGATGAGCCACACAGAAGTTTAGTTTATAAGGGTCAGATGGTAACAGTTTCTGTTTAATCCTCAATTTACATTAACTTACAGGAAAATTAATGATTTTAAACAGGCATCAAAGTGAGGCTGTTTTTTTCATTTCTTTAAGTTTGCTGGAGGAACAATTGTTTCCTTTATCTGTCTTCCAGAAAGTTGGTGATTGTGTTTAAGTTAAACTGCTCATTTAGCCTTCAGGCACAGCATATTATGAGTTGTTTTGCAATGAACATTAGTCCCTTACGAGTGCAAACTCTCTGACAGCTCTCTCAGATTCTTGAGCTTACTCGAGCATTTCACAAAACCACTCTTCACAACTGCACACATTATAATTTACACATTAAACCAGCAGGTTTTCAACCTCAGGTCTGCTGCCAAGAATAATCCTTCAAAACTCTTTTATCTTTTTGTAAGAACATAATTATAAATCTGCAATTAACAGCCAAAGAAAGGTCTTAAGAAAACTCTTAGAGCAATATTGCCTGTTTTAATGCCTCAACCAGATGGTGGTTTAAAGAAAGCCATTTAAAGAAAATAAATAAAAAGTCTCATTTTTCAGTCAGCAATGATACGTCAAGTGTAAAATGTGAGATATTAAAGCCACAGTGCCACGGGTCTGCCTAATCACCAGAAGTGCTCTTAATTCTTTTGTTTTGCTGCTGGACAAACCAAGCAGTTGTAAACATCATTACTGATATGCATCAGTACAAAAGCACCGGGACCAGAGGCAAAAGGAATTATTTGTTGCATTTTTTCCACGAACAGAGCCCATCCAGTGACGGATTTTCCCCAAGGATGAATAATATGCTCATTTTTGTCTTTTGTTACAACCTGAATTTGTACAGTCTAATCCTGAAGTCTTTTCCTCTAAAAATACAGGTGCTTCCCTTTTACTAATTAAACATGAGTACTGGGTAATTGTTGGCATTCTCAAGTTGGAATAATCACCTTGGACTAAATGGATGACAGAAATTCCAGCTTAGCCTTATTCCAGATAACACTCAGATATTTTTTAAAGCTGTAGAGAAATGACACAAGAAGACTCTCTCATTTGAAAACAAGCCAGCTGCATTATTTTACAGCCAGGCCACAGTGCCATAAAATATCTGCTTGGAACTAATTAACTTAGGAGAATTATCAAATACATCACACAGTAAACTGACTGATTCAACAATAAATTCAACTGTTTAACTTAATTCTACAGTGATGGACATCTGGCCTGCTCTTGTTCAGACAATTCAATGTGTACCACTATTAACAATTTCTGTCATTTTAGATATACATTTCTTACCTTGAAATTTAAGAGCTTCAGAGTGTTGGGTTTTTTTTTTTTTTCTTTTAAATTCAGAAGAGGAATTTCCTCCGTGTCATTAGAAGCAAATAATTTGACACTATCAGTGATATGGGGCACAAAATCAGACTTGCACAATTTCAAGAGATGGATAAAGACAGATAAATATGAACAAATAAAAGGCAACAGAGCCTTTAACTGTACCCCATGTGCCACATCATACAGCAGAGTATGCTGGAACACAGGGAATTTCTGTGGGGCACAGTTACAACCTGTGAGCCCCCCACACTTCAGGGGGTGTTGTGTTCTAATTTCCTTGCACAATAACCCCACAGCATTGATTGCTCAGCATCATTTTGTTGTCTTTTAAAAAGTAGAGACACTTAAATAACTACAACCAGAAACTTCACCTTGCACTGCACTGAAATGAGGGGGCAGCTTCAGCTCTGTATCATCAATACATTGAAACAATCCCATCACCTCAGTGCAAAATGTCCAGCTGCTCAAGCAATTGCTTCTAAGTAGTATTTTTAACTAATAATATTCCTTTTTATTAAAAACAAACAAAAAATCAAAACTTGAGTTCAAGCAATGCAATTAGTTTCCAGGTCAATGACTTGTTTTCCCTTAATTTTAAAAATAGCTTTTATTGAAAAAAAAAAAAAACTACTTTCAAGGAGCACAGATAAGGAAGCATGAAAATCTGTTCTGTGTTCATTTCCAGTCTAGGTAGGTCCAGTAATTACTGACCTGGAGAAATAACTTCTGCTTCTGATAAATACTTAAACAACCATAAAAAGAATGATCTCAGGCTGATGGCAGCACAGGGTGGTGTTGCCAGTTGGCAGAATAAAATCATTTTAGAAAGAGAGTTGCAGATTTAATTGATATATGGGGGGGAAAAAAAGAAGATGCAGTACATTTTAGACCCTAATTTAATGGGAAAATCAAATAACAGAGTGCCTTGGTCTAATAAAAGGTGAGTATGAATGTGAGCATGCATGGACTGAAACAGCAAATTATGGTATAGAGAGGAGCTACCTTGAAAAATCAGCACTAAAGTGATTTGGCTCTAACTCTAATACCTTCATAAACATTCAGAAAAGAAAGCAGGAACTTTAAAACAGCTCAAAGAAGAGACTGCATCAACAGGAGAGGGGAAAGATTACAAAACCCTTCAGATCTGAGTGAACAAAATCAGCTTAAAAATTAATTCAATTTTTTCAAAAAGCAAAATTAATGAAGTGTGAAAAACAACGAAAATTCAGCCCTGCAAAAGAGAGGCAACATCTGCAATGTTAGTGTGCCGAGAGACATTTAGGTGTTATAGAAGACTGCAAATTAGGCAGATGTGATAAAACAAGGAAAATATCCAACTTTTTTCTGGGTTGCAATCTGGAAGCATCACATCAGGAAAGGCAGAAATTGCCCAAACTCATCTGCTCCTGCATGGCTGTACCTGGAACTGCACACGAATTCCTGAAGCACCTAATTACAAGGAAGATATTCCCAAGCTAGAGGGAATTGAAAGCACAGCAGTCAGAATGATTAAGCTGTAAGAATGGGCTGATTTCAAATGAAATATTAAGATCTACATCACTGCATGGCAAACAGCAGATGTGAAAGGAATGCTCAACATAAAACACATCTAAGCAGATCTCTGCATGCACAGCAAAACCAGCACAACTTTTTCACTGAAATGGCACCATAGAGATCAACAACTTTTAAATGTGAAATGGTAAAAAGGCACAGAATTCCTCAGCCCCTGGGGATTACCTGTGGGACAGAGCTGGGACAGCAAAATAACCTGCTAAGATTTCCCTGCCCTGAGTGCACAGCTTTGAAACCCACCAGCCTTTGCAGTCATTTCCCCACTCAACCCTTCACAATTTGGGATTATTTCTGAACTCCCAGAGAGGTATTTCAGATTTCAGGCACGGGGCAGAGCTTTGTGCAGGAACGGACACCTTGGTTCCCTCTGAGAACAGCGATGCTGAAGCACTTTCAGTTTCCTCCTCCAGCCCTGCTCACTGCTGCTTCCCAGCTTTAATTGCACAGCTTTTCCTTAAGCAAATATTAACGACAGAACAAATTCCTCAGCTAACTGGAAAGGTTATTTTCCAGTGATACTTAAAAGAGCCCAGTTATTCCAAAGCATTATTCGACCATGACTAATTGACATTAGAAGAAGTGCAAAGTACATAACTTGATTCTTTTTCAAATACAACACAAGACATTTCTTTTCAAACCACACAAAATCTGTCTGGGTTCTGCTTAGGCTGCAGGGCTGAAATCTCAAAGGAAAATGCACAAGAACATTTTTTTCCAGTAATTCCTTGTAAGCCCAATTTCTCTTCCATGAAATCTCAAAATCTGGTGCCTGGTGAGCATGTTCTCACTATGTATTTACTCATTGATTTTTATTATTATTGGATGTAGATATTTCCTGGGAAAAACAAAAATAAAATAATGAAGCTTTAAAATTTTTTTTCCAATTTTCATTTCTTAAAACACACTTTCCTAATGAAGTAAAATGGACTTCCCTTTTAATATTGCATTTTGGGATTTCCGTATTTGGATAATCCATACTTGGATTTCCCTTTTTAATAGTGGGATATTTAATATGCTAATTTTTAACTTTCTAATAGTGATAACAGCGATTCTGCACATGTGTAAAAATTATTTGAAATTACTCAAATTTAAATTTCTTAATAACTGTGCATTCCCAAGTCAGTTCAAAACAGACTGGGTGCAGTCACACACTTCAAAGAGCACTTCCCTCCTGTTATGGACAATTCCTGCTATCCCTGGGAATCCCTGGGCATCAATTCTAACTTTCCAGCCAAAAAGTGCACAGTCAATGACTTATGTGCTCATTAAAGTCCAGAAAACCTCTGCCATCCATGATTAGCATTTGTGCTTTCAGTAAAGAGCTTCAGATCTGTCACACTTCCTGAGAGTCTAAAATTTGTATTAATTGTCAGGATTCAATTGCAGATTTCCCAAAGCAGGCTTCCCTTACCCAAACTGCTTCCAAACTTAAAACCAGGCAAAAATAAAAAGAGAATCAACATGAAGTTGTTCAGAAAAAAATGCACTGGCCTGTTCAATTTCTACATTTGAATTTTACCTTGATATTTAACAATTCTATATTTATATATTTAAATCTTCCATCAGCAGCCTTTATGTGTTTCAGAGTTATTTTTAACTTGACTTTTTCAATCTCATGATTTAAAACAGCTCTTGATCATGAGCAACATAAAATAAAAAAGGCTCAAAAATAAATGGCATTCACTGCCATGCTTTAATCTATACACCAATTTTTACTGGAATTTTAAAGTTTTAAAGGCTGCAGTTTTAAATGCAGCCATAATGGAAGGAAGCATTCATTTAATAGCAGCGGGTCAATATAATTATAAAAGGCAGTAATAAGATATTTAGCCAACATTATCCATCAGTGCCCAAATGAAGATTTAAAGATGTACAGAAGACTCTGACTCTGCCTTCATACATTCCTACAGATCTGACCATGTCAGGGAGATATTGTGAAATACAAAAGGCCCACAAGGGTGCAAAAAAGTGGTCACCTATAGAAAAGTTCTGCCTATTGAAACGCCCCAGTGAAAACATATTAAAAAAGGCATGGACTGTGATGTTGCCCCACTCAATAAGAATATTTCTCAAACTCCTAGAGCACTTCTGGTCCCCTACTCAGGTGATGGGTTTTCCTCTGCATGTTTTTTTTGTTCCTCTTTGACCCAGAAGTGTTTTCTTGCTGAACCTCGGAATCTCCCCCTGATTTATCCATCCTACAACTCTTGAAGAAACTCTTAGTCCTTACTCTCTACAATAAAAAAGCACCATACCTCGAGACTTTATTTACATTTTGGCATTAAAAAATACTGGATTACAGCAACTGTAAGCTTGTTGTTTCATGTGCTGTCTCTGTTTATGCAACAGCCAATGCTCTGAGTGGGGAGCTCCAATGCTGATAACCAACCACGCTCCCAACCGCCGGCACGGGCACAGGAACCCGGCAGGAACAGCTCACCAGGGCTGTGGTTAAGGACTTGCACCAAAAAAAAACTGAAAAAGGCAGCCCTATTTGTGTGTTGTATTCACCAGTGTGACCTATTTTGCAACTGTATTACCGTAGGGGCAAGCATTTGAATCAAGATAGATAAAAATGAAATTGTTTGCAACTAAAAACTTGTGAAATGCAAGGTTCAAAATCCATTTCCTTCCACATTTACATTTTGAATCAACATCTACCCCAACTATTCAATATTTCCCAATTATTTGCCTCTAGAATATCCCCCAAAGTCTCTGGTCTTGTCCTCACATCCACTAAATCTATCCTACAGCCTCAAGTCTGTTCTCCCACCACTGGGAAATTTCTCATCCATGCTGCTTTCCCTGGGCCAGTATTATGGTATCAAATGCATAAAGAAAGTAAAGAATGACCCAGAAGACAGGAGGAAATGAAGCTCCTGCCTCTTCCTCTCACTCCTTCTCCCCGGGCAAAAACAGTCAGCTCTGACCCCTTCCCACCATCCCAGAGGTTCTCCCAGATGGGAGCTGATGGAAAATGGGAGATGTTTGCTCTGCCCCTGAACAGGAGCAAGGACCTCACAGAGGGTGGGGCAGGTGACAATTCAAACACCCAAAAGACAGAGCTGGAACATCACCTCAAAGGTCCAGCTCAGGGAGTGTGAGCAGGGGGAGCAATGGAAATACTACAGAAATAATGCAGAAAGGGTATCCTAGAATGGTTTGGGGTAGAAGGCACCTTTAAACACCATCCAGTCCAACCCTCTGCAGCGAGCAGGGACACCTTCCACTGCATCAGGTTACTCCAAGTCCCACCCAACCTGGCCTTGAGTCTTCTCAGAGACGTGGCATCTATCATCGCTCCGGGCACCCAGTGCCACTGTTTCCTCACCCTCATTAACTACTTCCTTGTTTAAATGAAAGGTTATCACAAAGACCTTGAAGACATCAAGTCCAAGTGTTCACCCAGCACTGCCAAGGCCACCATTGACTGACTGAGCTGGAGAAAGTATTTTGCTAAGCTTAACTGCATCTTTGTAAAATGATTTTTAAGACTACGACATGATTCAGGTACTCCAAGTCCCACCCATCCTGGCCTTGAGTCTTCCCAGAGATGTGGCATCTATCATCGCTCTGGGCACCCAGTGCCACTGTTTCCTCACCCTCATTAACTACTTCCTTGTTTAAATGAAAGGTTATCACAAAGACCTTGAAGACATCAAGTCCAAGTGTTCACCCAGCACTGCCAAGGCCACCATTGACTGACTGAGCTGGAGAAAGTATTTTGCTAAGCTTAACTGCATCTTTGTAAAATGATTTTTAAGACTACGACATGATTCAGGTCTAACTGTGACTTCACATAAAGTCCAAGCAGAAATATCTTTTTGTCTTGTTACCTCCTCTTCCCATCACATTGGTTTTGCTTTTTCCAGACTGATAAGCTCTGTCCAGCAAAACACCAAAATATGCACTTGGCTACTACCCCCCATGGTTCTGCTGACCCAGCTTGTTCTCACTTCACCCACTGCTCCTGTCATCTGCTGGCTGCAGGGCAGGACAGCCTGCTCCTTCCAGGAGCCAGGGAATTAGACACCCACTGTTTATACTCTGGTACCTCAAAATGCTCTGCCCATGCAGATAATCTCCTGCAGCTGCCACAGACTGGCTGAGGCAGCCAAGCTGGATTTGCTCTCACTGCCTTAGCAGGAACAATCAACTCATCACATTTGGCATAACAACTGCAGCAACAGTAATCATTAAAATGCAAACACTAGATTTTAGAAGTTTAAGGTACTTCTTGAAGGTGAAACATTAAACATTTATAGCAGCTTTAACTTGGATGCTTACCCATTTTAAACATAAAGGAACAAGTGAACCAGTGGCACTAATTATTTAAACTCAAACAAGTGTCATGGTACTCTGATTTTACTATTATTATAACAGGATTTATCTAATAGTCCCTGAAATATATGCATCCAAAATATTTATATATGAGACTTTTGTCCAATGATAATTTATAAGAAAATACAGTAAATAATACAGTTATAATTTGGATTTTGTCCCCTCCTAAACTCTCATAAAGACAGCAGCCAAAAAACTGAATAAGTCAGGGTGCCTTTGAAGATATTTAATTAAAATCTAATCCCACATTCTTAAGGGTTCACATAAATTAAGCTGTCATTCAGGAGATTTATGCATTCCCATTTGCATATTGCACACAATCCATCAGTTCCTGGTGTTTAAAGGCAGCGCCGTTCCCGGGGAGCGACGCGGGCCTGGGGAGAGCCACTTCCATCTGGTGATCGTCCTCGGTGCCACAAGCCACCCCCAGCCCCTCAGACACCTCCCCCGGGCAGGATGGACCCTGCTCGGCTCCATCTGCCAGCTGCAGACCAACATCTGGGCACTCCTGGAGCAACCCAACCACAGCCCGTGCTCCTCGTGCCATGGAACTCTCCTGATGCTGCTGAAGGAGCCAGGCCCCTCTCCTGGGTCTTTCTCAAACAAAATCATGGAACCACACCACCACATTTATCTAGATCCACCAAGTCTGACAGCTCCCCCAGCTGCAGACCAACATTTGGGCACACCTGGAGCAACCCAACCACAGCCCGTGCTCCTCGTGCCACAGAACTCTCCTGATGCTGCTGAAGGAGCCAGGCCCCTCTCCTGGGTCTTTCTCAAACAAAATCATGGAACCACACCACCACATTTATCTAGATCCACCAAGTCTGATAGTTCCCCCAGCACTGCCACGGCCACCACTAACCCATGTCCCCAAGTGCCACATCCACACAGCTTTTAAACCCCTCCAGGGATGGCTTCTGCTTGCTGATTACTAACAAGTAGTAAATACTACCTGGAGACATTTCTGGCTCCTTCACTGCTCACAAGACTCTCTTTTTGTCATTAAGGGCCATGCTAAGTTAGAACAAAATATTTCCTTTAAGTGTTCAAAAATATTTATCCAAGTTTTTACATGTTTGAATGTATTCTGATCTAGGAAATTTTCCCAGTAATTTTCTAGCACTTTTAAACATATTTAGATAAGCACATCTCATATACATGTGGGGAATATTTCCTTTTAAGAGCATCATTACCTGAAGAAGAATATATCCATAATTGCTTCATACCTCAGTATTTGTGTGAGCTACTCCAGCAGCGGAGCAGAGCTGGCACATCCAAGTGCCCCAAGAAATATCTGACATTTCCTGGCCTATCTGAACCATGGCCCCCCTTCCCTACAGCTGTCTCATGGATGTCTGTACATCCACAGCCCAGTATCATCTTCCCTGTTCCCACATCTCCAGTGGTTTGACGACAGGACAGCAGTGATTCAACAAAAAACTCAACAAACTGCGAGTACACAACCAACAGGCTCAAAAAGTACATGGGAAAAGTACCAAACCCAACCCTGATTCACAGATCCTGCTTCTACATCCTGCTTTATACTCTTTTTAGGGGCTTAGACAATGATCTTTAAGCATCTCACACTGGGAACACAAGGTAGCTTATGACTTGAAAATTAATCCGTGAAATAAACATACATATCTGTAATTAGATTCGTTTTTCAACAGCTTGTCACAATGATGTGGGAGTCTCAGTAAAGCCTCTATTGTGCATTTTCTTTGCTCACCCAGTTCACGTTGCTCTGCTGTTTTAGACCCTGGAGTCCCTGGAGTCCGTGTCAGTGGTGGTGGTTTCCTGCTCATCCAACAACCACAGCAGTGCTTCATGGAAGAGCAACAGCAAAATGTCATGCTCTTCTCTGGCTGTTCTTTTCGGAATATTCCACTAACATGCAGATTATAAATGTACCAAGGTGGTGTTTCCCTCCCACAGCTCTTGCACTGTTGTATCATGCTTTTTGTTTTATCAGTAGGTCTATGGTTTGATTTGTGATTTAGTGTTTTTCCTTGGTGCTGTTTTTTCTTTTGTCTCCATCCTTTTCCCAGAAATGTCATTGGCTAGTTTCTAGTTTCTATTTCTCCAAACTTTACCCATTTCCTAAAACTGTTTTTCTTCCTTGGAAGTTTATTGGTTCGCTATTGTTATTCCCTGCCTAGGTTTTTACTCCCAACTCTCCTGATTTGTTGGAAGTTGGGTCTGCCCCTGCCTTTCCCCTGAGATATAAGTCTTTGTTGGCCCCTTAATCGGGGCCCAGGAAGAAAGAGGGGAAGAAATACCATCAAGTAAAGTTTCCCTGGGACCCGTGTGCGCTGCCTGTGTGACTGACAACTGGGATTCAAGGGAGCTCCAGGGGGAAAAACTGCTGCCCCCCACTCTTAACATCAGCTAGCTGGGGAAAGAGAAGCAGCATTAAACCTCAGCACTGACCTGCCACACATCTGCCAGCCCAGCCCAGGACCTTTCAGGTCCAGCTCTGATAACTGCGCCAAGCAGAACGTGTGAAACCACTCAACTTCATTAACTGCAGCCTCAAGCAGGTCTTCAATTCACATCTCCAAAGGGGAAAGGCTAAAGCAATAACCACTTGTTACAGTCTTGTTACTAAGCTAATGCTCATCTCTTACACTCGCTGAGATTTTGCTCCATTTATTGTATGCTTTTTATTATATGATTAAAACTAGCCTAGTATTTGTTACTCTCCAGATGCTTTAAAAATTACTTAAAAAACAGTTTGTTTCCACTTAGCAATGAGCTGCTATTAAAGCCATTGCATAAATATAAATGCATAACAATCAGTGGATATCTTATGATTTTTTTGTAAATTTGCATAATGTAATGGAATTAATTAACAGAGTTATGGAATAAAGAATAAATACCAGAGCTGATGTCAGTAGCAACTTCTCAGTGACTCTCTGACTAAGAGGTGGTGTAGTTCTGCCTCCACTGAGGAGTTAAGACCTACTGAAGCAACCATGGAACACAACATTGTCATTTATTAACTTCCCTTTAACAACAGAATGCTTCACTGTGCTTCCAGCATTCCCACAAGCATTAAATCCACTTTTACGATGCAAAGATATCCCTCTTCAAAATTCCATATACTCTGTGGATTGAGAGAGATTTCTCTGTTTCAAAGGACAACCAGACACAGACTTTTTCACACACTCAGCTGTCCCTCCAGGAAAATTTTTGACAACTGAAGAATCACTGTATTTCTTAAAAATCCAAAGAAATCAAAGCTGAGACGACTGGTTGGGAAAGACATTTTTGAGTTCCCACTTTTCAGCCTCGATTTAACTTTCTGTCTTCTCTTAATTCTCTTTTAACTTGAATTTAAGAGAAACTGTTGGGTGGGATGGGTGTTTCAACATCACTCATCATTTCAAGATTATATATTAAAAAAAAATTAAAAATACAGATTTCTATAGCATTAACAGCCCATGAAACACAAGATGCCAATACACAACAACCACCAAGCCATGAACTGTCCCACTGGTGGCACACCAGAGGTTTGGAACGCCATCAGCACCGAGCGCCTCCGCGGCTCTGGGATGCGCCGAGCCGCTCTCATGGCTGAGGATCCTCCCAGCCCGTTCCTCCCGGAGTTCTGACGGGAGAACGTTCTCCCCTGGAGTTCTGTCACCACTGCCTGCAGTGACTGACACGTTTTGCTTGCTGCTGTTTTATAAACACGCCGTGTAATGACGGCGTCTCGCTGGGGGCTGGGCACTTCTCGCTGACGCCTTGTCACAACACAGGAGCGGCACTCCCAACCCTCCCCGGAGCTCCACCGCACCGGAGAGGCTCCCAAGCAGCTCACAGAACAGCTGCACTGCTAGAAACAGTGCATGGAACAGCTGCACTGCACAGAAAAACTCCAGAACCACCAACTTTCTAACCTACTGCTATTATTTCTGCGTGTAACTATTCCAATGTAATTATACATACTGCGTGTAAGGAGACAAAACACGTCCTATGCCCTGAGATGGTCAGGGTACACAGGTGACAAACACACCAGAGGCAATCCAGCAATAAAAGGCACATGACTTCATGCATTAATTGAATTATTATTATTGACTGCCCTGATAAGTTTACCTGTCTTGCTGCTGTACAGTTTGTTGCAAAAAAAACTTGAGAACGTCTGTCCCACAGTAGCTGCTAAATAATTAGTTTATTTTAATTAAAGTTTGACATAGTTTCTGGAGTTGGCACCCTCTGGCATGTGTGGGAAGTTGGCAGAGAGCTCCATTCACCTCGCACAGAATGACTTGCATTGTGCCTACAGTTCAAGAGGAAAAACCTGAAAATCTGGGGCTCTCCAGTGATGTTCAAGATGAAAATCGTGGAGAAGGGTCACTGCCCAGCACCCCTCAGCTTCCTGGGCAGACAGCAGCAGCCTTTGGCAGGATGCTGAGCTCTGCAGGCTCATCCTCATTCCCACTGGCATGGCCAGCTGTGACCACCAGCCCTGACCACAACACTCCCAAGTGCTGGACCACACTCTGCCTGCAGATCTGACTTAATGGCACCACAAAATAGTTCTTTTGCCATTTCTCCAAAACGCATCTTCCCTTCTCCTAAGCAAACACAATGGATTTGTGGGAAACCCATTCCTCATTCACTAACTCTGCTGTGGCTGCCCTGCCCAGCCACTGAAGAGGGTTCAGTTTGGTGTTTCACTGCCACCTCCATCCCTGTTTGGTAGCAACACCTGTTTGTCCTGAATCCTTGCAAGGAGCTGCACGATGAGCAAATGGCCCTGACAACTTCTCCTTCATCCAGCACGGCCGCATGTCGCAGGCCTCTGGGAATTGATCTTTCTGCACATGAAGTTGTGCACTGGTAAAAGACGGGGGAGAAAGTAATTTAAACAATCATTAGACTGGAAGGTGACACCTACAAACATCTGGCTTCAAAACGGAAAATGAAAACTGTTCTAAATTAATAGCCTTCCATACGTTAAGGCACCTCGGATTTTTACTGTATACACATTAAACTGAAGTTTTAAAATTTTAAGTAATGTTAAACCACATCTACAACTTCCCTCTGATAGCTGGAACAGACAGATGGTTCCAGCCATAACTTCCTGTCAGAAGACAGCCCCTCTGGTTCCTCAAGTACTTCACCCTGGAGTTTTGTCAGGAAAAGCCTTCCTGGGTTTCACCTTCAATATTTCTCTCTCAGGAAAAAAAATATGAACTAATGGTCAACCCCCACGGGAACCCTTCAAAGTAAGTCTTCACCCTCACATGTCCAAGATGCTTGTCACTAAATTATGTGTGTTTCTTGCAACAGCAATTTGCAGAAATGTGTCATTTTGCCTGTATAATTGTGACAAGGAAGTATGCTTGTAGGTACTTCAGTTTTGTCTACATTCAAACAAATTTTTACATTTTAATTTTAATTTTTCAGTTAAAGACTAAAGTCTAAGCCAGCTATAGATTACCAGTGAGATTTTGGACTGATCAGCTGCTAGTTCAAGCCATCAGTGCTTCTCACTGCTGAGGAAAAAACCCTACACAGTAATTTTTAGAACAATTTCTACATTTTTAATGTTTAATGTACATAAAGGACGTAATGCAGAAAGTGATCAAAAGACACAGTACAACTAAACATCACTCAGAACTGTGCGTTCATTTTGCTTATTCCTTTAGCTGAGAAAACTGAAGAAACTAATCTTTATTATCTTTGAAAATGACTTGCTTTATATAATTACAGAAATTAGTGCAGTAGGAAGGCACTGCTCAGGTAGGATTTTAGAGATCAAAGTTCCTTTTTCCCTTGAAAAATGTTGGGCTTTCAGGATCAGACACATCCACAATAAAACAGAATTCCCACAATTTATCTGTGCTGTATCAGAAATACGTATGGTCAAACACCAGAAAGTAACACTGCTCCAGCACTACACAGCACACTTTATCTTTTTCCCAGATTAGGTAAGAAAGAACAAAAAAATCTTCCTTAAATCTCTGAACCAATACTTCACATTAAAATACAAGGAGCCACGGAAGAAGCAGAATCACCCATATGCTGAGGGCATCTGAAAACAGAAAATGTTTTCGATTTTCCCTTTCTGTTTCCATCATTCCTCTCCTGCAGACCAGCAACACGCAGAGGGGTTGGTGTGCTGAAGGATTTTAATTTGAACTTGTGTCAAAAGTGAATTTGAGCAAAGAGAGATGCTTAGAGTTTCACAGAAGAACATAATGACACGTGCAACACATACCCAGGAACGGCAGTGCCAAGGAAGGAAGGGAAAATAAAGTATAATTTTATATTGGTCGCCTACAGGCCACAGTTTCTTTGCTTTTCTATTAACAGCTCAGAATCCTCTGTGCTGCAAGAGCACGGAGAACTGTAACTGCCAATTAATGTGATGATATTTGCATGAGGGAAGCCAAGGGACTGTAACCAACTGTGCAACACCACAGCTCCTCTGCCTGCCTGTGCACACGCCCAAAAAACACGCAATCCATGTTTACCTATAAATTATTTGTTATATAACCCTGTCTCCTTTGATTATTGCTTTCTTTATGCCTTTTTTGTCACCGGTGACCAGTTAATACCACCAGCGTGAACTCAGAAACTCTCTGCTTTTTAACTTCCAGCTACTTCCTGTATTTTTTATGATAACCATATGCTGGATTATTATTTAATTATGATTAAAAAAGAAACTCCTGAATGTAGGTTACTTTGAAATGAAGGCAGTTTACAAATAACTCAGATTTGCAGCTTTTCCCACAGTTCACTCAGCATTTCCTGTCACACACCTGCTTACCTGCACTCAGGATTTGATATTAAAGTTTATGCAGACACACACCCCCCCCTTCACAAAGAACTAAATTCTGGTCCAGAACTACTCACTGCTTCTTCCAAAAGCAATTAAGTAGCTTTTAGAACCTTCTAAGCGTATCTGAAGAAATACTTTTTTAAATCAGGGCACTGTGGTTATTAAAGATACCAGAATAACCCCAGTGCTTCCTGGTTCCTGAATAAGGCTGTTCCTGAGGTTCTAACACCAATGTTATTGCCATTAAAGCACAAAGTCCTGTATTCCCATAAAAATGCCAAAGATTCTCCATTTCCCAGACAATGTCATGTCATTGTTGCACTACACTGTAAATAGCTAACACTGCATCTCCAATAAATCCATTTTAAATACATACACCCTATGTGACATTTTTATCCATGTATCTGAAAACTTAAAAGTGTCTCATAGGGAATTTAAAAAAAAAAAAAAAAAAAGGAAAAGGACCAGGAATGGCAAAATTAGCTCCAGGGAAGTGGCTAACCTAACTACAACCTCTGTGCTGGGCTCAGCTCATCCCATCCCATATGGAAATGCATTGGCACACCGGATTTGATTGTTGTTCTCTCCTTCAGTTTTGTTTTGTGCCTCCCACTCCAGATATTAAATTTTTCAATCATCTTCCTTTGATGTTGTCTTAGTTTAATTTAAAAGCAATACAAACATGTCTGATTTACAAGATTTTTATCACCACAGTATCTTATCACCTCATTAGAGTAATTTGCAAAGGCTTGTGTCCCAGTTGATTCTAGAAGGGATTTCTTTTCACCTTCAGGTTCTTTTCCCTTTCTCAGTCTGTTCCTGAGCTGCTGTACCTCGTCTCTGGGCACTGAGGGAAGGTCCTGCCAACCAGGGAACTTTTGCAATACTACAAAAACCATCGGGCTCAGGCTCAGACTCTCTTTGGCTGCTGACCAAAAATGTTTTAATCTCCAGCTCTCACAAACATCCTTTGGAGTTTTGGCCACAAGGATTGCAGCTGCTTTGGGTGGTTATGAATGAAGAGGGGAACCCTGCCTGGGCCCTGAGCTGTGACAGAGCTGCTTTGCACTGAGCTGGGATGAGAAGCAAACCAGGAACCACACACACGCAAACATCTATCACTGATTCATGATTTATTCTTCCCCCCTTAAAATACGGTGACTGATCATACCTGCATAAAGAACACACAGAACAGGGCAGCTGCTGCAAATAACAAACCAGAAACTTCTTCTGGACCCAGGATACTATCTGTGTCTGAACACCCACCAGCACAAAGGACTAGAAATGCAAGGCATGTGATGCTCTGTGCTGCAATTTTTTGCAGGATGAAAGATGAGCCATTAAAGGCTGCTGAGCCCCATATGCTACCATGCAACACCCCAGGGCATTCCAAGGGCTCCAAAGAGCACCAAAAGCCACTGTTTTCCTTGATCTTGGCAAAGTGTAAGTCAGCAATGAAGAAGAAAAAAAAAAATCCCCAAAATTAGTTCATCAGAAGAATTCCAGTAGAATTTTTCTATTCAGCTGTACTGAGGCCAGAAGCATGGACCTGACATGGAGTTACCAGGTCAGCATCTTCAACAAGATGGTGACAAGGAACAGGAAAAAAGCAGATGTGTGCTCCTAAGACCAGCATTCATCAGAGAAATAATAAATTAATGGAACCTCGACCTGTTTCCAGCTCATCTGATGACAGGAGCTGCTTGAATAAAGCTACTTTATTCAGAAACTGATCAGTTTTCTAGAATTTTTTTAATCCAAATTTAAACTATTCTTCTGAGATGTGAAATTAGATTTTTTTCCATGGGTGAGAAACTATTATCCACTGTGAAAGAAGCAAATAATAAAAGCCCAGTATGTCAAGATAAATTTTGATCTTCCTCCCTGCTACAATGTCCAAGAAAAGTCATTTAATACTACTTCTATGAATTTGTAATTTCATCCCAGAAAGTAAAGAATAAGATAAACATTTTCTGTTTGTTTTTCACTTTCACAGCAACACCATCCTTACTTGCTTCTAGATGGTCACATTTTGCTGACATTTACAAACATTTCATGTTGATCTTACATGGGTCACATCAATCATCTATACAGTTTCAATGACACTTTGTTAAATAAACTGTCATGAAAGATTTATAGAGAATTTGATAAAAGTAAAGAAGATGTAGTTTAGCTTTTAAAGATGCATTACCCCTTTTCTGAGGTGTAATATCAGCTCTAAAATACCATTAAGCTTTTCTGGCAGGAGATGAAGTGAGAAAACAAAATGCACGCTTTCATCAGCACCGCTTATTTGCATCTACAAAACACGGGGAGAACAGAGCACCTGGAGGGAAAGGGAACCTCACCCCACTGGGTGTGCTCTGCTTGGCTCTCCTAATGCTTGGCAGAAGCCATTCATGGTCTTGAAGTATTATTTGAGCAAAAATTGCCTCCAGATTAAAAAAAGACCCAAAACTTTACTTCAGATTAAAATCTCTACTGACGGTAAATTGATATTCCCAAATTCCCTCTCAAAATAGGGACTGCAGACAAGCAGCACACTTTCATTCAAAACTCTTCTTCAGATAAATGTGGCCAGAGCAGCTCATTAAGATTTATTTAAAATTTTCAGACTTTACTGTCTGATACCAATTTAATATTTGAGAGCAGAGAACAACAGTCTCACTGTTGGGGAGGGCTTTAATCATATTCTGTTCATCAAGAAGAACCAAAATTTGACCAAATTTTTCAGTAGTTTTCCACTCTGATTGATCCAGATACAAAAGCAATTATTTGTTCCACCTTCCAGTTACCTGCAGAGTCAGCTCTGCTCCTCCACAGCAGCTCCACTTGTTATGGAACACTAGCCAGGGATACAAGAATACAATGTGGAAAGATTTCTCCACTTCTGCATTTAGGCTTGAAAAACCACAAGTGATAAATTAACACTTGCAGAAGAAAAAAAAGACAAGGAATCTTTCCCTTCTCTTAAAGACCATTATTTTTGCAACCAATGGGACAACATGAAACATTCCTCAAGAACTGTTCCACTTTTGTGTGTGATGCCTCATGACCCAGCCCTGTCACAACATGTTCCCTTCAGGCAGTTATCCCATCCCAAAAGTGTCACACCAGAGGTCAACAGTGGACAAACTTTGTTAAAGCTTTGTTCCCCTGGCATCTCAGGGCTGACCTCACACAAACCAACACCCTCACCACTCCATCCCTCCAGCCCAGTAACTCCTCCATTCCCCACTGCTTCACCTCCAGGGCCAGCAACTGGATTTCAGCTTGCACAGCTCTTTTGGTGTCTCAAGACCCTAAGCTCATCTCTGCAGCCTTTAGGGGAAGAGACCTTGATGTCTGGGGTGCATCCATCCATTTTTCACAGAGAAATAAGGAAGATACACCCACTGTACCTGTTCTGTGTCACAGAGTCCCACCAGCCACAGCTAAAACCCCTGGCAGGTTCCAAACACCCACAAACACCCAGAGCTGAAACCCCTGGCAGGTTCCGAACACCCAGAGCTCAAACCCCTGGCAGGTTCCAAACACCCAGAGCTGAAACCCCTGGCAGGTTCCAAACACCCAGAGCTGAAACCCCTGGCAGGTTCCGAACACCCAGAGCTCAAACCCCTGGCAGGTTCCAAACAACCAGAGCCGCTCTCCATGCAGGAACACCACGGATCTGCCTCCTGAAGGATTTGCTGAACTGACTTTGCTCTCAGCAGTCACTTATTCAGAGGGAATTTGACTTGGTGTTTTTAAAAAACCCCACAAATCTGATCTGCAGCCAAATCACAACAGTAAGTGGGAACTCAACTACATTAATTTGTAGATATTGTAACTACTGCATTACCAGCAGTGTTCCCAGATACTGTGAATTCAAATAAAAAGGGCTAGGAGTTTAAAGGCAGCAATTTACTCGGTTATTCAACACATCTGTCAAATATATTACTGAGTGGTAAATGAATAAATATTGGATTTCAATTGCTATGACTAGAAATAAATGGGACCCATTCTCCAAGCAGCAGCACTGTGAGCTACAGGCTTTCAGTGAAGGCTTAGTTAAAGGAAAAGCAGAGTAATTAGAGTAATTCCTATATATTCTGAAAAAATACCAGTTTGTGATGTGATGGATTGGATAACTAAAACAAAATTGTCTCTATTTAACCACACCATGCAATTTTCAGGAAAAACAACACCCTAACCCAGAGATATATTCCAATGGGATATCCCAGAGAGACCCTAAGGGTTCAACAGTTGAGGTCCAGAGATGCATTTCATGCTGAAATGAGTATTCCAAGTATTGTCATATATCTTGGAAATAACTGACATGCATTCAAAGATGCCAGAACTAGAGGCATTTAAAATTGTTTAGATCATATACTAATGACTGCTTACTGGGTGAGATATCAAATTATGTAATTTTATTTATATATATATTTATATATATATATATGTGTGTGTGTGTGTATATATGTATATATGTATGTATATATATGTATACATATAACTATTATTATTCTTGTGTATAAATTACTCAAGTCACGCTCATGACTACAGAAAATTACATTATGAAATTATCACTATTATATAACATTATTAGCTAACATTTTAGCTAATATTTTACTGGTGGATGTGCATATGAAAAGATGACACAAGGGCCCAACATTTCTAATGGTCCTGCAGGCAGTGAAAAGCTCTAACAGAAAAAGAGAAATAAGTCTCTCGCCATGACAACAGATTTGTGAGCTGTTCTGCTGAAGTTTCCTTCAGATCTGCAACAACTTTTGAACTGTCACATGCTCTGAAACAGGAAATCACACACATCACCCACACTCTAATGAAGTTCAGAGCTGCAAGAGAAGCGGAGGAGCATCCTCAACCTCCCAGCACGGAATTAACACGTCTGTCTCTGGAACAGACACACAGGATGTGCTCCAAACCACCCTCGTGCCAAGGCATTGAATACAGAATATTGGGTGAAGCAGCATCAGACCAAGAAAGCAACGGGCTCCTCTTCATTATGGTACCAAAGAGAATTAATAGTCATTGACTGCTTTGACTGCACAGGCTCTGCTGCTGGGGGAAGACAAGGCTCTACTTCCCAGGCACACCTTCCACCCCAACACACAGAAACCCTCCTTTCATAATTCCAAATTAACCAAAGATTAATTCACTGTTTTCACCCCAAACCCCAACTTTGACATTCTGACTCTCCAGGGACACACTGGGTTACACCTTTTAAAACAAACCCCTGGCTTACACAACTTTGGTAGTTCTGTGAGGATTTAACAAAAACTTCAGAACTGCACAGTCTTCAAAACCACTCCTGAAACAGCAAGGATCTGGCTACACTGTCTGCAGATTTCACTCCATGGGCTCTGGCAGGGCTTGGCACATCAAAAATGATACAAACAGGTTGAATTCCTGCCTGTGTCCAGGCTGATCCTCACTGACCCATCCCTTTGCTGAGCAAACAGGGAATGCCACTGACCACGGGCACCTTTCAGCCCAAGAGCATCATCCCAGCAGCTAAACCCTCAGCTGGAGCAGGGATCCAGATCTGGGCTGCTCCTCCAGCCTCATGCTCAAGATCATCAGTGGCCTCTTAGTTTGACATTTTAGATTTTCCCAGTCTTTATCAACGTGTGTTACAGGCTGCTGAGGGAACTACATAACAGGATTAACTAATGGCAATAACCCTCTTTTGTCAGAGAGGATTACTGTCATTCAGCACTGGGGGAAACTGAAAACCAGGAGTTCCTTTTGTGGTATTTATTTAATATTCTACTCTGTAATCTGTTTGCAACAGTATTAGTGCAAAATGTCATGGGAAGATGTAAACACTCACCAGATTCCTTTTTGTACCTACAAACAAACCAAATTAAAAACAAAAAACAGTTTGTTTCCTGTCGCTTAAGCCGTTCCAAGATCCTGATGCTCTATGTTATTTAACATTTTCAGCTGACTTTGGGGACATTGTAGACTGCTCTGATGAGGCATGTTCCAGTGTCAGCCAACAGTTTATCCCTGGCACGCTTGTCAATCAAAATAAAACTAACAGACGGCTTTCTTTGTTTCAAATGAGCTTTCCCTGGTCATTAAAATTCACTTTTTATTACAAAAACTACCATTTGGAGAGAGCAAATTGAAATGTTCGTGGTTCCTACTGAATCAGCTCCTACTGGAGTTGACTGTTGCAGAAGAAACTTGCAAATATAAAAAAGGCATTATTTCAGCACCTCTGGGCTACCCATGCTTGGCCTCTCTGTGGCTTGGTAAGTGCAAATGGCCATTTCATACAAACCCTGTAACCAACATTTTGGCACCAGGATGACATGATTTCCTTTAGTGCTTTCAACAGCAGGATATAAAAGTTTAGAAAATTAAAATTTTCCTAGGAATGGGCAGCAAGAGCCAAGGCACATCACTTCAGAGAACATAAAACTGTAATAGTTATTGACAGGCTACTTTTTAGAAAACATTGGGTTTCCTATGGTAAATATTGAGGAAATCAGGCTCTCTCAGATTAGATTTGTAAACTTACAGCAAAAGCATAGAAGTCAATAAAATTACATATGGAATATGTACTCCTGGCAAAAATAAAGTGCTTCCAGCAACGCCAGCTTAATTTTTGGGAGATAAATCAAGAGGCCATCCAAATACATCCTGACAAAAAGCCATGATTTCCAACCAGCCCTCGTGCCACAGAATGCAGCCTGATGATCTATAATGATGTACAAATCATGTAAAGGAAGCCATGATTTTATCTGAAGCTCGCACACAAGTGAGAGTTTAGACCACTGCAAATACCAGATTTCCTTTTCCTTTTTAATAAAAGTTTATTAAAAAGCCTGAACAAACAAGGATTTGAAATCATTATCTTCCTTCTCTACAGGGAAATTGTGCATATAGCCTCTAATTTTGTCAATTACGAGCATGTGGGATTTCAATTATTATAAACACACTTTCCTTCCACTGACAGTGATACAAATCCCATCCTACAGATTGATTTTCAGCCCTTAAAATCACTTTCTTTTTCGTTAACAAGCACCATCCTCTATGACAGTCCTCAGAATAAAAAAGGAAAATGAGCAGCTTTTCTTACATCTTCCACAGACCAGACGTTAAACACAAAATGTTAAAAAACTTTAAAAAAATACCTGGAATGGTCTAAGGTATTGTCCAGGGCAACATAACATTTTAAAAAGAAAAATTTTCTGTAATTTGGAAGAAAAGAGGACAAGAAACAAATGTGCAAAACTTAGTCAAGGTGCTGAATCATAACTCTTGTGCCTTAAACCTACGTAACTGACACGATTTGCAGTAATTGTGATTATTACAGACTAATTTCCAGTAATTGTGATAGAATACCCTGCTTCTCTCAAATCAAGTTCATCAAGAGCTCATTTTTGCCCTCTCTATGCAAACTGCAATATTTGAGTACAAACCCAAATCTGTTCTGTGTCTCAGAAGCCTCACCTCGACTGCATTTTCCACTCTCTGTGAGACACTCATAAACCTTCCTAGAGTGAGGACAGGTAACACTGACTGCTTCACCTCTGTCCTCCTGCACTGCCCCTCTTCTGGAAGACAAAACTCCATTAGTTTGACAGAATTTGCCCCTGACTATTCCATGTTGTCTGTTATTTCCTGCATGCTCACAAACTGTTTACTAATCACAGCATATTTCTAGTTGAGTGCTCTATAATTTCCAAGTTTTTCCTCCTCCTTCCTCCCCTCCTCTCTGCTGGTGCCTCACTCATCCCTCCATGGCTTTCCCAAGTTAGCCATTAATCACTCCCGACACCTCATCCACTGTTCCTTAACTCCACAGCACCAGACCCAGCTGATTTGAGAACATCTACCCCAAATAAGCTTTCTGTCACACTTGTTTTCTCACTCGAGTTTGGCTCCTGCAGTTCTGTCACTGCTGTTAATTGTGTCACACATCTCATTGCAGGTGACCTGGAGCCATGAAACTCTTCCATCTTCCCAGCACCATCTGTTGCTGCCCTTCCCTTCTCACTGAACCACACCAGCCTGGTTTTCCTGAGATGGACACATGGAATGATTCCCTCTCTGATGGCATCTCCCACTGCTCTCTGATACTTTCATTGATATTTTTCAGATTTTGTTCTGCTTTAGTGTGTGGGTCTGAGCTTCATATCAGGGGATGGTGAGCTCTCTGCACAGAGCAGGGAGACAAAACAATTCCTTCTCTAGCTGAGGACCAAGGACAAATGATCCAAATCTCAGGCCCGAGAGCACAAACAACGTGGGCTGAAGAGAGAAAAACAGTAAGAATGGGACTTCATGGGCTAAAGCTGGAATTGGACAATAAACTCCAATATGCAAATGGAGCAGAACTTATAAAAGTGAGAGACCCTGTGAGCGGTCATGTATTTTTTGACCACTGTGGGTTGTGCTGCCCAAGGTGGATCTGTTGAGGTCTCTTAATAAATCCCTACTTTACTCTCTTGCTCTGTCCAGTCTCTGTCCTAGGTCAGCCTTCACAAGGCACCACTCTGCCCCTTCCCACCCTGTGTCCTGCTCTGCCCTGCCCCAAACGCCTTCCCTGAGCTCCCTCGCTGCGCCCAGACTGCCAGAGACAGATCCCAACTCACCCAATCCAACCTCTTTCCACAGCTGCTATTTTCACTCTGCAAAGGAATCATTTGTATTTATGCCCACATTAATTATTTTAAAGGAACTGTGAAGTTTCTGGAAAATTTTACCATTCTACTGCCATGGATTTGTTACTTCATCCTAATACACCAGTCTGCATTATTTTAAGGCACTTGATTTATTTCTTCTTCTACTTGTCATATGGCTTGTTAACTCTTGTTAACCCTCTCACCCAACTTCTATTACATTTATTATATATATATAAAGGGGGGGGGAGTATATAAAGCATTCCAGTACAGGCTGGTTATGTCTGGCTTGGAAAAAAATTCACATTACCACAGAATCTGTGCTTTAGACGATTCTGCCCAAATCCACAGAGATCCCTCATGCTTTGGTGGCCTTCCAGAGGAGCCACCATCACATCCAGAGCTCTTTTCCCACATCATTTCCCTCCAGAGCTCGACCTTCAGGCAACTGCACAAACCTTGCTTTAAAGGCAACATCTCTTTCTTCTTTAGTTGTGTTTGCTTCCCAAACAAGCCACATCCTTTACAGTAACATTCCAGCTTTGTGAATTATCTGATCAACTCTCTGACACAACAACCATAAATTATGATCATATACTGATTTTTTAGCTGCTTTTCCTGTTTATTTCCCTGTCCTACTGAGATTACAACACAACTGTAAGGCGATCTGGGGCCAACTCACCACCCTGTTTCTTGTACCCACCCCAAAAACATTAACAATAACCTCATGTATTTGTTTTTTTGCCATCCCACTCTAATCCCAATCTAGAATCTTTATGCTTAATTAGCAAGTTCATATGTAAACACACACAGCACCTTTCTCAAATGGAGCATTCCAATGAACACATTTATTTCCCTCTGGTATTAACCCTTCCACTGGCTCAGAACAGGTTAGTCAAGGAAGAAACTATCAGAACAAACAGATAGTTTCTAAATCACACCATCAGCAGAGTTCCTGATCCACTGATGGAGGAGTAACCACCCTGTTTCTTGCAGAAATAATTAATTACAGCCTGTGCACAGTCCTGATCCACCTGGGAAATGCAGCAAAATCCAGAGGGCTCAAAGGTACACCAGCCTTATCCAGAGCTGGTTAAAGTCTCTGAATGCAACGATGTAAATGCAGAATTACTCTTCTCATCTTGCCCTCAAAGCCTCTTTCTTTATCTCCCTGCACACCCACTCCCCTCAGCCACCCCTCTCCATTTCCACACCCCACCACAGGCTGCTCCCAGCCCATTCTCAGCTCTGGCCACACATTTCCAAAGCAGCACATCCCGAGGTTTCCTACAGCTCTCTCACAGCACAAAATGACACGACACAACATTGATCCAGCTGCTGTCATGCAGTGCCCCTGTGATGGAGTAAAGTCAGCAAGGGTGCCCCAAAAATGAGTGCAGCTCGTGTGCAAGGCACTGGTGCAGCACTGGGTGTGTTACCCTGACCCCAACCCACCAGGAGAACAGCAATTTTGCAACACTTTACTTTTCCTACTTAGTATTTTTTATTCTGTTTATGACCATTTTGTTTAGCTCCCACCTTCCTGCTGAATTCTATTTAACAGGAATTAGGAGTTTGTCTTCCCCGAGCTGTGCTTCATTAGCCATTCAGTCAGGGAGCTGAGCTTCTCTTCTCTAATGATTTACTTTTTTAGGCCATGCTAAACTTGTGTGCAGTTAAATTAGGAACATTACTTTTACTTAAGTAAAGAACAGAAGAAAGAGACCAAATGTTATGCTGCAAGATTTTTCTCTGATGCCACATATATGTCCTTAAAATTGAGTTTATTCTACATGATCCTTTCAAAAACATGTCAGCATGCATCAATAAATTCCATTAAAAAGCAGGACTGTCTACAAAGCCGGTATTTTTTTATCCATAGAGCTTTGACTTGAGACAAAAATTATTTCATTTGTGAAGTAATAATGCTGTAGCACATAATACTGTTACTCTAACTAAACCAAACAATAAATATTTGTAAGCTCCAATGACACACTGAGCTCCAAGCTCAGTTGCAGAGTCTCCTCTGGAAATCATACAAACACAAATTGTTGGTAAGACCTCACTGGATCATTCTGGAAAAACAGCAAGAGAAGAATAGTGTAATTTGCTATTACAACGACAATTTTCTTTACATACAATCTTTTAACACTCCCATGTTTCATAACACTGACTTTTATGCAGCAGGAACAGATTTGGATCTGGGGCACCCTCACAATGTCCCTTTCTTGAAATGCTGTCAAAATTCTGAAAATTCAGATTTTCTCAAATTTAATTTGGATGCCATAAACCTGTCCTTTGATTAAGATCCTTTCCCACTCCCAGGATTTCACATGTGATAATTAGCACTGTCAACTCCCTTTAAATTTGTACAGTGACGCCAGCTGAGGCCTTTGCTCAAACTGGCTTCAATTTCTGCCTGGATCTTCTCTCCTAAATTCCTGCTAAGATCAGCAGCAACCACTGTCACTTGAATTTTGCCTCTTCCCTTTCTCTAAATCTATTCTGGCTTCCCAGCACTAACCTCAGTAGATCCTCCCTGCCTGAACACAGTTTGCAGAACTGGAACACTTCAGGACACTGCGGAACGATCTCCTTCTCCTGTCAACCATTTTGAGGCAAAAAACCCAGGACTGTGCTCAAGGCAAGCAGCTGAAGAAGATGAGTGGGGGGTAAAATAGGGACTTGGAGGCCAAGTCTGAAGAAGAGAGATGAGGGCCTGTGAATGGAGTGAAGGAGTGGGGTAGAGCAGGAAAGGGAGGGAAAGTCTGGGGTGCGAGCTAAGATGAGCAGAAGTTTGTAGCTGCTCAAGTAGTCTCCAAACACGAGTGCAGCTCAGCTTTGCCATCACACACACATCCATGGGAAGTGCTGCCAAAGGCACCCAGCTCTTCCTGGGCTGGATGGCCACAGGCACAGCTCCATCAGCCTCCACAGCAGGGCTGGACAGCCCAGTCACTGCAGCACCCCTGTGGGTGGCACTGGAGCAAACCACAGCAGCTCTGGGGTTTGACTGCCTTCTCAAGAGCACAACTGATGGCACACACACACAGCTGTGTCTGAAGACCACCATGGTGACAACGGTAATGTCATTTCAGACCTGAGGCTGCTTGTGCAGCTTGAGTTCTGCTGTCCTTCCCAGCCATCCCACAGAACATCTCTGGGATGGACACCCAGGGCACACTGTGGGCTCGGGCAGCTGGAGAGCAGCCTGGCCTCACCTCACTGCTCCGCACAAAAAAGGCATTTATGAGCATTGAAAGGATCATTTCCCAGCTCCTCCAGTGGTCACACACATGGACACACAGCCTGGAATACAGGATGTGTCATTAAACCTTAGACGGGGCACGGAGTTACAGGGACAGAGACTGGCACAGAGTGGTGCAACAGATGTTGGGTAAAGTTTCACATCCAAACAAACCTTCAAGAACTGTTTCAGAGGACGCAGAAAAATGCTCATTCGGAGGCATAATTCACACCAGCATTCCAGAGGAAGACTGAGAGAAGTTTTAGAAGAAGACAGCCCTGGATTTGGAGATTCTGTGATGCCCTGTGACACCAGCAGGGTTGGGATGGGCTGGAGTGAGAGCTGGTGAGAGCTGTGCTGCAGCTCTGCTTCAGCAGCTCTGCTGAAACCACCACAAGACAAAGCAGACACAGTTCCAACTAGAACAGCTGTTATTTTCCAATTAAAAATCACAAGACCAAAATATTAATTTATTAAACAAGCATTTAGTTCACACAGCACAACTACAATTCTGAGCAATATTTTTTTTTTTTTTTTTTTTGAAGAGAGGCTGTTGGGATGTCTCTGGCATAAATAACTTAATGTGAAAAAACAGTTTATTGTTTGCTGCTGATGGGCAAACAATGCTGTTCCATATTGTGAAATACTGGCTAAACATGTAAAGAACAGTAAAAGATTTTCCTTAGCAGGGCAAACAAAATTTGTTGACATTTTTCCAACTGTTTTACCTAATAAAGTATTAGCTGAGTTAGGCTTTGAGAAAGATTATCTTCTGCTATCATAGAAGCAAGTTAATAAAGTGACAATAACAAACTGATGTATCTGTCAAAGTTTATAGATAAGGATGTCAAGCTATAGGTTATCAGCCTACAGAACTGACACTGTTCATATATCACAGCCCCCCAACACACACTCTGTCAGCATTGTTTATTTTCAGTCAGGACTTAAATAATGACCATGTACTAAAAATGCCTTTGGGGAACTGCTTTGTCTTACATACTGTTCACCTGTTTACTTCAGAGTAAGTTTTGACTTGCTTTTATTTAATTTTCTGTTTGAACAGCTGGTATTTATCAACTTCAAATGGACTTCAGGTCAATACACTGCAAAAAATTTTACTGCCTTTTCTGCACTTGCTGCACACACAGAGCCTGTAAAATGCTGATGAGAACAGCTCCCCAGCCAGCCCAGCTCCAGAGGGAGCCAGGGAATGCCCTCCGTGGCCCTGAAACCAGGGCAGCACTGGGAGAGGAGGAGAACACGGAACAGACAGGGGTTCCCAAGGCACCACCACAAAAATCACACCCACTCTGCACAGCCCACCACCACCAACAGCCTTTACTCCTTCCTCTTCCTCCTGCCTGTGTTTTTTACAGTATTCAAACCTGCTGATCCAGAAGAAGGCAGGAGATGCTATAGGGTTTTGGTTGGGCTTTTTTTGTCTGTGGTTTTGAAACAGTGAATGGCAGAGAAAGCAGCAAGTTCTGCTGAAGTCAGAGGTGAGGATGGAAAGAAGACACAACCATGGAGGAGAAAACCACCAAGCTTGTTTTCATCCTAAACACATTAAGAAATCTCATTTTTTTCATAAACACATAATTAATTAATCTTATAAAACCTATTCCTGAAGAAGTTATGAAGTGAGTTAGACTGAGTGAAAAAAAAAATAAAAGGAAATCAAAACGCCAGTAGAAAAAATAAATGCCTGGCTATAACCATGAACATGAAGGGTTTCCATCTATTTATTCTTTTTTTCCTCTCCATGCCAGGCAGGGTGACTGAAAGATACTATTCTACCAGAAATCACTTACTGGAACTGACAGCTCTACCTGTCATATTTGACAAAGCAAAAAAGAATGGAAAGATCATGAATTCTTAATTCAAACAAGTGTCTATTACTTTTTTTGGAATCATTGTCTGAGTATGAGTCTTAAGATAAGGGCTAAAAATTAACATATTACTCTCAGAAGGCTTTTTCTAATCAGAGGATTTTTCTTACTACTACAGTACTTTTTTAAAAAGGGAACTGCAGGAAAAGGGCACATTTAGAATCTCCATTTATTAATGGCAGGAAGAGGGGAAGGAATTGGGGGAGTTGAATGACACCACCTTAAGCAGAAGCTGCTCCTGACAGTTCGTCTCCTTCAAAATTAAATTGGCCTTTCTAGGTACCAAATGTGGGACCTGAGTTTTACAAAATGATGCAGGACTGGGGTATGAGGGTTCCCATGCCCCTACTCCTGCTCAGAAGAGCAAACCACACGGGCTTTGGGCATGAAGACACAAACACTTCACCTGATACCTCCTAGTGCTGTATGACCTTTAACCAAGATCAGAGATCCTCCTCCTCCTGCCAACAATTTTAGCAGTTAGAAAAGGCAGCCACCTAAGAAATTATTTTGAAAAAATCATTCATTATGTAATAAACCATTTGCAAATAAAAGCTTTTCTTCTGCAGTCACTTAAGTTCTAATTCAAATCAAACACTTCTTCTAGGACAGTCAGGTTAACTTACACACCAGAAGGCATAAAAAGAGCTGATTTACACAACCAACACTTTTAAGTACAAGTTATTAGGTGGCAGACTCAGAAAAACCAAGTGCACAGAAGAGATCTGGGTGTCCCAGCTCCTGCTGCGACTTGAATGGCAAATAAAAATGATCTGTTTTCCCAGACTGAAGTCACTCTATTTCGATAATGCTGTGCACTGCTTTTACAGAAGGGACTTCAGTCCCTTTACATGTAGGACAACTGCAAAAATCCCTGCAACATTTGCCCATCCCACGGAGTAAGAAGATCCAAGACCTGAGCCTCGAGCTGGAAACTTTTGCACAGGAGCCCAAGCCATTGTGTGAGAGGAACCAGGGGGTGCCGAAGGAGTTGGTTGCTATGGTGGCATCTCATAAATCATCAATTATTGTCTGTTATTATGAAGGTGACAGCCTCATAAAGAGATTTGCATTCTCGGCTAATTTTAAGAATTTTTTTTTTTTTTTCCTGCAGACATCATTTGCTTTGTAAAAGAAATGTCATGACAACCAGAGAACACTTAAGCTTGTTATCGGGTAGTCAGGCAGCCGCTTGGCCCCCATCACTTTGGCATTTGAGCATTGGAGCCTCTTTTGCATTATTGAGTAGTTTATCTTTACAGTTCATAAATATATTTCTGAACGTGGGGACGGCATAATAGGAAGACGAGGGAAAGTGATGGAGGGCTCCTGGTTGCCACGGCAACCTAAACTGATCAATTCCCTGTCACTGTTTTAAAAGAGGCACCACTCTCCTGTGGCCCCCGATGCTAATTACAAATGCAGGCCCTTCGCTGGCATGTTCAGCTTCCAGATTAAAGCAGTTCATGCCTAATTTATCATTTAACATGTCCTCCCACATTTGTAGTGCCGTGCGGAATGAATAACAACTTCACTTGTTTACAGTGTTTTCAACTTAATTTCACTAATTAGTTTTGCAGTTGCAGGAATCCGAGGGGGCAGTGTCCCCTCTGGAATGCTGGGCACAGGCAGGGAATGGGCAGGGAATGGGCACATGGACAGGCAGGGCCACCCTCCCCATGCCAGCTCCAGGCTCTGCCCCCCAGGACCCCCACCATCAACACATTATATATTTATATCCCTCTTATTTTCAATCATGTTTCAAGTGACTGGGAGAGTTTTTATGGGAATGAGAGAGAAATTATGGAAAACCTGGTTTAGTTTTGTAGTAGAGTAGTTTGTGCTGTCCGGTGCAAAGTTTGAGATGAAAATGCTGCTGGATTTACACTGAAATTGGACACAATTTGGCCACTGGTTGTCCTTCCAGCCAAACTTCTACTGCTTCCTTAAGGATTTTGACCAGATTTTATGCAAACTGAACTTTCAATGAGTGCTTCAACACAGCATTCATCACTTCCTGAACTCAGGCCACTCAGAATGTTCTTCCAAATCTTCCTAACCAGCATTTGTCTCTTGGAAAACCCTTTCCCACCCTCTGAACTCCAGAACAACACAGAACAGAGTGTGAAATCTCTACAAGGAAAACTAAAATGTGCTGGACCCAAAATGCTCTCAGTCATGACAGAAGTAATTACTCAGATATCTAGGAAAATAAACCCACTTAAGGAAGCCAGAAATGACAACAGCCAAACTCTGGTGTCCAAATATCTGGAAAAGTCTCTGACCTTTCTGCTCTCAAGAATGATATTGTACAATCTCCGTGTTCCAAAACTGCTCTGTAATTTGAAATTAAAAAATAAAAAAAGCTGGAACCTGTAAGACTCCTCTCTGGCAACAGGAAGAGTTCTGTGTTTGAGCACTGCTGCCACCAGGGAGCCCTGGATGAGGGAAGGGATTTTGGTTCCTTGGTAATATTTGCACTGTTGCAGTCACAAAGGAGATGACTTGACAGCCTCTGCCCCAGGGCTCCTTCCCAGAGCTCCTGTTAAGCAATAAAAATCATAAAAATCATACATCACAGAAAGGGCAAACCCTCCCGAGGGCCTGGGGGGCTGCCCAGAGGAGCAGCTGGGCTCAAGGCAATCCAGCTCACAGCCCCGGACTGGGCGAGCATCGCTGGCACTGCTGGGCTGCCCCGTGCCCATTCCCAAGGGAACAGCTCGGAGCCCTGAGAAGGGATCTGGGCACTGGAGCCACAAGCAGGGCCAGCCCAGCCGTGCTCAGGCTGAACCAGGGCACAAAGCTGGGATCAGAGCAGACGCTGGTTCAGCTTTGCAGAGCTTTAGTCCCGTCCCACAGATCCAAGGGCAGCCCAAATCCTCCTGCTCTACCACAGAGAGCGCAGGGATGCGAGAATGAGAACACAGCACTGCTGCCACGAGTGGAAGTTTGTTTCTGTAAGTAAATAAATAAATCAATCCGTAACAGCAAAACTTTTCTCATGCATGATCTACATTCTCTGTCATCTGCATTTGTTTTGTCTTCCATTATTTAGCCCATAATATCCTTGGTGAATACTACAGGGCAAGGCCAGACCTCTGGCAATCAGTAGTGTTAAGCACGGCTTAATTCTACAAAAACTCTCTGCCCTGGTAGGAGATTTAGCATTTATTTTAAACACACAAAATGGCCAGAAACTCCACAGAAAAAAAGAAACAAGCTTGAAAATTACTCCATATTCGGCTTAATTCTACAAAAACAACCCAAGAAACAGCAGGTCTATGCTCTCTGCCCTGATAGGAGATTTAGCATTTATTTTAAACACATAAAATGGCCAGAAACTCCACAGAAAAAAAGAAACAAGCTTGAAAATTACTCCATATTAGCACTGTGTATGTGTATGATTACGAACACCCCTGAGACAAGATGAGCACAAACTGTTTCCTTGTTATATGAATTTCATTCTTCAAAATTTTGAGATGATTTGGAGATGACAGCAGGGTATCCTCCTGTCTTCCCCCCAGGCCCAGTTCCCAGGGAAAAGCACCCCTTTTGAGGAACCCTTTCAAAAACTGCTGTAGTACAGCAAAGCTTAGGCCATGCAATGGTAGTTGGTGCCCTCCTTCAGGACAGTATCCTTAGGGCCAATATCCATTCTTTAAAACCCTCACTAACACACAGAAACCCTTCTTTCCCATTTCCTCCCTACAAATAAGCCCAATTCCATTAAAGGCAATTGCATCACACTGGTGTAAGTAGAGAGAAAAGCTTTTTTGTGCCAGCAGAAACCAACACCAGCTCTTGACTCACTGCTCAAGTGCTTCTGCCTGTTTGTACACCCACATCCTCCACCAGCAGCACGTGCTTTTTAATGTCCCCCTTTCCATCATTTCCTTGTACACTTACATTTTCCAGTCCTCAGAGCCTTACACCCTAAACCTGAACTACACTTTAACAAACAGTTGTACTAGCACACAGCTACACCACATACAGTTATCAAAAACCAGTTCCAAATAAAAGCACAGCCCCTCCCGAGATTAATCACTGTATCTGCTGCTCTCAGAAAGATCCAAACCCAAAATGTGTATTTCAAACAACACTAAATCACACTGGGTTCTCCACTTGTGCTTTCAAATCCATCTGTCCCTACTAGCCACTGACCACAGCAGCAGTGAGCCCAGAAGCAGAACGTGGGCCAGGAAGGATCTGGAGAAGTCTCTGGGCTCTAAAAGAGCTATTCACTGCACTCTGTTTTATCTACACTGCATTGTTGCAGCTGTTAAATAGTCTGTTTATTGTTTAAGTCAGTCTGTAACTGTGTTTAAGGCATGCAGGAGGCTGTGCACTACTACTCAGTGTTACTCAAATAAAGACAACATATTAAGAATAATCACTCCATCTCTATAAAACGGTTACACGCTACTTAGAAGAGAACATGACAAATACTTTAGCTCTTTGTGAAGCACCATAATTGCTCATGATTTGCCTTTTCATGATTATATCCTCATTCAAGATCTACTTACTCACGGAGTCCTTAAAGCTGGTGCAGCATTGACTATCAGCAAAAGGTAGGACGGCCTGAACACTTAAGGAACAGATTGTTCCAGCCATGAAGGATTTAACACTCCTCTCTGCTTATTGGTGTATTTGCCATAACACACTGTTTTGTTTTTGTTTTATTACTCTCTCAATCTCATTATTTAGTGAACTTAAGCCTTCATCACCTGCAGAAATCCCTGGCCCAGACTACAGTCACTGGATGGACACAGATGCTGGTGCAGTCGCTTCAGTTTTATTTTAGCTGCCAAAATATAAATTCAAAGGAAGCTGGGATGTGCTGGCAGCAATGTAACACACCAAGGATCTCCACTGGGTACAGAATCTCTCCCAACCCGCTCTAAATCTGTTTGATTTCGCTTTAGGATAACTAAAAGTTCCCCAAGAGTTAATGCAGCACCTTCGGGTTATTAAACGGAACATGCAGAACATTACATTATTATGCTGCACATGGCTAAGGAATTTTAGTATTCACAGGATTATGGTAATTAAGTCTTCCTTCACTTTGGGTGATGTGACACTTGCTTGACTATAATGTCACTCCACTTAAAGTCTGTGTAAACAACATTATCTTAGTCACTCTGCATTACATTTCCAACTGTGAGCAAAATTACAAGGTCAAAGTGGACAAGAATGTAGGTAATCCCAAGGAAACATCATGTAAATGACTCGCTCAAGGTTCAAGCTGGGTTTTCAAGGGTGGTAAAAGGCTTATGTACTACACTGGTATTTTAGTCCTGCTTTGCAGAAGGTATCAGTGCCAAACTGCAGTTCTGTGTGTAGGGGCATTTAGCTGCTCAGGACTCTGCAACTCCTCCTTTGGTAAGGACTGGGCTGCGAAAGAAAGGCACAGAGTAAAAGAGGACTGATTTTGAACAAAAAGCTATATGGAACCAGCAGAATATTAATTAACTCTATAAGTGACAGATGCAAACAAAGAAATATATATTACAGTGACATCATTAACATAACACAATAAAACCCCCATTAAACTGTCAGTCAGAGAGCTGGGAAATATATTAACCTCATTGTTAAGAACAATTCTTTTAATTCACTTAGCTGGACTTGCTTTACCTTTGAATATCAAACAGGAAAGCATTTAATGTCTTTTTTGTGATTTTGATTGTTGGAACAGACAAACTTGCAGCTGAATTTCTTTTACTCTAATAAGTACACAGTAAACTCCAAGCACACAGGTGTGCTTCAGTGCAAATATATATGTATATATATATATATATATATATATAGATATATGGATATATACACACACACACACACACACTTGCCTAGTTCTCAACTACCCAAGATTTAGTTTGATCTCAGACTGAACAAAAGGACTGTGCAGGTGAGCACAAATTAGCAAGTAACATCTTACAAATCCATAAGCTCTGCAAGTTTGGAAACAGCAGCCCACCCCTTTCCTGCACCATAAAACTCACTAAACAAAAAAAAACCTTGTTAGCATTTCCAAAGCTGTTCAAACATTGTAAATCCATGAGTACTCAAGCCTACATAGCTGGAGACATAACAAAATCAGGATGGGATGGGATTTATCAGTAGTGAGGCTTTAATAATTCCTGGGAATTCCACCTGCAGAGAAGTGGTACCCAGGGACAGGCCACTGACATTCCAGATCCTTGGAACTGTCATTTCAGCCATTTCCCTCTAGAACAGAAGCTGTGGGAAGTTTAATTAATGACAAAACTACACTGTTTCAAGTTCTCTCAGGTAGGAATTACATTTGGAAGTTCAGTGATAAAAACAGGTCTTTGCCAAAAAGCTAGAGGAGCGAAATCTGCCCGCTGCAGCTCTTCCCTTGCTACAGCCAGGGATGGGGCTGGAAGAGCCACGAGCCTGCTCCAGCTCACTCATCGTGTCCTGATGTCCAGAACCACCAGGTTGGACACGAACACCAAAGTTCATCATGCACTCAGTGGCTTCATCCTTCTTCAAAGCTCAAATTACAATATAATCTGATATAATCAACCTTTCATCTATGATCAAGCATGACATACATGTGACAGATAAATACTAACAGTTAAAATAAAACAATACATGAAGAAATCTTTTTCCCTTTAGACCACTTTCTCCTCCTCTGTGTAAGACACAGAAATATGTCTCTTATCTTTCTTCTTTGCAGCTGTTAACCAGGATGCCCCCACAGCATTCCACTCTGAAAACACCACGCTATTTATGTACCTGGTTGCTCCTGAGAAAGTTAAAATGAGACACCAATGTCAACACTCCCTTCAGTAAATTCTTCAGCATGAAAGGCTTTGAAGGTACGACACAGAGTCTGCTTCCCTATCAAACCTAAATTCAGAGTATATCTCAGTGAAACCACTGATTATACAGCATGGATTATTTGTAGCTTTTTCACAGTTGTTTGCAGGCACAGATGTCAAACACAGCTCAAACCTGTGATCCAAAACTCTGCACTTGTGGCTATGGACAGAGTCAGGGAACAATGCTCAGAGTGAAGGCAAAAAGGCATTTCCCAAGACATACAAGCAGAAAAGGATGTGCCAACATTGAGAGCAGAGATCTGCTCTCTGCCTTCAAAAAACACAGTAATTCAACTCTTAGATCCCTCTGCAATAGGACATTTCCCAAGACATAGTAACATCATTTAAACTGAATTTCACAGCATTCAGCCATTTTAGCCCACTATCATACGTGGTTAAAACAAGTAGATCATTTCATATTTGAAATATTTCAGTATTCCCCAATCACACTTGTTATTTATCTTGCATGTCAATGATACTTGTCACATACATTATAACTTAAGTCTTACTACAGGATTTAATGGAAAAACAAATAAAAAGTAAGTGCATATAATATTACTAATATAAACAGGCAAAATATCATCAAGATCAGTGGCTTGGTGTCTATTTTGGCAAGAGCTGAATTTGGCCTAGTGACTTCTGGTTCTGATTTAGTGAGGGTTCCCCGTCTTGTACGACTTTGTGACTTCTTCAGTATGTTTTCTTTGAAAAGTAAAGGTTTTCTGTATGAGATTGGAATTTAATTGTTTCCTTTTTAGACAAATATGCTTTTGGATGGATGCTGATGGAAAGGGCAATCAGATGTCAAAAGGGCAGCAGTACAGTGAGATTATGTGCCGAGGTCTAGGGCAGGACAGGCAAACAAGGGGGATCTCAGATCACTTGAGCAGATCCTTATAAATAAAATCTCAGATAACAGGCTTTGTTTATTCTGTAAAAATGCGTACCAGCAGGTCAAATCAACTCCTGTTATGTTAACTACTTAAGTTACTTTCTTATTAACAAATATTCATGATGGCGTAACAGAACTCTCATCTGTGAGCATCTGGGAATGCAAAGAGGGAAAAATAAGAGTTTAAGTAATTAGAAAGGAGATGTCCTGCATCTAGAAGGAATGAAGTGTTCTCTCACCATTTGAGGGGGAATAAATAAACAAACTGGACTAAGAGAGAGATCATGTGGCAGCAAGTAAACAATGCTTAATTTATGTGGAGACTCACCAATGCCACTCCTCATTTTTTAAATAATTTTTTTACCAATTTTACTACAGATATGTCAGCAACATCACTCCATTTACTTTTTTTTGCACATCTGCTTGATGATATTCTTATGCAACACTCACCTGAGGCAATTCTCACTGCAAAAAAATGTATTGTAATAAATCCCAGTTTGCTTTTTAATTGCCACGTGTCACCCAGTGCTAAGTCCTGTCTCTGGGTGCAGGAAGCTCTAACAGAGACCCATTCTCCTGCAATGTGATTATAACCCACAACTTTTATCTTGTGGGAGAGAATCCATCAGAATTCCAGCTCTCTTTAATGCTGAGTGACCTCGTGTGAAAAGCTGCCTCTTCCAAACAGCCTGGCAATCCCACTTGGCTTTTATCCTGCCTTTTAGCAGGCATTCTGTAAGACTGAGATGCATTTAGCAATGATCCCACACCTCACCACAGCAGCTTCCCCCTAGAATTTCACATCAGTTATTCCCAAACATCTGAGGGGAAGGGGTAAATTTGAGCACTTAACTTAGCAAGAAAACCTCATATAATCCAAGGTGAGCACAAGAAGCTGCTCCCTACCCAGAGATGGATTTGTTATCCCCCATGGCAGGCACACAACACCATCTCCACGTGTCCAAACTCCCTGTGAGGTAACTGAGTATTGCAGGTACTGCAAAATCCCCAGAATTTTGAAAACTTCAGTAGCGAATCTTTTCCTTTTTTTTAGTTTAAATAATACATTTTTCTAAACCAGTTTTGCAGAACATTCCCATTTAAACATTATTTTAGAGCCGGTTTCAGAGGTGTTTGAAGGAAAATGGGTATTTTATCCCTTGACTACTTTTTTTCTGCCTTTAAGTATTAATTTTCTGCCTTTTTTTCTTTCCTCCTCTGAAAAGCATCTGTTCTAGGAGAACAGAAACTGGAAAGAAAACTGGAAAACACTCAAAGTTTGAAGCGGTCCAGTTTTAAAATAAAATAATAATTTACAAACCAACTTTCTCAGCCTGCTCTAACACTGAGCTGCAGCTCCTCTGGACTATTGCTTTCTAAATTATTCAGGTAGCACATTCTGCAAATGCATCTGTGCAAGTCCAAGTGCCAGTCAGCTCCGTCTGCCTGATTCTTCTGCATGTAGAACATCCCCAGAGGTCACTAATGAAAGTGATGCTGAGCAGAAATCACTGCTGGACACCCTGCCTTTAATGGAAAAGTTTGGTGGGTTAGAATAATGCTTTTCAGTGTTTTTCACCCCATGCATTTCTGATGTAGGCCAATGCAAAACATTCTGGTGTTCAGACTTAAATTCTCATTTTTCAAGACATTGCAATTTCTGGTCTTCAAAAATATTAGAAAAATCAGGATCTGTATGTGTGTGAGTTGAAAGACACAGGACAGTGGGTTTGTGCTTGTCCACCATCCTTTGAGGAGCACATAAAATAAAAAGTATGATCCTGTTTTGCCTGTATGGAGACTTTCAAATGCACTTTAGGAGCAAAATATCGAGTGACTCTGCTTGGAAAGAAGGGAGTATTATCTCTAATCTATCTCATTATGACTAACACCAGTTTACTAAAAAAAATTCAACGAAAATCATGAGTGCAAGAAGGTCAAGAGGATTGACAGTAAACCTGTGGGTCAGAGAACACTGGGTCAGAGATCTCCAAAATTTAAATACTAAAGTGACAGTAAATCTTGCAAGCTGTTCTCCATCGTATAACATTAGAGTAATTACCCATACCTTTCAAAAAAGACAATTAAAAATCTTGTATTCTTAAGACAATTTAGTTTTTACCTCCTTTCTGAATGCAAAATTATACTGAGCAAATTTAACTTAAAGATCACAACTGAACGGAAGAGTTCACAGGGAGTGGAACAGCTCAAGGGACCAAACTGAAAATCCACATTCATTATTCAGGCTGTTACACAAATCAATTGGGATCTTTAGGCAGACAGAGTGTGATCCTGCTGGACAAGGTGTTGTTGTATTCCCTGGCTTTGTTTCAAGCAGTCTGGGGGGGAATCACAGATTTTGTTTTCCTGTTCTCCCAGGAGCAGATTTCATGGCCCCAAGTGGATGGAGCAACAAAGTGGCCACGAGCACAAGATTCCCCCTGCATGTTCCATGTCCTGAAATGGGCTGGCAGGAACTGCTCAGGAGCAGCCTGAACTCATGCACAGAACTCTGCAGAACCACGGCAAAGCCCTGAGCAGCAATGGAAGGTATTCCCTGACTGCCCTGCACATCTGAACAGGCTGCTTGCCTCAGTTCAGATATAAAAACTATCACAATTCTTGGGAATCCAGCTGCACTTTCAAAATTCTCAATGGAATCCTGCACCTTCCAGTGTGAAAATTACTCAGAAATGTGGTTTCTTCAACTGGTGCCATGCTCTCCTCCCACTCACATATGCTTGACTGAAACCAACCATGAAGGACATTTATTTTCTGATTTTCAACCTTTCCCTCCTCAAGAAGAATAAAAGAATTTGTAAATTTTGAACCGCAAACATTTCTAGTTCTTCAGAAATGCTGCAGTTTGCCTTTACCATGTTATTAACAGCTTAAAAATAATTCTGCCTTTTCTCAAAGGTCCTTTGGCACGTGTACATGCTGATAATTAGGTGAGCTACATTTCTACTTCTGCCTGTAATATCTGCTATGGCCACTGATAATTCCAAATTTTCTAATGTATTGTTGCAAGAAAAACAAAACTGATGTGAAAGCAACTTAATGCAAATAATACTCTCAGGCCCAGCCTGTAAAGGCTTCAAAAAGCTTAATGATTTTCTCAGATGTGCTGTAACAACAAAGAATCTCATGGTTCAGTGTCAAATGTCTGCTAGAAGCCAATGTTCATCACAACTGGAATGACTTGTTCATCATAGATTCCATCAATAATTGTTTCAGTATGTGAACGTGATCAATGTCACTCTCATCAAGAATAAATCAAGCTGGGTATTTTCTAATGGACCTTCAGCATTCTCATGGATCTTGCTCCACAGTAAGATTTAATCAATGAGGAGCTCCAGTGACTAGGCAGCTTCCTCAAAATAGCAATTATTTACAAATTCAAAACTATAAAAACATCCTAATGTTCTTGGCATAGAAAGTTTAAATGATGTGACTGAATATTGAAAGAGTCAAACAAAGTGATTGCAGCACTGCATCACATCAGAACTGTATTTGGAGCTGCCTGATTTAAACTCAGTTAAGATATTTAAATTTTTATAGCTGAACAGTGATGTCAGTGGGCATTAGACCTAGAATACAAAAAAATATTTACCAGAGATAAATAGAAATACCAAATCTATCCATTTCACCTCCTAGAAAAGTTACTCCATTTCTACAAGTTAACAGCAGGGTCAAAAGTAGATTCACTTCCTTTTTTCCTGTCACTGTCTGAGCAAAGCAAACCAACCCACATGAGAAGCAACACTGCTGCTGCTCAGATCCTTTTTTCTCAGTTTCTTCTTTCTACCAACTACTTCAGACATGGTTCTGGGATGAGCTGTCACAGACAGATGCATTCTGACCTGAGTATTTCACTATAAAAACTGTTTTCTGATCTCTTTAGTGACTAAATAAAGCAAAAATATTACATGATTAGACAAAATATTTACTGAATAGGATAATTTTAAAAACCATCTCAAAGCCTGTGTAGGCCTGTAAGTAGTTTTAAATTAAATGCTGTATTTTGGTAACTCCAGAGCAGTTTTAGGCTACAATTGTGCTGCACAGCTTCCCCCACGTTTGGTTCCCTTCCCACTCCCATTTCAGAGGGGAAGCTCTGCCAGGAGCCAGATCCAGGCACGGTGTGTGGAGTGCAGGATTCCTCCGGAGCAGGGAACAGAGGGATCGGGATCTGCAGAGGGCGTGGGACCTCTCCCTGCTCGGGAGCTTGGAGGAACCAAATCCTGCAAGGTCTCCTGAGAAGTCACATCACAGCCTCTGTCCAAGGCCAAAAGAGAACTTTTATTTGTGAACCCAAGCCCCTCCAGCAATGACCAGTAAGACTGTCTGAATAACTGAGAGTATTTCCAGACTTTTTCAGATGCGTTTCACATGTTTTTGTATTTTCCCAGCTCAGGTACTGCTAGAAGTGGAAGGGAAGCCTGGTTTCTCTGTGCTCAGAAGAGAACAGCAAAAAGTGCACAGGGGTTGCTCAGTTACTTGCCCCTCAACTGACAGATACCCTTCCTTTCATAATAATTTCTGATATAAAAGAAATAGAGTTATATATCGATATATAATTCAGAAGATTTTATATTTTCCAATTAAATGCCTTTCAACCTTTGCTCTTTAAAGGTTATAGAAATTCATGATTTTAGCCTCTCCTCAGACTTCCTATCTTTAGTCATAAGGTCAATCAAATTCCCCTTTTCAAATGTTCCATCTTTAAAGAATATGGTAACCAGAACAAAAACAATATCCTAAGTGAGGTCAGAAGATTTCCTAACCTTTACATATATTCCTTGCATTCTTATTCCATTACTGGCTGTTGTACCCCTTCTCCTTCCCCTTTCTTCCTCTCTCCATGTCTCATGTGTGTTTTCAGATATTTTATTGATGTCTCCATAGTTTAAAATGACAAGTAGCTCCAATCCCTTTCAGTTCTTTTGGTGCTGCTACTTTGCTGTAACAACTTGCAGAAGAATTTCCAGGCCCTCTCCTTACCCCATAAATAAAATGCTGCTGATGAAATACCACTGTTCAATGGTTCAAAACTATCTGAAGTTTACTTTTAGAAAGGATTACACTAAAACAAACTCAATAAACTTGTGTGAGTTACATTTGCCATCATTTCCAAATTGTATATATCAAATTCAGGTTTTTTGAAGAGCCACATTTATTAAAATACAACCTGAAACACTAAAATTCGACCATTCATTTAAAGAAATTCAATCAAGAAACCAACTCAAAAAAAACCCAAACCACCACTGCTCCAAACAGTCTCTCTTATATCACTGGTGTCTAAATTACTAATCTGGTTAACATATTTTGCTGTCAGGGTTAAGATAAACCATCTGGACAATTTTGCTACAAATTCTTTCTTGGCTAAATGTAGTTTTTATTGTAATTTGCCTCATTTCCTCCTAATATAACAACAGAATGTTGCTGTGTGGATACACTCCAGTGACCTGACAGACCTTTCCAGCAACTCCAAAATGTCTCACCACAAACTTTTTGTTTTCTTCTTATTTATCTTCTTACAAAAATGTGATACTGGAACCAGCTGCTAAAAAATGCCAATTCTGTCAAAGTCCTGAAACTCATAACCAGTTTTTTTCTGAGTTTATTCCTTTCAAGAAACTCGCAGTTGGCTTTTCAGCCACAACAGAAAAACCAGGGACTCTCCAAGTTCTGCTTCATTTACTGCCCCTCTCCAGCGTCTCTCCTCTCTGTGACATCAATTCCAAAACTCTCCTACAAGCTGCAATCCAGTGACCTCACCGTGTAAATCCTTGGCTTTATTGCCATGTTTGACCACACAGAACTCAGCAAATTCACTGCCCAGGGAAATGAGCAGTGCTGAGTGTTCGGGAATTGCTCCCTTCTCCCGGGTTTGGCACAGCCCAGTTAACATCTACTCACACACAGGGTCATGCAAAGACAATACACATGGTCAGACACCTTCTCTAAAAATAAATATATCAACGAATCAAACCTTTTTGAATCTCGTGAGCTGGTTGTTTTGGTGCAATTTTGGGCTTTTCCCTTTCCAAGGGGGAAAAAAAAGGAAAGGAAAGGAACTCTGCTCTTTCCATTTAAATGTTTGACTAACTAGAGATTGAAATTCACCATTTCCCCCTCCTAATTGCTAGGCAAATCAAATTTCCTCCTAAAATGCAAATTCATTCCACAATATAAAAATGAACACGGAGAGGCAGAGAGGTTTACATGTCAAATGGCAATTTTCCTAAACGGCTCACACTTTAGCTTGTTTTCTTTTTTCATATCTTAGCCATGACAAAAGATTTAATGGCCATCATTACTCAGATGTTTTGTCAGCATACCATGATGAATGCACTCTTCCTGGGTGTTATTCAGAGTTACCTCACAAGATTTCTCTTCTGTGTTACATTAACAACACCCTTCATACTTAACAATTTGATCTATCACACATTTGACTAATGTTACCCATTAGAGTTCTGTGCAAAGACTCCTTGATTCAGGGAAAGATAGTTATTAAAATTAAATATATCCTTGCCTCTTAAAAATGTATTTTCTTTAATTACTAATATACATTAAATAGGATCAATCCATTAGCACAGAGATCCCATAAGCTGTCCATGAAAAGTAAGTGTAAAGAGAATTATCATCCATTAATTATAACCATTCCACTCGCCCTGTGGAGGTGCTGCTACCTCCCCTCTCAAAACTCTCTCCTCTGGAGCATAAGGAGACAAGAAACAGGAAGGAAGGAGGGGGAAAAGCCAAATTCCTGCTCAGCTCCAGGACACGGTGAGTGCCCAAGGAGCAGCTGAAGGCTGAATCCAAATAAATTAAAATGTGAAGGACCAGAGGTGCAAACTCGGGGCAGAACAGCCCAGCACAGTGAAAAACACAAATCTTCACATACCACACCCCAGAACCTACAACATTTCTTTTTAAAATAGTCATTTTTGCTTAAAAACTTAAGCTACCAGTAGACATTGGAACATGCTTTAGACACTCATTCAACTAATGATTGACTTTTTAAGTAAACTCCCAGCTGACTGTGGGAAATCAATATGGATTTTTAATGGCACCTATACATCTTGCTGGATTTGACAGAACTTGCAAAAAAATACAAACAATCTTCAGGAAACTATTTTGCTCAATTAAAAAGTATGTAAAAAAAGACAAATAATGACTATCTAGACATCATTATTATGCACTTCACTCACTTGGAAGCATCAACAATACCAATAAATTACTTAGAATTGTTTTACAGTTTTTGTTTTGTCTCTTAGTTTTAGAGAACTTGGATGATGGATCTACAAATAAGCTGTTCACTCTAGTCCAAAAGATTATGGAATGTTTATCTGTATTTCTTCTCAGCAGTGTTTGTGCTCATTAGTTTTTTCCAAAGGGTCTTCCGAACTTAGTATATATTAGTTGAACTGATCCTGCATAAAACTGTTTGAAATAATACATCAAAATTTACAATGTTCAGAAAAAAGCACCTTTCATGTTTTGATGTAAGTACCATAAAATCTTTCCATGGAACAACTTTGAGCAACAGGTTCTTAGATTGACTTGAATCCCCCTTTGCAAACACTTTTAACTGCAGGTAACATTTTACACAGCAAACAATAAAAAATAATATGGAAATACAGTGTTAACATTCCCTAGAAAACTCCTCAATATTTATTGTATATTATCTGTAATTAAAGATAGTAGAACAGAAGCACTGACCACCACCTTTGTTTTCTGCTGTCCTGTTCAAAGTATTTATTTTCCCTTTCTCTCCTATGGGAATTATTTACACAATTAAACCTCAAAGAGACCAGCACAAATTGTTTACACAAATGCCACAAGCCAGAGATGAGATTTGGAAAATCCAGCTCAATATTTTTGGATCTGCAAAAAATATTGGACTGTTTTCATATACAGGTGAGGGAATCAGTTATTCCATACAGGATAGACACTGTCCACTGCTCTCTCATGGAGAAAGGACCAAAGCTGGCAAAATCAGACTTCTTTCAGACCATCACTCAATGAGTGAAATTCCTTTGATACTATAAATTAAACCCCAAATAAATTCATAAATAAATTAAATTCCAAGCACTACTGTTGTTATTAGGTTACAGACAAAACACTACATACACCAGATTTTTAGTGTATTTGCCTTCAGCGCTACCTGGTTCTCTCCACTGAAAGTCTGTACTGCAGTTCTCAGAGCCCAGGAATTACTCAGGACTCGAAATTTTGCAGGCAGAGCCCATTTTCACTGGCAGCCTTTACAGAGATGTGTGGTGAGACACAAATCATCTCTGGTCACCATCTGAAAGCAATCGATGGCAGGGGACAAAACCCTCACATTTTAGGGGAGAATTGAATCCTTTCACCTTTTTCTTTGGAACCACAGTGGAAAGCCTTGCAGCAGAACGTGAGGCGTCTCCAGAGGGGGTCACTTTAGGAATGACATGAGGACTGTAGATGTGGCACAAGAAAAACTCTGCCTGTATTTTCATTGCAAGGGGACAGCCTGGAGAGGGGGGAAAAACCCAGTCTCTGCCACACTCCAATGTATGTGACAAACTGGATTAATTCCCACATGTCAGCATCCATTTCAAACCCCTCCTCGAAGCCAGAAGTCCATTTCCAAGAGGAGACAGCTGTCTGCAGCCACATCCCAGAGAAATCTGCTGTCACACACCCCCAGCCCAGTGACCACAAAAGCCACTGCAGAGGAAAAAATCTGGGTAAAGTTTTGTCAGAAGGAAAAAGATAAAACAAAGCCCAAGAAAGAATAACTTCTGAAATACCATTTCTTTTTTTCAGAATTTGTACCAACGGCAGACCACTACTTAGCACAAACAAAAATATTTATCCTGGGGATTGCAAACACATGAATGCATTTTATGATGACTGCCTTTTATAGACCCTGAGCTTATTTCTGGCCTCTATTATTCCTGGTGAAGAATTTGTCTTCTGTACAGGGCAACAAGTTGGGTGTAAAATGCTGCCACATAACCCAATAAAGCCACTTGGTCATGAGGGTCAGTGCTGCATCCCAAACCTCTCCCGGGTTTCTGCCCTCCTCTCAAACAAAGGAAAGGTCAGCAGGGTAAGGAGAGAGATGTTTTTAGGAGTTCTCATTCCTAACCTCTCCACAAGGATTCCAGGAACAAGGAAGCACTGGGCTGTCTGCACAGAGCAGGGCTGAGAGGATGAGGATGAGGCGTTTCTCCCACACATGCAAGTGAAGCTGGCACTACCCAAGAGCAAATCAAGGAGCATTTGCTGTATTTCAATAAAATCAAACACGGTGGTTCCTGCAATCGAGGATTTGACTGGATTTCTACCCACAGCAGGGCTCTGCCCACGAGAGCCTGCACAGCAACTCCTGCCCTGATCCTGAGCTGAATTCCCTGATCCTGATCCTGAGCTGAATTCCCTGACCCCAATCTGAATTCCCTGATCCCAATCTGAATTCCCTGAACCTGAGCTGAATTCCCTGATTCCAAGCTGAATTCCCTGTGCCTGATCCTGAGCTGAGTTCCCTGATCCCAAGCTGAATTCCCTGATCCCAATCCCGAGATGAATTCCCTGATCCCAAGCTGAATTCCCTGATCCCAATCCCGAGCTGAATTCCCTGATCCCAATCTGAATTCCCTGAACCTGAGCTGAATTCCCTGATCCCAAGCTGAATTCCCTGATCCCAATCCCGAGCTGAATTCCCTGATCCCAATCTGAATTCCCTGAACCTGAGCTGAATTCCCTGATCCCAAGCTGAATTCCCTGTGCCTCATCCCGAGCTGAATTCCCTGCCGTGGCCTGTGGGTCCAAGCTGAATTCCCTGTGCCTGATCCTGAGCTGAGTTCCCTGATCCCAAGCTGAATTCCCTGATCCCAATCCTGAGCTGAATTCCTTGATCCCAAGCTGAATTCCCTGATCCCAATCCCGAGCTGAATTCCCTGATCCCAATCTGAATTCCCTGAACCTGAGCTGAATTCCCTGATCCCAAGCTGAATTCCCTGTGCCTCATCCCGAGCTGAATTCCCTGCCGTGGCCTGTGGGCCATTCATCTGTCTGCAGATCATTTAGAACTAAACTTAGCACAGGAAAAGGACACTTCAAAGCAGCTCTACAGAGTATTGTGAAACACTCCGAGAGGTTTAGGGCATCCAGGGAAGAATCATTCCAACCTCCTAGAGAGGAACGTCACTGACCCAAAGGAGCTTTGTGCAGCTGTCACCGGTTTTGTCAACTCTGCGAGCTCCACAAATACAAGAAATTGTATTTATCTCCTCTGCCCGTTTCCCATTCACACAGAGCTCGACAGACTCGTAATTAACAGCCTCAGGAAGAGTCAGCTCCTGAAATTAAGCAGCAAAAATTGAAGAGAAGTGAGGAGGTTTGAGGAGGTTTGTTTGAAAGAGAAATACCTACGCAAAGCACAGGCTTACACAGCTTAGGGCAGACTTGTTGCAATCTAAAAAAATACTACAACCATGAAATCTATGATGAGAATGCCCCATATGAAAACCACCACAGGATTAAGTTCAAGAAAGGAATTTCTCATGCAAACTTTGCACTCTAATCTGAACTTTTACTGTAAGCATTCACTTTCAGTTCAATTATATTTCAGGGGATATTTAGCCAAATACTCTGGAAAATTTGACTTGCTCTTGTCTACTTTAGGAATTAGAGGGGACCAGAGATCACAGCTGTCTGGAACAAGATTATGTTTGTAAAGTACAAAAATATTAAAGATGGGAATACTTTTAAAACAAACAAACATAAAAATCTCAAAGCAAACACAGATATCTTTCATCTTATTAAGAAAACACATGACTATTTCCTTTTTCATTCTTTACAAAAGAGTCTTATTCAATTGTATTAAAAAACTGTGATGAATTCTGACAGACTTTCCTCTTCCACACAAATTTCTAACCAATTCTGTAAGCATACACTGTGCAGCAAAGAATTTTTGGGGAATAAATGATGCCATAGCAAAATAAAATGCACTGATTCCTGCACAGCAAGTTCCTGAAAGAATTCCAAGATTAAAGGAACATAAAAAATGAATTACCCTTTTTCACCTCTCATGAGAGTAATCCTCCAGGTCAGCTTTGAGGTACATCTGAAACAAATGGTAAACTGTTTGGTAAACAGAAGGATTTTTCAGCAGCCCTTTTTGAAGGAATCATGGGAAAGTTTAGATCTAATCACAGCATAAAGATGGGTTCAAACTAAGGTTGGATCTTTTTTACACATCCTGCCTATGAAGCACACTGCATGGAAAATCCAGGGGCTCCAAGGGACCCATTCATACCAGTGACCTACTGTCTCTGCTTTTATTTTTAGCAAGCACTTTGGTCTTAGGAAGAACTTGTATATGCTACTTATAATTCTGTGTCTCAAATTAGTCCCAGTAAGACAGACCCTGGTGTCTCACTGCAAAGGGAAGGCAGAAAGAAAGAAGCTGAAAGTAACAGAACATAAGAGAAGTTTTTATGGTTTCCAGGAGTTTGATTTCCAGTTTGTGCCGAGAGTGCTGTGCCACCCTGACCCCAAGGCAGGGCACAGACAGATGGTGCTCCCAAAGCCAGCACTGAAAACACCCCCAAATCTTCTCATCCTCCCTCCCCAATGCACAATTCAGGCTGGAAAACGCTGCATGCAACCCAGCTAAAAGCTTTTCCCTGATCTCCTGCGAACACAAGAACTGGGAATTGGACACAAGGTCCCCTCCCCACACGCTGCACTCAGCTGGTGTGGAACAAACCCACAGCAAAGTTCCCTTTTCTCATCCCCTTATTAACATGAGCCATGGGACCCTGGCAGGAGCCGCGGCTGCGTCGCCGACAGGAATCATCCCACCTATGCTTAAAACAAAACCAGCCAACTCTCAGCTGCAGAAACAGCATTTGTGCTTCTCCAAAAAGGGATGGCAAGTCTTTAATTATTAAACCAATTGCATTTAGCAGATGGTCAAAGAAAAGTACTTTTAAAAAGTTGCCCAGAGGGTTATAAAAACGAACAAGCTCCAACAGCTGCCAGCTGGTGCGTGAAATCAATAATGAGAAAACGAGTCCGACTGTATCTTTGTGCTCATTGTCTGGCCCAAGCCAGCCAGGACAAGGGAGCGGGGACGTCACAGCCCGGCTGAATGGATTACGTGGATCTAATTAGGGAAAGACAAACATCTGAAGCGGGCTGGAAGGAGGGAGCCCGTGCGGGATGCACGGAGGCAGGGCCGGCCCAAACGCACGCACCCCGCCAGCTCCAGGGCCCCCAGGTTCCTTTTTGGAAAAGCCAAAATGCAGCACCAGCACCAAAGGCAACTTAAACATACAGAACGTTCACTGATTTTCTGCAGTTGGTGTAAAGCCTAAAAATTAATGAAAATGCGCAAAATTACAGAATTAAAATGTTACGGGAATGGTTTTCTGTATTTGATCACTATCAAGTGTGGTAAGGATATAAATTAATGTTAAGTCTCAGCCTCCCAAGAGTAGAAACCTGGTTATCACTGCTTTTTGCTCTCAAAACTGTGCTCAGATGAGAGTGTTTTAAACCATGGGCCTCTCATCAACCTTAAAGCAATATTAAATTTCTGCAATAACATGACAAGACTTCAAGGAAAAATGCAGAGGAAAAATAAACACTACTAAAGAGGTAAAAATAAAATCAATTTTACAAAGCAATTTCATTTCATTTAAATAATTTTAACAAACAAAAACTTACCACAGGGATCTGACTACCCTGTACATAAAAAACAACAGATAGCTTTTCTGGCAGATTATCTACTGGTTTAATAATTTATTCCATAGGCAAAATCCTCCCCTAAATTAGCAGAAAGCACCAGTTCAGTTCAGCAAGCATTAGGGGTTTTGTTTGGAGGGGGTAGGAGGGGCAGTAGTGGTTTTTTTTATGTTCATCCTGGAGAATGATGGATTATTTGATGAACAAGGGGGGGCAAGGGAAGCAGTCACATGCAAGAGTAAACAAAACAGAACTGAGAAAAGCACATGAAGTAAAATTTCAGCTGTAGTAGCAGTGTGCTTAAAAAACAGAGCCACCTCACAGTTAAAGACAGAAGCCTATCAAATCCCAGATCTCACTGACTTGTCACTGTGGTTTCTCCAGTGAAGGTCCATTGATAAACAGACAGAAAAGCAGATTAAGATAGGCAGAATAAATTATTAATTGCTGCTCAAGACAGCCACGATAACTCAACACAAAAGCATTCCAAATGTTATTTTTAGCATATAAATAGTACACTGTGTTTTAACTTACATCAGCTGTTTTCTTTATCAGATTTTTATCTGAAGATGGGAACAGCACACATCCCTTCAGCTCCCATCAGCTGCTACACTGGGTAGGATTTTATCTTGGGGAGAAAACAGAGCTCTGAGCTGGAACTCCATCAGCTGGTTTTGTAGTTACTCTGGGCAGGACATATTGAAAACTTTTCTTGTGCACACAAAGCCCCAGGTCCGTATTAATGCATGGAAGTGACATTTCCTGGGGACATCCGGATAGGGACCACGCAATTAGCACTGCTTTATGCACTGGAATCTGCTTTTTGCAAATTAAAATCTGGCTTTATTTCCACTCCCGTGACAGCCACAAGCCAGCCACGCTGTGTGCAGGGTGCTGGTGCTGGTCTGCATGCAGTGAGCAAGTAAGATGCACAATTATATCCATTCTGATGCTTATTTGATGAAAAGTAGAGAGATGGCTTCTTGGATGTGCCTGGATTTTCACTGCCATCATGGACTGCTTCTGTTTTGCAAAAAACCCCCAGGATTTGTATACAAGGTTTATTTTCAGAAGCTCAATTTACCTTCTGTTATCACATAAATTCAGTATCAATAAAGTGCCACCATCATTTTTCTTTTCTGCTGTTCAGCAAGGCTTACTTTCAATCACACAATATATGAAATGTAGATTGCTAGCAGTGAGCATTAATTTTGTCTATTCATTTATTTAGGAATCTTGAAGTAGACTCCTGAAACATTGCTTACAGCAGAACTGTAAACTAAAAGGCACTGGAATAATAAAGATAAGGCTGTCCCATTTAGAAAGGGAAATTTCTACATTCTTGGGTAAACAGAGAGCTCTCATAAATCGAGCAATGCCTTTTAGTGCTGTCAGTGTGACTTGAGTCTAGATGGCCCATTGTGTTCCCTAAGAAACTTACTTAAAATATTTACTGTAGAATTGTTTTTAGTGAGAATGATGAATAAATTTAACTCTTTTTAACAAAATATTTTGTTAAAAGTATGCTTTTCATGGAGTTCCTTTTAATATCTGAATAAACACATCACTTGTAAAGAATCATGGCTTCCAGGCTCTGTATTTGTACATGTGCACAGAGATTACAATGACACACAGATGTGAGTCTGGTCTGTAACCTAAAACTCTGAATTTTACTTTATTCTAATCAAATTCTGCAATCTTTAAGTCCCCACCCTCTTCTAATGACACTTACACAATGTCTTGCCTTTGATGAGCTCAACTACGTGCACCAGCCCTGGTACATGAAAAAACCTCCATGAAAAAAAAATGAGATAGTTGAGCTCTATCTTCTTTATTTGTATATCCAAAAAAATTTCCCATCAGACACTCAGATTATTTACTGGAAGATCGAGAGAAATAGCAGGGGATATGTAAAAGGGGAGGAAGATTATGATAAAAACAACAGCAAAAAACACAAGACCATTGCAGTCAGTGTCAGCTGTGTAAGTATAACATTAAAATGTACCATGTGAACGAGTTTTGTGGTGCAGTGAAAAACCACCAGAGGCTGTCAGTCCAGCCCAGAGTGGACAGAGCAACCCCCCAGTGGTCTGCAGCCATGGCCAGCAGAGCCTGGCAAACCCACCAGAGATCAGGCGGGGCAAAGGCAGAAGGGAAAAAATCATTCCTGGAATGGCTCATGTGTGTCTGGAGCATGGATAAACACAGGTATTAAGGGGTGTCTTGGAGAAGCTGGGAATTGCAGACTACAGATGTGACAACTCCACTTCCACAACCACTTTTACAGAAAATCCAAGTTTACAATAAAGCTTCAAAGCCCAGTGGAACACTGAATACACAAGTCCAGCTCTGAAACATTCTATTACCTACAGCATTTTATCAATCACTATTGTATTTCTTCTTGACCTGCAATAAACACTTCCATAAATATATTCTTTTTAACCAAGCTGCTCATTTTGCTAAAAAAAAACCACATTAAATTAATCCTAAAGCATATGCCTAAATTGAGACCTGGTCATCTTCTACTCTCCTGTTTTTACTACACAAAAATAATCACTTCTGTATTTGTGCAAAAAAATTCTGTGTTAAGACAAAGGAGCCTTCAACTTCAGCGCCACAATTTATGTTCAGCACAGCTGAATAAAGGTATTTAAAAGTCATTGACCATTTAGATTTTACAGCATGAAATGCTGCTTCCAAAGTGAATGAAAATGGGGTTTCAAATGATTTTTTTTTAAATTATGTAAGTCTTACTAGAAAATAAACATCCTTAGTGGAAAAGCCAGTAAGGGTTGGTTATGGCATGATGTTTTACAATTGTCACGGAGTGATGGTAGAAGGACACTGATGGTGATTTTTTAAATTCTATTTCAGAAACATTCACAGAAAATCATCAATATATTAATAACTTGCTCTGATATGAACAAAACAACTCTTCTGCACTGTAATTATAAAAATACAAACAGCCTGGCATGAGCACAATGACCTGGATCACCTTCAGTCCAAACAGCAGCCACCCTCTGCGTCACTTCTCAAAGATAAATGCAGGCAATTACAGAAATACATGGTGAGTCCCAGCCAAAATCCAGACAGGAACCAGTACTAAATAAAGCTGAAAAATCAGGAATGTTTTATCAAAAAACCTAAAACTTTTCAAAAGCTACAATTATGAAATATTTATCCTAGAAGCTCTGCCATTTATGAAATTCAGGGGTTGTCTGCACCTAAATCAGCACATTAAAGTGTAGTTAAAGTACCTGAACAACCTTAACCCTGTCCCCACCTGAAGGGCTCACACCTTGGGACCTTCAAGACATTGTAGGCAATCATGCATTTGGCAGATGCAATGGATTTTAGGATTTAAATTCTAAAATAAACTTTTAAAACTTAATTAATCTCTGTCAGAATAAGTACTGGAGCCCATCATGGCACACCCAGAAGCTTGCCTTTATCTTCCTAACTTGGCCAAATCTCTTCAAGGAGTTTAAAAAAAGCTCAGAAGCTCAGGAGGTCAGAAACTGAGGTAGGTTTTTGAAAAGCACCTGCTGTTGGATTAACTCTTTTCTTTATAAAGACAAGACTGAACAATGTCACATAAATACTGTCTCTGGTTTCAATGGGTTTTTCTTTAGAAAATCCAAGGCTCTTTGGGGTCATTTCTGACTCAATTCTGCATCAACAAGCAAAGATCACAGTCAAAAATTGCATCTCTGCTTCTTTAAGTTCCTCTTCAAAAAAACCAACTCACTAGCACTGATGGTTGTTTTTAAAGATTACATTTCTTTCAATCAGTGAATTTCCAAAAGCTGAGAGAAGATGCAGAGCTAAGATAATGTTATTTTGTTCTTTGGGAAGGAATTTCATAGAAAGCAAGAGGGAAAACCAGGAAGAAAACCAAGAAGAGTAACAGAAATGCTGGTAACAATCAGCCCTGTGTTACTGATCCCCCTTGGACATGGCCATGCAGGAGCCAGAACAGGTACCCCAGGTTTGGGTTTCACCATCAGTGATACACCCTGTAACTCCAAACCTTTCTAAAACTGAGGGTTCCTGCAGCTCTCACAAGAGGAAATCTGCCTAAGGTTTCATCCAAGACCTTTTAAACTGATTTTCGTATATTATTAGTTCAGAATACTGGAATCTTTGGCTTGCTTTTCAAGGTTTTCTATCACAAGGACTCTCTAGAGTACAGCTCTACTGAGAACTGGCTTGTTGGGCTGCTCATGCAAAGTTCTGACTCCCAAAGCAGTGACTGCAGGTCCATGATGAACCAGTACGCTTGGAAATGCACTTAAAATTCTGCCTAAAGGTTTCTACAGCTTACAGTCTGAGTTTGTTGTCCTTGCTGAAGCACGGAGATCTCCACTACCTCTTTTCCCTATCCAGCTATTTCAGGTGCTTCCAAACTTTGGGATATCTCCTTCAGACAGATTCTCTACATGTGTATTTTCCCTATTTATATTTGTTTACAGTTTAATAATTTCTAATTTGTTAATCTGTTGACTAGAATCCAACATGTAAATGTATGGAGCTGCTTCCATTAATGAGATAGGAATCTTTTGTAATAGTGACTCTTTAGGGAGAACAACAGACAGAAAGACAAAAGTAATTCCTCTAATATGGCATAGACCATCTCCCTTTTCTCTCACCTTCTTCAAAAATACAGGTAAGACCTCATTGTATTTACACTGCTTCAATTCCCAGTTAAATAATATAAAAATAGATGAAAGATCAATCTTTGTCCTGGACTGTTTTCAAAATTGGACAGCAATGACACTTGATTCCCCTGATAAAAAAATTCTGTCTACCCAAAATATTCTTGCCTGCAATGAGAATTGTTGGTACTGAGGGATAAATCAAATAGGGCAGGGGAGTTTCAGGGAGCAATCCAGACTACTGCAAATATTAAAAAAAACACTTGTGAACTTCTGGCTGCATCTCACTTTCTGATTTATTGTAAGCTCTATTACAAGGTAATTCGCTCAGTAAAACTCAAGACCTTTCACCCTGCTCCTACCAGAACTCTGAGAATACAAACTTAAACAATAAGTGTGATACTAATCCTGGCTACTCCTACAGAGGAGAGCTGCTTCCTCTGCACTTCCAGATCCATTAAACTGAGGGAGGCAGCCAAGAATCCCTCTGAACCCACGGATCTCCCATGTAGCACCGAGCTATAAATATTTTCCACGCTCAGGGTTCAAGCAGCAGCAGCCCAACACAAAAAGCTGCATTCCCAACTGCATCCTAATGGGATCTTCCCAACTCCAGAGCTGCTGCTGGGCTATCAGCACATGAAAGTCCCGGAACAAGAACTGAAACACCACGATGGGTTCCCATTGTCCTTGAAAGCTGCCTCCTCCTCCTCCATCCCCTTTGTGAGCAGGGCGCTCACACAGCCTCCATCCATCCACGCCTGCATTCACAGCTCACCAATACTCATATGCAGCAAGGTCAGAAATTTTTTTTTTAACATTCTTTGATTAATGCTGAGAGCTGCAGCATGTTTAGACAGGGTCGTGACCCCAGGCATCCATTTAATCAAATTTCTCTGCTGCTTGTCCCAGTGGAGCCATCGCAACAAGAAACTCTCTCAATGAAAAAAAAAAAAAAAGGAAAAGAAAAAGAAAAGGAAAAAAATGCACACTTCACATCTCACATTGTTTACATGCTGTTAAGTAATTATTTCACTCTTCGACCCCCACTGGCCATCAACAGACAAGTCACCTCCTTGGAGATTCTGAAAAGCTTATTCAGCTGTATATAATTCATTTTGTCTCTTTCCTTCATTGTGAAGCTAACTGCTTAGCTTAAAGACTTCTTTGTGAATACTTAAGTACATGGTGTCCATGCTAATGATCTCACTAATTATAAGCGTATTTATCATATACAAAGTGTTCCCAGCTCTTCTTTCCCAAAGCCATCCTACTCCAGCTCTGCCATCCAGCAGTTTCTCACCACATCTTTACCCAAACACTCACATGTGCATTTCCCTCGAATTCTGTCATTACCTGAGTGCCCCAGCAAGTTGCTCAATATTTGCTCAGGAGTTTTCAATAACACTCTGATCTTTTATGCAGCTCTTCTCCAGGGCAAAGTGCAGAAATGAGCCAGGCAGGTAATAAAGAATTACAGTTTGCCTTTATCTAATAGCTCCATCAGTCAGAGTAATAGAGTTGGATAAAATGGTAACCTATTCACCCCGCTCCTCTTAATTGCTACCCTAGGATGCAAAAAGTAGGGGCAAGAAAAAAGTTTATTTCTAATTGCAGTTCAGAAATTAGAGGTGAATGACTTGAAAGCATCTAATACCCTCCTCTCCAAACTCAAAGGGAAACTGACTGGAGACAGAATTACAACCACAAAAGCAGATGTCTGGGGGGAAAAGGGAAGGGGGGGAGCAGTGTGGATTTGGGAGAACAAAAGGATTTATTTTACATTCTGGTTTATTTTTTTCTGAGTGTCTTCTTCCTTTCAGAATGAAAATATTCACACTAGCTGCTAGAATTAGGAGAAAGATGGTGACATGATGTGCAGAGCATCCTGCTGAGGAGCTCTACACCCTCAGTGTGCTCCAAGGACCAGATTTTCACACTCTCATCAAAACTTGTCCAGTAAATAAATACCTGGATCAAACGGGACAGGGAGAAAGAAGAAAGCAAAATGAAAAGGGGTCCTGGAAGGTCAGGGTTAGTTGGAAAGGAATGGAAGTAACAAGGATGAAATCAGGCAGAAGTATATCACTGGATATATAACAAAAACTGAAATTCTGCCTCATCTCAAGCTGACTCCTGCACACAGCATGTGATATAAACAGCCAGGTTTTACCAAAACTGTCCCTTCAGACAGAAATAAATCTCAGCAGATCCACCACACTTCTTTACTTGTAAAACTCTACTGAAACTTCTACGTACACATTTGTAAATATGACTGCATTGTTCCGTTTCTTTTGAACCCAAATCTCCTTTCAAGAAAAGGACCTTCCACATTTAACTTTTGTGGGAATAGGAAATCGTCACTGATAGGGATTAAATTTAGGAATACGGGATAATTAAAAATTAAAAAAAAATCCTTTCCCCTTAATCTCACAAATTACCCACTGCTACAGAAAAACATTCTCAGCTGTATTAATTATTTGATATTCATCACTATCTCCAGAGGATAACTGACATGCACATGAACAGTAAAATAATTGCACTGAGCAAACTCTGCCTGAATTGTTGAAATATATTACTCATGCAGATTATTAAATTAATTAAATATTACCTGTGACTTTTTTTCCTTTGCATTCTGTAATTTGTTGCGCTAAATATTATGGAATTTTTCTGCTGGAATAGTACCTACAACTCATGTAACTATTCAACATTAAATTATTTTGTTTCTTGATGTTATTTAATTCCAGAATTGCCTTCGATAGTATTTAAAAAAAAAAGGGGAGAAACTAAAATTCTGTGTCAAGAGCAGAATTTGTTTCCACACAGGCTACACATGCATTGCACAGCTCTGTTAGCACTTCTTGCCCAAGAGCAGCGTTGGTGTAACATAGATTTGATAATGATGTTATTACAACCCTGTTCTCAACTGCTTTTACAGCGACAGTAATATTAAAGTCAGTATTTTGCATCCCTGCAAATTATTAATGATTTAAACTGAAGTTCTCCACATCTGGCATCTGCTTCCATCTTAAGTATGTGATGGAAACACAGAAAAACAGGCTGCTGCTCCTTTATTAATAAAATACCAGTCTTTTCTTGCAAAACTTCAGCACCTCCACACCCTGAAGTACTGGAGGGTTGGACTCCAGGAAACTCATTCTGCAGCCATGGAAGTATTTCAACTTCTCCTCATCATAAGCAAATTCTTGAAAGTTTTGAGTAAATCTGATGTAGTAAATGTTGATTATGCAGTATCCAAATTATCAAAATTTTCTATGTGATAGAAAACCTTTTGCATTTTCCTTGTTAGGTTACAGAATTTTAAATAACATTTCAAAACCCAACCCAAATTGAAGGTTTTTTTGAGGGAGTCCTGTAGAAAAACCAGGCTGGAGTGCAGCAGCAGACAATGCCAGCAGTAGCATCACTTCCTTCCATGGAGGTCCAAAGGAAAATAATAGGACAAAAAAAGTATTTAAGATTTTTCTTAGGATAACTGTGCCTCACTGTGACTGTTCCCTAAGATTTTAATTATGGCTCCCTAATAGAACTGATGATGATGCTGTGTTGGGGAAGAAAGAAAACCTGGTCAAGAAGCAGAAGCAAGAAAGGAGGGTGGAACTGAAGCAAGAATTAACTCAAAGAATAGGTCATAAAAACTGGTGGTGTTTTCACACTCTGCTGGAAAATGAAAACGAAACAAGGAAAGAGTCTGGAGATAAAAGTTCCACAGAGTTCAATCCACACAAAAAGAATAACCTGGAACTCTGTACACTTCAAATGGAATACGGCACGTCAGGAGAACGCTCAGGGCGATATTTGGGAGGGGATGAGAGGCTTTACCCTGCACATCCCTGCCAGCTGCTCCTGGAGTCAGGCTGGAAAATGGGCAAAGCCCCAAGGAAGCCCAGAGCTCGGGTGAGCCTGGACCCTTCCCAAGGCCAGGGGAACAGGGGGACAAGGGCACTTGTCCCCACAGCACAGGTACAGGGCATTTATTCATTTTAGCTGACAGAACGGTCAGAACCAAGGCAGAAAAAGCTGCCTGAGCACCAGAAGGAAACCTAGTGTTGATGGATAAATGGGTGAAACTCTGTGCTGACCCCTGATTTTGTACCTAGTGGAGGTTTATGTAAACTAACTGTATGGGTGGATACCAGAATGGAAGACTTCTGATTTCCTTCAGTGTCATGGCAATTCAGCAACAAAATAAGAGCAGAGATGTCTTGAGTCCATCTTCTTCCCCTGGTCTCATCCACACAAAAACTTACCTCACTCTAAGGCAAAGCTGGGAAGAAAATCATAAAAAAAAACCCACCATGAAATTCCCTGTCTACACAGGAAAATGAACATTTTTTGTCTGTTGGACAGTTTCAGAGTTCCTCTCTAATTCAGGTTTTTATCCATTATTATATCCAATAACAGATATTTTGTCTTCTTAAGGGACATGGCTAAAAACCAAATCTGAATATTTAATTACAGCTGAATGTGAAATTCTTCAACTTCACTCTTTATATTTTTAATCCTTAAATGTAAAAAACAACTGATGCCTCCAAGTCTCATTTCCAGCAGTAACTGCCCAGGCTTTCAGAAATTTCAGGAGCCACTGCATGCCTGGACTGAATTGGGAAAATTTAATACCGTGTAAGATATGCAGATAAAATATGAATTCCAGCCATGTAACAAAAATGCCGTTGACAACATGTATATTATGCAATTATGACTGTCATTTTATTACTGTTATTAATTTATTAGTATAATTGCAATTTTTTTCAATGTCATAATGTGATAATAAAGGACTTGTCATTACTACGTTAACCTCGGAACATCTCTGACCTCAGGGGAGGTAGCTGTACGCTTTCAGTCCAAAATGAGCTGTCAGTTACCACAACGAGATTTTGATGACTACATTATCTTGTAATTAAATGTCTCAACAAACTTCTCCTTTTGATTGACAGGTAGTTAAGACTATCTTTGACCACAGGGCAGTTTCTTTATTTTTCAAGAATAATTTTTCAGCAGCGAAGAAGAAAGACAAGAGTTTAAAAATTAAAGTGTTTTGAACTATATATTAATCTATATTTGGTACTTATAAGACAGTGAAAATTCCACCAAATTGCATTATCCTCTGCCCAAGCTACGGCATTTCAGTGACAACTTTGATTGATTAAAGGAGTTTATGCTTTTCTTTATTAGCATTTAGGTCTTTAAAGAAGTAAATTGTTTAGATTTTACATTTTCTCCCCTTTCACACACATTTTTAAGACAGTACCAATACTCAGAGTCAATACTGATGCCTACGAGGAGATCCCATCAGTAAGAATGTATTAGGAGATGCTCATAAAGGTTGATTTCTGATGATCTGGACCATTTAGAAGAACTCAAACAGAAACTCAGCTCATAATGGGTTTAAAAGAACAAGCAACATAAATTATCCTCTATCAGATCATCCATCCTCTCCAACAGGACTTTCTGCCACAGCAGAACCAGTGGAACTGAGGCTGGAGGAGCATCAGTGTCAGAAAGGTGCCAAGATGAGAAGTGAGACACAACAGAGCAGCACCCCTGCGCCCTCTCCAAAGAGAAGGATTTCCTTTGCTGAAGGAGGGAGGGTGGAACCACCTCTGACTGACAATCCCCACAGAAGGATGCCCTTGGACCTTGTGAGGAACATCCCTGGCACCACTGTCACTGCCAGCCCTGCCCTCCGTGGAACTGTGCATCCAAGCTGGTCCTTCTCTGCCCCGGCAGCCTGTGCTGGAGCTCAGGAGGACAAAGAACAAAGTGAGGACTGGAGGTGCCCAGATCAATTTCTCCTCCCTTTGAATGGGATCCCATCCCCAACCAGTCTAAGTTCAACATGAACAAAGGATGAAGGCTGTCCTTCCCAAACGCATCTTGACATCAAACACATCCTACATCAAATACAATCTCAATAAAACCTGAAGTGCTTTGAAATGCAGGAAACTGTACCAACAGTGAATTCTGATGATAATAAAATAAAGCAAGGGCTTTCCACAGCAACATAAAGGTCACACAGGTTTGGTACACCTGAGGCACGTCTCCAACACAGCCAGGAGTGACAAAATTCCTCTCCCATTTGTGCTGCAATTAATATCAAATTAATTTCCTGGGACATAGCAGCAATTACTCGCACATCACTGTCACTTAAACTGCCAGGCCTGTGGTTTAACCTTCCAGGAAGAATCCAGTGAGTCACAAGTTGACACAACAACACACGGCCACAAGCACAAGGAGAAGGCTGCCCTTATCTGCTGAGGCACTCTCTGCTTTCGGTATTTCCCCATTTCCCCCACGGCTGCACTGTTGAAATCCAAATCTTATCGAGGACTTACGTTACCAATGTTCAGTTTTTTCATAGATTTCACACTCTGCAATGGTCTCTAAGAGTTCTCAGCTCTAAGAGTCACGTACATGTATGGGGAACCAGCTTTCATTCGAAGAAAAAGAAAAAAGCAGAAGGCTGAAAGCAAATAAAATCTTAATTTTTACGAAATTTATGCGTTTTTTAAAACTGTGTTAATTTATTTGCTGATACCCAATTTTTTTTCACCTTCCTTTCTCTCACATTTCCTCATTTTAGCAACACATCTTCCTGCAGACTGTTGGACCCCAAGAGCTTTATTCAGATATTGAGGGCATTTAATAAACAGCACAAAGAAAAGTTGGGATGAAAATCTGAAATGACAAAAACATTGCCCAGCATGTTACAGCCATTTATGTGGAATAAACTGCTGAGGTTTAATACTGTGCATGTCATTTCTTTGAACTGTTCAAGATGATGACAACAGCTACACTTAACTGTATTTTGGGTTGAATTTCAGCTGCTGTCAGGACAACTGGATTTCCTGAAATCTATTTCATACTTTTAAATTTATATTTCAAATGATTTACTTTACAAATACCTGTACTTGCAGAAATTATATTAAATAGCTACGTTTTACACAAGGGAACCTGCTACTTATTGAGCATGGCAGCTGCAAATTTTTTGCTATTAATTACTATTTCCTATAAAAATCAGACACAAACAAATTAAGGGACTGCACAGTACCACAGAAATTATATTACTTAATGTGCTCCCTAATTTTGGCCACGAGACTTAGTTGAGGCAGTCTGTACTTGGTCATACATTTATACTGCTGATAAATAGATCAGCTTTTTCATTTCTAGAAAGAAACAAAGAAGTTTGCTATCAAAATTATACTAAAAAATTTTCCCATATAAAGGGTTTTTTGTATATTAAAAAATATAACATACACACACATACAAGAATACAGCTATATATAAAAAATAAAACTATTTATTCTAGACCAGCTACAGGTCAAAAACTTTTATCTAAACCTCCTGATCAAAATAGCAGACAACCTGTGTGGACTATGCAAACTGCAGAAGTCACTGTAAAACACATCTTCTGAAAGGTAATGTTTTAATTTACATTTTATGTAAGAATGCTTCACTGTACCCACATTCCACAGATCAAACTGAAACTAAAAATATTGACAATATCTAGGATAATGAGCCTTAAATGACACACTAAAACAATCTTTTTAAGAGCATTTGATTTTGCAAAAGACATTTTAAGGCAACATTAAATGAAGATATATTTTGAAGCCCCTTAAACTTGCAGTGGATGTTGCAGTGCTTGCTCATTTAGAAGGCTAAGATGTAAAATTCAGAGCTAGAACCCAAGGTGCTTTATTCTGCCCCCCTGGAGATCTGGAGCTGACCTCTGCAGACCATATTCTCTGGAATTCTGCAGGAACACCTGCACAGCCAAAAGCAGCTAGTCTCCCCCCACCCTCCTGAGCAGGTTGGAAGTGCTCTCCAAGAGGATTTCCTTCCAGCTTGCAACGTTTTTTGGGAAGGAGAAGATTCAGCACTGCTTACAGCGAGGCATGGCTGGGTACTGCCTCAGAGGAACAGTCTGCCAGGGAAATTCTCTTTGGAATTCTGTCACAGCAGCCTCACAGACACCCTCACTGCTGCTTGCAGCCACTGCTACCAACTGGTTCAAAGTTAGTGAAAATTATTTTATAACTGTGCTTCAATGGAGGGGTGTGCCAGGGGCAGGATTTCCATAGAGAAAAGAGTGGGAGTTCTGTTCCCCACTCCAGCTCTGACACACCAAATTCACACATTTGGGTTTTTACACATTTCCACAAGTCTGGGAACAGTCAAGAGGCACAACACCATGAGCTGCCTCTGTCTAGAATACGTTTCCTGCATTTAGGAAAGTGCAGTAATTCATCAGTGATTTAACCTATAGACATTTGAAGGTTGGAGAGCACCTCAGAGGGGCTGTTGACCTTCAGCAACTGAAAGAATTGAAGCTCCAGCCTCAGTCAATATATATTTATCTTTCTGTTGGGACTATTACAACTGTTCAAGTAATGCTGACCTTGAAACTTCTGCACACAATGCACCAGAATAATGATCCCTGAAGGAAGAGTATAAAAATACCTAAATAGGATATCTAAATCCAAAATGCACATAAAGATAAAAGGAAGTATTTCAAAATGTGAAGTCGCTTAAGATGTGGTAATATTATTAAGGCTCCTATTAATTATAATTTGAATAACATTGCTAAATACCATAATTACACATTTCTAAATATTTTAATGATAAGATATAATTTATGTCAAAGACCTTGTTTGTTTCATTGTGAAATCTTTGCCTATTTGTAATTAATTAAATGTCTGACTGACAGCCTCGTAAATCGAAATCATCTCAATCTTCAGCCTACTCTGCAGAACAGCAAGAGTACAAAGTCTTAACCCTGGGCCTTGGGCTTTTCCAACTTTGCTGCAGACAGAAAATTACAACAAATAAAATGGTTAGTTTCATGTGATGTCCCAGTTATTTGTTCCCTCACATTTCATGCAAATTTTTTTGTCAAATTTGAGATTCAAACAGCAGCCAGGATCAATTACATTACATAAATCAAAAATATTATGGTACTACAAGTACCATAAAATGAACCCTCCTGGGGCCTCTCTTCTTCCAATACCTAAGCCTTGACAGGGGCAGTTGGAAAGCCTTTTCAAGCAAATTTTTGGAGATGATTTCTCTGAAAAAACCAAAACTCTCTCTGAAGATGGCTGGAATAAAGATGACAATCACCAGAACGAGGCTTTAAGCACAGAACATACTGAGATTGTTTCCAGCCTTAAAACCACCATAATTCCATATGAAAAATTATATTAAAAAATCCCCAAAACAAAACCACACCCAAAGTCTTTAAGATGACTGTTTGACTTCTCTTCAGGACATTCCAAAACCAACCCAAAAATCCTTCCCATTCAAACTGCAGCTACACCCTGTCCATCAACAATCCCACCTGAGCTACTTACAGGCTTTAACTGGAAGAATTACCATTTAAAAACTCACAGTAAGGGCAGTCTTTTAGGTTTTATATCAATTACTCATCACCCAGACTTCTCCACTCTCTTTCCTGCAGAGCCCAGGGCATCACCACAACACTTACCAATGGCATCAGAAACACCAGTGCACAAGAACACCCAAAAACACTGGTACCAAGGAATTGCTAATTTTCTTCCTCCCTTTGGATTGTTCCTCTCACTTCAGAAGAGCCAATAACTACTTGAAGAAAACCATCTTGCTTGCACACTTTGTTAACACGGAGCAACAAATGCAAGTGCAAATGTGACCTGAGTCAGCTACCAAATGCATAAAATAAACATGTCCACATCATACAAATTATTTTCCAACCTCACCACAGATTTCGTAACTGTCAGCTTTCTGGCTGTCTGGAACTTTCTATTTTCTAAAAGCCTGAATCAACAGAATCAGCATTCTGCTTTCTAACTGACCTGATAAGCTCTTGTTGGAGAGGGAGAAGGAAACTCATGCTCCAACTCCTCCAATTCAGAACCTGGGGTATTTTTTAAATATGCTCCCACCACTTGCAGCTGCCAGGATGCGAAGTGGGTTAAAGAAGGGCTGTAAAATAGCAGTAGAGTCTTTTTGTAGCTACATCCAACTTGTGAAAAATATTTTTGGTTGAGTTAAATAAAACATGGAGCACAAACAGCGAGCTGTTCACCCACCAAAACCCCATTTGAACACTGAGGCAGCATGGACACAGACACCACCATTACAGAGAGCATCTAATGGCAATTCCACAAGAGCTTTTCTGTTCAGTGCATTTTATTTGGGCTCAGGAGAGCCAGTACCATCTTATTTTGCATGGTATTACCCCAGATGCTGTTGTGTCTCAGATTTATTTAGGCATTTCCCATTGGGATACAGGAGTTTGCACAAAAACCTGATCCTTCAAGCACGTACTGCTTTTCCTACTGCAGCCAATAAAGGGCTACCTTAAAAGAGCAGGAAAAGCTAAAACCTGCACCTATACAATGCAGTTCAACGTGGTGCATGGAGTTTTATCTCATCCATATACTGCATAATAAAATTTACTGTTACATTAACTCTCTTCCATGATGTCCACTGGATTAAGGCTACAGCAGAAGTGCTTTTTTTTATAAAGAAATCTGCTGGGTTTGGAAAAATGAGGCTCAGCTGGGGATACAAGAACTTCATCTCTTGGTAAGCAGTTGAGTATCAAAGCTGTCAGTGCATGAGGCACTCCTGTCTGAGCACTGCTTGGTAAAACAAAGTCCAAGAGCTTTGGACACCTTCTGCCCAACAGCATCATCATAAACTCTGCCTGCAGGAGACCACTCAGCCCTGAAATGCAGAGCAAGGCCCGTGCAATGCAAGCAGTGCTGCAGAGAAGGATAATGCTCCTGGATAGCGCTTTTTCTTCCAGGTGAGGAATCACTGCTGCCCAGAACGTGCAGAGAATTCATGAGTAGAGATCTTCTCTGAAGAGACAGATATAATTTCATGACAATTCTTATAATTTCTTTTTCAAAAAATCAAATTAACCTCCTCCAAATCACCCAGCACAGTCTCAAAAGACCAGTGTTGATTAAGCCAGGACACAAATACTATTTTTTTTCCAAGTGTGGTCCAATTATTGTAAATTTTACACATAAGGAAGGTCTCTTAAAAACTGTGAACAATCCCCTTATTTCCTTTAGCCTGCAGAGTATCTCAGTTTTGCCCAGGACTGTTTTAGCTTGGGGAGCAGCAGAAGATAATAAAGTTTAATGGGTACTATTACATAATTGTTCAAAATTCAAGGACTCTGGCACATCAGGGGCCAAGACAAAAACCTGCTGACTGAAAAAAACAAGTACATAAACAATTCACTGTAACTGCATTTCCTCTGTTACATATTATATTAAAACCTGATGCAAAATGTTGACTCAGAAGAGCTAAATATAACCAAAAAGTTCCTTATTTTCAGCATAACATTTGAATAGTATTCAGAGAATACCCCTAGCTTTATTAATTTGGTAATGTTATTCTCCCTATGTATTTTAAGGCAGTGGTACAACAAACTGAAATAGGTGGGGTAGAAATTACACCACTTTAATTTCTCGAGGATAACAATTAAAGCCCTGCCAACCTATGTACTATGTTACACTGAATTTATGAACAAAGGTGATGTTGAAGATTAATCAGCACACACAGGCCTGTCAAACTCCTCCAACTCCACCACGTGAATTTATTATGCAAAAACGGCTACAATATGTGAAATTTACTGGCTCAGACACAGAACGTTCCTTACTCAGCAAGTCCTCACCAGCATTCAGAGATGTTTCTTTAACCAAACAACGAAGCAGGACAGAACCTGAGCCAGCACAGACCTCATTAAGATTTACAGCACAAGAATTACTTTCAGGATGGTTGCTGAGGGGTTTGTGAGTTCTGATGGGGCCTGGGAGTGACTGTGGATGGAGCTGGTGACTCCCAGCCCGGCCCCATCCCTGGGCTCCCTCCCTCCCTTGCAGGCTGTACAGGACACACCCTGAAGTCAGCTCTCCTGCAGCACTTACTCAGCATGCATGGTTTCCCCGAACACACCACATGTAAATCCAGGGAAAAGTCAGAAATCCATGGAAGAGCAGCTTCATTAAAAAAAGGATCAAGCAGTTATGTAACCAGTGTATGGAAAGGGTCCTATTTCCCACATCTGGCATCTGCCCAATTACTAAGAGCTTTACTTTCCAACCTCAATATTATGTTACTGAAGCTCATTTTTTCTAATTGGAGAAGATGGAATATTATCTCTGTTGAACTCCGAATCGCTTTGGAACATAATGTTTTAAACAAACTTCCAACCAACACTGTGCAGATGGCACAAAGCCTCTCCCCCTTTATTACAACAAATAAAAATGATGCACAGTATACTGAGGAGTTGTTCAGCACAGAAATCCCAGGCATCACCTTCACTGAAAGGTGCCTGGAACTCTGTAGGATGCTGGAGCTTTACTCAGAAGCAACAACACAAAAGATATCACAACTCACAGCTGTTATGCAAAATTAATGGTGAGGATGTACAATACTCAAGCCAGTAAACAGCTGTAAGCTCCCATGTGAAACAAAAAAGTCTTCTTTTTCTTTTAAAAAAATTATTTTCTTACCATATCCCCAGCAATGTACAGGAACAGCAGGAAATTCCTAACAGATCTCCTCAGTTTTTCAGTGAATACAATGACCAGGAGATGTATTAATACTGTACCAAACTCTAGAGAATCCCAATTTTTGGAGCAGAAACAAGCTCTGTATCTTCCATCAATTTCCATAGCTGTTTCAATTACAAAATACTTTGAAAATAACCAAAAGAGGGTGAACAGTCATGGTGAAGAGACACAAGGCTGCTTCTTGAACACACCAAAGAAAAACACAAACTTTGATAACAGAAGAACAGCAACATTTGTACTGCAAGAAGAAAAGAAAGGTTTCACTGGTCACTCTTGGGTTTTATTGTATCTGCCAAAAGCTTAGACAAGTATTTCTTTCAGCTAATTCTCTACTACTCAGTCATTTCTTGAAAATATTACCAAAGCACAAAAGCTGACAACACCAAGAATGATTTTGCTGGAGCTGGCTCTCCAGGATGAGAGAAGGCTTTACCTCCTGGTCTGGTCTTCTGGTCTTCTGTCCCTGCTTTTTTGTTTTGGCTTTGTTTTGTTGTTAAATTACCTCCTTTATTCAATGGGAAAAAAAACTGCAACATGTAGAGCATTAACACACAAGTCTTTCTCTCTTGCTTAAATGCTACAAATACAGCAGCAATGGGCAAATCTGGTCTCAGAAAAGAACCTTTTGCTTCCTTCCTCCACCTGGTGTTCAAGATAAAAGCACCTTACTGAGAAAGAGGAGCAAGAAATTCAAAATATGTGGAGATGCTAAAAGTGTGGCTTTACATCCTCTGACTTCCAGTAAAGTCTCAGCTCGGTGATTACCTTACCTCAGAAATGGGAACAGCAGCTGGGAGCTACCAGGAAAGTTTTCCCCAGTCCTTCTGATCTTTTTATAAACAAAAGATCCAAGCAGAACCCTTTGATCCTGCCTGATGTAAAAACCAGGGACGGGATGGTTGGGAACACCGCAGCGTGTCTGTACCTGCTGCTCCCGGGCAGCTGGCAACAGGACAAGGGGAATGGCCCTGGGCTGTGCCAGGGAGGCTCAGGGTGGGCATTAGGCAGAAATTCTCCACTGGAAGAGAGGTCATGCAGTGGAACAGACTGCCCAGGGAAGTGGTGGAGGCACCATCCCTGAAGTGCTCAAGAAACATGGATGTGGCACTTGACAGGATGACAGAGGTTGGGCTTGATGATCTTGGAAGTCTCTTAAAGATTCTGTGTCTACACAAAGAAGTTCTCAAGGGAAATAGAAGCAAAGTGGCTTTGCTGTTGTCCCTGAAAACTGCTGCTGCCTTCTGGGCTCTTACAGTAGGGAGAGCAACTGCACTGTCACAGGGAAATCACAATGATTTCTGTGACTCTGATCACAGGGAGTGATTTCTGCTGAACCAGGGTCAACAAGCCCCTACATCAAGCCTATAAGGCTTCCTGGTTTATGAACAAATACAGAAAATACAATTTCTAAATTCCACAGTTCTTGTAAGACTTCTCATGCCTTCTGTTTTCTAATCTGGAACTGATACAGAGCTCATAACAGATTAACTTCTTTCATTCCTGACCACTCCATTTTTTATATACTGTAATACTGCAGTGTGTTTTCCTCTCAAATTGTTTTTGAAGATATTTCACAAGTGAGATAAGGTTCCTTTTAAAAACCCTGGCTCTTTAGGTGTTAAACACAAGCAGTAAATCCACTCTGTCAAATTGCCCCATTTATAATATTTAATCTTCCTTCTGTAATCAGGAGAGCTGAAGTACACATTCAGAGTTGCTTTCCTTTGACACAGTTCTCTTATTACTGTCTCTTTTCCTCACATAATGTCCCACAGCAGCTGTGCCATTATGATGATGCTTTCTCTTCTCTCTTTCTCTTTTTTTAAACAGCCTCTCTAGCACAAATAATTAAAACATGTATTTACCTTCCATCTCTCGGCTGAGACTAAGTGCACATTTTGCAGGGAGGGGGGCAGTTGTTTGTTTCTTTTTATTTTATTTCTGAGCAGTGACATATTGATGTTTCAGATAATAAATCATTCCAATTTGTTCATCCCTGCCAACAATGGTTTTAATCTTCATTTACGACTTGCAAAGTCCGTTTTGTTGGAAGCGTTTGATAAAATACTCAATTACCATTTTTTTTTGCACTGCAGTTCAACTGCTGTGCTGATAAAGGCCCTAGCTCAGAAGATAAACTGCAAATAATTCCTGAAGAACAAATGTCAGAGGCAGTTTACAATGAATGGGATTTTTTTTTGAGCAGATTATTCTCCCACCAAAGTGACAGGGCAGCTCAATATTTATTTTGTTGAGAATGTCATTTAAATATTGTTTGACACCTGCTCCCTGCAGTCAGCTACTCAGCACAGAGCACTTTCAAGGGGTTTGGAGTGAGGTTCCAGATCTACTAACATATTTCAGGGACTTGATTTAAGAAGTAGAAATGGCAGCTTCAAGATGCACTTAGCAATTCTTCCCAGGCAAATACCACCAGAACACATGGGCTGCACACACCTGTGTGCTCAGGGAGCCAGGAAAACCACAGAGCAAATGTGTGAGCAAAGGGGGATCTAAGGAAGAGGCTGAAGTTTTCAACTCACCCCTGTGCAGCTTCTGTGACATTAAATCCAAAAAAAAATTTTTGATTACTTTTCCTCTTTTCATGTCTAGGAGAGAAGTTATCCCTAGAGTTCTGTGGATGTTCCCCTGTGGATACCCTCCAGATGGCTGTGGTGGGTTGCTGGCTGTGCTCAGCTCATCACACATTGTCTCTGCTGCTCCTGCCCCTGCTCCAGTGGGGGATCCTCCATGGGACACACTCTTCCATGAATTTCTCCAGCATGAATCCTTCCCACAGGCTGCTCCAGCACCGATCCCTTTCCATGGGGTGCAGTCCTTCAGAACCAGGCTGCTCCAGCGGGGTCCCCTGCAGGATCACAAGTCCTGCAGGACCCTGCTCCAGTGTGGGTTCCCATGGGCTCACAGCCTCCTCCAGGGGCACAGCTGCCTCACCAGCTCCTGCTACCAAAACCTGGCCATGTTCAGCAACTGAACTCAACTCACACTGCTGCAATTCCTTACAGCAAAATGGGATTTCGCCCTCTCCCAGCTGTGGAGCTAACCTGGTGACAGAGTAATGACCACCGTCAGTCCAGAGCACTTTATCTCAAAAGGATCATTCATACAATATTTTCACCTTATCAGTGGCTCTTTCAGTCCTCTAAAAATCAGAGCATTCTTCCAAAAATTCTCTCCTGAAACGTACACAAGCTGCACATGTTAAACATCCGTGAAGGTGCCGAGAGGAGGGCACAGCACAGCCAGGGAGGTACCCAGACCATTCCCTGAGAAAAGGTCCCTCCCTGTCTTTCCAAAAAGCAAGTAGCCATGAGCCACTTATCTTAATGAATTAAAGATTATTGTAATCATATCTTTTGTTTCAGTTTCTTGATCTGTTTTCAACTACCCTGGTTTATTTTCTTCAGTTATGTGTTGGGGATTTTTGTGCTAACTCAGTGTTTGTTTGGAGGGATGCAGTGAACACACTGAAGGTGGAGCCTTCCCCTTTCCTCACAAGAGACTTGGAACAAGAAATATGCAGGATTCACACACACAGTACTGCAAGGGAACAGGAACCCAGCAAAATCAGAGATATACTGTAATTCAACACTGTCTGAAGTGTATCAAGTCCTTTGAAAGGCCATAATCTGCTAAATTAGGTCAGAGATCTATCTGCACTTCAGAGACCTTTATACTCACAACTGGCAGGAAGGAAAATCGTACTAAACCAAAAATATGCTTTGAGTCAGTACATTCATCATACCAAATACATGTGCATGAGCTTTAGTTATAACCCTAACAGTATTTATAAAATACTTCCTCTAACTACATTTATACCCACATATGTATAATAGGCATGTATAAATCAGAGCATATATTTTCTCAAGTTCTCATCTCACCTACAAATACTTTGCTCTTCCCTTCAATAAAACAAAAAAAAAAAAAAAAAAAAAAAAAAAAAAAAAAAAATTTAAAGAAAAAAAAAAAAAAAAAAAAAAAAAAAAAAAAAAAAAAAAAAAAGTTAAGGATTAAAAAAAATAGAGAAAGTGTTTTTACAGATAAAATAATACTTGTTAAGCTATTTTTAAAAATTGTAATAAATAAAGAGAGAATGGCTGCAAATGATCTGACCAGAAGAAGTAGAGATGGAGACTTCTGGAATACAATAACCAGCATGCACTTAAATGAAGCACACATGCACATTAAGTCCAGAAAACAATGCCATGACACATGCAGGACCAGAATGGGAGGGTGGTGACTAATCTGGCCTGCAGGGTTAACAGAACTGGGCACAGAGCACAATCTAATGATAATGTGAGTTATTACAGAGACAAGATGGAGTATCCAATTCCCCAGCGTGTATGTGCATGTGTACACATGTACATCTGTAAATACATGCTTTACAAACCTATTACTGCTTTTCACCAGCCTCTCAAAAAGTATTGAGATTAATGAATAATTGGGTTTCCAAATCTCTCATTGTTCCTCTGTGCTGCTGTGGCTCAATACAGACATCATTACTTCTCCACCAGTGTAGTGATTCTGTTCGTCATGCCTGAAACAACTACAGCACGGAGATTAAATACAATCTATATCCACATAAATCATTGAATAAATGAATCATGAAATTAATATGTAAATTGTGTGTTTAACCTCTATTTATACAGCACTGTCTGTCACCATGTAGTAAATCTAAAACTAATTGCAAATTCACAACTCTGCAAAAAGAACACCATGGTAAAAGCTTGACATATTTATTAACTAAATGTTGAACTACATTGAGTAAGTAATTAACAGTCATGCCAGAACAGGGAGAGGAAATTATATTTAAGCACAGATGTCACCTGTATGAAATGGCTAAAACTATTTTAGATTAGATTTTGATATTAATCAAAGAATACTCCTATTTAATTTTTGACAGACAAATCTGTTTCCATTTATTCATGATTCCATTAAACACTCCGTTTTTAAACCTGAATGTCATGTCCATTCTCAGTCTGGTATGTTCCTTTTAATGTCTTTTAAAAGAAAACGTGAAGAAGAAAACAGTAAGGTTAATTGGTAATAAAGTCTTCCTACAGTGTAGACAAAATACCCCCAAAGGATGAGAAAAATTATATATATTAGGTTAAATTCTGTTATTTCTTTGATATATAAAGAACTGAACACAAGCCTTAATATGCCATCTCTAATTTCATCTCTACATCTTTCCTGTGCTTTCTGATGAACAAAAGGCACCTCCCCTTGGATGATTCTGGAAGGTCCCCAGCTGCATGCAGCAACACAAAGATCCTTCCTAAGTCTGATTTTGTTCTAGAATTGCAATATATTAAAGACATATAATATCAAAATAGATGATACATGAAAGCACCTGCACAAATGTGTTTGTAGCTCCCCAAGAGTCACTGACACACCAAAAGGGAGGGGAGATGCTCTCCCTTCAGCAGCCAAAACTGATCCCATGGCACAAGGTAAGTGATGCTCATCAGAAGTACCCTGCTTCCAAAAACAAACTTCATCATGGAATTCCTTATATTAACCTTTCTTTCTTAAAATCATCAGCTGCTGAAACTAGGCAAACGTAGTAAGAATCGCCAGAAAACAGAAGAAATTATACACATCTATGAAATCAGACTGGCCCTATGTCACCTCCCTTCTTTGCTTTTTTTACCTTCAACAGGTCAATACAGGTACCCTACAAGTGCAATTCCCAAGCAGGATGTGAGCACAAGGCAGGTTCATAACCGTGGAAAAATGAATCCTTGCTGAATATTAGAACAGCAGAGTGAAATCGATTATATAATAAATATGTACTTTAAAACACAGCAACTGGCCCACTGGGCAAACCTCCTTTCTTAACAGGCACTATAAATTTGAAAAATATCCCAAGTAAATTCCAGTGGATTCAAATGGAAAATACACCCTGCTAGGAAAATAAGTGTCTGATTCCAGCAAAAAGGGTGAGATCCTGAAACAACCAATACTGATGAGAAAACTCAGGCAGAATTCTATGCACTTGGTTCCAGGCTTTTAGTAAAGATAAACTCAGATAAAGCAGATAAATTTTACTTCATATGGAATTTATGGACTTGAGCTGTCCCCTCATGGCAGATCCACCCTGCCCACAGCATTCCTCACACTGTGCCTGATGGGGCCACACGAGCACGAGGATCCCCATTTCACAGCCTGCACAGCACAGCCACAAAGACAGGAGGTGATTTGTCCAAGGTCACCACACAAACCATTTTCAGGGCCAGCAATGAGACCTAAGTTCCTCAACTCCTGGTTCTGGCAACTGGACCATGATGCCTTTAAGTGTATTACAGCAAACTATTCCTTGTGTCATCAATCTCAGCTCCAGAAGCACTCTACATCACTCCAGGATTATGACATTTTTATGGGAGGACAACACTTCATTACAGACCTGAGAACTTGGGAGGAAGAGCAGGAAAAACTTCCAAAGCTGATGAGAAAATCTCAGAAACTACACAGGAAAGCAACTGTCTACAAAGATAAAACAGGGAAACTGCTGTTTACTACTTGCTATTTCTTATCCAGTTACCCATCTATTTTTTTATATTTTTAGGAGTTTCAGGGACACAGAGAAGAGAAATAACAGCTTGTGCTCCATGTCCCATGGCTAAAAGGAAGACTTCCCATTACACAGACAGCTTAGAATCAGAGTTTGAACAAGCTAGGAGATTTTTCCTGAATTATAAATAAATTGCTGAAATCATGTACAAGTTTCCAAAGTTTTAAAATACAGTAAATATAATGTTCGTTTCTTTTCACAGTAGATAATTTCATGCACGAAACAGAATACAAAGAGCTGCAGGAAAACAACACAGCCCAGTCACCAAACTGCAAATCATTCCTACAGAGGGTTTTGACAATTTTCTGAGAAAAAAACTGCACAAATCATTACAACATCCATTGCAAAATGCAAAATACATAATACATATTTCAGTGTAGCTATTCCTTGAATACATGAAAAAAAAATTCAAGAGAGAAGGGTTACTCTCTTCATGGGCTGTTCTCCCACGTTTAAGTGTTTGAACGATACTGTCAAAAAATAAATACAGGAAATTAGGCAATAATAAATTGATATATCATAATGAATCTCTCCAAAAGATGTCTGGAAATGGTTCTGGGCATCCTGCTTGAGCAGGAGTTTGGACAGGATGAACTCCAGAAGTCCTTTGCAGCATCATCCTTTCTGTGACTCTTTTTTCCATTCCCCTCACCTGCTGGGTGGCTTTAACCAAACTTTTCCAGTTCATCCTCCATAAACTGCAAGTGCCTGGATCCCTTTAAAATGACTTTCTTGCTGAAGGCAGAAATGCTGGATGCTGCCTGATTTGAATGAAGTTGTCCTTTATTTCACTATAACCTGGATGCTGCTTCCTCTCTCGTGCAGGTAGAAAGGAGCAGGAAAGATAAGCTACAGAATGCTAACACTCTAATGTCCATTAAGCTCAGCTTGTTGTCATCTTCTAATGAGAAGAAAAAAGAAAATTTCCCCCCTCCCCTCCTGAAAAAACAACCTCACAAACCAGAGGTCACTGCAGACTGTGAGGTTCAGTGTGGAAGCAGCAGACTGCGTATGTGCAACAAAGAACTCAACATCCCACTGGGCACAGGAGGGATTCAAATGATTACTCACATCAGAGTCAGAACATACAGATTAGACAAACAAAAAGGCAAGGTACAACGTAAAGTATGCATAACAACAAACAGAAGTAAGGAAGCATCTAGGGAGGAACACATGGGATGGTTATGGGAATGTGAGGTCTCTGCTGAGACAAACAGCAGTTGCTGAAGACACTGAAGCAGAAGAGATGGTACAGACAGTGCTTGGAGGGCAGAAAACCTCTTAAATAGTGGAGAAAAAAAACAAAAAGAACACATGTCTGCAAACATTTAGCAGATGTAGTAAAGGTGAAGGTATGACCATTGCAGCAGAGCCTTCCTGGAGGAGCAGCCTCTCTGTTCCCAGCTGCACTGGCAGCAAGTCACCAACTGCAGAGCACAAAGAGCCACTCTAATTCCAGGGAACAGGAATTACCTAGTCAGGAGTGGAGCTTCTTGCAAAGACTCAGGAATTGATACCTTCAGGACAGGCAAGGCCCTTCCTGGAGCAGCTTTAATGATCTGAGTTCTAAAAGGAACCAACCAGAGCTTTCCCTCACTTGTCTACACCATTCCTTCTCGGCGTCTTCTAGAGTCTCTTTTAATCAACTCCATTATTTTGTCTGGCCGGTGTTTGAGATTTAGCAGTTGTCTTAAGTGAATTAATGGCCTATAATTTACAAATTTCCATTCCATTTCAATTACTCAAGTACCTCACATTACCAAACTGTCATCTTTATTCTTCTATATATTGACAATGCCTTCTTACATTTGTCATCAGCAAACTGCATTACCACACATCCATTCTGTGTCTGGATGTTCATTGAAAATATTAAATAAGATCAGACACCAAAAAATCCTTGATAACTCAATCAAGTAACCTTTTTTAAGTCTGATAATTTCAAATTATATTGAACATGCTTAAGCAGCTTTCCCGACTTTTTGCCAACTTGTTAAGGAAATTCCTTAACTACATGCTCTACAGAAGTCCAGACAGCAATGGCAGCCTTTCCTATTTCTAGAAAAATCAGTAATCATAGCAAACACAGCTATTGAGTCAGCTTTGCACAATCTACCCACGGAAAATCACAGGACATTGTGTCTAATTTTCCACATAATTCTGGTTTGAATTATATTCAATAACAAAGTGTGTTTCAAGTTCCCCTTTGCAAATCAGATGAATTATTACCTCTACATTTTCCATGTTTCCTATTATGAAATCTATATTGATAAGCTACCTAAATTTAATAAAAGCTCATATAAACTTGCCAAGATAAGTTATGTTCACATACCTGTCCTTACTAGGGCATAAAAAGGATCCACAGTATTTGCTGACCAGGGCAACCAAACCCTGCAGCAGCTCAGGACTCCCAAAGCATTTTGAAGAACGGCAGAAGGATTTAAAGTAAACCCTGAAGCAGAGCTTCTTCACACCAGACACAAGATGAACCTAAGCTACACACAGGATGCAGAAATAAATGGCAGCAAGGGCAGGGGGAGCACACCTGCATCCATGGTGTGCTTCCACAAGCAGTTCCTGTGTGCTAGGGGCTGTCTTGTATTTGTGGGGTTCCCAGACAAGGAAGGAAGGAATGATGAATCTCACTCCATGTTCTCAGAAGGCTAATTTATTATTGTTTGATACTGCATTATATTAAGGAATGCTATACTAAACTACACTAAAGAATACAGAAAGGATACTTACAGAAGGCTAAAAGGTACTAATGAAAACTCATGAAGCTTTCTAGAGCCCCGACACAGCTTGACCATAATTGGCCATTAAGTCAAAACAATTCACATGAAACCAATGAAACAATCACCTGTTGGATAAACAATCTCCAACCACATTCCAAAGCAGCAAAACACAGGAGAAGCAAATGAGATAATATTGTTTTCCTTTTTCTCTGAGGTTTCTCAGCTTCCCAGGAGAAGAATCCTGGGCAAAGGGATTTTTCCAGAAAATATGACTGCCACAGGGCTGATCCTCAGAGTTCTCAGACAGGCATGTCACAGGCAGGCACGTGGCCACGATCATTCCCTACTGCACTTCAGAGCTCTTTGGAAACTGCTGATCCTCAGCTTCCCTTCTGGGCAGGAGGGCCTGGATCACCACACCATCCTGGCTCTGTACCACAGTCAAAGGCAGTGGAGGAGTCACAGAACCAATTAGGCTGGAGAAGACCTCTGAGATCATCAGGTCCAACCTGTGAGCGATCCCTACCTTGTCACCCAGCCCAGAGCACTGAGTGCCACCTCCAGGGATGGGGACTCCATGAGCTGTCACCACCTCAGACCTCACTTCCCACACAGAAATTTAAAGCAGCCCATCACCCCAGCACCCAGATTAAAGGCACTGGGAGGGGAGGGAGGAGAGGCCATAAAGCAGCTTCTTTCTGCCCTGCAGAGAGCCCAGACTGCCACAGCGCTGTTTTTCAAACCACTAATGGGTCTGATATTGTTTCCACAAGAGATTTACGTTAAAAAGATAACTTTCCTCACTTTTGCTTTTCATTGCTGTCCCTTTCCCTGCCCGACATTTCATTCAGGGAGGGAGAAGGAGCTGCTCATTTCCGCAGAGCCCAGAACAATCTCAGATTTATGAGGTGCAGGGAGCCCATCACGGTGATAGAGCAATCTTTCCAGCAGACATCTCTCCATTACTGGAGCTGATGCCTCCCTGCCCCGGTGCCGCTGCAGGACGGATCTGTCAGCCCCAACAGGGGGGCTCCGGGTCCCGCCAGCCCCCTCACCCATCTGTCATCTTTATCTCTGCAGCTCCTCTTCAACTCTTCACGTGCAGCTTCACCGCCTCTATTTTTTATTTTTTTTTTTTAAACAAAACGTTTGGATGAAAAGGCACATTTCCAACTCGGCGGCTTATGTGACTTTATTTTCCGCCTTATTTTATGATGAAGTTATTTTAGCTTCTATGAAAGGAAATAATGGGTAAAGATGAAGGCTTCATTCCACTGTGCTGACAACATACTGGTGGAGAAATGGTGCAGTTAATAATGTAAACTTGATGTATGTAAGCACAGCTGGTTTGGGAACATCTTTTCACTAGCACTAATTTATACTTTGCCTTTATTTTGTGTTTTGGTTTATGATTTTGATTAGCCACTAGAATGAGCTCTCTTAATTGCTTTCTGCTAAACTGCTTAAAAGCAAAAAAAACCCCAAAAAGCAAAAAACAAAACCTACCCCACCCCTAGAAATTGAAACCATGCAACCTGTTTTACTTTTATTACACTTTTCTATGTTGTTACATTCAAAAATCAAAACCCAATATTAAAGGCTGTCAGATACCCTCTGGGCTCTGAAGGAACAGGAAAAAGAAATAAGAAATCCTGAATCCTCAGCAGCATTTACTCATTAGCAATTTTAAATCCTGTATCATACAAACTTCTTCCAGTGATCTACTTTAGTTTTTGCATCTTAATTCAAGGTTCGATGCCTAAAACACATATTATTACCAGCATTAAATGACTACTCCTTTCATTTCCTGTCTCCCAGCACTCCCTAAATTCATTATGTATTTACTTATCAAAAAGGCAAACATAATGCATGGAGGGAAAAAAAAAATTGCAGAAGAGAGTGGGAGATGCCTTAGAGAGTCATACAGTAATACAGCCTCTTTGCATTCCTGAACAGACACTAAACACATTTAATATTTACTTCTTCTGACAAAACCATTTAAAAATTGTTTTCTATTACTTTTATTTTAAATTTAAATCTCAAACTGCTGTGAAAGGCTTTCAGAAATTTTTGTATTTTATCTGAAGTACAGGAATTGAAAAACGCCCATGCAAACGGCTCTTGTAAAATTAATTAATAAAACTTCTCAAAAGTAGTACTGAACAGAGTACTCAGGCTAACACAACTGAAACAGTCATTGCAGAATTAGAAACATAATTAAGCTAAAAGGTTTCCACCTGAAAACAAAGATTTTTTTTCTTTTTCTTTTTTTTTAATTAAAATGAACTTGCAACACTGAAAACAGGCTTTGTAACTTCTCAAAGATCTCTCCTCAGCACTTTGCACTCTAGGGATGTCCAACTGGATACCACAAAAATCAACATCAACTGTTCTCTTCCTTAACCAGAGGGATTCATGGCAACACATATCACACTTTCAGGGTTATTTTCCAAAGACAAAACACCACAAGTATTTCAATATCTGGAAATATCTCTAGTTCTACATACCTCAAAGCTACATTCTGAAAGTTGGTTTCCTACACAACAGCTAAGAAAATGCCAGAGCACTTCATGGGGAATGCTCAGCAACTGGAAAACTCCCAGCACCATCACTGCAAACTCCCATTGTCTGGGCAAAACAGAATTTGTGAATCTGCCCTTTGTTGAAATTCAGTGGACAAACTCTTTCTTCCAGCCTCGGCATGGAGAAGGAAGTTAATCACCTGATTTAAAGGTGGGCTGCTCTTTATATTATCTCTGAAGTAAAGTGACAGTCGTCAGGCTTTTACAGTGATACTGCCATGATCAATGCTGCAGTCTCAGGTGTTAATGCTTCAACTACCTTTAAAAGCAAATCTAATACCCCAGAAAGATCAATATTATTAGTTTCCTATTCCACGTTAAATTACTGTGAATTTCCTATATTTTTACAGAATTCATCAGTGGTATTAACCACAGCCCGAAAATGTTAACACTAAACAGCACATCCCTTACTTGGCAACTATCAGACTCCTGCAAAATGTGCAGAACGACAGTAAAAACACATCAGAAAATTATTTTGGCAAAACTGTTCTGCAAAATTCCACACCAAAACAGCTGAAAAGGGCAGTGAGAACAGAGCTCAATCTCTCACCTCAAAGCTGCTGGTTATGAGCAGACAACAGCTGTACCAGAGGCACTGAGCAGCTTCAGGGAAGCAGGGACAGCAGCATCCCAGGCTGCTCTGAACAAAGAACGATTGTACAACGATCCAAAGTATATGGGGGGAAAAGGAGAAAGGTGGAGGCCCTAATCCCTGCACTATCTGCCTTTTCCCCCAAGCATTTTACTTACTCAAAATCAAAGTGCCAGTTGCAGGGTGCCACACCACCTGGTACCACTGACTGGGGTGAGCAGCCGTGCCAGGGGCCCGGTACATCCTCAGGAACCTTCTATCCATTTTAATTTCTTTTTTTAAAAAGCACCCAAGTATGAAATTTTTTTAAAAAGCACCCAAGTATGAAATGGATCCAGTCTTCCACCATGAGCTGCTCAGAATATCAGCCATGGCAATAAAAACTGGAAGACAACAATCTGGCTCAATGGGTAAAACATCCTTCACTTAGGAAGAATCAGGCTGGAAACCCAAGAAACCCAACTCATGAGCTTCTGTTCTTTCAGGGCCCCTCAGTATTTGCCACAGTTTCCCAAAGCCACAGTTAAGCCTCTTAAACATCAACTCTATTACTTCCTTCTTCCCTTAGCCACCTCTTAGAGTACTTCTCATGTGTTGTGGGAAAAGGACCTTTTTATAAAGAAAAAATCTAATATTTTTAAAGGTCTTGGAGAAAAAAAAAGAAGACATTTTAATATAACAATCTATTTTGCAGCCAACTCAACTAACTTCTGCAAGAAAAACATTTAGTCAGTATTAAAAAGCAGAAAGCACCTTACATTTTGATTAATTTGATACTCCTGTATTATGCATAAAGCCACTCATTCATTTTGCCCTGCAAACTATTCTTATCCAAGAACAGATACGATCAGAGCGAAGCAGTGAAAAATTTTATTAAAGTAAACACAATCCCAGTGGAACAAGCTCGTTATGGAAATACACCGGCAGCTGCTAAAAAATGGCCCATTTCATATGGATGTAATAAATATTTTCATGGACACCTATCTACTGTTCTTTCAAAGTTTTAAATGCATAACTAGTAAGAAGCTTTTCCTGGTGTCTGCCTAAGCAGGTGTCAGTCACCTACCACATTTCAGACATTTAAAAAGCATTCCAACAGGAAAGAAGAATAAGGTAGTAAGGTGTGCAGGCTCCCTCTCAGCTGAGCACAAAGCCCAGCCCTTGTTATGGAGTCCCATTCTGATCCTCCCTATGGAAGGCAAAGAAATACCTATGGATCTGCAAAGAAATGCCTTTCACACCGACTTATTTAAAAAGGGAGCAACTACAAACAAAGCCACACGCAGCACTAAGTGCTCTGCAACAATAGATGGGCAATGCCAAATAGCAATTCCACAGCAAGCCACAGGGCTGGAGCTGATCCATCTCCTAATCTGATGGATGAACTTCCCTAACACATGATAAAAATCCTAGTGCTGCTTTCTAGCAGTTGTGCAGCAGCTTCACACTTGTGAAATGCTCAGGTTACAAGTCAGATTCCTCCTCATGGAACCCAAATTCCTCTTCTGATGAAGCTCCGAGGCTCGCTGTACCAGCTGCTGATGGACCTGGCTGGGTCACCCTTGAGCAGCCCTTGCCTCTAAGTGAGCAGCTGAAGCCAGTTAAACAGCAGCTGAGGAACACCCAGGAACACACCTCAGCTCTCATCTGGCCCCGTGTTCCACCTCTGCTCTAGTTCTGTGCCCCCAGTTGGCTCAGGAGTTTGATCCTCCTTCAGCAAAAGACACACCACGGGTTTGGGGCTGGCTGGCTCTCCCCCCAGCAGGGATGTACTGGCACAGTCTGGAGCTGAAAAATCCCTCTCTGGTGCCACCCATCACAGCACAGTGCCAGGGGACAACTCACCCAGCACTGATGGCAGATCTGGACAGCAAAACCCCACAAGGAACCTGCTCCCCAGTGCCAACACCCATCAGCTGGAGATCTGTCCCCTGCACTCCTGTGCCCTCGCTCAGGGGACGAAAGAAGTCTGGAATTTTAGTGCAAGAAGAAAAGTGGGGAAAATGACAGAGACACTGAGGGACAGCACCAGGCTGGGCCCTGCAGCTGCTCAGGAAAACTCAACTACAAAACCCTGGAGTAGCCACTGTTCACTAAAAACGTGAAAACTGACTCTGGGCTTTACTCAACTGAATGACAATAAAACCAGAACTGTTACAGATTTTTTTTTTTTTTTTTTTTGGCAAGTAGCAAAGTTCTGTACTCTTCACCTCCTGAAAACCATTTTACTTTTTATTAACTCATAATATTCTAAATTATCTTCAACTTCAGTTTATATTCTCATGCTGAAGTTTTAAAACCAAAAAAATGAAAACCAAACAAAAAATCCTCAGACCTTTAACACGACATGAACTAAATACAAGCCAATATCCACTCTCTCATTCTGAGCCTAAGGCCTAAGCATGTTAACTTTACATTTACATTACTTTGTATTAAGCATCTTTTGGGGTTCTAAACATGCTTATACTAGTGCACACACATACAGATGTATGCCCACATACACATGGTCAAAAATCATCTCATGTTTTCAGGAAAATTTCTGACCCTTCTTTACCACTGTTTTTGCAAATACTGCCTTTGTGAAAAATGTATAAGAGTAATGAAATTCCTGGCTGAGGCTTTAATCTCAAGTCACTTCTATAACAGGGGGTGGATCAGAGAGTATAATTTGCTGTTATCGCACTGCTCATCTCCTGTGTTGACAATAGAAATCCTCCTGTTAGTTTTTCTTAGACAAACGTGACCCCAACCTGATATGACACTTTATTTTTTCAGCTGTGTAACAACAGTCTTAAACCAGGTGCTTTCTAAGCTGCATTATCCCATTTTGGTAAACTTTTGTGTTGCTATCAGTAAGGTAACACATTCAAAAAAAATTATTTTGGCCTGTATTTGTAGGCTTATGAATTAAATACTGTACACCAGCTTCTTGACATTTTCACATCTTGTCAATAACAAAAATATTTGACTACTTCATGTTTTTCACGTTCTTAATTAAAATTAAGCATGGATTGGCAGGATTATAAGGAAATACCAGTAACATTCCAGGATAAATTGAAAGCATTAATGCGTTTAAAACATTTGTTTTCCTGTTTAAAATAATTGATCATTAGTTTTTTCTGGAGGTTTTTGGTAGGGAATATCTGTATTCTGTTGTTTTTATGTCTGCATATTCATCAGTCTAAAACAATTTTAGACCCCAGCCTCTTTGGTCTTGTGTTTTAGTACTTGCTGGCACTAGAATTTTGCACCATAGCCCTCGATTTATAGCCCTCATTTAGCCATCATGCTATTCAAACCCCTGACTTTAAATATCCGCCACACAGATATGAGTAACAAAAAGAGACAGAGTATAGCTATTGTGCCTTCAAAGAAAAGCAATAAACCATTCTGCTTGCTCTCCTTCATGTTCTTTAATTCATTTCATTTCATTTTAACTACCCAGAACAATTTCACCAGCCATTAGCCTGGAATGAAACCTTACAAAGGCTGATTGTTGTTATAAAGATGGGTCCCAGCACTCCCTCCCCCTCCTTTTCATAAGTTTTAGGACAAATAGGCTACTTCATAGCCACAGCTTTGTTTTTTAAAAAGAGAATTCTTGCGAAGCAAAGGACAGACAAACTGCTTCACATCCACATTCAAAAGACTCCAGAACAACATCCACAGTGAGCCGGGCTGGCTCGGAGCCCTGGGCCCGGACTGTGAGCAGGGAAGGGACAACAAAGGATGGATCTCCCTGCGCACGAGGTGCACCAGAGTCCACCCCACACCACACACAAACACGGATGCTCTGCCCCCAAACCTTTAGCAAAGGGTGGGGGGAAGCACCAAACGCTCAACTACACTACAGCCGACTCTAAATGTGGTTAAAAAAAAAAAAAAGCACCAATTACATGAGCACATTTTTGTATTTTGCAGAAATAAACCTTCATGAGTGTCATTTCTGACAGCCTACGCCAAGAAAAAGCTGCACATTTTTGTCTCACTGCATCCATGTTTGGAAAACAGTCTTAACAACAAAAAAAAAAAATAAAGACACATTCTATTTTTTCCAATTTGTAAAGAGCTGCACACCTTACGTTGAGCATCTTCATGGAAAGCTGTGAAGAAAGATCTTCATTCTGAAATAGCGCTCAAGTGTTGCATTCTGCTTTTTTTTTCTACCAAGCTGGTGGCATTTCCCCAGCCCTGGACAGTCTCTCTGTTCAACATGAAGGCCCCGAGCCCGTAACAGCTCTGCCCCAATTTAGAACGTATGTATATGTAGCAACATCCCCACAAAACGTTCACAACCCTGTCCAATTCCCATGTATTTTTGATCCTTCCCAACAAACAGAGCAGAGAGATCTTTTCCAACAAAGTGTCAACAAACTGTCTGAGCAGACAACTCCCTCCTCAGTTTGTATATTCTGTGGTTTGTATTATTTTTATTCCTCGTTAAGTGTCACACTTGTCAAAAGAGTGAACGCCACTTTTCCATAGTAACACGGTTTGGTGATGGAAGTTGTGAAACCTTCAAGACTTACAGATATTTCCACAAATATCCAGTATCTGCTCAAACATTAACACTGTGAGCTCGGAAAGCAAAGGAATGGATTTCTGTGGTTTCTTTTCCAGCAAGGTATCAAAACTGCTCCAGAAATTTCGGTATTTTTTTCTTCTCCCAAGAAAAGACAAAGACTAACTAATCAACTGGTATTTCTTTTATTACACCACAGGAAAAAAAAATACTTAAAAGTAATTCAATGTAATGACAGAAGCCAAAAATTACTTTTTACGTAGTGACAAAAAACTTGGAACATGAGATTATGTTGAGTGTGAGAGTGTCTATAAACAGAGCTGCTTTATCCCATCTGAGCTGTTATTGGTGATGCCAATAATCTGAGTTTGAAGATGAACTCTGCAAAGCTGCATGTTTTACTACTCACTTCCAAATTATGTAAATGAACACCATTTTATACTATACCTTGTTGGAGGTACACTTGGTAAAACAGCCTGATAAATAAATCCTAATACAATTATAATTCATTTTCACCTGACAGATTTATAGAAATCTATGAATACAAACTTCACAGGGAGAAACACCAGAGCAGAATGGCAAACACACAGGCACCCAGCACCTTCTAGAATGTTCATTTATATCCCCTGGGCACTAAGTTACTGCCACCAAGGCACAGCTTTTCTCTTTGTTTTAAACACAGAGGCACTGGAAGCAGTAAGTGATCTCACATAGCTTCTAACAGCATTAATTATCAATACAAATACCAAGAAAAATCACCAGCTGCAGGTCTGCACCTCTGTGGAAGGCACAGGGCTCCATAACATTTAAAAACAGAGGTGCCATGCAAGGAAAACTTGAGCAGGACTTGAAGACAAGAAAACACCTTCAACAGGAACAAGAAAGGAGCTCCAGCCTGAGTGCAGAATGTATCTAATTTTATTAATGGTGCAAATAAAAATATCTGGGAATTTCTACAAAACAGCTGCAGAGCAACAGAACACAGCAGGACATCAGGACATCCTGCACCCTTTTCCAATTACACCACTCACAAAAATCACCAAAAATTTTGACAGGAACTGAAGAGATGAGTTTTCCTGAATGAGTAAAACTGCACAGACATGAGCAAATGCTTGCTCTGTTCGACTCAACTGTGGATTTGATAAGACCCCAGTAACCTCAGAGCCAGTCCAGAACCAACTTTACATGACAGAACAGTTCAGCTCCTCATTCTGGAGCACGTGGCACCATGCTGAATTAGACTGTTTGTGCCTTATTACACTGTCATATGGTCAAAAAGTTCACACTGCAAGATTAATTACGACTCTTTAAAGGAGGTACTGCTGTACACATCTTCAAATGAACACTTAATCCTCTCTCTGACATTTATTTAGATGTGGACTTTTCACCTTCGTGCCACCCTGCTCTGTAGGACATCATTTGCTATCTCAATTAAGCTGCATCAGTACTTTTCATTCCAGCTTAACTCTCACCATTCTCAACAGGAGAAAGCATCATTTATTTCCAGCTTCACAGTTTTCATACAACTACTGAGAACTGTTAAATTGAAATAGTGCTCTGTCCCACAGGATGAAGGGATGGCCAGGAATAACTCGCCCTGGAACAGACTGGCTGTTTACATTTCAGCAGCACTGTGCAACCTGCCAGGCAGCAACAGCTCCACACCTTTTACCATCTCCAGCTTCAACACACCTGACACATCCTAATTCCTGTTCTGAGGCTTCTGCAGTCACGAGGACAGATGCAGTAACTCACTGCACTGGCTGCACACAAGTCACACAAGTGCTGAGGCACACAGCTCCATGATCCACCTTGCTCCAGGCAAAACCTCTGTGTTTGTGAGCTAAACATTCAAAAAGTGCAAAACCTTTCACATTTCTAGACTGCTTTTAGGAGGAATTTATATATATATATATATATATATATATATATATATGTATATACACACACATATATGTGATTGCATAAAAACATTAGAAAAATCATCTAACAAAATACAATGTTATACATGCTCAAATCAAACAGCAAACAAAACATTTTGGAAAAAAAAAGTACTGTAATTCATAATAGAGCCTTGATGTCTATTTAGAGACTGTCCTGAAGTAAGGTACTGCTACAGAGACATTCATATTCCAAATAACTTTGATCATCTGCCTCACAGGCCCTCTGCTGCATCTGCTGCATGCTGCACGTCGCCATGCAGTGCCAGCAGAGGCAATTCCAGCAGGTAAATTTGGGTACTGCTGCACATCCCAGAAGGACAGCACTCACTAGGCAGGTGCCTCTCTATCCCTACAGCTCCACACACACAGGGACAGAGTCTCTTTCCCGAGGCCAGAGCAGCTCAGGGCTGCCACGGGATTTTAGTGACGAGCAGCAGCGTGGGGTCACCTCGGCATCACAGCAGCAGAGACGGGAATTAAAACACAGCACTCCTCAAACAGCCACTCCAGGTCACACCCAAGGCTGCACTTTCCTCTTGCAAACACAGCTCCCTGGAGTGGGCTGGAATTCACAAGTTTCACTCTTCCTGGCAGCATCAGTAAATCCAGACAATGAAGCTGGAGGCATTAAACACTAATCACAAAGTGGCCACGCAGGGATGAAAGGGGAGTGAAGGCACCAACTCCCTCACACCAACAGCTTGGAATCACAGGATACACAGAGTAAAATGGCCTTCACAGAAGGGCATGAAATTGGGAAAAATCACAGCTAATTTATAATGCAAACTTTGTACAAGAAATTATTTTCAGGCACGCAACTCTCACAGAACCTTCCCACAAGAGCAAGAAGCAATTCAGCAGCAGACTGCAACCTTAAAATAAGAACCACATTAATTATCCATGAGGGAGGAAAAAAGTAAACCCTGTTCTAAACAAGCAGAGTTCCTATACAACAGCTTATTTGTCCCTTCCATCTTTGCTACTTACAGTGTCACAAAACACAGATTGGCACTGGGGAAGGCAGCAATAAGGAATGTGTCTTCTGGAGCATTGTTTCCAAGTTCAGCCCAGCCCCACAGAAGCTATAAAAACTTCCAAGTCTGTTAATTCTTTTCTATTTATTGTGCATGTTAAGATGCTACGTAAGAAGTGATTTTAAAAAACCCAAACTTTATAAATAGCAATGCAATTGCTTTGAATTGTGGCCTGCAGCCATCTCCTGCTGTAATCAATGACAAAAATCAAGCGACCTCAGCAGCTGCAGGTCACCCACCAGACCAAAATCTGGGCTGGCAATTACTGCAGAGAAATATCCAAACCCTTGCTGAAAACTCACGCGATAGAACTCTCTTCACTTTATTAATATCAGGGAAGTCCCACATACTATTCTGAACTGAGTCCCACGGAAAAGGTGGAGGCAGATTTTTGTTGTTGTTACTTAAAATATTCATCTTTATGGGTGAAGTATATTTAATTGGCTTTAAAAACACATCGGTTTTACAAAAAAAAAAAAACAAAAACACAAACCTAAAATCAGTAAATCTGTAAAACAGAACATTTTTATATACTCTTATTAACTGCAGTTTGCTTAATTGCAATATTTAAGTCATGAGCAGATCTAAAATTGTCAGATGCATTTAATTGAAATACCATCCCTAGAGCTAAACACCGAGTGTTTATAATAAGATACATGTTATTCATGATTAGCTAACTGCTCCCTTTGCATGGAAAATCCCACAGAAAAAGCAAGGGAAAACAAGGGAACAAAACTGCACTACAGGGTGGGGGAAAAGGGGAGGTGTTTGCTTCAAAGGGGGTTTTGGTGGGCTTGGTTTGGGTTTTGTCATTCTGCATTTAATCAACTGATCTTTGCTCCTTTCTTTTCTCTAGTATCTCCAGAAGTTATGCCTTCATGTAAAAAATGAATTAACTTCTTGCTAATTCTTCTCACCCTTCCTCCATGTCCAAAATCATAGGTACCTTTATCAACACATCATCTACAAAATGCTGAGTCCAAATGAATTCCTACTTTGTTACAAAAAAAAAAAAAAAAACTTATTTAAGAGCAAACAGTATCTACAAACTGGAAAATACCTACAGTACATGCACACAGTTCAGACAAAAATCACTTTGATTTATTCTGATGGTAGTTTGCAAGTGCAGCACAGAACTAGGAGCATGAGCACAAAAGTCAAAACTAAAATTCTCATTGTATGTAGAGGTCAAAAAGAAAACTATATTCCGTGGGAGAAAATGAAGCAAAATAAATGTATAAAAATAACAGCTATGTCAGTAACTTTCTGCCCAACAAGACTGTATCTTGATGGACACAACACCAAAAAATTGCTGCTTAAATAATTTAAACAATATGTTTATGAAAAAAAAAAAACAACAAACCCAAGCAGACAGATAAACAAAGAGCCTTCTAATTCACTGTACTTTTTTTCTCCTTGGTGGTCTGTAAGGAAAATCAGAACAGTAAAATTAATACATGCAGGATAAAACATGCAGCTGAAAAGCTGAACAACCCAGTAATATACTCTTGGTTAATCTACTTTTTGTTCTTTGCTTTAAGATCTCTACCACAAAGTTCTGCTCAACATATCCTAGTTAGCAACAATCTGCACCAGAATTAGTGTCTCTCAAGTAGCAAGTGTAGCATACACAACAGTCTCAATGAGAGAGGCAATTAACAACTGCTGTAAAAAATAATTATATATAAAGATGGTTTGAAAGACAATACTCTATCTAAAATGACCTCACTGTATTCACAGCACTGATAAAACAGTTTTCCTTTAAAAAATGCCGCTTTTTTTATTCATCAAAAGAGAAAAGCCCCAAGGTCACCTGTCAATAACAGAACAAACCCTCAGTAAATCACAGTGCTTCACAAATAAATTCCTCATCAGTAATTAAAACCAGGCCTCTCTGGCCCTGTGTTATCAGCTCATCAAATTCATTGCTCATCTAGAATAACAGATCCACATCTGCAGTCATTACAGCATGCCAGATAAATCAATCCTCTCAATGATGCTTTGAGCCATCTCTGCTCCCTTTTAACCAGCCCGATATTTATTTCCCCCTGACACTTCTGACATTCTATTTACTGTAGGCAAATGGAACTCATACGGCACCTTGTAATGGCTTTACCAAACCCCATTGTGGGGCATATCTTCCAAGACTGATGGGTGCAATAAACAAGGTTTTATGGTGTAAGTGTGAGCTTCCAACTTCTTTTTTTCCAGGAATTTGACTTCTGCAGTGAAGATGGTTTATTACATTTGATTGCAGGTGGAAAAAGCTATATCCACTTTGAGACCTGTCAGCTAAAAGCAAGCAGAAAACTTGTGAAATAATATTATTTTTGTAATTTTATTTTCTCATTGATAACAATACAGAATAAAGCATCTCCCTGTCAGGACTTGGAAAGCAAGGCCATAATTTATCATTCCACCTCCACCCTCCCTCCTACCAAATCAAACACAGGTCTCCTCTGTAAACTTCCAAAAGGTACAACAGCAATATATAATCACCACATACGTACAAAGTCCACCCCAAGCCCTCCCCAGCACTGCTGTTTACATTCAAATCCGCAGTAAGTGTGGTTAAATAGGTACACACATATTGACAGATGAGGTCAAACACGCTTTTGTGGCATCTGAGCCCAGCAAAAAATCACAGATTTCTTAAATTTACTGCACAAACCAAAGCCTTTCGCTGTTTGGTGCATTCTCCAGTAACAAGCATCAGACTGTTGGGTTCAAAACAAGAACATAAATTGTTTCCTTGAGAATGAAACAAACAGCACAAGAATTACTTTTCAGCATAAATTCTGATTGTTTGTACACTATCACAGCTGCTCTATTTAAGGAAACAGAGTGAAAATCCATTTAAAGGAAAAGAAAAAGCATTCCTAGAATCAGAAATTCTCCCAGAATGTATCAAATGCTAACAGCTCTGAGGAGTTCAGCAGTTTGCAGAACTTCAGCAGGTCCCCCTCTCCGTGGGGGTGGTGTGCTTCCACGTACATATGGACACTCATCCAGGAGATGCTTAAAAGCATATGCCATCCATCCAGGAGCCCATCTCATCCTAGAAACCCCGGCTTTCTGTGCTCCAAGGAACGATCCTGTGGGTAATCTGACTGAAATAGCAAATTTGTGGTGCAGGGAGGAGAGGCGGCTCAGCTCAGCCCGAGCCGTGCACCTGGATCCAGCCCTGGGAGCGAGCGGGGCTCCACGTCTCCCCGCTCATTATGCTCAGCTCCAAACTGACTTGCATTAAATTACTGTCACACTGTTAGTGGATCCCTCCTTTAGCATATATTAAAATTTTATTTCTGCGTGGCAGCGGTGCCGCGCTCACAGCAATGTGAAAAGGCAGGGAAAAGGGAAAACCTTTTTTTTTTTGAACAAAAACAACATCCAAGCCTATAGGAGGCCATGAATCCTCAGATCCTCCTTCCAACACTGATTCAAAAATGACAGGATATAGTCTCTTCCTTAATGAAAAATCTATATTTATCACTCTATTGTTCTTGTGTACTGATCCTACTGCTCTCTGAGGCCAAAGTTTGAATATATTGGATTTTGAAATAATAGCCCAAGGCTCCGAGATGCTGGGTCATGATACATAAATGATGAGAGGGTTGTTCCTTATTTCTCTGCTGCTTACCACAAAAACAAAGTACAAATTCCATGGTGAAGATCTTCAGAAGTCTACATTATCTGCGAAGTGCAAATTATATGGGATATTCACAGAACTATAAATGATAAAATCAGGCTATACTGAGAAAGATGATCTGCCTGTTCTAGGAATAAACCAGTAATTTGTTGCTTTAATACCACAGTAAAGCCCTATTTTTATGTAACCACAGATGTGACCAGCTCAACTCGTTTGGATTTTTTAATCTTAATTCCAATTGAGTTTGCATATAAATGTTTGAAAAGATAAATTAATTTAGGACAAAGATCCAGAGTCTGAATTTATCAATCTGTTATACTTCACACTTTGATTCTTAAGTGTAACAAGGGTTGAAAAAGAAGCAACCCCCAGCTCTAAACTACTGGTACTAGGAGAATAAAGAGATAAAAAACCTCAATTTTTTTCCTACAGCAAAATTTAGGGTTGCTGTTATGATGAAAGCATAAAGGGGAAAATCTGGGAAGTATTTTTCACCTTCATCCCATAATAGAAGAGTTACTATTACAGAGTTCTGTAAAGCTGCACCTTCTACACCGCTGTATTTTCAGGGTATGGGGAGGAGTTGCCTCTCTAGATTTTCTCTGACGTGTCCAACTTTCCTTTGACCTTGAGTGACTGGCTGAAGTTTTCCAAACCAGCCACTGAAATACTCATCTTGCCACAGAAACAAGGGAATTTCAGGGAGCCCTGGGGATACGGCTGCTCTTCATGCTTTTTGCCAATTACCTGAAAATCAAGATCTGAGATTCATAAACTACTGGAGCAGTTTAACATCCAGTGCCCAGGGAGAATTAACACCTTGGGGAATTCCTGAGAGCCACGGAAATGCAAATACAACTTAGTTATGATTAACAAACATTCTTTTTTAAAATTTAGTTTGAGTTATATATATACAGTATAAATAGAGTACATGCATAAAAAATAAAATAAAAAAATAGTAATTTCTCATGCAACAATCCATACCGCATCATTTTGTCTGGGTATAATACATTTCTGGGAATTTTTAACCTGTTAAAAAAATGCTTTGATTTCCACAACCAAATGTAACCTCACTTCTGCAAATCCACAGCATCAAGCGAGATGAATTCAGGGAAAACCAATCCAATTCCTCCTGCCAGGCACAGACCAGTACCAAAGGCTCCAACCAGGAATGGAACCAGCTCCTTCCTGCCCAGCTGTGGAACAACCCAAGGCTGCTCAGTCTACAGAAATGATTCCCAGAGTCTTCTGGGGCAGCTGCTGAATTCAAAGCAGTTTTACAATGTATTTTTTCCTATTTCTTATACTCATTACTTTTTCTCTCCAACTGTGTTCAGGAAAATAAGTTACAAGAAAGCTATTAAAAAACATGTTATAGGCAAAGGTTCTTCCCTTTAAAGTTTTTATTTTGCCATATAAAAAAAAACTTATTCCATTCGTAAAATTCATTTTTACCATCTAAAGTGGGATGTGAGCAACCTTCCAGCCCAAAATAAGGGCACTATGGCATACATACCTTACTTTTTTAGATTATTGCATGTGTATTTCATATTATGCGTTCACACACTGAATGACTGTTTGGTTTGGCTTTTTTAATTAACTTTAATTGCTTACCCAAGGTGCATATATTATGCCATTAAACGAGAATTTTTCAGGGTTGGGAGGTTAAAAAAAAAAAAAAAATCACATGGTGATTGTATCCATGGTTCCTGGATACCTTTGCTCTCATTCCTTCACTTTTCCCTGACAGTTTCCAAGATGAAAGTGCCCCTTGAATCTACAGAGTCCCCTATCACTGTTTTCTGTCTGCCCCACAGACTTTGCCAAACCATTCCCAACAATGCCTTGAATGTCAGGAATCATGCTGCTCCTTGCTAACTGCTCAGACACACGATTTTACAAGCAGGCTGCCTGTACAGGTTTAGAGACACACAGACACAAGTCTGATCTCAAATGTGAAGAGACAAGATCCAGTTGTGATACATCCTAGTATTTCCTGAGCAGAAGTAACTACACAAAGAGCCCTCAGGCAATCTGTTTATATTTGAATGGATCCAGAATTGATGTGCCCCTATTTGCTGGCAGCGTTGAAGCTTAGCAGCCAAGTAAAGAGAAGACATGTACAGGGGGTACAGGTTAGGCACCCTCAGTACCCTCAAACTATTGCTCTGTCCATTGCCAAAACCAGACATTAACCTCCTGGGATATTAATAACAATACTAAACGTCTCCTGCACATACAGAAGCGTAACAACTGCAAAACTGGCCAAAGAGTGCACTTGAAAAATGCAAGATTAACCCTTCCCCAGACTGCTTTCTGTGACAGGCGGCTGACAATGAGGATTTGTCAACACCTGAGGCTGCAGAAACCAGAACAATTCCTACACAACTATTAACCCATGTGTCTGCACAGTCTTGAAATCCCAACTCCATCTTCTTATGCATCACTAATTATTTTAATGACTGCTTATTCCTCCTGACACTTAAAACACACAGAATATGATCACGAGAGGTTACTCTGGAGAAGGTACAGTCCAAGGGTAACCTATGCACAGCCCCCACAGTTTAAAGGGGGATCTGCATCCTCCCAGTATTTCCAGTGGTTTTTCCACACTTTCCCACAACACTTTCACACAGCTGCAATTTGAAAGCCATTGCATATTCCTGCCTGAACAACACTGAGTCATGGACAGCTAATCTCAGCTCCATGAAGAAAGTTGACCTCTCTAACATTTGTGAGTCATCAAATGTACAAGGTTCAGCAATTTCTGGAAAACCAAGATCAAAGACTAACTTTTAAGAACCAGCAGAGCTGTGGGAATATATTAAAGTGACCACACAAATATGCTCAGGCTGTCCCTTCCTGCTCATGAACTATCAGGCTCTGAAAAAGAGATGAAGCACTGGGCACCCTCCTGCCATGGAAAGCAGAGACTATTGTTTTCTGTTTATCAAACTGCATATATTTCAATCACATGGCTGAAGAAAGATCTTCACATTATTCTTGGGAAGTCAAGGAAACTTGACCAACACTGCTTCATTCTGTATTACCCACAATTCCAGAAACTGCATCTTGTAATGCACATTGACATCTGGATCCTTGAATATTTAAACGCTCTACCATTTCTCAATGTTTGGCAAAACCTCAGCACAATGACAGGATTGTGTGTTTCTTCAAAAATATTCAATTACCCCAGCCCACAATAAGACCACAGAAAGGAATTCATTTGGATTTCTAGACTAAATTAAGTTGAAATTAGCAGACAAATCAATAACTACAACCACTCCTCTGTAAGAACTGTCATTGCTCTTAAATGTCACAGCTGGCCTGCACCTTACCACTGATACAGGATTTGCTCTAAGATCATGCTAGAGGAAGGGCATAACTGTTCAGTGCTCTGTGCAATAATTATTTTAATTTAATATGTAACTTGATTAATATTAGAATAGCCTTTGCCTTTAATGATTATAAGGGAAAGACAAATCAAAAGAAAAAGAAGGAAAAAAACAGTAGGTATTAACTCTCCTGCTGTTTTCTTGGGTATAATCCTTTCCTTCACAAAGTACAAGACCAGTAAGGTATGAGACTAATTGAAACACTCATCTCCACTTCTCTCACCATGCCCTGCATGGGCAGTAATCAGAGAGGTCAAGATTGGCTTGAATTCCCTCACATTTAAAAGACTTCACAATTTGAATGTGTAATGAAAGGTTGCTGGATATTTTAGCAATCATCAATTATGTCAGCACAGAGAATTGGTCACTCCAGGTAAGCCCAGCACTCCAACCACCAAGAGGAAAAACTCATGGGAGTAAAGTTAAATGACTTAACTTTCTGAACACCAAGAAAAATAATGAGATGGCTCCACCACTCTACCTATTAATTGGGAAATCTTAGAAGAATTCTTTCCTGCTCAACCTCTTCCAAGACAAACTTAATTCATAAAAACAATTCACTATCTACCATCTGTTGTCACATATCATTACTCAGTGCAAACTGCCCAGTGGAGAGATAAGAAAAACATCTGAATGAGCAGCTGGGTAAGATAAAGCCCTGAGCCTGTGCAGACACAGAAAAGAGAAAGATATCCAAGTCCTTACTGCAGATTACCTTCTTCCAATCTACCTTTGCCTAAGAGTTGGGAAATGCAGGCTACAGATTACAAGAGTTTTTAGATTCCTTGTTGATGCTACAAATGGTCTCTCAGCAGGTGCCCATCTCAGAAACCCTGACCTTAGTGCCACTGTCCTACAGACTTAAAACACCTCAGCCAAAAGCCATCAGGCTTAAGAAATTCAGCCACACAAAGAATGGCAGCTGGAGGCTGTCCAGCATGCTCTCCATTGACTTATCACACACTACCAGCCCAAGCACAAAGCCTCTATTTTTAGCTCTTCTTGTGGTATCTGGATCCAGCCAATCTAAAAGAAACAGAAGAAATTAGTCTAGGATTGTTTGCTCCTTAATTATCATACAACTCCTACCCAAAGAAGAACAGTTCTGCTCAAAGCCCTCACAGCAATTGAAATCCCTGATGGATCCCAGAACCTTTTAACACAATAAGAAATCCCATGTTCTTTTTGAGTCTCTTCTAATTCTGCTAAAATATTTTTAGACCTTGTGTACAGAAATCACTTACACAAATATTCTGGCACAAAGACTTGGTGCAAGCCCTCTTCAACAAGGTGGTCTCAACTTTCCTTCTGAGAAGACTTTGAGGGGATAATGATGAAAATACACACAAAGATAGACATGAACTGCTTTAATTCAATCCTATTGCTGGAAGGTACAGAAAGAAATGCAGCCTCTCCATCCATGAAGTGTTTATGAAAACATTCCACCAGCAATTTACATCTGTGTCAGACAAATGGAAGCGGTGTCAGAACTTGCATCCTTTATGCTAAACCATCCAAAAACAACACAGAAAAGCCAGATTATCTGCCCCAGTCAGCATTTTAATTTTTTAAAACTCATTTGTGTGAGGTTTTTCATCCTTCTTAAATCCCTGTGACATACACCTAAGCACTAGCAAAAAGATTATTTTGACATCGTTGCTTTTGGCTTCTTTTGGGGGATACCTACCTTTGTAAAAGTGTTTCACACCTTCCTGGGCAAGTTAAGCTCCTCAGATTGTATCAGCAAACCTGTGTCTGACAGCATCCTATGAATCCATATACTCTCATGCATTAATACTTTCACACGTTTATAAAGGAATTAAAAAAGGAGTTAAAGGAATCAATACAGTCTCATAGAGGAATACCTGAAATTTCAGTCAGTCTCTAGAATATCCTTATTTTATTGGTTAACTGCACTTTAATCATGTATAGAAAGTACAGCAATAACTGAGTCAAGGAAAAACAAGAACAAATACATCACCAAGCTGTCAGGGCTATCACCTGGTATGAGTTGGTTTGTTGCACCTTTAACACACTGAAAGTTTGGGCCCAATGTGGGAATGTGCCTTAAGCAGGAGGGTCTGCTTATAAAGGCCTGACTTACAAAAAACAGAATTTGCTTATGGAATTGGAAAAAAAAAAAAGAAAGACGGCAAACTGGGCTGTAAGCTCTTGGAGAGGTCCAGGCATGATTAGTTCATATAAATATGCTTAAAATACAAATTTGTGATTGCCTAAATATCTAAATTTAAAGGTTTTCACCCTAAGGGAAACTCCACAAACTAGGCACAGGACACTGAAGAGATGAGCACCCTCTTTACTTGGACACTTGCACTTTCACATTAAAATACAAAGCTGTGAGTTTCTTTAACCACCAGTTAAGTATTCAAAAAAGAGAGACTGAAATATGTGAAGTATTTAACAGATTCAGGACATCTTCCAGTACAACGGCAAGCACTTTGATAAAACACAAATTACAAAATAAAGGTATTCTGTCTTTCAAAGCATTCTATTACTAAAGCCAAATGCAGAGACACTGGCACTCATTGCTCATGAGAACTGGAAGAGAAAGTACTAAGTTAATAAGCACAACCATAATACAGAATTTAAAGTTAATATGGAAAATTATGGGTGAAGATCAGACAGAAGAATTATCCTCTTATGAAAAACAGCACTAAAACAGGACTAGAAATAGCACAGCAAGCCTTTATTATTGCTTTTTGAACACATACACAAATTTATCTTGTACTGCTATAGTACTTTCAGCAGTTTCATTGTCAGGTCCCATTTTCTGCTTCCTCCGTTCTCCCCTTCTCCTGATTCAAAACCATCCCTTTAACACATCATTCCTAATTAGATGATTAGTGCTTGGAAGGGCAGGAGATAAGTCATTTGCATAATTTAATCATAAAAAGAAGTTAAAGATACAGATTTTGCTGTTCGTTTGTACAATTATCTTCACCAGCCTGGGGGGCTGAGATATTAATGTGATTAAACAGTATTTCTGCAAACAGGCAACTGTGTGTCCTCTATTAAAGCAGAGCTGGAGGCAAATGAAAAATTAATTTCAGAAGACAATCAATTTTATTCTACATGACTGTAATAAATAACAGCCCATCTGCAGACAAGTCATTAGGCCCTGGGAGGCTACACGTGTCACAAAGTCTAAATGACACACAAGGCCAAATTTTCCACCAAAAGCAGAGTCAGAAATAGCCCACCAATGGCCATTCCCCTTCAGAGAGTGCAAAGGATTTCCCAGAAAAGCCAGGTGCATGTGTGAAGTACTGATCACCAACCACCATTTGGGCTTGTAGTGTTCACACAAACACAGGGGCTTGGCGCTTTGCCCTTCATCGTGTTCTCAGTCTTTTCTGAATTCTGCAAAAGTAGATCAAGATTTGGCTAAATAGCCAGGATGCTACCTATGATGCCATAACCTTTATGAAATATATGTGCTAATTAAATACATAATTATCAGTTTACTACTTTTTATACTAAGGTACATAAAATTATTTTTCATTATTCTTTACCTGCAGTCACCTCCACTTAGAATATTAAAATTCACTCCCTGATTAAAAACAATCAAGAGAGTCTCAAATACATGAAATATGATTCTGCTCCAAGGAGGATTTCTGAATATGAGCAGTGTGCAATGTATGCACAGCAACAAGTCTACAGTATTCCCTATACTAAAATAATTTGTATTTATCACCACTGGTAAACACTTCTCCAAGTGGGAAAAGTGAATATTGGTACTCACCCTGTAATCCTTGAATCTTGACAAGTGTTTACCAGGCAATGCAAATGAACATCTATTGACTACTCCTAGCCCATGTCGTGTCTTTCATCACAAAAATACAGATCTTTCCTGGAAAGGTTTGGGGTTCCACTATGCACTTTCTCTATATTTCCTGTAAGAATATATGGACTTAATAAAAATTTATCCAAATATGAGCTTCACTAAATACAGAGGGGATACAACTGATGTCCCAAGGACTGTTTCACTATTCCACTTCAAAATTTGCATGAAATGTTTAATGATGTGCCCTAAGTAACTTACAGATTAATTCACTGCCATGCACTGAGGTTTGGATGCTTTCTATGCTGGCAATCCAAAAATCACTGAAATCAGCTGGAAGACTCTGATTCTATTGTGGAATTTCACCTGCTAGGAGTCAAAAAGACAAAGCAATCTCCTCCTCCATTAGAGATCCAAAGCCTTTGTGTTCATTCAGTCTCCTCTGCAGTATTACACTGGTTGGGTCAGGACGTTACGAAAAACCAACAGCAAAAAAAGGAACTTTCAAATTTTGCCCACAGTCATACAAGCTAACTGAGCAATCAACCTAAACACGTAAACAAAACCATTCTTTGCCCACCTACTGTCTGTAAACTTGTTTACTTTCACTCAGATTCTCATAGTGCTAGACACCACGGGATTATTCTGGAAACAATCTGACATCATCAGATAAACTACTTCATGTGCATAAGATGCTAAAAAGAGCAAACTAAAAACCAGAATAGTAAACAGCACCATCAAAAACCCCTGCAAACAAACACCAGTATCAAAATATGGTCAAAAAAAGCTTAAACTCTGAGGGTAATAGACACTTTTAAAGTTTTCAAGACAACTCAGTGACCAGCACAGCAAATGGAACCTGTGAGTGGTGTCTGCTGTTTGTGTATTGAGTTATTGTGTTGTTTTTGTGAATGACAGGTCAATCTAGATGTGGAAAGATGAAGCTGTGTGGCCACAAGAACCTGAAGATGTCAAAGAGAAATTCTGTGACAGCCAAGGATGGGGGGGAAATCATCATCACAGAACAGCACATCGAGACCCTAATACAACACACTACTAAAATGAAATGCAGTCCTGCTAGAGTAAGACCCTCATGCAGCTGGCTTACATGTGAGACTGAGCAGTAGTGATGCTCATCCCTGCCAGGCATTTAACTTGTTAATAGCTAGGTTTCCAAAAAAATCACCAAAATTTATACTTATTTATACTATCAGAAACATCACTTGATGAACAAAAGAATTCTCGCTAAGAGTTTCTGTGGTTTCTATCCAGATGAGAATACACCAGTGTTAAGAACTAAAGTCACTCAACTGACCTTCACTCATTGAACACAAGTTCTTAAAAATGGCTTTAAAAGTCTAATGCCATAATCTGAACTACTCCATTGCACTCCCTGCATTACTCGGGAGAGATGACTACAATAACTGTCTCACCAGTATTTTCTGGTTTGCACCCACACCAACATGAATAGAGAGTCTCTCCTTTGAGGACAAAAACTAAGATGGGGCAGTTTACTAGAGGGCTGTGGTTGTGGGGTGCAACACTTGATGAACAAAAGAATTCTCGCTAAGAGTTTCTGTGGTTTCTATCCAGATGAGAATACACCAGTGTTAAGAACTAAAGTCACTCAACTGACCTTCACTCATTGAACACAAGTTCTTAAAAATGGCTTTAAAAGTCTAATGCCATAATCTGAACTACTCCATTGCACTCCCTGCATTACTCGGGAGAGATGACTACAATAACTGTCTCACCAGTATTTTCTGGTTTGCACCCACACCAACATGAATAGAGAGTCTCTCCTTTGAGGACAAAAACTAAGATGGGGCAGTTTACTAGAGGGCTGTGGTTGTGGGGTGCAACAAAATTGTTGCAACAAAACGCAAACTAAAATTCTGAAGAAAGGGCAAGGTAAGTGAATGACCAGAAACCCTCTACTTAACATGCAAGAGAAAAGTAATTTATGAAACTGCAAGACAGAAATGTTCTTAAGTTCCAGCAAGAAGAGATTTGCTTGAACCGAAAGTCAGTTGTGTAGCAAGCAAGGCAATTCATAAAACCAGAGCAGAAAGAAGTGACAGCAATTCTGGTTCTGAAACAAATCTTAGCTCACAGAGCAGCAGGATCAATTAATGCTCTTCAGCAGTGCTGACCACGGGCACAAGTGAGGTTTGCAGTGTGTTACAGCCACAGTTCTGGCCAAACCCTTGCTGAGGGCTCCTGCAAGAGGCAGCGTGGCTGCTGAGAGCAGCACATCAGCCTGGGCACACACCTGGAATGCAGCAGGGCAGCAAAAGGTGCACCCAGCCTGCACTGAGCTCTCTGCCAACCGCCTGGCAGAATATAAAAATGATTTTGTAATGGCAAGGTATTCTTACTGAGCTCTCTGCCAACAGCCAGACCGCCTGGCAGAATATAAAAATGATTTTGTAATGGCAAGGTATTCTGGTAAGTCACCTATCAGATACATGAACTGCCATATAAATAACCCAACAAATAAAGCCTTACAAGCCAAAAGACACCCCAAACCTACAAATAGATCTTTCAGCAACAAGCTCATCCAACAGAGGGAACAGAACACCGAGTTCATTACCCTGGCTCCTGTTTCAGTATCCATATTCTGCTTTTGTCTAACTGCCAGCTTTTTACCACCTTGCTCTGCTCTGGTTTTTTTAATGTTGGTTTTGGGAGGTTTTGTGTGTTTGGGGGAGGGGTTTCAGTTTTTCTTGTTTAGACATGTATTTTAAGTGTCACTGGAAAGACTTGACATTTTTCCTGCTTCTATTTTTCAGTATTATCTCAGCAGCTCTTTAGAAAATTGCCCTCCTTCAGCACACAACAACATTTAAAAGTACGGGGAGGAGAGGAGGCAGCTGCAGACACCTGCAGCCCTGAAAGAGAGATGCCTTCATCAGCCACACAGAAAACAACAGGGATAACATTTCACAGACACAGGACATTCTCTGATTAACTGTTATCAAAACAGTCTATTAGCTAGCATGTAAAACTTGCAGTAGGCAAAAACAACCGCTGCACATGTTAGAAAAACCATAATGCATAATATTTTAAACATGCTGATTAGAGGTTCTAAATGAAGCTCAAAATATTTTTCTCTTTCAACTAGCTTTACCTTCTTAATTAGCAAATCTAAAGTTACTGTAACATACAAGTAACTAAATCCCCCTACTGGCACAACCTCTGTGCCAGGAGCTTTCTTTACAGCCACCTTTATTTTTTAATTGCAAATATACAAATATTCTTCTCCGGGGGCAGTGTGGAATAGGGAAAATCAGCTCCTCAGCACACATACAGGATTTCAGGAAATTGTTTGTGAGTCAGAGGTGGCACAAGATGACATGGCTGACTCCCAGGAAGGACAAACACACCAGCAGAGTGTCTGTACTGACCTGAGTGACTCCTCAGCAGGGCAGTGACCCCAGCAGTGGCTGCCTGTGGCATCTACTCCCAACTCCCACGGAACCCAGCCATCCCAATAAAATCCTTCTTCCACAGCACAGTTATTTCTACTCTGCAAATAAGTTGCCCAGAAAGGCTGAGTCTCAATCCCTGCAAATATTCAAAATCTAACCAGAGACAGCTCAGGACAATCAACTCCAGCAGACCCCGCTGAGACAGAGGCACTGGTCTGGACCACAAAATCCCAGAATGGTTTGGATTGGAAGGGACCTTAAAGCTCATCCCACCCTTGCCATGGGCAGGGACACCTTCCGCTGTCCCAGGCTGCTCCAAGCCCTGTCCAGCCTGGCCTTGGACACCAGGGATGGGGCAGCCACAGCTGCTCTGGGCAGCCAGCACCCTGAGCTTGGCCTTCTCAGCCCCACCAGGTTTGCCCAGTCCCACCTCTGCAGCCTGTCCAGGTCCCTTGGGATCCATCCCTTCCCATCCCACCCAGCCTGGGGCTGCTGCTGGGTGCTCCACCCCACTGTCCCTGTCACCAATGGTTCCATCCCCCTGTCCTGTCCCTGACACCAGGATTAAACAGCATGAGTGCCAATGCCCACCCTGGAACACCACTGCTCCCTGGGCACCACCTGGGGATCCAGCAGCTGATGCAGCTCTGAGCGTCACCATCCAGCCAATTCCTCTTCCATGCTCCATCCATCCAGTCCACATTGCTCCAGCTTACAGACAGGGAGAGTCCTCATCTCAAAATGCACAAAGATGACCTCAAGAGGACCCTGCTAGTCTCAGAAATTCTGTGATTCTGCAAAGTATGTTAGATTTGGAACTGTACACACAGCACGAAGTAACTCTGATGAGCTTTATAAAAAAATGTTGTTTTAATTCCACTGCCCATTCAGGCTCGAAAACAGCAAAGAGAAAAGTCTTGGTGTTTTGCTGATTTAAAATACCCCATGAGGGCATCCCAGTCTAAAAGTTCTCTTGCCACAGACTGGACAGAATTGAATTACATGCTGGGAATGTTACTCACTTACATGGCTATGACAAGCATTAAAAAAAAATAAAGACTTTAACTAAGGACACCAAGGTAGCCCAAACAGCCCTCTAAGTTTATTTAGCAATTTTAGTTCATGCCCATAGCAAATTTCTGGATTATTCTAAAGTCTCCCTCTCCAAAAATCAAGGCTGATTTCCATGGTTGAGAGCGCTTTGGAAAAATCCAGAAGTTTAGTTTAAATCTCATCATACATAAATTTATGTGTATGGAAACATTTTATCAATGAGTATGTGTGTATTTAATTGCATAAATGCTGTATTAAATATAACTCCTGCTTTAACTTACAGGGAAGCTGAAATGTATTATCTCATAGAATATGAAAACTCTGACCACAGGCGTGAGGAAGAGTGAGGAAGACTAAGAACTGTAAATGCAAAATGCTGCTGAAAAACAGCCCTGAGATTCTTTCAAAGAAAAATCAGAGCTAACTCTGCTCAAAATACTCTCATCCTACCAGAGACAGAAAGGATGAGGGGGTGGCACTCCAAGGAGGCAGCACAACCTCCTGGCATGGAGCTCATTTCTGCGTCTGAGCACAGGAAAGCCTCAAGCCTTACAAGCTGTGAGATGTCTCAGGTGGAGCCTTGAGCAGAATAACTGCAAGTGCACTGGTGGTGCACAACGTGACATATTCCAGTACATTTTAGTCATGAACAGACTGGACTTACTTTTAGATCAAACAAACAGGTAACATCTTGATTATACAAACATACTTTTCACAGCCCCTGCAGTAATTTTTCCTGTTTTACCGAAGGAGCACAATCAAGAAAGAAACTCTAAAATCATTACAGGAGATGACCTCAAAAGTCAAGATCTACCCTACACTTTGTATGTCACACACAACTACAGCCAGTGTTAAGGGCAACTGAACCTTTTAACTGAAATTGAAAAATATTTCAAAATACTTAAGACATCACCTTCTTCACTGACACGATACATCACAAAAGGTACCCAGCTCAAGGAGGAGAGTAAACTAGTTGACTTGCTGGGAAAAATCTGAAGGAACATATATTAAGGATCTTTTCAATACTTACATTCCTATAAAATACATTTCAATACTTCAGTGACTGCATGCCAAATCCTTAACTAATACTGTCACTGGAAACCTTCAATTAATGACAATATTAATGGAGCTTTATGTAGCATAGATAATAGTGCACATGCATAATATAGCAAGATACCTCAAGTTTTACACATTAGTTGTAAAAAGCCCATTAATAAGGAATAATCCAATAAAAGCTCTGTTTGTCATGGCATTACCATACTTTTTAGTGTAAGAAAAAAGAGTCTCCTTCTTAAATAACTACTAAATGCTTGGGGTTCTAACATATTGCTGCAAGCTATAATGGTTATAACTGTTAATCCAATACACCTTTTATACAAACCCATAAACATACGAGTGGAAAAATAGCACAGATGTTCATCTCTAATGCAATTTCCATTCAATTTCCTAAGTGCAGTCCCTGTGTGCAAACTAGCTTAACGTTATGTTTAGCTTGCAAATTCTTTTAATAAATAATGAATGCAATAAAACTGGTAGATCAATGGCAAGCTGAGAAATCATAAAAAAGCCTTTTGTGCTCATGCTGTTGCCGATTTCAAACTTTAATCCAGCTACAGATCAATAGTACTTTTTCTTTTTAACCCATCCCATAGATAGCAGACAGAGTGGATGCAGGTTAAATGCCAGTACCAGATATCAATTTCCAGAAACTTGATAACATCAGGCACAATTGCAATCGAACATTTTATACCTTATCATAGGAACAATATACACTGCTAAACATCACACTTTAAAGCACTGCACAGTAATAAAGGGAGCACATTAATTGGGTTTGGTTCTTACTTTCTGGAGAAGTGGTATTTGTGAGTGAGTCAAGAAAGGCTCTGACATAATCTATTTTAATGAGCAAAATGGGCTCAGCGGGTCAGGATGTACTGACAAGGGAATATAATCTCCCCACATCTGCTAGTGACAATAAACTTTACACACACACAAAACAAGAGCATGGCTGCACTACCAAAAATTAAAGGCAAGCAAAGAAATTTCTGCTTTACAGGATTTGGATATTGGAACCTTCTGGGGCAGGTATCAAAGTACATTAGTTAATGGTATCAGTGTTTCTTACAGGTTGTAGAATAGAGGGAGAGGGGAAACCCCATTACTGAGACACTTCAGATAACCCTGTTTTACCAAGAGGGAACAAAGATCAAAAGCTTGTAGCCCCGAGGGACAGTTCTAATATCAACCAGGATAAATCTAAATCACTAAGAATCATGACTAACTAGCGTACTTGTGCTTGGGAATGCAGGTTTAATCACAACATATAAAAACCTTGCCTTGGCTTACACCAAAGGAACACATCCCAGACAGCAGGAACTCTGAAGTAGCCTCATTATGTTTGGGTTTGATATTAGTACTGTGCATTTAAATAATCATTAAAGTTATGCATTTCCATACACCTACAGGTTTTATGAAACTGATAATCACACAAAGAACTTACAAAAGCAGCCAGGTGGGAACTTGCCGTGTATTTTAAAGTAAGAATTTGGACAACTTTGTGTGTAACTTCAGAAATTTCATAATTATCACCTCTGGAAAAGCACAAAAGAGATCCAAGATCCTACATTCAGCAAGTGTAACATCAGACCCAAAAACATAGGAACACATTCTTCCAAAAGCAGGATTCAGTAAGCACGTCCCACCTTTGATGAGAAGGGCTCAGATCCTAGAAACATTTTTAAGTTCTTTGCCCTTGTTCTGGAAAACGGCTCCTGGCATGAAAGGGAGGTTCACCTCAGCAAAGTGTAAAGAGACTTTACAGCCCAGATTTCAACACCTTTTTAATACTAATGCCGACAAACAGCCCTTACAAAACACCAATTCCAGCCTGAAAGCAGTGAAATACACAAGATAATTCTTTAAAACATCTCATGAGGCTCATTTGAAATATTTACTGCAAAATTACTAAGGTAGGTAGAGACTATTTTCTCACTCTAAGGCCACTGCCATACAATAAAAAATAATTCTTCAATTCAGTGTTTTTTTCTGTGCTACTCAGTCCTACCAAAGTTGGTTTTCCCTGCCTTTCAAAGCAGTGCACAAACAGAGGCTGCGTGTGCAGCCACAGCCCCAGCGTGAGAATAATTCCCCATCTACAGAGCTGGTCCCTTCTGGAGGCATTCTGAGTATAATGCTATTGCCACACATTGATATATTGGTGAGAGAAAGGCAAATATAACAATGCTAAAGCTTAAACTCATTTGAATAAACTGTGAATTTCTATTACATATATTGTTTCCTTTATCAAATTGGAACTACTGGAGCAAGAATACCAAGAATGCCAACATAAATCTAGATCCGTTACAGCCAGTTTCTCCAATTTATTCTCAGAAGCCTTAAAGACAAAAAGTCAGAGTTCTTCTGTGTCAAGGAAAGATTAGGAAAAGGAACATTCCTGATAATTTTAAAAATGAAAATAAAAGTGTCACAGAGAGAAATCAGGTTTAACAAAATGACTGAACAAAATACTATTTTATCCTCTAAAGAAAAACAAAGATGACCACGAGTGGTTTAGCAAACACTAAGGAATAAAAGCTGTGCATAGCCTACGTGGGAAAGAGATCATTATTCATGGTAGAGTACTTTACACTTTGTGCTATCTTTTTCTCAGAATTTAAAACCTTTCCACAAAGACACGTTCCAGCCTTTCATGGTTTGTGTTCCACAGGTTCTGTCCAAGATAATGGATACCAGACTAAACTGACCCAAAATTAACGGTGATCAACAACTTCTCCAACATATCTGGCCCTACATGGGGAGTAGTAGCAGAAATATAACAAACAAGTATTTTAAATCTAACAGATGTTGAATCCAGACATACTTAACTTTAAAAGAAAATTCTTAATGAGGTAAAAAAAGGAAAAAAGAAAAGCCTTACTTCAGCCCGTAATCAATTTGGACACGATGATATCCTATTTATAGCAATACTTTTAACATGTTCTAGTCTTATATTATTTATTCGTATCATTCCTATTACAATGAAATATTAATGTTGAGAAAGTGGTTACTCTATTAAGGAGCTATCCTATGTTTAGATTTTAATATTGATCTCCACTATTTGGGAATAATTAATCATTCTGTAAGAATCTGCATTTGCCTGCGTTATAATACGATCAGAAGTTTAGCATCTTCCCCCACAATAATGCCAAGATTAAATTTATATTTTGACCTATTCCTAAAGGCAATTTAGTTATTCCAACAGAAGGGGGAAAAGGGGATACCGCCACTTTAAAAGCTTCAATCTCTTTGACATTGCTGGCAGTGTATGGGAACATTAATGCATCTGTCATGATAACAAGCTAAGAATAACATCTAGACATCAAACCGAGCAGAGAATCCATCTGAAGTGATTCATTCAGATCTGTCTCATTGATTTATTAAACACAGGGCAACATCTGCAGCCTCACAGAGCCGCTTGGCGAAATTAATGCAAGATCAATTCAAATGGAAAAAAGTGCAAAAGAGATAAATCAAAACACAATTTGCATGCAGTTCCACAATCAGGCTTATTGGGTGCAAATGCTCAATTTTCCTCCCAAAGCAAATGAGTTTAAATGTTGTTTTATCTTTGTAGAATTGTGTGATTTGAAGTGACAGTGAAGAGTTCTGCAGGTTGAAATGGTGAAAAGAAAAAAAGGAGAAGAAATGCTTGCAAAGACCTTTTGAATATGCAACAAGAATATCATTAATACCTAATTGTTTAGCTTTTTTGTCTTTGCTACAAAAACACAGTATTTTTCAGTTGTAGAAGTCTCAGTAGAAAATTACATATGTATTATGCATATACACATGCAGGAATCATACAAATACTCCATTTTGGAGGAAAAGCATGTTATCCTTCAAATGGGGAGCTCTAGTGCTATGAAGAAAGAAGGGAATTTTAATCAAGGGTTCTCCAGATTAGATATGCATCTGATGAAAATATTCAAGTATTTTAGGAGTTTTGAACACGCACAGACTTTCAAGATAGCCAAAAAGAAAGAGGGATTTTTCCAAAAGCATAACTGCACCGCTCAGAAAGTGGGAGAATTCCTTTCTCCATCTCAAGCAGAATCCACTTTGCCAGTGATCTCTCTCCAGAGTGTCTGAAGTGAGCCTCCTCTCCAAGGAAGAGAGGGAAACTGAAAAACTGATCTTTATTTAAAAATGCTAACAGCCCCAAAATTCATAGATTTGGCCAAGTCTGAATGCAGGCTAAATATCCACTTAGAGAAAGAAGTTTATGGACAATCAGATGCCCACATTTCCTATCAATATACAGGAAGCTGTGTGCAGAGCTACATGGCTGGATTGCTTTAATTACAATCTTGACATCAGTCTCCTAATAAAAGACAAGAGTACTGCTGACTATAGGGTAGCTTTTAATAGTCAACATGACTAGACCCTCATTATCTCATAAAATTAAATGTCTACATTTACTGCTTAAATTCATTTCTAAAGCCTTTTATTGTTTGTGAATAGCCAAAGTAATGCAAAATATTAGCTTAAATGGTTACTTTAAATCATAAAAAAATATGCCACGTACTGAAATACTCTTTTCTGGAAAGTATTCTGACCACTCACTGAATAATCCAGACCAATACTATGCTTTTTCAGTGGCCAGTAGCATCCATCCAATACAGAACTGTGTGGAAGAGGTTGTGATCACAGTCATACAATCCTATTTTTCAGGACTGACATATGTACTATCATAAACATGTTCTTACTACAGATTTAAATTTCCTTTTAAAAATACATCCTCATAGTAGTTTGGGTGGTTTTTTTTTTGTTTTGTTTTAAGTAAATGTTATGCTTTACTATTAAATTTAAGCAATTCTCCATAATGTAAGCAATATTCTAAGGTATTGCCCATCAGGAGCTAGATTTTGTCAGTATGTTGTACTCACTGGAGGGTGGGACCTGCAATGAAATGAGCAGTTAGTTTCATTTCACAAACCTTGCTTGCAAATTACAGTGCACGGTGCTGGCTAAAAACAAACATTAGGAAGATTGTGTAAATATGTGAATGACAATTTCAACAGTGCATGTGAAAGTACCACAGAAATACACAGATCAGAGCTGCTGGACAGAGTAACTCCTGCTACAGAACACACACACCAAAAAACTTTCACCCACGGGTGTGTTTCTCTGAAGCTCTTACCAGCTCTGTAGACAAACTCAACTAGAAAAACGCAAAAGAGTAAGCAGGAGAAACAGAATTTATCTTTTTTTCAGTTACATACAATCAATGGTTTGCATCCCAATTAAAAAAAAATAACTAAAAAGTGCACACTAACGTAAGAGATGCCGACTTTTACAAGTCAATTACCAGTGAAAATAATGATACCCAGCATTTCTTACTTTTACTGGCAGCTCTTGAATTTACCACAGCATTTCTACAGTATTCAAATAAATATATAAATAGCTACCAAATTTTTTTAAATATTAACTAGAAAAGCAATGCACAGTATTCCGAGTTGAGAGCATTACTTCCAAAAGATTACATATTTTTCAAGCCTTTACTTTCCAGGTACAGAACTAAAAACTGTGAGCATGTCTTTTACCAGTTCTACTGCATTTGATTTGTTTGATAACGTGCACTGCAGTGCTTCCCAGGTCACTTTACAGCAAACAAAAATAATTAAGATTACTCATGTATTTAACTATTTTTACCCAACATTCTCTCCAGTAAGCATGGACCGCTCAAGGAAAATAATAATCTGTAAATAAAATGAGGCATTAAGCATTTAATTAGCAGGACAGAATACAATTAACATTAGTTACAATCCTTGAACAAAGTTTCAGGTGTGCTGATAACACTCCTCATGTGTTACACCTGAAACCGTGAATGCAAAACACCTGATGTGAGCAGCTTCTTCCAACCAGTGGCATCTTCATGAGGCACAAAGAAGCAGCATGTAAAAGGATTTGCTATTTACTTTTTCATAGCAGGGTGGGGAAAGTTTAAGCACATTCAACACGTGTGAGTGAGCTGAGAGCTCTGCCTGATCCCCAGCCCTTCCCAGGGCTCCGTTCCACTCCCTGCTCCTTTCAGCCCCTCCTGGAGCATCACTTGGCTCCTCACCTGCGGCTCCCTCCCCACTGCTCCCTGCATTTCCCATTCCCTCGTCCTATCACGCCCATTTCCCTTTGTCAAAGAGAAGGGGGGGAAATAAAGTTGGGAAATACAAGTTTTAAACATTTAACTCTGTAGTATTTTAAGATTTTAAAACACTGGTAGTACAAGAGCAGAAATCATCAGACTACATCTACAGGCTGCATCATATCAGCTCCTGTATTTCCTTAATAAAAAACTTTGGCACGGTCAGAGAAATTGACGAGATGTTTTTTCTTTAACCATCAACTTTCATGCTAGTCGAGCCACAGAAACATTTCACAGAAGCATTTACATGTTAAATGTGCCCCTTGGTAATCTAATGTATTGGAATAAAATTAATGTAAGCCTCAGACCGTACTTCCAAACCCATCACTTAAATAAAGCAGTGGGTGTGATGTCATCGAGGTGCCTGACACTGAAACAGGCAGCGGGAGAAGGGGTTACAGAAAAAAAACGAGAGCAGGAAAAAAAACCACGTAGTTCCTACTAACAGATCTAGGAATAAAGTGCATCTCTAAAGTGCCACCTGTAATATAAAGTGATTCGAAACAAAGCAAACATTGCATTCAAGAATAACGCCCGGTCTGCTCCTGCTTCAGCAGCGAGTGCAGGATGAGGCCCCGCACGGCACGAAATTAAGTTATTAAAGATAAAACCCGCGGTCAGCGCTAAGCAGGTCGGACCAGTGACACAAAGCCCTCAGTCACTGAACGCGGGCACGCCGCAGGTCGGATATCGCACCCAAAGCTCGCTGAAGCGTCTGTAAAGAAAGTTTGGTGCCACAGAAAGCAGCAGCACGCTCTGACATGGAAATGCTTCTGGAGACGTCCCTCACCAACTGCTGAAGCGGGGAACGGCATCTCCGAAGTGCCTGCCTTACACCCTGCCCCACGGCACCAGCGTTCCTGCCGAGCCCCCAGAGGGTTTTGTGTTTATTTAGATCATTATCATTTCTAAAGGCAGCAGCCATGAGGTCACAAACCAGGATTACAACCCCGAGTATGCAGGACCCAGCAGGGATCCGGGGGCTCGCTGACCGAAGCCGGGCAGGGCAGGAGCTGCGGCCGCTCCGGAGCTGCGGGAGCGGAGCCGCTCCGGGGACACCGGGACCCGCAGCCCCGGCCCGGGCACCCGGCTGGCACCGCCCGCGGGAGCGCCGCAGCACAGCCGCGGGTTCTAGTGGGACAAACGTAACGGAGAAAACTTCTGGAGATTCGGGTTGGTTTGGGGGTTTTTTTAAGGAGTGTTTTCGGGAACTATCGGCTTTCCCCTGCTTGGAGAAAAGTTTGGAGACCGGCGCGCGGAGCCGCTCCGCTGCCCGGCGGTCCCGGCCATGGCGGGGGCTCATGGAAACAGGGAAAGTTTTCCGCCGCACCCCAGCCCCGCTCAGCCCCTCGGTGCCCCCCACGCCCCCCTCCCCTGGGACCCGCGCCCCCGCCCCCGGTTGCGCTCCCCGCGGGCCGGCCGGGGGCGAGAGCGGAGCCTGCGCTCACCTCGCGTTGGTGCAGTCGTTGTACAAAGTTTCGAAGTCCTTCCTGGTGATGAGCTTGCAGCGGTTCACGCCGGGCTGGATGGCCCCCAACCCGCGCAGGATGCGGACCTGCTCCACCGTGCACACCACGGGCGATATATCCAGCCGCTTCAGCTTGGTGTAGACCGTGTGCAGCCCTCCCACCAGGTGCTTGAGGAAGAGATCAAAGACCTGCGGCAGGCAGATCAGCTCCTGCCCCTCCACGAGGAACGAGGCCACCTTCACCCCGTGCAGGTCGACCATCTTACACTCGTTGCCGCCGCCGCCGCCGCCCGCGCCGGCCCCGCCGCCGCCGGCCGAGAGGAAAGTGTTGACGAGGCTGTTGGTGAGGCGCGGGGACTCCGCGGGGCTGGAGTACAGCGGGTCCGCCCGGAACAAACCCGCCGAGCCCCCCGCGCCGCCGCCGCTGGAAGTTGCGGCGATGACGGGCGGCGCGGACACCGCCATGGCCGGCGCGGCTCCCCGCGGCTGCCTCAGCCCCGCGCTGCGCTCCGTGCGGTGCCGCCGGACCGCCGCGCTCCCGCCGCCCGCACGCAGCGCCCAGACCCCTCCCCAGCGCCGCCGGGGGAGAGTGACGGCGCCCTCCAGCCAATGCGCCCCGCCCGCCGCCAGCGCCGCCGCCGCGAGTGGCTGCGGGCGCGGGCGGGGCGGGGCAGCGCCGGCCGCGCACCTGGGGCGGGGGGCGTGAGGGAGCGAGGGCAGCGCGCCCCAGCGCCCGCAACTCGGGGCAAAGTTGCGGGGGGGATCCTGGGGACGCGAGGGGCTCCCGCTCCACGGGCTGGGGGAGCGCCCCGTTCCCCGAGCTGTGACCGCATCCCGCGGGGCTGCCCGGGCTGTGAGGGGGTCTCGGTTCCCGGAGCGGGAGAGGGTCCCGCGGACGCTCCCCCGCGCTCAGAGGGAAGGGAGCGGAGGGGAGGCAGCGCTGGGGCCGTCCCCATCCGTTCCCCAGGGAGTTGGAGCTGTCGCTGCTCCCTGGCACGTTTGTAAGCGTTAAAACACCTGTGCCCCGCCGGAGCGGGAGGCACGGGGAGCGGGGTGGCGGTGCGAGGCTCCCTCTGCTACCCGAGACAAGCGCGGAGCGGGAGCGCACCGACCGCGGTGGCGCCGGCCCAGCACAGGGCGCGGGTCCACGGCCACTGAGCCAGGCCTAAAGCAAGCCGAGACCCTCCAGAGAGGGGCACAAGCAGGACGGAGGGAGGTGTAAGAGATGTGCAAGTTTGCGGCCGCTCACACCAGGCAAAGCGGGAGGACTGGCACGCAGTTGTTTGAAATTCCCAGTCTGATGGTGCATCCGTTGTGGTTTAGCTTCACCGGGCTCGGCCCGCTCCCCACGCAGCCCCCAAAAGCACCATGAGGTGCCTCGGCCTGCGAACATCGCGGCACATCGTGCGCCTCCTCCCCCCATCCCGGGCGGGTGACACAAGAGCTGCCAAGGCTCCTGCGTCCCTTCTCCCTGAACAAGAGGAGCCGAAGGATGATCAGATATCCAGCTACATTGGTTATTTGCTTCTCACCCTCTCCCAGTGTTACATCACACCTCTTTTCCAACCCTCTTCCCGTTTTTCCTGTGTTTCAACATCCTTCTTTCCTGTTTGTTGCCACTGGTTTTCATTCTTTATCTTTCCTTCTTTCCTAGTCCTTTAACTTTTTCAGTTCCCTCCTTTTTTGTTGTTGTTTTTGTTTTGTTTTTAGCTTTCTCCTAAGCTATTCAATGAACAAAGCAAGCAGAAAAGAATAAACAAAACTTTCCAAGCTGATGCCAAGAAAGCAATACCAACAGCTTTTCAGCTATTTCCATGATTCCATGTGTGGGCCATCTTCTCTTTCCTTTTGTTAGGCTTGCTTATTTAGGCACCTTCTCTGCAAAGTTTAATGTTTTTTGCATTATGAGTAATCCCATTTTAGATGAGAGAAGATGACTGTATGCTAACTAAATTGCTATATTTGTGAACATAACTGATCTTAAATTACACTCTGGAGGAACCTCCCCTTCTCCCCATTGATTTTATGTGTTCTAAGAAGCCTGGCCACTAGTTTTAGGTCTCTAACCTCACTGCCTAAAACCAAGGCAGGCTTTTCACATTATTGAGTTTAAATTAATACCTTTCAATAAGAATTCTCATATTTTCTGAACTAGTTCATGCATCTTTTTAGGCTCAAACCTTAGACTGGAAGATCTGTGGGGCAGGGGCTACTTACTTTGGCAAAGTACAATCAAGCCCTGAACTCATCTGAGATATTTATATACTGGAAGTTATAGAAATAGCAAATAACTGACTCCAGACAGAAACTTTTGGTGTTAATTTTCTGAACGTGATTGCCATTAAAAGATTTAATAAATCAGATTCAAACACTGCCCTTTTAAAGGCTTTTTTTTTCCCTTTAAGATTAATGCGACAATCAAAATTTACCGTGAGAATTCTTTTTCCTTTTTGACTTTAATGCCTTCCATAAGCTAAACATATTTCTAAATAAGACTGAATTTTCACAAGGCCAGAGGAAGCCTTGCACATCAACACCCAGCGAGCTGGAGTGGCATGAAGCAATATAAAATCATAAAGGCTGTAGTAAAAGCAGTACCCTTGAGAGGTGACTGTCCATGGAGAGAAGAACTGCTCTGAAACTTAGAAAATGCTCAAGGTTTGAGAATTAATGCCAGGCAGCTGTCCAGTTCAACTAAGCATATACAAATCAAGTATATCCATGAATATTATTATTTCTCTGTAATTTTGTTAAAGACAAGGCAAAGTTACTAAAGCCTAACAATCATCCAGTAATATCTTGTCAGTTCTAAAGTATCCAGATGGTTTATTTGAATGGAGTCCAGCAGTACGTAATCTGAATGTGTACAAACTACTAAGCTTCCCTATAGCTGAAATAAGTATTTCAGAATATTACTTTAAAAGTAAGGTTTCATTATTTTTCCTCCTTTCTGACTGGTGTGCAAAGCACTCTGTTTTCTTACACTGGCAGCCATAGAAATACTGGTCTATTGTGTATTAATCCTATACAAAAATTGGCTGTGTTTGTATGGCAAGATGTCAAGTAAAGGTTCCATTTGTTTGTTTTTGTTTTTGTCATCCTTGCATATGCCCCACTGGAGTGAAATAGGAAAGAGTCTTCCCTGACGCAGGAGGAGAGAGGAAAGCCCCAGTCAAGAGCATTCTGGAAATCTCTTTCTGCCAGCTGGCAGGAACACGGCTCCTGCTCTTCGTGGGGTCCAGGGAGAAAGTGATGGGTGACACACCTCATGAGGGGGGGACACTGAGAGAAACTATCACAGCTGGTGAAGCAGTAGGGTATGAACTAAAAATAATAATTTGGTTTAGAGAAGACTGGAAAGCTCAGTAGGGCTATTGTGCTTCATCTCAGTTTCCTGTAGTCAAACATGAGGGAGGACAATAAAAATAGGAACTCCATAGATATCACAATGTGATTTTTTTAATATAATTTTTTTTTTCTATGGACTTCGAAGAGGTATGTCCAGTGTGAGTAGATTACAGGAAAAGAATTCTACTTTTTAGTAAAGACCTTGGATTGTCTCTAAAGCAAGTGGGAGGGAATAAATGTGAACATAGACTTACAAGGGTCAGAGGTAACTGTGGGTCCAAAATGAAAGATAAAAGATAACCAGAAGATGCATTTGCAATGCACCCTAATCATAATGAAATGAAACACCTCTTTTTTCTGAATTCCAAGCCAGCTGGAGTCCAAGTGACAAACCCTTCTCCTCGTTCTAAACAATGAAATTTCTCAGGGCCCAGTGGAAAGCTGGTAACCTGCCCTAGTGAGCTCTGAGCTTACATCCTGAGCATGCAAAGGCCTGATGCTGCTACTTCTGAGAAACAGCTTGAAAAGGAAGAAAAAACAGTATTCGCTTTCTGCTGGGTTAGTGTTTAATGCCTTGGATTCCTTGAGAAAGAGTACCCACAATTATATTAACAAATGTAGGCCACTGACGTGAGAGAAAGAAGAGACTGAAATTAGTGTGTCATTCTTTGTGCCCACATTTTTCTAGACTCGTATTTGACACTTGTATTCAATTTAGTTCTGACATTTCAGCTGAGGTTTTTATGGAATTGTGGATTAAAACTTCCCACCTCAGCATCAAGGGTTTTACATAAAACTGATGAATCTAAATGTCTAAGTATCAATAGAAAAATGATCCCTTCTCTTAGGTGATTAAATGTATTGTATTAATGTGTGCATAACGCAGAATCAATAAATAATGAATTACCACTGATTGTAATTGAATGTTTTCATAATTTTATTGTCAGCCATGATAAATAATCAGTACATTTATACTGCATTAAATTAATTAGTGTGTCATTTCTATTACATACATCAGCAGTGAAGTAATGCAGTGACATCTGTTTCTAATGTTTTAAAGATGTGGTATTCCTTATTAAGTAAAAGGAAGAGTTATTAGAGGTATTTCCTGTGATTGGCAGTTATACTGGTACAGTCAAAGGGATCAAATGAAGGAACTTGCACTCTTGGCAAATGCTGCATTTCAAGCCTTAATGGCAGCAAGTAACAGTGATTGGAGTGAATTTTGCTTCTTTAGGATTTCACAAAATCCTGCCTGCCTTTCTAGAGAAAGTAAGAGCAGATCCTCTCTCCCTAATACAGCTGGGAAGATTCTAACATGCAAAACAATTAAAGCTCTACAGAAGAACCAGGCATCCACATCCATTTCTGTATCCATTTTTCTGTCTCAGTCCTCCATATATACAAAGGAATTCCCTGCTAAGTGCTCATTAAAAAGTCTAAAATTAAGGCTTTTTTGGCTGTCATGTTCTTACATGGCAGTGTCTGGACTATGGGTCTGTAATCTTTCCTGGAAGTCACACTAATGTGACACAGCTTAGCTTTGTGCTGCTGTTCACTGTGTTACCTGCAACAGAAATAGGAAATTGAGATGTTGCAAACACAAGAATCAAAAAGTGAAGGAGTAGAATAGAAGGAACAGAATAAATGGGATATACAGCAAATAATCATGAAGGAAACTGTGCTAGAAGGAGGGCTGGTTTCTAAATGACTCCAGTGTTACAAATGGGTTGACCACTTGGGTGATAGTAAAACCCACAACAACAGTTACAGATGACAAAAGAAGTCTGAGGTTCTTGTTTAATGCTGTCTTTTCCAAGTCACACACAGTCATCCTTAACTTTTCTGTACCTTACACCATCTTTAAAAAGAATATTGGAAAACATAACATTAGAGCTTACCTGACTAGAGTTCTTCATCCACAAAGCAGTTTCTAATTTTAATCTTAAAATTTTCATGCTGACAATGGGCATCATGATATTTAAGCAAAATGAAAACAGTTCAGACTTACTTTATTCTTGCCAGTGCAAGTCTCACACGTTGCTTCTGACTGATCACTGACTACTTTGCACAGATTTGGGTGGCTGGTCTCTGGACCAACCGTGTGCACTCAGTTTGTCCCCATGGCTTGCCCTGGGCCCAGGGAGCTCTGGCTGGTTTGGGAGAGCCTGTGTGGGCAGGACTGGTGGCTGCTCACTGCAGGGTTGCACATTTCATACCCTGTGAGCTCCAGCCTCGCTCCAGCCCAGGTGAGACAGCACCTCAGGGCTCTCTCCATGCACTGAGCGTGACTTGGGGCCTCCTCTTGGGCCAGCCCCGACAGACACAGGCCTTGAGAGAAGTTCTGCAGTTCACAGAACCTGCCCCGAGCTCCCAGCCGTATGTGAGGCATGAAGGATGTGACCATTCACTACAGAGCCTGAGATAACTAAAGCACAAACACACTCTCAAACAACGTCCCATCCACTTTTCCTATTCATCAAAATGTCACTTGTGTTATCACTGGAGAGATGTGACCTGCCACGTTTGGCACTATCACTTTCTGTCTAACAGATGTGTAAATACATTTTCTGAAAGCCAGCAGCACATTTGTCATACAAAAATGTGAGTGGTACTTTTAAGCTTGTTCCAATGAAATCCATGAATACAAGATACAGTTATTGCTAATGATCCCCCACATTAATTTGGATTTTGACTGGGGAGGGGAGAGAGGGCAGCAAAAGGACCAGGACCTCAGTGGAACAAGGCTATTTTACACAAGATACAATCATTCTTAAGATTCAACATTGTTTGCACCTTTTCTTCTGCAGGAAGAAAACTTAATACTATTAGATGTGTATTGAAGTTTAAACACACTTCATAGCAAAGCTCTGTGGACACAATTCATGTACTTCAATATATTCAGGAAGTCATCAGACCCAGATGCTTGTTACCATTCCCAGAGGAACAAGATTAACCTCATCTCTCCATATTTGCAGGTCAGTAAAAGAAAAGTTTTCCTGCACTGTCTGTCTGAGCATCTCAGCCCTAATCTGAAGGCACCACCATCTAGTGGGATAAGAAGGTATTTAAATTTCTTTACATTATTTTGGTATTTTTAAACATGGACATTGCATTCTACTTCAAGTAGCAAAAAAAAGTTTCTGGGATTTTTTTTTTTTTTATTTATACATATAAGGCTCATGTGGCCCTTCCATTAATTCTCATTTCTGTTTTAACTGCAAAGCATTTTCCAATAAAAACCTTAGGAGTCGTTTCCTTAAAAATCAGTTTTCATAAACAGAATTTTATCAATGAGAAAACAATTTATAGCTATCCAGACTGAGTGGAAGTGTAATTGATTTATTGACTAAATATTTCCAGTATTTTATTGAATCTACTTTGTGGAAATCCAATTGGCAGAATTATTAATATTGTGAAGTAATCATCTTGAGCTCATCTGTAAAACCAATATGTATTTTAGGGAGTAAAAATCCGTCCTTGCAGTTTTCCACAGAGCCATTAACTGTGCAGCTTTTGGTTGTAAGCAGAGTCTGACCATTAAGTCCCATCTAAAATAAATTCCCAAACTGAATGCAAAGCATTCCTTTTACCTCTAAGAGTGACCATTTATTGTACTTTGCCTGTGCTGATCTCCTGACTGCTACCTGCTCTTATTTGGTTTTCCTTTCATGCATTTACAGTTGGGCAGGGTAATGGCAGGGATTTTCTGTGGGGGAGGGAGAACCATCAGGGTGAGCAGTGTGAGCTCCTTTGGTTGGGTTTTACCACACAATGTGTGCATCTGCAGCTGTTATCCTAAGATGCCTCCTTGTGTTCAGGTCTCATTGATCTTGTTACAGCATTTCACACACACAGGGATAATTGATTTACATCATTCAGGAGTCCAGATCTTTTATAAGCCTAAGAGTAAATATTAAGAAATTACCAAATTTTAAAATTGTATAGATACTTTGATTTTTTTGCTATCTAAACCAGAAATGAAATAATAAAGATTTAAATACTTCATTACACAGATAATATTTTAGTATTCTTAATGTGGGCCTGCTTCTGTTTCCATGGAAGTGAGTGGTATTTTTACCTTGGATACTACTAGACATTTCAGTTCTTACTATCTTCAGATTATAGAAATCTTATTGACACAAATGGGGATCAATGGGTATTTTGCATTGAACATCAATTTTATGATACTGTATTTTCAAACACTACATTTCTTCTGAAATCCATAAAGTAATATCAATCTGTGCTGCCAGTTCCTACTGAAATCAGTCTGGAGTTCTGAGTAAAAATCAATGGAACTGGTCCAGACTGGTTGAGGTAGTAAATGTCATTTTGACCCTTTGATCCCTGAACCATGTGCCTGGGAAGTTGAATTTCACTTAGAATGCAAATTAAAAAATAGGTAAATACTTTCATTTGGGATGCTGCTTGCAGCTGATGAAGTCCAGGATGTTCTACCTCACACTCCCTTAGAGAAATAAAAATCCCACCTAAAGAAGAGGTCTGGGATGTACAGGGAATTAGGAGGACAATCTGGAGAGAACAGAAGACAGGTGTAGGGAAGTTCTGGCCAGATCTACACAACCTCCTGAGTGCACACAGAACTTTCCAAAGCCTCTCCTTCAGAATTCTCATCTATTTTTCAACTCCCCGAGGAGTGAGCCTGGTCCTGAGGCCTTCCTGCCACTCTGCCAACTCTTGGGTCACCCTTTTCACAGCTCTGATGGAGGTTGAAGAAAATATAATGAACCTAATTTTTTTTTTTTTTGTAAATATAAGTATTTAATGAAATTAGCTCCAGAATAGTCCATAGTTCTTCATTGGAAGTGGAGGGAAAGGTCTCACTGGGGACTCTGATATTTTAGCCCTGTTACAAAGCCCGAGCTGCTGAGGCTGAATCCACAGTAGAATTGAGTCTGTCTGAATCTCAGTCAAAGCAACTCAGAGATCAGAATCAAATATTTAAGAGCAGCTTTTGTTTTTACCTTGACCAATCTCTGTGTCTCAGTATGTTCTCTGAGCTTTTGGATAAAGCCATATGAAAGAAGTGTCTTTCTTCATCTTCAGGAGACATTATTGCTTTATCTACCCTTTTTTCCTCTTTCTTTCACATCAAGGTTGATGTGACAAACATTGATAACTCAGAAAAAATATGTAATCTTACATAAACCTGGTTTTATATTCTGTAACTTCATTGACTTTTTGATGGAATTACCAGTGACTTGTGGAGGCATAAGGATGATCAGACCATGAATTGAAAGTACAGGTTGGAACACCTGTGATCATAATTATTTCATGCATAACCATCCTGTAGTTTGAGTTTTTAAAAATTCTCCTTGCCCATATTCATAATATTAAAACTAGCTAGTACCCTGGGAAACCATCACTGATATCTTACATTAGTATTATGAATTTCAGAGTATTTTTCATTGAGGAGCCCTCTAAACTGAAAGTATTTCTTCAGATTTTTTTCTAAAGGGATGTCTTACAATTTGATTCCATTATGATTTTAAACATGACAAGATCTTCCCTATTTTTCCCACAAGGTCTATGAATATAGAATAAAGCAAGGTTTAATAGATACTTTGCAATGTAAATATTTTTTTCCTAAAATGTAAATATACAATACAGTTTACATTTTAAAAAATTTAGCTGTGTTCTATTTGAATATATACTTTGCAATGTAAATACTTTTCCCTAAAATGTAAATGTATGATATAGTTTAATTTTTTTTAATTGAACTGAGTGTTTTATTTTAGATAGTGATCTATTTTACATGATTAGAAACAAAGAAAACTGAACATTTTAAAAAAATCATTTTGCTTAGAGTGATAGGACTTCAGACACCAATTTTCTTTGCTATTTTAATAATGAATGTTGACTGAACACACTGTGGTCACTTCAGTGCATGAAATTAGTCAGGAATCCCGGGTTTGTTGATATTTTCTATTAATTGAAACTTACTTGAATCCAGCATCTCTCAGTGCAATCCTTTTCCATACAAAATACATGTTAACAATTCCAATTCCTGGACATAGTGAGGAGACTTTAAAGTCTGTCTTTTGGCCAGGGGTTTTCCATGGCTGTGCTGCAGCTCATCACTTGTCAGGGTGAATTCTGACAATTCCTCTGCCTGAGAGCAGCCACTCAGGAAAATCCTTCCCACAGGCTCTCCTCAGTCCATCCCTTGGGCAGTGGCAGCTCACCTGTGAGTTTTTGCAGCTCCAAGTGTGTTTTTTAAGGTATCTTTCTGTGTAGTGGCATGAACGTGCTTCTGTTCGTTCCAAGAAAATAGGAAAGACACCGTAAGTGAATTGAACAGGCTTCCCTTAGAATCCATCTTCCAAATTCCTATTTAGGGAATTCCTGGCCGTGCAGGAAGCCATCTGAAAAGAGGCTGTCAGGAAATTGCCATCTGCAAGGCTGCAGGGAGCAATTGTTTCCAAAAGTACAGTAACCCTGGTCAGAAACAGGATTTTAGCACTTGGCTCACTGGCCCTGATGGAAGAGTAAAGGAACAAAAGAAAATGAAGCAACACGAGAGGTTAAGTTCTGGAAGATCAAGCCCTGTTTTTCACAGACGCCAGGTATCAGGAATTGCAGCTATCACACCAGCTCTGATGATCCCTCTGTTGCAAAATGCTTTTCATAGTCATTTCAAAGTCATCAGGGAAATTGGAATTATGAAACTTTTATTTTGCTATGCACAGTATACAGCCTTTGTAGTCTTGATTGCTCATCTCTGGTTTGATGTGATATAAACTCAGGAAAAAGGAAACTGCTTTCACCAACAAATATTGTGGATCTGAAATGTTCATAACTGCCAATACTGATAAACTCACACAATATAGATTTACTAGTTGAATACAGAGTTTATGTAGCAATATTACCAGGGAACACAGAATTAAATCCCAGCTGGATCAGTATCCATAGTGCTGAAATACAAACAATTATTAGGAACTTTGAAAATCTTTAGGAGCTCAGTGACTACATACAGTCCCAGTTCATTAATGGACTTTTTGAATGATACTCTCATCTGGCTGCACTACCACTTCAATTAGTTCACCTACTAATTTGTGTGAAATATCCCTGTTTAACATCCCTTGTCTGGCTCAAAAAGGCAGATTTAGGTAGCACCTCACTATTTAAAATTCCTTTCTTAGGAGCAGTTCAAAGTGCCATCCCACAGTATTTATATACCTGTTTTTCTGTACAATTTGATTATCTTTTTTATAAAAAGAAGGATGTATGTAGTACTTCTAGATCTGACTTCTTTTGAAACATTTTTCCACCTTTAAAGAAAATTACAATAGCTTCCATGAAAAGTTCAGACTGAAAAAAGCAAATGAAAAACCCCAAGCACTAAAGCACAAAACAGAAAAGAATTGCACTGACATGTGAAATGTGTTAAAAATTCTTCTTTGAATCAGTCATTTAGACATACAAAGATAATGATGATGATTATGATGACAATAATTATAATCAACTAAAATTTAAATTCATCCATTTTCTTCTATGCAAATACCAATTATATTTCTTTTCTTTAAAATGAATGTGACCATTTTAAGTAGTTATTCTTGCAAATCTTCCTAATAATCTGCCTCAACATTGACAACAGCACAGCATTCTTCTGAACTGGGGGGGAAATTCTGTCTCTTCTCGCTTAATGGAAGGGCCAAAATGAGGGGCTTTATATAGAATTAATATTCCCAGTGTGAGAAGCTACAGCCTATTCCTTATTTACTCCATCAAACAGAGGAGGAAGTGCTGCTCCTTAGGTGCTAAGGAGGTACAAGGGGAGGGCAGTGGTGCTCCCATCAGTTCTGCTCTCTGGGTTCTGAGCCATTTCAGGCACTGAGCTGCAGTAAAGACAACAGCTCAAAGTCTCCTTGCTCCCTCAGAGATTCTGTGCTGCAGAATGCCTGAGAGAGGTGGTGGGAGTTCCAGGAATAACTGCTGTGCTCCTGGAGAAGTGATCTTATGGAAGAGCTGTCCTGGGAGTGCTGCATGGACCTGGGATCTGCTGAGCCAGCATCCTACCCTGAAAAAGATGATGCTGAGACTAAACAAACAAACAACTTTCTAATGAGTACTGGGCATTATGATTTCTTACATTCAAACCTAAAAATCTCATTCAGAATACAAGATTTGACCTTTTATTATTTTATATATCACTCTAAGAACACAGAGACTGCAGAAAACCCTGTTATCAAGGCAATGGGGTTGAAATTCATGTTGCAGATATTGCCCACTGAAAACAGATTAAAATGCAAACATCTTATGAAAATATTAAATACTTCAATATGGCTGGCCCACATATTGTTTACAGTAGGAGCCTTCTTTTCCTAGACATATAGTTTGGTTAAAGTTTAATAAATGCAATGTGGATGTCTTCTTTTCTGCAGAAGAAAAGGCAGCATTTAAATGGAGTGTACTATGTTTGGATTAATGAAAAATGGATGTTAAATCCTGAGTGTCCATCCTGAATTCTCAAAAGCATAACACATACATACAGTCTGGCACCAGTTCACAGCTTCTGAAAGAAAAACACGAGCTTTTCTCATTTCTGTGAGCAAGCTGAGTATAATCTCATTTCAAATGCCTTAAAGATTTCAGTGCACCACTACTGCTACTCTCTGGCTTTAAAATCCTAAAGAGAGTATTTTAAACACAAAACTTGCTTGACCTGTAATGTTGGGAAGGAAATGCTCAATAATGAGGTCTTTGCTGTATATGAGTTTAGTAAATTTACTTATCAAAGAGATGATTACACATACTCCTGTTTATAAGCTGGTAACTTTTTTAGCCACAGCCCTTCACAACTTCAATTTGTCCCCAAATCACCCTGCTGCAGCTGAGATATTTTCATACATGCCCTTTCAGAGGAAACAGAGGAAGAGGGTCTGGCAGCCCCTCCCTGGCTGTGTGTACCCTCAGATAATGTTAAATTTCCCCCACTGCAGCAGCAAAGCCCAAACTAAATCTCTGCTCTTACACAGAGCTCCAAGTGGAGGCCTGATAGACCCAGCCTTGGAACTGAGGCAAATCAGCCTCCAACAGAGATTTTATCAAAGCAGGAACAGTGTCTGCTTTATCATTTTTAGTCACTTGCTTCTGTAATTTCAAATGCAGTTGTATTAATTTTTAGCAGTTATCACCAATAGCCTGATTTACCTGAAAGTCAGTCCCTGGCTGTTACTCACTCCTAACTTTCAGCTGTCTTTTGGCTACAGTTTGGTGTTGGAGTCCTTGGTGACACGTGTGTCTTCACAAGAATCCCAGCTGGCAAGAATTCATTTCAGCTGAGGCCTTTATAGTGTTTTGTTTATGGTTTCTCTGGTGAAGTCTGGGCAAAAATACTGCATATGAGACACATCAATTCCTTTACTTTATGGACTACTTTAAACCCTTTTAATTATATGATAATATTTATGGGGAGTTTCCTAAGGGACCTTTATCAGTTTCGGAACTTAAAGTCTTGCTTTATCCGCTTTTTTTCATCTCAGCCAGGTCCCAGTTATGATTTTCAGGACTGGAGAATGCTGCTGTTTAAAAATTACTCAATGATCTTGCACTTGTCATTCTCCTCAAATAGGAAATGCAAAACTTCCAACCTGTGGCTGGCTGATGTTGTTTCATTTTCTGTATCATCCATCTCCCAGACTAATTCCTGACTTTTTCAGTATTTGTATGGGCACATTTTTAAATACATATATATAAATTAAATGAAATAAAATAATTACTCCTATCTCCTCTTTAAGGCAATACACAGTTCACCTTCAGGTGTAATTATGTTTTGTTAATCAAACAGAAAAGACCACGAGGGTGAGGCTGAACTTTGCATGGTAAAACTTGTGCTGACTGCAATGAAGTAGGAATATGCACTGATGGCTGAAGGATCTGTATTCATAAACTGGCAACAAGTCAAAAGAGATGAATAAAAGAAATGCAATATATAAAAGAACAGGAATATTTCCAGAGAAAAGAGATTAATTTCTTACCTAAGTTACAGTCTCCAGATGTGCTGGAAAAGGTACAGTTTTCCTAAACTCAGAGAACACAAGTCTGAAAACCTCACTATGCAACAAAATTGCTTCAAGTAATATTGCAAATAGGCAGTAAGGCAGTAACTGAATGTCATTAGACACACTTGTCCATCTTTACTTAATCCTCCTTAAATCTTAATAAATCATAATCCTAATGAATCTTCATTTACTTACACAACTATACAGCAGTCTTATATTTCCAATCAATTTCTTTTTCCTGAGTGACACTTTCTAAAGTATCCTGATTGACCAAGATGCTGGAATGGCCAAATAGTGGAACTGCCAGGACAGAAAGCATTCAACTCTGCTTTGTGGCATCCTGGACTTTGAGCCAGCCTGAATCTTGGGGCTGCTGCAGAGACTTTCTCCTTCTTCCTGGATACCTGTAGTTTTGGGAAACACATGAAACTTATAGGTAATCGTTAATGTAGCTGTAGTGGAACTTTCTTTCCATACTCTGCCAGTTACACTGGGAGAGCAGCATTGTCAAAACTGTGATCCTGGGTTTTTTCTCCTCGGTGTTCATTTTGTACAAGATAATTTTGACTGCCACGAGAGACCTACAGATTTTTTTGCAGATTGTCATTAATTCAGGATTGAAAAAGCAAACTCTTTGTCTTGCATGGTTACAGAAGTCAAGTGACATTTAATTCTCTTTCCAGTCTCTGTAAGCAATCCCATAATGTACACACATCTTCGTAATCAAAAGGGCAACTTCAAAATGAGTTTCAGTGCTCCTTAGGTGGAGAATGTGGGTTTAATTATTCAGAGTTTTTAAAATATATTCAGGTCACTGATCTACCAAGGCCTGTATCACAAGAATATTCATACCATCCATGGGAAGTAAGTGTTGCATCCCACTGAGCATTTGCAGTACCGGGTCGAATGTCACTAATATCACACAAGTTATATGGGCATGACTGAGGCTGACCACGGCAAGCTATGACAGGAAAACAAACTGAGATAATGGTAAAAAAGAGGAAGTTGGAATCAAGGTTGTCTGAGAGTTTGGAATAAATTTGGAAACCAATAATTTTTTCCCAAACACGCCTGACTGTGGCGAGGCTGTTCCTGTGGTTAATGAACAATCAGGGCGGTGCACGCCTGAGTGGGTGCCAGTTGTGGAACTGCAGAACTCCAGAGGAAAACCACACACAACTGCAGCACCAACCACACAAACACTGCCTTGCTGCCTGAACTAATGAGCCATTTCGCTGGGATAAATCAGATTATTCACTGGATGTTTCAAGCAGCTAATGGGCCCGATCCTGCTGCTGATCCTTATTCAAACTGGTACTCAGGGAGAATTAAATTCTGTATCCATTGAGGGAACAATAGAATGAATAATGAGATTTTACACGTGAAATCACTGTAGGATAAAGAGACTACATAACTCAAGAAACTTAAAATTCATCATAGCATTTGCTGTTTGTTTTTGAAGGAAGAAGCATTTGCTGGTTTTTTTTGAAGGAAGAAGCATTTGATCAAGTGGTGGGAGACCAGACCTTGAGATAACTAGAAACTCCATAATTCTAATGCTGATTCTTCCTAATTTTCTTTCAGACTTCCCTACCTGGGAAAATAAAAAACACTTCCAGACCTTATGAGATTTTGCTCAGATTACTGGACTTCTGAAAAGCATTTTGATAGAGTTAGGTATTAACTACACAAACTTTAAAGTAACAAGGGTAGTTCTGTAGACATGTGAAAATCCCAAACAAAAGCCATGAAGTAAAATGTGTTTTTATGAGAGATGTTTTGGCTGAGATCAAAGCTGGAAAAGTTGTTCAGAGAAAAAGTATTTAGAACTGCTAAAAGTGGGATCTTAAAATTATCTTTGTGTGCCTTTCTGAACTGCTATTGCTAAAAAATCTGTATAAATCCTCTGCAATATGTAGGACTACATACATAAGAATTATTTTATAAAACATAGGGGAAAATGTATTTAATCCAAATGTTTAAAAAAATCACATTCAGTTTTTCAGTATGCATTTTGGAATGCATTTTGGCAATACTAATTGATGAGACCCAGTTTAACAAAATATAGGGAAATTCAGTAATCAGGGCACAGGATGTGCAGTTTAATTACGTTGGTGTGCATTTCTATTTGTTTCTAATGTAGAGGATCTATTGGTAAAATGAATGCCCATTTTGTGGTCTGTTATGCAGAAAATGTTTAATCCAGTGTTTGATTTACTCTGTTAAATCTTCTTTATTGAATGTGCTTATTCATCCATGCAGAATTGGGTATGCTGCTTTCTGTTAATATGACATTGCAATTAAATAGCTAAAGAGAAAAACATGGCAAGACATTTTCTCAAGGTCCATGAAATTCTCATAAAAATTATTCATACTTACATATTTCACTTCTACATTTGCTGATACTAAAACTGCAAACTACAGAGAAATATTTTGGTGTTGTGTGGGACTGACAAACCTTGCAGTTAAAGATCCTGAATAATCATTTTTGTCAAATAAAAAGTACTAAGGAGGATTTCTGGCCCAGTGGATAATGACTGTCATCACGAAATAGGATTGCACTGATTGCATCTTATGAATGAAGCTAACAGGAACTCACAGCACCAAACAACAGCATTTTGTGGTGGGATAAATACTTAAGCACTTGAGAAACAGTAAGACATTGACAGTGAAATAGCTCTGCTCCAGTGCAGTCCTAGAATTACATTGAACAGTAACAAAAGGGTTTCGTGATGCTGTTAGACTTTCCTGAGTGTGCCTTCCCTCAGTAGGAAAAGGGTGTGCAAGGGGAGTTTGTTTTATCTCATCTAACCAACATAGTGATGCTTTGTTCCTCAGCACAAGGCATTTAGGTCAGGGATGATCCAGCATTGTGAGAACTCTGCAGCTTTATTTCTTTTACATGTTAAAAAGTAGAAATGACAGCTCCATCCACGGAATTGCATGGGAACTGGAAATTTTAATCAAAATCAAACAATAAAATAATGGAAGTTTTAATCAAAATCTCTCTGGGACAGTTGGAAACATAAATACAAGGAACATAAGACTTGATCTTACTCCTTTTCGATCTGAATTCATAACTCCTAATTTTCTCTGTCACATATTTATCAGCACAGTAAGCTAGTGCTGCTGTTTAAATCCCTATTTTTTTGTTCTTGCATGGTTGGATGTTCCCTGCTAGACTGTTTTCTGTGCTGTGCTGTGCTCCAGCACGTCTGGCAGTACCACAGGGGTAACGTGGCCTCTGGTTTCCATTAGTCACTTTTTACTATTTTCACTATTCTTCTGCTATGTGAACAAGGAGCTTGTAATAAGGTGTTAACAGGCTGCTAGCTGGTTTATTGTCATTATTGATTTAAGGTGCTAAGACTTTAATATAATCATACACAATGAATAATATTAAGAGATTAGTTTAAAGCTATATAAGCCATTAAATGTATCATAAAAACTTTCCAGAAATTTCCAGCATATTCTGGCACAGGTGTTCTGTGCTGGGTTATTTTGCCTGCGTTGCTGTATCTGGCTTTTTCAAATATGTGGTTTTAGTCCTGCTGTTCTTACACTCAGAATGATGTTATGGAAGGGGCAACTCTAAAGCAGGAGATTCGGGATTTTATCCCTGAGTCCACCTTCTATTCATTGTAAGGTGAAAGAAGAAGCTGAACAAGACTAAAGTGTGGCTTTGGGCTTTAGAGGGTAAGAAAGAGTTAATGGATGAGTTGAGAAAAAAAGAAAGGTTTTTGCATGCAATGTAGTACAGTCAAACATCTATCTGTTCATTAACAAGAAAGGACATGAAATAAATGACTGATAAACTTTCTAACTAAATAACTTTCTAAATCTGTGTTCAAACTTGCTGGCTAAAGGAAAAAATATTGCAATTGGGAGTAAGGGAACTTTTAAAAAATAATGATGCAAATATTTTCTTGGATATATTAATAAGGAGCACTGAGCAACAAGACTGAAGAAACAGCATCAATTATTTTGGGAACAGTAAATATGTAGAGGAAATAATAAAGTGAAGTTTGTTGTTGCTGAGGAAATGGTCATCCAAGAAACTTCAGTGGTGTTCGTAAGATGGTTTGGGTTGGAAGGGACTTTAAATCCCATCCAGTGCCACCCCTGCCGTGGCAGGGACACCTTCCACTGTCCCAGGCTGCTCCAAGCCCTGTCCAATCTGGCCTTGGGCACTTCCAGGGAGCCAGGAACAGCTACAGCTGCTCTGGGCACTGCGCCAGGGCCTCCCCACCCTCAGGGAACAATTTAATAATTTCTCCCTCAAATCGACCCGTAAGTTACACAAAAACGTGCGTGCATTGAAGCGATTCGCGTTTGGCTCAGTAGGTGGAATGCCGCCATGTGACTGTAGTTAAGAAGCTTATTGATGGATATAGGTGCTTGTGTACGTATATATGTTCTCTACTGCATCCCGCAGCAATTGCATGGCAGGTGAGGGCGGGTTCTGTGGATGAGCAGGACAGCAGAGCGGGGAAGGACAGCTGGGTTACAACGGGCCGGACCCGCGATACGCCCGGGCGCTCCCTCCCTCAATCGGAGCCAACCCTCCCTCCCGGAGGAGGTTGTGCCATCGCTCAGGTGTGGCCATCGCTCCCTCAGGCGGGGCCGCCACTCGCTTCCGGAGCGCTTCCCTAACTCAGGCGAGGCCGCCGCTCCCTCCCGAGCGCTCCGCTCCCTCAGGCGAGGCCATCGCTCCCTCCCGAGCGCTCCGCTCCCTCAGGCGGGGCCATGGCTCCCTCCCGAGCGCTCCGCTCCCTCAGGCGGGGCCGCCGCTCCCTCCCGCGGCCGCCGGAACCCCCGCAGCCGCTCCCGCCCTTTCCGCCGGCGGCGCGCGCGTGACGGCGCCTCCCAAGATGGCGGACAACCTGCCCACAGAGTTCGATGTGGTGGTGGTGGGCACCGGTACGGGGCGGGACGGGCACGGGGGCAGCGCCGGCCCTGGCAGGGGCCAAAGCGCGAAGGGACGGCGGGGGGACGCGGCTCCCCGGCTGAGGGGCGGCAGCGGCGTCTGGGGAGGGCGGGCAGGGTGAACGAGTGGTTGCTGAGGTACCCGCGGGGACGTGTCCGTGGCAGCGGCGGGGACATTGTCCCCAGCGTGCCGGGCATCGCAGCCCGCTGTAGGGCTGCTGCTCACACTTCCGTGGCCAGGTTGGCTTAGAAATGGAGTTGTCACGGAGGGCCGTGTGCGGCTGGCCCTGAGAGGGATTTGCCAGGACCCCCGGCCCTGTGACTGGGCACAAACCTCCTGCCCCCACGCCTGAGATCGGGGCTCCTTTGGTGCCTCGGAAAGCTTTGTCTGGCTGACTGTACCTCCCCTGCCAGCCCCTATTCCCGAAATACCATCCTTCTGGTCACGTTTGCTTTTGTGCAAGGAAAATAGCTCTGAAGAGCTGAACTTCTGTCTTGCTGCAGTATATGTGTTATAGGCTGGTAATAAATTTTTACCATATCCTGCAATATAAGTAGTTTTAAGACTTCAAAGTAGTTTTTCTAATCTCTATGCCTGCTTTATAAATAACATGAAACTCTTTGAGTCTTTCTCATTAAAGCACATTTCTCTGGCTATGAATGATTGCATATAACAGACACTGAATTCTCATCTTTCTGCTCTTTCTGTACCCTATACAACTTCATCCTGTTCAGGTGAATAATGATGGAGACCTGGAGTGTCTCACTGGAACTTACCACAATGTAACTACAAGAGAAATTTTTAAATACTCCTCCAGAACTAAGATTCTTGGTGCTTGTGTAGGAAAATAATCTTGAATTACTGGAATAGGGTTCTGTTTGTAGAACCCAGTGGGAGTGACGTGGTTCAGATTGGTCTTGATAAGCCTTAAATTCAGCATGGAGCTCTAGTCTTAAAGTGCATCACTGTTTAGAGGTCCCAAACTTACAGTCAAATTTTGTTTGCGTTTGTAAAGGGCTCAGGGTGTTGTTTGGAGCACAAATGGGAAGGCACTTCTAAATGTTACTGTTTTCCATGTGAAATTAGTAACTCTGGTTTTGGAGTTTGCTGATCTGTGAAATTATGTCCATGGGAGCTAAGATTCCTAACACTTTGAAATAGAATGAATGAGTTTCTTAAAGACATTGCTGATTACAGTGTTCAGCAGAAAAGAGCAATTCCCATACAGTGTATGTATAATTGCTTAAAATATTTGTGATTTATATCTGGAGTTTTTGAGTAATTATAAAACCATACTGCCCCCATTGTTTTGACCAAAACTGTGCTAAAAATGCAAAATTTAAGTTCTTGAGCAAATCAGTAGATCCTTTCTGTGTGTTAACCCTGTTCTGTGGAGTGGCATGCAGTAATGAATCTGACATTTTTTATATGTGCTCAGATTTGAGAACATTTTGAGTGTGTGAGAAGCTTGACTAATAATGAGAAGCAGAATTATCAAACTGTAAGGGTGAAATATTAAACGTGGGGTAACTTATGTGATTTTTGGGGATGATCCATTCTTTACTGCCATGAGGTAAATATGCAGACACTCAGAGCTTTATGAAAATGATATTAATGTTAAGCTATTTACTGTTCTAGCCACGAAGGGAGCAAGGACTGTCTGTGCCAGAGAGAGCAGGTCATGTGCAGCCATCAAACCCAATCTTCCCTGCTTTGGAGTGAGGTGTGATATTGGAGCTTTGATGTTGCAGGAGGGAGATTCTCTGAAATATTGCTGTATTTGGGGGTGTTGATTTATATTCAAGGATGCCTTTTTGCCCACCTGTAGAGAGTACTGCTCATACTAATCCCAAGACTCAGAGTTCTGCACTTCAGGAGTTGTTTTGTCTTTGCATTCCTTTTTACTAAGAACATACATAAGTGGTGATTAGCACTGAGGGTTTTTAATCTGTATTAAATTTCTCAGTATGGAAGATTGTTCAGAGTAGAACTTTCATCTTCTCTTTGGGAAGTGACTCCTGAGGGAATATTTTAGTCTTCAACTCTGGTTTCTATTGCTGTCACCAGTGCTGAGTGTACCTATGAATATGCAATTGTCATACCATAATAATTAGAATGTTTGTGTTTAATGGTATTTTTAATGCATAGTAGTAATTGTATTAATTTCTGCATGTGTGGCCTTTTCCTTGTTTTATAACTTTATAACTTTTAAAAATCTATTAAATTTAGTAATTAGATGGAATGGTAACATAAGATTTGAATTTGTTGTTGTTTCAGGCTCATTTAACTATTTCCCTGTAGTGAGCTTAGTGCAAATGGAACCTCAACTAAATTTTAGTCATCAGTGCTTCAGTTAATGTCTAGGTTCAATTAATTCATCAATATTGCTATGGGAAATGGAAGTTTTCTTTTAGAAGAAATTCCTTTTCCTTAACTTAGCAAGGTATTTTCTTGCATGAGCAAGTTTAGAGCAAGGTGGATGTGGGTACAAAAATACTCCTCCTGGTGGGTACAGCAGTTAGTTTCACTACTATAATGGAATTGATATCCATAGTTCTAAGGAAAAATGGATTTTTTATTTGTCTAGAAGCAGAACTGGGGGTCAGTGGCAGACCTTTTGTTTTCAGGCAGTTGTCAAATAGGAAAATTCATAGGCAAAACATTCAGCACTGCTGAGTTTAGGGCAGAAACCCCTGTAAGTGCCAAGATTTGCAACTTTGTGGCTGTGCAGAGTGGTGGATACAGGTGCAGGGTCATGTTTACCTTGGAATTTCTTCAGTGAATTGGATTGTGTTCAGTCTGGACTTCTTGTCTCTGACACTCCCCAAGACCTGTGTTAACTGCTGGGAAAGTTGTAAAGGATATGGCTCTTTGAAAGGTGTTGTATTCACAAGTTTGTCTGCCAGTAATTCTAATTTTTTTCTAAAAAAGAGTTATTCTTTATAAAAGCAGTCACAGTAAATATTCTAGTTCTATGCAATTTTCTTTCCATTCTGGTTTTCAGTGGTTATAAATAACACATGAAATGACTTTCAAGGTAGAAAGCAGGAATCCATTTTGAAATATTCTATAAAATAAGGAGTGATTTATGGTTTCATATGATTTTGGCTGAAAGCACTCGGGCTTTGCCAGGTCATCAAAGTCCTGTCAGGAGAATCTATTATTTATTGTTCGATATGCTGGGAGTGGTGTAAGTACTTGATGTTTATCTTATGTAAGTGTAGTGTGTTAGGAAAAATCACTTCCAGATACTAACACAATTTTTAAAATATATCTTTTAAGTAAACTAACCCAATTACAGATATGATTTTTAAAGTAAACACTGAAGACTGGTATAAAAAAAAAATTCCTAATGGCTTTATTGTTGCAGGATATTTTTAGAATGTGACAAAAATATTTTGTAATACATCATTTGCACTGATATTTTGGTTGTATTATCTTATGTAACTACACAGTCTTCAGTTTATATCAGCAGCTATTTAGAGTTGATGAAAGCTCAATGGAAAACCAGCTGAAGATGGATATTTTTTGACGTCAGTGGTCACTGTGGGCTAACAACACAGTGGCACCGAGTTGTAATGTTGATGTCTGGAAGGAGGAAATAGACCCATGTTTTATAATCGTTTGTGGATAAGTCATTGCCTGTCCATTTAAATGTCAAACAAAATGAACACTGACTCACAGTCTTGTCTCGTGTCCTCTCTGTGTGTGTCCCCCATTCATTTTTTTCAGTAGTCTCCACATGTAAGTGTACCTTTATCTTCTTTACTGATTTTTTTAACCTGACCTGAATGGAGGGGTTGTGTTCTGGCCTGGCTTCCAGTCTGGATTTTGGGGTGTAGCAGAGGTGCTGCCTGGGAGGTTTAGGCTGCCTCTGGTACCTCAGGCAGGTTTCTTTCCTAGATACTGTGCAATGTCCCTGGCTGCTCTTGTGGGAGAACTCATTGTTCTCCAAACCCTTTGTTGTCCTTCTCAGCCTGTTTGTGTTCTGCAGCTTTTCCAGATCATAGTGCTGATCTTACAGAATCAGAGCCCGTAGGACTCCTGTGACTCTACTGTGAAAAATACAGAGTAGGTCATCTGCATACCAAGGTGAAAAACTCCTTTAAAAAAAGGCTTAGTAAGGTACTTTGAGATTTCAGTCTGAATGAGGAACAGTGGAACTCCAGGTCTGTGTATCCCAGCGGGAAATGTGGTTCCACTGCCTGGAGGATGGCAGTGGCTCCAGTCCCCTGCAGGAGCTGCTCCCTGGGGCTGTGCCAGAGCACCCTGGGAGAGAGCCCCTGCTGCTACCCAGGGAGCTGCCTGGAGCTGCTGCTGCAGGAGGAGAAACCTCCTCAATATCCTTTCATGAAATGTTTACAAACGTGTAAGGAGCAAGGAGAGCGAGCTCTTTTCCCATGGGGAAGCAGAAAAGGCAGTGAAAGTATTAGAAGAGTCAAGTGAAAATAAAATTCAGTATGTGTCTTGCTGTACAGATCTTTTAATTCAAGTGCTTTGCTTTGTCTGCTGCTCTTGCTTTAAATCAAAGATTAGACTCAGAGCTGTAGTTTGTGCTGGAGAGCATTGCTTGGTGTGAGTATAGTTTTTAGTAAGAAGTTAAATTTTTATTTCAAGCCTAGGTGCATGTATTCCCTTCCTAAATGTTCGTTTACACCAGCTGTGAGATTGAATGGTTTTCATTGCCAATTTCCTCTGATGAGACAAAGATAACTGTATGCAGTTCCAGTGTAGGGTAAGAAACTTTTTACTTGTGACTTCTTTCTTGACCAGTAACATGTTCTTACTTAGTGGGTTGGCATTTCTATGCCATACTCTGTAATGCAGAAGTATTTTCTGATACTGTTCTGCAATACAAGCAGATATTAAAATGAATAAATTTTAATCATCTTCATCTTAAAATATTACATACAAGAAGTATTTTAATTTCCAATTAAATTATGAAATGCTTTTAACATTTCGCATATACTAAAAACACACCATGGATATTTTGTAGTGAGCTCCTCAAGAATCAGCTGCTGTTCTCTATTTAGAAGTTCAGATGCAAACAAAATGTATTGCAGCTGGTCAGCTGTCTGACTCCAGAAGATTGTTTTGAAATTGTCTGTGTTCCAACATTTTTATGTATTTCCCTTCAACATTTTATATTATGAAAAAGCCACTTGTGATTTATTTAGTAGATAGAGTGAAGCAAATTAAACATTTAAGCCTTTTCAAGATGGATCTTGTGTAATTCAGTAAAAACTTATCATCTGGATGACTGCAAAGCAGTTTGCAGTGAACAGCTCAGGAGCCAGGATGCTCCCAGAGATGTGAAGCTGTTTAGTTTAGAAATTGCTCGGGGCAGTGACTGCGTCCTTTTCAGGGCACTGCAAGAGGCAGTGCAGCACTAGAGCAGCAAGTTCATCTGCTAAGCAGGAGCCTAAAATGAATTTTTGATCACAGAAAGTTGAATTATAAGTTTTCATTATTTTTTAAGACTTCAGAAATTAATTGGCTTTTAAAACTGAATTTTAAAAAGTTTTCCACCTTAACACTTATCTCAAACTTTAATTTTGTTGTATTGGAACTAAAAGTAGAATTGGTTTTTGGATAACTAAATAATGTGTAGCAACTTCCTCTGTTTCTTCTTTACTTCTAAAACACTATTCTTAAAAATGAAAGTATGGCTGATTTTGTTTCATAGGGAATCTCCAAAAATTCATGTAATGGGGATTATCTTGGTCAGAGGTTACTGGAAACAACCAGATGCAGACTTCAAGGTCAGCTTGCAGCAGGCACCTCTTTGAGATTTATTGAGATGCATCTGCCTGTGTGTCTCAGGAGGGCTGGGATGGAGGCAGTGCTCAGGCAGTGGCAGTGAGGGTGAGTGCTGTGAGGGGCTGTGCAGAGAAACCTTCCTGCTCAGCACAGGACCGAGCTGGGCCCGGTGCCGCTCTCCTTCTGCCTGCAGCTGCTTCCAAGGCAGCCCTGGAGGCTCTCCCAGCACTTCCCAGGGCGTTGGACAGAAACATTGGTACAAACCTTAGTTTCCTCTGCGTACTGAAATGGCCGTGCCACCGTGTTCATTAGTTAATTACAGCTAATTATTGTTACAATTCAGTCTGCTTGCCACTTTGTTTCTTTCCAATGGGAAGCCAAATGCAGGACTATAAATGTGCCTTGTAGTGAGGATCCAAACACGTTTCAAAATCTGTATATAATACATTTTAGGGCTTTTGAGAAATCAAAGTTCAGATCAGGAGGCTGTTTCCAAGTAAGAACAGTTTCTAAAACACATATTTTTGTTTTACTGGATTATGTGAAGGGGATCTATTTTGCACAGCTCTGTGATCATCCTGTCGGAGGCAGTTCAGCTTTCCATGCTGTGATTTCATAAATTGCCATTTGTCTAACCACACTTTTCCAAGTTTGGTTTTTTCCTAGCTAGAGAAGGACAATGTGTAACTACATTGTAATTGGCCAGAATCCTCTTTCTTGGAAAAGGCTTTTGTTCAGTAACCACCGTGCAATACCAGTCACGCGTAGGAGTAGCTTACATTTGACAAAGCTGCCTCTCTTCCCTGTGCCCCTGTTTATGTTAGAGAAGAGAATTCAGAAACTGTTACCATGTGACAGTCTTATTTATTTCTTGGATTTCCTGAGGTGTTGTCAGGTGTTGTCACCCAAGAGCAAGGGGTGTCCTGTTCCAGCAGGTTGTTGGGAGCCTCTCCAAAAGCTGGGATGTGCCGGCCTCGGCTTCCGGCCGCGCTCCCACTCTTACCACTGGGTATGTGGGGGGCCACGGTGCCTTAGAAGCACAGGGTTGGTGAAGAAAATTGATGCCAGCTTTCAAGAGCGAGGAAGCTAATTCAGGGAACAATTTCATCCAAGGTTAATGGAAGAACAGACCTCCAACACAGTATCAATTGGATCAAGCTTAAAGCAATCAGTTATGCCCTGGTAGCTATAACTCGGCCCAGGTCAGCCAGGCAGCACTGGTGATGTTTTACAACACTTTCTCAGTGGCTTTTATCAATAAGGAAGGAGAAACAAGTTTCTCAATTCCATTTCTAGAGTAATACTCTCTGTGCCCCAATGAGGGAAAGAAAAGCTTTTTTGGGAACTCCAAACACAGAGTAGTTGTAGATTCTATTCCAGATAGTTTATAGAGGGAGCAAAATGAACCATATATATAAACATGGGGGGACAGCTGAGTGTGGAGCTCTCACACAATGACTGTGTGCAGCCAGGGTCTTATGGCAGTCCTGAAGGGTGTGCTGCACTTATGTATTGTCTCCTTGGTCACAATGGTCTGTGTTATGAGCTCTTGTTTCAAAAATTCAACTCTGAAGACTTTTGGCCTTTCCATTCTGTGAAACAAACATCCCAGGAGCTGCTGCAACTGTTCATCACTCCTTCTGCCCCTGGAGGTTAATTCTGTGTTCAACCATCACTTTCTGTGAAAGGTTAACAACGCAAAACTATTTTCACTTTTTCTGCTTTATCAATTCAAAAAAAGGATTTTTTTTTAAATCCATCAAAAAAGTAATAATTAAAACCAGAAAATTTGCAGGGAAGTTGTAGCTATTTTCCTGGAAAATTTGTCATGCCTGTCTTACACTTCCTTCTTTGTATTGATACAAACATTGGTAATTTTGGACAACACCACGGCACTGCTTTCCCCAAAACTGACCATTGATTTGATTTAAAAGGAGGTCAGGAGGGGCAGATGATAAGGGCAGAGGTTGCACCTCTTTGTTTTGATGATGTGTTGGCGTTTGGTGGTTTGAAGAGTTGGTGAAACTGGCCCGGTGTACCCAGCTCCCTGGGGATGTTTCCTAGACTGCAGGGTTTATTTGTTGGTGAAGGCACTGTTCTGTCTAAGGAACAGACAGCACAGGCCTGGAATTCTGCTGGAGATGATGTTTGTCATGGAGTGAGCCAGAGTAGACTGTGCCCTTCCACAGCTGCATCTTCCCCTTCCAGTTCTGTCTCTGCACTTGCACCAGTGCAGCTGCTTCTGGTGCTGCTGGAAATCAGATCAGCCAAACACTCCTTTCACTTCCTTTAATCTCATCCCTTAATTGAATACGTGGCCTAAGTGTCTTCTAATACCAGTCCCTAGAATTTTAATTGCTGATCCTGAATTACTTGCTTAAACAGCCAACAGATCATTGAAAAAGAGATTTGAGGGAAGTTGCTGCCACAGAGCTTAGCTGGTGAGCTGTCCTTCTTTGCTGAAGCTGCTCCAGAATCCAAGGCATTTAACTGGGCATGTGAAATCTGGTGAGTGGGAGCAGACATTACAGAACAGCCCCATTTATTTATTGAACTCCAGTGGGATCCTGTGCCATTTCAAGCACATATTGCTGGTAGAGCTATCACAGCCTTTTGGTGTGCTTTTTTGCTACATTTTTTTATTAAATATAGTGAAAACATACTGATTTGGTAGAGTGTAGTTGCATAACGTGGGAGATTTTGATAGGGATACCACTCTAAGGACAATCACAGTCCTTTTGTTCACTTCGAAGTGAACAAAAATGCCCTCAGGTAATAGCTGTCTGCATTACCAAGGATGTGGTTACAGAGCACCCCACTAAGCTTTGGGCATCGTTGTGCTGGCAATTACTCAATCTGGTTATGAGAGCAGGCTGTGGAGAGAAGATGCTGGTGCCAAGCTGTAGATCAGGAGTGTTTGCAAGTGGTATGTATGTTCCATACATTTATTAAAAAAATAAAAGCAATGTTGCCTTTAAGAGGGTCAGCAAAATGTTAAAGAGCACAAAATAGTGTTCATTATTTTAGTAGCATGAGACTGTTAAAAATTTCAGTGATTCACGTTGTGAAATTTCTTTTGTTTGAGTTGCCTGCTTCTGACTAAGTTCTACCATTATTGCAATTTTTAATATATCATTACATGCTAAGTTCTAAAAACTGCACATGTCATTCCAGGTTTGCCCGAGTCCATTATTGCAGCAGCGTGTGCCAGAAGTGGCCAGAGAGTTCTTCATGTGGATTCGTAAGTTGCTCCAGTAATTTCCCTTTTTGAGAGCTAAACTGACTGGGAGGGTTTCTGTGTCTCTGTCAGTGTGGGCTGCAGGACTCCTGTCTCTTCATCTGGCACCAAGCAATGTTATGTTTCTGTCTCTGCCTTATTTTGGGGGTGTTATTTCCATCAATAGAGCAGGCAGTTTTTGGAAGCTAGCTCAGGGATTTGGAACATGAGTGCTGTGCTGAAGGATGCTGTGATGGCTCCTTCTTTGCTACAGGCAGGAATGGCTACAGGTTTAGTGCCCTTGGTTCTCATTCCTGACAGTAATTATCCCATTCTCTTGGTGAGAATAACTTGTGTTATTTCAGTTTTTTCTTTTCATTGGCTATCAAAGTCTGTAATACTATTGGCCACTGGAACTTTGATTTCTGTTATCCATGCCTGTTTTTAGCTATGATGAATATTACCTTTTAACAAAGTAAGTTGTTCCGTTCATTAATGATCAGAATTATTAATTAAAATTTTTCTCAGTGTATAAAGAAATGAGATTTGGGGTTACTGAAATAGCTGTGTTAGATGTGCTATTTTGATTAATCTTTGCAGGGAACAAAGGCCTGAGTTAAGTCAGGCACCAGATATTGCACACATGTATGCATGAAGTCTTTGTTTATAGTTTACTTGCTCTCATTACCTTGTGTACCTTGTTTTATTACTTTTAATCTCCAGCCATGTTTGCATTTATCATAATATACTGCATAGGTGATTATGGCAGATAGTTTTGAAGTGGCCTATTATAAAACACTGAGTTCTGAGTTTGATTTATAAACACTGTCCAAGCATTGCCATCAGCAGTAGCTAATCTTATTCAAAATAGTCACTTCACTGCAGTGTTGCCATAAATTGCTGTAGACTGATTTTAAACTGAAGTTAGCTTCTGCCAACTAGTAATTGAAGGAGCTCTATTTCTCTGTGCCAGCTATCTGTCTCAATAAACATAAAATCTGTGGTTCTTCTCAGAGAGCTACATTTACTGTAGATATTAATGAGCTGTTGACATGTGAAATTTCAAGGATATTTGTTAAATGATTTAGAAAAGTAATTTGCAATTTAAAACGTGGAGATTGGCACTTAGTTTAAATTTGAAGCTGCTGGAGAAAGGTACATCAAGACTAAAAGTGGATTCCTTGAAGTGAATATGCTTCCTGTACTAATTGTGCACATGCAAAAGATTTTCTTCTAACCACTTGCTCAAGTTTCTGCTTTTGGTCCTTTGTTTATTTGCCTCTTCTAATTCTGTATCTGTAGTTATGCACCAGTTTGGTTACTGAGGATGGGGCAGTTAGGGGTGAGGCATGTTTAGCTACATTTTGTATTTGATATTCAGCATCTGGAATACAGCATTTGTAGGCTGCAGTTTTATTATCTACATTCTTCCTCATTGGCTTATTTATCTTTCCACATGGAATTTAATTCAAAGGCAAAGGAGGGTCAAGGTGCAGAATTCTGACTTCTGTGAGAAGCAGAGCAAACTGGGCATGTTCTGATTCTTGACACCTGTTACCGTTCTTATTTTTTGGCTATACTTTGCCAGTAGAGCACTTGAGTGTTCCTTATGTCCAAAATTCTTTTATTTGAAGATCCAGAAGTGTGCTGGGCCTTATTCTTGTACCTCCCCAGTCCAAGATCCCTGTTTGTAGTTTGTTCCACTTCCTGCTAGACAATTTGTCTCACTTATTTTTCAGAACTTGTGAAATATATGTTGTAATAGACCCAGTGTCTTCATACAGCCCTCTTTTGGATCTTTAACTGCTGTGAAGTGAGGGAGCTGTGGGAGTACAGCAGCCAGACAGCAAAACAGGTGCTTCTCTAAGCAGGTCAACTTCTTGGAAGAAAAATAAGAAAATTATTTCATTTCAATAAGGAAAACTAGGCAAAAAATTGTTAATTCTGGAATATTTTGAGCTTTTTTGAAATTGTCTTTTTTCTGTTTATTTTGGTTTAGGATACAATCTCACAGCAAAGGTGTTAGAGAGTAAAACATGGTCTCAGCTGGGCCGTGGTAATTCCCTTTGGTCATGTTCATCTCCCAGGATATAATGTGATGTAGCACAAGTGACTGCCACCATCACCCACCCTTTTGTTGGGCTGAAGGATCTCAGGAGCTGTTGGGTTAAACCCCTCCTCTAGAAAGGCAGGCAGCTCCTAAACGCCATCACTGGGCCAGACTGGGAATCTTTGATACATCTGCCTGTGTACTAATAGGTGGCACAGAAAACTTTATGGGTTTGAAACATAAATCATTTTGTGTTCAGATCCTTAAAATCGATGTGGCAGTAACTTCCTGGGCAAAAGACAGCTGCTCTGATGGGTCAGGACTTCTTTCTGAAGATCAGATGCAGGACAGTCACATTGAGGCAGCTCTTGGGGGAAATCCTGAGGCATCAGCAGCTTCTGTGCAGGCAGCAGCAGCTCTGGGTGTCACCATGGGGGCTGTGCCATGGCCTGGCCAGGGCCAGCTCCCCAACAGGCAGCAAACGCTTCTGCAGGTTTTCATTGAGAATCTCCTGCTTTCTCAAATTGCAGTCTCTCTGCAGAAGGCCACCTTCGATATTTTCTTGGTTCAGATTGAGATTGGTGATCAGTCAGAAACAATTTGTGATTTCAGTGTTCCAGATTGGAATTTGCCAGTTATTTCGGTCTTGGTAACTGAAGGAAAAAGTGAAAAGGTAGCATAGGAGAAGAGACAAGGTATTTGCAGAGGTAAAATTGTACTTTAGCTACATTTCCAAAAGTTTGCAAAAATTTTTTTTTCTGCTGTTTGCTCTGAATTGCAGATTAGAGATTTGAAAATTGTGAAGGAAAAGGAGCAGTGTTGTAATTCAGGTGAAATCCAGGTAACACGAGAGGAGTTGAACAAATACAATTTAGGAACTAATGTATGGTGGGGAAGGAAAACATCTGTGCTCTAACTTGGTAGAAAACGTATTTTCCACCTGTGCTGTTACACCTTCAAAATGATTCCTGTTCTTAGTTAGGGAATAATTGGACTATAACCCTAAAAAAGGGAGAGAATCTCTATCTTTGTAGTTTGCTAATATAGCAAGAGAAGAGGGCAGCTTTGGCCTGGAGGTTTTGGGACAATATTTTAGCTTTAATTAGGCTTTGATCTTGACCATTACTTAAAGGAATTCCTCAGTTCATCTTCAGGGCAATTCTAACAGAAATATTTGGTTACAAAGGAGTCCTAATTGTAAAACCATTAGTCAGCTCTTCTCAGAATTCCTTCTCAAGACTTGCTACAAACTTTGCTCATTATGTCAGTAATCATGTCTGCTCTGTCTTCCTTCTGTAGTGTTTTCAGATGAGAAGATTAAGCAATCCTGATTCATCGTGTAGTGCAGGGGAACTAATTAAAATTCCAGGATAAATAAAATCTGGAAGTTGCTACTTGAGGAGATGAATATTTGAGGTGGCATTACACAGCTTGGGAAGGGTGTTCAGACACAGAGGAAAGGAGGGACAGCTGTGGTTCATTTTCCTTTGGAGAGGCTGTGCCAGCTCCTCAGAATGGATGGAGCTCCACAGCAGGGTCGTGCAGTGCTTTGTTCAACACACTGGGTTGCCTCAACACTGGGTAAAACAAATAATTTCAAAGGAAAACCAAGCTGATGAACAGAGCAGTGTTCACATGAAAGACATCCGGCAGCTCACAAACAAACTTTTGTAACTTTCTGTGAAAACACTGTTAATTTCTCGTACTGAAAGTTCTGACTTAAATTGTCTAAATATGCATGAACTTAATACAGGTGGAGAATCAAGAAACCCACTCCTAATTTCAGGCAAGTTTTTTTCTGGGATTTCTGTGATCATGGCATTGCTTGTTCCAACAGCTGTATATTGTATCCCATATTCAAGAAACTTGCAATGAGAGCAGCACATTCCCTTAAAAATAAATCTTCATGGCTATGGTTTCTGGAAATCCCAGAAATGCCAGATAATACATGGATATTGAGTTTTTTATTCTGCAGAATCTGAAGAAACATGGAAAAATTACCCTGCACCATTGACAGCTTAAACAAAACTGGAAGTTACCATCACATGCAACTGTCAGTGTCTTTTACAGATTGAAATCTCACAGAATGGGGCATTTCGTAGATTTAATCCCCATTGCTTTGTGTTCTGCATGATACCAAACAGCAGTAGCTCTGGAGCTCACCATGTCAGTCACACAGAGTAAGGATGAGCTCCTGTTCCAGAGGATTGGAGTTCCTGCCTGGAAGCCATCTGCAGAAGGAGCTGTGCTGCTCCGTGTTGCCCACACTGCAGTTCAGGGCCTGCAACACCACCATCCCTTGCTGCAGCCACCTTTATTCACTGAATGCTGGATTCTGTTGTCTTTGCAAAAGATGTCCTATTTATGTTCTTCACTATTGCCTTGCAGGAGCTGAAAGACTTTTTTAGGTCAGTTTGTAGTCAGGAGCAATTAGGCAGTGCTCAGCAGACATCTGTCCTTCACATGCTAAGTAAGCAGCCAGGTCCGGAGCAGCAGCCCCTGGTGCTGAGCAGGGCTGACATTCCTCAAGTCTTTGTCAGTGCAGATAAGCCCTGTCAAAAGCAGCCCATCGTAAATCTAGTCAGGAGAATCTAACCTGAATTTAGCTTTTCACTGGTATCACACTGATCTCTACAATTTAAAAGTGGAGGAGGTTATGATAAGATTGATTTAACAGCCTTCACATTATTCTTTAAAATGCAAACCCTATCTTCCTCCCTATAGCTATCTGTTCAGGAGGGTATTTTTGGTATCTTTGAGGCTTCTGAAGTGCCAGTACACATTGCCAGAAAACAGAGTAAAATCCTGAAATAACTTTAATTTTGCAAGAACTGGTGACTTTTTAAAGTGTAATTGCTCTATTATTTTTCTTCTCAGAGTTGATAAGTATTTAAGATGTGCTATGCATGACAACAAAAGCCAACTAATCCAACAGGTGTTTAGAGAAATATTGGTAGAGAAATTTTAAAGAGAGAGCAGAGACTTTCTTTGATCAACAGCAGAACTATTAATTTTCTGTGATATAAAAGCAGTAAATAATCTTTTTCAAGCAAGAAGGTGGTAAATAGAAATTGGGAAGTGCTCAGGGAGGGATGTTCACTTTGTACAAATCAGTTCCTTTGGCTCCACCTGCAGTACATGCAGTTCAATAAGTGTTTTGCCAGAGCATCTTCACAGTCTGTAATAGGCAAAATATGTTGTGTAAGCAGTAGATAAACAATAAACTGCACTTTTCTGTATTTGACATAATGGATAAGAGAGCCAGTCTTGGCCAAAAAGCTGTATTACCTCTATTTTCCTTTTCTTCACACCATCCCATGTGTTGTTCTCAGCATTATCCATTGACTCTGCAAATAATTTGATTTTGGACTGTAGTGTGTTTGATCAGAGATGCATGCAAGGAGGTAATTATAAATTTTGCCTTTCATTAAGAGTTGCAAAATAGTAATTTTTATCTATTCTGCATCTGAAAAATCTTGCCATGTAAAATGTTTTGAATGTATCAGACTTGGTTGTTTTTTTTTTCTTTAAATCTGGGAAAGTTGTTTTACCTGTCCAACAGGTTTTCCTTTTGTTTTTTTCTTCACAGGAGAAATTACTATGGTGGAAACTGGGCCAGCTTTAGTTTTTCAGGATTATTGTCCTGGATTAAAGACAATCAGGTAAAAATTTCCCAAATTGTTTCTTTTAGGCTGCCTTGCCATTGAATCTCTGTTGTTTGCATGATTTATTTCAAGACAAATCACCTCCCTGCTTTTGCTCTTTGGTAATTTGACAGATCAAAGAGGTTTGTAGTTCCCAGCTTTGCTGGTTGAGCCTCACCCATCTGGCCTGGCAGGCTGAGGCTCTGATGTGCCTGCCTTGTCAGTCTGATTGAGACCAGCCTGGTGCTCAGCCACGCTTCTGGGTTCTTCAGCTTAAAGAGAAGCAACTACACCATTGTTTCAGTTGCTTTGTGATAATCTGGTCTTTTCCATTTCTTCTTTGATTATTTTCCACTCTCTGATGTTTCAACCCTTTTGTCTCATTTGTATTCACCTGATTCTTCCTTAGAGGCAGAGAAGTGGGTGCTGGATCCTTCCACTGAAATGTCCTGTAACCAGGACAAAAAGATGAATGCTGATAGTGTATTTTTCAATGACCAAAGTTTATCTGATTCATGGCAGTCCACTAGAAGTTTTCCAGGGAGGATATTTATTCAGGAGATGGAGCACTGGAGCTGAATTAGCAAATGGCTGCTCCGTTATTTACGGAAATGCTCGGAGCCTGGTGGGCCGTAGAAGATGGAAGTTCCTCAGCTCAGTCTCAGGCCTGCTCTTTACACTGTGCTGCCTCCTGGCATAATCAGGGCACTTGTTCAGTGCCAGAGTTTCATATTCTATACGTTCTGTTGTGTGATTTAGAGATTCCTGTGTGCACAGATGAATACAATCCCCCCTGTCACCAGGTTTTTCCATATGGTCTCCATTCAAAGAGTTTTGTCACAGAATCTGGAACTACCCTGACTGGTGGCAAACCTGTCTTTTAGGAGATTGTAGTCCAAGTTATATTCAACTCTCTACTAAAGCCTTTATTTCATTTAACACTGTATTTCAGATTAATAGAGCAAGTACTGTAGTACAAATGTTGGCATGGTGTAATAAAGTAACCAGCTCTAACTGTTTTGACTCAAAAAACATAAATAGAAAAAAAACATTAGGACAGTTAACAGGGTTTTTGTTTTTCCTTGTATTGTTAGATGGTACATATTATTTGTGTCTAGAGAGATTTATAGTTCAAGAACAGCTTGCCCAGTACAATATGTAATTTTATACTTGTTCTTTTAAGCAAAAGACAGATCTCAGTGATGAATGTGAGGACTGGAGAAAACTGATCCTTGAGGATGAAGAAGCAATTCCTCTTAGCAGCAAGGATAAAACTATTCAACATGTAGAAGATTTCTGTTTTGGAGAGTAAGTAGAAAAGTAGAAATTCATGAGCAATTTTGTATGCCCGGGGTAGATTATCACGTTGGCTTTTGGTTTTAACGGTTGCACCATGCTGCCATTTTACACATTGTCTGAAAAAGCTACCCTGGCCTCTGAAATGTTCTCATGTCCTTGTGCTTTGTTGAAATCAATTCACTGAAACAACCTGATCCTTCCTAAATGACCTCTCTGGGTGCAGTGTAATTTGTTGGCCAACTTTGTGAGTTTGTGATTTACTTCTGAGCAGAAAACAGAAGTCTTCAGATATTGGTAGTAGTAGGCAGTTGTGCACTGCCGTCACTTAAATTTTTCCATTTTTAATTTCCCTAAAAGCTCCTGTTCCCATAGTCAAAAGTTAAACCCCCAAATATATGTAAAATGAGCCACATACAAAAGAACAGCAACAAAAATGGACAATGGTACTGTAACTATGAAATACTTTCTTGTGGTAAAATGATAAAGTAATATTTGCCCTTTGTCTTTTTTATATGCAATGAATTTAACTTACTGAAGTTAAGTCCACGGAATATAAATTTTACTAACTGAACTGTGTATTTATTTATTTATTATTTTTTACCTTCTGGATTTTGTACTGAACTGAACATTCTCCAGAATTCCTGAGAGAAAATTATTTGAGATAGTTCTGTAAATTTAACCTTCAATCCCTTAGAAAATACCATAGGTAGCTAAATGAAATGCTGACACATACTCATAGAGAAATACAGATTTCTTTCTGTAAACATCATAAGTAGGGGAAAAAAGGTGTGAATTACATAAATACAGTCTGAAGGTCACAGACTGAGACTCTTCCAAGGTTCAGTGCTGCACAGTAACAGTGCTTGGCTGGATTGTAGATAAAATGTATTGCTTATTTTAAAGCAATAGCACTTGGATATTGTAATTGTCATCTTGTTGTCATAATAAATAATGTTCAGGACCAGGATTAAGTCAGATGGAAAGGTTTCGTAGTCTTTTAACTTTGTGTATAATTTTTGACTGATAGCTGGCTCCCAAATGAGTCCCCTGGCACTGAGATTTCACACTTAGAAGTGAGATTTTACTTGGGTGAAACTAAGCTTTTAAGCATTCATCTTAGCTCAGTACAGTGTCTGTCTTGGTCATCACCAAAAAAAAACCAAAAAAAAACATTTCCCCCAAGGATAAGATTAATAAACCTGGCAAAGAAAAAGTTCTCCAAAAGAACCTCAAACTTTCTGAGAGTCAATTACTGTGTTTCTGACAATTTATATGTTCTGCCTAGGTTCTGTTGTTTTTGCTTAACTTTTGTAACTCCTATGAAGTAACCATTAAACATTTATTTTGAAAGAATAAACAGCTGGGTAGCAGTATAATATACACAGTGCAAATCTGAAATGAATGGCCTTAGAACAAAGTGCATCCATCAAAGGGAAAGAATACTGTGTCTACAGCAAGCTGGATTGAAAAAAGGCAAATGGCTGAAAAATAAATAGTGAACACCTGTGCTGAATAAATTAACCAGCTGGTTGGCAATTTTTCATTTGACCTATCTGAAGGGGTTGCTGTTACAAGGCATTAATAAGACACATTCATTTTAAGATATTCCTTTGTTAGTACCATTAATTGATGAATGGTGGAAGATAATATTCTAAATTTACACAACAATTTGTCTGCAGATGTATTATTTTTTTCTGAATTAGGAGAAGAATTGTCTGTACAGAAGTTCAATTTGAGTCATTTTTATAGACAGTTCTTACATTATTCAGGGGTATTTGGTCCTATAGGAAGGATGTAATGAATTTAGATTATATACAGTTTTTAGGCTCTCATTATGAAAAGTGTGGAGCTGTAAATCATGGAGATTTACCTATTCTTAAATGGGAAATGAATGTAGATTTAAAATATGTAAATATTTCTGTTACTGCTTTTCAGAGTGATATAGAAAAATTCAGTGTATTATGAATCCAAGTTTGTTTTGATTTTAAAAAGTAATAATTAAGTATGTTTAAAATGAGATGAACTGTTCATTGAGAGTGGGAGAAGTTAGAAAGAACCTTATTCTGAAATGTTGTGTTATAAAGGTTTAGGATGAGTTAAATAAAAGCTTCATTCTTAGTTACTGAATTACTGGCAAGAGCTTTTGCAGTTTTCACAAGCACTGTGTTCCAAAATCCTAAAAAAACCCCAAAATCTAAATAGAACCCCAAAATTTAATTGACTTTCATTTTTATTTGTAGCAGAGATTACTTTTTTGAACAACATTTGACAAAGTGCTTATCTCTCTTTGATATTTTATAGTTACTTAATGCTGGCAATCTGAAGCTGAAAGACATAATTAATGTACAGAAACAGCCTTCTCTCATTAGTGCTTCCTTGTAGCAGTTCCTGTATTTCCCAGGGCAATATTTTACCCCAGTCATGAGTTAAGTGCTTCCTGGTGACTGTGCCCAAGCTGGGAGATCACTTCCAAACTTTTCCTGAGCTCCATGAGTTCATAAATGAGGAACAATTTTTAAAGGATACCAGGTTTTTGTTCCTTTTTGAAGAGAAATCCTGCTCCTGCTTCCATCTGCAAGGCTTGCAGGTGTGTGAGGGAGAATTTTGGTGTTGATGCTGAGTAATTCCTTGATGTTCTGGGAATTTTAACCATCCTGTTAATACTCTGTGTTTGCAGGTCACCTTTAAAATCATAGTTCATTAGTTTTCAGGCAAGATTAAATTGTTTACTCAGTGCATTAATGGCTTGTGGTATAAAGATAAGAAGATAGTTTGGAATTATTGCTGAACTCCTTTCACTTACAATGACACTGATTTGATTCATCTCAGTGGTAGTATAAACTAAACCCAAGTTCAAAAGTCCTGCTTTCTAAGGGAGGTGTCACTGAAGTTCAACATAAAACAAGGAGATGAGATTAAAAGTGGAGGGCTGCTTTATAAGGAGAATTTTAAAGAAATGTTGTGGAAAGGAAATGAACTGTGCAGAGCAAATGTTACGTGGGAATGTCCCTCCTGTGACTGGCTGCCTTCATCCCCTGTGCATGGATTTGGAGCGCTTGTGTAACAGCATTGCTGCTTGAACAACTGATTAGAATGCAAGGGCAGAGTTGAAACAGGAATTTGAAAGTTTTGCTGAAGCTTTGGGTCCAAGTGGTCTGGTTCTCAGTGGCCCTGCTGGGATCATGGCTGCAGAGCAGCTTGGTTGTGTAAAGCTTGTCTGTTTTCTTCAGAATGGTATCTCAGCTTAATGACCTTAATACATATTTGCTTTTCAATTTCATGGATTTTAGTCTGTAGGGAACACCTGATCAAGTTACTGTTTTTATTTCAAAATAGTCAATTTCTGTTGTTTATGTAGCTGTGTATTGTTTCACCATGAAGGCCTTGATTTTCATTTTGAGATCCTTCTATCTTTTGAGTATGTGTAAAGTAAAAATTCAAATTTTTGTTGGTGCTTTTTCTCCTCAGTAAAAATAGTCTCTTGAATTATAGTTTTGCAGCCAAAGAACCAGAGTTTGTTAGTGGGTGGAATACCTGAATGGGTCAGGATAAAGAAATTCTAATGCTTTTCCTAGAAATGCTTGAGGTTTCTGCTCTGGCACTGACTCAAAACTTCAAACAAGTTTTTAAGACTCTTCAGAAAGACTTTTCCCCCCTCGTTTTCCCCTCTGTGTTTTTAACCAGTCAGGATTCAGCTGAAGGTGTTGAAGAAGCTGGTGCACTGCCAAAGCTGCCTGTGTTTGGAGCCCCTGCTGCCCAGGGGGAGTCTCCAGCGCCGGAGAAGGAGAATCCAGCAGCAGAGGGGATTCCTCTGGGATCACAGGAGAGTCCAGCAGCAGAGGGAGATTCCCCAGGGTTGGAGAAAGAGAATCCAGCAGTGGAGAGCCCCGGAGAGGAGCCACAGAGCCCAGAGGCAGAGCAGGCCCCGAGCTCTGAGGCAGCCAGGGCAGCTGCCGGGGATGGCGCAGGAGCAGCCCCTGGCAGCGGAGCTGCTCCCAGCACGGCTGCAGGCGACTCTGCTCCGCAGCCGGCCAAGGTGGAAACTGCACCCTCTGAAAATGCTGCCCAAGAACCAAAGAAAGTCACCTATTCTCAAATTGTTAGAGAAGGCAGAAGGTTTAATATTGATTTAGTTTCTAAGGTAGGAACTGAATGACTTTTTTTGTTTAAGTACATTTATTTTGCTTAAAATGCTGACATTTGTTTTAAAACCCTTCACATTGAGACAGCGCCTTTGAGGCAAAATAGCCACTCTTGAGAAGTAAGAATTGCTACCACTAAAACAAACATGAGTTATTTAATATGTGACCTTAAGTGTTTTATAACCAAAGAGATCAAAATCACAGCTCAGAAATATTGCCTTGAAATAAATGTCATGAAATACAGCACTTAGGTAGTACCAGCAAAATCTCTCTTTTTAAATAGTACCATTAAAAACTTGCATTTTTAAACAAAAAAGAGCAATCTGCAGGCAGATTTTTTATCTTTTTAAAAAGATAAAAAATGTGCTTTGCAGCACAGGGAAGTTTTTTCTAAGGTGATAGCTTCACTTTATGTATCGTGCCTAAAAAGATTTTTCAAACCTCTGGAAACTGAAAAAGAAACTCTCTTCAATAATTGATTCAATTCTTTGTGAAGATACTGCGAAATCATTGTGGCAGACTTGCAGTTCCAAATGTGGATCCCATGTCCAAGCATCCTTGCAGTGACATCTTGAACAGCAGTCAGTGGGTGGTGGTTAAGCAGATAATGCCATTTTGTATTCTTTTTATACTCTGGCTGTCCCACTGTGGACATGGTGTTAATTGCAGCAAATCCCAGAAATTCAGACACAAGAGTGGTCCAGGGCAAGGCCAGGAATTTGTGCTGGGGTTTCCCTGGCAGGGGAACATCGGTTTCCTTGTAGTGTCCTCGTTGGTGTCCCAGGAAACCTTTATCCAGAAAGTTCCTGTGTGATCTTGCAAAGTCTGTTCCTCAGGACCATGAGACTTTTCAATACAGACAAACATTTTCAGTTCATTGTTACATTTCTCGTCTTTCATATGCATTTCATCATATATTTGTAGCTTCTAGAAAGATGATTAAATTATATATGACAAAACCTTAGCTTGGGAGTCATGGAATTTACTGTGGAAAAGGTGCCTCTTGGTTCAGGTGATTTAGGGAGCAGCTGGTGAGGATTTTGTTGGGTGCTTCACTGATCCTCTTCACCCACCACTTCCTTTCTCCTCCCCATGCAGTTGCTTTACTCCCGGGGGCTGTTAATTGACCTCCTCATTAAGTCCAACGTGAGCAGATACGCTGAGTTCAAAAACGCCACGCGAGTTCTCGCCTTCCGCGAAGGGAAAGTAGAACAGGTACCAGAAAATAATGTGCTGCATGTGTTTCATCTCCTCTTCTGAAAGTCAAGAAATTGGTTTTTTGAGAATTTTGTGACAAGAAGCTGTTGTTTTTTCCTTAGTTATGATTTTAAGTTAATTTTTGGAAGAAAAGATGTTTGTATGTGTTATATAGAAATATGAAAATAAAATCGAACCAAACTAAAATAAGGTTGTCCAGCATACTGACATAAATCTTTACCTCAGGCTAAATGTTTAGGCCATGACTGACTGGCAGTTAATTCTTAAAGATTCAAAGATTTTAGGTTTTAAGATTCTGACATAGACTTGATTTGTCTTTATGTTACATATGAGAGAAGTCAGTGTCATAATGGTACAGGAGATATTGGCACAGTTATACAAAGTCTTGTGATTATCTCTGCAGTTAGAGATGCAGGTGAAATTGAAGGGAAATAAATGATTTTTGAATAATCTTATTGTGGAAAATGTGTAACTTTGGTTACAATAGAAAATAGGGGAAATAAATATATAAGAAAACTAATTGGAAACAATAATTTGAAGTATTTGTTATTTAATCAGTCTGCTGTTGCTTGATGCTTTTATATTCAGAGTGTGGAAAGAATCTGAAATTATTAAAAAAATACTTTGCAGGTGCCTTGTTCTAGAGCAGATGTCTTCAACAGCAGACAGCTCACCATGGTGGAGAAGAGAATGCTTATGAAATTTCTGACATTTTGTTTGGACTATGAACAGCACCCTGAGGAATACCAAGGTAGTGTCTCACTGAGCAAGGCACACTCCTTTCCAAGGAGTTCCTCAAGGGAGGCACAATTCTGAGAGCTCTCCTGTGTTTTCACGTGGTTTATTTTTACAGATTCATTTTTAAAGTATGCCTTTGACCTTTTTGTGACCTTTTCACTTCAGTGTTAAATTCTTCTACTTAAGCACTTGCTCTTCTAGTTCCCACATCATTTATTATTTACATTTTTCTTTAACAGCAAAATTATATATTACAGCAAGGTTGCAGAATGCTTTTTGTCATTTTTAAGTGTTTTCCTCCCTTCCCCCAGGTATTTTTTTAAAGTAATGTGATGTATCTGAATTTTCTGTCTGGTTTTTTTGATTACTGCATAAATCTTTACAATGCATTACAACAAATCAGAAATTGAGAAAATGGAATTTTTTAAACTATGAAAGTAAATGTAATTTAATGCTCTTTAGTTGTAAAGGGCAAGTTCAAAGTGCTTTTATCAAGTGTTGGCTTATTTAGATGAGAGGAAATCAGAATAGATTTGAGCTATAATGTGTGAAGAATAACGAGCGTCAGGTCAAAGAGGGAAATCAGCTCAACAGGAGGAAGGTGCTTTGGGTTTGTGCTCTCAGGGTACAAAGAATGAAGTGGTGTCCTCAGTTCTTCGAGTCTAAAAGTAAACTAAGAAAAAGAGAAAGAAATCTGTCAAAAAGAAATAGTGAGGAAAGAGGAGCGCAAACATAAGAGAAAATTATTAAATATATGCAGGAGAAAAACAGTCAGTATCAAGATCTGGTAAGATTAAGGAAAGGAGAGTCTAATGAACTCCAGAAAATCCTGAAGGGGGAAAAACTCATTAGGCTGAAGTGGTTTATTGATTACAGGTGATCTCAGTTTGCTGCTTCTGGAAGAAATAGAGGTGCTCAGAGTGAGGATATTGGTGGTATTTAGAAAATTTATTAAGTAAAAAAAAGGAGATGCCACATCAATTTTAAATGAATCCATTGATTCATGTACCTAAATAACATTAGATTTATTTTACTTCCAGAGACAGTTAAACAGATTCTGTTCCTACCTTTTAAAATAGCCTGAGAAGTAATTGAGAATATTTTGAGTCCGATTAGGCTAATGTAAAAACTTCAGAAATTTAAAATTGCTCTTGATGAGATCATTGCATTCGTGGGAAGGCAGACTTTTAATAGGAAGAGTTCATGAGCGTGAAGAATTTTTTAAAGCTTTTTTTCTGTAAAATATGGAATTATATAAGAAGTTTGAAGTGAGGAAAACTTGAGATTTTTTTTTTAGAATGATAAAACAAAAAAAAAAACCTGTCATTTTATGTCATTGTGCATGGCTGTACAAAGAGCAGTAAGATACATTTGTAGTAAAGCAGTGGTTGAATCTTGAACAGAATATATAGCTTGATAATACTGGGCTCTGCATTGATGGAAGTGTTTCTGAACTAGTTAAGAATTTATCCAGGACTGAAATAAGAGCAGATCTCTGAATAGTATGGAAGTATGCTATTGCTTAAATACAATCTTTTCCTGGCAAAAAAATCTTTCAGTTATGAAGATGACTAAAGCTTTTCAGAGATGTATCAATGCCAGCATGCTTTAAACTTCTCCCAGAAGATTTGTGTTTCTTTGAATTTCAAAGTGTGCCAGCAATAATATTATTTTCAAGGGAAGATGGAGTCCTTGATCCCTTTCTGCTCTCTGTCTCATCCACATTTGTTTGTTGCCAGCAAGTCATCCAATTGAAATAAATATTGCACCTTCTCATCTCTGGATTGTGGCACTGTGTGGGTCAGAGGGGCCTCTCTGAGCATAAATAGCCAGTCTAGCACTGGCAGTGTGGATACAGCAGTTCTGTTCTGGAGTGGGTGTAATCTGGGGTAATATTTTGGATAATTTACAGGAAACAGTATTCCAAGGCACTTCAATGGATTTTTGCCCACAGTTTCTCACTTTTTTCTCAGGATTGGGAAATGGAGTTAGATCAAGTCTAACAGAATGAATAGGTGATGCCGTTGGAGACCTATAAAGTGGGTTTGTGATATTTTGAAATATTTTAATGGAGTGCTATTTCTGTCTTCTGAGATAACTCACTTTCTGGGAGTAGTTCTTCTAACTTCCATTGGCATGGATGATCCGTTTTCAGCAAGGTGTTTGTTGAAAAACTCACTTGCTTTTGTTAACTGGAATCCAACAGCACTTGTTTGAGCTGAAGCCCAGGAGACAATGCAGATGTGAGAGTGTGCTCAGTGCCTGGTGTGCTTTTCCCTCAGACCACGAGAACAGCACGTTTGCTCAGTTCCTCCAGACACGGAAGCTGACCCCCAGCTTGCAGCACTTCATCCTTCACTCCATTGCAATGGTGTCAGAGACTGAGAGCAGCACTCTGGAAGGTCTTCAGGCAACAAAAAAATTCCTGCAGTGCCTTGGCCGCTATGGCAACACCCCGTTTTTGTTCCCTCTGTATGGGCAAGGAGAGATCCCACAGTGCTTCTGCAGGTAAGCCTCACTTACCCAGACACATCCCAAAAAGGAAACCCTTGTAATGTAAGAGGTATCATTCACTAGGATAATGCTTTGCAACATTTTTCATTGTATTACAAATGCAGCTTGTAGTAGCTGCTGGCTGTGGTGGCTGCTGTAAGTTAATAAGTGCTAGGAAATGAAAAAGCCATAATTTAACCCCTATGTAGCTGTCCCTTTTTAAATCTGACAGAGGAGACTCAGGGATATGTGTCCAAAAGGGACATTTGTGCATTTGGATAGGTTGAAAAAATTTATATGTGGGTCTTCCCTGAAGCTGCAGGAAGGTCCATGTTGTAATTTTGTGTTGCTAATTTGCTGAGAGCGCATCTGCCATTCACAGATATTTAATAATGAACTGGATTGTTCTGAAAGAGGAAAATGATGTCATGTGTCCAGTTTACAATCACATTTAAAACAAACTTTTCTATGTCACAGACTTCTATACAAACAGGGCAATGGGTGTGAAATCATGGCATTATTTTGTAGCTCTCTCTAGACTGCAAGGTTCCAGCTCCTATGAACTGAGCAGCAGAGGAGATCACATGCAGCTCTGTTTCACTGAGCCACTGCTACATTCTGACATCCCAAACAGCAGCCATATGTTCTCCACTCCTTGAGCCTTAGAAAGCAAGTAAAACAAAAAAGCCCAGTTGATTCCAGGAATAAACCAAGATCCACTTCGGTGTGGCAGTGGCAGTGCAGTCCTTGCCCTGGCTCCTGAGGTGTCCCTGGCCCGTGGTTCTGGCATGGAGCTGGTGCTTTTGGGGACCATCAAGGACCCGTGTGCAGGGGGTGGGTGGTTTTCATTTCAGTTGTTTCCAACAGTTCAACTGCCTTTTAAAAGGCTGAGGGGTTTTTTTTCATCTTTGCTTTTGCTGGCAAGCAGCCTTTCCATCTGCTCACTGTGGGTTTAATGTGGTAACCTGTAGGTCTGAAGTAAACACTAGCTCTGTTTAAAAAAAGCAGCTTTGCTTGGTGAGGCCAGTTTGTCTGAGTGATATATTTGTACATCAGTCCCTTAAATAGCAGTGCAGGGTTTTACCTGCTTTGTTTGGTGCTGGACAAGTTCTGCTTTTTACATGTGTGCTACTATGAAATTCTGGTTTAGAGCAGGTTGTTGGGTATTCCTGTTTGTCTCTGTGATAGATTCCATTTCTCTTCTCCAGAACAGTCCTTAAATTACTGCCAGAAGAATGGCCTTAGCAGCTTGATCCTCCTGGGCTGTGTATGGGATGGATGCAGTTATATGTTGATAGAAACATTCTGGAATAATTGTGCTACATTGAATAGAATTGTTATTTGCTACCATCTTTTGTCAGTAGCCTTTCATCTGCTCCTTGAGCTGTATTTGTATGGTGATTTACAGTGCACACCTACGTAATTAGGTGATTGGACAGATAATTTGTGAACAAGAATTGGGGTTGGGTAACTACTCTGTGTACAGTCATGCAACAGAACTTGTGTTTCTGGATTTTATGGATGTCTTTGTGTCTTTATAGGATTTCATGTGGGGCCAGGTATCTGTATGTGACCAGCAGGTTAATAAATCAGAATGTTATCAGAGCCATTGAAGTAGTACAATTTTGGCAGTTCAACATTCCTTGGCTTCAAATACCTGGGGGAAAAAAGTAAATTCAATAATTAAAATTAAAATTTTGTTTGCTTTTTTTCCTCTGTAGATTCTTATTCATGTAGTTTTTCTTGCATTCTCAAAATCCCTTTGCCTTAATTTTTTTTTTTTAATTTAATAACCAGCACATGCAGTTTTCTGATCTGTAACAGCAGTATATTTCAAGAGTTAGCAGTAGAGGTGTCTAGAAGTATTATAAATATTCTTATCAGAAAATCATTCTGTGATGACAGGAGCTCTTCAGATGGCCTGAACTTTCTATTTCAGATCACTGATTGCTGCATTTTAGAGGGGTTTTTTGCTAAAATGTATAAGTTCTACAACAAAGAGGTTATTTTAATAGATGAAGCAAATTAATCTGTCAAACCAGAAAGTAATTATACTTCTAAAAGGTTTGTATTGCAAACATTCTAATACAAAACCTTTTTTAAAATTCTTTTATTTTTAAGTGAACAATTTAGGAGGCAACAATAATATTTTTTGAGATTAATCACAGTTTTTAAAGGTGTTCTGCCCTGAGGATTGTGTCTTACTCAAAGTGAGCCATATCTGAAGAATGCTGCTGGGGCTGTGGAGTAAAGAGGCAACGCCAGAGCCTATAGATCACAGCCTACAGCTTTTATCACCAGCTTATCAGAGGAAGGTGTCACCTGGCCTGTGATTTCTAACCACTGTTCTATATTCTGCTTTAATGTAAACCTCTTAAGCGTTTCTTGCAGCCAGTTACACTGTGTGTTCTCATCAAGGCTACTGTTATAAATGGCACACATGCATATTGATGGGAATGAGTCAAAGACATTTGTAAGTCACATCCTTGCATCCCAAATGAATCCTGCATAAACACCACAACCTTTTGGAACTGCTGACGACACTCGAGTGAGCAGAAGCGCTCTTCCTTCTTTATTGGTTTAAGCAGGCATGGTTTAGGAGAGAAAATTAAACTTTTATATCACTGTAATGTACATCCCAATATGGTGAGGTACAGATGGGAGGTTTCTGTCTCCATAAATTGGAGTCGTGGAACAAGGAAGGTCATTGGGAGCCTCCTGCTCTCCTGAGCTGACAAGCAGCAAAACTTTACTGGCCCTTAACTGCTTCCTTTGCTTCCTTCTTGTTACAAAACTCTTCTGACTCTTCCTTCCTGACGATGTAGCAATAGTCTGATGTTAAGTACAAGTGAATATAATAATATCTCATTCCTGAGGAAAACCCAAACAAGCCTTTACATCTGCTACTGTGTTTGCTTTGTGAGCACAGTGAATTTGGGGCAGAGCAGGCAAAAGTTTCCCTTCAGTTTGGTTTCAGATTCTTTCCTCTGGACTCATGCAAATATGAACATGCAGATGGAATTGACTTTCTGAGAAGCAGTAGTTTTTTCCCACGTGAACTTTTAAAGAGAATTGGTGACTGTCACTGTGTCACGCCACAAAGGTTCTACAGAGACACGTTGTGTCTCGTGAGTCTTTGTTAAGAGTTATCCAAAAACTGACAGATGGCAATAGGTGCTGGAATATCCTCGGCTGCTTTGCCAGAGTTGGAGAGTCCCTGACTGTTATGGGTAGTTGGTTAATGATGTGCATTTCCCATAAACAGACTTTGAGCTTTCCCATTGTGCGTTTGGTGGGCAGCGTCACCCTTTGTGGCAGTTCCTACAGATTCTGGCTGAAATTGTAATTTCTGTCTCTGTGACAGTGACAGCAGTAATTTAGTGATGGAGGAAAGATCTGATTGAGACAGTTCCATCTCTTTCAGTGCCCATATTTACAGGAAGATTAAGAGGCCAGAGATAAGATGGATAGTGTGATTGATTCCGAGGGTTCCTGTATATATTTAAAAATGAATAATCAGTTTTACCTTTACATGTGCACTATTATCTGCTACAGATGTCAGAGCTTTGGGGTAGTCTCAGGTCCTTTGAAATTTCCAATTATGTCCCTATTACAATCTAGAAAGGTTTTAGTGGTCTGAAATCAAGACTGGACTTCAGGAAACCTGACTGCAATAATTTTTTAAAAATTGGGCACACCATGTTTTTCAGCTAAATCTATACATGAGTATCATGTCTCTGCATGTTAGCAACATGCAGAACTTTCTGTGTGTAAATTGTATGATTTAGTGTATTAATGAGACATTCAAACAATGTTAATTCCTGGTGACAATCAGGTGTGACAGATTTGAGTGTCAGCACTTGTGAAACAATCACAGGTGATGTAAAAAACATAGTGGGATATGAGTTCAGTCCTCCATTTCAAAATACCTAATTTTCATATTTCTCTATCTCTCATCACTTTTAATTATTCAATTTCTTTGGACCAGAAAATGTAATTGGAATTACTGACAACTTATTCCTTGGGTTGTACTAAAATACTGAATAGTACAAGTAGCTGCAGTGCTGCTTTTCTCTTAATTGTTTTCACTTGCATTGCAGGGAAATAATAAAACTTCAAATGTAGTTTAGCCTTTAAAGACAAACTTGATATATTTCTTCTCAGTTTGTTGACAGATGAATGCAAAATGGGCAAGTAGAGTTAGCAGGATTGTTTGTAGGATCAGTTGTTTGTTTTTCCCTCTAAGGAGAAACTCGTTCTTGGGATAAACATGAGGGAAGTGAGATAATCCATCATTCTGAGACCTGTTCACTAGTGATGGATGGATAGATTGGTAAAGTAACTCAATAATCTTCATTTTTTTCAGGTTATTCACAGATCAGTGAGCCTTGTCGTTAATACAGCTGTGGAATGCTTTTGTGTCCTTGCCCACAGTATTTCTCAGAATTTGACAGGAAAAGACTTTTAATTTGGAAATAACCTTTGTTGTAAAATGCATTAAATGGATAAAACTTGGAGAATACCTTCCCATTTTAGATTTTATCTTCTGAGTGTTTGTCAATTCTTTGTTTAAAAAATTACATGCAAACTTGAGAGCTGTTCTGCTCCTTGTTATTTCTGACTAGAAATTGTGTTCTGCAGGGGTTTGTACCTGGTGAAGGCCTTCAGCCATTAGAATCTATCACATGGCATGCTCTGAATCATGTGGGTGCTGTCAAAGTGTATTGATTTCCCATCCCTAACTAGGCATGGAAAAGTTTTCAGTCAAGAAACTGTATTGAGGGGTCAGACTTACATTGTCCTACTCTCATTCTTGATCATCTTGGTTCATTTTAAAAACATATTTGGAACCTAAAAGCACAAAATACAAATGCTATTGTGAGATGCTGTTTCAGGGTTTAATAATTGGGGTAATGGTGCTAATAGGAAGGAAATACGTCTTAATGTATTATTTGGTATTACCTCTTACCAGTCCCTTGGCAAGGAAATTCCTCCCTGGATGTGTGGGGATGTGCAGATTGTGCCTTACAGGGTCTTCCTGAGAATTCTCACTCAGACATGTGAGTATTTGCAGCATTATCAGGAGAGCTGTGGAAATGACAGGATTGTTTATCACTGGAGCAAGTCTGAGATGAGGAGGCAAATTGCATTTAGCAGAGTCCTTTTTCATTACGCCAGGAGACAGAAAAAGGTAGCTTCCTAAACATGACAGAATTAGTAAAATAGCCTTTGAATTTCATTGAGGGTTAAGAGAACTGGAATTTTTGTGTCTTTTCTGGAGGCAGAGAACACAGAAATGGGTTTTATAGATGAGCTAATGTTTAGTGACTGCTTGTAGTGCCTGGGTTTTGTGCCTTGCCCTGCAGTCCTGCTCTCCCCAGCTTCTCTGGGAGGGCAGAGCTGTTGTGTAATTGCAGCTGAATGACCTTGGGTGAGGAGCAGCTGCTTCTCCAGCAAGGTCCATGGGGTTTAGAGCCAGGTCCTTCCACCTCCCCAGAGAGGAGCCTTGAATGCCTCTGCACTTCCCTGCCCTCACACAGCACAGAAACAACTGGACCCTTCTATTTCCTTTTTCTTTTTTCCCTCTCCAGCTCTGTGGCAATTTCTTACAGTTGTCACAGTGCTTTAACCAAAATTTCTAGGCCACTTAAACACATTGCCTGATGGTTTCTCACCTCATCTTCATAGAAATCATCTGTTTCTTGAGTTTAGAATCCCAGAGAATGACTCTTAACCTTGATTCACTAAGAAGTAGTGTTAATTGCAATATCCTTGAAAATTTTAGGTTGATAATGTGGTTAATTTTAAGAAACAGCAATTTTATATTGTGACAAGGGTTATCAGTAACATGGCACTTTTATCAGCAGTAAGCTGTTGGTATTGCACTTACTTAAATTACTAGTTTAAATGAAAAGACAGATTAAACATGTTCTTATTTCTGTCAAAAGAATTTCCTCAGGTTTAGAAACACCCTAAGAAATCTACACTGGCACAAAGCAAGGCCAAAGTATAGAAACATAGAAATATATGATGAATTAAGATTATTATTGCATTATCTTCTAATATTTAAATTTGGGAAATGGAATTGGAATCTTGGGCCTGTGAAAGGCAGCAGTGACTTCCCAAACCCCAAAACTTGTACATCACATAATAGGAACTCAAATGTTAAAACTGCTGAAATAGTTGTACTTCAGTGCAGTGTGGTCATTCAGAATCCATGAACAATAAATACCAACCCTTGCCAGACTCTGATGAAATAGACTTAAATTACCCCTATTTTGTAATTACAGAGAGAAGTGCACAGAGGGTCTGTTTGGGGTCATGATAAGTGGCTAGAGCTTTGTGCTCTAAACCAAACCAAGCACACCAGTTTTTATCTTGTCTGTTTTACTGGCAGGTACTGCATTCACCACTAGAACATTTCACAGGATGTGAATGGATATTTCTGTATATACAGTCCAAATTCCATGCAACCAAAAGGAGCAAGTTCTTAGTTTTAAAGTTAAATTTGGTACTCCAGCACTGCCATTCCAGCTCCTCTTCCTGCAGCATTTCCCAGCCACAGTCTGGTTTTCCAGAAGGAAAGGAGATCTGTGGAAAGAAATCATCTTACCATGGGCTACAGGCTCAAAGTACTCTTTGTGAGTGAACTGAGTGCTGGTGGGTAAGTGCGGGAACTTTGTGATTGGTTTAGAATTGTCATGTTGCTGATGGATTTAGAGCATAGGCTGCTCTCTAATCTTACAGGACCTTTTTAAATTTCACAGGAATAATGAACACCGCCTGCAGGAAAAAGTCAAAATATTTGACTCTTCATCTGCTTCCTTAAGCATTTCTGTCACATATTTTCCTTTCCATAGCTCTCCAAATGCCAGGACAGTTCAGGATGACATTGATTATTTTCTTTATTAGTTTTTTGGTACTTTTTTTTTATTGGGAGGGAAGGTGGGGGTGAGTTTTTGGTGTTAGCCAGGTGGATGCACACACCAATTTTTGACTTTGGTATGAAAACCCTTGGTTGGGAAGGTTAACCATCATTTTTTGTAGCTGTAGCTATTTTATTTATTTGATTTGTCTCGTCTCTACTTGTTAATGTTTTTGGAACCCAGCAACATTGGAGGAAAGGCTGATGTTCTGGGGGCCTTTCAGGAAACAGAATTTAACATAAGAACCAGGTCACAGCTTGCTCTGTGCATAAAAATAAACTGAAAGAGGACAATTCATTATCTCAGCACTTGCCATGTTTTGCTTTGATCTTTCTCCAAAGCTTGCAGTGCTGTACATGGAGTATTCAGCTTTAAGGAGAGAAGCAAATAGTTTTTACTATAGAAAAGTTGCACAGTTAAAAAATAGTCCGTTTTTAAATTAATCACGACATGCATTTTAGAAAGCGGAAGACAAATTACATGCTAGAAACAAAAACTAGATTTTGGTGTAAAATTATTTATTACAGTTTTAAAAATTCTTTCAGAGTGAACTAAGGCTAAGTCTGTAACGTGAGTGTTTTTGTGGTATCTCAGTGCAGGAAATCGAGATGTCAAATGGAGAGACATTCTATTTTTGTTCAATTAATATCACAGAGCATTACATCAAAGCAGTAAACTCCTCTTGTATCAACAGATGCAGCAACCCTGAAGCCTATTTTCTCTCTTGTTACATTAGTGTTTAATTAAAGAAAACAACTAGTTGGAGGCAGTTACTTTCTGTGAAATGTAATGAAGATTTATTTTGTAAGTGACCTTCACTGTATTAGCTGAATCAGTAATCAGTAAAATTAATAGAATAATCAAATTATATACAAACTCATAAATCACTGCGAATATGCTGTCAAAAATGCAGCTTTTAATATGTCCTATTGTTTCACAGCTGTATTAAAAATTGCAACTGCTGATTTCTGCCTTGATGGGGACTGAAATGGCATTTAAAGGCTGTGTATGATGGAGGGCTACCAGGCCAAAAATTTTCACAACTGTTAATTCAGCTGTAATATGATTTGATGTCAGCGGGGCAGAGTTGAAGCCGAGTACAGTGTTGTTGCTATCTTTCAGCAAAACTTGAATTATTGGTGGAGGCAGTCGCCAGTTAATTAGAGTAATATCAGTTTAAATGTCTGTCATTTAGGGTTAATGGTATCAAAGAGTTGCCTTGTACTTCAAGTGCAGTCAAATCATCTTGAATAGCCCATTGTATGAAAGTAATGCCAGCACAATGATTTTATTTTGTCATAAATTATTGGGGTGCCATTTAGTTTAATATTTCAGTTTCTGTATTTAAATAATTTTGGCGAGTCCTTCCTAACTGTGTCATTTTTCATGCTAGGCTGTTCTAATGGGTGTTTGGGCTGTTTGTGATTGTTTAGCAACACAATCAAAATTCCTTTCCATTTTCATTTTCAAAGAGAAGTTTTCTGCTGGCCTATGAAAACTGGTCATGCCCTCATCCCCTGGATAGCAGGTTACTCTTGGAAAGAAATAATTCACATTTTTGTGCAGCCAAGCAGCAAAGTTCTTTCAAAGCACGCTGGAAAAATAAAGTGCATATATCAAAACCTCTGGCTGTGGTTGAAGGAAAACTGTAATTAATGTTTTTAACTAAGGAATCCAGTTCTAGTTAAGTTAATAGTGCTATTCTTATATGCAAGATATGAAATCAACTCCTCTGAGCTGGTTTGAAAGATGCTGATTGCTGTGTCAGGCAGGATGCCGTGGATTGCAGCATTAGAGATAAACCCATAGCTCTAGGTTCTGTCAGTTGTTCAGTGGATGTTTAACCTTTGTGGCATCTTCAACAACCTCCAAACAGCCAAGGCTGGGATTTTTGGGATGTATCTCTGGTTTTCCGTCAGGAGCAGGGATGTTTTTAGGGAGCTGGTTATTCCAGGTGTCCCATGGTACTTGGTGGTGCTGACTGCTCCTTGGGCTGCCCCAGTCCTGCAGGTCACAAGGGGTTGTGGGACTGGCTGTCTTTGAGCTGCCTCATCTGACATTAGAATGACAAAATAATGCTATTTTTGGAAGTAAGCTTTGCAAAGTGAAAGTCTTCAAGTTTGTCATCTGTGAAGAGATATAAAAATGCTTTCATTTCAAAATCACAGAATCAGAGACTGGTTTGGATTGGAAGAGGCCTTAAAGCTCATCCAGTGTCCATGGGCAAGGACACCTTCCACTATCCCAGGGTGTTCCAAGCCCAGTCCATCCTGCCCTTGGACACATGCAGGGATCCAGGGGCAGGCACAGCTTCTCTGGACAGCCTGTGCCAGGGCCTGCCCACCCTCACAGGGAAGGATATCTTCCATATATCCACTCTAAACCTACACTCCTTCAGTTTAAGGCTGTTCCCCTTGTCCCCAGTCCCTCTCCTACTCTCCTGGAGCCCCTTTAGGCCCTGGCAGGAGCTCTGAGCTCTGCCTGGAGCCTTCTCCTCTCCAGGTGAGCACCCCCAGCTCTGCCAGCCTGGCTCCAACCCTGGGATAACTCAGTGACCTCCTCTGGACTCCACCAGCTCCACATCTTGCTTCTCTCAGTAACTCAGCGTTACAAACACCTCAGAGCTTTGCCTTGCTGACCACTCACACTGACTGCAATTAGCAGAGCTGCACTAATAACCTTTGTTTCCCTGTTGCAGGCTGTGTGCTGTGTTTGGGGGGATCTACTGCCTCCGTCACGCCGTGCGCTGCCTGGTGCTGGACAGAGCCTCGGGACGGTAAGGTGCCACCAGGAACCTTCTGTTCATACACAAAACACAGGTGAAAAATGTCTCAAGTCAATTGAAAAAAAAATGATTCTTCTGAGATCCTCCTTGGTATTAATAACACATCAACCTTGATTAAAAGTAATTTGTGTATAGGTCCTCCAGAACAAGGAAAGTGGGTCTAGAATATAGAAACTAAATTAATTTCCCCGTGATATTACTGCAGCTCCTGATCACCCAAGCTTGGAAGACAAATCATTTCAGCTGCCGGGGGGCTGGTGATGAGTGATGTTAGTTTTCCTTGTGGCCTTACCTACTCTAATTGATTTTCATCAGATGACAACAAAGCCCTCTGTTATTGCATTTTTAAAAATGGAGCTCACCTAAAGACTCATCAGATTAATCTTTGCTGATAATGCATGTCACTCCAAGAGAAAAGACTTTAATGAGTTTTTAGGTAGATTGTTGTCATAAACTATGCTGCCCTCTTATTCCAGAATAAATTCTTTTACAACAATATCAGGCCTGTAGGCAGGTTTAAAGTTGAACTAAGAAAAATCAACACAGAGTTTTTTCCATAGTGGCATTTTTCATACCTCTCTAAATTGTTATATTTCTGTTATACACATTTTATCAGATATTAGTCTAACTGCAGACTTTGGCTGTCTTAAAGACTCTGTTTGCAGCTTAGTGTCTATAATTGAAAAGTTCAAGGTGTTTTGTAGAAAACTTAGAGAATTAATTTAGAAATGGTGTAGTACCAAGGTATTAGGAGAATGAGTATTTAAATGAGGGGGTGTGAGTTTACTTCCCGGTTGCTCTGCAATTCCTTGAGCTCAGTCCTTGTAGCTGCATTTGCCACAACAAATAGTGCCTGTTTTCCCTGAAATTTAATAAACTCCAGATTTTACCTTTCTGTCAGTTCCTGAAGATTCTGGAGTTCACTGCACAGTTGTAGACTTTGAGATGTAAATGTGCTTCATCAGGTGTGTTGTTCCAAATGCACAGTTCATATGCAAATTAAACAGTGCTCCTTTCAGGAACTGTCATTTTAACACTGCTATTTGAACTGTTGGTGTAGGAAGCTTTGTATTCCAACAATGTTTAAATACTTAAATTGCTCTTGCAGGGGGACAAAGCTTTTAGTTGGTAGCAGCTTCCAAACCCCACTCTGTGCAGGTCTTAACTGGTCAGTGGTCCTGCTTGCCCCCGTTTCCAGCTTCCTCTGCACATCCTGAAGACTTTTGAAATCCATGTTTTCTTTATAAGGTTATGTGTGTTCCAGAAGAGTTGGAGTGCTGCTTTTCCATTAACCTGCCTTTATGTTTTGAATATAGTTTAAAAAAAAGCAGCACAAGTGTCTATTTTTAGGCTGCTTTTGGGGTTCACTTGTGCCATTTTAGAATGATAGATTTTTGAGGAGCAGAATTATTGAAATACTTCTAAAGATTTTACCACACTTTCATTATTCCAAAAACATTGAGCTTTTAATAATGCCATTATCTGATAGTGAATATGTAGAAGCACAACACAGCCAAGATATCCATTTCCTTTATCTTCTGTTTGGTTCTTGCTGTTATCTCCTTCCTCACTGTGTATTCCCTCTCAGCACCAGCTTGTATTTCCTCTTGACTTTGGGCTTCAGTGTTTTGCCTAATAAAAATCAGCTATCAAGTTGTTAATGAGGCTATTTATGAGTTACTGAGCTTTTGAGTCAACAGACCATTAATAGTAATTGGTAAGAGGCAAATTCATATCTGGTTGTCAGTGCAGCTGGCTGTGTGCTTGCAGAGGCAGCTTCCCCAGGTTACAGATGGCTCACTCAGCACTGCAGAAATGCGTTGTGCAGTGGTCATTACCGGTTTATAGCTCCTTTCACAGCCCTCCAGGCTTCCCATGCCTTAAGGCAGGGATTTTTTTTCCTCTATTTTTAATATTCCTGGTTTAGTACACATAAGGAAAATACATACTTCTGGCTACAGCCTTGATTTTCTACTAAATTTTTTTGTTAAGAGTTTAATTAAAAGTCTCAGAATATCACCAAAGTTTATTCCAGCACTTTTCTAGACATGGCTAACATTGCTTTTTCACATTTTCTTACCCGTGCCTGTATATATAGAGAACAGTAGATTTCATACCCAGCTCTACAATTATTTTTAACCTTTTTCTGTAGGTCTTTTTATAATTTTTGAAAATAAGATTCAGGCAAGACAGGGTGAAAGAACAGAAATTTTAGACATCCCTATTTTAAGGTTTTAGTAATGCACTTGAAAATAATCTGGTTTTTATGGATGGTACCAGATCTGCTGTTTTAATAAGTTTGTAGAACATCCGGAGTGCTTGGTAGAGCTGTGATGCTCTGTTAGAAAATAAAAACTGCATCATATTTCTGAGGCTGAGGAAAAAAGCCACATTTAATGTATGATAATGTTGTGTTTCTCCGTGTTTATTGTGTGTCACTTTTTTGGGTACGTGTAAAATTTCATCATAATGGTGGGCATTTTATATTGATCACACTTCACATATGTTTCCAATTGCATAATTCTGTCTCAAAATGGAAGAGATGTGATAAATGGCCATTTATACATCTGTGATAAAAAGATAGAGCAAACAGCCAGTAATTTACATATCTGCTGAAATACTGCAGACTGGCTTTGTCAGTGCTGCTGAGTCCATTTCAAGGATGTCGCCCTTAGTCCATTAGTTTGGATAATGAGCCCTATAAAGTACATTTATAACTCGTGGCACTGCAAGGAGATGGATTCTAATTTTCATCCTTTTATCCAGACACATTGAAAGAAGGTCAATGGAGGGTTGGCTGTGATTCATTGTCGCAACACAGATCAGATGACAGAGACCTGATAATGTCAGTGCAGGAGTGTTTGCTGCATGTGGAAGCACTACTTGAAAGAAATTTTCTCAGCATCGCCCCTTGAAGTAAAGTGGGACTGAAATTAAAAGCTCTCTCTCTCTCTTTCAGTTTAAAATCTTATCACACATATGACCTGCTGCTATTCCTGAACAAAGGAGAGGAAACAACACTTAGCAGGAAAATAAAATGTGTCGTTGCTTTCGCTGGCTTTGAGTGATGCAACATGACATTTAATCAACCTTTCCCCTTCCATAATGTTTGGGGGGTGGTGGGGAAATTGTTTCATAAACAATAAGAAAGGTTATAATTAGAAATGAGCTGCAGCAGCTCGACTTCCTTGTTTATTTTCAGTATTCAAATGAGAGCTCAGGGATGAAATCACTGGGATTAACAGTTAGGAAAAACTTGTTAAAGTTGCAAGTGAAACACACATGGGGTAGGATTTGAAACTGAAGAATGTTGAATGTCAAACAGTGCTTGTACTGTTGTCAGGTACCTGTTGAATTTGAAAATAGGAATATATGTAGGGACAGATGCCTGGGAGGTCAGTGTTAGAAGTCAGTGTTACAAAAACATGTTTAACAGTCGTAAACCTCTTACATTTACAGATGAGGACTGTGTGTCACCTTTTTTAATTCTCAGGTTATAGGATCAACTGGTTTACCAGGGCTGGTGGAGCTGATTGCTGTTACTTATTTAGATTTGGGTTTGTAGATCATTATAATCACAGAAGCTTACAAATAGCTTTAGGTTACAGGAATGTTGTTCATTCCTAAGGCATAAATTGCATGTCAGATATTCCACAGATAAAGTTGCGCTATGATAAAAAGGTAAATCTGCACATGATCTCTGGCTCAGGCATTGTGTTCCTTTAGATGTTTCCCTGTGCATGCACACGTGTGTAAGTGTGTGTGAGAAAATTCACTCCTTTAAGTCCTGTGTGTTAACTTTATCAGTGTTTCAACAATTTATTCAGAAAAGTTTAAATTAAAAAATGGCAATTTTCATGCCCCAAGAAAAAGTCCAGTAAAGCTAATTTGCTTTATTTATTTATGCAGTAAATGTTCTAGTAGTGTAGAAGAGAACACAGATCATGGATATAGAATCAGCAGCAGAGGTGGCTTTACTGAGTATCTGTGTGCAGCCTCCTTTTTCTTTTTCTCGTATATATCATGTAGCTTCATATGTCATACATAAGAGAAGTTTCTTCTTTCACAGAGAATTTTGCCCCTTAGAATCTGAAATTTGTATTCTCATTTAAGCTCACAGAATGGATTCATTTCTGTGGTTTGCATTTCTGTCCCACTTCTATTTCTGTCCTTGTTCTATGGAGAACATTGTATCGTTCTTAAAACACCAGGACTCAGTTAATCCCTTTGTGTGTCACTTAGAGATAAAGGGTATATTTAATATGTAATACATAAAGAGCAACTCACTCTTGGAGCAGTCTGATGCACTCATTTGTCAGGGAGCTTTCCTAAATCTCCTAAGTTAATTTGCTATTTAATTTGTCAAATATTATTGTCAAAACAAACTTGGTTTTGGTAAAGGTGTCTTTCTGAAAAAGAAACCCTACTGCAATAGGGTGGTACCTCCAAAATAATTGACAGTTTTATTTTTATATATTATGAGGTAGGAAATGTAGAGCTAAATGCCGGTGCTGTAAGCTTATGTTTTCTGTAAAAAGTGATCAGTTTATTAAAGTTGGGATGTCATTATCTGTGTTGGCATTGCATGTGTAAACTGCATATACACCAGGTGGAATGTGTCAGTCTAGAATTTGGTGATCAGTTGAATCGGTTTAGGGGTTCACATGTTCAAGAAATAGCTAAATTTAATGAAAGATACAAATACTGTGCTGTATAACTCAATTTAACAACTTATGCATGCTTTTGTTAGCTTGCATCAAAATTTCTTACTGCGGTTTGTTTTTTTTAAACAGGTGCAAAGCTATTGTGGATCATTTTGGACAAAGAATAAGTGCCAACTATTTTATTGTGGAAGACAGTTACCTCTCAGAGAGCACATGCACAAATGTGTGTTACAGGTATGTGGTAAAAAATCCCCACAATTTATTTAAATAATGGTGTGTAAAGTATCCTGCAAGTTAAACTGAGGAGCCTCTTGTCCCCTGCTTTATTTTTGCAGTACAGTTCAATTCTGTGCAAAGTATTTCTCTATTAACTGGAGGATGTACTGTGTACTTTCTATAGTCAGGTTTTCTTCAGTTGTCATTAAAATCAGATTCCCCCTTTCCATATAACAAATCCGAGAGCTCTAAATGTGCTGGGAATTTCATATTTGCTAAAATGTGTTTAAAAGGTGAAGGTGCCAGTTGCTGTCCTTGCTTTAAATTTGTTCAGCTTTAGACAAGTACTAAACTTCCTTGATTTCTGTGATTTGCTTGCTGCTGCCAGAGGCCCTGGGCATGTCCAGCCTGTGTCAGAGCAGGGCAGGGGAGGGATCAGCAGAGCTGTGCTGCTGAGGGCAGAGCAGGATAACCCTGGGCACTGCAGGAGCACAAACTGCAGGTGAGGAGTGAGCTCCACCCTGCTGCAGTTCCCCTTCATCCCAAGGCTCCTGGGCTCTCTGGAACAGCACAAGGCCTTAATGTGCTGCTGGTCAAATAGGCAAAAGAACTTTTTAAACAGCAGAAGGAGGCTGTTTGATACAACTGCACTAACTCATTTGTTCATCACCTGTTTTGGTCATTGAAAATTGGTATTCCAGGTGTGTTTCTGCTTCAGCAACAGGCAAAATATCCCACTGAGAACATAGTAATAAAGGTTATATAGTGAAATGGCCCTGGTATTACCAATACTGTGATTCTACATTGCTATTTTTACATCTTTGTTTTCATTTTGCATAATTAAATTAATTATATAATTATTTTTACATAATTCTTTTCTTGAATTGTAGGCAGATCTCCAGGGCAGTGCTCATTACAGATCAGTCTGTATTGAACACAGACTCAGAGCAGCAGGTACACACCAATTCTGTATCACTTGTCTCATGTGTTAATATTTAGTTGTTGGTAAGAATTAAGTCATTAATTCAGTTTTGTTTGTGCTTGAATCAAGATCTTTAGTCAGCTCTCTGTACTGGTAATTATTTAGTTTGTTTTATTGTCTATAAAACTATTAGAAATTTTAGTTAAGTTTAGTTCAATGACTGGGATTTTCCTGTTTGGCTCACACTATAATTAATAGAGTTTCTAAGCTGCTGTCTTTAATTTTAACTTAGCTTGCTTTTTAATAAACTGTTACCCTGACTATTCTGTTAATTATTTATCTTGTCTAAACTTTGTTCAAAGTTCCTTTTTTTTAACATTCCTTTTTGCTGTATGAAGTTCTCATTGTACTCTTTAAGATGCTTCTTTGGATCTGCTTTGTCAGTCTTTGTCCTTCATTTTAGAGCATATTAATCAGAGTTGTGTTTGTTCTGTTGTAGTAAACTAGAAAACCAAACTGTGTAAGTGCAGTTCTCTCCACCTGTAGTGAGGATGGTGGTGCTGCCACATCCTCCAGGCCCCTGTGCTGTCCCTCAGGCTCTGTTTCTGTGCCCAGGTGTCCCTTCTGACAGTGCCTCCCCTGGCGCCGGGCAGGGCAGCAGTCTGTGTCATCGAGCTGTGCTCCTCCACCATGACGTGCATGAAGGACACCTGTAAGTAAAGGAGCTTTTCCCTCTGCCTCTGGCAGCTCTGGAGCACAACTGAAAACCTCTGGGTGTTGTTCCTCTGCTGCACAGAGCACAGGGAGCCATGGCTTCCTGCCATTGTGGAGCTTCATGGACTCATTTTCACTTACATGGGAATAAATTCTCCTTCAGGAGATAATAATCCAAAGCACATGAATCTTCATGGTAATCTGTCATTTGTTTTTTTTTTGAAAATGGGCTCCCTTAGCTGAAGTATTAAATGGAAATACCTGAAATACAATGTATTTGGGAGCTTTTTATCTTCTGAAAGGATTCTGTTGTTGGTATTTTATGTGAACTTGAAATAATTGAGCAATAAAATGTTCATTTGGGGTATTTATTAGAATAGAATTAGAGGTTACCTTACCTAATTCTTTTTAAGAAGAAAGAAGTAACTGTAATAATAACCAGTTTATTTTGCTGTTAAATAGGCTTGAGCTAAGTTCTTTACATATGAAAGAAGAGTAAAGTAAATGATTAAGTCGTTCAAAGTTATATTTCCTACTAAATAATAGTTTAAAAAAAGGGCTTTAATTAATTAATAACTTAGTGCTATAAAGCATATTGTCCATATTTATCATTTAAATAGCTGATTTATTTTTATTAAGGGTTCACAAAATATTAACAGCAGGAAGTGAAACTAATGAAGGATTGATGTTCCATAGATCTAAAGGATTAGTTTCAGGAGGATTTTTATGGTGCTGAAATATTAAGGTTTCTGTTATTTACTTTTCTCCATAAATTCCTTTCATTTCAGAAGGGAAGGTACTGCCTACCTTAATAAAATTTGTCTTCATATATTGAAATAATAAAGTTCTATATTAGGCATAGCTGAGTTCCAGTTATGGGACATATTTCATAATTTTTTAAAAAAACTTTTACATCATTATCTGTAAATGGGTTTTAACCTGACTGATTTCTCCTTGGAACAATTATTTAAGATAAGTATACAAATACATCTACTCTTTGATCACAGTGCACAAATGACAGGCACATCATCTGTATTGCCACTTGAGTGGAACCAAACTCCTTCACTTGCCCTAAAAATGGAGACTGTAATGATGAAATCAGGAACTGAACTCATCGTTCTTCTTGCTGGGAGAATTACTTGAAGACAAATGTTGGCAACCACTGTAACTAATGCAGTTATACCTGAGTAAATCAAATATAATCAAAATATATACTGATGACTGTGACTCATAACCATAACCTTAAAGATAATAAAAAAGATTTTATAGAAAGTAAATGATGTGAACTTTAGTGATTTATAGCTGGGTTTTTTGAGGAAAGAATAGATTTTATTACAGTGTTTGGGATTGGAAGTGTCTAGTTAAGGTTAGGGGGAGACTTTGATTATCACCACCAATTCCTTATTTTAGTACATATTCCTTCAGACAGAAGGTTTGGTCTGGGTTGAATAAAAAAATTATTGTTTGAATAGAACCTGTATGTGTGCAACCTGAAAGCAGAGGAGCATGAAGGGTTAAATTTCTGCTCCTGACAAGGGTCAAGATCTGAGTGATGTACTGGAAAATACTGGCAACAAATAACAGCCAGGCTTCAGAGACAAGAGACAAAAATGACATCTAGATTTAAAATAATGCCAGAGCTGGGCACTGCTTTTAAATGGATCAGAAATTTACAGTACTGAAGAAAAAACTGATCAGTCTAAACTTTGTACAGTGTTAAATTCCTTCAGGGTTCTCTGATGGACACTTCTCTGGTGAGAAGTTTCCAGGAGCAAATGAGTCCAGTAAGGTGGTTTTATGAAAAGCTTTAAAGTGAGGCTTTTATATGAATGAATGGCTGGAAAACCAGGTGGGGTGGAGCAGCTGGTTCTGTACCTGAGCAGAGGCCAGTGGGACAGAAAAGGGTCAGGAGCTGCATCAGGTGATTGTCCAAGGAGGCAGCAACTGCAGAGTCTGCAAAACAGAGCAAATAAAGGATTGTTCAGCAATAGCTCCTCCCATCTAAGAAGTGGATGAATAAAATGTTGTACAAAGGATTTCACAGTCATAATGTACATCGTGGGAGTAACTTGGAGAATTCTCAGGTGTTCCCAGAATTTCTCTGTGTGCTGTACATCCCTGGCTTAAAGGAAGTGATTTTATGAAGAATTGTGATTTCTAAAAGCCTGCTGTGCCTTTTAAGAGTTGTAAATGTTGTTTATCTATCTGAGTTGGTGATTGGAATTAGTTTGTGTTCTCTTTTCCCAGATTTAGTCCATCTAACCTGTCCATCAACTAAAACTGCAAGGGAAGATTTAGAGCCTGTTGTACAGAAGTTATTCAATCTAACTACAGAAAAAGGTAAAAATAAATAAATGAGGTATTATGATACTATCTTTCATAAATACAATTTACTGAAGTAGCTGTAACTGACTTCTTCAGCTGTGGTTTAGCTTCAGTATCCAAGGACATGACCATAAGTGTCTGGGACCTTTGTATTTTTCACACTTTCTTTTTTCCATGGAGCATATTTGCTGTTCAGCACATCCTTGAAAGGTGCAGTAGTGAAATGAAATATTTGTGAAATTGTAGAACCCAGCTTCTTGGGTTGTTCTTGCCTCTTATTCACAGGCTGTTGCTCAGCCTCTTGTCTTCAAGTGTTTCCTTGTTTGCTATTTGAATTGAAGTTTTCTGGATTCTGCTGTAAGAATCATAAAGTTGTTCTGTATTGTTATCACAAAAATAGATTTCCAGTAATGAACTCCTTGGCCTTAAGTTCAAGGAAATCTTGGCTACTTTTTTGAACTTTGGCCTTGAAATGGACAATTCCACACCCCAGAGGAAAGCAGCTGCTGATGGAGCAGAAGGAAATTGTTCCTGAAATACCTGGGCTAATTCCACACAAGTTTTTGAAATTGAATCCTGAGATCTTGACTGGAACCATATTTGTGGTAGATGCTCACAGAGTAGGTGATGTGCATGTGGGAGATGCTGCTGTGTTCTAACCCTGGCAAAAGCAGTTTAAATACAGTGTGGCCGTGCTGCAAGGCAATAAATCACACTTCTGAGAGAAAACAATGCTCAGCTCCCAGTGACAGGGGTTTTGTTGGTATAAATGCAAGTTACTAAATGTGTGAGTACTTCATAATACTCATAATTTGTTTGTTTGTAATATTTAGAAAACAACTTGAAATTGTAAGCAGAAAACTTTATTAGACTGGAGAGTTGCAAACATTTCTCATTTGTAGATGTGTTACCTTAAAGCCTGCTAATTTTCACCTTTTAATATTTCACTTCCATCTTCAATTTTCAAGACAGTGCCATGTGTTTCAAAGACCTGGTGAAGAGAAGATCAGCTTGGTGTCTTCTAATCATTTGGGGAGGGGTAGCATTAATCTTCATGTTTAAAGTGATCCAGTTTTGAAATGATAGATTGTTTAGAAGCTGACTGAAATTCCTCTGTAGGAACTCTGTGATCATAGGGGTCCTCAGGTGCACTGAGGCACTGAGGAGCCAGTTTTCCCTGACACATAGGCCTTTTTATCATCAGGATGAGGTAGTGGTCGTATTTTAATTAAAATGTCAGAACAAATACTGTTGGAGTTATTGAAAATGAATCACCAGATAAAGTGAGCACTGGGCCATGGCAGGTCAAAGAGGCAAAGTCACCTGGAGAAGAGGACTCCATTCATTTTCCTGCCTAAATGAGGAAGAAGTAACTTTTATGAGCAATGTGAACTTTTAAATATATTAAAGAGCATCTTGCCCTGTATTAAGGCTCAGACTTTCACAGGCTGATGAATTTAATTTATATTTCAAACTGTTCAGTATGGGTAGCACCTATTTTTTTTAACTATTTGACAGTTATAAAAAGATGCTGAAGGAATAGCATAGATTTATCTCTTTTTTTGTAATTCAGCTGTTTTAAAATACTGTTTTGAATGCCATAGTTATCAAGAAGTTTCTTCCTTGGAAAGAAGTAAATCTCACAAGGTCTTTTACAAGCTTCATTTACTTTAGAGGAGGTAAAATACAAAAAATTGGACAGCAAATATTCCAAACAAATAGTATCTATTAAGCTCAGATTCTGTGTTGTGTGTTCCTCCATTGCACTGTGCAGTTAAAAAGTGACCTTCATCTTTCCAGAGGTTTTTCTGCTTGTGTGCAGAGGGATCACAGGAATGTGCAAAGTACAGCAGGGAGGGACAGAGTATGAGCAAGGAAGTGGAGTTTGTGATAATTCTGTGTTCTTGATGAGTATTGCAGCACAGTACAACCCTCAGTAAGTGGAGATAAATACAAATTAATCATTTATTTTCATTTAGCAGCACTGCCACACTTAGAGATTCTATGTACAAAGATAAAGTATGAAAGGAGGGGAAGAAATGACACATCAGAAATATCTGTGCACAGGGAATGCAATGCCTGTGAGCTGGCAGAGCCCAGGGAGGACTTGCTGTCTGTCATGTGCTCAGGAGATAATGTGAGAGGTGTTAAATTTAAACCAGGCTTCTTGATAGGGTGCTGGTAGTGATAACTGCTGCTGGTGTGGTGGAGGGTGTGCAGAGAGCAGAGTTTGCATAGCTGTGCTTGGAAAGGAGAAGGGAAGAAAGATGAAGGAGAATCTCAGAAAGTTAAATAGTTGGCTTTTTGAAGAACAAAAATACTTTATTACATTAATTCCATGGTAAAAATGTGATTTCCAGTGTGCTAGATTACATATTTACCTTATCACACAACAACACTGATTACTGCAGACACTCATTTTCCTTTTCAGAGACTGAAAATGAAGAACTGGAGAAACCCAGAGTCCTCTGGGCAGTCTACTTCAACATGAGAGATTCTTCAGGAGTTGAGAAGAGTTCCTATGCTGGCTTGCCCTCCAATGTTTATGTCTGCTCTGGGCCAGACTCTGCTTTAGGAAATGACTGTGCTGTCAAACAGGTTGGGCAGAGCAGATTTTGGTTGCAGAATTTTAATTCTAAAGAAATAAGTCCAATACCATCTGGGTTATTCTGCTATACAAAAATATACATGATAACTCTGCAAAATTATAAAACTAGGCAGGTGGAGATATCAGGAAATAGTCACAATCTTTCACCTGGAAGGTAAAGGAGGAGGTACATTACAAATCAAAGCCAGAAAATCCTGTCTACAGTTCAAGTTGGAAGGATCACCAAAGAAGTTTAATACTTGCAGGACATATTCCCAAAACAGAAACTTACTGGGGAAAAACCCAGCACAATTCCTAATGTGGTAGATCAGGCCTCCTGCCTCAGTTTTCTTTTTGCCTTGGTACCACTGTATTACAGAGTTTTCCTTTCAGAGATCCCCTGGATAAGAAGGTACAAATTCCTGGGCAGAGCTGCCCCAGCAGCCCCTGTGGTGTCGGGGCACTGTCAGACAGGAGAACACTTCACAGCTTGCGAGGATTAAGTGTCACTAGGCTTTTTTAAAGCTGTGTTTTTAATAGCCATGTTCAGACAATGTGCATGCCATCTTCTAGCCAGTTGCAGGATTTTTTATGACTGAGTCATAAACCTCTTAAAAATAAGGTTTTGAAGTGGAAAGGCTGACATAGCCTGAACTGCAGGGTCAGAACAGTGTCATTAAGGGCTAATAGTATCCTTCATTTTGCTTTACAAGGCAATAATTTGCCTCTCAGAGGGATAAAGACCTGTAAAGACAAAAAAAATAATGCAAGACAATTATTATGGTAGCAGTTTTAAATTGTAAATGAGTTCCTTTCTAAATTTGATTTTCTTAAACTGTTGTTTAAAACGGGGCATGTTAAAAGTGAATTAAATACACTTAAAACTTATTTCTAATTTTCACATTTCTAGCATTCAAGTTTGTCTTCCCTTAAGAGGTTTTCTTATCAGTGAACAATGATGGGATAGATCAGGCCCTGTTTAAGTGTTCTTGGTGCTGTAGTTCAGCCTTTATGTTCAATCTGTTGGCCATCAGTGAGAGAGATGCTGAGCAGATCTCTGAGGAGGAACCATCAAGAGGATGGAGGAACTTAAATCACTGCCTTTTACACAAAAACAGGGAGAGGCTGCATTTTTTTTTTTTTTTTTGCCTGACTTAAATTTTGAAACAAATGGTCACAAACAAAGTTAAAGAGGAAAATATTTCAGTGTAGACATGTTTATAATTTGAAGTGGTGTGTGAGAGCAAAGTGAAGAGTAGGCTGAAGGTGAAGCAGGAGTCACACCATGCAGGGACTTTGCAGAGAAGTGGAGGAGGGAAATAGCTCTAAGTTGGTGTGTCTTCCACTCCCAAATCAGCCTCCCAGGAATGGGATGGGAATCTCCAGACAGGAGATATTTGCAAACTCATGGATCAGAACAGCTTAAAAAAACCCAGTGTGTGTATTAGTCCTGAAGATAGCTTGGAAAATTATATCTGATTTCTCTAATCATTTTGGGATTAGTGTTTTAGTGATACTTGCTGTGATTTATTTCTTCATTACCATCAGTATTACTGAATGCTGTTTGTCATGCTGTGTGATTGCACTGCTGATACATTATTGGCAAGGCAGGACTACAGCTCTTAGAGAAAACTCTCCATCTACACCTCATTTACAAATTACTGCCCTCTTGTTTTATTGCAATTTGGTGTTCAGTTCCTGGTGTGATACTGAGTTAATGCTGATGGTTGCATTTCCTTGCCCTGGGGACAGGCTAAATGAAATGAAGATGCCATTTATGTTCTTTTCAAACTCCCTATGTGTGGATCTAGTAAAGCATCTGGCTTCCAGTTTTCTGTTTTCACTGCTGCAACCTGACATGAATTATTAGGAGCTAAAGTAATATATTCCCTGACATATTTCAGACTTCTGAGGCATCTTCAGGGTCAGGAGAGGATGTACTAAAACTGTCAGGCCAATATTTGTCCTTTAACCTGTTTATTTCCTATATCTGGAAGGACTTCAGAGTTAATCAGGTGTTGGTACTTTGGTCGTGGTCCCTGTAAAAGTTGCTGTGAAAGTCCACAGAGTTTATCCACAAATTGGGATGCAGTAAAACAGGAACAGAATTTAGTTTTATTCAGTTCCAACTTACTGGAGTTGCTGTGCAAGGGCTTTACATGCCTGTGTCTTAATGCTGGGTTCAACTGGACACACATTTCTCCGCTGATACTATGAAATATTGAAGGAACTACAATATTGTCTACCTTAATTACTTAAATATCAAAGTGTTACAGTGAAAGAGTTGTTAAATTATTATTGTTTATTCTATATTTCTCCAGCTGGATAAGGTTAACTTAAAAACTTTGGAGACCTGAAAGTGCTCAATACCATTAAATTGTTCAGTTGTAATCAGTGTCATATGTCCTACATAACATTCTTCCCATGTTGTTCCCATGAGAATTTCTTCCCATGTTCGACATTGTAATTGTTTGACCATTTTTGGAGTGGATATTTGCTGACTGATTGGACTGAATAATGGTTGAGAACTGCATAGGAAATGTTTGTCTGCTCTCATTTGTCATATATTTAATTCAAAATACAACATCTTCCCTCAGTATTCTATTAAATACAATAATAGTTGAAATGTATTTTTGGAGTAGCAAGGACAAATGCAAAATTGAAATTAGAAGTTTTTCTTTTGCCTTCAAAAAGTTAAACCCCAGCTTTTTAGGATGTTGTACCCCCTTGCTCCCCAGACTTACTAGGCAAGGCTTTCAAATGACAAAACAATGGTTTTGAAGTAGAGAAAAAAATTGTCCATTTTTTCCTGTATTAATATAAAAACTTAGAAACAGTTCTGCGTGAGTATGGAGGAGTATAATATAGGAAGGAGAATGAAAAATGAAATTGAACTGAGTAGACAGGGTCATTTAAGCAGTTAATATTGGAGTCCTGCTGATGGAAACCCAGAGCTGCTGGGAGTGGAGTTCATCCAGAGAGCTCTTGGGTGCAAGCTCAGGGCTGGATCCATCTGCAGACAATTCCCTCCTGTCCAGGATCCCTCGTGGGGAATGTGCCTTTGCAGGTGGCACTAAGTGAGCCTGGCAGGGCAGGCCTGGAGCAGGGTCAGGGTTAAATGCATTCCTGCAGTCCTGGTGTGGGAGCTGTCAGCACAGGCTGCCTTTGGGATGGGTCACTGAGCAGACAAGTGCCAAGGGAATATTCCTCTGCCTTCTTAGAATCCCAGCCCACACCCATGATCTGCTTGTTGGCAGCTTAAGGGCTTGGAAAAGGAAGCCTTGATGGAAATGTGGAGGGCATGTGGGTTCAGTAAATAAATTCTATCATCTCAGGCTTTTTTATTTTGAATTTATAAGATAATCTTATAGATTGGTTATTTGTATAAGTACATGTAAAAGTTTTTAACACTAGTTAATAGAGCTTCTTGCATTCTTGTGGGGTTTTAAAGGATCTTTGGCATCCTTTGTATAAAATGTCTGGTTCTCTGGAATCCTAAGGTTGTATTCCCTTGATTCTTTTCTCTCCCAGATTTTGTAGTTCTATTGTCCATGTTGTAATAACAACCACACTGGTGTTCCAAGAACTTGTTTCTTTTTAATATCCTCCATTGTAGTGGCCAAAAAACTTGTGCTTATTTAATTTCTAAACCTTGATGGCATGAAGAGCGAGTGCCATTGTAAATTAAGTCATTGAACTAGATCTGTCCTTTTTATCTAAAATACAGTTATTTTCACACATACAGGTCTGTGTGAGCACAGGTCTGTGCGTGTGATACCTTGGAATTATAGATAGGAGTTTGAAATAAACCACAAATGTTTTGGGATGTATTTTCAGTGCTAGTATTCCATTGCATAAGAGTAGTTCTCCATCGGGCTATGTTTAAGCTGTTCAGAAAAGGAGAGATAGATTTAAAAATTGCAGAAAATTTTCTAAGAAGGAAACCCATCTAGTCATGATACGGATTGTACATCTGTACAGTTCCCTAGGTTTCCTTATAAAATGGATCCCTCTCTCTGGAAGAAGCCAAATTCTTACCCATGCTTTGCCTTGGACTGCAGCTAGGAATAGTTTTATAGTGCAAAAGATCAGTTTGCTTCCAGAAAAATCCTCTTTCTTGTTCTCAATGCAGCACAGAATGACCAGCATTTTTTACAAAGCCCCATGCTGTGACTTCCTAGTAGAACAATGTAAAGAGATAAATTGCTTTTTCTCTTTCGAGGCCTGCAAGAAGGAATGGATTTCCCATGTGTTTACAATACTGTCAAAGTACTAAATCACTATTGATTTGAAAGAACTCAGGTTAATCTTAAATATCTATAAAATATTGCCTCAGGCTGTTACATTTCAAGGTAAAGTTTATGTTATTCTTCTTTTTCCTGAATAGGCTGAGACTATTTTCCGAGAAATGTTTCCAACAGAGGAGTTTTGCCCCCCACCACCGAATCCAGAAGATATTATTTATGATGAAGATGAGATTGAGCCAGAAGAGTCTGGATTTAATAATTCACCAGAGACAAAGCCTGAAACCTCAGCTGAGGAGAGCAGTAGTGAAGGTGGTGCTGCTATTGCAAAGGAAGAATGAATGAATGAATGAATGAATGAATGAATGAATGAATGAATGAATGAATGAACAGTGTTCTCTTAGGAGAAGAGGAGGTGGACCCAAACTAGGACATAAGGGAGGAAGGGTAAGAAAAAGACGTTTTAAACCCCCAGAGATGTGTTATTTGCCATTGCCTTACTTTCCTTAGCTTGGATCATCTTTTTAAAGTCATTTTATTGATAGCTGAGACACTTCTAAACAGTCATAGGCCCACCAGATCCAGTGGGGTTTGTAGCTAAACAAAAAATTACAGAATAAAGCATCTGAATTGAAAGTGCTAAAATAGGATTCGTGATTTATTGAGATGATTTGGTTTTGTTTTACATCTTGGAAAGAATCCTCCATCTTTTAAAGAGGAAGTCAAAACTAAGCAAAAGAAAAAAGTGCAAGTTTGTTTACCAGTCAGAAAATGATTTCTACTAAAAATCCTTGGATCTCTGCTAATTAAACAGCTGAAGGTGAGGCTCACCATCTATCCTTCACAGTGCTCTTACGAATGGAATTTACAGGCAATAATATTGACAGTTCTGCAGTGGCTTTATTGTATGGTTTTGAAATTGATGCCATAATCAAGTAGGAAATGCAATCCAGAAGATGTTCCTCACATGGAACTATTTTACATTCAGGTTTTTTAGTAAGACCTAACAGATGACACATTTTCTCTAGTGACTTCATTTACTGGAGTTAGGAAAATGGCAGAATTTAAACTTAATGCCAGATTTCCCAGCAAAATTCAGTCATAAATGGAGCATTCCTGTTATTAGTCTCCCTAGATTTGTTGCACTCTTTGGGCCTTTAGTAAGCCAATAGTTACTTTTTGAAGTTCAGGGTCTGAGAAGTTTAAATGGCTATCAGCTGCGGGGGTTTGTGGTGGAGAGAAGGTTCAACTGATAATTCCAAAGGTTTGTATTAATCCCAGTTAATAGATTAAAATTAGTGTGATAGCTATAAACTATGCATTTTGTAATGATAAACCATGAAGCATTTATACAATAACATTTATTGAACTATTTATAAACCTAGTTTGTATGAAAAGAACTACAAAATAAGAAAGCTGTTGTAAATGACCATGTTAAACTTGCACTTATTCTGAACCATGCTTGAATCAGATATGAAAAGCATTTCTCATGTACTTAAAGATTTAATTTAAAATGCACACCCAGTAGATCAGTAGTATATCTAGAGTTGATGAGCTGAGGTTTAAACTTCTTCATGAAGGTAGAGCCAGTTCCAGGAGTGCTTAAATACTGTAAGTAAATAAAAAATGCCATTGAGTCCTGAACGTTGAGCTCTGCCTGGCCGTGCCACAGCCAGGTTTCTGTACAGTCCCGTGGTGCCTGTGCCTGCCCTGAGCCTGGCTCCAGGCCAGAAAGGGGAATTTATTTATTTTTTTACAGCATAACTGATACTGTTCTCTTTGTCCTGCATCGTGCCCACTGTCCAGTTTGCATTTCAGGGTTAGTGTTTGCACCCTTTGTTGGATAGGTACTGGTATGTGTGTGTCTGTGTGCATAATCCAGAGTCCTCAAAAAACACGAGGCTGGAATGTTCCCAGTGTTCAACAGCTGTAACCTCTGGATGCTTGTGATTGAGCAGTTATTTATATATATAAATATCTATATTAATAAGCAGGCTGCCTCTTCATTTAGCTGTAATTTCTCTGTGTATTGGGAAGCATGAGTGTGTGATTTCATTTAACATCTGCAGATCTGTTAAAGAGCTAAGTGGAGGGACCTATCCCTGTCTGTCTCAAAAACAGGGATCATAGTTGAATCTCTCATCTGTGTTTACAAGGAAATCTCTTGATGAAAATTAAAGGTTTGCTTGCAAGTGCATGGTCTTGTGTTTTCTTTCAACTTTTTTTCAAAGAAAAACAGTTCACTTTTAGCTGGGGTTTCCTGGGAATTCTCTTGGATGCTTTCAGCACGAGGACACCTGTAATTGCCAGTATGGGTTACTGTGTTGTCAGGTTTATATCAATTCATGTCTGAGTGCTCTGTGTCCACGTGAAGCCAGGTTTGGAAATAGCTCAGATTTGATTTGAGACCTGATGGAATGATGTACACGTTGGAGCTGTGACTTCACACTACATTGATTGCTTAAAAACTGTTTTCATGTCTCTTTCATAGGGTGAATGGAAACATTAAATGTTTTTCCTATGGTACTTGAGTACCCAATAGCTCACTTGCAGGAGCAGTAGATCAGACTGTTGATGCTGGTATTTTACAGAAATCATGCTCTGAGCTGCATTTTGTTCTTTCTTTAAATGATGTAAGCATGCAAAGTGAGGGTTAGGCTTATTTGAAGTCGTTTTTAAGGCTTGTCATACAGGATGTATTCAAAAGATAACATGACTTTTTAAAAACTGGCAATTTATCTGTAGGATTATTAATAAATCAAGTTAAAGAAAGATAAGGTTAATTGAATTTTTAAACAAGTAGCTGTATTATCCTTCAAGCACCTTGGAGCTCATACAATATTCACACCTTTTTTTTCCTAAGGAGTGCTTTGATATGTTTGAATTCCTTTTTTAATGAGTACTTTCTTTTTAAGTTGGTTAATTGGATTAACCCTTCATAGTCAAAGAGTTCATTTTATGCCATTTTCCCTTATGTGGCATTGCCTGGGCTGTAGGACTGCAGGTGGTTACTGCTCCTTTGGAGGCATTTTCAGCCAGAGAGCTGCTTCGTCTGCTTTTCTGCTGATGATGATGCTTAGGGCCATTTGACAGGTAATCATTAGAACTTGGATCCTTGCAGACTATGGGGTCTTTTCTCCCATCATTGCAGGGGAATTTATGTGGGCAACTCCTATTAATGTTAATGGGACTTGCATGTGTAAATCCTCCTTGCATCAATGGGAAAATTGACCCCTGAAACAAAATATCTGCCTGTTGGACTTGCTGATTCAGAAACATCCAGGCACTGCCAGCTCCCGTGTGGAAATGTGCTGGGGCATGTGCTGTTTCACTGGAATGCTCTGGGGCAATTTTCAGGATTTTCTCTTTTACATTGTATTTTATATTTTCCATAGACTGAACCTTGTCAGAGTTGCCTCAGTGATTCTCTTTGTGTAGCTGGGAAATGCAATTTTCCATTCCATACTGAGCAGGTTACACAGCTCCTCGGATTGGATCTCATTTTATTTTAGCCCCCTCTCTCTCCCCTCTAAATCTTTTTGCTTCAGCAGTGTGAGTTGCAACAGCTTAATTTCAAGAATAATTTGCTAGTGATGTATTGATTAATGACAAGTCAGAAGTATTAATGTACTGTTTTCACACAATAAGAGACTGGGTCACTTACAATCCATAATCTCTTCTGGAAAAAGGATGAAATTAATTTCCTCAACACTCATATTTGTGCTTCAATACCTTGGCAGTACAAATGAGAATGTATTTTATCTGTGGATAAGTTTATTCATGCTGTATTGTGTGTGGTGTCATTCACACAGTTATTTATATAGGTATTTTATATAATCTTTGCAGTGCATTTTTGGGTTTTACTTATCTGGTGATTTTATATTAGAAGCAAGTCATCCCTTGGGTGTAGAAAGTCTGGAGTGGAACTACACCTACCCTAAACTGCTCCAGAGATCCCTCCTGGCTTTTCTGCCTCAGTGAGTGCTCTCTTCAGCCATTAATTATCAATAAGCTCTGCAGGTTCTGGTGGGTTGTTTTCTGTTCATGTTCTTTTTTAATTATTTCTGAGGATTTTGTGCCTGCCATTAATGCAGTTGCTGGTTTTCCAGCAAGGAGAGCAATTTGCTGAGATCACATCATGACACAGTTGATCTGTGTGTGTGTCTACAATTCCTAACAATTTTTCTCCAATGGGTATATATATGAGTATTGTATGACAAAATTATTAATTTATGAAAGTTTATCACTTAAACCTTTGCTGAAAATAACTACTATAGAACATCCAAAAGTTAGAATTGCCTGTGTTGCCAGAATTGTCAAAAATATGTGGGAGAGTTGTGGTGGCAGAGCAGTTGCTGCATTCCTTGGGTAAACAATAATGCCAAGTACCTTGATAAGATGGAGAAGTGATTGTGACACTGGAAGTTCCAGGTACTGATATAAAACATTCATTTATTGCATCCCAATTTAATAGTAAGCTTGCTGCAATGATCAGATGGAAATCTTAGCTTCAGTGTGTGATTTCAAGAACTTTAATGGGATCAAAAGTTGCCATAGAAGGATTCTTTGAGCTGCAGAGGTGAGTGGTAGGAATGTGGAGTTCATGTTGTCAGCCTCATCTCCAGAAACAAAACAACTCGTGGTGGAAATAGAGCTTATTAGCAATTCCACCATTATGTTTATTTACAGGCTGCCAGTTCCTGTTTGTAAGAGTGAATGGTTCTTCAAAATCTGGCTGGGGAGCCCAGCAAGAATGTTGTAAATCTCACTGACATCTGAGATTCAGAAAGTTGACAGCGAAGTATCAGGAAGATGCAGTTGTTGACTGCATGGGAGTTCTGATCAGAGGGGACTTTAATAGAAAATACTCTTCCTGTCACAATTCAACAGACAATTTATTTTACACTACTTGCATACACTGGCAAAAGAGATGGAAAGTATCAACCTGAGTGTATATCAGACCCAGATGGATTTGACTAAGCAATTCAGGGAGTCTCAGAACACCCACAATTTTAGATGGAGATTTTCAGGATCTCATACTTCCTTCTGAAGTGCCACCCCATAATTCATTGTATGTTTGGGCCTCTGGAGAAGGCCTTGGTGCTGTTCCTGCATTCTGTAGGGTTGAGGCTCAGGAGGTGAGGCAGGCCAAGCCTGTGGACGCCCTGAATCAGCACAGGCTGCTGTGACAGCAGCTGGTGTCAAACAAATGCACCTTTGGCCTTGAGAGGTGCTTTTGTGCTGCTCCAGCTTCAGGAAGCTGCTCTCATAAGTTCTTTTTGGGGAGAGCATGAAGCTGCTCTGGGAAATGCTCTGTGGGGAGCAGTTGTTGGCTGGATCCTGGAGCTGAGGTCAGTAATAAAACATCTGGGTGATGCTGCACCAGGCTGCAGCTCACCAGCACCTCACAACCAGGTCACAAACCACAAAAGCAGTGTGGGTAATTGTACCTGAGCTGGATGTCTACAGTGAGGAATAAGTTTTTAATCACTGGAAATTTGAGTCTGAGAAAGGATACAAGAGTCATCTCTGAAAAACCAAAATTTTTATAATCCCAGATCCAAACCCTCCTGGACTGTTTTAGACTCTGTGTGCATAAGAAACTCAGTAAAAGCTAATGTGGAATTCTACATCTATTCTGCCTCAAACCCAGCATATTTCTGGAGCTCACCCAAGGGAAAGCCATTTAATCATGACGAGAGACCAGCTGTCAGCCCAGTGCACCAAACAGCTCCCTGCTCTGGGAACTTCTCCCTGGCATGAAAGTCCCTGCAAGTCATGGTGGATTCCTTTGTTGGGAATAAATTACCCAGTGAATTCACCCTTTTTTTTCTTGTGCAAAAATCGGTGTAAGCCCCAGCTAAGTGAATCATTTTTAGATTGCACATTATCCAGGGAGAATCCACTATGGGATTCTTACAGCAGTTTGTTAGCTTAAGTCATGGGGTATTTCCCTGCTCCATATTTGGATGCTGAAATAATACACAATAATGAATACACCATTTAAAAAAAATCACATCAGACATTTTTAAGAATGAAAAAATGGCTTTATGAAAAATATTTTAAAAATCTAATTTTAAGGAAGCTGCTGTAAAATAAAATAAAAAAGCCACCCTCTTATTTTGGTGACATTTGTACATGATGTGTTTTCTTTCCATGAAAGTTTTAAGCCAGGAAACATTTGATTCCTTGCCAGACTCTGTCTGATTCCAAAGTGAAAATATGAGCATGGTAAAAGCCAGCACCCTCTCAGTTGCCTTGTGAGGATATTCCTGTCTGCTGAGGGAGCACTTGGCACACACAGGTCTGGAAATGTGCACAAGTGTCATGAGGGGGGGCAGAGCAGGGCTCACGTGGGGAATAACAACACCAGTGGATTAAGGATCCACTTGGGACTCTAAAAAAAATGAGTTTTTTTTTTTTTGGCTGTGGCACTGCTTTCCTCAGTGAACGTGGTTGAGTCATTTCCCTTTAATGCTGTAGTAAAAAGGTGTCAAATAGTGACAGGTATTTCCTGAAGCCTTTTAGGAGGTCAGTGAAATATAAAAGTAAATGTACTAGAGAAAGAAAATGAACAGTGGTGATGATAACTGTGAAAATGGATAGCAGGAATGTTTGAGTAGAGGGGCAGATGATCTGAGGAACAAATCCATGTGACTGCTGTAACTGCCTGGGATAGCAGATGTTTTGGTATTCAGGTCCCTCCTCCATCCCTGACATTTCCCATGTTTCTCAAGTGAGGTTTCACCAATCAGCACAAACTCTTTGTTTACTGCTTAATAAAAATAACCAAATTATCCTTATTTTATTAAATCTTTTTTTGATTATGCATATTTTGCTGGCAGATTGTAAGGCATATTGCTTCATTGTTTAATTAGGACTTAATGCTAATGTCATTAACATTCTATTTGATAATTCAGTAGGTTGCCTATTTATAGACATAATGAAAGTCATAACTTTTGTAGTGAAGTGCTTCTGACTGTGCTATTAAATTAAAAATAAACTTACTCTAACCTGACATTAGCTTTCAGTTCCATTGTCCCTGGTCCAGTGAGTCTGAAAAATGCTGCTGCATGCAGTAAACATGGGATTTTTTAATTATTATATTTATTTTTGGTTGAGTCTAAGTCATGCTTTCCTTTGAGGGGAAAAAAAAATAAATAGACCAAACTAAGCAAGAATCTCAGAAAACTGATCTGAAGTTTGAAATATTGTCCTTGAAGACAGTTGGGATTTGGAACACTGAATTTAAGTAACTGGAATCTTGCTCAAATTTTATTCACTGCTTCTGAATCAAGTAATTGGACAGCACTTCACCTCTCAGTTTCTTGCCACAAACATGGATGTGTGCTTTATTTGAGGTTATAAAGTGCAAAATAACTGCTGGGTTTTGTACTCCACATAATCCCTTTAGCAGGGATAATGAATTCTATGCATTTCTTTCTTTATGGCATTTCCCTAAGCATTTGTAAAATATTATTTGCATAAATTATTTTTTCTAGGGAGATGTTCAAATAAAAGCAGTGAGTTGGATACCTGTCACTAGACTCATTAAGCACAGCCCTGTTTTGGATATTTCACTGTTGTCCTTAACTTGTAAATGCAGTTTATATTCAGTGACCAGATCAAGCACATTCTTCTTTTAATTCACCTTTTTGCAGCTTGAATTCTGTATATTTGTAGGGCTCATTTTGTAAAATTTGTAACATGTCCCAGTTTAATTAAAAGGGTCTTTTTATTGTGTGCTTTGCACTCTTTAATCTTTGAGTCAAGGAGGTTTCATGGTGCCAGGCCAAGAATAATACTGGAGTGATAAGTGGGAAATAAAGAGAAAGCAAAGAGAAATGTAAATCCTGCTGGTGCCCCCTCCTTCATGTGCACACGGGGAGTGCTGGGTGGGGGGAGCCAAATCTGAGAGGTGCTGAAACAATTCCTGAATCTGAGAGGTGCTGAAATACTTCCTAAATCTGAGAAGTGCTGAAGCAATTCCTGAATTTGAGAGGTGCTGAAACAATTCCTGAATCTGAGAGGTGCTGAAACAATTCCTGAATTTGAGAGGTGCTGAAACAATTCCTGAATTTGAGAGGTGCTGAAGCAATTCCTGAATTTGAGAGGTGCTGAAGCAATTCCTGAATTTGAGAGGCGCTGAAGCAATTCCTGAATCTGAGAGGTGCTGAAGCAATTCCTGAATTTGAGAGGTGCTGAAGCAATTCCTGAATTTGAGAGGTGCTGAAGCAATTCCTGAATTTGAGAGGTGCTGAAGCAATTCCTGAATTTGAGAGGCGCTGAAGCAATTCCTGAATCTGAGAGGTGCTGAAGCAATTCCTGAATTTGAGAGGTTCCTGCTGGAAGCTTTGCAGTTGTGATGGGAAGTTCCCTCTGGGCACTGCTGGGGCAGGGGCTGTTGGCACAGCCCAGCACTGCCCAGCTCATCCCCCCTGGCACAGCTGAAGGCAGCTCTGGTGGGAGCTGCACAGTTCTGAGCAGTTCTGGGGTGAGTCTGGAGCCCCTGCTGGGCACTTCTGTCCTCTCCTCTCCTCCTCGGGCATTTTGCAGGGAAGACCAACACTAAAGGTGAGGACCTTGCTGTCTGTCCTTTCTGCTGGGCTCTCCAGGGAGGCTCCTTCCCTGCTGGGGGCTCTGGTGGCTTCACACTGCACAGCTTCAACCTCTTCCTCCTGACACCAACAGACACTGCTCTTAAAAAGCCACTTGGAAAGGTTTATAAATGATTATTGGAATTTTTGGATTATTGGAATTTTTGGATGAATTCATTCTCTTTCACAGAATTGAATTACAGCATCTTATCTGTTGCTACTGTATTAATGAAATGTCTGAAGCCAGCCTTAAAGCACAGTGCCTTTGTGGAGAGACTAAGCAGGAAGGATTTTTCCAAGCTGCATGTTTTTCTGAGTAATGTTGCATACAGACTGGAGATTGCTTCTTCTATTGAATTGCATAATGAAAAATCAATCAGTTTAATGGTTGACAAACTTTGACATTCAAATAAAAATGTTGCTGGTATTTTCATAAAGACCTGTAGGCATGACTAGATTCAGCAACTTTAATTTATGCAATAGTGAATGTCTGCCAAAACATTGTACAAACGACTGTATAATGAGGCAGTAATAACCATGAGGAACGGAAGGAAAGCAAACAGAGGCCAAATCTCTCACTTTTTACAGATTATAGAATTTCACAAAGCCTTTCAATGTAAAATATGTTCCTATGGCTTCCTTTTCAACACCATGTTCTGTTTTGAAAGCAATTGCTCAAAATCATCAAAACAGATTTATCTGAGGCTGTTGTGTAGCACCAGATGACAGTGTTTAGTTTTTCTGCAGCGTGGTGGTTCTGACTGTTCAGGGATTTTTATTTTCCTTGATTCAGAGGGGAGAGAAATCCCAGTAAGGGAAGAGGACACCTTCATTCCTCACTGATTTTTCCTGGTAGTGAGAGTTTCAGCACAGCACAGGGAGAGCTGAGCTGTGCTGCCTTTAGGCTCTGCCTCCCCTCAGCACCAGGCTGGCCTAAGAAATTCCAGCAGCTTTGCCCAGGCCTTGTCTGGACACAGAATTTCCAGTGTCCCTCAGCCCAAGAGATTCATTCTACATCCATTCCTTCTTCACCTGGCTCTTCCCTTGCCCTGTGCCTGCATCCTCCTTGGAAACTTCCTCTCTTGTGTGAAGAGGTCTCAAACTGTGACATTCAGGAGAACCAAAGATTGAATTAAGAATTGGTGTATTGGAGATGCAGCCTTTGTCTGGAATTTAACACAACTGGAGTAGAATTCTGTTCACCAAAATCGATTCTTTTCCACGCACACCCTTGGGTTCCCAAGCATGGCTGGAGAGGAAGGTGTTGAGGTTTGGCTGGAACAGCTTCTCAGGCTCTTTTATTGTCTTCTGACTGTGTCTCTTTCTGTTTCAGTATTGTCCAATAAATATTATATTAAATAATGTGCCAGGACTTGCACATTATCCCTCCTTAATCTGGCCTTTTCTCAAAGGAAATAACCTTTTTCATGCCAGGAGAGTATTCCCCTTTCTTTCCATGGGATTCATGATAATTATGCTTCTTTGCCACCTTTAACACTCTTCTGATTTTTGGCTCGATATGATGACTGATATTTCTTATCTCTGTTTTATAACTTGCAAAAACAAATTGAAGAAGTTAATTGATTTCCCTGTGGAATAAACAGTGGAGCACTGATTAAAGTATTGTTCCCATTTTATCCTTCCAGCTCGAATTATAGATAAGTTACTCTATACCTTTGATTTTTATAGTAATTTGTGTGGTGAACTGCCAGCATTTCTCTGTCAAGAAGTCTGCAGTATATTTTGTTCAAGAACTTTCCATTCCCAGGGATGTTAATGCCTAGATGGAATCCAGAATGGAATCAAATATTCCCAAGTGTAAAAAGGTTTGGATTGGTTTTTGTTTTGTTTAAATATAACTGCCTGTATTTATTTGTGAGGACAGGATTTCTTTCCCTTTTCAATATGTGAATGAACTCTTAAATTGTGATTTAGGGAAGAGGCTGGTGCAAATTCCTGCTTCTGCCTTTGAAAATTACCCCTAAAACCATTCTGTCAAATGAAGTGATAAACACCAGACAAATCCTGGCTTTTTAGTGGACTCAGAGCTGCTCAGTAGCAGATGTTCTTCTGCAGAAAGTTGGTGGGGAAAGCCTTTTATATCTCATGGTGGATCTCCCAAATGTCTTTTATATCTCATGGTGGATCTCCCAAATGTCTTTTATATCTCATGGTGGATCTCCCAAATGTCTTTTATATCTCATGGTGAATCTCCTAAACTCTCAAGGAACCAACAGCCACAGAACACAAAAATGTCCATCAAAAGTAAACATGGTGCTTTGCATGGTCCTATAATTTACATTAAATACCAAGCACTGAATAAGGAGCTAAGGTAACTCAGAAATAAGCCTGATCCTGCTCATCTACAAAATGAGTCTGTTCCATGGATGTTTTGTAAAATAGGAGTGAACTGAAGCTGCTGCTGCCTTTAAATTTATAAAATGCCCAATGCACCAACAAATAAGCAGTGGGTATTTCAGCTGTTTCAGATAATGGATGAGTTACTGGTTGCTTCTCCTTAGTGCTGGAGTTGTAGGTGGACTCAGTAAGATTTCTGTAATGTCACACAGTGATTAGTTATGTGAAAAATGAGTTGCAGTGGGTTTTTTCCATATCACCATCTTTTTTTGTTCATTGCTCAAATGTCAACTTCATTTTCATATAAAAAACACATCCTAATTGCATTTCCACTCTAATGGGCTCCTAGGTGAGGTTTGCCTGTAAAGAATCACTCAGATTTTACTTTGGCTAAAATTAACATTTTATTTATTTAAAATTCAGAGACCTATGGGGGAAGGACACTAGCCTTAAAATTCTGCCAGGAGATATACAGAACTTAGATTTTTTTTCTAAACACAGCATCAATTTTGGCAAGCCAGCCTAGGCTGCTCTGCAGGTAACGTTGAAGCTGGAGATTCTTAACTAAAGAACCAAGTAATTAAAAATCAAGCCACAAAACTTTCTCACTTCTCCTGACTAAAGCATCCTTCCCCAGCAATAGAACTCAAACAGTTTGCTAACCTCCAGCACTTGTGTCAGCAGCAAAATTGAAAGTATTTTTTGTCACCTGCACTGCTGTCAGCAGAAAGAAAAAAAAAGAAAGTAGAGGAACATAATTTCAGCACTAACATAAGTATCAGAATGATTTACCTGTCTGTTCTGCTTCACTTTCATCTCAGCTTTCAGGGCTTCATTCATCAATCTTTTATTTACACACGCATATCTCATTTTTACACAATTCCTCTCTCCCTGACCAGATGGCTGCGTTGGCTGCTCGGGGCTCATCAAAGGCAAGGAGGAAACACACGGATGCCTCGTGGCAGCCAGGGAGGATTGGGGTGACTCTGCTTTGCAGCAGCAATTCTGTAGGTATTCACGTAATGAAAAAGAAAACTTTGACGTTTCAGGAAAACACCACAAAATTCTCAGCCTTTAAAATGCATTGCTGAGTTTTATCGAGCTGAAAATGTTCTCTCTCAGCCAAGGCACCAGGTTTGCTCCATCACACCCAGCCTTTTCAGGGGCAGGGACTTAGCAGGACTAATATAAAACAGAAAGCCGCTCAAAGAAGAAAAGTACATCTTAAATAAAATGAAGAATTATTTTAATTTTAAAAAATTTGTTAATGCTCCTTCAAATATGATAAACAAGTGCTGCAGTAGTTCAATTTATAACTTATAGTGCCCATTTTATCTTCATACAATTCTGGTTTTAGCACGAGTTCAGTGACTTTGTTTCCAATGAGCTTTCCTTGAAATGTGTGCAACTCTTCAGGAGCAAGCTCATTGTAGTCATAAAATGTTTTCAAATCTTCCTCCAACTTTTTACCAAATTGTCCTTGCTTAATTTCCCACAGCCTGTCCTGTCTGCAGTATTTCTAACAATATTTTATTGCATTCTTAGCTTCTTAAGTGCTATTCCCATAAAAGCTCAGCCTATGGAATTTAGCTTTAGTGGAATCCATTCAGTTTTGAAGGTTGCTCAAAATTTTATAGACACAGAGAAATAAATATTAGGACCATGTTGCCATTTTTTACCAGTCTCATTGTTGTAGATTAGGATTAGGATTTTCCAAGTGTGCATTTGGTTTTTTTTACCAGATTCAATTTCTAGTTTTTATTTCATAGTAGGGTTTGTGATAATTATTTATAGGCTGATTAACTTCAGGAATCCCAGGCAAAGAATAGAAAAGGAAAGGTTTGTAGGAATTCCAGTCCTTTTGCCAGTCAGCTTTGCATTATGGATGACAGGAATCATTTGATGAATTTTATCTCATTCTTCAAAATTCATGTTCATAAAGCCATTTGCACAGATGTAATTCTAGGTGCACAACAAATGAGCAGAGGATTAGGAACAGAGCAAAATGTAAAATGGATCTGAGCCCTCCCACAGGAGCCAACAGTGGGAAATACCCTTGGAAAAGCAGCTTTTCTGCCAGGGTGGAAAAGTCTAATGCCTTCCATATTCTTATCAATAATGTAACATAAATATTGCAATACCACTGTGAACATTTGCCACTGACAAGATGATTATGGCTTAATCAGCATTGACAAGGACAGGGCCATTATGCTCAGTAATGCAGCTGGAAATGGGAGCTGAGCCATTATAATGAGCTATGTGTTAATGCTGCTGCAGCCCAGGGAAAAGAGCTCCCAGCCACAGCATGGACACCCTGGCCAGGCAGGGAGGGACTTGGAAAATCACTAAATGACTCAACAGAACCTCCCAGCAAATGCTGTGCAATGGGGGATAAATTTAATAATAATACACAAATTGGGTTGTGCCCTGCTGAGACCAGGGAGGTTTAATTTTTGACTCCACAGTGTTTTCTCTTTAATTCTGGTGTTCAAATTGTAAACAGTGCTGAAGAACTTAGAGGATGTGGAGAAGAGCTTCAAGTGTAAGTCAGGCTAATGAAACACCTGTGCATCTAAAAAAGAACTTAATAGGATTAACTGTTTGCCTACAAATAACTTCATTGGATCAAGGTTTGTTTGCTAAAACCCCTCCAATACAAGCACAGCAAGGACCAGAACCTCCAGCAATGTCAGCATTGAAAACTGTGAGGAAAGCACCCAGGGAAGGCTTTTCTTTCTCAAAAAGTCCTCAAAATTTGAATTTTGAGGTAGAGAAGGTGAGTCCAGACAAGGCAGTAACTGCTTCAGTGTGACTACAATATAGAAATCAGAGTATCTCATTTAAATATTTTGCTCTTAAAATTCAAAATGTGTGGTAATTTTTGGATATTAATGCTGTGATTAGAGACCTGTTTTAATTGGTTCAATTACTGCCAAGTAATAAGAACAACAGAGCCCCCAGAGGGTCCTGGGAGAAGTTGGAGGGGTTGAAGGGAAACTGCCCAAACTGTTTGCTGAGGTGATTTAATCTCTCTCCCAACAACCTATAAACTGGTTTTACTTAGGCTGGGAAGAGCTGATGGACGTAAAAGAGGGCAAGGAACTGAGCAGCACTGAGAGAGATTTGATGTTAAATGAGAACCAGGAGTCACTGAAGTGCAGCTGAACTGAAACACAGCCCTCTCCTCTCCTTGTCCTTCTCTGTGACCACCAAAAGGAGCAAGCTCTGCTGAAACTGGAATGTAGGAGAAATATGCCTTTAGATCATTTATTGGATTTGGATTTTTAGCAGTTTTTATCTACTGCTGACAATGACTTTTGGCTCTGAGGACTACTTTGTAATTTTATACCATTTAATACATATTTCCAGAGGGGAAAAAATTCAAGTGCTGAAATGTTGTCAGACCTGAAGTGGATACATAAAAAATTATGGCTCGGGGCTGAAACTTCGAGAGAAATACAAAGTTCTCTGAATATGAAACAGTGGGGGAATAGAGGCTGCAATTGGCCAGTGTCAGTTATGTCAATTTCCCTTTCAAATTGTCTTGATCTTTTTGGTTGACAAAATAATGCTGGAACCACGGGTGCTTAGTTTGGCCTTTCTGTACAAGCCCTTTTAAAGTTCAAAATTGAAAAAACAAAACCAAAAAAACTAGCAAAGCCAACAAAAACCACAACAACAAAAAGTACCAACTACTGCAGCTCTAGTTCTAGATAATCACAAGATCTGACTGTGACATCTTCACTCCATCTATTTTTTCACATTCTTTCCATGGGAAGAATGTTTAAAAATTATTAAAACTAACACAAAAAAAACCCCAAACAAACAAACAAACAAAAACCCCAAAACAAACAAACAACAACAACAACAACAACAAACCTCAAATTTTTGTAATCTGTGTTGGAGAAATTAATTTTTCGTTCCTACTGCTGCCAGAAGTGGATAGTAGCTGTAATGCACAGGTTTTGGAGTAAAGCTATAGGAATTTGGAACACTTTAAAAGGCTCTTTCTCCCAGCAGAGATGTAACAGCCCATTGCAGATTCCTCCTCCTCCCCTGCAAGCAGAGAACACTGCCATCTGCAGAAAAAAGGGGAGCTGTGTTACACCTGATGGCAGCAAGCTGCTGAAAATTCCAAATTCCTCAGGTGACAAGGGACACATTTCCCAGGGCCAGTGTAATAGGCTTGGGGACAGCAGGGCATCACTTACAGGAGCAGCAGAGCTGTGATTTCCTTGATGGAGTGTCCTCAGCAGGGCAGCTGGGGGCCAGGGATGCTGCATGCTAACAATAACTATCTTTCTCAAGTGCCCTGGAAATGAATACGAGCCCTTGCAGCATAGAAATGAGGAACTTCAATTTCTGCTGAATCATTTTTCTATGTCCTGGAAGAGAATAGCTGTGACAGATGCACTGCAGTGAGAGAACAGGAGCTCCTGGAGTTCCATGCATATCAACAAGTTCCAAAACTGCTAGCCCTCCATCTTTATTATGATATAAAAGCTATCAAACCCCAAATCTCTCCTCTGCCACCTCCCTCCAGCACTTTGGGGTTTAATACGTGGCCTGGTTCCTTGTTTGATGGGGTTTCTGTAGTGCTGCTGTTGGAACAGCTGGTGCTCACTTGGGAACCTCACGACCAGGGCTGATGCCCCATTCTGGGGGCAAACAAAACTCCACCAGCAGGCTGTGACCTGTTCTGTACTTTTTTTTTTTCTTCATAGAGTGTGACCAGAATCACAGACAATTAAGGGAGAAAGCTGTTTCACTCATTTCCAAGACAGACTCAACATAACTTCTGTGAGCAAAATAAACTCATCTGGCTGAGGAAAATCCTTAAAATTCCTGAGAGTGCTTTGGAAGTGCTTGATTTAGTGCTCTTGGTGGGTTGATAACAAGAGAAACAGAGTTTGCATTAACTTCACCCTCACCCTTCTGCTTTTTCTGAGCTGCTGGGCATCTGTTTAGATTTGGATTTTCCAGGGCTGCAAAGGACTTTATGGAACCTTTGCCCCATCAAGCTTCAAACCCCACCCGACTCCTTTGAACAGCCCATTCTTATTGAAAAGCATTTTTCGCTATCTCTGGATGTTTAGAGAGCTCTTTAAACACAAAAGAAATTACGGAAACAACTATTTCTTTTAAGGATTCATTCAGGATTTGGGCCCCTTCTTACAAGTCTGGATATGTATTTTAACTCCACGGCTTTCAACTGGAAGAATTTATTTTCATTTTAATATTGGACACTGTGACCATTGCAGTTAATTGTACAGGGATGGTTCTTGTGTCTGGAGGAATTACTGAAAACCTCTGGGAGAAGACAGAAGATTTCCCACACTTATTAATTCTATAAATTACTGCCAGGGAGGTTCATGAAAACAACTCCAGAGAAAGCCCAAACTGAGCCAGTGGTGATGGTCCAGAACTTTCTGTGGGCTGAGGCCAAGGGTCCCACCACAATTCCACCTGTAATACATTTTGTAATGCTGACTCAGGTTAGAGTCAGGAAAACAAACCTGCCTCTTCCTGCTGTGGTTTACACTGCTGGAGGTTTTCTTCTTCTCCCCTGTCAAGGTGCTGCCCCTCTGGACAAGAACTCCCAGCTTTTCCTCTTCTTGCTCACCAAACAATCAGATTCCTTGGCAGTGCCCACGTCCTTCACTTTCCCTCATCTGTATAGGAAATAAATCAGAAATTTCCAGAAATATCCTGTCCAGGAGATCTGGTAGGAGAAGACAAAAAGGATTTCAGCTGAAATCCCAAGGCCAGTTAGGGATGCAAGGCTGCAGCTCATTTCTGCAGGCAGTTGCCATGACTATGGATGTGCATTGGGTAATTGCAGCACCAATGACTGCTGGCATTTGCACACACATTTATCCAATTAGGATGTGCAATCAAAGTCATTTCATGCACAAATTAGCTGCACAATTGTGCATGCCTCCTGCACATGTAATTGTATGCCTAATTGGTCTGAAAGTCTTGTTCACAATGTGTGTCTTGATTTTTATTGTAATATGACACAAAAAACATTTTCTACATTCATTTGTAGAAATGCAGATTTTGTGTAATGTTAGCATTTAGAAATAACTTCAAGTACTCTTTGCAGATTTCACAAAATAAACATTTTTCTGTCTGTTACCTGTAGGCAATGTGAGCTCACAATCCACAAATTAATGACAGTTGAAAATTTAACTTTATTTTTGTTTTTTGATAATTATAGACTTAATAAATCTTATAAATACTCTATCCTTTGCGTAGAAGTAGGGCCACAAAATTGCACAGTTTTGCTTCTTCTATGCTACATATAAAGAAAAATAATACTATAGTAGGAATCCTTGCGTGGGCACATTGTTAAAATATTGCCATGGTTTTATATAAAAAAATGTATTAAGCAATATATTTAGTTCATATAAACATGAAAGCCCTATAGAAAAAAATCTGGAATCAGGGAAGGCATAATTTCATTTGATGTAATAATTCAGCATCTGGTGATGTGCTTTGTTAAAAGTGAGTTTATTTGGTTTATAACCACAGGTACTGAAATCATGGGGGTTTATTCTTGTTTATAACAAGGAAATCAAAAAAGTAAGAAGGGAGCCCTATTTATCTGCTTTTTCCTGATCTTTTCTGTTCTTTTTCTTCCTCCCAGGGGTGAGCTCTGACCAGGCTGGGTAAGGGAAGCAGCTGCCCCGTGGGCAGGGACCTTTCCCTGTCCCAGGCTGCCCCAAGGGATGGGGAAATGCCAAACCCTCCTGCTCTGCCTCTCTGCCCACAGATGAGCCCCAAACCACTGGGAATTCCCGTGCCAGAGCCTCTTTGCTCCCTTTAGGATGGTGAACAGCTCTCTCTCTCCTGCACTTGCAAAGCAGAGAAACCAAAGCCACAGGCAGGGCTGGGGTTGGGATTTTGGCTCCTCCTGGAGCACATCTGGATTTAAAATGTTCTCACTCTGTAAAGACACTGCTTGCAGCATGCAGATAAATTTTAGTTGCTGACCTTCTGTTGTCACTCACTTTTTAAATGACTTAAAGCAGGAACCCTCCCAGTCATCCAGAGGTGGAGTTTTGCTCATTCGGAGCAGAAAATCCCGGCCAGAGCCGCCCCATCTCTGCTGAGGAGTTTCTCCAAAGGAGTCATCTCCCTCCCGGAAGGTACACAGCAAATCCCATTTCTTTTTGCTTGGTTTTTGAAGTGCTTTGGGGAGTGCCTATGCCAGCAAATCCCAGGCTGCTCACACTGCTACAGCTGAGAGCATTTAAAACCTGCATTTGACCAAATTCTGCATTTTTGTGGCCGCTGGGCAGCAGCAGAACTGGGGCTGGACCAAGTGGACATCTCGGAGCTGGGGCTGTCCTTTGTTATCCTGGATTTATTCCCACTCCAGAGGATTTTTTCAGGAAAGCACCACCAGAGAGAGCTGTTCTCTCACTTTCCCACCAGCGGCCAATCTGACGTCACCCCTGGAAATCAGGTTTTGCACAGGATTTGATGAATTTCTACTCCAGCAGCTCCTGCAGAGCTTTGCACGTTTTGTGTCTGAAAACCAGAGTGTTGTAAATGTCCAGGATATCCAGCATTAGCTCCAGGACTGAATTTGAACGAGTCTACTCAGACATTTGGAGGTTTTATATACATTCAAGGGAAGAAATTCTGCTTCTGTAAATTCAAGTAATCCCACCAAGACTGACTTTAAAACATATATTTTAATGAAAGTCATTTTAGCATGTTTTATGGATTTTGCTTATCTTGAAAAATGTGATCCTTGTGATGATTTTTAAATTTACTTTGGAAGGTCAGGTTAATTTTTAAAACATAATTCCAAATTCTGACATCCTTGCAGCTTCTTAGGGCTGGTTTCTGTGTACTCCTACAAATCAGGATGTCCTGAGCTGCAGTTCCTTGTCCTCTTTATTACTGTCCTGTTCTGCTTCCTTTTTCTTTCATTGTCCCAGCAATCCAGCACATCCTTTCCCTCCACCTTGCCCACACTCTGTTTTCTCTCCAGTCTCTCTGTGTTTTCCTGCACATGGCTTTTCCCTTTTGGACCCTCCTTGTTTCAGGGCTCAGACCCTGCCGTCTGTGCCATTTCCCACCCACCAGGACCTTTGATTTTCTATCTTCTCTCATCTCCACTTCCACATCCAGCTCCCTGTTCCTCTCTGCCCTGCCCTTGCCCTGTTTCCCAAGAGCAGCTTTGCTTTCCTTGCCCCCCAGGGAAGCAGCATCACCTTGGTGGCAGGTGTGCTCTCAGTCCCCACAAAACCACGGGCACAGAGGCAAGGCCCCCTGAGCCAAAGGCTCACAGAAAACCCCTGGCAGTTTGTGAAAAGCCAAATATCCACAGGAGGCTGGTGCTGGAGGTGGCATCGCTGCAGCTGGGACGAGGATTCCCTGTCAGCCAGAGGATGGAAACCAGGTCTGTCACACCAAACACAGGGATCTCTTCCCAGCCACCTCCTAAAGGGCTCTCATCCAGCTCCCAGTAACCTCACTGGGAAAATGGGGGACAATTCCTGCTGCCTTTGCGTGGTTTTGCTCAATAATTGGGTCTTTGAAGCTTTGGGCCTTTGGCTCTCCTCCTGGAGCACCTGGCCCTGCTGAAGGTGTTGGATGGGGCTGTTGTCCTGCAGCCTCTGGATGGCACTCAGGCACATGTCCCCATGGCTCCTGTGACATCCAGGCCTTTGATCAGGCATTTTTCTTTCAATTAACTGGGAATTGTCAGGTTTTCAACAGAAGCGTGAGAAGTGCCCACTGGTGGATGAAAGGTGGAGGGAGCTGTGAGGTGAGTGAGTGCTACCAGGTGATGTAAAATGGGCACCAAATTTGAGACTCAGCAGTAAAACCTGGTCAGTGGCATAGACTTAGGTACCCACAATGAGTGCCATAATGGGATTTTATGGATTATCAAATGATTACCTTTGCTCTACTTACTCAGAAGACAGAAACAAACTCTTTGTTAACCTTGCTTATCCTTTATGCTCTGATTGGTTTATATCCAAATTCCAGTGTGACATTTATTTTCATGTGTCTCTTCTTTCCTGTATGGAATCATAGAATCCCAGGATGGTTTGGGTTGGAAGGGACCTTAAATCCCATCCAGTCCCACCCCTGGCATGGCAGGGACACCTTCCACTGTCCCAGGCTGCTCCAAGACCTGTCCAGCCTGGCCTGGGACACAAAGATATTTAGGACATATTCTTCTATTAATTTGGAGGTGTAAAAGTATGAAAACTGTTGGCATATGGATGCAGTTTATCTCTGTAGATTTATAACAATGTAAAGTCAGCATTTTCCCCAGTCTTCAGTCACATTTTTAATTTATTCATGCTGTGTTGTTCTCAGGATGGGGGTATTGATTAGTGCAGATACCTGAAGCAATGTTCCATCACTTTTCTCAAGGAAAAAAGTTTCAATTAAAGTATCTGCAGCATGGACAGAATAAATTATGCAACTTTTACTTAATTAGTAGTACATATTTATAGACACATTAATAGAAAAATGTCTACTGCTTCCTGGGACTTTTGCATTAACTTTAGTAAAAATCCAGAGTGAGTCATGCCAAGAGTGAATTTTACTGCTTGAGAATGAACATTGCACTATTTGATCTTAAAAACCAGCAGAAAAACGCCCATGATGCTGGTTGCTGACAGGTGAACAAGGGATATTAAATACCAGAAGCATATTTTCATGGAATTTTCATGTTCAGTTATTTAATTTCGGATTGGAGTTACTGTGTCTGTTTGTGTCAAGCCATGTAATTGTATTATACAGATACACGCTCAGACACAATTTTATTTGCATCCAGAAAGAAAATGTCATTAGGGAAAATAATTTCAGATCACCTACTTTTGCATGTCTTGCTGGCACATAAGTGGCATTTGGCTGGTATGGAAAATCTGCTAATGAGCAGAGCAGCATCAAAGTTGGCATTAAAAATCCACCCCCTAGAAGGAGTAGCAAGGCTTAAATGATGGAAACTGAACTGCTGGGGGTTGTCTGGTGTATAGTCAGTGATTTTATTTTTCATTTCTGTGATAGTTTTATGGAATCTAAAAATTGGTTGGTTTCTTAGAGGAAAAGCTATCAGGAACTGATATTTAACTGTGCCTTTCCCTAGTCCCTGATAAATGGGATTATGTGTGACTTTCAGTGCACTTCATTTTAGAAGATTTAGCGAGGACCATGATGTGAAATCACGGAGGAGTGAGCCCATGAACAAATGCTCACTGCCCAGGGGAGGCTTGATCTTACAGCTTCTCAAGGAGAAAACCACCTGGGATTTGTGTGCAGCACCTTGGTATGGTCCTGAAGAACACCAGGACCATAAAATCTCCATGCAATAAGCAGCTTCAGACACTCAGCTTGTGGCCAGCTGCTCCTTATCCATTCCTGTGGCTCTGCCTGTGCAGGGAATTGCTCCAGGTGGAATTGTCCTCAAGTCCTCACTCCAAATTCATAACCTGACCAAGACTGAGCACTGCACCAAAAACCCTGCACAGTTCCAAACAGCAAAGAAAAAATTATTACACAAATCCCCAACATCAGCATGTGAGCACTCTGGAAGCCCAGGCCATGCTCAGGTTTGTTCTCCACGTCTGTCAGAGCTGACTGTGGGGTTTATGATGTCAGTAGAACTTGTCATTTAAGTGTTGATTTTTAGGGAGTAAACATTAGAAAGTGAACAGGCTTGCTACTTGCAAAGTGTGCTTGAATGACAGCTGTTCTGTTTTCCTAAATTTCAGCAAGCAGAGTAGATTGAAGTGTTCAGGAGCTAAATCTGTCAGCTTTCTGATACAAAGGAAATTTTGTGGGGTTGGAGCACTGACAGAAGTGGGGGTGGAAGCACAGTGACAGAACAAAAACCAGAAATAAATACAGCTTTACTTTGCACTTCAATTTACATTCTTGCCATATTTTAGAGCCCAAAGCAGACGCACTTTAGGCCACAGCTAGTGAAAACTATTTCTGAAAGGCTGTGGGTGTTTGTAATCTCCCTTCCCCTGGACATCCAGGGACAGAGTCAGGGCAGGGCTGGGAACGTGAGGCTGATCTGTGCATCCTCAGGGGGACCCACCAGACCCTCCCCTGCTCTTGCCATGGCTTTATCACACCTGGTAATAAATGATAATAGTGCCATAACCCCTCACCACTCTCAAACTCTCAGGATCTGGTGCATGGTTAGAAATTAATAATGCTTTGGCTATCGTGTCTTTGTTTCTGCAACTACTGGAAGCTCTCTGTGTGCAGATTCTATTTAAATTCTCCTTGTCTTTGATGTCTCTGTCAGCATTTGAAGATATTTATCACAGAGTGCTCACTGCCTGCTTTCCCCAGTGCATACCCCATGGCCCTCTTGCTTAATGCTGGCAAGCATCAGGCACAGAATAATGACTTAGGTGGCTGCTCAACCTAAAGCTTTTACCATTTTGGTTGAGGTATTTTTTGTTTGGTTTTTGTTTGGTTTCTTGGGGTTTTTTTGTTTTTTTTTTTTGTTTTTTTTTTTTTTTTAAATTTTCTCTGCAAAAGGAAAGGGGGGGCTACCCCCAAAAAATCCTCTTAGTGTGGAAGCAGCTACTGAGTTAGCAGAGCTAGGCTGGCAAACTGGGTTTAATACTTGGTGAGCATTCAATGATACATCCTGGAGGCCTTGAGTGAGTCAAAGAAGTAGTTTAATTCATAGTTCTCAGTGTATTTCTCCTGCTGGTAGGTTACTCACTTGAAAAGTGGCCATATTTTACTGTCAGTGCCATTGGAAAAGAAATAGTGCTCGTTTCAGTATAAATGAGAGAGAAGTGTTACCATAAGACAAATTTTTGACGAGTGTTCTTCTGTTGGTACAGATGGCATCTGTGTATTTTTATCACTATAAATCACTCACAGTTGGAGTCATACTCAGTCCAATATCTTGCTTTATGTTTATTGACATAATCACAGTTTTAGAGATGATATTAATCACTCAGTTCTTTGGAAACATTTGGATTGGTAGATGAAAAAACATATTTATTTTGAGAAAGCAAATGGTACAATTAATTTTCGCATATTTGTACATTTACAACTAACAAACAAATTATATTGCAAAGCAGTGAATTAGTACGTTGAAACATTGATTTGTAAGCCTTGTTTTTCTCCTACAACCCTCTGCAGGTGTGTGATAACTCAGGACTTCTACACTACCAGGACATGCACTGGGGAGAGTTACCTACATTCAAATGCAAACTGTATTTTTGCAGTTTTCCCCAAAAGTCCCAGCATGCTGGTAAGATTCCTCAAGAAGTCTTGAATTTGTTTTTATATGACATATATATATATATATATATTATATATATATATATTAAATATAATATAAAATCTAATCAGAAACACTTCCCTGTCTTCACTGGATCAGTGAAATTCAATTGCCAGTGTAAAGGAGAAGTGGAAAATTCTTCACTCCTGTTTTTCTGAGGGGAGTAATTAATTAATTCCAGGGCAGTTACTCTGTATTTGCTGCCCTGTGACTGAGGTCACCCCGTGCCCCCAAATCTGGGCACTCCCAGAAAACAGCTGTGAGGGGATCATGCTCTGGAGGCTGTAAGGGGGAGAAAGGAATATTGCAGAAAATGATTTGCCTAATCTATTCTATAAATCCATATTCACACATCCACACATTTATATTTAGGTATTTACACATCATAGCAAAAGGGACATCAAAAGTTCCCCAGCTGAAGCTGCTGGGATGAGCTGGATCAGCTTTGCCTGGAGCCTCTGACGTGAGAAGGGATTGTTCACTACAAGGACTTGGAATTCTGCAACACAGTGCAGGCAGGAGGTAGAGATGGTTTACCTTGGACAACCTAAAATTCATAACAGAACCAGAGAGAAAAAAAGCCTGACCTCAAATAAACACATTTTCCTGGCAGCTGAGAATCTTCACTGTCTTACCATGATGGGCACACTCAGGTAGTGGGGTTTGGTGTAGGAATGGCTTATAATAATTAATATACTGAGATATTAATAATGTTTAGAAGCAGCCCAGGTGAATTAAATGTTTGTAAACAGAAATTCTTGCCATTAAGAGATAATTTGGTGTATTTGTAATTAAGTAACATTCTCTAGTGGAAATGACATGCATTATAGCTCCTATATTGATTCACATGTCATTAATATTACATACAAGACAGACTTCCTTCAAAGGAACACCAGGCACCTGTAGAAAACCTTAATTTTAAAAAACAATGAGGTTCACAGTGGAGTTGCTTTCCTGACTAAAACATTGTGTAGCTTTGTGCACCTGCAGGGAGTTGGGAAGGAAGAGCTGGAGCTGTAAGAGCTCAGAACTGAGGTATTAAAGTGCAATTCTTTGGGAATTTCCCCGTGGGAGATTAAATGTCAGACATGTCTGTAATTCCCTGACAGTCCCAGTGACCTCAGGAAGGTTTTCACTTCTTTACTTCCTCCTTCTTCCCCTGTGTCAGAGGTACCAGCAGGTGGTAACTGCTTATATAATCTTTAATAACATCATGGTGCAACAGAAACACAAACACAATGGGAATCCACGTCAAATTTCTTGCACTTGATTAAAAGCACAGAGCAACACTAAACCAACAAAATAATATTTATTTCACATTTAAAAAGTGATTTCTGGAGTTACAAATTGGGAATTGTCAGATATGAGGGAGCAGGGGTTGTTTCCCCACATGTGCAGGAATGCCCTTGGTGAGCTGATAAGGCAGATTGTGCAATTTCCCATCAAATTTTGTAAGATTGTTGCTGCAAGATTTCTGCCATCTGCACCTCATTTCAGGGAGACCAGCTGTGCTGGTGGTCCTTTGGCCACATCCATTTCATAACTGCAAAATTCATCTTTTAGGCTTGGATTTCACTCAAAATAAAATTTGTAAAGAAAGAAAAAATATAAAATGGCAAACAGCACTACAAGCCCCTGCCCTGCCTGTTCCTCTGCACTTTGCATGCAGTGATTTATTTCCATGTCATCTTCTCCCTGAATATCCAAAAATACCAGCAGGACCCCTCTGTCTGAGTTGTGGTGATGTGCAGAGAGCAGGTTAGACAATGGCATTAAGCTAAAGATTAGATAGTACTGAAGCAAGGTTTTATAGATCTGTCTCAGACATCACATATGAAAGAGGTATTTAGTAGATGGGATTGGAAGTATTAAGATAATTTAAAAATTCTTCTTGATAACTTGCTGCCTTGAGTCAGAATGAATGAACAGAAATTTACTGACATGTATTTACAGTTTTTATTGAGAAAATACTTGTTTAGATGCTTGGTGTCAGAAAAATATAAAATATTGGGTATGAAAAGGTATCAAGGTCTGTATGTGAAGTACATCAAAATAATTCAAATAATTAAACCTTGCAGCTGCACTCTTCTGTTTAACTAAAATGTTATTTCTACAAAGATTTTTTTCCCTACAGATACTAAGACTGTCCTAATTATTTATCTTGACACAGTATTTAGATCAAAACCTATAACAATCTCTTGTTCGCTGGGATTATAAACAGATTTTACAGTTTATATTTGTGTACACAGGCTCAGCTGCATGAGGCTCTGTTGGCAGGTGAGGACCATGACTGCTCCTACATCTTCTTTGTGGTTTTTCACAAGTATTTTCCAATGCAAATACCTGACATGAGCTAATCTTGGCCTAATCTTCAGCCTGGTGCCTTGACATCCCTGTTGCTCTGGGGAGAATTTGGTTGTTTGAATGTCCTTTAACTGGCTTGGAATGTGATATATTGGAATATTATATATTGGCCCTCTCAAAAATGCAACCTGTGTTCTTTTAGCTCCTCTGGCTTTAGCTGCTGAAGAAAGGGAATTTATCAGATTGGAATAGTTAATCCAGGGACTGGCTCATGTGTTTGATAATGCAGTGGCTCTGGACAGGTTGCAGCTTGCCTGTAATTATAGATCATATAAACACATTACAGCAGGAGTTTCTATAGGCACAGTTCCAGGAACAATCTGGGCTTGTTCTAAATAACAAATATAGCACCAGTGCAAAGTGTGGGAATGGGCACATAACATCCAGTAAGAATGCTCCTGCTGGTAGGACTCCCAGTTGGCTGCCATGCACGTGAGAACACAAGAAAAAAATCAGTTAATTGGGGAGTGTTAGGAAGCAGCTGGATGTAATTGTTTTGCCAAATTAGTAGTCTTGATGATAAGACCAAGTTCACAAGAAAACTCCTTTCTGTCACTGTTTGGCATGAATATGTGATATAAAGGGAGGTTAATTGGCCGTTCTTTAAAATAATTGAAAAAGCATCTCTTTTTTTTTGGTGTGGAGGCACCTCCTTGCTCCCAGGCAGTGCTCCTGAGGGGACGTGTCAGGGTAGGGATGGAATGTTTGCAGAACATGCAGGAGCATTTTTGGGTGGTTCCATGGGCCAGGCTGGGAGATACCTGTGGCTCCTTGTGACTGCATTCCTTCCCTTTATCCTAGAGGGAATTTTCTCCCTGGCAGGGAGGCTCAGGAATCCAGGCTGGCATTGTATCCCTGCATTCAAAACTAATGATTCCTCCTAATTCTCCTTCTCCACTCCTGTTTTTATCCTTCTGAAATGCGGCTGGGACATAACGGGCACCTTCCTTTTCCAAGAGCTCTGGAACAGCCCAGGAAGGTTTTCCTAACCAGCAACAAGGAGCTCCCTGGTGGTTTTGGTGCTTGTTGGAAGTGGCTCGCTCAAAACCAAACAGGCAAGACCTCACAACAAAAGAAATTTGCTTCAAATAACCAGCTGAAAGAATTGCCTGAGCTGCAAGAACTGGGAATGCACAAGGAAAAGGTACAAAACCTGCAGGAGGAACTGAAGTCCAGTGACTCATCCTTTTTTTTTTCACCCTAAATATTTCAAAACATGCACTTTTTTATTTTGGTTTTTGGTGGGTTTTTTGTTTGGTCGATTTTTTGGTGTTTGTTGTTGTTGTTTTGTTTGGGGATTTTTTTTTTTTGGTGGGATTTTTGGTTTTGATTTTTTGACATTTCTATAATATTTCATTGTTTCCATGTTTTCTCAGGCCTGGAGGATAAGGTTTAAAAGCCATTTATTGAAGGACAGTTCATGTATTCCTGCGCAACAGAAGAAAGGAATGGATAGATCCAATCCAGTTCCTTCTGTGGGAAAGGAAAGTGGTGTAAAAATCAGAGAATAAAAGTCAAGAATCTTATTTGGGGTCTGCAGCTGCAATATGATTCATGCCCTGTGATCAATCATTTGCCAACCCTTTACCTGGCCTACCCCCTGTAATATGGTGCAAAATGACAATTTTTCATTAATGTGGCCTGACTGAAATGAAAAAACTTATTTCACATCCTTATAGGGATAAACAGGTCCAATACAATGGCAGAGGACAGCTGTTGTTTCATTTGGTGAGTAGGAACCGTGGGATTCTTTGCAAAAATTCTCATTAAAGAATGAAATTTATCAGGATACATTCCAAGAAAGTATTTTGGACAATACTGACACTCTGGAATGATTTGTCTGTAAGAACTTTTAGAGATACTGGGCATGGGATCTCAGCTTGTTCTCATAATAACTTTGGTGATGATGCTTATCTCTCTTATTACTATTATTATTATTTTTATATAGCTGATTAAATGTCATAACACTTGGCAATTAATGTCCTATTTAATTACAATAGAAGGACAGCTGTGAGGTGTAGTGATGACTGGCCTTTATTTCACCACCTTTGAAGTTTAACTCCACCCTACAAAGCACCTTATTCCTGAATTATACCCATCATTCTCTCTCTAAATGCTTGCACAAGACTGAAGTTTGTTGCCATTGACTAAAAACAACACCAAGGTAACAAACCAAATTTTTCTGAGTCTGAGCCACTGTGAAGTTGCCTTGTCACTTATCTTCCCCAATGCACTGGGCTAAGATGATTCTGAAATTCATCTCTGCTCTAGTCTAGAAAGAAAGCTGCACAGCTTGGTCCATTGTGTTGTTCTAGTGTTTCCAGACTATAAATATTTGAATTATTAAGCTAAATTGCATGCAAATATTCTATTAAAAATAGCCAGACCACTTATGAGAAACATTCTTTTATTTTGTAAATGTTCTATGCTTTCCTCTATAAATACCTTTCTGGTAATTTCTGTCAGCTCACTCACTTTCCCTTTGTATTCTGTTCACTCATTGGCTCAATGAGTAGTGACAAAGCTACTCCAAATCCAAGATTTCTTTTCAAATATTGTCCATATTTTAAGAATCCCAGAACCAGGCAACTTCCAGCAATTATAACACAAAATCAATCTCGGTGAGAGAAGTAAGGTACAGGACATAAATTATAATTAATGACTGGGAAAATTTAGGGAAAAAAGTTAAAGATTCTCAATTATATTTTATTGTTTGTCTACAGATACCACACAGAGTAAAATCTGCCATCATTACAATGACGCTGTAGTCTTGAGTTACAAAGTAAGATTATTACACTCACAGATTCGAGGTAATCGACTCTGTGTCCTGCAACAAAATCCTTCTGAAATAATTATCAAAGTAATTATGACCATTAGTTTGCAGAGCAGCTGTGGCTGCCCCTGGATCCCTGGAGTGCCCAAGGCCAGGTTGGACAGGGCTTGGAGCAGCCTGGGACATTGGAAGGCGTCCCTGCCATGGCAAGGGTGGCACTGGATGGGCTTTAGGGTCCCTCCAAACCATCCTGGGATTCTGTGAAGGTTGTGGATGCTAAATCTGAGCTGAAATGTCCTGCTCCTTCCCATTTTCAGGCTGAAGTTGAGTAAGTCTCTGCTTTAAAGCTGTGATGAGGCTCCTGCTGGCTCCTGGCTTGTCCTCCAGGAAGGGAACATCCAGGGAACCAGATCACCTGGCCCTGCAATCAGCTCCCAAACACCCTGCCTGGCCTGAGGGCACTTTGTAACTCCTTGGCCAAACCCAAACACCTTCCAGGCTGAGCGAAGAGATCTGGGGATTCTTTGGAGTAGTTTTGCACCCCCTGACTAATTCTGTGTTTGCTTGGTTTGCCCAGAGAGGGAGAGCCTGCCAAGAGAGCTGATTTCTCCTTCTGTCAGGTATTTCCAGAGAGTCTCTTTTGCTTTGAGTTTTTTCCAGTGGAAATGTCTTTGAGATTATAAAATGTGATATCTTACAGTCCTTCGCCTGTGAAAGGAAATAGCATTTTCCCCTCTGTTCACCACAAGCAGCTCTAGAAATAATGGTCTTGAGAGGCAGCAAGGGAAATTTAAAGATAATCTCAAGGAAACTGATGACAACAGTTAAGCCATGGAGTGTGAATTGCCTACAGAGGTTCTGCTGTTGCCAGAAAGGGACTGACAAACTTGAAGATGCATTTAGGTGTAGCTGATCCCTCAAGATCCTTCCACCTTGCACTGTGAATTAATCAGGAACAGAAATGAAAAGTGCCTTGTTCCTTTTCAGCCTCAGAGATTCCTTTCCTTGTCAAGGCAGGAGTTATGACCCTGACTTGCTTTTACTCTCTTGGTTTATTGGTTTATTACAGTTCAGTTTGTGTGGCTCAGAGAAGCAGATTTAGCAATTGTACATGGCAGAGATTGTCGTGGTGTTTGTAGTTCTTTCTCTTTCACTTTTTCCCAAGACTGACATAGAATCTTTACAATAAAAATGAAATTATAACAGTCATCCTTACAGGCTTGAGCTGTCACATCCATAAAAATCCACCAACAAATGAAAGTCCACACAGAAATGTTAAAGGACAGAGAAGACATCAGGATGCTGGTGGAAAAAAAAACCCCAAACTGTTGTCTCTAATACTGCATTTTCCTTTGAAATAACTGTCATAAGCAAATTCAGAGTTTGTCATTTCAACACAGAAATTCTAATTGGTGAAGCCAGGAGAGTTTTTCCAAGTGGAAAGGTGTTTAATTCCCTGGGATGGGGAGTGATGGCTAAGCTCATTTGACAGAGAGCTCTCTCGTGTTCGAATCTGAGAATGAAATTCTTCGCACGTGTTGATGCATTCGGTGAAATCAGAGGTCTTTGTACTGTGTTTACTGAACAGCTTTTATGAGATATAAATACCAGCACATTCTGGTGGGTTTCTAACAAACAGAATGGTCTGCTCAGTCCCAATATGGTCCTGTGTTAGAGCAGATTGGATGGTACCCTTCGATGATGGGAAATGCATTTCAATTCCATCCAATGGCATGTATGGCTTATAAATTTAGAGAGGCTGTGGGTGTAGAGAAGCTGATTGTATAGCATTATTCATTACGTGCCTTATATCAAGTTTTGGCTCCTATTCTGTTCAGTGATTGCACATTAGCATTCTTCTTGATCTTTGGTGCGTGACGCTTCCTGCAGAACTGGTTTGAACCTGTCCTCCTGCTTGAAGAATATTCCTTCTTCTGCTCCTGTCATTAGAAAAACTTATTATTGATAGTTGATGATTTTCCAGAACTCTTCCCAGTTCCTAAAGCTACAGGCTGGATACTCACAGCCCAGCCCTGTCTGTGGAACAGCACTGGTGGGTGGATGGATGAGGGGCTGCTGGATCATTTGGGAAAGGCTCCTGGGGTCACCTTCGACTTTGGCCACAGGTAGAAGGTTCTCCTGTGTCTTTCTGACTGATCACTTGGGTTGGCAGCTGACTTGCAATTAAAATAATGAGGTAATTATTGAGTCCCGGGAGTGATAGTCTAAATTGCAGTGACCACAGAATTAGCAGTTTGTGAATTAGTAGCTTGTGAGGAGCAGAGTTCTCTCTCTTCACTCTCACTGTCTGTAAAGCACATGCCTCTTTCACACTGAGTTTATTTTAGCCCCATGCTCTGTGGTGTAAAATGCCTTCATCCTGCTTTGTGGGTAATGTTCCTTAGAGACAGAGAAACTGGGCTGCAGGGAACAGAGGAACATATTTCTGATACAGTTATATGGTTTATTATTTATTGTACATGGCAGAGTATTAATTACATTACAATTATATTGCAATGTCATTAATAATTACATTATTTTATTATTATTATTATTATTATTAAAGATTTTTACCAGTAGCTTTAAGAGCTGATAAGTGAACAAAGGCAGGTATGGCACAGACCATCCCCAAGGGCAGACATAGTGTCTGAAACATGCCACCTCTTATTTATCCATCTTGTTTTATCTTAGAAAACTAACTCCAATATTCATATCTTAAAATAATACATCCTGTTTTTCAGATGGTATGGAAGCATGGAAGAGCAATGCCTGCCTTGCACAGGAAGTAAGCATGTCTCAAGTAAGGACCATTCTCACTTCCAGATATTCCCAAATATCTCATGTTGCCTTAAGGATTCTATGCAGTCTTAAAACAGCCTCCTTTAGCTGCAAGTTTTTAAGCCTCTCTAATTTGTCTTAAAGCCTGAACCTGTTTATGGCTGAAGATCCTACTTGTTCCCTGGTCCTACAGCAGCCCAGAGGAGGGAAGTGGCTGTTGATGAATATTCCAAGGTGTTTCTCTGGTTTGTGAGGGTCAGGGACTGAAGTGATTCCGTTCTGGTGCAAACCTTGCTCCAAATTTCAGCTGCCTTCAGCCAGGGCCATGCACGGGTCTGGGAACACATCCTCACCTTTTCAGCACTGCTCCAAACACCAGGATGGAGAGAACAAGGGTCTGACATCTCAAGAAAAGCTTAACTCCTGGCTAATAACAAAATAATTTATCTCAAGATAGACTGAGATGTCTTTCTGAACACAAAGTGTGCTTCAGGCAGAATGGAGCTGATGCTTCACAAGCTCCAGAAGGTGCTGATGCCTGAGCAGTTTGGAGGAAGGGTTTTTGTTTTTCCATTGTTTCAGGACAAAAGAAATTGAGTGTTAAAGCAGATTCTTTAGAACTGAACCAATGCACATCAGGCAGAGAGAGGCTTGTTTAATTCTCTGTGGTGGCGAGCTGCCTTTTTAGCATTTGTATATCTGACGAATTATGTAAGTGAAAGCTTTTCTTGATAAATATAATTCACAGATAAAAATAGTAAAAGAGTAGTAAATATAGTAAAAATAGTAAAAGAACAATTATGTGTGAACCAGACAGCAGAAAGCAGAGCAGGAAAGCTGAAGTATTACCAGTGTGTGCATGAGGTAATGTAGAAAACACAATCTGGTGGCATCTTAGTGAAATGGAAAAATGTTTAAGGAAAAGTAAATAATATGATATAAAGATAAAAGCAGCAGCTGATGTGGATTGCAATGGCACATGGAGTGTTGGTATTGTGCACACGTGGACTCACACACCTGGGTAAATCACTACAAAGGGATCCCCTTCCTAGTGCTGCTTGCTCAGAGCAGCCAGTGCCCAGGGATGACTGGAAACCACTCCTCTGCTCATTTGCTAAGCTCTGTAAATGAGGAAACGGGAGGCAATTAGTGAAAGCCGAGACTCTTTAATCTCCCACTGCTCCATGGACTTTGTTCTTGCTCTGGAGCTTTATACAGACTGTGTGAGTGTAAAGACCTACCTGGGAGGAAGGTGCAAAGTGTAAATAACCGTGTTCATTATAAACCAGTAACCCTCCATATCCACAGGGTGTTTTAAAACATCATTTACATCCCAACTGCATGTGGCTCTCTGATCCAGCAGGGAATTTACAGCAGCTGAGAAAAGAGTAATCTGATGGAGTGGTTAAAACTGGGAAGTGCTTTGAGTCAGTGGCAATAATCCCCAAAATGCTGAGCTGTGTTACCCCCCTGTGCACCAACATGATTCCTGAAGTGTTAATCAGGGTGACATACAGAAGGAAAAAAACTTGCTTCCTAATAAAACTTCTGTGCTTCCTAAAACTGGGTGCATTTTGCTGGCTCGGGGCAGTGACTGGTTTTGCCAGCAGTGTTTTACAGGGTTAGCTTTACTGGGGTACAATTAATTCTTTTATTCTAGTTTGGGGGCAAAACAGTTGCTGTGCTGGCAGAGTAAAGCAAGTCAGAGACTAGACAGTGGAGTTGTGTCAAAATAAAAATTCCTTCCTCAAAAAATCCAGCAGTTGTGAGTTTAGACTACAACTATTCCTATTGTGAAATCAAAAACAAAATCAAAATACACATTTGACTGGAATGTTTTGATTTTGACTCTTTTCCAACTTGAAACACAAATAAAGAGTAGTTATAAAATTAAGTGCAACAGCACACGCTGTCCTTATCAGCACAAGGATCTCACTTTTGGAAGAATAAGTTAGAACTTGTCAGGTGGCTTGTGGGCTTAAAAAAAAAAAAATCCAAACCACCAAAAATCATAACACACAATCAGGAAACCAGATATTCATCATTTTACATGAGACTGCTATCTGAATTCTTTCTTGTGCTAAAAGGTTTTATAAGATAATGAGAACTTTTATGCTCAAATGGGTGATAAAAGCCATAAAGCCTCCCAGAAAATGGAAGTTCTCATAATCAAAACACCAAATCCCATTTAAAGAACTGTTTCATGTTTACACTGCCAAGTTGCTGATGGTGCATAAAGTTGTTCTCTTAATAATGAGTTGGGTAGAGGAACGCCCAGCATCCAAAAATGTGTTACCTCCTCAGAGATCTGCATTTTAATCAGCTGATGAAACAGATGTGGGAGGATTGTCAGGAGCTCTGGTTCTGAAATCCCAGAGAAGCAACTATAGATCTTATACATTTTTATAGGAAAAAAAAAAAAATTATCAAGTTGGTTTCTTGCTTTCTACCTGCCTGGTAATAGACAAGTCAGAAATGGAAGCTTTCTCAGAAGTCAAAAGGGCTCAATATGAATCATTTTTTCAAAAATAAATTCTGCACAATGTTTTACCTCAGCAAAACCTAAAAAGTCTTCTAAATGCAACCATAACCTGGAAACTCTTCCATGTTGCATTAAGACAAACAGCATAAACTCTGTACTCACAGAAGATTGAAATTTCAGGTGTAAATTGTAAGAATTTATCCAACCTTAGGTCACACCAAGAGAGAGAAACTATGAAAAAAAACCCCAGATTCCTTGACAGGAAGATATATGTTATAATATGTACTATATATAGCCAAATAATGTGATGTAGAAGAGAAGCTCTGTGGGTCCCAGCACGGGACAAGGCATTTCAGCCTCTGGCTGCCACAACAGCAGCAGTACTAGTGTGTAGCTAAAATCTAGTAGTTACTGATGGTCTAGAAGAAGGAGCAAGTTAAAATATCCCTATTCCAGTTTCCATGCCTATATTCCTCGGATATTCAGGTGTTTTGTTCTATTCTCTGTACGCCTGTGATTCACATTGACCAAAGAACTGTTCAGTAAACTTGTTATTTAAAATTCCCATCATCCTTCATCCTCAGCCATAGAAATTTCATAGCAGTTGAATAATGGAAATGAGGATGCATTAGAAATTAAGTCTATCTTAAGGCATTTTTTCATCTTGAAAGGTTTTTGGGTAGAAAAACAGTCTCTAGAATCTATAGTAGATTTTATTTATGGATGTTAAGAACTTACTCCTTCACTTTTAATAGTTTTATATTCCAAACACTTTTCTCTCCTACTTGCTTAATAATTTCACAGATAGACAAGCAGTTTCTAAAACACATTTTTAGTCATGTACAAGTAACAGCAAAGATAACCCTAACCCACATCCCTGTACTGTTCTCCCCAAAAACACCAAGGTACCAACACTTATTTGAGTGTGCCACAAGCACAGCTCTTTATCTCCTTTAATAAGGAGCACTGTTCCTCAGGCAGTCTGTCCAGGAGAGGGAAATGCAAATTGTTGCTTTGGAATTGAACAGGTTTCCTGCTCTTTGGTCATAATGAATGTAATATCTTTCCCTGGCGTGGAGCTGAGCAGTGTTTAACTCCCAGATCAGCTGCTCCCTGTGTTCCACATGTCTGCAGGCCTTTCCTTTATCAGCTCCCTTCCAGCATCCCTGAACTGGAAATTACAGCTGGCAGCATAACACAGATATCACTGCTGGGGCTCACAGGACTTTTGCAGTGTCAGGATAAAGTTTAGCACCAACTTTTTATTTTCTACTAAGCCTTAAATGTTATATTTATCATGCAGTGTTATGTTCTGAAGGGGTTTTTTTTTGCAATTGATGGTAAATGATTAACTGGCAGTGTTTCATTCAGCTGAGGCACTTACTCCTTAGCATGCTGAAAAAGGTCTTTAATGGGTGGGAGGCAAGTTGCTCAATGAGGGTTTTTTTTTTTTCCTTGATCACCAATCTTCTGTATAGTATTAATTATCCAAAACAAAGTCACTGTTAAATAACCTCAACAACTCAAACAGGAAAATGGTTAAAACAAAGGAGTGACTTCTGCTTCAGGGTAAGTGCAGCACTGTATTGTTTCATTCCATACCATGAAATACAATCTTTTGAGTAGCTGAAAATACTGAGAGCCATCACAAACCCAGTGTCCTTATAAAACAAAGTCATTTATTCTGTTTTGGTACTCTGTGTGCTGCTGTTATACTCTAAATACAAAGATGATTTTTCCTCTCTGGTGGCACGGCAAAAGTAGAAGTGTATTTGCATGCTCCTTGACAATTTTAGATTATAAATCATCTTAGCTACTAATCAATAAATTCAATTTTAAAATCTAGATTTTTTTTCATAATCCAAGGATTTCCATTTATTTATAAGTTTATAAACTACAGCTGATATCACAATTTATTATAAGGAACATATTAATGGGATAAGAGAGCTTTCCTCCACTCTTTATGGTCTGATCATGAGCTAGTGCCAGCAAAGTAAATGAGTCTTTAAACCATAACCTAAACTCTGTTCAACCCTTTCTTCTCACTGAATTTTCTTACCACTGAATATAAAGGGAGAATTATAATTCTGAAATCACACAAGAAGCATCTCAGATCCAACCCTGCTAGTTATGTACCACAAGGCACCTTGTTAAAGCACATTTCTAAATGAAATAGAAAACGATACAGCAGATAAAAAGTCATTGTGGGTGAGCAGACAGAAATGCTTGTATGGACCAGTGGGGATGATGGGCTCTGAGCAGCTCCCTGCTGCTCCAGTGTGGGACTGGAGTGCTGTCCTAAACAACTCAAGGTATTTCACCTCATGTGCTTTTCTATTTCCTTCCTGTGGGAAGTAGAGCATGTTGTCATTGCAGAGCCACGAACCACAAGGGCAAAGGGTCAGGCAGCACCAAACCCAAGGTGCCATCCTTCCTCCCAGCTTTCTCTGCCCCAAAACTGCCAGGGAGAGGAGGCAGATGTGGCTGCAGGTGCTGCAGAGCCAACACTCCAACACTCCTGAGGTGTTCCCCAGCCAGACCTCTGCTCAGTGCTCATCTGTTGTTTCTCCTCCCCACTCACCTCCTGCTGCTCCTCTAAATCCCCTCTGCCCCAGCGTGGGCCCCAGAGAGCAGAACCTGCAGGTGCCAGGCACAGCCACAAAGCCTGGCCTGCATCAAGTGGGCTCTGACCATCCTGAGTCACTTTTGCTATGAACACACTCCTGAACAGAGCTCAGTTTCCAGAAGCCAGTGATGTACTTGTGATGTGAACAGCCAGACATCTGCTAGACATCTGCTCTCTTCTCTGAAAATGCCTCGCATCTTCTTCGTGGCAATCCCTGGTGCTTCAGCTGGTCCAAGAGCAGAGCCCTGCAGCCAGGCTGTCCCAGCCTGTGGAAGGAGGACAGGGACACCTTGCTCTGATTCCCTCCACCAGGTGCTGCCCCACCATCAGCACAGCCTGACCCTGAGGGTGATAGGAGCACAGTGGGGGCACTGGGCTGTCTGGATCGGGTCATTTGGGATGAAGTGGGGCACTGGGCTCTCTCTGCAGACTGGCACCTTCCACCAAACCTCAGGTGCAGGACGGCTCTGCCTTCAAAGGGAGGATCACACAGACAAAGCCTCTGCTCACCAGCTGGCTCTGACTTCATTTCCAGCTCTGAAGCCTTCCTCCAGCTGAAAGCAGATTTTTATCTGCCTCATCAAGTTGCTTATGGGGTGCTGCTGCCTGCCAGGCTTCGTAACCCTCTGTGCCTCAGTCCTTCATAGAGCTTCCCAACCCCATAAATAATGTAAGTATAAATGTTGTAAACACTGTTCCTGATCGTGGTGTTCCCAAGGGAGTATTTTTCTATTTCATATCAAAGCAGTTTTGTTCCTTGTAGCCCCAGCTGTCATGGCCAGAATTCCATAGCAGGTAACACCCTGCACACCACAGGGCAGCACCATCCCAGGGTTTGGAAGTACATGGAATTTTGGTCACATTAAAATACAGAAGCTTTGTTCGAGGCTCTTTTCATTAGCTGGTACAGATCACCATGCATGTATTACCCACTGTTGTTATTTATGACTCCAATAATCCTCACCACATCTACAGAGCCTTCCGGAATCTGTTCCTATTTCCATTACAACAGGATGGCTTGGGGCCTGCGTTCTGCTGACCCTGGTAGAAATTTCTTCATTAAGCAGGGCAACGTGCTGCATGCAGGTAACATTCCTGAGCTGGCAAACCAACAGTGTTTCCACATTTTATATTACAGCACCCTTTTTCCCCTGAGGAGTATTACTGCAGTTTCTGTAGCTTCCTACTGAAGCACAAAAAACTTTCTTATGTTCTGTGTAAAACAGAGGTTGTTGTAATCATATTTTACTGCTTTCCAAGAAATGCTCTTTTTAAAATTGTTTGTGAAAAGACACTAACAGCTCTTCCAACCTGGTGAAACAAGAATAAGGTTTTATGACAAGATTTTCTTTGCATTTAGTTCCTTTGTAACCAGTGGGATAGAATTTACCTGACATGCTTTTTATAAACACTCCTGTGTAAAGCAGGGTGTCTGTTTGGGTTTAATGCCTGGAGGAAAAGAGAAATTTTTGTATGTGATGAATGTCACAGTGCGTTAAAATACCAGATCATTGTAGGCACTCACCCTAAAATCCATACCTGTCCAAAAGCCTGTTGAGCAGATTTGGTGAACACTTTTTAATTTTAGAGACAGAGCTTTCAGTGAGTGGCCAGTGTAGAACAAGGCAGAAGGTATTGCTCCTCAGAGATGTTTTGCCCTAACATGGCACTATAGAAATTAGTTTTTATTTTGTGTGACTGAGTGTACTATGTGGCCTTACAGCACAGTAGGCATGTAGGGGAAACAAACTGACAAAATTAAGAATTTCAGGTTTATCATTAAGAAGAATATTCATTACATAAGATTCTACAATTATGTTATTGCTACATGACCTTGCAGAACAAAGTTATGTTCTCAGTTAGGGCTTGCCTGACGCTGCCAAAGGAATCCAACTCAAAATATGCTGGATTGAGAAACTGAGTTCACATTCTTCTCTGCAGAGTGAGATTTAATAAGTGACAAACTCCATCCTTTCCAGATAAGAGCTGTGTGGTATTCCATACATAATGATGAGAGCTGGGAATGACAGGACAAAGGAGAATGGCTTCCAACTGTCAGAGGCTGGGATTAGATAGGACACTGAGGAAAATCCGTCCCTTTGAGCCTGGTGAGGCCCTGGCACAGGTTGCCCAGACCCGCTATGGCTTTTCCATCCCTGCAAGTGTCCAAGGCCAGGTTGGACGGGGCTTGGATCACCCTGGGACCGCGGAGAATGTCCCTGCCCACATCACAGGGTGGCACGGGATGGGCTTTAAGGTCCCTTTCAACCCAGGCCATCCCGGGATGCTCAGACAGCCGCTGGCTGAGGGCAGCCCGTGCTGTCAGACCCTGCTCCTTGGTCAGACCGTGCTCCTTGCCCTGGTGCTGCTGCTCCAGGCACAGCCTCCTGCAGGCGGGAACGGCTCTGTGCCCGGGTTCATAACCTCCCTGGAAAGAATACCAAAGTTCATTTGAGCAGCAGGCAGCTGTGGGTTTACACTGCCCCTACACACGCTGTAAAGAGAAAACACCAAAGGGCTTCACTGAACAGCGCGGAGCTTTGCTTTTCTCCCATCTCGCAGGGTGATGTTTCGCCGCGCCGCTGTCCCGGGAGCGCGGTCGGTGCGGAGCCCGTTCCGGGCCGGTGCCGGGGCCGGGGCCGGGGCGGGGTCGGCCCGGGGCTCCCCGCCCGCAGGTGCGGCCCGCCCAAGGCGCGGCCCGCGCAGGTAAAGCCGGAGCGGCCCCGCCGCCGCCGCAGTCTTGCCGCGATGTTCGGGGCGCAGCAGCAGCTGCAGCCGCCCGCGCTGCCCCCGCACCTCCAGCAGCAGCAGCAGCAGCACTACTACCGACGGCAGCAGCACTACAGCACCCTGCCCGCCCGCCGGCCCTGCCCCGAGCCGCCGCCCTGCCCCGAGCCCCCGCCGTGCCCGGAGCCGCCGCGGCCGCTGCCCTGCCTGGACCCCGCTCCGCACCAGCAGCAGGACGGCGCCGTGGCCTACGACCGGGTGCGCACCTACGGGCCGGGCTGCCGCCGGGTCAGCACCTCCTGCTCCTCCCGGGCCGCATCGCCGCTGGACTGCGGGCACGGCTGCGACCCGCCACAGGTACGGCGGGCACGGCCCGGCCTCGGCCCGGCCCTTCGGGAGCTGCTCCCGCACGGCATGAGCGGCCGTCGAAGCCGGAGCCCGACGCCGGAGGCTCTGAGGGTCGGGCCGGGCTCCCCCGGGCGTGGGACGGGTCCAGCCCCGGCCCCTCCGCTCGCCCCGCGCGTTTCTCCTGTGGAAACACCGCTGTGGGCGCTCCCCGCGGTCCCCAGCCTCAGCGGGCTGTCCCCGGGCAGGGATGCCCTGTCCCCGGGCAGGGATGCGGTGCCACCTTTCCCAGCCTTTGGCCCAGAAGGCGGCTTTGGCCGGCTCTGGCACGGCCCGGCCCCGGTGCCCCGCAGGCGCTGCTCCCTTCCCACGCCGCGATGTCCCCGCGGGGCTCTGCTGACTTCGGGCTGCTCATGTAAATGGAGCTCGAAGCCTGTGTGCTTATTAGTTCTCTTTGAATCGATGCTGCTTAATAAGGTCCGCGACTGAGGTGTTGGAGTCGGGCTTGGAAAGCCCTCGCAATGCAGTTCAGCAGGTTTGTTGTGTGTGTATCCAAGGCATGGCTTGAAAGTATCGGTGGAATTTAACACATGCAAATGGTGTATTAAAACTAGAAACCAATAGCTAAAGGACAGATTTGACTGCAAAACCAGAAAGGAGATCAAAATTTATTCTCAAACCACTTTTTTCTTCATACAGCAGAATGCCATTAACATCAATAGGATTGCTCTGCTGTACTCAAATGGCAATGTACATTTGTTTCAAGATTAACTCTTTCTGAATTTTCTTTCCCGTGTTATATTTACCTGTCAAAAAGAATCTGGATTAAGACCAATTACAAGATCTGCATTCCTTTCAAAGCAGTATTTGCATCGTTTGAGGGCTGCCTTGCTCTCCAGGATGGTTTCTGTAAATCCTGGGAAGTGATCGAGCAGCTGTGCTAATAGAAGGACAAGAGAAAATAGCCTCAAGTTGTGCTAGCAGAGGTTCAGGTTGGATATTAGGAAAAAATTCTTCATGGAATGGATGGTTAAGCATTGGAACATACTGCCCAGGGAATTGGTGGACTCACCATCCCTGGAAGTGTTCATAAATGTGTGGCTGTGGCACTTGAGGACATGGTTAAGCGGTGGCCTTGGCCGTGCTGGGGAATGGTTGGACTTGATGATCTTGGTGAGTTTCTGCAGCCTGAGCGAGTCATAATCATCATAAGGGCTGTGTAGGAGTTGGTAATGGCAGAGCCATTCCCTCTGTGTCCAGGTTGTTAATCCTCTTTTGCAAGATGTAGGGCAGGAGTGTAAACACAGGTCTCTCACCTCCCAGATAAGTGATCTGCTCAGCTAGGCTGGATGATAGTCTGAATTGCAGTTAATTAATTAAATATTCATTGGCATAAACATTGCAGTCCCAAGCTTCCTCTGTCTAGATAAGTACGTGAACAAGGATTACAGACTCAAATGCTGTCGCTGCTCTATGGAGGATGTTTAATTTTCAGCATCTGTTGTAGTCACTGAATCCATTACGTCCTGCTGATGAAAACTAATTTCTTGCTGAAGTGTTTTGCTGGACGAGACTTTAAAGACAAGAGGGTGTAGCTCAGTCAGGCTTTGTGTGGGTTGCAGTTTCAGTGGTGGAGAAGGAAGGTGCCTAATACAGATTATTAGGAAGTTATTAAAGCAGAAAACAGTAACAAACAGGGAAGTCAGCTGGGAGGAGGCAGAAGTGGCACACTTGGTGCTGAATGGGAGTTGCCTCAGAGAAGCCCTGGGAGGGTGTAGGACATTCCCAAAGAGTGGATCAGTTGCCCTTTGAGCCCATTGTGCAGGGCTAGGTAAAGTGAATAATGGACCGATACCAAGCTCCCATCTGTGTTTGTTTGGAGGATTTGGGGGTAGTGGCAGCCAGAGCTGCAGTTTCAGCTCTGTGTGCTGCTAAACCAAAGGGCTGTCTTTGGGCAATATTTAATTTGCTTCTGCAGAGTTTGTGTGGATTAACAATAACAGACATGTACATCCCTGTTGACACAGTGCTGGTTTTCAGTCATGTGGCTGGGGTGTGCTCTTGTGTTTATGTACACTTTTAACAAGCTGGAGAGAGGGAGAATTTGAAATTGCTGTGTGCACAGAGCACATGTGCTGGTGCTTTTTGTGATTCAGGGGTTTTTTTTACTTTTGTGGTTTGTGTTGGAGTAATTCATAGCAAATTTTGCTCTGCTTGATCTAAATGAAGTGTTTGGAATAAATTCCCTTCCAGTGTGGCTTATGTGTATGAATCCCTTCTCCATGGTCATGAAAAGATAATTCATGAAGTGGCACATATACAATGTTTGCAGAGGGCAAAACCCTGACAGGCTTTGTAGAGATTTTCTGTCCATGTGAGAAATTTTGGGAGTCAGGTGTTTGTGTGGCTGGGCTCAGTTCTGTGACGTGCAAAGGGCTCCCATGAAAATGGTGTAATATTAACCAGCTTTAGGGTTGGTCTGTGTTGTAACAGCGTCAGACACAGCCTGCCATTTCCCCATTTCACCTGCCAACTGGAACTCATAGATTAGGAGCAGATGACTGGATTGCTTGTCATTAGCAAGACAATGTGTTGTGGATAAAGGCCTTTGACATAGATTAAATTCTCACTTTCATCTCTAGGTTGGCTGAAGCCAAGGGTAACCTGTTGAAATTTTAAAAAATCATTTGATTGCTTCTACATAAAACTGGCGCACTAAGGATAAATCTATCAAGTGCTTATTCTAAAATTAAAAAATCTTATTTAGAAATCTTAAAGACTAGCAAAAATATTCATGCAAGTTTTAGTGTTACCTTTTAAAATTCTGCTTATAAGCCCCATGGCAGGGAGTTGGAACAGGAAGAACTTTAAAGTCCCTTCCATTGTGTGATTCTGTAAAACAGACATAGACTGACTGCTCAGGCTGTCATGAATTCCAAACCCACAACAGCACTGGGCTTTCCCTTTGGAATCCCACCTTCCCCTTCCTTTTCCCAGACAGAAAATGCTGCATCTTCAGACACTGCATCTTCTGACTGCTTGGAGAGAGCAGCCTGAGCTGTGCCCCTTGGGAATGCTGGAAAACAGAAACAGCCCAAGATCCCTTTCCATGTTCCCACTGCTGGGGGACAGCTCCAGAGGTCCTGGAGGTGGCAGCTCCTTGTGCAGAGCCCCGAGCTGTGTGTGGGCAGTGCAGGCTGGCACAGACACAGTGTTCTGCCTCTTGGTCCCCTCCCAGCCTGTGCCAGTCCAGCCTGCTTGGCTGGAATGGGAGAAAGGGCAGGCAAATCCGTGTTTGTAAAGCAGTTCTTTGAAAATGAAAGAGTTTGGGTATCTCAAAAATAAGCATAATTTTATCCAGGCAAAACATTCTTAGGTTCTGTATAATATTGCATTTACAATAAGGATATTAAAAAAGCCTGTTTCAACTTAAAATGCTCCAGACTCCTCTGCTGTGGGTTTATTCTCTGAGACACCCTGGATGCGTTATCCTCTCTAGACTTTGAGTTAGCCCTGGCACGTTTGTCCATCCTTTCAGTGGATTCCAGGGCTGTTGTTCAGTGTCACACAATGGCCATGTGTTGTCCCTGTCCTGGGACGGAGCAGTCCCTGCTGTCCCACGGCTCTCTGGTGGCACAGCTCCGTGTGCTCCTCACAGACCAGGCTCAGGCTGTGTCTGCTCTGAGTCTGGGCTGAAGGAAGGACCAGTGGTCATTCCTGTGCTGAGTATTTCACTTTTTATTCCAGTTCTGCAGGTGTTGGTGGTGCAGGATGGGTTGCATGTTCCACCTCTCTGTGCTGTCTCTTCTCTGTGTTGTGTCCCCAGAGTCCTGCTGGCACATGGGGTGGCAGCTGCACTGAGCAGCTCCCCAAGTTTCTGCAGCAGTTTTAATTTTGAAATTTCTTAATTACTCTGACTGCTGCAAAAACAGTTTATTTTCTACTTTTGTTCCTCTTTCCTGGTGCTGTTATGATTCACTCTTGGGAGGTTTGGAAAAGTGCTCCAGGCTTCCTAAACTTATGCAACAGTTGATTGGAAATCTGACCTACTTCAGAACTGCTCTCACCTGGCTGAGAATGTGGCTGAGACTGAGCTGCAGCAACATAAACTTCCCCCTGGCTTTGGGAAAGAAATTATTCATTATGAAAATTGGAGGTTTGTGCTATGAGGGAGGATAAACACTATGCTGCAAACTGACAAATTGCCCAGTCCTTAGATTGGGTTCAGTGGGAGCTCTGCTTGTTTGGGTAAAGGCCGGGATGTGAGGGGTTGAAGCAAGGTGTGATTTGTTAGAACTGGTGGAGGACAGTGTCTGCAATTGCTTCCAGACAGTACTGGGACAAACCTGAAGAAATCTATTTGAAAACAAAGCTGCTGCCAGGGACAGATTCTTGTAATTTAAAGAGGCACATCTCATTTTTCATTCAGGAATGTGCAGATGCTCCACGTGGGTATCGTTCCCAGAGGTGGCAGCTGTGGAGCTGTGTGCAGTGGATGTGACCCAGTGGGTTGTTGGGCAGCTCCTCTACCTGTTCACTTCTGAGTTTAAGCAAAATCCAAATTTTCATGCCTTGTTGAAACAAAAAGGGTATGATGCATCTCCGTCTGCACCAGCTGATTTTGATGTGTAACATGAAAAAGCCAAAAATCAAAGAGATGGACTGGAACAGGGACATGGGATCCAGGAAGGCTCATCCAGCTTTGATTTGTAGCCTGTTCTGCTGCACTTACAGAAAATATGGACTAATTCCCTCAGACCTGCAAAGAGGGGATTGAGAAAAACCCAGCTCTTAAAATGCCGCGAAGGATTGTGTCTTGCTGTGCTGCACATGGACCAATTCCTTTGGGGTGTGAAGGCCCTGGGTTTGAAACATCTCCAGGTGACTGTGGCCAGTGGATCCCAGAGTATTTACAGCCAATGTCCATAATCAGACTCCTCTGCCAGAAAAGGTGTTGGAGGTTGAGCTGCAGTCATCTCTGAACCTTTTTTCCTCCCTTGCAGGGCACCATCCGCAGGATCATTATCGAGAACCCGGATCAGGTAGGGAAACTGTGCTGGACTTCCCTCAGCTCCTCCAGGGGGGATGATAAACACTCAGAGCACACAGCTCACACCTCTGAGGGAATTATCAGGGATTGAAAACACTGCAGAATGGCCACTCAGGCTCCCAGCTCTCAGCAGTTAAGTCTTTATTAATATTGATTAATTACTGTTTCTACTGTATGTATTTCACATAGTCCCTATGCAAGCACAGCCACTCTGTTTCCAAATGGACACACACTCACATGTTCACATCCTAAAGGACAACTCACATACCTTTCAATTATCTATTTTTAGTCAAAATTGCACTAATCCTGAGTTTGCTGTTTGACAAGATTTATGGATGTTTTTATTTACATGTTTTACAGGAGCCATTATCCCCTTTTCTTCGAGGGGCCAGTTTCTCTCCTGGAAATAATGTCATCTATGAAAAAACAATAAGAAAATATGAGCTATTAAATCCCCTCCAAGTAAGTTGGGTGTTTATATTATCTGTTGCAAGAAGAACATTGAGTTGGTAGCAGGAAATTGATGTTTCTGGGTTGATTTTGTTTGGTTCTGGGTTTTTCTTTTTTTGGTTAGGAGTAGCTGCCAACCTGAGAACTGCCTTGTTGTGATCTAGGATGCATTCTCAAAGTAACTGAAGCAGAAAGGAGAGCAGAAAGTGGAATGTTGGCCATATTTTTCCTAAGAATTTATTATTAATTAACAATGAAAACTGCTGTTGTATCTCTAATATTGTCAGTCTATATCTGAGTAGTGGCTGTGAATTAGTTTCTTGTAATAGCTTCATAACAGAACAACCAAGATACATTTTTAGAAAAAAAAATTAAAACCACAATTTTTTATTTTACTAACTCTTGGAAAAATATGTTTGGCAAATCTGTCTGAAATTTCATCTCACAATTGGTGTTTTGTCAATAGAAAAAATACTGCTCCCTTTCATTGCTCTGAAACATTTCCAACAGGAAAAAAATTTGAAATTTAGCATTTCTCAGAGTGATTTACCTGAGGTTTTTTTAATTTTGTTTTTTAAAATGGGACTTTTCATGCCTCTCTGGATTTTTGATAGCTGAATTCTCTGTGATAACCAGTCTCTGAGGTGGAAAAGGAAAAAACTCGTAATTATAAACAACAGCTTCTTTCTTGCTGTAGATGATGTCCAAAGAAAAGAATAAAAATTTGTTGAGCTTAGCCCTGGAAACCGTAGTTTTACTTCTGGTTTTTGTTACCTGAGCTATGTTTAGATTTAGGTCAAATCAGGAGTATAGTAAAGGAAATTTCTGTGTGTAGTGGGGCATCCAGCTTGGGAAAAGTTTTTCACCCGTGCTTCTCACTGGCAGCTACTAAAACTGGGAGGAAAATTGGTGAATTACAACCCTGTTAGGTATAAAAAAAGCCATTTAATTTGGATTATTAAATCATCCAAAGCCACCACCAGCACGGCCAGTCATGGACACGTTTCATTCACTACTGAGGTTGATGTCCCTGCAGTGCCCAGCACTGACAGGTCCTTTCTGCCCCAGCAGGGGCATTTCCCACCCGTGCAGGGTACCCAGCATTAACCCTTTCTGCCCCAGCAGGGGCATTTCCCACCCGTGCAGGGTACCCAGCATTAACCCTTTCTGCCCCAGCAGGGGCATTTCCCACCCGTGCAGGGTACCCAGCATTAACCCTTTCTGCCCCAGCAGAGCCATTTCCCGCCCGTGCAGCCCAGCACTGACGGCTCCTTTCTGTGCCAGGAGCGGCAGTTCCCGGTGTGCCCGGCGGAGCCGTGCCAGCCGCTCGCGGTCACCCAGCAGTGCCAGCAGACACAGACGGGCAGTCCCTGCGAGCTGTGCCCGGGCCCGGGGAGTGACGAGTGCCGGGGACACCCCGTGAGGAGGGGCACGGCCCCCCCCGAGCTGGTGAGCGCTCCGCGGTTCGTTCTCAGGCAGGGACAGATCCCGGGAGCGAGCGCTTTTGTGGCTCTGAAGTCCCCACAGGTTTGTGTGGGACCCTTGTCACTGAGCAGGGTCTGTGTGTCTGTCTGGGACTGTCCACGGCTTTCTCAGGTGGTGTTGGGGGGGGAAGCTGTTTGAGAGTTGTATTTCCCATTGTCACAGACCTGTGCACTGACTGAGATGAGCCCGTGGTGTTTAGCTGGGCTCAGTCTCACGGGGCTGTTTGGTTTTGCTTTTCTTTACCCATCAATTCGGGTTTCACCTGTCAGTCTGTACACAAAGACTGAGGAATGTACAGCCTCTGCTTTGGGAGGAAACACACATTGCTTTATAACCTTGGCAAATATCAGCTCAGGGTTCCTTTTTTCCTATGCTGATCAGCCAGGGCTTCAAATATATTTCAATTTCATGCAAAAGTTGTTGACACAAATCCAGTGGAAGCACTAAAGGAGCTTCCTGGTGTACTTGCAGCCTGTTAGTGCAGCTGGGGAGGGAGTGCAGCAGGTCCCTCCTGTGCACCCAGTCGGTGTTTGGGTGACAAACACCCTGGGGACCTCGGTGTCAGACCTGTGCAGAACCTTCCAGAGCTGGACAGTCCCATCAGCCAGCTCAGGACACTCAGCTTGGGCTGAGGACTCTGCTGTGGAAGCAGAGTTCTTGTTGTTCTAAAGGAAGTCATTCCTCTCTGTACAGTTTATTGAAAACCAGCAGATATGGAAAACTCACTACCAAGAAAAGTGTAATTAAATTGAAAATTGCTAAGAGCAACCAGACCCAAATCCTACCTGTAGCATTTTCATGTTCAGCTTTCATCCCAAAGAAGGGATCCTGTCCTGATGCCCTGCCTGTCTCCTGCAGGTGAGCTGCCCCCAGGACAGCCCCGAGCAGCTGGACTGCCGCTTCTTTGGGGAGCTGCTGGCCGAGCTGCACCGCAAGAGCAATGACCTGTACAGCTGCTTGCTGCAGCACGTGGAGAAGATTGGGACAAGGTATTGCCACTGGATCTGTCATTGCTGTGCCCCAGACATCCAGCACTGCACAGCTGGCAGGGACAGTGTTGTTTGTTGGTTGTGCTCCTTGTTTCTTCCTGACAGCCAGAACTGACTGGGTGTTTTACACATTCATCTGATTTGCAAGTAACTGAGGACATAGAAATGCTGTAAGCCAAGGAAATTTATTGAATGTCATTCTTAAGAATTGTATCTCCTACATGTGTTTGTACATTGAGCAAACAAGAACTTACAGCAAACTGACATATATTTCATGACACAATTCTATTGCTGTGTCCTGAGGAAACAACCCAAATGTTCCTCTGTCCTGTCGTGGTGTTGTGTCATGGATTAAAGGACAGCCACCACCAGGCATAAAGCTCATTCTCTACATCCAAATGAACATAAAGCACATTTTCTGCAGAGCCCTGCAGACCATCTGTGGCAAGGAATGAGAGTCACAGCAGGCAGTGCCCTGCACAGCCCTTCCCCATTCCCTCCATCACCCTCATTCTTCCCCCTCACTCCCGATCTTGTCTGGTGCCTTCCAAGATCACTGAATAAGGAAAGTGGTCCTGTAGCAGGGGAGAAAGGGAATTTATCTATCACAGAAACCCTGAGAATGCCAAGTCAACACTTGGGGCAGGGCTGGGAATTGCAGCAGAGCTGTGGGCAAACCATTACCCAGGCAATTAAGGGAGTAATTGGGTTAACTGCCCATAATTGGGATAACTGCCCAAAGGACTGGGGATAGTCAGCCTGTGTTTGCAGTGCTGCTGGAGGTCTCCAGTCTCCCCAGGAATTCCTCCACAGAGGGAAGGTAATGACTCTTCAACTGAGAAAGACCCTTGCTCTGTATTGTCCAGATAATCTTTTAGTGGTGAATATGTGTCTGAATCCTGGAAGTTCTCAAACAGCTTTTTGTGTTTTACAGGAACCACGACATTGAATTCACGTGCCAGGTAAGGCCCAGGCTGTCCCCTGCCACCACTGGGGGAGGGCTCAAGCAAATAAAGCCAAAGCAGTTGAAGTGAAGGAGGCTGGTCTTGGTTAGTTCATGCTTCCTGCTTGATAAAAACATTCAGTGCCTGAAAACCACTGCCAGGCAGGTATTTGCAAATGTGGTAACACTGAAAGGAAACTTCAAGAATTTGCATTATTTCAGTATGAGAGTCAAATTTTGGAAGTCTATCCTGCTGTTCCAGTAATGGTTTCACTGGAAAATGACTTGCATAGGTACCTCTATTTTTACAATGTGTTTTTTGTAAAGGGTCTTTCACTCCCTGGCTAGTGAAGCTGCTGCTGAGCAGCAGGTGCTGCACCTTTGAAGGCATTCAGTGTGAATGGGGCAGAAATACCTGTCCAGGGTTCACCTGCAGGAAGCAAATGCCACTGAATCCTGGCAGCATCTCCTGCTGGTCATCTGGGGTTTATTGGCAGCCCATTCAGAAACATGAGGTTTTGCCCCCCATAAACTGCTGGGAGTTGTTGTAGCATCAGCTGTTGCTTCCTGAGAGAGGATTGGTTTGAATACTGCTTTTAAATGTTGAATTTAAGCATTTGAATATATGCTTCATGTATCATTTTATCTCACTTTGTACATGCCCCACATATAAAAGACTTTGGAAGTTTTCTGGATAGACTTTGATCTATTTTTGTTCTTATTTGCCTTGAACTAAGGATGTTTTTCATAGCAGAGCTGTGTAATTAATGAAGAAACCACATTACTAATCTACCAGGCAAAATTCTTAATCAGGATGTCTCCTCTTTCCTCCCTTCTTTGCTTAGACTGAAGATATTGAAGAATTAATTCCCAAAGGACTGTCTGAGGCAACAAAGCAGCAGATTCGTTATCTCCTCCAGGTATGGAGCTTGGCAGCCTGTAGGAGCTGGGAGCAGTAGGAGCTGGCTCACACACAGGAGGGACTTGGTACATAACTCCCTTCACTCTGTGTTCCCTCATCCCATTGTTTCTAGAGTGAGGGGGTGGAATGGTGGCTTTAAAGGAAGTGTCACACGGACCCACAGTCCACTTGTGTATTTTAAACTGAGCTCTACTGGGGCTTTCCTGCAGTTTCACTGGAAACTGTCCTGGCTTTTGACCACTGACAGGAGAACAGAGACCTTTCATCTTTCTGTGTTGTGTATTAAGGCTTTAAAGGCCAAACACAAACAGGAGGTGCTAAAAACTCAGAAGCAGAGCCTGAATCCCGTCTGCTCCCAGCCCAACCCCATGGCTGGGCATGGAGCAGGGAAGGAGCTGAAGAACCAGCCCAGGACAAAACTCTACACCTGAACCACAACAGGAATGGTTCTGTTTGCTGTTGGATGCCAAAAGCACAGCTCAGCACCCAGAGCTGCCTTTGCCAGGCAGGTGTGTCAGAGCAGGATCCAGGGCAGCCTCAGCAGGAGTCCTGATCTGGGCTCCTTCCCTCAGGTAGGGGGAGGGAGATCCTACCTGGGAGCTGCACCTTGGAATCACTTCCTGGTAAAAAAAAACATCCATTGAAATGAGGCTGAGAAGGAGCAGCCTGGTCTGAGTTCACAGCTGCCCTGCTCTGACATCCCCATCCCTTCCAACTGGAATTATTCTGTGCTTCTCTTACAAGGAAGATGGACCCAGATATTCCATGGCCTCACAGTGGCACACTGTCCTGGGAGGCTGGTTCAGCTCCAGGTGAAAAGTTGGAACAGGCATTTCCTGTTGTCTCTGTGTCCAGCTGGTTTTACATCCTCACAGCTGTGATTATAAAATGCAGCCAAAATGGCTTTTGGTGACCCAGGTGTTGTCAGGATCCACCCAGGACAGAGCTGGGAGGGAAGGGTTTGCACAGCCCAGGATCCCGAGCTGGGAATGCCAGAGGCTTCTTCCTTGTCTAAGGACACAAGGAATTCCACTGGAGAAGCACAAGGCACCTCTGGGATTTAGCAACCTCTAGCACTAAGCAATTACTGAGTGGGGTTTTACTTACATTTTTATAGTCTAAATTTCACCCTTTGACTCAATTCCTTCTTTCAAACTACTCTATAGTGTATTACACAATAAAACCAATAAAACCATAAGACAGAAGCAAAATTCCACTTTAATCACAAAACAAACAAAAAGGTGAGTTGCACTAGGAGTGAAGTCTCAGTCACACCACAGCACCAGTGGGGATAAAAAACTGGGCAAGGGCCAATTTTCTTATGGATAGAGAGCATGAGAGCTCCAAGTTTCACTTTGGTCTGGACAGAAAAAAACCCACAGCTTTTGTACAGAATATTCAGCCCTTCAAGGAGTGTTACAACTTGAGGAGTTATTTGTGTGTCCTTTCAAAGTCTATTATTTTTCTTTTAAATATTATAAGTGTATCATGAAATGCAACAATTGATATTTTCACCTGAATCAATACACAGCTATTAAAGGCATTAAAATTAACATTCCAAAGGAGAACAGTGGGCTGTGGTCACTTATGGTTTTCTCTTTCATCCAGATGACTCCTTTCATCTTTGGGATCTTTTTCCTTTTAAAGGGAGGAGTTGGCTGTATGAGCTTTTTTAATTTAAATTTTTAAAAATGTTAATTAAATTCCCTCATCCTTGAGCCCGGAGCTTTGCCAGATCTCAAACATGACTCATTCCTCTGTGCCTTTTAAGGCAGGGCAGTAATTTTGAAAAATCAGTGTAAGCACAAAGCTTTTAAAGCTCTAATAATAATTGTACAATATTAACACATTTGTTTTTCCCTTTATTGGTGTACAAAGGCAGTTCCTTACCCTGTTTTTCCTTCCATTTTAACAACGTTGTCCTGTGTTACAAGGCAGAAATTGAACACTGGCATTTGCAGAACAAAGTGCAAGGAAAATATTTCCTGTAGAAACTGTGGGCACTTCAAAGGACGTGCAATGGTTTTAGAAGTTACTGTCAGCTGTAAAGCAGTTTCTGTTCTACCTCTTGTCAGGCATATTGTAAACAAAGCTGCCTAATTAAACCAAATTATCCCTTTCATTTCTCCCCTCCCAGATGAGAGCGACGTCGGACAAATCCCTGAGACTTGTGCTTTCCACGTTCAAGAACCTGCGGGAGGAGCTCTGCCATTTGCAGGATGACCTGGGGGTGAGTCCTGCTCCTCCTCCAGCTGCTCCCAGCTGGAGCAGGAGCCCAGGGCTGGCATTCCAGGCTGTGGCTGTGCTGGTGGCAGTGGCTGCTCTGTCAGTGCCTCAGGGGGCTGGATGGACAGGGGTGCCTTTGGCAGCTCCACAGGTTCTCTGGGCTGGATGGACAGGGATGGCTTTGGCAGCTCCACAGGTTCTCTGGGCTGGATGGACAGGGATGGCTTTGGCAGCTCCACAGGTTCTCTGGCCTTCAGCCATCCCAGCCCTGTGGATGCAGGCAGCAGACAATTGCTGTTGTTTCCATCCCAGCCCAAGTGCTCAGCACCGCTGAGAATGTCACAGCATTGTCCTGGAAAATGCGATGTTGAGGGAGAAGAATTTGAACTTGAGCACAGAACAAGGAGTCAGTGCAGTGGACTTAGTTTTGGGTGATTTTTGGTTGTTTGGGACGTTTTGTTGGCTTCTATTTAAATTGTTTCTGGGGCAGACAGGAAGGGCAGTGTCCAGGATCCCAGTGCTCACCACCCAGCACAAAGCCATGGGCACTACAGTGTGTGCTATGTACCTAAACCCCAGACTTTGAAGAAAGTTGAGCATTCTCTCAGTTCTAAAATGTCCCTTTATTAATGACTGTGTTGAATTTCATGGGAAGAGTTTACTGAAAAATTGCAGCTTTTGACTGTAAACTTTTGACTTATGTCCTGCAGAAGCTGGAAACTGACAATGTCTTGCTGAAGAAGGATTTGGCTTTTAAGGATTCCCAAGTGAAAGAATATGAAACAATGCTGGCTTCTCTGAGGGAGAACAATCGTCAGCAGCAGGTAAATCAAGAAACATTTCCAGTGTCATTCCAGACAGCCAAAATGGGGGCAATTTGCTGACTTCTGGGTACTCTGAGTAACTGCTGCCTGCTGTGTGTGTGATGCTGTTCCTCCCCGGAGGAATTCCAGGTGCTCATTCCCCCTGTGCTTTCCAGCAAGGGCTCAGGGACAGCACTGCCAAATGCCGCTCCCTGGAGGAACAGCTCCTGTCCCTGCGGCTCAGCGAGGGTGACAAGGACTGCCAGCTGAAGGAGCTGGAGTACAGCAAGAGGGCCCTGGAGCAGGAGATCCAGAGCCTCAAGCTGCAGGTGAGGGCTCACCTGGCTGGGTGCAGTAGCTGAGTCCCAGACTCAGAGGGATCATTGTAGGAAAACTAACGATGAAAACTCTCTTTGTAAAATAAAATTGGGTTCTTTGCTGCAGAGCTGCTCCAGCCCCACCCTGCAGACCACGACAGACGAGCTCTCCAGCCGCTACGTGGAGATGATCAACAACCTGAGGGAGGACAAGGACAGGGAGATCCGCAGCCTCAGGGTAAGGGGCTCTGCTGCCTGTGTGCAGGGACAGCTGCTCCTGCACCTACAGCAGCAGAGATCTTCCACAGGCACTTTTTGGGTGTCTTCTGGCTGTGCAGTTACTTTACTCATAGACACTGGTGATGGTTTAAAACCTTTATAGTAGAACATAAAACCGTGATTTAAAAAAAACCCCAACTGTTCTTTACATGAAGAAATCAGGATCAACCTGATTAGTGGGCTGTCCTAAAGGGATATTTTGTGTGTCCTGATAACCTAAGAAATTAGTCAAAATATGCTTGATAGGAAACAAAAATAAATCCCAGTCACAGCTGTAATTAGGAAATGTCTCTCATGGAAATCAGTGGTAAAAGTCTCCAACTCTGGAAGCCAATTCAACTGGTTCAGTGTTGGTTTAGCTTGAGAATTCTAATATAATTAAATTACTACTGAGTAGAATTCAGTCCAATTAGCACTTCCTGAATTTACTGTGTGGCTCAACTCCCTCACCTGAAAATCCCTGGGCCTCACTGTTGATGGTGTTAAGGAAATGCCACTCCTGGAGCCCTGGGTGGGTGCTGAGGGGCCCTGCCCAGAGCCCCCCACACCTGAGAGCTCCTGCCTTGTTCTGCAGTCCCAGCTGTGCCAGTTCCAGCAGGACATAACCAGGAGAGAGGGGAGCAACAGCGACTTGCAAATGAGGCTGCACGAACTGACATCGCTGCTGGAGGACAAAGAGGCTTTTATTAAACAACAGCAGGAGGTAAAATAACACAAGTTATTTCTCTTCTAAGGGTTTTTGTGTTTAAGCCTCAATGTACTGTGTAGGTGGCACCTTACCAGGAAGTCCTTTGTCCTCTCCTGGCTCAGGAAAGGGGGTTAGGATTTGTTCTAACTGAATGCTGTTTCTCTGACAGCCTTCTGGAAGGGCAGATTTTCAGACTGTTGAGACAAATTTCTGCAAATATTTTGTTGTGGCTTTAGTGAACTAATACTTCAAAAACCATGACTTCACATCACTGTTTGCTTTTGATTTTGTCAGGAGCTCTTCAGACTGAAGCATGAGAAGTTATCAGGCAGTCAGTCCCCTGGGGTGACAGCCATCATCACTAAAAAGTAATGTGTTATTCACCTTTTTTAAAAACACATAATTTGGGCTTTCCTTTGTTTAGGCTCTGTTAAGCAACCTGTTCAATTCTCCACAGGTACAGGAATCAGTATCCTATTCTGGGTCTCCTGTCTGATGACTACAAGGTCACATCACCTGTCAATAAATCACAAACGATTGTAATTGAGAGGACTGGAGAGATCTGGAAACATGTAAGTTTACCTGGATATGGACTGTTCCCTCTGTAATCCCTAAGTGTTCAGTTTAACTTCAAAGCAAGTATTACCCAAACTGAGAGCTCAGCGATGCCCTCGTGGTAATTTAACTGCAAAAAGCAAAGTGACTGACTGCAGCCAGGGAACTGTCCTGGCTTTTGGGACAGGCAGTAATTGGTGGGTGTGGTACAAATAAAACCTTTTGTTGTTTTCTCTGGCACGTAATTACTCTGAACAAAAGCATCAGCTTGCCCTAACACCGGCCCCGGGGTGTTGCTGTACTGGGCAGGTCGGCAGGGACTGTGTCCTGCTGTGCTCTCAGGTGAGCAGGGATTTGGGAGGGCTGTGCTCCTCTGCACGAGGAGCATTAATGACTCCAAGCCATTAGTAAAACATAAAAAGCACCACATCCCTGAAACTCACCGTGAGCCAGGGCAGTGACGAACCCAGGAATGCAGAAGAGTGGTGACGTTTTAAGGAGTGATTCAGAGTAAAAATAGAAAACAGGGCTGCAGAAGCTATTTCTGTTACAGGCAGGGCCCGTGGTGCCAAGTCTGGCTACAAGGTAAAGGCTGCAGAAATGGCAGGGTGGCCAAGCAGGGGTGGTGGCTGCAGGCACAAGGTCACAGCAGCACCTGGACACAACCACAGGGGGACACTGCCAGGGGACAGTTCTGTGACAGGTAACACACCTGGCACGTCCCTCAAGGGGACCTTGCCTGCAGCAGGATTAAAAAAGCAAAAGGCTCGGGGCACTGGCAAAGAGCAGAGTTTTATTACTGAGCCCTAAACCTCACCCAGGTGCATTGCAACCTAGTGAAATGTCAAGCAATGAAACAGCAATAGAGAAAAGAAAACAAGTAGGTAATTAAATGAGATGCTTTATGGGAGATAATTCTGTTTCATAACAAAAACAGGTGTGTGTATTCCTTCTAACAAGCTGCTTGTTTCTTTTAGGAATGAGAGAAACCTCTGAGCCCTCAGAGCTGCTCCAGGGAGTTCACAAACCACTAAAACTGCTTTACTTTCTGCTCTTCTGCATCCAAGAAAAGGTTCAGTCTGATAGTGAGGAAGGCTGGGAAAACATTAAGGACTCACTTTTCCCTCGGAAGAGTGGGATGCTATCCCTGTGGACTTCAGCTGGTCTTGACTAGCTCCTGTTCTTCAGCCAGTCCTGAGGCAATCTAGGAGACAAAAGGAAGACACCTGAAACCTTTTCCTCTTCGTCCGTCTAGCCATGTTCTGTCTCTTCATGCTGAGAGTGGGAATGACCCCGAAGTCAGCCCCACCCCTCCCACAGCTGCTTTCAGTGCAGAGTCACGGGCTGCATGGGAACTTCAAAAATACCTCACTGGGAACTGCTCCTTACCTTACACCTGCCTCTGTCTGGGAAGCTCGGACACCAAGGACAAAACTTACACCAAACCCAGCTTCTGACCTGGCAAATGCCAGCAGGACCCAGTTCAGTGAAGGGCTGGGCCAAGGCTCAGTCTAGAGAATGCTTCTGACCTCAGAGGTGATGTATTTTCAGCCCCAAACCAGCTGTATTTATTTGCTGTGCTTCAAATTTTCAAGAACTTGGTATATTTTTATATAGAAGAACTTCGTGTGAAAATAACTCATGGACTAAATTTCCTTATCAGACCAACCTGCCATTTACAATTTCCACTCTTTGAAGGACCACAGAAATTTTTTCAAACTGATTTGGTGTTCATGATTCAGTAGTTGTCTGAGCAGTACAGCACAGAGACTCACAGGGAAAGTTTGCAATGCTGCAATCCAAAGGTGCTCTTTTATTGTGGGGTTCTTGCTTTGCTTTCCTTCTGCAGCCATGTATTTCTGTTCCCAGATACTATAGACCCTAGGCAATGTTTAATGGGGAAAGAATGCTGGAGGCTACCTGTACCATGAAATAAACCCAAGTCTAACTCTCTGGATCATTGTCTGTCTGTCCTGGAACAGCTGTCTTGTATACAGCTGGAGGAGTGTAGGTGGTGTCTTCTTCTTCTCCATGAATCTTCACAAGTGAAGGATTGGGGTTGGCTCCCTTTTCTGGCTGCTGCTGCTGCCAGAACTCCCTCAGGTGATGCTGGATGTCCAGCTGGCCTTGTGTTCTTCAAGACTGGGCAAAGAGCCATGAGTAAAACCTGTTCCTGCTGCTGCTCTTTGAGTGTGTCCAGGCTGAGATGGGCCTGCAGTTTCACCAGCCTGGTTCCCCCTTCAGCCTGGCTTTAATAGTGAAATACCCTCATTTGAACGAGGAGTGCCTTGCCCCTCTGCAGTCAGTAATTATTCTAAAACAGATGCTAAAGCAGCCCCCTTTTCTGCAGAGCAGTGAATAAAAGGTACATCTACACTCAGAGCTAAGGTGCTCCTGCCATGGGACAGTGACAGTGCAATAAATAATCTTAGTTACACTGTCAGCAAAAGACTTTTTACCTCTGGTGATCTTGAACACAAAAAGGACTAACAGTCTGTTCCATGCCATCAGAGTTACCTGTGCAGGGGTCTGGGTGCAGGTGCTCCTTGTGCTCCACCAGGGCCAGGGCGTTCCCACAGCTCAGACCAAGCTACAAAGAGCAGAAATGGGAGTTAGTAATGGCCACAGTTCCTGATGGCTCATCCCAGCCATGGATTTCCTGAGCAGCTCCTCAGTGACACCAACCTGTGTTTCCTCCACTCCATGGCACAGCACAGGGAACTCCTTAAGGTGGGACAGGGCTCAGAGCAGGAGCTGCTGGGTGTGGTGAGGCAATTCCATGGCAAAGGCCACCGTCAGGCAAATGCTCTTTTCAAATCCAGCGCATCCATCCCAGTGGAAACACCATCCTGGGACTGCAGGAAAACTGCAGCCTGCTCACAAAAAGCCCACGTTGCTGCTCAGGCCAGCCAGCTTTCCCTCCTGGGGACAAGGACAGCTCCTCAAAGAATCTGAAGGTCACCAGACCCTGTAAATGCTGCAGAGCAGAGGCTGTAATTACACTTTGTACTCACAGAAAACACAAAGCAATGAATGGCTGTCAAAAAGCTGAATTAGACTAGTAGATAAAGCATATGGCCATTTATTTATAGGCTGCTTTTGTTTTCAAACCATATGCATTTAAAAATCAAATGTAGTATTTTTTACTATGAAGTACCTGTTACTGTGGGCTCAGCTGTCCCCTCTTTGCTGTGGAACTGGAACTGATTTACCTAATGTGGTTTCTGCTGAAGTTTACAGAAAAACATTTTCTCATTTACTTAGCTCTGTAAATCCTGGTTAGAAACATATTACTTTAGCTCATTTCCCACCTCAATTTCAACTAGGTTCACCAAGACTTCTACATTTTTTCTAGGAACAAATTAGAAAGAAGTCAGACACTATTTACTTTATATAATTACAACAATATACATTCTGCCCTGTCTTTATCTGCCAGAATGCAGAGTCTTGTTTTGCACTGAAAAGGAAAAAACTGTCTTTGTTTTGACTGACCTTTCTGCAGTATTGAAGTTTCTCTGCCTCAGCTGTAAAATAAAAGCCAGAGCCCTGGCTGGGAAGTCCCTGACAGCTCCAGCAGCCACCAGCCCACACCCAGTACCTCACCTTTACCTCCAGCGTTCTGCTGCAGCTCTTCCTCATTTTCTCTCTAATTTATTGCCTTTAATTGTGGGCAGTTGAAACCTGAGGAAAGAAAAACATAGCTGATGATCAGGATGTGAATCACTTTTAACTGCACCTGTCAGGGCAATAAAAAGCTGCACCAAACAGATCTGACATTTCAGAGCAAGCCCTGCACACCTTTGGGAGGCTCTGCTTGCTCAAGCACCCCTGACCTGTCACAGCTCTCAAATATTTACTGGGAGAGGGCACTGAGAAGGATTTGGGAACTGTCCCTCAAACTGCTGAGAGGACTCAGGTGCCATTTTATCCTTCCATTTCAGAAGATTTAAAACAAACACCACTTCCTAGTAAAATCTTGTGTCAAGAACAGCAACCAACCTCTTGCTTTGATACAGAACAATCAATTACCTGATTATTTGGTCTGTCTGTAGAGTGGAAAAATGAGCCAGCACAGCCATGGGCAGTCAGGGATCATCTTCAGGTGAAGAAACTCCTTCAGTCCATGTATCCAACATAACATTCAGGAACAAAGCACTGACATTGTCAGAAATCCACAGCCTTAAATCACTAAGATTTTTTCCCTTCTGACTGCTGGGCATGCAAGGAAAAGCAGCAACAAAACCCAGATGAATTAATTCCTGTCTGCTTAATTTCTGCTCTTTGTGCAAAACCTATGAGTTCAGTGGCTCAAAGCCCATTTAATTGCACATGCTCTTCTTCAGCTTTTTAATCTGTCATTGATGTTGCAATTCAAGTATTCTAAAGAGAGGGAATTTAGGATAGCAGCATTTTTAACATTTACTTGTGCAAGCTGTTATTACAAAGGTAAAAAGGAAAAAAAACCTACCTGTTTTTTCCCAAAATATGTGAGAAGTTTTTTTGCTCTCTTAAAGGAAAAAAAAATAATTCAAAGGAATGTCAGTATCAGATTTGATAATTATTTTAGAAATAAGCAAAACAAACACAAATACATTACCTGTAAGTCTAAAGGGTTAAATCAAACCCACTGTTCTCTCCTCAACAGTCTGATAAAGAGACCTGCAGTAGCCTGTTTACTAGAAATGTGATTACATATTAATTAGTGAATAATGCAATTAAAAATATCAGGTGAATTTACAGAGAAGGGGACTTTCCTAAACACCATAAATGAAAAGGAAACTCCAAAAAAATCTGGAGTGCAAGAGATGCGTTTTATTGTATGCCCGTTACGATGAGTAACACATTTAGAAATAATAATCCCACAGAACAGTGACAATCTTATTTTACAGCGTGTACATCATTTTTTACAGCCACATAAAACACTTATTTGTCTAAGAGATTTCCCAAATTTTAACTTTCTGAAGTTTAGAAATATAAAAAAAATTTATTCTCAAGGAACTGATTCTCATCTGGTGCAAAAACAAAATATGAACATTATCTGGAACACAAAGCCACAATATAGCATGAAGTTACAATTTCTCATGTGAACAGCTGTGTGCAAACATGAAGCAACTAAAAAAAGTAAAAAATACACATTATATGCATAACATTTATGACCAGGTTTTTCATTAAATAGCCCTAGACCAGCTCGTTATATAAGCGCCATTGGATTTGCAGCATGCTAACACAAAGCATTTTTAAAGGGATGCATATTTTAAATGTATACACTGTAAACTCAAGATCCACCTCCAAACTCTAGTGGCAGCAGGTTTTTCTGGTTAAATACTGCATATATACTTTCTTACAGATTGAAAATGCATGTTTATAGCATGGTATAGATCTTTTTTTAAAAGAATCGATTAAAAGGTGCAATTTTACCTCTATATGGAAAATTTCATATTAGGAGGTAGGACAGTAACTGTCATACCTGTTAAGAACACTGCCCTAAAGAACCTCTAAGTACTTTGAATTTTAATTAAAAAACCCCTACAGTTTTCAACTGTTTTTAATATTCTTTTTAGAGAAGACTTTAAAGTAGCGAGGAAAAAAAATTAGTGTTGAGTCACAACACTATGAGCTGCATCCATTTTTATCCTTTAAAAAAAAAAGTCAAATTCAAAGTTAATTTTGTTATATGTGCCATACTGAACAACATTCAACTGTAGTTTCAGATAAAAAAAGGGAAATTATATACATATACATCTTTAACCCTAGCACCAGAACACCACCTCTGAGACCATAACATAATGCTCTATTTTAAACATCATATCCTGCAATAAAATAGGTTAGCAGCTTTGAAAACCAGTAAAAAAATGCTTCTTGGACCTAAACTAATAAAGGAAACCAAAAAGTTTCCCTATGAAATGTTTAAAAAAAACTCAAACCAAACTGAACAAGGGACACCCCCCCCCACCCCCAAATTTCACCAGTTCTGGAATTCAATTTCTAGGCACAATTGAAAACGTTGTGATGAAGCGTCTGACTAAAACTCCCTGTCCCAAACTGCACAAGAAGTGAAGAGGGGGCTCCTTTGCAAACCCTCTGTAGCTCACCCCACCAGGGATCTGTTTCCATACTGGAGACACACGTTGGGACTGACAGAATGGCTCACACAATCAGCTCTGCCCTGTCCTCTAGACCCAGCAATGGCAAATACTGTTCACTTGGAGACATTCATCCATCTTTCTGCAAATTTAAGACATTCATCCATCCTCTGCATTCTCTAGTGCTCTTTAGGTTCTGATCAGCAACAATCATAGGGCTATGAGATCCCCTGCCAACCCTAATACTTTTTAAGACTTTTAATACAAAGAATGTAAAGTTATGGTTTAATATCAAGCTTTGAAACCAGGAGAAACAGTTCGTGAGATTTATTTTTTTCCCCAATTAGCATATCACAGTTTCTACACCGCTTCCTGCTGGAGCTCACCTATCACATTATGGCCTCTTTGTGGTGCCTCATTATGTGCTGATTTTTCTCGGAGGGCCTGCGGAAGCCCTTTTTGCAGAACTCACACCTGTGGGGGTAGTCTTTGGTGTGGATGGAGATGACGTGGCGCTTAAAGCCCGACGCGTCCGTGGTGCTGTACTCACAGTACTGGCACTGGTACACCTTCCTGCCACTGTGGGTCTTCATGTGCTTCTTCAGTTCGTTCTGCTGCCTGAAGCCCCTTTTACACCTTTTGCATTTAAAAGGCAGGTCCTTGGTGTGAACGGAGAGGATGTGCCCACTGAGCACAAAAGGGTCGGAGGTTTTGAAGTCACAGTGCCTACACTGGTGGATCTTTTTCCCTTTATGGGTCTCGCTATGCTTTTTGAGCTCCGAGGGCCGGTGGAAGCCTTTCTCACACACCTCACACTTGTGGGGAAAATCCTTGGTGTGCACTGAAATGATGTGTCGCTTCAGGTCACTGGAGTTGGTGCTCTTGTGGTCACAGTGGGGACACTGGTGAGTCTTATGCCCTTGGAAGAGCTCGGTGTGCTGCTGCAGCTCCTTCTCGTCGGCGAAGGCCTGGGGACAGTGCTCACATTTAAAGGGCAGGTCGGTGCCGTGTTTGGTTTTGATGTGAGTTTTCAGGTTGGACTGGTCAGCACACCTGAACACGCAGTGCTGACACTGGTATGGCTTTTCCCCCGTGTGGGTCCTCATGTGCTTTTTCAGCTCCGAGGGGTGGCGGAAGCCCTTCCCGCACTCCACGCACACATGAGGGAAGTTCTTGCTATGGACTGCCAGCAGGTGCCTGTTGAGCAGCCCCTGCTCTGCAGTCTCATAGTCACAATATTTGCACTTGTGGAGCTTGGGCTCCTTGTCCCTCAGGATGAGTTTATTGGAACTCAACGGGCTCGCCTCTCTGTATCTTCTCGTGTACTCTGTAAACTCGTGCGTTTTATCAACTTTATTTATAAGTTTATGGCTTTCCAGATGATTGTGGAAACTTACTTTTTTGTTAGTTGTAAAGTCACAGTCTGTACACTGGTACTTCTTCTTGATCATATGATCGGGATGGTTCTTCATATGCCTTTTCAAGAATCCTCTGGATTTAAATTTTTTCCCACAAATATGACAAGGGTAAACTGTTAAGGGCTGTCCATCAGGACCTATTATAACAGCTGTTTTTGAACAAACAAAAACAAGTTATGAAGGAAACACATTTACTGATTAAGAAGTTTTAAATCAGCCAAGTGCTGTTCAGATTCATGCACTTACACTTGCAGCAGAGAGAGAGTGGCTCAGTAGTTTAAAAAAAACCAATCCACAGCACCTATAGTTTATATAGTTCTGTTTTAGAAACTGCTCAAACAGATCAGGAATATCACATGTGCACTGAATATAGCCATGGGTACTTTTTAATAGCTTGCAACATTCAAATGAATTGCATCAGCCCTGGGTGTACTGACTCTGAATAGCAAAATATGACATTTTCTAGGCACAGAACTGGAGGGGGGAAGGACACAGGAAATACGCAAATCATCATTTATAGCTTTTAATTCTGCATCAGCTTAAAAAAGAGAAAAGGAATAGGACAGGAGTAAGTGGCACTCCGTGACAATACCGTAACCATCCAGTGTTTACCTGTTTGCCATTGCCTGGCCTCTCCTCTCCTCCTTTTCTTGGTTTTTTGTTTGAGCACTCTATTAGTGCTAATGCTATCACAAATCTGCAGGTACTGTGTTGCATTACCGTTTTTGTTTTCTAATCGTGTATCCAAGTTATTTCCTAGAAACAAAAATTAGACACCATAAAAAACCTTAAACAACTTGTTTCTTTGGGACTGACGACTGGAATTGCACAGCAGCATTATCTACTTTTTAAAAACAAGCATTGCCCATTCCTCTACAGCAATATACATTAATAAGAAATGTGCTAATGGGAACCCCTATCTATCTTTCCTGGCAAAAGTCAAGGGTATGATTGTTTAAACACTAATTCATTTCTAATTATATTCCATGATTTTTATTTAACTTGTTTTCACTTCTTAACAAGTGCATTATCTATTTTCTGTCTGCAAAACTACATTAAAAACTTGGCAGTGCCTCCCAAATTCCCCACCCCCTCTGAAGGCCTACAGACATCTAGAATTGTTTTCATTCAAAACAACAGAGAAAGACTGAGGAGTCCTTCAGTATCTAATTTATGGCTCATTCTTTGCATCTCTGATTAGGAGCACTGACACAGAAATATCTGCTTTTTCAAAGACAGTTTTATTTTTAATGCTGTTAAAAGTTCTCACCTGCCGCTTGACCATCTTCGTATCTTCGGGGAAGCCTTCTTTCATCTCCTGCAGAAAATGGTATTTTAGTCATTATAAAATAATATTCTTTTTAAAGATGCTGCTTTTGAAAGCCTGATAATGAGAGAAAACTAACTTAGCTAATAAGTAACAGGTTAACACCATCCAAGTGGAGATGTGCAGGTCGGTGTTGTGTAATCATGAGCCTCAGGAACCAAAATCCCATCTCTGAGAGGAGTTAATATCCACCCCATCTGTGTTTGCATGCTTACCCTGCTGGATCTCCTGCTTTCCATTATTAATATGCTTGTTTCTGCAAACTTTTAACCTCATCTATCCCCTCAGATAGCAATGCAGAGGTTATCTGAAATGCACACTTTGCTCCTGAGATGGAAGCACGCTATCTGCCTGGAGTAGAGGGAGGCAGATAAGAGGACTTGGCCCTTATCAGCTCTCAGCACAATGGAGTTTTGGAGATGCACAAGGAATACCTCAGGAGCACATTTCTCATTTTGCTGCTATGTGCCAAAGCTCTGTGGTTCTGAAGTACTTTACCAGCCCAGCTGTTGGGCTGTCCTTAACACACCAAGGAATTTTCACTAACTTGCTTAATTAATTGTAACAGAAACTATGGATAACTTGACACGCTCTTAACAAACATTTAACACACCAAAATCCAAGGAAATTACACAAAAGAATAGACAGAACTTACAATATATCCTAAGACACTTCCACTATTTGAAAACAAATCACTTTTTTGTTTCTCACCTAAAGGACTAACAAGTTTAAAACATGTCTATAAACTGAAATGATTAGGAACATATTTATACATTTATTCCTACTATTCCCTTTTCACAGTCTTTCTCCCTTCCCCCTCCTAATGTAAAACACTTAAGGCTGTTCTTGTTGTTTAAGATCTTCAACATTAAGCATCAAACCCCACATACTCTGTACATTTGAGCTGGGATCTGAAACAAAATTAAACTCCTCCTAACAAGCTTTCCTTTCTACTCCATGAAACCCAGCACACAGCAATCACTGGATGGCAGAGATCAGGAGCTGTTTCCAAACCCCAACAACAAGGTGAGGTCATCCCAGAGATGCTGGGGTCATCCCAGAGATGCTGGCAGCTGGATGAGGGAGGAAATAATGGCAGGGATTTTCAGGAAAGAAGCACAGGTTCCTACCGTAAGCAGCAGCCCAAGCAACGGGGACAAAGGTTTTATTCACGCCAGAGTCCTCCAGCTGGGTGTCTGGAAGGGATGTGGCCTCTTCTTCCCCTACAATAACTTCCATATAAACTTCATCTGCTATTTCAGCACAGCCTGGATGAAGGGAGGAGAATAATCTTTAATTTTATTTTGCCTGTCCTAACTTTTCGTTCATTTAATTTGCTCTCACTCTGACTGATACCCATTATAAATTAATTTTCTTCCTTTGGCATTTAGGGGATCATTGCTTATTCAGATATTCCTTAAAGAGAAAAAACACGTATCAATAAATACTAATCCAAAACAAATGCCCACAAAATTTCCAATAGACAAACTCATGAACTTGCAACTGATGACATTTGCCACTTTGTCAGAAAGCTGCTTAATTCACAGTAGGAAAATAGAAAAATAAGAAGTTTGACTACCCTCATTAACTTCATCCATGGACATGTTATATTTAATATAAATAATGAAATGATTGCACACAGTATGCACAAAGTGCATTATCCACATCACTTTAAAAAAATTATAGCCTGCTTTTTATTTTTAGGGAAGATGAGCTTAGTTTTCTACTACTTCAGGCTGAAGAATCCATCAGAAAATAATGAATAATGTCCTTGAGAATGATGGTCATATGGGTGTACAAACAGCATGACAAACAAGAATGTTTCTTATTATGCTTACTAATATCTTCATCTTCCTGAGATGAGTCCTTAACAGCCATGTAAACCATTTTTTCTCGCTGCATTCTCCCAACACCTCCTTGTTCAATGACTCCAGCTACAGAATGGCCATTGTGAAAGTCACTCTCAGTGACAATTTCTGTCCCACCTCAAACAAAAAGAAGTTACACACATTAAGTCAATGTGAACAAAGCCACTGGTAAGATTAATTTCAGATCCAAGTATTTTTTTGACTTGCTGGGACCACCTCCCTGAGAGCAGCTCAGAGAACAGCCCTGCTGGGAATTACTTCTCAGGCATCAGAGATTTTGGCTCTCCCTGCTGCTGCAAGAGCAGTCTGTCCCTTCTGTCCCTGGAGACTGAGTGCCCATCCCCAGAGAAACAGAATGTATTTGGGAACAGGGCTTGGGGATGATCTAGAGGTTCCAGCTCCAAAACAGCCAAGAGGGGGATTCTGTTTTTTCAGGAACAGACACAGGTGAGTTGTGCATCCCCTCAGAGCACGGGGATTGCTGGTCTATCTGTTGGGAAAGGGAACTGCAGAGAATTCTGAGTCCCTTGGTTCACCTGCAGCCCCAGAATTCCTCCCCTCTCTCTGCAAGGCCACCAAAGGCTCGCACCAACAAAAGGGATCCACTCCAGAGGCTCTGCTGTGCTGACACACTTGTGTCTAGCAAAGTCAGAGAAAAGCAGCAGCTGAAAAAACAGCTGCAGACACACAACCACTTGTACATTTGGGCTTTGGCTGCCTGAAAATAGCCCAGCTAATCAAAAAAGAACTTGAGACTAATCCACACCCAGCATTTGTGCATCTGGGCAGCCTCCACAAATGTCACATTCTACAGAACACTCCAGTCACTGGATTATGTGGAATGAAGAACAAACACAAAGACCCTGAAACACTTCACACTACTGAAAGAATAAATAGGATTTCAAGGTACCTATTTCAACATCATCTTCAGCTTCAGCTTTAAATATGTAGACTTTGATAACTTCTGAACCAAAGCCATCATCTTTAGCAACATCATCATTTGCCACCTCGGTACTGATCTTCAAGGGAGTGCTTCCTATATGGTCCAATTTCTCTCCAACATCATCCACTGCAAAGAGAAGAAAATGATAATGAGGTTCAAACACATTTTTAGAAGTCAAAGTAATCAGTAGCATGATTTTCTCCACTATTCTCCCCATGCACAGGAAAGGTTTGTATTCATAAGTGGCCCTTAAAAGCAGCTCATCTCAGGAAACTTAAGAGATTCCAGAAGTTCAGTATTTTACTGCAACTCAGGAAACACAGCAGGAATTACAGAATAAAGGACACAAGAGGGAGTTTGTCATCAAAGGGAATGAGGTAACTGGTTATGGCTGAAACTATTACTCTTAGAAAGCAAAAATTTACCAATAATTAAAATTAAAGATCTATACAAAAGCATTAAAAATTAAACCAGAATTGGAGTCTAAGAGTTCTCAAATGTTTCACTCTGATGCATAGTGACTAAAATTTAGTGGCTGAAACTCTTGAGGAGTGTGATGACTGGAGTATATTCCCAGCTAAAGAAGTATGCATCAAAAATGTGACTCCATCTTCTTCCTCAAAGAAATTATGATTTCATCCACTTTATCAGTTGAAAACAGACACACATTAATGAAGATTAATGCATGATATACAGCTGATTAAAAGACGCAGTGACAATAAATCCAAATACTACTATGAGAGATTGAGTCCTCATTCTTTACACAACTCACTCACTGATTATTTGGTTTATACATTCAAAATGCTAATTTAATTTCTAAGAAAAAAAATACATCCAAACTATTAAAAGCAATGTATTTTGGTAAAAAGGGCATTCACAGAGATGACCATAGATACACACCTCAAACTGCCAACCCAGAGGGCACTGAACTCAGCATCTCCCTGACACATGTACTGACACACTTCTCACTGAGGATAAATTTAGATCCTGTGCAGATGGTCAACATAAACCTGTGCAGTGCTGAACACCCACTGAAGTCCTCTAAATAGAGGAGAATCCCACAAAATGTAGACAAAATCTGAATGAAATACATTCCAGGGAAACAGCATCTTACTGCACACGTAACATTAAAGTATGTGTGCACTAAGCAAAGAAAAACTCCTTAAAATGAACACTGAGGTGACAGCAGAGCGTCCCGACTCCACAGGGATGCTGAGGCCCTGATCCCTGGGAGAAGCTGGCTTACCTGGGATGCTGCAGTGCTCCCCAGTCCCCTCCCAGTTTCCTGCTCCCAGGCACTGGTGGCTGCTCCCAAGAGCTGCTTTAACCCCCTTGGGCTAAACTGGAGTCCCTTGAAGCCTTTAATGCTGGGGCAGTCACTGGAGGTGGGAAGGAGAAGGTGCCTCTCCTGCAGCAGGGGAGTGGAATCCACCCCAGCAATCCCAAACTAAGCTCTTTCCACAGACACCTACCAGCTCACAGCACTGGGAAACCTCATTTCTAGTCACAAATCCTGGACTGCACCAGGTGAGTACAGAAGTTACTGAGGACAGAACTGGATAAAATGTAGGGAACTACAAGTAAATATTTGTTTTTGCTTTAAAACCTTTGTGAAGTCTGTACTTTGATGAAAATTATTAATCTGAGTTGGAATGGACCAAGGATCAAGTCCAACTCTTAAGTGAATGATCCATATGGGGATTGATCCCACAACCTTGCTGCTATCAGCACCAGGCTCTATAACCTGAAACACCTATGGAAAACATCTAAAAATGCTGCTGTAGATGTTTGGTGGGGTTTGGGTTTTTTTCTGGTAACTAACGGATTAATTCCATTGCTGAAGAAGCATCCAACATGGATCAGGAAAAAAATATTCCTCAGGAAGAGAGTTTTTGCTTTTATAATTAAAAAAAACCCTGTAAATATCTACTGAAACCAATGCCAGGAACAACAACACCTTAAAGAGTGAGAGTGCCACGTGCTGCCTGATGTTTGTGTGACCTGGCAGGACACTGGGAACAGTCAGAGCACAGACACTGAGAGAGCCACAAGAGAGAACCTGAATATTCCTCTGACACTCAACTTTCCCAGCACCAGGTCATTAAACCCTTTAATATCCCCTGTGGGAGTGCTACTGCACCTGCTAATTGACATTTTTTAAGCTGCCAGAATGGGGCTGTCAGAAGACATAAAAGTGGAGATGCTGAAATTCCCTTATCTTGGAATAAGTACTTCCATACATTTACTAAGCATGAATTTATTAAAGACTTTTTTTTTTTCCTGCAAGGCTTTTAAAGTTTGTCAAAGTTTCTTATACATCTTCTGGAAAATGATAAATATAAGTTTAATTTAATACAATGACCATTCCCACTGGATGTGTGAGTGTTGGAAGGACTGGAGGTAATCCCCAGTACAAAAATGGGATTATATACCCAGCTCTATCACTGCAAAAAAGAGTATTTCAAAGCTCACAAACCCTGCCAATTTAGAATTGGGAGGTGATAATAAAGTTCTTTTCAAAGCTGCAACTCCAGCCACACCATTTTTTTCTGAACTCACATATTTTATAAATACAACACGGTACCAGTGAAACAGAAATGAAGTTATTCAACAACAGCAACTTCCTGCTATACAGGGGAGTTACCACATGTGTGATAGAAAGTTTTCTTTATGGAAAAATTTTCAACTATTTAACTAATATTATGTGACAGTGACTGTGCACCACTATGGGGCTGGTGAAATGATGTAAGAAAAAATGCCACAATTTTAGATAGGAACATCAACTGCAATGCAATAAGCATTACATGAAGGAAAAAAATGATAAATTTTCAACTTTTTCAAGAATGTTTTCAGCAAAAGAAAACCCCAAAACATGAATTGAGCATGTACACTCACACACTGTGTTTTAATATTGCCTGTAAAGCTCCCAAATCTTCAATATCCTTTAAAAACAGGGAGTCCTGTTTTAGAGGGGTAAACTTAGAACAGTATTTTTAACATTTGTGGTTGCTTCTACACCATTAACCATCCTATGCATTTTCCAAAAAAATCAGTCTTTATAATTCAAGCTAAAGAAATGGAAACCTATCAGGAAGTTTGTGTATCCAGGGCCTCTGGGATCACTTTTCTAAAACAGCAAATGTGTAATATAGCAAAATTTGGAAAATATCATCTGGGCTGAGAAAATGACATCAATATAGACTGTTATCTGTAAGATCTTGATTTTTGTTTCAAATACAACAAAACACAATGAATTGGAAATTGCTTTTGCTTAAAGTCCTGTCTTAACTGAAGTAAATCCAATGGCTTCCATCTACCTTTTAAACAGACTTAAGTAAAAGAACACAGCAGGACAAGTAATCTTTGTCAGGTTCAAAAACATTATTGTTTTTTAGAACAGCTCATGAAAATATTCTGTTGCCTAAGTAAGATGCCTTCAATCACTGCCAACCCATCAGTACTAAATTCTCTGCTGCTTTTCCCAGGGATAGCTCAGGGGAACAGGGAATGCTTGCTTCCTTTCTGTCAATGGAATATCAAAGTGTCTTCCAGCTCTCACTCACCCACCAGAAGCACTACATGTTATTATCTGGTCCCTTAAAATAAACTGAAAAAAAACACAACAGAGAACCTCCATAAATAGATGCTGAATCCTCCTGAGTGAACAAGCTTTAAAGGAAAACTCAGCACACTCCCAGTGTTAAACTTACCTGGCTTGGCTGTTTTCAGGTGTGTGATGTCCAGATTCACCGTGGATTGCCAGCTCCCAATCCATGTGATGCCTCACATGCACTATGCTGGTGATGCCACAGCCACCAGAGCAGCAACACGAGGGCAAGGTAAGTCCCACAAGGCTTTGACAATTCTCCGGGTTTTTCTAATGTCTGATCTACTTAAGTCCCATAGGTTCAAATAGAGGAGTAGGAATCCTAAAATGTTTAGCAAACGAGGCAACAGTGTAAGACACTAAAAAGGAGGTGTTGGTGGCACAGTACCTTAGCCCCGGGCCAGCTCCAGTGTGGGTCAGTGGTGGCTTTGAGGTCACCAGAATAGTGCATGGGGCCGGCACGCGGAGCGGGGGCTGGCAACCCGCTGTGGGTCTGAATATCGCAAACCTGAAAAACAAAAGAGGGGAGGCTTCAGCTCCACTGCCCACTGCCCCGCAGCACGGCCTGTGCTGCTCACCAGCTCCATCTCACTCTGACAAGGCTGGGGTCAGGGGCCCACCACAGCCTTTGGGATTCAATTCCTTTTTATCGAGGTGTTCGGATGGCTTAAAGCAAAGAGTCGTGAACACCCCGTGGTATTCGTGTTGTGAACGGATCAAAAATAGATTTTTTAAGTCCTGTGCTTATAAAGGTGATTTGAAAAAGCTGAATTTATCTGCAGAGTGGTAATAATCTTCCAGTGAAACTTTCCAATCACAAAATCATACACAGATAGTCACACAACTATCAAGACGAGCTTAATATTGCCCAGAAAGTATTTACATAGAAAATGTAATTACCAGAAGTGTATAAAGTATCTACATGGGAATGTCACCTCAAAATGGTGAAAAATCACCTTTCAGTAAAGTCCCTTCCAACCCAACCCATTCTATGGTTCTGTCATTTAAGCTGTAACTCCCAACAAGCATAAAGGAAATTAAAACTCCACAGTCAGTTCCATACCCTAAAATGTCATATTTTGGTAGTTCCCACATGTGTTCCACAGAACAGCTCATGGTATTCCCTAAGGGCATATGTGGCATTTTGTGTAAAGTCTCCCCTTTTTAGATGCTACATTTCATTAAAAGACAACTGAGTATTTTGAAATTCTTTAGAAGTAAGACTTGGTGTCAATTACATTATAAAAACAACTCAACAGTCCTATATATACATCCCAAATGAAATATTATAAGATTCACTTTCTACAATATTGACAATTTGACAATTGAATACATATAAGTAAATAAGAAGTTTTGACCTGCTTGATAAACTGAGGCCTTTATCTATTCTACAGAACACATTATCTCCATAAACAAAACAAATTCAAGGGTAATACTTGAACAATAAAAAAAAATTAAAAGCTGCATAAGAACGATTCATTACCACTGACAAAAACACAACAGCAGACACTTTGTGGGGTCAGGCTGGATCCCCAGCACAACACAGGCTCAAAACTTAGGAACACAACAGAGCTCAAGGCCTTTATCAATGACCCAGATGAGGGGATCAGCTTTGCAGGTGACACTGAGCTGGGAAGTGTTGATGCTGGAGGTGGGAAGCTCTGCAGGGGAGTCTGGACAGGCTGGATCCTGGGCTGGGGACAGCTGTGGGGGCTCACAGGTGTCAGGTCCTGCCCTGGGGTCACAACAGCCCCACAAAAAGCTCCAGCCTGGGACAGAGGGGTTGGGAAAGGCCCTGGGGGTGCTGGTGACAGTGGCAGGACGTAACCCAGGGGTTCCCAGGTGGGCAAGAGGCCAATGGCACCTGGCTTGGGTCAGGAATGGTGTCCAGGGGATCAGGGCAGTGCTGTCCCCTGTGCTGGCACCACTGGGGCACCTCCAGTGCTGGGGGCAGCTCGGGGACCCTCATGACCAGAGGGACATTGAGGGACTGGAGTGAGTCCAGGGAAGGGAACAGAGCTGGGAAGGGGCTGGAGCCCCAGGAGAGGCTGAGGGAGCTGGGAAGGGGCTCAGCCTGGAGCAAAGGAGGCTCAGGGGGGACCTTGTGGCTCTGCACAGCTCCTGCCAGGAGGGGACAGCTGGGGGGTCGGGTTCTGCTCGCAGGAACAGGGGAACAGCCTTGAGCTGTGCCAGGGGAGGTAGAGATTGGATACTGGGAAAAATTCCTTCATGGGAAGGGCTGTGCAGCCCTGGCACAACTGCCCAGGGCAGTGCTGGAGTCCCCATCCCTGGTGGGATTCAAAAGCCATGTGGATGTGGCCCTTGGGGACATGGTCAGTGGTGGCCCTGGCAGTGCTGGAGAACGATTAAACTCAATAATCTTACAGCTCCTTCCCATCCTACACGATTCTATGACTTCCTTAATTTATATAAATGATCACTTAAAACAAACTCCTAGATGAATAATGTAACTTCCAACTGTGACTATTCAGGCACATCACGATTATACATATATAAAAATTTAATTTGCTGAAAACTAGGTCTCAAAATGGCTTTGAAACATTGTGAAAGCCAAGCTTGAGAACACCTGACAAAACCATGAATGTGTCAGACACACGTGGGGCCATCAGGTAACTGAAAGCTTCAGATGCTCTGGTCTAAGTGCAGGATCATCAGCATCAATGCTCATCTCTCTCAGAAGGAGTCCCAAAGATGACTGTACTTACAGTGACAAAGGAAATGACCAGTTACAGAATAAATTCATCCTAAGTACTGTCAGAAAGGAGGAATTTGTTCAGTGAAACAACTGACTGTAAAAATGGTGCTCCTTTCGTTACAAAAACACACAAGGTTTTCTTTGTAGCAGGTCTAATTTGCTTTATAGAGTCATTTTTGAAGTTCCTTTTTCAAAAACCCCTATTTTTGACTTCTGTTAGTGACAGAGTAATGATGGAAAGCTTTAAAAATCATTGCTGTTCATCCTGTACTGAACGAAAACAAATATATTTTGCATAAGGGACATAGATGCTATAAGAGAGGGAAATCATTATAATCATGAATCAGTGTGTCCTCTGTCATGAGATTTTTAATAAATGCAGCTTGTTGTGAACAGACTGACACTTTGACACATTTGGCATTGACTTTTTTTTAACATATTGCTTCTAACTAAATAAAATCTGTTTTGACCTGCTCACATTTCAATAAATGATCTGAAGGAGTAGAAGGAGTAAAAAAAATAAATTACTTGGAATATATTTATCAAATTTGTGTAGCAGCAACAACTGGTACCTTGGGTATAATGCAAGCACTGAAGAAACACAAAGTACCCAAGGTTCTTTCAGTAGCCAACTTCAGCTACTGTCAACAGGATCATATGGAGTTGGATGCTGTGCGAGAACTGGAATGTGTTAATGACCAAACCATTAATGAACCTGACTCCTTATTTCCAAGTTCAGCCCAGAAGAGCACAACAGACAATGAAATACCTATTATAATTTTTAATACACTAAACAAACCGTGTTTTGTGGACATATTGAGAAAACTTTGAGTTAAGAGATCTTAAAAAAAACTGTTTCTTAGTGAGTTCTCCTGATTAATCCCAGTACGTCATTTTTACATGAATCTAAATAGCATTGTAATATACCTGGGGTGTTTTTTAGAAAAAAAAATGGCATATTCAAAATAAATTTAGTGTTTAACTTTCCAAGGTGTTTTTCTTAAATTTCCTGGAATATCTAGTTTCAGAAACACAAACATACACACCCACTCACTCAGCAGCATCAATGTCCTTCTCTTTCTTGCTGCATCAGTGATTTTGCATCAAAACCCCCAAATCCAGACACCAGGAATTAACTGGGCACCAGCCTATCCCCTGGGCGTTCCAAGAGTCCAGTTACAGGAACTTCTCCCCACCAGAAGCTCCCTCCTGCTTCCATCTACCTCTGTGGACTTACAAGATATCATCAGGTAGTCTTCAGATGTGCTCTTGCCGTCGTCGTCGTCCTCGGTTTTGATGGTGACGGTGGAGCCAGGGACAGTCCCGGCTGCCTGGATGACAGCCTCCGAATCCGAGTTGGTCACCAGCACCTCTTCCGAGACCATGGTGGGCGAGTCGGCCCCGGCCACGGAGTCCTGCACCACATGCTCCAAGTGTCCCTCAGGGCCCGTGACAAGGTCTGCCACAAACACCTGGTCGGGAACTCGCACGGTTTCTGTGATCAGGTCAGAGGTCAGCACGTGGTCGCTGGTGTCCAAAGCCTCCTCAATGGCAACGTCGGCCTCCAAGACGGAGTCGGGAACGATGACGCCCTCGGTGACAACGTCCGTTTCCGTGATGATGTCGGGCCCCTGGACCACCTCAGCTGCCAAGCCATGGTCAAGGGTTATCCCATCATCCGTGACCACGTCAGAAACCAGGACAGCTTCGGGGACTGACACAACTATGTGGTCTCCATCGATGTGAGCAGTGCCAGCCATCCCAGCCACTAGGGAACAACCACGAACCAGGAGAAAAAGGTTACAATTATTGCACCAGCAACTGCTTTATCTAAGGAATGGAGTTATCACACAGGCAAGCTAAACACAGATGGAAAAATCTGTTACTTCTCCACATCCATGTTTTGCATTTCACCCCACTGTCCAAAGCAGCCGTTCTGTACAAGCTAAGGCAAACAAAACACACCACTTCAAAACATAATGTGGAGTTTGTCCCAAACTTAGGATCTGTTAAAAACTAAAGGCCACTTTACAATTCAGTCTCTTTTTCTTTAATTTCCAGTTAGGAAACATTTCATTGCAGCAGCAATGTGAACCTTCACAGAATTCTTGCGTGACACTGGAAACGTGGTAACAAACCATTAACTGCTGTTACAATAAAAGGACTCATCCTTTGGGCAGCAAGGGCCTTGTTAAAAATAAACACTCAGTTTTATGCAATATTTACAGTAAAATTTCCAACAACTTGCCACATCACAAGGAATGGCTGGAGGTAGAAACCTGGTTTTCATTACCAGACTGGACTGGCCAGTCATATTTGCAGACTACTTTTCTAGACATAACATAAAATGCACAGTAAACTATTTTAACACACAAACAGCAGTTTTAATCTCGAAAACACTCAATAAAATGTTTCTTATCAGATTTTTTTTAAAATAATAAACATTATTCAGTGTTGTAATTCAAATGAAAATATCTTGGTATAGACATGGTCCTTCCCAATATCTGAGAAGATCATCCCCTGGATTCTACTCATTATTTTTAATAGTTAAAATGTTTACCAAAATCTTGCATGATCATAGTGTGAGGCATTTTGGATTCCTGTGTTTGCAATCCAAGACTTCCGCCACCTGGATCCATATTCAGCCAAATTCATTCACAAAAAACTGCAAAAAACAAAACCAAGAATTTATGTTTAAGTGTTCTTGTGTTGATCAGCTTTACTGGATTGATGTGTTACACTGACAAACACAGAGAAGTATTTACCCAAAAATTCAAGAAAACCATAAGCAACACTTCACAGAATTCACTTTACTATTTTGCTTTATTTTTTTTACCTTAGCATAATAACAAATATTAGCAATTGTGCACAAAGCAGCCTCTGCTCTGCCTGTCTGCAGACTCATTAACTGATTAATCAAGACTGGTGATTCTGGATGTGTGGAGCTACAAAGAAGAAAATGGAACACTGTATTGGGAGTATCAATTTTTCCAATTCTTTCAAAATCTGGATATATGAGACACTGCAAAACCCATTTTAATGTGTAAATTTAATTGGGGATGCCGGATCTCTTTGACAAGGTACAGCTACACAAAGGCACTCCCAGAGCAGGAGAAAGCATCTATCACTTGACAGTGTTCCCATAAAACAAGAGAGAGAATGATAAAATCAGCATTCCAGTATTGCTACCAAGCACTGAAATGTGGGGATTCTGAATTATTTTGCAATTTGCTGCAACCCAAAGGACTTTACACAAGTTCTCAGTGCAAAGTGACCCACCCACCCAATCACCCACACGATCAGAAAGAGCTCAAAAGGTGAAAAATCTCAAGCCTAAAAAAATCTCTGTTGGACAAGACTAAAATCTTGTACTTTTCTGCCCTCTCATATCCAAGAATCAGAGAAAGCAACAGAATCCCAGAGCAAATAAGAAGTTTTAGGAGTTGTGGGAGGTGAACACAGTCAGAGCTCAGAACTAAGTGACCGGAGTGGGGCAGAGGAGCAGGGAGTACAAATCTTCCAAGGCAAGTCCAAGGCACGCTGCTTTCCTCTTCTAGGACCAACCTTGGTTTTGCTCTCCTAGATCTCATTAAAGAAATCACTAGTGCCCCATGACAAGAATTTCTTAAATCTTACCATCTAAATCCAAACTATGAGGGAAACTCCAATTACTTTGAGGTAGAATATACCTGACAGCCCCACTGCAGTGAGTTCTACCTCAGGAGCCAACACAGACAAGGTCAAGCCAGGCTGGAGGAACAAGTGCCCAAAAGCTGAGACCCCTCCAAAGCAGAGCCAAGGGGCCCAAGAAGAGCCAGGACCTCCCACAACTCCTGAGCTCCTCCAGCAAAGGAGCCCAACGATGGCAATCACAGGGAAAAGCCACTGATCCACCCCAAAGAGGTCTGAATTCAAGAATACAAAGAAGTCAAACATTATCCATGAGGAAAGTTGGCAAGGGTTTTACTATTTCAATTCCACTCCAAAATCAATTTTTTTCAGCATTGTAAGGATCACAGAGCAGGTCCAGAACCCCAATGCAATGCTCCATCACTCCCAAATTACCACCACAACCATTTAAAATTCTCCCTGTAGCTAATGAATCCTTGCTAGTACAAAACAGAATGCAACTTTAGGGCATAAATAGCTCATGTAACTATTTCAGAATTAAGGGAATATCTAACATTTCCTGACCACAGCCTTTTCAGAGAATCCTTTTTTCAGAGTAAATGAATATGAAAAATTATTTTAATCAATCTGAGATTAGAGGAAGAATAGGCTAGAATTTTTCTCCTTCTCAATAAGCAACTTATTTTCAGATTAAATAATTAGATGCACAACTATATTATGTATTTTGGCACACAGAAAAATTTAATACAAAGTAGGACTATAATTTGAATTTATATTTCTGCAGGGAAGGCAAATTATCACTTAAAGAGTATCTTTCTGGTAGTTAACAGGACTAGAAAAAGAACCAAAGTTATGGGATGGCACCAGCAATCCCTTAAACTTCCCCTAAAATCAGAGATGGATGATGACACCCATGCAACAACCCCACTGAAGCTGTACCAACCCTATAAAGAATGTCCTTGTAAACCCTCACTGCAGATAAAGGATGGACTTGAACCAACCACACAGCCACAAATTTATTTTTTATATCAACTTTGGGATCTTAAAGGAATGCAGTGCCAGCAGGAAAAGCCCTTCCTGCTACTGCTGGAAGAATTAAGGCTGGGGGAGGCCCACGGCTCTGCTCACGGGTTGCAGCAGTGCAGATGATGCAGTTCCACATGTCACACACGCAGGCAAACCTTGTTATTGGGAACAGTAAAAAAATGCAGTGCAGTGATTAATTGTGGCTCTTCTCAGCTTCCTCCTGTAGTACACTGTGTAACACACCCACACCACCACAGACAGATCCAATCACGGCTTTGGAGAGGGAGAAATCAGGCAGAAAGCCACAATTCCACACCCTGTCACAATCCCAAACTTAGCCGCTCCTCTCTTCCTCTAACTTGTAACATCTCAAGTTTTTCCTCTCAATTCCCCTTCTCCTCTGGGTATTTAAAGACAGTGAAAATGTTTTTAGCATCAGCCAATAAAATATTTACTTTACAATATTCCATTAATTTTTTCATTGATTTTTTTAAATTACAGCATGCTATCTTGGCTCAGGAAAGAGCATATTACCATCACATCCCAAAATGAAGTATTTCATGCAACCTACACTGAGACTCCCAGAGCAATGGCTCAAGGCTAAATTTTTAAAATATGTCTGTAGTTGGAATGGTTTTGCTTTTCTGAAAAATAACAGTTCTCTTTCTAATGAGCCTGAGGTTCATTTCAATCTATTTTGAGCTCTTTATGCCAAAGCTCTTCCTTAGATGGGGCTCAGTGAGACAAGCAATGAATTTTAGAGTAGAAGGGATATCTGACCTCTCTGACTACAACTGTAAATTACTTCTGCACATGGCAATTTTAAAATCAAGGGTAATGGCTAGCAGTTTGGAATGACCTAAGGACACATAACATTCAACTGAAAACTGGTGGAAGTTCCCAGGATACACACTGATCTGTTCTTAGCTTACTCTTCCTGAAGAAAGTATCACAAAACAGTTAGGAATATTTTCATTTTAGAGAGAGCTTAAGAAAACATTCCAAATGCAAAGATATCCAGCAAAGCGTTTTAAGGAGGAGGGATAACAACCAATGCTTCAGCACTTCTACCCTTCCCAGGAAAAACAGGGTGTCATTGGTGTTCCCAGGGGAACAGGGAAACTCCCAATCCCGGTGCTGGCTTCCAGGCATTGTTGCCATATTTCAAATGTGTATAACATAAACAACATTTCTACAGAACGCCAATTACAGCTTAAATACATGCTCTTTGTTTATGGAGCTTTAGGAATGCATTTTGTGTGGTCCTGCGTTTATACACACCTCTACTCACAGCAGGCTCAGGTGGTGTATTTTCACATGAAGGCTAATTGCATGGTCAGCCCCTAATCTTTCCTTTAAAACAGTGGGTTTCTTCTAAATAATTTACATCTTGTTTACATGCTCCAAAGGAAAACACAACATCATGCACTGCTGGTGTTTGGTTATTCACAAGCTGCATATGAGATGTGCATGAAACCAAAACGACCAGGCTCAGACATGGAGCAATGGAACAATAAATAAACTTCTACACCGTTGAAAAATAGGAACCAGCTGCTGTGTAACCATTTAATTTCTTAACATTCAAGCTGAAGTACAAAAAATTATCCTTGCTAGATAACACGGTTTTCATTTTCTTCTGCCTCTAATTTTAATGCAGCAACTGAGAAACGCAATGAGAAACGTCCTGCTTATGCAGAAATCTTAATTAGAAAACCCCAATTAATAAAATAACGTGCAGATAGACACAGACCCTTGGCAGAGAACAGACTGGGTATGAAAAACCAGCATATCTATTTTAAAGTCCTTTATTGTGTCCACCTAGAAAGCACCACAACTTACACTCCAAATCCATTTAAAACGCCACAGACAAAACCAGCGAACGAGATTTTGTCTCGCCGCCTGAAACGCGCTAAAGGCTCTTAACACAAAACAATAAAAAAAAAAATAAAACAAAAAAAAAATTACATCTACGCGTTGCACCAATAAAACTTCCCGTGGTAAAAATCAGGGGCAGAGCGGGCCGGCCTAAAGGCTCTTAACACAAAACAATACAAAAAATAAAACAAACAAAAAAAAAATTACATCTAGGCGTTGCACCAATAAAACTTCCCGTGGTAAAAATCAGGGGCAGAGCGGGCCGGCGGTGCCCAGGGCCGGGGCTCCCGGTGCCCGCCGGCGCCGGCGGCTCCCGGCGCTCCCCGGCGGCTCCGGCGCTTCCCTCCCTCCTTCCTCCCTCCCTCCCGCGCGTGCCCGGCGCGGGCGCGCCCGCGGTGCCGCCGGGGCGGGGGGAGGCGGCGAAGGGAGCGCGGGGACAAAGGAGCGGGTGTCCCGCGGCGGTGCGGACCGACGGGCGGGGACAGCGCCGGGATAACGCGGTCCCGGCGGGAATAACCCGGTCCCGGCCGGGATAACGCCGTCCCGCGGCCCCGAGCCGCGGCCTCCCCGCCCCGCGGGCCCGGCCGACATCTTGTGTTCCGCCATTTTCTGCCCGCCCGCGCGGCCCCTCCACCGCCGGGCCCGCCCGCACCACCCGCCCGGCGCGGTACCGGCGGGCCCGGCCGGAGCTCCCCTGCCCGCCC